>NC_091798.1:40962500-42212500 GCF_041296235.1 Equus asinus | reverse complement strand
TTAAAGACGCAGTGAAGATACAGGTTGGACACACAATCAGGGACCAGGGGGGCATCTGGAGAGGTAAATAAGCGTTTACACAATAAGTCACCATTGTGAGTGAGACCCAGAGCTGTCATGTTCTAGACAAGCCAACCACCAAGCCAGGCAGCAGGAGCAGCTGAGGTGGAGGGAAGGTTGGCCCAGGGTCCCATGTTACAGCTTTCATCTTCTAATTGTCTCATTTCCATTCCCTTTGTCCTGTGTTATGCCAGACAGGGGAGAGAGAGATTTAGACCCAGAACTGCCAGTAAGTTTGGCCGACATGACTTGAGTTTGTGGGCTTGCTTCTATGGCTGTTCATTCCCCTTTGCAGTCTGTCCACAAGCCAGTTAGCTACCATTCTTGCCAACGAGCCAAAGCAACATGGAAGCGCAGCTCTCCTCACGCTCAGCAGCCGGAACGTCAGCAGCAGGGAGATGGGCTCAGGTTGGCACTCAGCCCTCTGCACGCTGGATGCCCACAGAGAAAGCAGACCAAGTGGGACAGCTCTGGAAGAGCCCTTCCAAATCCCCGCTCTAGTGCTATTTCTTTAAAGATGAGGAAATCGAGGCCCAGAGAGGTCAGGAACTACAACCTCACACTTGAGCTCCCACTGCCCTGGGTCACATTTTAGCAAAATAGTTAGGAGCAAGATCTTCAAAGTTAAACATCTCAGACTGCCACCTCAGCTACCTCGTAGCTGTGTGACCTTGAGCAAGTCATTCAGCCTATGAGGTTCAGATCCCCAAAGTGTAAACTGAGAGGACTAATGGCACCTACCTCAACAGAGGTATTGTGAAGAATCAGTGATGATTCCTAGAAAGTGTTTAGCACAGTGCCTGGCACATAATAGGTACACCATACATTGTAGATACCATGGTGATGCTGGTGTCATTTCTTAACATCCCTTCGAAGCACAATCCTTTCAGGATTGATTTTCCTCACTCAACACATACATGCTGAACATATACTGTGTGTCAGGCGCTGTGAATGCAGCAACAGAAGAGCAGGCATCAGGAATCGCCACCAACTTTGGCCTGAATTGTCTGCATGCTGCCTGGTTAACAATGCCATCTTGGTTAGGTGAGGCCCCATATGGTTACCTGCTTAGTCCATGACTGCCCTACCAGCCCTGGGCCAGGGGCAAGAAGTCTTAGCTCTTTCAGGCTGTATTTCCAGAATTTTCTGAATTTCTATTTTCTGTGTTGCCGTATTTGTTTCCCTTGCAGCTGAGCTTCCTTGCAGTAGACAAGGTCAGAGGCTCAGCTCCTTGCACACGGATAACAGCTCCAGGTGGTGGTTGAACCAAGGATGCTGTGCTCTCTGCTAAAAGAGGAAAGGGCAGAGGTAGGAAGGGAGGCAGCCACAGCCCCAGGCTCTGCCTCTGACCTCCCAGAGCTGCTGCCTTTGGTCAGGGAGGTGAGTGCTGAGTCAGGTCTGGGAAAGTCAAGGCAAAGAGCCCTGGTTTCAATGCACTGCAGCAGCCTCTATACCTCACTGAGGGTCCTTCAGGAAGGCAAGAGCCAGCTAATGCAGCAGCCAGAGAGCACAAAAGGGGCACACAGTCATGGTTTCATTCTTGATGAGAGGGAAAAGAGTAGAGAGGAAAAGCAAAACCATTAACACCATCACCATCATGAGAACTAACCCTTACTGAGCACTTGCACATGGTAATTATGACTGTACCCATTTTACTCATAAGGATACTGAAGCTTAGCAAGGATAAGTAACCCCACGTCACACAAGTAAGCTGAAGAAACAAACCTCACCCTCAGGTGTCTCATAGATTCTGCGCATAACTATACTGACATCAGCCCTACCAGCAGCTCATATTCATAGCCTTGGGAGTCAAGCTCTGTGCAGAGCGATTACATTCTCTCATTGCATCTCCATCAAACCTCTATAAGTAGGTGCTATTTCCCATTTTACAGAGGATGAAACTAACGCTCAACTATGTCAGACAAGTGGGTGACAGGCTGGCATCTGACTCTAAACCCTGAGTTCCTAAGCACCCTGCTCAGGAGAGGACTAGATCAGGAATCAGGAAACCTGGTTCTAGTTCTCACTTCGCCATTCACTGACCACATGTCCTTAGCTAAGTCAGTAATCTCGATGGGCCTGGTTTCCCCATCTGTGAAACGGGGTGGCAGTGCCCCCTCAGTGGAGTTCCAGCAAGGCTCCAGTGGAAGGGTGTGTCACACACCTGGCAGAGTAGTTCCTACTGTGATGATAATGACCTTCCTCCTGCCTGAGGTTGCTGCTGGATGCAGCAGGGTCCCAGATGCAAATATCACCCTGGTGCTATCATTTTAATTCATTCTATTCCTAAAGCAAGAGCAGTACCAACAGAATATGCTGCAAAAAAAGAAAAAGAAAAAGAAAAGCCACATATTTAATGTGCATCGTTCATGCCTGCATTCAATGTATACCAGCACTAGGAAAGGTAAACCAAAGAAAACTGCTACCAAAAGTTTTTAAGGGCAAGGAGGTTTGTCACCACGTACATGCACACCCTAGTACTTAGCACAGCATCGAGCACAGATCTATCACATAATAGGAGCGCAAAGCTTTCTAAGTAATAAAAGGTGAAAGGTTATTATTACTTACTGCTATGAACCAGGTGCTGTGTTACCTCACTTAATCTCCCCAACCCATGAAAAAGGAATTATTTTTATTCCTATTTTACAAATGAAAGAACTGAAGCTCAGAAAGGAGAAATAAGTTGGCCAAGCTCACAGAGCTAGTAAGTAGTGGAGTCAGAATTCCAACCCAAATCTCTTTCAATCAAATCCAGAGCCTTTCTACAGTGCTGCCAGCTAAGTACAATGGGAACCATTCAGAAGCCAGAAGTTATGTCACTTTGAGAGGGCTGAGTTTGCCCTCACAGGGGCATGGGTTCCATTATCAACTCAGAAAGAGGAGCTCATGCTTATCTAGTTCTCCATACTTCCCTAGAGTAGAGTGCACTGTCAGCATACTGCAATCATTCAACAGTAACAAAACAAATGGTCAATGACTGATTGAATGAGCATTTATTGATAGCTATGGTCTACGTCCTCAAACCAATTAGGATAAATAATAAGACAAAGGCACAAAAGATAAACAAACAATGTCGCCCACGCCAAGTGCCAGTTTCAGGTTACAAATGGTAAGGGCTAATGGTAGAAGGAGAGATGAGTGGGTCCTGAGGTCACCTGAGGGGGAAACTGTACTTGAGCTGAATTTTGAAGGAAATTAGTATCTGAATAAGAGATAATGTGAGGCAGAATTCACAGGACATTAAATCATGATCATTTTGTTGTAGAAATATTCCATTCCTATGCAAATATATGTCTTAATTAGCAAGTCCTACCCCAATTAAAAAAAAAAAAAACTCAGTGTTTCCATTCCAAGGGAAAAATAAATATTTACTCCTTAATTAGTGCAGACCAAAGGAATAACTTGTCCTAAGCATTAACAAGCACTATGACTCCTGCAAATGAAAGATAAACCCTTGCCCACCGAAGGTACTGGATAAATATAAGCTGGGGTGGGTAGGTGGTAGGGTCTGTAATTTCAGTGGGAGAAGAGAACATCTTTGAACATTTACTATGTTCAAAGAACCAAGCTTTGCATAGGCTTTCTCAGCCAGGACCTAGGAGTAAGCTGGTTTTACCCCTGTAGAAAGCAGGTGTGTATATTCCTTCCAAAGAAATGTCAAACATTTGGTTTCTGCCTGGGCAAAGAGGTAAACTGCCTTCCAAGCAGCCTCATCCCCTTGTGAAACTCACCCTCTACCAAGGTCTGGCCTTTGAGCCAGCAAAGGCCCCCGGAGATCAGACTCTGCCCACTCACCTAGAGAAGATCCACATCTACCAAGCTTTTGAGGACAAGAGAGAAAGTGAGAGTCCCACCATGTCTAGTGTACAATGAGAACTAGAGCAGCTGCGACGAGAACACCTTCCTGGAATATAAATTTTAGTGGGTGGTAATTTTATACATTTTCATACCAAAATAAACACAGACATATTAAGGAATAGAATTCTAAATGTGTATGACTTTTTAAAGATAAAACCTAAGACTCCAAAGGAATTTAAGGTTTGTGGAAGATGGCTTCAGGCCCTACCCCCAAACCTCCCAGCAATATGGGTCATGTTCCTCTACCATGGGGAGTTTGTGGTAGAAAGTTCTCTAAGGTTAGTCAAATTTTGCAGATCTGAAAGCCATAACATATCTTTGGGGTAACTGCACATTTCTTATCTGATGCATGAGGGTTCATTTGGACATGAAATCCCCAGACACTAGGCTAGTCACAAGTTCTTGGAAATGTCAAACTACTTATTCTAGAGATAAAGAAACAGATTTAAAGAGGCCAGCAGTTGGCCCATGGTCAAAAAGGGGCCAATTCAGATCCAAATTCAAAATACAGCCCCTCTCTTACAGGACCCAGGTGGCACACTAAAATGTACAAGGAAAAGATGATTCATCAGAAAATGCTCCCTATTAAATGAGTTATGGAGTAAGTGGTGATCTCAGGACGATCCAAGACACAGCAGGGAAATGGGGCACCAAAGTGCCAGGGACAGGAAGGACTCAGACAGGTGAAGAGAATGGGAGATACATCTGATAGGTGAAGACTATCTTGGACAAAGACTGGTCACCATGTGACTGTCATTCGCCGTAGCACCTGGAGTAGGAGATTTGAAATCTCACATCCTGCACGCAAATCTTGATCCCATCACTTACTAGCCATGCCTTGTAGAGAACTTATTATCCTCTCTGGCCTCAGTTTTCTGAGCTCTCAAATGGAGACCTTAAGTGACACCAGCTCACAAGGATCTGCAGATCATCCCAGATGTCTGTAGATGACTCAGCATTAGCTATTATGGTTCATTCAGCCAGACTTTCAAATAGCTATTAAATACTTGCCAAATAAACAAGCATAAAATGAAAACAGAGAGGAGAGGAGACAAAAACCCCACCCAATTCTGCCTGAAGGGGTCTGGAGCAGGGGTGGGGTAAGGGTTGTGAAGCCATCTCTGGAAGGCTTAAAAGAGACATTTGGGTTCTCTTGCAGGATAAACAGGAAATTGGAAATCACAAGGAAAGGAGTGGGAAGAAGGTGATCCAAGGGGAGAGGAAGACCTGGGCGAAATCCTGACGCCCTGAACGTGCAGGAACATGCAGCTCAGTAGGTCTATGCTGGGAGTGGGGGGTTACAGAAGCTCACAAGGAGCCACATTTTAACAAAAGGCATGATGTGGTCAGACGTATGTTTTGTTTTTGGTTTTGTGGGGGTTTTTTTGAGGAAGATTAGCCCTGAGCTAACTGCCGCCAATCCTCCTCTTTTTGCTGAGGAAGGCTGGCCCTGAGCTAACATCCTTGCCCATCTTCCTCTACTGTATATGTGGAACACCTGCCACAGCATGGCTCAACAAGCAGTGCCATGTCCGCACCCGGGATCCAAACCGGCGAACCCCGGGCCGCTGAAGCAGAACATGCGCACTTAACCGCTGCGCCACCGGGCTGGCCCCAGACGTATGTTTTAAAATCAGGAATCAGGCAGGAGTTTGGAGGCTTAAGGGCAAGGAGAGGGAGTCCAGACGGTGGGAGGTAGGTCAGGAGGTGAGATTCTGAAGGCCTCATTCTGCAGAAAGGAGTGGAGAGTTGAGACTTGACGCTGGGAACGAAGAAAAGACAGGCAGACCTGTGGGAGGCCACAGGGAATCAATATAAACCAACAAAGAAAATAAAACTCAGTTGACTGAAGCATTTCTTTCCGGTTCTGGAGGCTCTTCTCAAACATAATGAATAAGTAAATATGCTTCCAATGACTACAAAGCAGCACTTTGCTTCCCTTTAAATCACTCCCCAGAGCCAGTCGTTGTAAGAGCCCCAAGCGAGCACCCAGCACACTGAGCCGTGTCTCCTTCTCTCCCTGTAGGGGCCACCAAGCTGAGCAGCTCTAAGCAGAGGGGAGAGACAGAGGTCAAAGGCACGCTAGAGTTTGAGGACAGGGCCCACCATGCCTCAACCTCACCCACCCAGGCCTAAGGCTTACAGATGTTCTCATCTGTAAAATACGCCTTCTAGCTCACATGTTCCATGATTGCAAAGATGGAATTTCCTTCCAGGGTTCAACCATGACATACCTCTGTGCTGCTCTGAAGTCATCATCCACATCCATCATGTGGGCAAAACCACTGTGGTTTAGAAACAAAGACTGCCTGGCAGTCGGCCACTGTTAGTGGAGGAAGTACTAACCATTCTTCTTATATTAGTTATAACAGCTCAATTACGTCTTTATTGATAACCTACTATGAAAAGTACTTAAAACGCCTGGTTTAGTCCTCCTAACATTCTTCTGAGGTAGGGACTGTAGCATTCTCCTTTTGCTGATGAGGAAATTACAGATTAGAGAGATTAAGTAAATTACTTAAGGTGTCACCGCTACCAAGTGGTAGAGCTGGGATAGAAATCAGGCTATAGGGTCCAACCCCAATCCTATCCTCTATGCTCTACTATCTCATTTGCACAATCCTACCACTCTGAGGTTACTATATAGGCAGAGGAAGGAGAAGGGGCTTTGACATCCCTGGCTCAGGGATGCCACCACTCACCCTTGCCTTACCTGTGGCAGACATGGCTAATCAATCACAGAATCCTTCCCCACCGACTTGTGACCACACATCCATTTCTAACTAGTTAGAGTTCAAGATGAAGCCTGATCTTTTGTCTTTATCTGTCAAAGGGATGTGATTTGTTTCAGGGAACACAGCTTGTCAGTGAGAGTTGGAACTAGAATCCTGGTCTCTTGATGCTCGGTCTAACATGCTGATGGTGAATCTCCCTATGCAAAGGACAGGGCCTTTTCTGATGGACTAGAGATAAACAGCAGAAGAGATATAGCTGAGAGGACCACACCATCAAGCTCTAGGAGAATGTCCCAGGTTCAACACTAACACATGGTTCTCGCATATTACAAGTCATCCAACCAATGGCCCACTACAGAACAGCATTTCTTCTTTGTTGTGACTGAAATGAATAATTGTAAAGCCAAGAAAGTAACTTTTTTTTCAAGCTAACAAACATTTGAACTGAGAATCCCAGAAAACTCATGAATTAAACAAAAGAACAATAATATCACCCATTTAATTCCTTCTGGAGGGACTAGATTTTCTTCAAGCTTTGCAGGGAAAATTGACAAGTTATGTGATTCAGCTACATCAAAAGGAGGAGCCATCCGTCTCACTCCTGGGACAGACCAGAGGCAAGCTCCTAGAATCGAGTCACACAGGGGCCAGCAAGTCTCCTCTCCTACCCCTGAAGCATACAGGACAGGTGGCCCCAGATCTGCCCAGAGGAGATCCTCCTCATCAGACACCACATCAGAAGGAGGGATGGGGAGCCCAGACAGTACCACTAAAAGTCAGAAACAGGTGACCAGTCATCAGGCGCCTGGGCAGAGGCAGGCATGAGGATATGAAAGAAGATCATCAATAAGAAAGAAAGCAGTGCCGAGGCTGGCTCCAAGTGGGCAGAAATGGGGCAGTCAGAAAATGCATGGTTCCCTCCAAAGCACTCTTTCTTTGCAATCTCTGGGTGGGAGGAATCTTAAGGAGGCACACCAGGAGAAACCTGTTTGAAAGAAAGCTTTCTTCCTTGCAAGCTCACCTGGAATCTCTCCAAACAGATGACTACTGACAAATTTGCACCCAGGAAACGCTATCATCGCCCTATCAATTTGTCCAGCGCCCTGTTTACATAAATACACTGTGTTCTCTGTGTGACCAGGAAGAATGATGCTAAGATTATAAAAGTCACTCATTCAGAATTATTTGCAGAGTGGTAAGCTAGCAGGATTCTGGCAGTGGAAGTCTCAAAGGTCCTTTCATTAAATATTAACTCTTGCTTGTGAGAGGTAGAGCTGACTGGGGGCAGCAGGGATTGGAAAATGTGACAGTATCCCCAAACTCAACAGGGCCTGCCCCAGGGAGAGGCATCTATCTCCAGAGCTAAGATAGGCCTAATGATCCAGGAATTGGCATTGCTGCAAATGTTTCTTTCTAAAAGGGGAACTCATTATTCCAAGAATTGTATTTCTGAATTAATGAAGGTAAAATTACACCAACTAAGAATCATGCCTTTTCTTCTCCAAATGAATAGAAGCTCAAAGTGCTGCCAAACAAAATCCCAGATCAAATTCCACGAGAAAGTATAGCTTATTACCAGAAACACACACAGATGTGAAGAAACAGTAACTGGCACAGTGCCTTAACATTCTATACCTCATCGTGATCAAAGTACTCATTTATTCATTCATCCATTCATCCACTCCCCGAATGTCTGTCAAGCACGGGGACCTGTGTTAGGTATTTAGGAAGCTGAGGTCTCAGCCCTGGATGAGCGCCCAGTCTAGTTTACCAAAGATAACCTTGCGTGGCTTTTTCTGGAGAGACATGATCATTTTATAGAGTTACAGTCCTGTCTTTTAGAACCGCTTTGCCTCCTAAGCAGGTCTGGAAGAGAGGACCGAAAAAAGTGAACCTTTACAGAGCCACAGCCTTCAAGATGCTCTTGCTCCAGTCTTGGAAATTTCAGTTTTAAATGTCTGATTTTAACACCTTCCAATAAACATCTTTTTAACTTCTGTCCATCCTAAGGAAAAATGACCCATGAGTTATAGTGACTAAAGAGTACATGGCTTCATGTTATAAAAGTCCAGGCCAGAAACTGATAGGTCTATCTAGCTGTCACAAAGCTCTACATCCGCACCCCTACTAAAATGAGAATGACTACGTCAGTATTACATGACATGCTGGGTCTCATTTCAAGGAATCTGCCCCAACAAAGCAAATAAAAAATTCAAAGCCTTTTCACTTTCAAGCAACAATTGAGTTGACAATAGATCCCAATTTTAGGAACTTAACTTTATTATTACAGCCACGAGGGTCAGGCTGTCAGAACCATTCATTATGATATTTGCTTAGACTGTAATTAAATTCATTTTCTTGACATGAATATTCATATTTTCCTGTAATTGTTGGTATAAAAGTAAGTGTGAATGTCAATCCTCTCTCCCAAGGAAATTAGCATCCGAAATATTTCTATGGAGAAACAAGCCAACCTGGAATGATGAACGAACACTTCCCTTTCAGGGCATGCACACAACCAGTTATTCCTCCCAAAGTATCTCAAGGAAAGCAGCATCCACCGCTGCATGAGGCTTCAGGCATTAGGTTTGTGTGTCTCTGATGGGAGAGCCTTCGCCAGACTCCAGCCTGAGAGGGTCTTCCTGGTCTCTGGCATCTTAAAGGACACACACCAATTGTCTTGTTTCTATTACTATTCTCATAACACATGACAGCATGAAGCCTTGAGTTTTCTTGTTTTATTTAATGCAATAGAAATTGCTGGCTTTTATCATGCCATATACATAGGCCATTAGGAAGGAGGACAGAGAAGGTGCAGATTATCAAGTGATCTGAAAACATCCAAGGGGCCTGGGTAAATCTAGGGCATACTAAGAGGAGTTGTCGAAGTGCCTCTGTTTGGTTCCCACTCTCACTCTGGAGTACATGGGGAAAACCTCTATTCTTCCGTTAGCACACCAGACATATAAATTCTGGGGTCCCATCTCAGACATGCTGAATCAATATCTCTGAGGATGGGGCCCAGAAACCTGTGTTTAACAAGCCATCCAGGTGATTCTGATGAATGTTTAAGTTGGAGCCCCTGCTTCAGGCCAATGTGTATGCTGGGGCACCATGCTCCATGCCTTAGCAGCAGACAAGCGTGTGGAAGATCTAGGTTTGTGTTTGAATATGGGTGCATGTGTCTGAACCATTTAGGGAAGGTCTGTGCAGAGAAGTAACTATAGGGAGCACCTGAGTAGGGGCCGAGCAAAGAGTAAGGGTTCTTTCATACCTATTAGTACCCAATAGTGATGTTTGATGATGATAGCTAATAACTACTGAGCATGTACTTTGTGCCAGTCACTCTGCCAGGCATTGTGTGCGTCATCTCATCTTATTCTCACGATAACCTCTATGAAGCAGTTGCTTTTACTATCCCCATTTTATGAATAAGAGGGAGGCTTATAGTAGCTAAGTAATTCGCTCAAGATCACCCAAATGAAACGTGGCAGGCATGGAACCCGAGCACAGGTCTGCACTGTCTGCTGAGCCTGCACTCCTGGAGGCCCCATTTGGACCCTCCTCAGGCTCAGCTCATACACCTGCACTTCTGGGAACGGCCGCTTTCAGAGACACCTCGGTTTCCTGTGTGTGGCTCTCGGGCTGGCTTGGTTGATGTGTTGCAATATAGAGCCCTGTAAAGGAAATGAACATGAAGGGCTTCCATGTTTTGGGGGGAGAAGGGTACTTCTCTCCAAGAGTAACTTTGGAAGTACAAACAGGAACCAAGAAAATAAAGAGTCTATTAAATCAGGCTGGGCCTGTGCTCCCACTCCCTTATGTGTGAGCCTGTTAAAATGAGGAGCTGAACTGCAGGAGGGGCTGGTTGCTGTCTCCCCAGGTGGTTGCAGCAGCCTGCAAGAGGCACAGGGGTCTCATGCTGCCTGCACATCTCTCCATGGAGTTTCCTCTTTTTATTAAACAGGCAGCAGTAACAATTTTGTTTTATTTAGGGAGGGAGAGGAACCTTGGGCTGAGCCTTAGAAACCTTCATGAAGGCATGTGTGTGAGGTTACTGTTTTATTAGGCTTAGCAGAGACAGTTTCTGAATCTCAGCTTGCTGTTTCCAGGGTGATTGGCGGTGCTTTTTCAAGTTTTTTGCTGGTTCTGAAATCTGTAGGTAGGTGGCTGCTTTGGGACTCAGGTGTGAACTGGCTTTTTGATTTCATACCAGCTTCCTTTCCCAGCTAACATTCTTTAAGGATTTCTATTTGGCTATTTCCTCCTTACGCACTACAATTTTGCAATCTCCTTGAAAAAATGTGCAGTAAGTTGGGTGTACCCATATATCCTGCCAACATGGTAAGCAATCGTCTGTCCACTAAGTGTCTCACCGTTTTCCAGAGTTGTGTTGGAGACATCCGGCCTTGGTCTGCACTTCTCTGTGATTTCTCTTTTCCAATTAGCTTGTAGCCAAGTTCCAATAATATATTAAGCCGAGAGCTTTTCTTGTTAATTTCCCCACAGAAAAGATGTGGCAAAGCTACCGGGAGGTTGAGCTTAGCCTGCGAACAGTGCTGAGCCCTGCTGTTCTTCCTTTCAAATCATCAGCTGCTGCCTTAGAGAATAACTTTGTTTAGCATCTGTAAAGATGTTGGGAAGTAGGAGACTTTGTGGCATTATTAGTTAGGGGAAAGTACCTCTGGAGTAAACTTCATGAAGTGATTCTTGAAACTTCTCTTACTATCCAGTAGGTAAGCGCACTAAGGTGTTCCTGACATACTCAGATTCAGCTTTTGCATAAACCTCACTTTAGTAAATTATGAGTTGATGCCCATGGACGTTCTTAGGTTCACTCCTTTTATGTCATTGTTTGGATGTTCCCTGGCAGGGCCTGCCAGCCAAGAGTTCATGTCTTTGGAGAGATCTCACCTTTGCTTGTTCAGCCTTACATGTTTGAATAATTCTTTGTACTCTCAGTGCATTTTGTTTGCTCGTTATTTCATAAACATGTGTGATAAAATGAGAATAATGGTATGGAAGCTTAGGTCTCATAAATGTGGAGATAACTTTGGGAATCATTAAGCCTGCCTGAAATGGCAAATCGTTAGTCTCAAATGGATAGACATTGGAATTAAGACGGTCAACTGGGTATTCAATTGTGAGGAAAGAGAAAAAACAAAGGGCACATACAGATTGCTGAAAATATGTCATTAAGATGGTGTTTAAAAATGATATCATTAGGAATTTTGTGCTGGTTTTCAATATTGGGGAACAGGCCCCCTGCCCCCACCAACCTCCTGCTTACAACATGATAAATCTATCGTTAGACCATCATACTTTTAACTTTTTTCCACATTATGTACTCTAAAGTGGGGCTGTCCTGGGTTATAGGGGCTATCCTTTAATTTATCATCAGAATTTCATTTTTCTCACATTGAAGTCACAGATCTCATTAGCAGCCACAACTGGGAGAAAAATTGAGCAATCAGTAGGACTGGTGGTTTCCTCCTGTTGCCATCCTCTGTCCCCTCCTGGCCAGTCTAGTTCCTTTCCCTGCTTCACTCTTCTCCATAGCACTTACACTTAATAAACTATGTATTCACCTGTTGTTTATCGTCTGTCTGCCACCAGTAGAATATTAGCTCTATGAGGGTATTTTTGGCTATTCATTACTCCAGACCAGTATTTCTCAACTCTTTTTTTCCATAATCACTCTCTTAAGGAGACTCTAGACATTCTTTTTCCTAATTGCCCCCCTCCATGAAATTTAAATATACCATATATCTGTTTCTATACTATATGTATATGTGTACTTTATACATAAAATGAGTAAGAATGTTTCATCCCTCAAAAACCAGTTTTTGCCTCTGGAGGAGCAGTGTTGCCTCCTTTGAGAATGCACACTCTAGACCTGCTGCCAACAAGGGTACCTGGACCATAGCAGGGGCTCAATCATAGTTTCCGAGCATCTATTTCTAAAATTTCATAGTTTTGTTTCTTTGCGGTAGAGACCAAACACATGTTGGCTAACCACTTGGCAGGTGTGTGAAGGGCTCTTTCCCACAGGTGTAGCAAGTCCTCATTCTTCTTTTAAGAGTCTGCCATGACCCAGGAGAGGAGGCTTTAGTGGAGGCTCTTATTTAAACCTGTAGACAGTTATCGTTGATGATCAATGCATAAACAAAAAGCCAGTGGACACATTTACTCATGTTTTTACCAGCTCCTGGCATTAGCCTTGTTCCCACTTAAGCTGTGGTACTAAAACTGACTCATTTAGGGACAGATCCTCCTGACACTATTTTCCTGGGCCCCGATGGTGGCCTTACTCAAATAGAGTAAGGGGGCCACCTTCTGGTTTTGTCAAGGGCCGGACTCCCTTTGGTTCTGAGCTTTTCAAAGGTAGCTTTTGTATCCAAGTATCCCTTTCTCAATTATTGAGCTAGTCTCCTGTTTCTTCTTCCTTTAGCACACCAGATATATAAATTCTTGGGTCTAGGCTCCTGGAACTTGGACTGTGGGGCTGACCCAAGGCCACAGCCCAACAGGGACATCCACACCACAGCTGGGCCCTGAAGACAGGTGGGTTTCTGGAAACAAGACTACCAGTGTGCTGCACACCATCCTGCTCAGTTATCCTCTCCTCCTCCATGTTAACACAACACCGCAGCATAACGCTTCTTCAAGGGGAGATTGATGGGCATATTTCATGCTAATTCTTTCTGGAGTTAGGAAGCTTTTATTTTCCTCATGTCAAGAAGAAAATGATGGCAGACATTTCCAGTAGAAATGCCACTGCATTCTTTATAATGTCATTCAGCTGCTGCCAGAATTAAACTATTGACCAAATTAACCTGTTTACCACACACGTTGTGGCTTGATCTTCTTGCCCTGAGGGCTGAAGTGTCATGCTGCAGAGGCATCCACGTTTGTTTTCAGTAAGTGATGCTGGACCATAAAGTGCCACACACACACAGGCGGGGGCTTTAATGCCATAGGGGCAACACTGAAGGGCATCTCCTACTCCTCTGTGCTGTACCCTTTCAAGGGCTCCCCACCTCCCTCACAGTTATGTGCAAACCCTCTAGCATGGCGTATGAGCCCTGTACAATCAGACTCTCGTCTACTTCCACAGCTTCCATGTCCTCCACACTCATCCTCTGTGCTCCAGGCACCTGCATCCAATGGCTCAGGACTCCCCCATCCCTGGGCCTGTGCACAGGCTGCTCCCTCTGCCTGAAGACTTCCCTCTCCTGCCTTCTTTGTATGTTTAACTCCTACTTATGCTTCTGGTATTGATTCAAGTGTCATTCCTGTGAATCCCAATAGTGCCTGCTATGGATGGACTGTGTAGTCCCCCTCCCAAATTCATATGGTGAAGTCTGAACCCCCAGTGGGATGGTATTTGGAGATGAGGCCTTTGGGAGATAATTAGGGTTGGATGAGGTCATGAGGGTGAGGCTGCAGGAAGAGACTAGTGCCCTTATAAGAAGAGGAAAAGATACCAGACCTGCGTCTCAGCCATGTGAGGACACAGCAAGAAGGCAGCCACCTGTAAGCCAGGAAGATGTTCTCACCAGGATGGGAATCTGCCGGCACCTGATTCAGGAATCCAGCCTCTAGAACTATAGAAATAAATGTCTGTTTTTTAAGCCACCACCCAGTCTATGGTATTTTGTTATAGCAGCCCGAGCTGACTAATACAGTGCCCTTGTGCCGCCCCGGCATAGCATTCATGTTTCTGATAATTATTTGTATCCCGACTGTGAGCTTTGTGAGGCCAAGAGATGCTTATTGAGCAGGGTATCTCCAGAACATAGTCAAGCTGTGTAATATGTGCTCAACAAACATTTATAAGTGAATGAACAAACGAATGAATGAATGAACAGCTACCCCTGAGTAACTCTCCGCCTCTTTCAGAGCCTTCCTTTATCCACCTGAAAAATGAGGCATTTTGACTGAGGATTTCTAACAAGATTTGTGACTCGGGGTACAGCAGGGGCTCCAGAGAAGCCGCAAGAAATGAAGCTCAGAGCATGCAGGGAACCAGAAGACCCTACTCCAGGCCAGTGCTGTGCTATGTGAGCTGCTCAGACCTCAGCTTCTAAGGCAGTACAGGGGACTCTGAAAGCCAGCAGCTATCAAAGCAGGGACCCTGAAACCCCGAGCTTCCAGGATAGTGCCTCACAATCTATCGTGGAAGGCAAGGGCTAGGCTAGCCTTAGAAATCCTGCCTTAATCAGTTGTATGTACTAGATCCTAGGTGAGATTTAATTTGACAGAAAAGTAGATTTTGCTGCTTACCAGCAAAAAAATTAAATCTGAAAATCATGGTTGTTCTCTAAAGCTTCAGTTCCATCAGCTGGAGAACTTTCTAAGGATAGAAAGTTGAATTACTTGTCATATTATGATTTAAGCCAGATCATTTAATAGGGTCTTGAAATCCTGATGATCCTCTGGCTTTTGTATAATCAAAATAAAATAAGAATCTTTGGGAATTTGCCCTCTATTGCCCAACTCAGTGCCAGGCATTGAGATTTGCAAAGGAGCCTGAGAACCTTCCATTTTGGTTTAAGGAACAAACCAACCTGTGCAGCAATGTCTGTAGGGTGAGGGAACAAAGGAAATGACCTGAACCCAGGGACACTCTTAGAAGAAAGGCCCAGGGCTTCATAGCAGACCCTGGGGCTTTGCAAACAGAGATCATAGGGCTCCCAAGAGCAAACCAACAGCTGCTCCTACCACTAATTCCAGAATAGAGAGCACCAACACAGATTTGCGACATAAGACCCTCCCATCCTCTGGATCATTGTGGTCCTATTCCCTGGGGGCTTCCACGGCTAACAGGGGCTGTCGTGATGCAGAAACACCTATGATGAGGAACCACAAAACTCTGCAATCTGGACATTTCCCCATCCACATCCATCACAGAAACAGTATCAGTTCCATTTCTCTAATAAAGTTGACGAGACCAAAATGCAATGACAAGCAAACCAAGCCTGTGTTCTTCTTCTCCTTCTCCCATCTTCACTTAGCAGCAGAGAGGAATGTGGGGCTTTCTGACCTCTGGCCAGTTGACCTGAGAAGCCCTGAATGACTCAGACAAGCTTGGGGACTTGCCAATGGCACATGGCTGGTACCAGTGCAGCAAGGGCTCTGGCCAACATCCCTGACCAAGGAGGCTGCAGAGCACCCTCTCTGTAGAGACGGCTCCCAAGCCATTCAAGCCCACCTCAGACTGCACACACCACAGAAGCATCTCTTTGCAAGACCCCACCCAATAGATGATGGAAACACGAATCATCTTCAGAATACTGCTCGCTTGTTAACCAAGTGGAAATGCAGCACAAAAGTGCAAAGATTTTAAAAATCACCCCTATAAATATTTTAAGTATGTTTTGCCGAGGGGCAGAAAGCATATACAAATACAATATTTTCAGTTTAATTACTATATAGCAGCTCTTGCCCAGATAATGGATTTACCTCAGAGCAATATCAGAATTTAGGAACAATCTAAATATATCTCTGCAGTCCCTCGCAGGTCTTGATACACGAGGTTGTTAGACTTAGCCTGGGTGATGCCATTAATTTTCCAGCAATAAGATGAGCTCATACACAGTACACAAAGGGACTGGGAGCAACCAGGCTGCCCTACTCCTTGTTAGTTGTGATTGTGGGGGACTCTGGATGAGACTGGAGCTGCTCCTGGAGAAGCACCTGATCCTCGCTAGACACACAAAGGCAATCTCCAACTAATCTTGTCTGAGTCACAGCAGAAAACTTAAAGAACAAAATAAAATGATGTACTTGTTTTGGCCTCCCCTTCTATGGCTAAGAACAGTAAGATGTAGGAGAGAAGAAAAAAAGCAAGCAGGGGCCGGCCCTGTGGCCGAGTGGTTAAGTTCACATGCTCCGCTTCAGCGGCCCCGGGGGTTCGCCGCTTCAGATCCTGGACGCAGATGTGGCACCGCTCATCAAGCCATGCTGAGGCAGCGTCCTGCATGCCACAACCAGAAGGACCCACAACTAAAATATACAACTATGTACTGGGGGATTTAGTGAGAAAAAGCAAAAGAAAAAAAAAAGAGATTGGCAACAGTTGTTAGCTCAGGTACCAATCTTTAAAAAAAAAAGCAAGCAAGCAATGAACATGGATCTTGGGGAGAGCATGGATTAAGACATGTGAACGCAAGTTAAAGAAAGTCAACACAACCAGCTTAGCCAAGGAACACACTTCACTAGCTCATATAAACAACCAGCTCAAAGGGTGGCTAGTCTTGGGGGTGACTGGTACCAAGGGCTGGCCCACACTAGGTCATGGAAGCACAACCTCTGGTAGCTCCCAGGCTCCGAGTGTCACCAGGGGGCACAGATTCTATGGGAAGATGACACTCTCGTTTGAATCACAAGGTTACAGAGGAGGAGGGGGACATCTCCTAGAAAAGTGGATGGCTACTGTTCTGGGCAGACAAACAACAGATGTCCAGGAAAGACTGTTCAAAGGACAGATGTATTAGGCTGAGAGCAGCTTTGTCACTGGGGTAGAGTGGGGGACAATGAAGACAGCTTTTGGGCTCTGAAGGAAAGGCAATCCAACACTCCCCAGTGCTCTGCCCCTAAGAAGGAAGCGAGAAGGCCTTGTAACGAAAGGCGCTAGTCACAGACAGGACTGGATACTCCAGGTCCTCAGTTCTCCCCACCTTTCTCTCTATATAAACATCCATTGGCACCCTCAAGTTACACCTACTATCAGCTCAGAGCTGCCCAGGGCATGTAGGAAGCATGTGTGGTGATGGCTCGTGAGCAGCTCGTTTCTGAAACGTTATGCAAGAACCTTGTCTCAAACCTATAATATCCCTGAAGACAGACCTAGTTCAGTCAGAGGAAGATCTTCACACCCAAGGGCTTGGAGGCTCTCCTTGGAAAGGAGAGGTCGGCCCACCCACCCAGTGCAAAAGGAACGAGAGGAGGAACCAGTGAGAGCAAAAGAGAAGACTGCAGTCTAGCTGTCTATAAAAAGCAAACACACAGAGGTAATGTTTATTTTATTCTTGGGGCTTATTTGGAAATTCCAAATACAATGAACCTTCAGGACTTTTGTAAGAAGAAAATAAAAGTTGCTTCATTTAAAAAAATATAGTTATCTGATCATCAGAACAAAATCAATAGATACTAATTTCCATTAATCTATCAACTTTGAGAAAGGAATTTTAGATGGCATACTGCTCAGTCCTTTTCTATATACTTTTTCAAAAATTTCACAGTAGGAACTGTTTGATCATTTTTAATGCCTTAAAAATATACTAAACCTGATTTCTACCACATCATGTATCTTTTTTCATTGAAATTTTTATTGAGATCATTGTAAATTCACAAGCAGCTCTAAGAAATCTCCCAGAGATCCATATACCTTTATCCAGTCTCACCTAATGGTGCCATCTTGTAAAACTATAGTACAATATCACAACCAGGTCCTCACAGTGATACAGTCCATCAATCTTATTTGAATTTCATCAATTTTACTTGTACTAGTATGTGTATACGTGGGTATATGTGTGGGTGTTTAGTTTTATATAATTCATCACGTGTAAGTTCACGTAGCCACCAAATACATAGTCAAAAAACAAAACAGTTCATCAACACAAGGATCCTGATGTCATTCTTTTTTTTTTTTTTTTTGAGGAAGATTAACCCTGAGCTAACTGCTGCCAATCCTCCTCTTTTTGCTGAGCAAGCCTGGCCCTGAGCTAACATCTGTGCCCATCTTCCTTTACTTTATATGTGGGATGCCTACCACAGCATGGCTTGCCAAGTGGTGCCATGTTCGCACCCAGGATCCGAACCTGCGAATCCCGGGCTGCCGAAGAGGAACATGCGCACTTAACCACTGCACCACTGGGCCCGTCCCGGATGTCATCCTTTTATAACCACACTCTCCTCCCGCCTGTCCCCTCTTAGTCTCTCTACCATCTCCAGCCACCGGCAACCATTTCATTCCTAAATTTTTGGAAACTCCTTCATTCCTAAAATTTTGGCATTTTGAAAATGTTATATAAATGGAACCATGCAGTTTGCAACCTTTTGGGACTAGCTTTTTTCACTCAGCAAAATTCTCTGGAGATCACCCAGACTATTGCATGTAGCAATACTGATTGCATTTTATTGCAAAATACTATTCCACGGTATGGAGGTACCACAGTTTGTTTAACCATTTCCCTACTGAAGGACCTCTGGTTTGGTTCCAGTTATTAGCTACTACAAACAGAGCTGCTATAAACATCCATGTTCACACCTTAAACTTATGCCACGTTATATGCCAATTATCTCTCAATAAAGCTGGGGAGGAAAAAGGATACAAAAAAATTGGGGCAGGACTCATCTGGCCATTTGGAAACTGGTGTATTTTTCTCTCTGTGAGCTGTATAATTATTTTTATTATGCTTGTAAAGTCAGCGGTTATAAAATTCATCTGACTTTGATTATCTCCTATAGACTCAATCTTGGCCATTCACCTAAGACAATCTCTTATGTTAAAAAAATTCATATGCAAGTTTTTGAATGAACTTAAGTTTTCACTTCTCTGGGATAAATTCTCAAGAGTGTAATTGCGGGGTTGTACTTGCACCCCAGAATGACTACACCATTTTACATTTCCACCAGTAATTATGAGTGATTTGGTTTCTCCACATCCTCAACAGCATTTGGTGTTGCCATTATTTTTCATTTTAGCCATTCTGATATGTGTGTAGCAGTATCCCATTATTTTAATTTGCATTTCCCTGATGGCTAATGATGCTGAACATCATTTCACATGGGTATTTGCCATCTGTGTATCCTCTTTAGTGAAATGTCTCTTCATGACTTTTGCTGATTTTCTAATTGTCTTGTTTTTTTTACTCTTTAGTTTTGAGAGTTCTTTATATATTCTAGATACTAGTCCTTTGTTGGATATGTGGTTGCAAATATTGCTAGTATATAGCTTGTCTTTTTGTCTTCTTAACAAGGTCTTTCACAGACTATAAGTTTTTGACGTTTTGATAAAGTCCAATTTATCAAATTTTCCTCTTATGGATCATTCTTTTGTTGTCAAATCTAAAGATTCTTTGTTTAGCCTTAGACTCTGAAGATTTGCTCTTATGTGTTTTCCCAAACGTTTTCTACTTTTACATTTTACATTTAAGTCTGGATCCATTTTGAGTGAACTTTATGTAAGGCATGAGGTTTAGATTGACATTCATTTTTTTGCCTGCTTCAGCATCATTTGTTGAAAACGCTATCTTTCCTCCATTGAAATGTTTTGGCACCTTTGTTAAAAATCAGTTAAGTATATTTATCTGGTTCTATTTCTGGGTTGTCTGGTTTTTTTAATCCATCCACACGTCTATACCTCCTTCAATACTAAATTGTCTTGATTACTGTAGTTACACAGTCAGCTTTAAAATAAGGTAGAGTGATTCCTCCTATTTTATTCTTCTTTTTCAAGATCACTTTAGCTATTCTAAGGCCTGTGACTTCCATATAAATTTTAGAATAACCTTATCTACATCCACAAAAAACTTTGCTGGAAATTTTGATAGGATTTTCTTTAAACCTGTGCATTAATTTGGGGAGAATAGATATCTTTCCTATGTTGAGTTTTCCTATCCATGAAAAAAACGTCTTCCTATTTAGGTCTCCTTTTATTTCTTTCATCAGTATTTTGTAATAGTCAGTATACAGATCTTGTACATGTTTTAAGTGTATATCTAAATATTTCACTTCTTTGGAATGATCATAAATGATATTGTGTGTTTTTAATTTCGATTTTCACATATTATTAGTATGCAGGAATGTGATTGACTTTTGTGTGTTTATCTTACAGCCTATAACCTTACTGAGCTCACTCATTAGTGCTAGGAGATTTTTTTTTAAATACTCCTTCAAGTTTTCTACATAGACAACCAAAACAGTATGGTACTGACATGAAAACAGAGACACAGATCAATGGAACAGAGTCGAGAGCCCAGAAATAAAACCACACATTTATGGACTGCTGGTTTTTGACAAAGGAGCCAAAAACATACAATGGAGAAAGCCATGTCATCTACAAATAGGCACAGTTTTATTTCTTCTTTTCCCATGCCTTTTTTTTTCTTTTTCTTGCCTTATTGCAGTGGCTAGAACTTCCAGTACTATGTTGACTAAAAGTAGTGAGAGCAGACTTCCTTGCTTCTTTCCTCAAAGCAAGAGGTTTCCTCAGTCCAGGCCACCTGGTATCTCTCAGTTGAGTAGGAGAGTCTCAGGCCAGTGGGGATGAAGAGACATCTGTGACTGAGTGCTTGTTATGGCGGGCGTCCCCCAGCTGCCCAGGTGTCTCTGGATGGGGGAAGGGAGTCTCAGGCTCACAGGGACAAAGAGGCTTCCCAGGCCAGGCCGCTTGTTGTAGAGGGGCCTCTTTCACTGGTGGCCCCCCAGCCACCCTGGTATCTGTCAGTCTTAGGCCCAGCAGGGAAGGAGAACACTTCCCTTGGCCAGCACTGGTAGTGGAGCCATGATGCTGGGTTCACCTAGTGTTGTCAGAGGGACTCCTGCTGTATCAAGGGAGGGATGAGCCTACCTGGGCTACTTTCTGATGCCAAGTTATGGGGCAGGAAATGCCAGGCCTGGGTCACCTTCTTCTGTTGGGTGTGGAGGTCAGGGGGGAAGACATAAGATGCCCTGCTGCTATGTTGTTCTTCCAGTCCGGGGGTCCCAAACCCACCCACCTTCCTCTTACCCCCTTTCAGAGTTCTCCTTTGGTTGCCTCTTGTGCTACTTCCAAGGTCTTTGTCACTCTTAGCAGGGAGGAGCAGGGAGAAACAAGTCTATGCCATCTTGTCCAGACCAGAAATTACACCAAATCCCTTTATATCTTTTTTTAAAGCTAGGGTGAGTGAAATCTTTCAATAGAATTCCAGCTAATATATGTAGATACTGGTCCCTCCATCCAGGAAGTGTGGCTTAATTCCTGGGCTCCCCCCGTAAAGGTGGGCTAGGCATAGTAACTTGCTTCCAAAGAAGAATGTAGGGAAAGGGAAAAATAGTAACTTTATAGAGGAGAAGACTGGAAACTACTACTTTTACCAAGTGATTGAAGTCTGGAGTTTAGTTAGGAGTCAGATATCAATGCCAGTTTCTTAGTTTTGGCAAATGTACCATAGTGACGTGAGATGTTATCCACGGGTGAGACTGAGTGGTGGACAGACAAGAACTCTGTATGTGTACCTTTGCACATACACTTGAGATTTACCTTTCTGTAAACCTAAAAGGATTTCAACATAGTTTGTTTTTAAAAAGTCAAATGAAATATAATCCTACTACTAAACACCAAACATACTTCCAACAAAAAGTTCTCCTCACACAGTTGGGCATCATTTACTTGAAGGCAGACATTGATATTAAAGGGCTTTTGCCCAAACACTGCTGCCCTGGAGTGTTTCACTAAGCACACACTGCTGCATCACAGAGACAGTGCTGCTATAAGCGGCTAAGAACTCCGAGCTATTCGTGCCTACCTTCCAGTGGGCAGTGACCTGGAGATCAGATATCCTGGCTGAATCTCTGGCTAAGTGGGAGCCGAGGCCCCAGGCAAGACCCAGGTCACGCAGTCTTCCCTGTATGAGCTACTCTTTGTCAAGGGAGGCCCGATGTGGGATGCTAGAAGGAATCCTGAATGCTGCTCCTAAATTATCCAGACAAGGGAGCCATGGCCGAGAGCTCTGCCCTGTAGGATGACATGTGTCAACCTTCAGCGAGACTGTGTCACCTGCAGAAACATAGCAGACGTGTGGATGTTTGCAGCCAGATTACCTTACAGTTATCAGTAAATGCAAAGTGATCAGTTGTCATTATCCACTAATGAGTCATAAATCAAACCTCAGTAAAATACGTGCACCTACAACCCTCAAGCCTTTAGCTACTAGTTTCAACCTGAGCCTTGATGACACCAACAACAACAGTTGCTGACAAGAGAACATACTAGATGAAGTAAGTGTGGCTATATGTTAGAGACATGAGTATGAGCAAAAATGCCTAGATTTGGAGGTACGTGTACAAGAAAAATGCTCGTGGGTATGCATACATGTGCAAGGCTGGTAGATACATTATGTCTGTGTGAAGATGTGTGTGTGTCACAGTATGGCAGACAGGTCACAATTTCTGAGTGTATGTATGTATGTATATAGAAGAGTAGTGTGGATATGTCTGCTAGGAGTGTCACAGTGTGTGACTAAGGGCAGAATGCACAAGTACCACAAGAAGCTCACACAGGTGGTTCAGTTTGTGATCATCGGAAATGTAAATATCTGTGTGGGGTGTATACCTGAATACACACGTCTGTGTTTAAGGCCTCTCCTTTGATTGAGGCCCTAGATAAATGAAACTCTGCTAACATTTCACAAGGTCTGTGCTATCCTTAGAACCAGGCAGAAGGGTCCTTACTCTTGCCCTCATCGGGCTATACCCGTCCCAATGGGATGGGACATCTGTGGAGCTCAGAAAACACGCCTATCCAGAGCCCATATTTCCTCTTTCTAGACCATATCCTTGGTCCCTGGAACCAAATTTTCATGTGCCAACTTCCAGGGCCTACCTGGTCTTTCCTCCAGGGCCACACTTTCACGGTGGCCTGATTTGTCAGTAAGGGTCCCCTAGTCCCAAGGAGAGGTTATAGGTGAGAGTTTGTAGTGAGGAGGGGGTTGTGATCAGAGTTGGACAAGAAGGCTAGATTTCTACAAGCATGCATGCAAGGCCCTTCAGGTGCAAAGAGAAGGGGTGCGCTCTCCATGCTGCCACATCCCAGGTCAATATGAAGGTCAAGGTAGGAGGATAGAATATATGTTATCATTTAATAATATATTTTCTTGATTATAACTTAATCATTTAGATATAAGGTATGTGAACCTCCATTTATACTCTTGCCGCCCCACAAACATTAGACCCAGCCTGTGCATAGACGTATATATGGGCAGGCTTCCTTGAGCTTCCTTGAGCCCTACCAGTCCTAGTCTCCAGCCCTCAGGCCTCTGGTCAGCGGAGATATGGACAAGGGGTGTGGTCATTTCTAACCTAGATGGAGGAGGGGTGTGGTTTACTTAGACTCAGCTCACACAGAGGTATACATCTTGCAGTCCCTTGGACGCGGTTCATTTAGCAGATCAGCCCTCATCCACCATACACACACATTCCCCCCATACATGCATGCACACACACACACATACCCTCAAGGAAATATCTACTAAGCACAGAAACATGTCAGCCTGGAAACTCCTAGAACTGGACAAGATATCTGAACATAATTAAGAGCTAGTTACCATGTAGCTAGTTACCATGTTTCAAACTTACATGGTCACTGGTAAACCCACAGCATCCTCACAGCCCCAGACTGATGCCACTCAAATCTAATTACTCTGGGAGTGACAACCAATGCAAGGACAAGGGGCACATTATTGAAAACCACTTTAGCACTGCTCCAGCTCACAGCCACGCTGCCCTCTGTAACGACTTCACCCAATTAGCTTGCAAGCAGTCTGCCTTTTGTAAATTAGTGATGCCAGTAAAATGAATTCTGCACCCGGAAGGGAAGGGCAAGCAACCAGCAATTGCATGGAAATCATTAATTGGCTTGAGCCTTTTAGGTTAAGTGAATTATCATTATTTCCTCAGTTTGGTGGCATTGTGCAGAGATGAGGTTGAATGGGCAGCCCACCATGATTTCACCTTCCTCCTGGCATTCGCGCACTCAGGGGATGGAAGAAAGCTTACATGTGCCTGTCTGGGAGGCAGAGAGCTGAAGCTGCTGGCTCCCTGCCCCCACAGCCACTCCTCCCACTAACTAGTTAGGTACATCGTGCACACAGGCCACATGTACAAAACAGGCGCATTTGTGAACTGCTCACACTCCTAAAATGAAGTCTAATTAGTTTGTTTAAGACTGGACTGCCTGGACTGAGGCTGTGAGTAAATGATGCTCTATTGACATTTCACAAGAGTGTTTAATTTTCACAAGTTTCATAGGGAACGAGGCTCAGCAAATACTCCCTTTTGTGAACAAGCCATCAGGTGTTAAACAAACGATTAGCCTTTATTTCTGCAGAGTAAATGGAGAAAACAGAGAATATTTGTCCTTAATCGTAGAGTCAACAAGTTAACAACTCCTAATATTCAGGCTGCAAACGGGAAGAAGAGCCTGCAGTTTCCAAGGCAGCAGTTCTCATACTTTAGCATAAGTCCGTCAGAATCACCTGGAGGCCTTGTTAAACCAGATTGTTGGGACTCCTCTCTGAGCTTCTGCTTCAGATCTAGGTGGGACCTGAGAATGTGCATTTCTAATAAGTTCTCAGGTGAGGCAGATGCTGCTGGTCTGGGGACCAAACTTTGAGGTCACTGCTTAAAGAAATGTTCTTCTTACTTCCAGTTACCTATAACAACTCAAATTTATTTAAAAAACAATTTATCATGGAGGCTGAAAGTATAGATGCTGGGGTCAAGCAGATCTAGGTTGGAGGTGCAATTTTTCCCTTATTAACTGTGTGATCTTGGGCAAGTCATGTTTCACCTCTTCAAAGTCAGTTTTCTGTAAGTTAAAAGCAATTCCTCACAGGGCCATAGGAAGGACTAAAATGAGCTAACATATATCAAGCCAACCTTTTACACATTAAACTAATTAATTAGTTTAGTTAACTGATGATTATTCTTGTTAATTCTTATTAGTACTAATAAAACCCAAATAAATCATTTTCCATACTGTGCCTCCCCAAAGAGACAAACCTTATCTTCATTAAGAGTTTAAAAATTTGCATGCACATACATGAACCCACTCCTAAGCAATCCTTGAAACTACTTGTTCCTTTAAACTAAACATGCTTCCTAAAATCTTGTTCACAGTATGAACTCATTTAGAAAACCCTCCTTCACACAAAAAGTTTTTTTAAACAAAATAAGTACAAAACCTCATAACTATTATACATAAAGGGAAACTCAAGACCTATCGTGTTCATGAACATCAATGCAAAAAAATCAGCCTATAGATTCAAAAAGCACAGTAAAAGAACATTACATCATGACCAGATGGAATTTATACAAAGAATGTAAAGATTATTCAACCTTAGGAAATCCATTAAACTAGTTCATCATATTAATAGAGCCCAAGAGCAAAATCATGTAACCATCCCATAGACATTGTAAAAGTATTGGGCAAAATTCAACAACCATTCTTAATAATAACAACAATAAAAGTTACTCAATAAAACAGGAATAAATGTGTATTTCTCTGACATGATAAAATATATTTATCTCAACCCCAAAGCTAGGATCACGCTTAATAAGGCAACAGTAGAATACAAGCCAACAAGAATCAGGACCAAGACAAGGGAGCTTACTCTCACACTGCTATCATCACATCACGATATATCACCTCACCTCATCTGAGGGGGAACCAGGAAAGGCCGAAAGAAGAACGAAAATTGAAAAACAGTAGATAAAACTAGGACTATTTAAAGACAAGATGATCATATTCTTGGAAATCCCAAAAAAAATCAACTAAAAAAGTCTCACAAACCAAAAGACAATTGAGAAAGCTAGCAAGATACAAAATTAACTTGTGGATATCCATAGCATCCTTATATAAAAACCTCCACCAATGAGGACATCTACTCCAAGAAAAAATTCCATTTATTATAGCACACATGAAATAAAATACAAAGGAACTGACTAAATAATAAATGCACACATCTATAAGAAGAAAACTTGAAAATCTTTCTAAAGGACACAAAAGAAGACTTGCACATTTAGGAAGACATACGATGTTCCTAGACAGGAAAATAAACTCACAGAGATGTCAATTTTTGTTTAAGATGATTTATAAAAGTAAGGCTCTCCTAATGAAAACATTGTTTTTAGGTTGGGAATTACACAAATTTCTCCTTAAGTATATTTAGAAAAATAAATATATAAGACTATCAAGAAAAGAAATAACTCTGAAAAAGAAAAGTAATGAAGAAGGGCAGCCCTATCAGAGAGAACAACATATTTTAAAGCCTCGATATTAAAACAATGTGGTACTCATACTAGAATATGACTATCAAGACAAATAAATCAGAACACAAAGTGTGGAAATCAAATATAAATTCAGTATACAGTAAAGGTGAGCATCTCATATCAGTGGCGGAAAAAATGTATATTTGACCAGTGATGTAAGGACAACCAAATAGATTCTGAAGAAAAAACTTTCTTCCATATCTTACAGTATACACCAAAATAAATTCCACATGTGTAAAAACATGATGGGAGAAAAAAAATGAGAAAATTCCTTATTAACCAGTGGAAGAGGACTTTTGAGTCACGCCTAAAAATCCAGAAGCCACAAAAGTCAAGGCCAAAAAACACAAATACATAAAAATGAAACTCTAACTTGGCAATTTACCATAAGCAAAGTCAAAAGGCAAACAACTCCACTGGGAATCTCTCGTTTGCATTCAAATTATAGGCAAAGGACTAATCTCTCTGATATATAAAGAACTCCTGCAAATTAACAAGTGAAAGACCAAGGATCTACTAGAAAAATGGGCAAGGACTTGAATAGACATATCTACTGGCAAGGCTGTTTGGAAACCATTATTCTCAAATACGTACCATGGCGTAGGTGGGCAGCAGAATGGGAGGAGCAATTTGACAATAGTCATCAAAATTATAAATGCATATATCTTCTGATGCAGTAATTCGTCTTCTGGGAATTTCACATACTGATAAATTTGCATGTGTGAAATAGCATAGATACCGGGTTATTAATTGCAGCACTGCTTATGATAGGAAAATACTGGAAACAACTCAAATGTCCATCAGTTGGGGATAGGTTAAATAAATTATGGTACACTAGTACACTGGAATACCATACAGCTGCAGAAGGAAAAAGAGAGGACAATGATGTCTACATACAGATATGGAAAGATCGCCAAGACGCATTGCTCCTTGCAAAAAGTAGGGTATATAACATTGCCTATGATATGCTATCTTTTATGTTAAAAAGGAAAAAGGAGAAAAAGAATACACGCACACACGCTAACTAATAAATGCTTAAAAATCTCTCTGGAAGGATAGATAAGAACCTAATAATAGTGGTAACTGAGTGAGAAAATTGGGCACATGGAGACTTTTTACTGTATTCCTTCCTATTTATTTTCATTTCTGAACCATCTGAATGTATCCCCTACTTTAAAACCATATTTAGAAAACAAAGACAATAAAAAGGAGTGTGATCATCTCTGTGGGATGGTTTTTTAGAAATCGTTACCCAAACAAGTCCCAGGAGGTGCCTCCTCCTACCTACAACGAAGCCCCCAACATCCCCTTGGCTCCCTCGAGCATGTGTTCCCTTTTTCACACAGCTAGCACCTGGGGAAAGCACATGGAGGTGTAGGATACCACAGCATCACAGCTATTTTAAATCTCTCAAAAGTTAGAATGAAACTCACCCAAATGTCAAACGCAGGCTAATGTTTCATATTTTAAATTCAGCACTAGAGCCTTTCTGTTTTCTGGTGTTTTCAGTCTCATTTTCCTAGGACCAAAGACATCATTAAGAAGGTGATTTTCCGAAATCAGTAGAAAAAAGGTTAGTGTCTAAAAGTGGACTGCCACATTCGCGTGTGGGTGCCAACCAGAACAGACTGGTTTGAAGTCTCTGAGATAATGCAAGACTTATTCATGGAGAAAACTCTTTATCTCCCTATGTTACCAAAAGACCCTAAACTAACCCTCCTAAGAATTGGTTCTATCCAAATCTACTATTTTTACAGGAATTCTACAGGAAAATGCCATAATTTAATGCACTGATGGTACTGCTGATTCAATTTTCTGCTTGCATAAATGTCGGCTAAGTCCCTTATTATGAATGAACACAGCTGGCCTCAGGTATGAGACCTCCACTTCTAATCACTGCAGCCACCAGAACTAACGATTCTGGAATGACTTGAAACTGATAAACTATCGGACCAGCCTCACTCCACATTGCTCTGTGCGCTTGCATCCACAGCACCGGTAAAGAGAGTCAGAATCTGTGGGCAATGAATAGCGACTGAAGGATTATCTAATGAGATAAAAGCAATGAGGATGAAACCATTTCTAATAAGGTGGCAACAGCACTCTCCAAACAGTGGCAGCAATCTCAGTAAATACACCAGAGAAGGGTGTTGCAGCTTGTGTTATTATTGATGAAAGATATAACTCTAATAAAAATTCAGTGAATATAAAAAGTGTCAGAGATGGTTTCATTTCATGTGTAATAAAGTAAGGCACATAAAAGTAACACGTTGGCTATAAAGAGACTATATTGCGTTCAATACAGGTACGCAAAAGCACGAAGCGAGGGACTTCAAGAGACTGCTGGTGGCACATGGATCCGCAGAAAATGAACTCCCAAAGTTCAATGTGTACAAAATACAGATTTGAGCTGGGACCAGGAGAGAGCCCACTGGAAACACACTGCCTTTCAGGTAATTGCCAGCCTACAGCTTCCACTATGGAATTTACAAAATGAAGGACATTTGGAGGAAAGACACATAACAGAATTTGGGGGAAAAATGTTTTTTAGGTTTAAAAGCAACCAGCATAAATTAGAACTGATTTCTAGGTGTCTTCCCAAAGCCATGGTGCCAAAATGGAAAAACTGACTTCTGAGAAGAACTAAAAAACGGGGTGAGCATCTTAAGTTTAAAATCAGAAGAACATCAAGTCTATGGGTCTCAATTTAGGAAAGTCCTGCCAGAAGAGCGTCTCACCTGACCCTGGTCATCAAGGTTTTGGTCTGCCCTCAGTGGAAGGCACTCAACCTCCAGAGGAAGGGAATTGGGGTGCTGAGCCTGCATTCGTGACTGCAAGTGACCTCCCCGGGCAAGGATCCGTGTGACTGCTGGCACTTGGGCAGCCTTGTTGTCACCAGATACTCCGTCATGCCAGCATCTGTCACCTTGGCCTAGTGCCCTCCAACACAAGAACTAAAGATCAAACCCCCTCAGGGCAGGGAAGTCAGATACTTTCAAGCAAGGACCTTTGACAAATTATTATTTATATATATATATATATTTTTAGATTGGCACCTGAGCTAAAAACTGTTGCCAATCTTTTCTTTTTTTCTTTTTTTTTCCTGCTTTTTCTCCCCAAATCCCCCCAGTACACAATTGTATATTTTAGTTGTGGGTCCCTCTAGTTGTGGTATGTGGGACGCCGCCTCAGCATGGCCCAATGAGCAGTGCCATGTCCATGCCCAAGATCCAAACCAGCAAAACCCTGGGCCGCCAAAGCCAAGCGCATGAACTCAACCACTCAGCCGCCGTGCCCACTCAGACAAATCATTTTTTAAACACTAATTTTACAACTTACCAACATCCAGGGCAAAGTTTACCTGCATCTAATAGAAAATAGCTCACAAAAATGGATAGAAATTTTAAAGACATGATTTTAAACTCTAAGTAACACAAAATAATTCTCCAACAATTTAAATAAAAAGATAACCACTCTCTCTCCACCTCAAAAACAGTTGAGGAGATATTAGTGAGGATGACCACTTTTCCCACTGGAACTAGGAAAGAAACATTATTGGCATTAAGCTGCCAGGTGAGAGCTAACATAATTAATTGTAAACACATCATGTTTCATTAGGATTCTCCTTGATGCTAGTATTAAAAAAAAATCAATGATCTTTGCAACTTAATAGCCCATCTGAAAAGCAATTTTAGAAAAATAATTGGTTTCAGAAATGGGAAAAAACACATGGACATAAGTATATCTTTCCAGAGCTTTACAAGGCCATTCCCAGGACTCACACAACATTTATATGAAATAATTATACCTCAAATCATTATTATTCCAATTGTTGGTTCTGATCAATAGTTAAGGACGTAAGCAGAAGAGGGAATTAATTACACACTCAATATTGCTCCGTAAAAATGAAAGCAAAATTGAGGGCAATACAAGCATCAAGAACTTGCGGGAGAGAGAAATGCACAAGTTCAGTCTGGAAGTGCCCAGGCTCAGGCTTTGGAAAGGCTTGAGAGCATAGTCACAGTGACATCAGCAACCTCCAGGGATCCGTGGTCAGATGGCCCAATCACGAATTCTCAGAAGCATGAATTCTCTCACAGCTGCATTTGTAAAAATTCTCTTCTAAAGAGCTTTAACTATCCTGAGATATTCTTCAAGAACAGAATCCATGATCAAGAAGAGGTAAAAAAAATTCTGAAAAAGAAAAGTAAGGAGGAAGAGCAGTTCGAAGGCTGGCGAGGCACTAACCTGGTCAAGGAAGAGGCCACGGAGGGATGGGGAACACGGTAGGTGGAGGCTAGAAACAAAGCACCAACAGGAGGCCAGGGGGCTGAGTATGGGAAGGGTGGGCAGGTGCTGGCAGGGGAAGCTGGAGGGGCAGGGGGTGCGTGACATGCAGCAAGCTCCGTTCTGGCACCGAGACCTGGAGGAGCTCCTAGAGGGTGGCACACACATCTCAGTTAGACATGCCCTCAGTTCAGGTGCCACTAGTCACGTAGAAATTTCGGTTCTGCTCTGGTTAGGACCCACACCATCCTGTGGTTGTGTAATTAATGCAAGTTGCATATTTTCTTTGCCTTCTCCCTTCTGCTTGGTGATCCATAACAATCCACGCTGCAGAGAACATAATAGATATACCTCTTCTGGACCACAGCTACACAGCCAGTCATCACCACAGAAGTCCACAAGGCACTTTTTAAAAAAAGAAATGGTTCTTGACTAGAAAAAAAGGCCTTGTATTAACTCTTCTTGTCTATTTTCCTACACATAAATTGGTTAAGAATTAGCTAGCAAGTAAACTTTTAACATACTAAAAATAAAATCCACTATTCTTTTGGTTTCATTCCTAGGCGAGGAAATATAGAGAAGTGTAAGTTTTCTGAGCCCTCGTCACCCTTTTTTTTTTTTTTTTAAAGATTGGCACCTAGGCTAACAACTGTTGCCAATCCTTTTTTCTTTTTTCTGCTTTATTTCCCAAACCACCCGCCCCACCCCCCCCGCCCCAGTACATAGTTGTTGCCGCCTCAACGTGGCCTGACGAGCGGTGCCATGTCCGCGCCCAGGATCTGAACCTTGGGCCACCACAGCAGAGCGCGCGAACTTAACCACTCGGCCACTGAGCCGGCCCCTCCAATCTTTTTTTTTTTTCCTTGTCACCCTTAAAAACCTACAGCATCTTAATCTGTAAACCCTACTACCCTGATAATATAAAGTCTTAAATTGTCCTTTAATTATTTTATATTTATTTGTCCAATTCATTCATTCATTCATTCATTCACTCACTCATTCAACATTTGCTGAGCACCCTTCTGTGCTAGGCTACAGGAATAAGTGACACACTATCCTGTCCTCGTAACTCTCAGTCTAATAGAAAAGCCTATTTCCATAATAATCTGTGAAGCAGAAGGCGGAAGCAACATCTACTACTGTCAACTTGCTTTTAACTACGGATTAACGGATCTCTGTCATGAAGTACAGGATACTTAGAAAATTTTGAGACAACTAATGATAGAAAACAGGATGCTTGGGGGGCAAGAATGGGAGTTTTGGAGTCAGCACTGGGCCTACCACTTACTGCTCTGTGACTCTGGGCCTCTCTAAACTTTAGTTTCCTCATCTGAACAGGGAGATGAGAAAAGTTCTAGTCTTCTAAGGTCATCACACACATTCAAGGAGATAATTCATTTAAAGGGCTTAGTACTGAATCTGGAACAGAGTCAGTACACAAAACCAGTAGACATCAATTGACATATGAGCTATTAACAATCTTACCTTAGGCTTTGAGAAAAACTCATCGAGATCGACTAGAGCTTTCTCAACCACTGTTGCTTCCCCATCAGAGAATCCTGGTCAGGCAGGCCCAGAGCACATTTCTTGTGTTCTTAAAGAAAAGGTGACTGTTCTTTAAACAGAAGTCAAAGATTGTGATGAGATCTGGAGCCCCAAACCTCACTGTCACCATGTACTAATTCTCTGGCAACTCTTTTGAAGATGAAACGACCTATTTCCTCACCAAACAAAAACCAGATAACTGGAAACATGACAGGAGGGAGTCAGGTTTCCCGCCAGCAACGCTGTTCTTTGTAGACATTCTCGGCTCAGGCAAATAAAACTTGTTTGAAATTTCATATAAGAGAAACATTAATGCATCACAAACGCACATCTCCTTTGATGCAGGGACTTCCCATCAGGAACTTATCCTACAGAAATACTTACAGAAGCATGACAGATTTACTTACAGCAATATTCAATGAGCCATGTTTGGTAATAACTAAAAAATTGGAAATAAATCCAAAAACAGGAACATGGTTAAATAAATAATGGTACTTCAGGAGTACATACACAGTAGACTACTACACATCCACTAAAAATAATGTATTAATAGATGAACTGATAAGGAGAGCGCTCTAAGATGTGTTATATAAAAAAGTATTCAGATAAAAATGAATATGCATACACACATTGCTGTAGTCACATGGTCAACTTCCAGAAGGATACAGAAGAAGCTGTTAACAGTGGTTATCTATGGAAAGAAGAACTGTGGAATAAAAGGGAACAAGCGAGTGAAGAACTTTGTTTTTCTTTGTACATACTTTGAACTGAATTTTTTATACCATGTGCATGTTTCTTTCACTCCAAAAGAAAAACTTTACATTTCCAAACTGTCAGTTTAAAAGCCAAAATGCCTCCTCAAATTATAATTAACATTGAGCTAAGAAGAAACAAGTTCAGAAGACATTAAAATTAGACCTTCCTTGAAAAATTTGACAAACTTCATGATTAAGGCAAATAGTACTTTGAGGACAAGTTTTTTTAGTGTTTTGAGAATAAACAAGTTGACAATCAGCTACCTCTCCTTATTATACACACCACAATATAGTGGAGATTAAAACCTGGTTGTGGAGACACATCTGGATTCGAACCTCGACTTCAAGTGACTCTAAACCAGGGATCAAAACCTATGGCCCAGGGACCAAATTCAGGGCCAAATCTGGCATGTTACTGTTTTTGGTACGGCGCAGAGCTAAGAATAACTTTTATATATTAAAATGGTTGAAGAACTAAAACTAATCTTATTTCATGACACGTGAAATTTCTATGAAATTCACATGTCAGTGTCTATAAATAGCTTTATTGGAACACAGCCATGCCCACTTATTTGCATATTGTCTATGGATGTTTTCACACTGTGAGGCAGAACTGAGTTATAGCAAAAGAGATCATATGGAGCCCCAAACCTAGAATATTTACTGTCTGACCCTTTACAGAACAAGTTCGCTGGCCCCTGCCTTATACAACTGACTTGACCAAGCCTCATTTTTGTACCTGTAAAACAGGTACAGTAATAGCCCCAGTTTCACAGGGCAGCTGTGAAGACCGAATGTAATAACATGTAAATAGCACTTAGCATTGTTTTTTTAATATTGTTTTCCACATCTTTATTTTTTTTTTTGAGAAAGATTAGCCCTGAGCTAACATCTGTGCCCATCTTCCTCCATTTAGCATGTGGGATGCCTGCCACAGCATGGCTTCATAAGCAGTACGTAGGTCCACGCCCAGGATCCAAACCTGAGAACCCTGGGCCACCAAAGCATACTGCACGAACTTAACCTCTGTGCCAGCAGACTGGCCCTTGTTTTTCACATTTCAAATTGAAATTAGGATTTTTTTTTCCTACAACAAGCGGCACGTCAGTTTGATTAGTTTGCATTTGGGGGGTGTTTTTAGTGGTGCATAGGCTAATATTGTATCTTTCAACAATGGTGTCTGAGATTAGATGAAAGAAGGCTAAGCCCGTCACATGTTAGTCACCTAACACCTTGGTCTATCATCATGATTACTGCCACCCTCAGTGATAAGTCTCCACACTCTAATCTACATAGGCTGTGATCACCTGTCCCTTGTAATGAAGACCCTCCTGTCTCAGAACCGTCTTCCCGGGTCATTTGCATGGTCCATTCGCAGATGCTGGGTCAGTTTCATGGCACAGCCTTCCTGGCTGCTCCCTCAGCCACATCCTCCCCTTTTCCAGCCAACAAGAGCTGCCTGCTCCCACGTGCAAAGCCTTGGAAGCTGAATCTTCCAGAGAGGCCCACAGGAAGACACATGGAGTGGCCTCAACATTCAGGAATAGGCTGCATTACTCTACAGGGACAGAAGGAGAACCAAAGCAGCCTTAAAGGCTCATCATGAGAGAGTGACAGTGACATTCACCAGTCCATGAGGAGCAAAGCAAATGCAGGCCCCTGGCTTGGTGGTTTGGGTACTGCTGTACAAATCACACTCACCTACATTAGCCCACTGATTATTCCAGCAACTCTGCAAGTTTGGTACCATCATCCTCATTCTACAATGAAACTGAGGCCCAGAGAAGTCATGTGACACATCCAAGGTCCCAGCTAATGAAATGGCAACACCAGAAAACAAAGTTCCATCTTCCTCCCTTTTCCCCAGTGGTTCTTAAACTTGAGAGTGCATCAGTATCACCCAGTAGACTGTTTCCAGGTGACAGATTGGTGGGCTGCCTACTCAAAGTCTCCCATTCAGTAGGTCTGAGGTGAGGCTGGAGAATTTGCATCTCTAACAAGTTCTTAAGAAATGCCATGCTGCTGCTCTGAGGGCCACACTTTGAGAACCACTCAACTACTGAGTCACTGACAAAATAAAGCCCTCACCCCCTCATCATCTTTCCCCCTGCTACTCCCTGAACCAATCTTACCCAAGCCCACCCACACAAGGAGAATATTTTCTTGTCTGTTTGCCTCTGTCTTTAGGGAAAAAAACACTCTTTTCTTCTCATTGCTGTCTTAGGGCTGACTACAAGACCAGGAGCCAGCGGCCTGTGGTCCAGTTTTGACTGGCCAGTAATTAACTGGACAGTTTTGGCAAATGATTTCCCCTCTATGGCCTCAGTTTCCCCTCTGTGAAGTGAGAAGGCCAAATGAGAGGATTCTCAAGAGCCCTCCCAGCAGAACAACAAAGCCGACGCTCTGATTCTGGCGGAGCAGCCTCCCCGCCCTGGGTGCTCACTGTGTCTCCACGCAGCTCCTAGAGGGGTCCTCTCCATAACGAATAAACTTCCAGAGACTGACTGGAGGAGACCTGATGACACAGGCACCGGCAGAAGCCTGCCCCGATCGACTTTAGGAAGCCTGCATGACACCTGGTTTCAGGGAGCAAACAAGCGTGGAAATCATTAAAGGAGATGATGGGGAAATCCAGGCATCATCATCCTCCCTCAGGTTGTGCTAGGGCTCACGGAGGCTCCTGCCCTCCTTGGGACCTTCTCTCTCTCCTGCTGATCACTGACTTCCCTAAAAGCCCAGTTAGCTCTGTCTCTCTGTTTCTGTCTCTCTTTAAAAAGCCTTGGTTGGGGATAAGGCTGATACATCATTTAACTTTTGCTGTTTCCACTGGGCACTGAAATTATGTGGCCTTGGAGCAGGCTCTGTGTCCAGCGCCCATTCAGCCAGTGCTGGGCATCCCACAGCCATGCGGCTGATGCTCCTGTGGGGCCAAGCTGAGCACCAGGCTCACCAGAGTCTTGTCACGGCTGGCCGCCACTCTAGAGCAGGGTTCCTCAGCCTCAGCACCGTTGATATATTGGGCTGGACGACCATGGGGAGCATCCCGTGCAGTGCAGGATGTTTGCAGCATCCCTGCCCTCAACTTACTAGAAGCCAGTGGCACCCTCCCCCTAGTTGTGAAAACCAAAACTGTCTACAGACATTGCCAATGCCCCCTGGGGGACAAAACCTCTCCAGTTAAAACTACTGCTCTAGACACATAAAGGGTGTCAGAATAGAGCCCAGGCTTCAGAGCCAGATGGGCTGGGGTTCAAACCCCCCTCAGCCCACCACACCACCTAGGACAAGGCCTTCTCTTTCTTTTACTTTTTACTGTATTTACAAAGAGAGGCTCACAGTAAATTTTTTAAATTATAATACATAAAATATTACAAAATAACAAGTACAATTCCTGGGGGCAGCCCCATGGTGTAGTGGGTAAAGTTCAGTGTGCTCCACTTTGGCAGCCCAGGTTCACAGGTTTGGATGCCAGGCACGGACCTACACACCACTCGTCAGCCATGCTGCGGCAGTGACCCGCACGCAAAATAGAGGAAGACTGGCACAGATGTCAGCCCAGGGACAATCTTCCTCAAGTAAAAAAAAAAGGAAAACTGGCAACAGATGTTAGCTCAGGGCAAATCTTCCTTGGGAAACAAATAAATACAGAAATGAAAAGGTAAAATTCTTCACACTCCTTCCAGCTCATCCCTCAGAAATAAATGGTTACACTTTGGTATTGATTCAGGTATTTTGTGTGCAACCACAAGCATTTATCAGACATACACATATATAAATGCTTTGTTTTACATAAGTAGAATCACATTAGAGATATTGTTTTGCTTTTTTATACTGATTTCACGGATACTTCCAGATGACTATGTGTGAATTTCCTGAACCCCTTTAAAAGCTGCTGAGCATCCTACTCTCAAGATCTGAACCGTTTTCCATGGGAGCAACCATGTTTTCCTTATAGAGATGTCAGTATTAACAAAGATTATGTGAGCATACACACATTTTTTTAAAAGAGGAATAGACAGCACTGGCATACTGGTGCTCAGTAAATGTAATTATTATTTTTCCCAACAACTATTAACTCAGCACTTACTTTGTGTCCAGTCCTACCCTGGGCCCTGGAGATACAGAAGTACACAAGACACACATAAGCCTGCTCCCAAGGAGATCATGGGAAACAAAGAGTAAATAATTCTGAAAAATTATTAAGTTACAACTGCGTAATGAGGAAAAGCACAGACTGTGAGGAGAGAGTGACCTGATCTAGTCTAAGGTCAATGAGAGAAGTGACATACAAACTGAGACCTCAAGGATAAGTTGGAGAGGCCACATGAAGGGGGTCAGTAATACACGAAGCAGAGAGAACAGAACATGCAAAGGCCCCAGTGCAAGCCTTCTGGGAATTATAATGATGTTATAGTAAACTCCTAAAGAGACAAACAGCTAAGAGATGAAATAACTGTAATTCGCTCCCTTAATTACAATTCTCCTATCTCCCTCCATACTATCTAAAGTTATACCATCCAGATAACTTTCCATTTTGCACGTTGAAAGAATCAAAGTCATATGGAAAGCATAGTTCTAAGAAAAATGGAAAACATACAGAGCAAAGAAGAAAAATGTGAATAATAAGAGTCATGAACACAGCAGCCACCAAGAATATTCTATAGCAAAGCTCCTGTAGCATGATTAACCTGACAGCTGGTATTACCATTTCTGACAGACACCCACCCCGGTGATCAGATGGTTCAGCCTAAATGTCCTTCAAGGCCGAGTGGTCCTTCCCTTTTCTTTTCCAAGGCAGACCAGCTCAGCATTGACCAGATGTAAACTCTAGGCACATACTTTCCAAACACATAACAATCCCTCCTTATCTGAGAGTTGCAGAGTCTCCTCTTGGTGTCTGACATAGCATGATGTTCTAAACATCTAGAGTCATTATTTGATATGCTAACAAAACCACATTTAATCCTGCATGTGCTTCCGATTTCTCCCACAACACAAGCTAAATCAGATGATAGGAATTCATAAAAGCACACCCTTTGGGGCTGTGGCAGGGGATCCACAGACGTGGCTCCAGCCTTTGAAGCTGGACAACAGCACAGGGCAGGCACTGGCCCTCCCTTGAGGGCAGAGACCAGCCTAATCTATTCCTCCAGGCCCTCAGTGGCATCTCTGTGAAGATGATGGCTTCCCAAGTCCTTCTTTATTCACTCCCCCTTACTCAAGCATCTGAACGCAAGGCAAAAACATTTTTTTTTTCCATAGATGATACCAATCTCTCTACATGAGTCTCACACTATATTTGGAAATCGACGCCTGGATCTGCAGCTCCAACAAGAGAAAGTACGGCACCAGGGCCGTTTTTGCCCCTGCCATTCCCGCCGAAGACCACAGAATCCATTCAGAGGAATAGGTGAGTTTCAAGCACCTGGAACTGAAGCCCTAAACTGACTGGACATTATTTTCCTTTACTAGGGGCACCCAGTAATCCAGCCATTTTTCTTTCTCAGTCCCTTGTATTTGCAACGAATGAGGCTTCAACTGTATACGATCAACCCCATTTACTTATTAGGAATTCAGGCGCAGCTACATAAACATAACTTCGGTAAACTGAATCTACTTCAGATGCACCAATTAGGCAGGTTGTTTGAGGAAATCCTATGGGGAATAATTTCTATTATAAAATAAATTATCACCTCTCAACAGACCTGCCTTATCACAGAACTACATAAACTCAAAGTCAGAAGTAACGCACCCCCGTCCCCATGGAAAGTTTGATTCCTTCAACGGCAAACCAGCCACGTGGCTGCCCAGTCATAGGTGGCACATCCCAGCAATGGTGACTCATCCCCGCAAGGCAGCCTACCCCGTCCCCACACAGCCTGGGCTGTGAAAAGGCTGTACTTGAATGAAGCCAAAATCTATCACTTTGCAACTCCCACCCACTGCTTCCAGGGTTGTCGATCAGAGCCCAACAGAAGAAACTCTCTCTGCACAAGCAACCCAACCGATATCTGAGTACAGCTAGTACTTCTGAAGGAGTTCCAAATTCCACGAACGACGCTGGCTTATGTGGAGGCTGGCCCACACCGCTCAGTGTTTTATCAGCCCACCTCTACTTTTAAAATGGTACAGACAGCACTTGAAACCGTTTCTGGATGAAGAAATCTGTGCCTTGCTACAATAACAGAATGACGAACGTTCTCCCCTAACTTGACAGTATAATTTTTGTCATCACAAACTGGGAATTTCTCCTCCTGCCTGATCACTGACAGGAAGGACGACTCAGGATCGACGGCCCCAAAACTGGAAGTCATAATTATTAGCAGTTGCCTGCCAACACTTACACAGCTCACACCCCCAGATGATATTTTTCCCTAAGGGTATATATTTTTATTTTTTTTAATTATTTATCTTAGCAGGGTTGCTGAGAAAAGACATGGCTTAAAATTAAGCATTCTATGAGTTTCTACTGAGTTTTTAATGAGTGCTTTGTAACACTTGCTGACAAGATCCAGAATGAAACTCCTGTATCTACTTGCTGGGGCGATGTGCCCAAATTCTTCTACTATGGAGACCCTTTTTCACTGCCAGACAACATTTGTGAACTGCACCCCCTTCACCCCTCCAAAGGTAGCCATCGTGCTAACAGTTCTGTTGGAGGCTGAGAGTTCCATAACAAAATTTAATATGAGTTTGGTAATATCTTTAAATAAAATACGAATTTATTGAGCATATCAGCATCGGCACACATTTGAGAAGTGGGGGTATAAATATACACGTGTGTGTGCAAGGGAAGCATTTCGCACCCATGTGAAGGCCAAATGACATCGTGAAGCTCCCATGTGACACCTCTGTCACGCTCTGGGGTTCCGGTGGTGCGTAAGGCAGAACGCTGATGCTCACAATCACCCATCTGCCTGTGGGTCGGAACTGACCTATGGACTCAGCATGGAGGAAGATGACTATGCATTCAGGTATCAAAGTGCTCGTTTGGATTCTGAATGTCTGACTGAGGACACTGGCTCTACCCGCCACTTGGCTGATGAGAGGAGATCCATTTGCTTCTGCTCATTGGCAGCACAGATCATCTGAACTCCTTGTTCCTGCCAGGAAAAGCCCAGAACTCTCTGTTCCAATGCTAATCAGTTACCAGAAACAAAACAATCAGAGTATTCCCTGATAGAGACACAAGCCCTCCATGCTTCCCGATGTTGTCAATTTTATCTGTGTATCGAGCCAGACCTTTAGAAGACTGTGCACTCTGTATTATTCTGGCTTATCACTGAACTAACTTATAGAATTGCGTCTGGCACTAAGCCATTGGTGTACACTGAGAGAACGCAGAGAAAGCAATCGGAAAAACTCACTGTGGTACTTACTGTCAGACACTGTCAAGAACGTGGTCCACCCTGACAACTCTCTCCTAGAGAACTCACTGGAAGAAGGCATCTCTGGTCTTAGTACCAAGAACATCACCTATTTCTCCTGAACAGCTGCCTTATTTTCCTCTCATGGGCACAGAAGGCTGTTTTTTTCCTCCCTTCTTCTGGTTGTTAGGGGCAGTTCTAGAAGTGCACAGAATTTTCTTGTGCATGCATTTTGAGTGCTACCCTTGCTGCAGCTTTACTTATATTTTTTCCTTACATCCAAAGGTTGTCATCTATTCATTTTATCACCTGATATATATTCCTGAAAGTTACATTTTAGAGAATGGGATAGAGAAAATAAATTTTTTTAAAAAAAAAACAGAAATATCAGGCTATCAGGCATTTGGTTACAAATCTGAGGAGAGTTGAATGACATGTCAGATGAGTCCCTGTGGGAAACAGCCTTCATGGAGCTGAAGTGAACGTAGCGAGAAAACATGTGCATCGATCTCCTCGCCTTACAGTTCTAGGGACGGAGGGGTGGTGAGGGCTCGAGGGTGACACAAACCCTGGGGCAAACCCAGGGCTAGAATGTGACATTGGCTCCAGTGGGCTCAGAAAGACAATCTTGCATCCAATTGGGGTCTTCCCCTCCGGCAGCAAGTGCCTCTGACATTTTCCACCTTCTCTATCCCTTCCTACCGTTCTCTTTTGGCTAAAGAGCAGGAGCAGCACAGAGCCACCTGCATGCATGGCACCCATCTCCTGCCGATGGCTCCTGGGGGCCAGGCTGCCACTGCCCATGGCACGGCCCAAACCTCCCAGAGCATGAAACTGAGTGCCTCTGGGATCAAACAGGCTCCACTTTTGCTCTTTGGGAAGTGGTATGTTTCCAAATGCCCCCAGGCACCTTCTTTTGTGTGAGTGTGAGAGTGTGCTTGCACACGTGGGTGAGGGCAGGGAGCGTGTTTCCCTCTTCTCAAGTTTAAAACAATCCATCTAAAGGTGGCGCAGGAGGCCACAGAGAAACAGCAGTAATAACCCAGCGCTCTGCCTGGGGCTCAGTTCACATTCGGGCTCCCATGTTCAGTACCTGTGGCCTCAGGCCTCATGGTGTCTGAGCGCAGCCTGGGCAGAGATGACTCCCACTCAGGCTGTGTGTCCCCAGCTCCACTGGGCATGGCCTCCACCCTTGGGCCACCCTCCTGCTCCAGATCAGAGGGACCCCAAGGACTCACAGGCAAAAGACAAGGTCTGACAGGAGGCCCCAGCTTCCAGCTAGGAGAGAACCACAGACAAGAAGTCCAAAGACGCATTTACCCTCTCAATTTTGTTTTGTTTTTTAAATAGTTGATTTATTTGCCAACACTGAAGAATTAGGAGGTTTCACACATACAACGTCTTCATTTCCTGCTCCTTTTGAGAAATCAGAAGTCCTGGTGATGCTGGGCTCCCAGGCCCTAATGACATCCTCAGCTACAGCTGGGTCATGGTCACTCTCTGGAGGTGGAGCAGGTGCTGGCTTGTCACAGACCCCACCCTTCCCTATGTTCCTGCACCGTTTGCGATCCCTGCTCCAGGGCTATTTCAAGGTGCCCATCAGAACTCTTTTGAAAAACAAATGAGTCAAGAGTAAACAGTCTACTAAAGTAATGACTTACATTCTTCTCATTTCTCTTAATAAACATATTTTTAAAAGAAGCATCCTGGGCCGGCCCTGTGGCCGAGTGGTTAAGTTCGCACACTCCACTTCAGTGGCCCAGGGTTTTGCCGGTTCGGATCCCAGCCTCAGACCAAGCACTGCTCATCAAGCCATGCTGGGGTGGCATCTCACATAGCACAACCAGAGGCACACACAACCAGAACGTACAACTATGTACTGGGGAGCATTGGGGAGAAGGAGGAAGAAAAAAAAAAAAAAGAAGATTGGCAACAGAAGTTAGCTCAGGGGGGCCAATCTTTAAAAAATTTTAAAAAATAAAAGCAGCATCCTATCAAACTTCACTTCTATAGCAACTGAATGCTCAGCTATCAGAAAACATTTTTTCCCATCAGAAGCTGCCCCTCCAGCTGCCCTCCAGATATTCACCCATCCTCAGACAGGCTCCCAGCTGTCTCCCTTGAGGATCCTTTTCCGAACCCTCACCCAGGAAGGGCTGACCGTCCCCTCCCAAGCCCCCAGTGTGGAGGTTCTGTGACGCCGCCTCAAGCACACCCTCTGGGTTACTTTACTTCACGTGTCTCTCTCTCAGCTACACAGACCAAAGTGCCATGAGGAAAGCCTCTGTCACATTCCTCTACACAGTACCTGCGAGGAACCAACTCAGCACCTGCCAGCTGATCAGTAAGTACTTGATCGAACAATTCACTGATTAGTTAGCTCATATCCTGGATGGGCTAAGTGGACATATCAAAAATCTCTACGATTCTTCCAGATCTGAGAATCCAGAATAAAACATTTGTGCTCTGTCTTTTACTAAAGGCTTACTGCCTTTATTATGATCATTATAATCAGACTGAAATCAGGTACTACATCAGGAGTCTTACAGACCCTTCATGTCATAGGTATAATCAATGTCAATTTCTATTTTACAGATGAGGAAACTGAGGTTCAGAGAAGTTAAGCACTTGCCTAGGTACACACAGCTACTAAAGGGAAGAGCTGAGAATCAAACCTAATCTTTGCGACTACAAAGCCCAGGGGGTTTCCAATATAGCTCATTGCCTCTCGTTATACACGGTTATTGGGGCAGAATGAACATTTGATGGGCCTCCAGGAATGAATTGCTAATAACACAACTGAAGACCTCAACAACAGAAAACTCTCCATCTCGGGCATAAGAGCTGTGGGTGATTCTGGCCGAGTTTCTCTAAGCGGGCTTCTCCCTCTTGTGAAAATGCTCTAATCCACTCTATGGGCTCAAATGAGGAAAATTTAAACAGCATTATTGATTGATTTTAAAATTCAGCTGACATTTTTTTCCCTATTGAGAATTTCCCCAAACCAAGGCTGTTTCATTAGGACTCAAGCAATACAATACAATTAATTCAGGAGCCGTTGTTCTAGCCAGTGGAATAGCAGGAAAGCTTTTTTTTTTCCTTTTTATAAAACTAACACTACAATTTACGAGTTTGGGGGAAGGTAATAAACATGTCTTTAAAATGGATTTGTTCATGGTGAAAGAACCGCTTAAATACAGTAATGGAAGCCGCAGTGCGCCATCATTGCAAGGTGAATTTTATTACCCTTCATGATTCCCTATTATGCCATCCAAAGGGTGGAATGCAACCCAGAATGGCTTTTGCTTCTTGCTTCTGGAGTCACAGGGCACTGGAAGCTCCTCAAGAAGTCAGGGGGAAGCTGGAATATAACAGTGACATAGCCATCGGCACTCCATGAGGAAATGGAGCCTACACAGTCATACCTGACAGAGCCAAGCTGGGAAGAAGCTGAGCTTTACTGAGCACGTGCCACACACCAGCTCCCGGCCCTTTGCAAATATGATCTCACTCAGTCTTACAAATGCCCTATAAGATAGGTACTGTGTCAAATGTGTCTCTCTTGATTATTTTTAAGAACAAAAGATTCTGAAAGAAACTTTGACCTTCCCTCTAACACTCTCAACAAAGTTCTATTTACCAAACATTTGCTTTTCCATCTCCATGTGAATTGCCTTCCTCCTCTCTGAAGTACCAAACCACTACCCACAACATCCTCCTTTGTAGCTGAAGATGGTATTTAAGATGAGAGCCTCCACCATCTTGGCAAGCTGCTCAGTTTTCCTGAGTGTCTCCCATGTATACATGTTATAAAGCCTTGTTTGATTTCCTCTTATCCTGCCTCATGTGAATTTAATGCATGGCCCAGCCAGAAGGACCCAGATGGGTAGAGGATATGTCTCCTCCCCTACAGTACCATTAGCCCCACTTTACAGATGAGAAAATGAAGTGTAGATAAAATTACTCAAATGTCTGCAGCAAGTTCATGGGAGAGCCAAGATCTGAACTGGATCCCTTTAAACTCTGCTCCCTCCTACACACTTTGTAGTGCCCACAGGACTGTGTGAGAAGAGAAAGTATCTCTTACTTTGGCTTTTTTTGGTTTTTATTCTGAGTCTCCCTCCCCATTCTTGATGGTGAAAAGGCTCATTTAATTCTATTGGCTTTATTGAAGTTATATTCACATCGCATTGGTTAAACTGTAACCTTTGAAAGAAGAGCATCAGGCTTCAAATTTTTCATTTTTCCTTCCTTTATGAGGAAAACAAATACAGACTCTATACTGCCCGGCACCGTGATGGCTTAACCACCATTGACAGAAAGGACCTCAGGAACCGTCCAGTCCACCCCTTTTAGTTCAGAGATGGGCAAACTAAAGTCAAGAAAGGCCACATGACTTGCCTGAAGTTGCACATTTTGACAGTGGCAGAGTCATGACCCACCTTAGCGCCCCTCTTGGGATGTCACACTCTCGAGGCCAAGTGGCTTGATAGAAGAATCAGTGTGTGTTAGAAATGGTGTGAAAAGGCAGCCCCAACAGCAAAACAAACAGAGACGACACCAATGTCTGCCAATGGAGAAATGTGTGGATAAATTACAGCATATTAGTATAATAGAATGTTACAATATAAAGGAATTAACTGTATCTACAACCATCAAAACAAAAACCCTCAAAAACAATTTTCAGTGAAATAAACAGGATAGAGAAAGATATGTTTATTTCTATTGCACAACATCTAATGTAACTGTGTTTGCAGACATGCACAGATGACATAAAAGGGTATGAACATGGACAGAAACGAATGTTAATGATATGGTCACCTTTAGGGAAAAGAAAATGCAAAAAGGACTAAGAAGGGCCACCATGGGATTTCAATTTTATATCTGATGTGTTATTTCTTTAAAATAAGCAAACAGGCAAAGGCAGCTAGAAATAAGACAAACCTTTCAACTTCATCCAACTTCAAAGTGAATAAACTGAGTTAAAGCAGGAGCACACCAATATTTGAAGTAACAGTTTTCTGTTTCTTCCCTGGCAGAACTGACATGGAACATTTAAAAATCAATACTCAAAAAAATGTTTTAAATAGTTACTATTTTATTGGCATAATCAAGAAACAGAAGAAGAGATGGCAGTGGGGAGAGAGGCTAATGTGGCTGGAGATGGTGGGAATGTCTCGGGTGGGGAATGGGTTAACACAAAAAGAAGAATTGTTGCCGGGGCGAAAGCATAGTCCTTAAATTAGGTAGCAAAGGCTGAAGCCAGCCAGACCAAACATGAGAGAAGCAGAAGAAAATTATTAAGATGCTTCCCACAAATCAGGCCAGCTGCCTCTCAAAATCAGCAGCTCAAGGGATCAGATAAAGTGAACAGATCCTTAAACACTGAAAAATATTCAAGACCACATGCATGCAAATCAGAGGCTCTTTTTGGGGTGAGGTTAAATTCCACATCAAGAGGAAAGCTATGGGGACTTAAGATTTCTATGAATTCTATCATGTAAAATTTCAGATTAATCTAGAGGAAAAAAAATCCCCTTCTAAAGGACAATTTTAGAAATATGCAATCTTGCCTTCCCCCAGGGGTCTTTTAAAACTTTGACAAAACACGGATGCCGCAAATAATCCACAGAGCTCTGGTTCCAGAAACGCAACTGGAACATGGGAAGAACTTTCTCCTTTTGAGTTTAGGAATTTTCATCTCAAAACGGTTCAGGGCTTTGGTCAGGATTTGAGCTTGTCAGCTCTTGGTATAATAGATTGGAAGTCAAAGGGCAGGTTTTCCTTCTTCTCTTCTATTCAAGTGAACAGCACGAGTGAAAGGAGCCAGGCTTTCTGAGCTTTATTTGTATCTGGAGATCAATTTCTACAAGTTGCTATTCTGCTCTGAAGATCACCAGCATCATCTGAGATTTGGTCACGCCAGGCTGCTCTGGAAGAACGATTAGTATTCATTCCAGAAGCAAAACATTATCCTCAAAACCAATGGCTATACACCTTACCTAAAACATTTATTTATTCCACATTTAAGGAACCCACTTGTCTCAAAAAAGTTCCATGATAAATCTCCCTTCAGCCATTTCTCCTAAAATAGTTTTCATCAGGTAGAACATCATACCCAAATAAGTCAGTGGGTTCTTTCTTGAGTGGACCAGGGCTACGTATAGAATATAATGTGTGCCATCACTTTAGGACATTTCAGCTAATCAGAGTTTTATATTAAAGTGATAGGTTGGTTACATACATAAATTACCTTCCCAACCCCCCCCCCCAATGCACCAAAAACCCTTCTATTCAGCAAAAGCATTGTGAATAAGATTCAATTCTCTTTTTCAAAAATAACTGGTTGAGAAGCTTTGAAACAACTTGTTAGAATTCATCTTGCTGCTTCTTCATTCGCTACTTTGTGAATTCTCAAAGCAACACCTTTTATTTATTTTTTTTACCACAGTTTTGTGGTTCACTAAATTCTCTCTTTCTTTGCCCTCCAGGCCCTTTGGATAACCTTCTTCATCAGCATCCCACTTTTGGAACAGCACCTTCATTATCGCACTGAGGGTGATTGCTCTCAACACAGGCTGGTGGTGCCCTGCTCTGCACACACAGCACAGGCTGAGCGAGGCCAAGTTGTAGCAAAAAATGTCACCTCAACTGAAACTAACCTATGTAACCTGCATGAACACTTGACGTCTTATGAGTTTCCCAGACCAAGCCCCTCGCTTCCCCACCCCCACCAGTACTGGCTCTTGCTCCTGCCCCCAATCACCCCTGGTACTTACACACATTCCATGCCTGTGTAAGACCGTGGATGGATGGCTTATGATTGATAACCAAGAGTGTCCCACAGAGAGGCCGTCTTTAGTGTGGTCCCTATTATCCAGGACAGTAGGTTTAAACATTGAGCGCTTGATAACTATTTAAGGGAATGAACGAATGAATGAAAGAACAAATAAACACATTGAGAGCCTCAACCTCTTCAGCCCCCATAATGAGGATCTGGGGTGCACCACTACAATGACCCACCTCGTGTGAGACAGGCCACAACCGATTTAGTCCCAGGAGCTCCAGAGCATTACAACTCTGAAGAAGGGAACAAAAGAAAGAAAGAAAATCTGAGTGGGAAGGGAGGGAAGCAACAGAAAGAGGCAGGAAGAGGAGGGAATGAAAAAGATCAATTGCTTGCTAAAACAGCACTTATCAAGCGCTTGCTATACGCCAGACATCTCATCTCATTTAATCCTCTCAATGCTTTTATTGTTGCCATTTGCACATGGGAAGGTTTAGAATCAGAGAAGTTCAGCAACTTGCCCAGAATCACATAGCTAGTAACTGGCAGAGTCAAGTTCCAAACTTGGAGAATCAGACTCCAAACCCCAAGACCCCACACTGCACTTACCAAAGCATATCCCACAGAATACACTACTTTCTCTGGATACCTGATAAATGTGGAGTGAAAAAATCAAAATAAAAACATGTGGTCAAAGGCAAATCTGGAAAATGGTAGGTTAAATGGACTTCTTTACTAGGAGACTTCTCAGAGCTTTTCAATTGCTAATGAGCCTTGTCAATCTCCAAGAGATGAACCACAGAGTATATGTGTGTCCCAAAGTTACTTGACCAGGGTATTTTCTTGGGGAAGCACCTTGCTGGACCAGATCCCACTTTCAGAAGCATTAACCTTGCGTCTGCTCAACACCCACTCTGTGCTCCCAGGTTTGCCAGGGGCCAGTTGAGGGAAGGGGCTGAAAGGGCAAAGCAATAGAGCCCCCCAACACTCTGAAACCACCCCCGAGCCTGTGGCCTCAGCCAGCCTCATGCTGAGTCCACTCAAGGGCCTCCTCTCCTCCCCCCACACAGGACAGCAATCCACTTGCCTTTGCCCATCGCCCTCTCAAACTGTGCGGCCGGCCCGACTCTTTCTGCAGGGTGTCTGCCTTTGCAGACTTCACAAAGGAAATCTCTCACCTGAGTTTATAATTGTTCCCTTCAATTCTGAACTCCTGTCTGTCCCTTCTGTGAGGAGATTTGGCACTAAATCATTACAATCAAAAATATATATACTACTTTATCCAAATCTCAGAAAGGATTTTTAGAAAAGCTTGAAGTTGATGGCTATTATACTCCGCTGACATAAGCATTAATGATTCGCTTAAAGATAACAAGTTAAAGGCATTTTCAGTCTCGGAAGGAGACCACCAGGTGAGGCACTTTCTTATAACTGCCTTGGAGTCAATTACATGATGATAAGTGCTCGCTCTCTGAAGCCCTGTTGTTCAGAGTCCAGTAAATAACCTTATGCCGGGAGAGCAATTACAGGTAGTCAACTACTTCTTGAATACTGCGAATCTCCTAACTATTCACCAACACCTAAGACAACTAGGAGCTACATGGGCATTTCGGAAATGAAGCTACAGAGCTGAATGGTAAGTCTGACCGTCTGTGAGCGCCAAATCCCAGGGCTCCCACATTATGAACAAGGCAATGGAGAAGTGACCCAAGAGTCCTATAGGAGGGTCATCATTTAGCAGGTATGTCTTGCGTTCCTAGTCACAGCCATTGAGTCATCAAACCTAATGCCCCTGAAATACTGCCCTCATCATGTCACTCTTCTGCTTGAAAATTTCTATGGCTCCTCATTGTCAAGAAAACAAAGTTCAAACTTCGCAGATTGGTATGGAATGTCCTTAAAAGCTGCCTCAAATACACTTTTCTGGCTATACTCTACCAGAATTCTCCACGCGGCCTTCCTTCCCCTCTTCTCCCCTTAGACTAAGCCCACTGTGCGCCCACCTCCATCATGAAGCCCTTTTACCTCTACCTCACCCATACTTGTCATCTGAAACTCTGGAATGCTTTTCAACAAGTTCCATTTCTACAAACTGCAAGTTTCCCCAACCAAAAAACCACTTTAACCATGTGTGATTCTTTTCCAGCTTAGGAGGGGAAATGACTTCTCTCTGCAGCTGACAAGTTCCACTGGAGTTCAGCAATTCTCCTATTTTCTGGAAGATGAAATGCTCTACATCTTCCATGCCTGTGGCTTATATTTCACCAAGTGGTGTCAGCGCTGATATAGTAACCTCCATTTTTATTGAGCAGCACAAAGGTAATTGATGACATCTGCTGGGGCTGATATTTTAAGTGAAGGCTATTCTCAGCCTTGCCTGTTCTCCCCACGGCTCTGTATATAAATAGCCAACAGCAGCTCCACCTGAGATACAAAGTAGGGCTTCTCGGCTAGGGTCCTCAATTATACCCCATAAAGTCCTGAGGTTTTCTGGGACAATTTACAAGCAGATCCGGTTTTCATGCCTGCAGAACCAGAAAGAGAGAGCCGAAGAGGGACTCTGCTGGGTATAGTTGCCATCATTCCCAGGAGAGAAAAATCTCTGTTTGGACTTTCTAGTTAAGCAGATTTAAATACCATGGTCTTCTTGGTGTTCAAAGTTTGTGTGTCAACCCCCATATCCAGGGAAGCTACCGTTTATATCCCCGAATGGCAAATGATGCCCACTTCATGTATTACCTTTTCCACTGTGTATTAGTAAAAATAAAAATGTCTTCCCTTGGTAGAGTTTTCGCATTTGTTTGCAAGCCTTGGGGAAGAGTAAATTTGGCAATTATTTAGGCAAAATTTGATTCTTATGGTACAAGAACCTATTTCTGGTTCAGTTCCCTGCCACTATGAGTTGCAGTACCTCTGTAAGCAAAAGCCTGGTAGGGATGTTCTCAGTAGGCCTCCTGCATCAGGCACACAGAGAATGTGTTGCTCTACATATGAGTATGCTTCTGAAATGATGTTATATCCTTTCAAAATAAATTTGTAGAAATTTTGACCATTTTTGATGGAAATTTGCTAAGTTAAATTACAAATGCCTCTATATGCTTTAATGTGATTTACTATGATGATGCAGTCATTGATAAAGGAGTGAGGCCCTTGGAGGCTGCTGAGATATGTACAGCCTAGACAGATCCTCCAAAGGAAAGCCTGCCCTGGCAGCCACCCCCTCCCCACGGCACATGCACACACACTAAGTCCCCCACCTGCAGACTCGGTGCTTCTTCATACATGCCAGCATCGCAGCCGTTAACACATCCCACTGCAGTTGTTGAGGGAGTCATCTCCCCTCTCCCTACTCTGAGCTCCTCCAGGGCGGGCACCACAGCTTTTTTTGCTTTATCCCCAGTAACTGGCTTGGTGCTTGTGCATAGTGGACGTTCAATAAATGTTTGAGAATGAATAATTGAATGCATGTATGAATGAATGAAATGTTGCACTACTTGAAGGCATAAGCTAAATGCATATGTGGAAACTTTAATATCGACTTTGCATATAAGAAAACCAGAGTCCAGACAGAGAGTGACACATTAATGTGACAAAGAGGGCAGACAGGAGCACCTTCTACCATGTTACATGTCAACGCCTTCCTTGATTTCTTTGTGTCAAGTTGACCATCATGATCACGTCAAATACTCAAGCTACAGAACTGAAGCTCATTCTTAGAAATGTGAACCTTTGAGACATGGTAGGTAATATTTTTCCTCCAAGTTTCAGCACTAATTGCATATACGCACTTGAACTACAATCTACCATCATTTTCAGCATCAGGGTCTGAGCCAGCCGCAGCCACGCATGGAACAATAGGAACAGGGATGTGATTCAGGGCAGGTCCTCTCTGTGCCTTAAATAACTCACAGGAGGACACTGGTGCTGATTTACATTGGCCATCAGGAGACTGGCTTTACGCTTGCTGGTGTGAGTGGAAAGAGCCCTCTGAGGACCAGGCTTCAACCCAAGCAGTCAGTGAGCCAACTCTGAATCAAGTTTCTATTTAGAAATCATGAAGAAGTTATTTAACAAATGAAGTATCAATGCCCTTGAAAGTCTCCTGAGATTAACCTGTTTCTAGAAAGAAAGTTTTATTTTTATAGCTCATGTGAATTGAGCAGCATCTCCAGGCATAGTCTGTTCCATGAATGAAGTTACTGGATTTAGCCCCACAATTCACCAGGTTAGTTTGATGACCACTTTATTTTGGTTTTTTTGTTTTGTTTTGCTTTTTAACAAAACCAATTAATGACTGTACTCATCAATTCAATAAAAAATTTTTTTAAATCTGTCTCAGACATAATCTCAGACAAATAACCAATTTGATAAAATAATTTCTATCACCCCAGTCAATTCAGTCCACAAAGTCAATAAAATAAGACAGCTAGCTGGCCTTTGTGGGAAGGGTAACTCAGCATGCAAGGAAGGGAAAATGAGACAGCATTTCCCACGGAATATACAGCAAGGAATATTGCATCCTTTACCTTGGTCAAAGGGCTTGTTGGGATTCCAGTTCCTGAAATAATCATCCTATATAAGGAAAAAATAGAAAACAAAGGTCAGACTCCAGGAAGCTTCTCACATAACTGCATAAAAACCTGCCTTTCCCCCACCTCCCAAAACACAAAGGAAAACTCTAATGGCTTAGAAATCTTTCCCCAAACAGGCATTAACGTGCGATCAAAAATGTCAATTTACTTTTCAAATTCTTGTCTTTCAAACTGTATGGATTAAACACTGGAAATCATAAAAACATTTCAGCCTAATACAAAAACAGCATTGCTCTGCTTTGACAGATAAACCAAGACACCATCTAAGTGCAAGGTATATTTGCTATCAATTACACTGCAGGTGATGCCTTGTTGCTCTCACTTATGATGAAGCCTCTGTTTTTGCAACAGCTGATAATTCAACTGTCAACATTTCTTTCACATGGAGAAGTGTAACTTGTGGTGCACAGTTCCAGTTTTCCAACACTCACAAAACCTAAAAACAGAGGGCCATTCAAATATTAGCATTAACCACAGACATACATTTAGCTTAATATCATTTGTCCTGGGTGCGTAAAGATGAAAAAACAAAAGCTGGCCAATCTGGTCGATTCATAACCATGTCTTTCTTACATGTAGCTTGCATCAATTTATGCCCCAAGGTAAGACATTTTGTTTCCTTGAAATTGCAAGGGTCTAAGTCATTCACTTCTTCCTAGTTACATTAAGCTCTTCCCCACTTCCAATAACCTTTTCCTACCAAACAACCACTGTACTCTCTCTCTCTCCCCTCCCCATCAGTGTTCAGCCCCACCACTGTTCCTGAGCACACCTACTCTGTCAGCTAAACTGAACAGTTTGCAAGGTGAAAAAGCTTCACCCTTGTGCATCATCCCCACACCATGTTTAGGGCATGTGCCTGTTTTCAGGTAATTTCCTCCGGAATAAACTCTAATTATTTTGCTGTACGTGTTTTTGGCAGGTACTCTGCATGCTGCAGACAGTTTCAGAAAGCTGTCCGAAATGAAGCCTCAATTTCTTTTCCAGAGAAGTTCATTTACATCAAAGTCCACAATTAGTTTACGTTACTGTCCGTGCTGTCTCCGGCTGCGGCTGATCTCCGACAAGATCCCCCGTAAATTTTATTGCCTCTGTGTTGTTCAATTACTTGGCTTTATTAGATCCTTGTTGCGTTCACCCAAGCCCTTAATAGATTTTAGGAAACCGCATTTAGAGTAAAATCAGACCATATTGGTTCTTGGGCAGTGATTCCATTTTCTAGAGGATGAATAAACATGAACAGGTTCCTCTGCATCCTGGGGATTCAGCATTACACTATTTTTAACTCCAAGGAATTTTGGCTCTGACTTTAATTTTATGGCATAACCGGCCTTCTCACCCATCTAGTTAGGAAGACTCTGAGGTGCACACCATGAAATATCACAGAGAAGGCTTAAAAGAATCCCTCTGCCCCATCTCTCTCTATTTATTATTTTAAATACAACCCTAATCCAAACTAAGTGGTTGAAACTCAGCAGCCAATGTTAAGAAGATTCTAAGTCAAGGGCTAGCTGGTAGGTGGGAAGTTTAGCACCCGATTTCTCAGTTGGATGGCCAATGTACTCTGAGACACAAGCGTGTAACCAACACATTCTGCCTTTCACAAGGGCAAGACAAGAGATAACCCAAGATGAACTCATCCTCAGCACTGGAGAAAAAATAAGGAAATGTCCATCCTTCCAACTGCGGTTCATCAATGCCCTCTGCACATACAAAGGATGGCATCACGTCCAATAGCAATGTGGAATCTTGTGAAATATCTTCTACTTGAACATGCTGTTCTAACACATGCAAGTCCTTGGAAGCTGAGGATGTGTGTCTGACAGGCAAGAACTGGAGCCAAAGACAAGTTCCTTTGCTTTAATTTCACATGTCACATTCTCTTTGATGTCAAAGTAAGGTTTGAGCAAGTCTCAATAACTGAATATTCCTCTGTGATTTCAACAGACTTTATGACTTGGATGGAATGTGAAGCATTCTCCTGGACCTTGTCACTTTTCCAGGTTAACTATAATTGCCATTTTTACGTATTTCTGGGGGAAAATCATGGTTTTAAATATAAGCCCTATAAAAGCAGACATCTGCATTAGAATATTTGAAACCCATTGCAAATGTAAGAATACTGCCTAATTGCTGCTAAAATGTGAAAGCACACCTTGAGTCAAAACTCATTATGCAAAATGAGTCCTTCAAATGGTCCCTTGCCCAGCAAGGCTAAGCAGAGAAGGAAAATGATGCCTCATATCTGACTGCTTTTGCCCTGCCTTAGGAAAGTGGAGTGCCACAGCAAAAACCAATGAGCCAGGAGGTGCTAAAACCTTGGGTGTAACCACTTTGCTATAGTGAGAGGGAAACCCCACCTCTGGGGCCAAGATTGTGAACACATGGGCCCCAGAAGCTCTCTAGCCACCAGAGCCCATTTGGGAGATGGTCAATGAGCATGGGAGAAGGGGCTTCTCAGCAGGCATTGCTCCAGTGAGGTCTGAATATGAGATGTGGGAGCCCACAAATCACCCTTCCACACTGGATGAGCCAGGTCTGACTAGCCTACACACATGAAAAGTGCAAGAAGCTAGGCTGTATGGATCAATCCACTTTGCCTCTGAGGGAATGTCGGGAGAGGCAGCATCCAAACCTGTGTGGAAAAAGCCAAAGAGAAAAGAAGTCCTCTTCTGGAGCTTCACCTCCTGAGAACGTGCTCATCCCTGAGTCGAACTGAACAATCAGGATGCTCAGAGGACGTAAGGGCAGCTATCTGTGGCCCTGAACCAACACTATCAATGCCGGGGCTGGTCATGTCTCCAGGGCCCAAGACCCAGGGGCACCAGCCCAGTTTTTCCTTTATCTTATATTCTATCGAAATAAAAATACATAGCATATATTTTACATTATCCTAAAACAGATTCACAACTTCCAGTGCTGTCAACAGTTTTATCAGTTTTCTAACAGTCATAATTCCCACCGTGGGAAGCAGAGTGCCTGTCCCAACTGCAGCGCTGCATTCTATCAAAGTGTGGTTGGCTGCATGGACCCCAGAGTCTGGCGCAAATACCAGAAAAGTGAAGGACTTTAAGAGCCCTAATCTTTGACCTTCCTTCTGGCCCAATGAAGCTGCAGCCTGTTAAAATTTAGACTTTGGCAAAAGGCATATTGGCTATGTTAGATCAGATTTGCCAGGAGAGGTGTATCTGTCTGAGTTGACCTCTTAACTGGTAATTTTATCATCTAGTGATGAAGCTTTTAAAATGGATTTACAAGGACCCCAGCAATGGTTAATTTTTTAAACATAAACCAAAATAGAAAGAAGCATATCTAAATATAGTCATTTATTAAATTCAATAACTCCTATTAGTGCATTATACAGGTTGAAGAATGAAGGATAGCAGTGTTACTACACATGTATATTTTATGAACTCCAGTGCATGGTATAATTACGTCAGGCCTCTACTGGACAAGGAGAGAAGCGTCTTCTAAATTCTAACCATACAAGGAAAGGCTGGTTCCATTTCACTCGTACTTTGTAAGTGAAAATAACCCAACTCTTTAGGGACTGTTAAAATCTGGAAGAAACTATAAATTTAAACAGCCTCAAACTCGAACATATTTACTTATGTCCAAAATCTGAAACATCCCAGGGCAGCATAAAGTCATAGTAAGAAAGCATAAAAAGTCAGCATAAAGTAAGGAAGTGACAAATCATTACACATTTAGGATGAGGAAGAGGGGGTGGTGCTGGTTGTAGAGGACGAATCAGAGACTGGGAACAATCACGGCTCCAATTATTATTTTTTTAATCCTCCACAGCTGATCAATATTAATAAAAGCACATTTCTCCATTTATCTCACTAATTAAATATCCTGCTAACACAACACTGGATCCTGTGAAATTATTGGCACCCAGTGGATGCAAAGGAATTTAACTCTGGGTTTTCAACTACTTTAGAGATGTTCTGTTTTGATAAGCATTCATGGGAAAGGAAATCTGTTTAAAATATATACATACATAACACACATGTTATTATACATAATAGATATTAGTAAATATATAATATTTATAAATGTTAATAAAATATATATGCATATATATATACACATATGCCAAAGAACATTCTGCTCAATAATGTGTCATCCAAAGAAATCTTTAAGTCTCCCTAATATGAAATGATGCAAAAATATTCCTACTACAATTTGACTGATTCTCTTCATCATGGAAGATCACAACCAATTGGAAAGTCTATGGTTCCAGCCCATTTTGAGTGGGAACCTGAATTTTTCTTCCACTCTCCCACGGTCCCAAAATGACTGATGCAATTTAGCTCAAATATTCCTAGGAATTTGCTTTTTGAGAGATGCTTATTTCAACTCCAAAGAACGTCAAAACAGACTCTGAGGAAGAGATGGGGTGGCAGAACCAAATGGAGATCATTTTTGAAACCCAACTACTTTACTCCCACTTATGAAGATGATGATGTAATTTATCTACCTACAGCTTCAGATACTACAGATCAAGGACATTTAGCTCACATTAAACAGATCATTTCTCCTTTACACATATTTTAGCTAAGTTGTTTGCACCCTGCAGTTTCATCTGAAGATTACCTGAGATAATGCAAATTACCAGCCTAGAAAATAAATGGGAGCCACATTCGTCTCAACCAGGAGTGAGCAACAGAGAACATGTACAGACGGAAGTAAGGTGAAGTGAGGGCAGGCAGCCTCTTTGGGGTCATTTGAGGACCCACTGCGGATAAATACAAAAGGGAGAAGTACTGCCCTGCAAGGTCAGGTGGACTAAAGCCAGGTCGATAGATCCTGGTAGAGGAAGAGCCTACCTTACCAAACCCCAAGTCCTCACAAAGAGATCAATTAAGGGACTATAGGCGGGCCACTCTCAAAAGGATTCAGGACAAACTAGTTCAGTTAATTTTCACACCACTTGACTGGGGAGAATAGGAAGGAGAGCTGGCTGGCAGGTGGACAGTGTGTCTCCAAAATGATAACAGAAGTCACTGGAAAAGTGAGATTTCCAGACGATATTATATAAGTGCATCAGATGTATAACATGACCTTTGGCTATAATATTAATTGGTGTGCAGTGGAGATCCCTACTGATCAAGTTGTTGGGAGGTACAAAACATTCCATTTCTTGGGAAAGGAACTACCTTCCCAGACAACCACCTCATCTCTGAGCTGTTTCCAGTCATATCTCTGGGCGAGCAAGGTGCCGTCAGTCTCTTCTCAATCAGGCCTGCCCTGCCCATCCCTGGTGAAGAGCTCCACCCATCGAGAGGTCTCTGAATGACGTGCTCAACCAACTAGCCGAGCTTGGGCAGTGACTTGACCCACCCAGCCTTCCCTCCACAGACCCCACTCATGAGAACCCTGTGCACCAGGGACTGGGAGCTATGTGCATTAGTACGCTTCCATGTGAACAGATCACCCCACACGCCTGGGCCCAGACTACTTCCGAGTAGGGATGGGTCTTACTCACCTGCATATTCCCCAAGGCATCACTCAACAGCACGCAGTAAGTCCCGGCCAATTGTATAAAATATAAGTAAACTGTTCCAGCTTAACATCTCTGTATCCCTGTACAATTCCCGCAATTGTCACTGGTGTGTGTGTAAGGACAGGTGGGTGTATTTTTATACACACACTCTAAATCACTTTCTTCCTGAATAGAGTGATTCTTTGATAAATTGGTCTGACATTTGGTATAAAGTCCTGCAGGCCTTAGACAAAATGATTTAGAAAATAACAATGTCAGTTGCTCTGCTCTTTCAATAAATAACCCACCAGCAAAACACAGATAATAACTGACAATCATACTTGTACTGTAACTAATGAGAAAAGATAAAGCAGCAAATGGACTGTTTATATGCATTTGATAAATTGCATCCCCTGGATATACCAATGAAAAATAAATGTGTGCAGTGCTGGTTCACTGAACTAAAACAAATATTTACCACTGAGATTTAGGATTTCAAATGAAATTTACATTTTATTTGGCAACTACTTCGATGCTACGTCTACACACAGTTGAAAAGTCAAAAACCTACCTCAACTTCCTGAGTACGAAAGCATTATGAATGAGAAAAAAATAAAAGAATCACATCAAACAATAGGAAAGAATGTAAACATTTTTGATAATTACATTAAATGTTCAAATTATCATAACATTAGAAAGGTCATAGGCAGATATTTTCCCTTAAGTCACCCACCATCATTCCCTTGAGAAAGTGCCATCAGAAACTAAGTTTACAGGAAAGAACGTCTGGTTATCGGGTGAATGACTGAAATGAGGAGAAATCTAAGTGCTCTAGTGACCTACATCGTTATTCTAGAACAGCTCCAAAATCAAGTAGGCCCAAGTGAAGGGAGACCAATTGCACCTGGGAAAAATAATTATGAAATATTTTAAATGCATGCAATTTTATTAGTCTTATGTATGAAGAGTGGCTTAGAAAAAAAATTCAATGAAATGTGAAAACTGAGTAGCAGGCACGTCTCTGTTTAAAGGTCAGGCCCCTACTCGCTAAGATTTAGTAACGCTGTCTGTTAAAAAAGATAATACTTATAAGATAGATCTGTTTTGTGCATCCAGTGAGGTGTTTTGAACGATTGTTAGGTATAACATATCATATAAATATAAGTAAAGGTTCAATTACAATTAACTATATCCTGATAAGGTAAATGGGCCTGCTCTGAATGGGCAAAATTTCTGCATAATCATTAATTTCCATGTAGAAAACAGACAGAGGAACCCTGAAAGTTTCCATCTCATTGGCAAACCAAACAAGGCCCTTGCCATCCTGTGGCATGTAAATCCTTCTTTCACAGATAATGCAAATTATACTGGCCCAAGGCCCAGCCTTGTCCTAGTATCACCAAATTAATTAGGTCCCACCACCTTTCTGAGAATACCACTTCTGCCATCCCCTAAGCTGGCAGGCCTCCATAAACATCCAGATGCTACCTTTTAGAGTATATGACACCAGCTGTTAACTATCACCTCGCCCCCTCCTCCCCACCCATCCTTTATGGGAAGTGCTGACCACAGGGATTGGGGAAAGCAGTGGTTCTCATCACTGGCCGACCACTGGGGTCACTGTGGAGCTTTCCAAACACAGGTGCCTCACCCAGGAGAGGCTGAATCAGTGTCTGGGTTGTGGCCTCCACAATGGAAATTTTTAAAGCTCACTAGATGATTCTTATGTAGCCTCTGTTGGCTAAAGGAAGCCACATGCTAACTCAATCACAGAGGTGCCTGAAGGAATGGCACTGGGAGGTGATCAGGTAATGGCACCACAAATAGCAAATAGCACAACACAAGAGAACTACAAATAGCAAACCAGGTGCAGCCCATCAGAGGCCTTCTCCCCCAGCTTCCGGAGCTTTCCAGAGTCGTCTCCAACACTCTCAGGTCTGCCCCTTGAGGCAGCCCGAGCTCAGTCTACCCCGGTGCCCAGGCAAGAACCCAGGTCCCACACTCAACTCCTCCCTCCTCCTTTCCTCAGCCACTCAGGCAATGACCAGGCCCTCTCTGTACTCACTCCTGGGTCTCTCCCATCTCCCACTTCTCTGCATCCACACAGTCTCTCTCTCTCAGTTTAGGCCTCCACAGCTTCCTCTCAGGTCACTGCCACACGCCCTAACCAGCCTCTGCCTCCCTCCAGCCCTGCCCAGGCTCTTCTCCACATTGCTCCTATGGAGACCTTCTGAAGGGACGATCTGGTCACATCACTCCCCTGCTTAATCTACTCGAGTTGCTCCCAAGGCCAAGCTCAGTAGCAGCTCACAGGACCCAGCAAGGTACAGCCCCTGCTGAGCCTTCCAGTCTGCCTGTGGCCACAGCCCAGCTCACACACTCCATTCTAGCTGTGAATGAGTGATGACTTAGCCCTCCAACAACCCACACTCTCTCTGCCTCTGAAACTCTCCACATGCTGCTCCTTCTCTGCCTGAAGCACTCACCTCGCCCTTTCTTAACATTTACCGCTCTTCGAAATCCCAGTTTAGACATGCTCCTCATGGCAGCCCTCCACGTCCCCAATCCAGCCACACATGAGGCATCTCTGCTGTGTTGTCTGGAGTCCCCCGTGCTGCCTGCAACAGAGCACTGACCACCCACCCTGCAGCAGCTGGATGCTCTCCTGCAACTCAACCACACAGATGGCAGTTGCCAAGGCCAGGGCAGGACATCTTCACCCAAACTCCCGGGCCCAGCACAGTGCCATTTTGCAACAGGTCCTCGATAAGCATCTACTGAATGAATAAAGAGAACGATGCAAGCTTTGCTGCTCTTTTATGCCAGTATCTTGGGCTGAAACTCCCCAGTTAATTCCCCTTTGACTCAAAACTGCAGGTTCTGTGACCTGGAGGTTTCTTAAGAGGATAAAATGGGCAGCTCTCTTCGAGTGACTTCAAGTGGGGCAGTCACTGGAACCGGGACCAGCAGAGGTGATACTGGAAGGTCTTGGAGGGATCGACCAAGCTGCACAGGAGGCAGACAGGTGGACATGTGCCCAACATCCTTGCCCCACCTCTTGTAATGCCCTGACTCACCCAAGGAACAAGCAGACCTCATGACTTGGCTCACCACAGCTGAGCCAAAATCTGATGCAAGGTTCAGGACCTGTATCAAGTTGAAATCAAATCAAAAACTCAAAGTAATAGCAACATTACTATTAATCATATAGTAATAATAGCAGGTACTGTTTTTGAATGGTCAAAATATGCCAGGCATTGTGCTAAGCCCTGACTGTGTTTTATTTCACTGAATCTTTACAATAACCCTCTGAGACAGGCACAGTCCACTCCCCTCTGATATAGTTGGGGAAACTGAAGCTTGGAAGATGAAATCACTACCCAAGGTCACACTGCTAGGAAGAAATAGGAGGGGGATTTGAACTCAGTTTTGCCTGACTCCAAAGACCATGCTCTAACCCACACACAACACTGCCTCAGTGGCACCATATAAAGGGAGGAGCAGTGAGGAATGTGAAGACTGGAGACCCTGGGGAGAGGACTTGGGGGCTGCCCCATGAAGATGCCAGCAGGAGACACCAAGGGACGGGAGATGAGCTCACAGACCAGAGGCCTCCCAAGAGCCCTCCCCACCACTGCCGTGACCCTCGGTGTGTCTGAAGCTTCAGCTTCCCATCTGTGAAGTGGAGGATGGAGACACCTGCTTCACAAGGTCTTTGTGAGACTGGACAGTAAGTCTATCTGTCACACACCGGCCCCAGGAAAGCAGGCAGGAGACCCTGACTTCCTGATCCATCCCTACCCCAGCTGGCTCTCTGGGCTTCAGAAGCATGGCCACCAGCCTCATGACAGCAGCCTCAGGAGTCCTCTGCCTTTGTGTGCTCTGGACTGAGCACTCACACCTGTCTGCCACCAGCACTCTCCAGGGCCCAGTTCAAAGTGAAGCATCCAACACCGACATCAAGGCATGGCATGGAGGAGCGGTGGCTTTGGCACCAGCCATCTCTCTGGGAACCTACAGCTACAGACTTTGCATGAAATTTTCATTAGCTGCACAGCTAGGCCTGCTCCAGTTCCTCCCAGCCCTGCCATTCAGCCTCTTCTCTTGTAAGAAAAATCTGGGAAGGGTAGCAATAAAGACTTGCTTCACTGTGTCCCCAGAAGTGTGCTAGCAGCCACCCTGCCTGCATCCTGTGGTTTTGGCCCTGGACCACTTACATAGCAGATGCTCCTCATCAAAGCCCCCGATGAATCTGGTCAAGGTTTTTTTGTCCATTCAAGACAATAGTGTCACAGTCAGGATCTGAGAATGCTCATTTTAAATTTACAATTTCTGAATTTACATTTCCCCCGCGGTAAGAAGTAACCAGAGGAGGCAATTCCCGAGCCACAATTTACCTCTATAATCCCCAGCAAGGCTTCCACGGAGAAGGGTAGGTGATCCCTCTCTGAAGTACAGTCATTGCTATGAACAGGGCTCCATGAGGGTACAACAATCCTCCCAAAGGCTGCTGGGTCTGATGAACACCAGATCACAGAGACAAGCTACCTCTCCTCTCGCCCGACAAGCATTTATGCAACTCTGTGATGGCTATAACTCAGTCTCTCACCCCCAGCACTGCCAGAAAGAGAGGCGTGGTGGACTCAGGAGACTGAGAAGGATGACCACAAAGCAATTCAGCCAGGCTCCACACATGGGAACTCGCTCACCTGGCCCTTTGGACAGGTAGATGAGGAACTTATGTCGTGTGACAAGATGGAGAGCCCCGAGAAGCAAAAAGAAAACTGTCCTCATCCCAAAGGCACCGTGAGTCCCCCGACAGTAGTTCAGCCACCACTACTGGAGGAGCCATGTGTGAGTCCACTCCATGAGCACCTGGCTGTGCTGCTCCCTTCCAGGGGCATTTCTGCAATGTGGCCACACTCATTTAGGGCCTGGGGCACCCAGAGACAAAGCTAAGTTGAAGCTGGAAAGGAAGATGTCTGAGACATCCAGACTTAAAATACAGGCACTGAGGAGCCACTGGAGGGCCTACTTGGAGGTTGATGCCATCAGACTGGTATTTTCGGAAGCATGCTGGGCTCACTGGGTGTGGGACAGATTAGAAGGAGCCCAAGCGAAACCAAGGACAGCAGTTAAGTTCATTCCACATAAGCACAATAATCATTTCTGGAACGTTTGCTGTATGCCTGCCCTTGGGCTAGAAAACAGATATGAGTAACTCTTGGCCCTTACCCTCAGGAAGCCCACAGTCTGGCTAGGGGAGAAGAAACAGCAACGTAAGCAGATTAAACATAATATTATCCGGTAATGTAGTCATTATATATATATATATATATAATAGCTATGGGAACACAGAGGAGAAAGGCACCATCTATTCCAGAGAACCAGTGCAGACTTTCCTAAGGAAGAGTGGGTTGAGACGGACAAGGAGTTTTCCAGGCAAGGAACATGCAGGGGAGTGGGACAGGCCACTGCAGGCAGAGGAGCCACCATGTGCAACGAGCATGAGCAGCAGTCTTTATGATAACATTTCTCACCTCAGGCAAAAGGCGATGAAGCCTGAGCCCAGGTGCAGCCACAGACACACAACAAGAGTCACCTGTCAGCTTTGCCCAGCATCTCCCAAACCCCCATCACGGCACTGCTCAGTCTGCCCTTTGCTCTGGGACTAGGAAGCTCTGTAGCTACTGTTGCTGGTTATTGGCACCATGACAATCTGTCCACACTAGCTGGAAGGCCGAGCAATGACACTATGTCTGAAGGAGCCACACTGACCCATGGATGCCACCCCAGAGACAAGAGCCAATTTGCAGGATGACCCTTCTACCTTCATCAGTGAAAGCCCCCATGCCACCTGTTAAGGACATGTGTCATCATTATGAACCATGACTGGAACCAGCTAGTCTGTGTGCCTGCCCCTCCCTCCCTCCTGAAGAGACATATTGCCAGCTTGCTACATCTTCCCTTTATTAAATAATTAAACATCTTTCCCTTTGGCGGTGAGCTCCCTGAGAACAAAGGCCAGGCCATGTGATCACGCTCTGGGAACCAGGACCCTGGAGGACCCTCTCCGGACCTCCAGTCAGTGATAAAAATTAATGGCCTCTTGATCTCAATGAACCTTTGAAAGGTCCCACTTTTGTTGGCAGGGGACAGGGGTGGGAGAGGAGATGCACAACCAGGGTTCCCTGGTACCCATCTTTTAAAATCAGAACCCTCCGGGGCAAAATTATCAGGTGAGACCAATTATACGGTAACAAAATACACATCAATATGGCCATAAATACTTCTTGTGGAGGAGCACTCAGCCAGCAGAGCCATGTCATGCTTTTATTTTTACACTTTCTTTTCATTTACTATTTGGGGGAATAACAGGAATGTTAATAACAACGCAAATCCCTTCCAGTCCCCAAATTCAATGATTACAAATACGTAAAATAATAAATCAAATATGCCTGAAAGCTCTATGTAAATAAAGTAGGAGCAATTTTCACAGACTAGCAAGGACTAGAATGTACTGGAAGAATCCAAGGTGGACCAAAGCAATAAGCAGCTTTTGCTTTGATTTTTATGTTTGCTTCCAAGCGTGAGGACCTAATATGAATATAAACGGTAATTATGTCCTAGATCTTTAAAATCCTTTTCCTACTAAAAAACTTATAAATATTAAGGAAAGAGTCCAGTTGGGTTTTTTCATATGATGCCCAGAACTACTGAGAGAGAATCTCTTGAAAAAACTTTCCTAGATCAGATTCTTTGGCCCAATTACCTTCTTACGAGCACTGAAGACTTCTAGAGGAAGGCCACACACAAAACATGAGAAGCAAACAGGAAACCAAGAAGCAACGAAGAGGACGAAAGATGCAACGAGGACAGCTTCACCCACTCCATAACCACATCCTGTCAGCGGCCAGAGTCCAGAGTCCACCTCGTGAGAGGCAAGAAGGGGCAGCCACTGCCACCAACACGCATGAAGCCGGGACCACATGGCTGCACTGGAGCTGTGCCGGGTCCTGTTCATTAAAATTGATTTTTTCTTTTAGTCAGTTGCATGGTCATATCATCTAGGTATCTCAACTATCCTTAAAGAGTGCCCCCAATCCTCTGTAAGAAGAAAAGAAAGAAAAACCTCAAGAAAGGCTTAGAGAAAAATCAAAATGGCAACCATGGTTATCAGTGGATGGGGGAATATGAGGGTTTTCTTCCTGCTTCCACTTTTTAACATGGCTTTCTTCATGTATTTGTGTCTATTCACTCCTCCATTTACTCATTCATTCCTTCACTTATTGGAAGTTCAATGGGATAGAGAAAATGAAGACAGCATTACCCTAACATTATAAGCACTAAAATCTGCACTCTAAGATCATGTACACCAAGAGCTTAGACTGAGAAATGTACCCGACAGCCCAGACACGGGCAGTAAGAAGGAAGAGCTTCTTGGGCCAAGACCCAGGACAATGACTAGGAACGGTTCCAGGCAGCTGAATGGAACCACAAACCCTCATAATTAGCCTGCTTCCGGGCTGGCACATAGGGTCACCATTCATTTATTCTTTTTGTCCTGGCATTTCTGCTACCCTCTTAAAGAATGAACAATCTGGAATAAGCAGTGGGTGACCCTCCGCTCACTCACCAGCACAGAGCCCATGGCCCCTGCTGGAGCCACTCAGGAGAAGGGCCCAGAGCTCACAGGAGAAATCACAGACTGACCCACGCGGTGGTGACAGCTCCTGCGACAAACCCAAATCCTGGCTTGATTTAATAAGGCATCCGAGGCTCAGAGACCTCATCTGATTTACCAGCGGGACACACGCATCTCAGCTAGAATCAGAGGCGCCTTGTCAGGGCTGCCTGCTGGAATTACTTGGGAACAATACTGCATGGGTTATTTTGGTGTTGCCCATCAAAGCCCCACACATTTCTTTCTCGCACCTCTCTTTTCAGAAAACTCAGCTCTTAACCCAGCTTAGAGCTGAAATCAATGGTTCTGCTTCCCAAACCTGAAACTTAAAAGCCTACAGTGTTTTTTCAACTGGTAACTTCTCTTGATGCCTGCATTGCCAATGCCTAAGCAATTCCAGGCAAGCAATTCAACCTTTAAGAGCTTCAGTTTCCTCATCTGTAAAATGAGGGCAATGGTACCTATTCTACCAGGATTGCTGGCAAGATTATTTGAGATATACATGCAAAATGCCCAGCATGTAGTACGCACCAAAAAAGGTAACCATATTTTTGTAATTGACTTCAGTATATCCTCTGCTCTAAGCTGATAACAGGGTTTAAAAAATGACCACTAGTTTCCTCTGGATTAGTATATTTGTGATGCTGCCATCCTGACTCTGAGATTTTTAAGAAATCACATCTGTGTGATAGCTGCTTTGGAAAAGCAGCAGCCACTGCTTTGTGCAGAAGTGTAAATAAAATGCCACTTAAGTAATCACATTACTCACAGCTTAATGCATGTGATCCAGAGCTGCGAGCAAGCGCACGTGTGTGATGGATTTCTCGTTATCTGTCAGCTGCCACCGCAGTTCATCCAACCGTCTGCAGGCATCCTGGCTGGGAACGTCTACATTAGCTCCTGATGGGACCAGCACTCATGCTATCAGTGGGAACAGACTCAGCAGGAAGGAGGCGATGCCTTCATAATAAGGTAATGATACAGATAGACATGTTCACTTGTGGAAGAGCTGCCAGGTTCTAAGTCAGTCATTAACAGTCCCTTCCTCAGCTCGCAGGGACTCCCAAAATAGTTTGCATCAGATGAAATCTCTAGCTTAATCCTCCGGGCCCCTGCCAGGTAGGGAGGGAGCCTCCTTGGACACCATGAGATAGCCTACTTTTGACTCCGTGGTGCTGAGGGCCAGAGCGAGCACCAAAGGAAAGAACCGGCCAATGCTGCATTAAATCGACCTCCTTTGTGAGGAGGGCCTCTGAAATCCCAGGGTTTCCCAGCTCTAGAGCTGCCTTGGGAAGTGCCAAGAATTGACTGCGGCTATGTTAGGTCCCTAGACCATTTATGCTCTGGAAAGATGCAGAACTTCTAGAAAAGCCACTTCAGAATCCAAGTGCCAGTGTGCTCCACGGACTTGGGTGTCTGTCTGCAGGGGCACAGGCTTGAAGACCTACACACAGGAAGCTCGGATGGAGCCAAGGCTCAGAGACCGCCCTTCCTGCCTCCACCTCCCAGCAGGGTTTCTGTGCCCAGGTGATCTTCTCCCCTACTCTCGCTCATCAAAACTTGCTCCTGGAACCTTCTTTCAAAGCCAGGTAAAGAGGATTGTGACAGCTCCCAGGCCACTCACATTCAGTAAAGGATCCAAGTCAGAGATAACAAAATCCTGCCAGGGTGTCTGCCAACAGAAAGGTGAGGAATATTTGGGGAGAGAGTCTTGGCTGGCCCCTAAATTTATGGCATAACTGTCAGCCTGGGTCCAAGTAACGATGGAATATGAGGAGGATTAAGAACTAGTGGAGAAAGGGAAGGAAAAGAGTCTGCAAATAGTTGTGAGGGGAGAAGACACAGTGACCAGGAAAATGAACGATGTGAGAATGTTTTCTACTACAGACCTGAAAGGGACCCAGGCGGCAGCAGAGCAAGGACCCAGGTCCTAGAGAGGTGCTGGTACCCTGCCATTTTCCAAGGGGACTTCAAGAGACTCAAGCCTGTGCTCTACCTACAATGGGAAGCAGCAGACGTCTGATGAACATCTACCGCCAGCCAAGCCCTGTGCTCTGCTCTTCACATTGATTATCCCTCATAATCAACACAATGACTTTGCAAGGACAGAGGGATCCTCTACATTTTACAGGTGAGGAGACTATGGTTCAGAGAGGTTAAGTAACTTGTTCCAGATCACATAGCAGGAAGCAGCAGAGCAGGGATTCAAATCCAGCTCAGTCCAACTACAGAGCCCTGGGCTCTTTCCATGCCCCACGATCACCCAGGGCCCCAAGTTGGCTGAGTACCTCACCAAGTTCTAGACCAGCAGCTCCTGAAGGGTGGACTCTGAAGCACCCAGCTCAGACCTGAGCAAGCAGGAGAGACTCAGAACAGCTACTGGTTGAATCAGAGTTGGTATGTGAAGGAATTGACTTCTCTTGGCAACTAGTAATGTAATTCTTTTGAAGGGAAGGGCCCACCCTTGTCAAAGCCCGGGGAAGCCGAGCCTCTAGAGCTAGAACACGGGTGAAGCTCGACTCTGGAAAGAGAGGGGAGAAGAACCGAAACCCCAGGAGGCATCCTGGAAGGAGGGACGACATGCTGGGCTCAGCTCTGTTCCAGAGAAAGCCAGCAAAGGGAAGGGACCCAGGTGGTGGGTGACCTCGTGAGGGGAGGAAATACACATTTAACAAAAAATTTTGAGATCATTTGGTGTGAAGTGTGTGAGGGAAGATCCACCCTCAGTCTCCCACACAAAGCCTTCCGTGAATTCCCCTGGGCTTGCTAACACCTTTGTGCAAGTAACTTCTCTTTGGGGAAGGAGGGACGTGCTCAGACAGGTGACCAGCTCTGGGCCTGGGTGGGAGCAAAGCATCGACACGGTGAGGGAGGCCCTGGGAGCCACAGGGTAAGGGGACTGCTGGCCCCACACTGGCCTCACTACTATACCTGACCTCTGCATGCTCACTGGGGTGGGGTTGGGGCTGGATGACAGAGGATGAAACGGGTCTCGCCAATAAGATGCATTGAGCGGTTATGGAGAGAGCTAATTCACATTCTATGCAAGGCTAACTTGCTAAGTGCACCAGTCTGCAACCGGTGAATCCCCCCAGATGGCTGTGCCTCTTCCCCCAGAAGCAGCATGAGCTCAGAGGCCGCCCAAGAGCCATGAGGGCCATGGGCAACTCTTAAGCACTTGTTTGTATGAGCACGTGAACCTTAACAAACCTGGGGCCCACTTTACTAAAAATAGATGCAAATTTGATTTGTGTCATTGCTTGCCTCCCCGCTGGTCCTTATATTCTTCCACACAACAATTATGCCTGAAGGATGGAATTGGAGAAAATATTTAATAAATTATGAACACAGACTCCACCAGACCTTTTGCGCTTATTAACACTGCCTCTCTGCTCTTTAGAGGGCCACATTATTCTTAAATCTTTCACAACTAGAATCTACGTGGGAGCATAAATCTTCCTCACCATAATGTGAACAAGACCCGTAACAACAGAGGCCGTTCATTACCAACCCATTTTGGGTTATATTTCTCTAAGAAAATAACCAGTTTAAAGACTGTCAGAAAAATGCTCCACTGATACTCAGCCTAAACATGATTATTTATTAGAAATTTATCGAAAGCGACTCACACCGGTGGTGATCATAAACACACGCAGTCCTCAGTGAGTTTTACACTTAAAGGCGGGAAAAAGATGTAAAATACAGAATCGCTACGGACTGCTGCTTTAAAGAGATCTTCATCTTAGGCCCACTTGGCCTTCGTGGCTGATCCTGGTGATGGAAGTCTTTAGCCCCAAATGCTCAGGCAGCAAGACTCCTGGGGAAAGATCTGTGAGACACAGAAGAGGGGAAAACAGCACATGAAGAGCCGGCACGCTGTGCCAGGCAGGGCTCAACCCTCCAAACTAGGGGTCGGCCAGAGTAATTATTTCTGGCTTTGTGGGCCAGATGCAGACTCTGTCACACTTTCTTCTCCCCATCCCCTTTTAATAATGGACAAATCATTCTAAACTCGAGTGTCAGCTGGCTGTGGCCTGCGGGTTATTTGTCTAGTCCTGCTCTGAACTGGCGACTTCTCTTAACGCTCTCCGCCACCCAATGTGGAGAATCTCCTTGAGTTCACACACTTGGCTTAAGTGTCAAAGTGCAGAGCCAGGCAGGATCTCAGCCCAGGCCCAGGGGTTTTCAAAAGTCCTACACTTCCCACTATACCTTACAGCCTCAAAAACATTCTAAATTTGGCAACACTCTTCTCAGCAAAGAGTGAATTTATATGATGGGTAAGAAGGGATGTAAAAGGAACTAATATTTGTTGAACATCTACTCTGTATTGAGCCCTGACCACAGACTTTAAACATGAGAGCCCACAGGGCCAGCACAGACAGCTGAACAGGTTGCTCACTGTACAAGAATGCCAGGTCAGGAAAGGAGTAGGGCTGAAATCCCATGTGCACCCAATGCATCAACCATACCCTGGAGCAGGGCTGCACCCACCCAGGGGGGACTCCTCTTCCTATTTCTCACTAAAGCCCCATGACAGGTGCATCAGCCCTGCTAGGGTACCTCCCAGGGGGGCAGGATGAGGGAGGAACAGCCTCCCCAAAAGCCAGGGGAGCCTGCAGCCTGGAAAAGCAAAGGGGAACAAAGTAGAGTTCAGTGTGTAGACTCACAGAGCGGGAGGGCGGGGAGAGAAGCAGCGACAGAACCGGGCACAAGCCTCGGTCATTGAGGAAGACCAAGCCCACCCTGTCCCCAAGTCTTAGGATGGAGTTTTGGAGTCAGTAGAAAGACAGACCGCTGTTTCACACAGTGTGAACTAATGGACATTATTCCGAAAGGTGATAACAGTGGAAAATAGGTATTTTAAAGGAAGATTTACTCAAATACTATTCACTTCAACAAGTGTTAGTGACTGTCTTGCTGATTACTACCTAAGAGCTTATTAAAGGAAGACAGGAGCAGCTGGAGAATTTCCCTAACATCTTGAAGTTTATATGGCGTAGGTTCCATCCTTAACAAAGATGGACTCTTAACCTGAAAGGAAAATGGGTGAGACCCAGTGCGACTGCTCTTCCAGGGCTCCTCCGCCATAGTTCTCCTGACCGCTGCCTCCAAGGCCATCATGTGGGAACTGGGGACCTACAAGGGCCCTGCACAGCTGTCATGGCATAAACTGTTGCTTCCCAGAGTTCCCTGGCAGACGATGGCCAGGGGCCCAGCTCCGAGACTGCCCATGTGTGCTGGGCCGCATGCCCCACCTCCCAGGCTCAGACTTTCTGGTCCTAACTTGCAGGAGGCTAGCTAAGCCAAGTGCTGCAGGAGGCCCCACAACACAGAGGCCTGCTCCTGCCTCAGCACTTGGTGACACTTCCCCGGACCGCACTGGGAAAGAGTCCTTAAGGACCCATGAGAGTCCTTGTCCCACAGCCTTCCCAAGTGAAAAAAATACAACTCATAATTGTCTTCCGGAGAACTCAGTGGGCGAAAACTTAAAGTGTTAGGAATTAGTGCACCAGTGAAAGAAACTGAGTTTTCTTGACTTTTTAATCTACAACTCCAAGGACAAGATTTTTCTCAGATGACCCTAACAGTTTCTGCAATTGTCTCTAGACAGACACTAGTGAGATGAGAAAGTAAATTATTCTCAGCAATTACCAAGCTCTAAACTCCCTAAACAGCCCATCCTTATGCCGCCATTGTAGTCATGTCGACGGGCGGCTGGATCAGGCTGGGGCAATCATTCCCACAGCCCTTTGCTACTGCTAAATGTTCAAAAGGTGATGTGGAAAATTACCCAAAAAACAGCTGTTTATGCTGTAGGCGGTACCTACACTGGGAGAGAAGCAACGGGCGGGCGGAAGTCACAAGCCATAAAATTGAGAAAATACTATTTTCAAGTTAAATGTGAAGAGAAGTCCCTTTGCAAGAGGTAATCAATAGTCAAGTGAAAGCACAATGAGACAAGACCCTCTAGTTAAGAAGAAAAATTGCGAGTCACCTCTGCATGACAAGTCACTGAGCTACAAGAGTCGCAGAGAGACTGAACTTCACCACAGTCAAGGTCCCTAGAGCACCGAAGGTGCTTCATCCAGAAAGAGGGAGCCAGGCTCAGCCCGTGGCTTCTGCAGGATTTTCTCCTTCCATGCACACAACTCCACAGTGTAGAGGTAGCTTCTAAATCAACTTTAGTAAATTGCGCTGCCCAAGGCATCGTGCTATTGACATTTTGAAAGAACAGGTAATGGCAGCTGTTACTCCCTTCCAGCTATAAACCAAGAGTCTGAGAGACTTGGGAACCCTCAGATGTACCCAACCCTGACTTTGTCCCAAGTCTTGACAATAAGGTGCCCACAATGTAGCAGGCCCAGTGCAACATCCTGCATCCTACTCAATGCTTCCTCTATGGGGGTCCTAGCCCCTCAACCAGGGCCAACTCCCACCATCATAGCTGTGAAGATTTTGTCAGTGGGCTGGAAAGTAAAGGTCTTCAACCAATAAATGGAGAGAAGATCTGGAAGCAGCCAGAGAGTCTAATCACTGGCCTCTCCTAGGTTCCTGAGACCCGGCAGTCATTTGCCTGCCAAGCTTGCACATGAATTTACATTTAAAAGGGAAATCTGGACTCGCAAGGATTTTTACATACATAATTCTAGACCAGGTTGTTGCTCAGCACCAAAGTCTACCATAGTTTACTCAAAACTTCCAGGTCCTCCTTATTGCACCAGGGGAATGAGGGGCAATGCCTTCTAGAATGAGGAGAAATAGAACAGCCTTAAAAGGCACTAAGGAGACAGTGAGCTACATTGATTTATTTCTGAGATGGAGAAGGGGGGAAGAAGAAGCTACCAATTTTTCATCAGACCTGAACTATTCATAGCAGGAAGCTTGAAATGCAGTTTGATTGGCTTGATCCAAATTGCAAAGAGCAAGGATGCATCTTCGCCAGTAGGGCAACTGGGCAGAGCACTGAGCTTTGGAGTCCAACAGAGTCCACTTAGAATCCTGACTCCAACATTTATTTACTGTGTGACCTTGGAAAGGTACTAAACCTTGCTTTTCCAGTCTATAAAATGAGGTTATTAATGGAGCCAACTTCGTAGAGTTTAGAAAGTCCAAATGAGGTAATCCATGTAAAGTGCTTAGCAAAAGGATTGATGAATGCTCATAAAAAGTAGCCATCATAAATAGTATTACTGTTTAATATATGATTCTCATTTATGTGTACTTTAACCTTTAATTCCTCTTATTTTCAACGTGGCCCATCATATGACCACTTTAGGGGGAAAAGTTTTAAGGGGATGCTTGATTGGCCTGTTGCTTTTCTTTAAAAACAGTGTTTTCTGGCTCCATGGTCTGAAAACAGGTCCAAGAGTCAGCAACTTAGAGACTTAAAAAAGAAGAAAATTTAAAACCCTAACATATAAGCCAGAGGCAAAGGTGAGGGAAGGTGGTTTTGTTTTGTCATAAAAAAAAAAAAAAGCAATTCAGGAGGAAAGACCACAAGTCTCCCCGCTGGAGACGTATTGGTTGAAGCCAGAACAAAGCCGCAGAGAGCTGCCCACTTTGCTGAACAAGAGCAGCAAGCCACATCTTCCTAGATATTTCTTTAAAATATGTCAGGGAAACAGTATGCAAAGAAGAAAACTCATAAAGCATCTTTCTCATCAAAAAACACCATAAAGAAAGTGAAAAACAAGCCACAGAGTGAGAGAAGATATTTGCATCATTTAAAACCAACAAATGGCTTGCATCCAGAATATATAAAGAACTTACACAAATCAATAAGGAAAAGACAACCCAATTAAAAATAAAGGGCCAGAAATTTGAACATGCACTTCACAAAATAGGACAACTCTGGGCAAAAAATATACCAGAAGGGCTAAAATATTAAATTTTGACCATACCAAGTATAGTCATGAGCTGCTTAACAACGTTTCAGTCAATGACAAATTGCATATACAAGGGTGGTCCCTTAAGATCAGTACCGTATAGCCTAGGTGTGTAGTAGGCTATTCCATCAAGGTGTATGACAGTACATCCTATGAAGCTCACACAAAAAGGAAATTGCCTAACAACACATTTCTCACAACATATCCCCTTCATTCAGTAATGCGTGACTTTACAAGAAAAGATATAGAGCAACTCGGCCTCTCCTGTCCTACTGGCAGGAGTGTAGCACTGAGGTGGAACAGCCACTTCAGAAACCACTGGACAGTATGAACTGAAGATAACCCCATGTACCCCTATGACCCAGTAACTCCACCCCTAAGAATACACCTCCCAGAAATGGGTACAGGTATGCCCTGAGATGTACACAAGAACGTTCACAAGCAGCAACACTCCAAATAACCTGCACTTAAAACAACTCAAATATCCACCAATAGCAAAATGGATAAATTGTTGTCTGTTCACACAATGGAATACTAGACAGCAAGGAAAACAGCTGAACTACTGCTTCAGCGGGGATGACGCCACATGCATAATACTGAGCAAAAAAGGCCAGACACGGAAGAATATAAACTGTATGGTGTTATTTACATAAAGGTCAAAAAAGGGCAAAACTAACATACAATGAAGTTGAAGCAGTGGTAACCTCTGGGAAGAAGGGAGCAGAAAGACATCGGGAGTAAGACTGGGGGATGGGTGAGGCGCTGGGGCGCCAGTGACGTTCTGATTCTCGATCTAGGTGCTGGTTACATGGCTATGTCACTTGGTGACAAGTCTATTCTACTTGTGCACTGTGTACACATGCATATTATACTCCAATACAAGAGTTTAAGAAATGAGTGAAACAGAGAAATAGTGTCTCCTACTGTATTTATGGGATCTAAGTGGGTCATTGTTTTGTTGGAAAGAAATATTCTGAACCAGAAAAAGGCACCTCCTGGGAAATGTTCACACGGCAGACTGTTTTCCTGACACTAGGTAAACCGCTGGATGGGCACCCCCGGTCAGGGACGGGGAGGGGCATTGTCCTAGTCTCAACCTTGGCAAGTCTGGGAAGCCAGAAAGGCACAGGGAAACCTTGTAGTGACACAAATAACAAAGTCAGCAATCGCTCACTAAGCGGCAGTATTATTTTAAGCACTTAAAATGTATTAACTCATGCAATCCTCAAAAGTCCCCATTCCATTTTTCAAATGAGGTAACTAAGCACAGAGGAGTTAAGTGGCTGATCCAAGGTCACACAGCTAGCAAAAGACTGAGTGTGGATTCAGCTCAGTGTTCTTGCCTGAGAACCCACACACTTCGCCACCTGCTGTGCCTCCTCCCTCAACTACCTGCAGATCTAAGGAAGAACAAGAAATCCAGCCCTCTGCCTCAGCAAAGGCATCCCCGCCAGCAACGAGCAGAGAGAAGACGAAGGCCAGGAGAGCCACCTTAACAGAGCACCTACTGTGTGCCAGGCCATGGGTTAAGTACTCTCTCTGTGCCAGATTTGATTTAATTTTCACAATACAGCCATAAAGAAGCCAGTATTATTATCCCTATTTGAGAGGTGAACAACATGAGGCTCAGGAAACTTAACTTCACACAGCCAGGGAAGGGCACAGGCAGGATCGGAACCCAAAACTCTCCCACCTGAAAGGTCAGTCGTTTCCCAAGTCCCGTAAACCAGAATAAGCCCTGACAGCATGGTGTTTCCATGGCAACTCCAGTGAGGCCACCACCACTGAAGTGGGGTATGGGAGGGGAAGTTCATGCCTGCGTGGCTGCTGCATAGGCCCAGGCTAGCACCAACCCAAGCTGGGAAGAATGGAGCCGGGAGAGGGATGGGCTGAGGTGTAAGGATTCCTACACACACAGAAGCTGGAATGAGGCCCCAAGATGCCCCCCCTGGAGAAGTGGAGTAGACATCTGTTTTGTCTTCCCCCAGGGTCCCCCTCTTCTTCTGAGAGAACACGCTACCTGCGGTTCAGGCCTGGCTGACCATATCCCCCAGCCACACAGAGGGCCACATGACTCAGGTATGGCCAATGTGAGTTTTCACTCCTTGTCACACCACAGTGATTCACTCAGGAATGGGTGCTTGACCCCACAGGTTGGTAAGAGCGCTCCCTGGGTTTGCACACAGATGCAGAGAGAGAGGGCTCTCTCTCCACGTGACTCCATTAGGAAGGGTTGGCTTGGAACTGCCAGAGAACATCTTTCCAGTCACATGGGAAAAGCATGTCTGAGAATAAAGCCAATGTGCCAAAATGAGCCACAGCAGGAGATAAGAAGAAAGTGAGAGCAAGCCCTGGATATAGCCCTGCCTGAAGTCCAATGCTAGACTTTCAAATTACATGGAACATAACTTGGCTTTGTACTTAAGCTAGTCTGAATTGGGCTTCCTTTGCTTGCAACTCTAAAAGTCCTAACACAGCAGATGTCTCTGAATAAGGCATGATATAGGGACACTTTCCAAAAGAAAGGGACGGCAAACCGGATGGGGTGAAGCCAAGCAGTCTGAATTACCTGTAAGGAGGGTTTCAAATGGGAACCATCCTAAGCTGAACGCCCCAAACCTCTGCTCAGCTTCCAGGAAAGGAAGGCAGTATGGTTTCATGAGAAAACTCTGCTCCTCACTCACACTGGTATAGTTAAAAAAACAAAAACAAAAAAAAATGGTGGCGAGGAGCTAGACCACAATGCTGGGGCAGCTATGGGTACAGACGTGATCTGAAACAGCTGGGGCACCCCTCATCCTCCAAAGCAAACAGCTGTCAGAACGACGTCCTTCTGTGGCAGACCTGAACACGGAGCCAGGCTTGTCTTCTACAAATGAATCTCTACAGCGTAACGAATCGACCTATCTTTAACGAGATGTTCCTGTGATTTTTATTCCACACAAAACTCAGCCAGGGAGAAACAACAAAACAGTATTTTACTACCTGTAGCTACACACCTTAACTTTTAAATTCATATCTTCAGATAGGGAGGGGGTTAGCAATAAGAGGAAATTAAATCCATAAATCCACTGATTTATCACTGCACACACACACAACTGGCACCCTGACAGTAAACTCTTTGCAGGCTCTATTTTCCCCAGAGTCATTGCTGCAAACGCAGTGGAAAATCCTGATTTGGAATGAGAAATAATTCCATTTTAATCTTGTTTATCTTCTTGGTCTAGTAATCCCCTGGTGGTCGCTGTCCATCTGGCACGTTCCTGTAAGAAAACTGTAGCCACTGTTGTTTAATTCAATTCTGTCGTCGGTGTGCGGAATTTTTTTTTTCAATGTATACTATAGGCCATTGAGTATTGGGCTTATTTTTTAAAATAAATCTAGTAAACCAACACAGAGTGCCATTTATTTCAGGAATATTTTGAAAGTGCAAATAACACGCAGACAGCTTTTATTAGAACACGTGAAATACTGTCTGCAGGGAGTTAACAGAGCCCGACAAATTAGTCTAATCTCAAGTGGACCAGGAGGAAGGGAACTGATTCGCCACAGCAATAGGCAATTAGTAATGATATTCCGCAGTTCTGTAGTCTGTCTCATCAGAGCATCTTAGGATGTGCAGTGTGCCTTAATTAATTCCGACAGTGCCCTTTAGAGCCCAGATAGCAAACTCTAGCCGGCACGGGAATCACAGAGGAAACAGTTAAGAGGCAGATCCTTGGGATTTGCCCTCAGAAATTCTGATTCAGGAACTCTGTCACAGGGCTTAGAAATCCCACCCCACTTCCTCCCCAAAGTGACTGTGATCCTGGAGGTCCAGAGACACCGTTATGAAATGCCACCACAAAGAAAGGCATTACACCCTCACCACACACATGGACCAGAGCGCAGAAGGAGGGGCTTGCCACTTGCTCTGAAGCAGCCCTGTCCAGGCGAACTTTTGGTGATGGAAATGTTCTGTAGTCTGCGCTGCCCAATACAGTAGCCACATGTGGGCAGTGAGCACTCGAAATATAACTAGTATGACTGAGGAATTGAATGTTTAATTTTTTTTGTTTCAACTAATGTAACTTAAATAGCCACATGTGTCTATTGGCTTATTTATTGAACTATGCAGCTCCACACAGAACAGAAGCATTTAAGAAGAAATTGGAAGTTAACTGGATTATACCATATTCCTTTCCATCTTTGGCAAATTTTCAGCAATTTCATATATATATGTGTGTGTGTGTGTATATATAAATATGCAAAATGGCACAGTCTGAGTACCTACTATTCTTAAAAACTCTATTAGATAAGTTTTATAGATGAGGAAACTGAGGCTCAAAGAGACTAAATGATGGGTCTGAAGTCACAGGGCTGGATATGACAGTCAAGATTTGAACACAAGTCCTATGATTCCAATGCCACGCCTTTTCCATTATAACATGCTGCCTCCACATCCATGAGGCCAACTTAAATTACAAAGAAGAGGCAAAGGAATTATTGCTCCCTTATCCTAAACTCCTGACATTTTTCATTATTTTCCACCTATCAGTTGGCATTCCTATGAAGAGTTCCATAAATAAATAAGCACAGCCTCACACAGAGAAAGGAAGAGGTTCCAGGGGCCAACCACACACTGCAGGACTTGGCTGTCATTGCTCCCTCTCCTAGGCAGCCCTCCCCGCTGCTCACGCTGCTCCAGTCACACTGGTCTCTGCGGCCGCAGCACAGCAGGCCCTCTCCCGCCTCAGACCCCCGTGCCAGCTGTTTGTTGCCTGAAATGCTTTCTTCAGAGATTCACACGGCTCTTTCTTGAGATCTCTGCTCAACTGTCCCTTATACGTGAGTCCTTCCTTCACTAACCATTTTTTTAATTCCTGTTTCTACCCCTACCGGCCACTGCTCTTAGCACTGACTCTCTCTCTTTATTTCCCTCTGTAGTATTTATCACGTGTTTATTATCTGTCTTCCTCTGCTCCAGTTGGGGTATAAGTTGCATGAGGACGGGAATTCTGTCTTGTTCACTGATGAATCCCAGCACCTGGCCCATAGGAAGCACTCAGGAAACACTCTGAACAAATACACAGATAGACAACAGAAGTTGACCTGCATGGTTGCAATATAGGTGTTACCATTTTGAGCGTCACACTTTTCTGTAATTCCTCAATATTCTACATCTGTGTCCCTTGCAGTCATAAATCAAGCAATATTCTTCACATACTCCTATTCAGTTGCCACTGTGTTGCCCTCATGTCACCACCTCCATGAAGTCTTACCTTCTATCTGTCCCTACTCTCCACCCTTCCTGCTCTGAGCTCCCCTAACAACGGCACAGAGCTAACATCCCCTCAAAACAGAGATGGCCATGTCTATATTTCATCAAACCTGCTGGATCCAAGGAGCTCAACCACGGGGACCCGCCAATGAATCATACTCAACTTCTTTCATTTAAAAAATATAACTCCATCATTTCCGACAATTTTATAATTGTATCAGAGGCTAAGAATTAAAGGTCTCAGTACTTGCTGAAGTAGCTACATGTTTTTCCCCCCAATAGAGGCTAACTACAAACATTGTTTATAACACGGACATTAGTAAGTTGGGGGTACACTCAACTTCACTGGCCAAGCGTGCTTAGACAATGCTTTTGTACTGAAAAAAAAAAAAGTTGGATGCAGTCTTTGATTTCTATCCATCAAGGATCAGCGGAGTTACATCACATATAAGGCAATAAATGCACATGGAGTATCACTTCATATCACCTACTGAATCTTCTGAACAACTCAGTAGAGTTTTATTATTATTCCCATGAAGAAGATGAGGAAACTAAAGCACAGAAAGGAAATATGACTTCTCAAATGTCACAAGTGATGGAGGGAGACAGAGGGGGAGCTGGGACTCACACTCAGGACCTATGCTGAGCTAAAGGACATAATCTCTACGTATGAGAGTTATGAGCAAAGCAGCAAGGAAGGGTGTCCAGGCAATAGAGAAGGAGTGATGGGCAGCTACAAAGTGTGGCACGGCTGACTGCATAGGAACTGCAGGAGCACCCGGGCTGGGAAATGGTCCTCCCAGCTCCGCCCAGGAACATTACTGTTGGACAAGAGCTGCACAGTGAATGGAAAGGCTTTCCCACTGCCCTGACATTAACGCAGGCCTCTTAAGTAAACAGCACTCACCTGTGACAAGCACAGATAAATCCCAGGTTAGGGTTCTCCTCTGGAGGGGCCAGTGGAGGTGTCCTAAGGCTCCACTAGTACAATTCATCATCCCAGGGAGACAGGCTAAAAGGTGCACTCGACACCATGCAGCATCTGGACAGAGGCTCATACGGGAAGTTACAGGGAACCTGGGATTTGACGAACAGCACAGACCTCCACAGCGGGCTTCCTGACGCGAGGTCATCTGAGCCCTCTAGCAAAAGGGTGAGTGGCAGAGTTAACCCCAGTGAACCTTAATACATTTGCTTAAAGAATTTTAGCCTGGGTGAACCTCAAAAAAGACAAAAGAACAGATAAGAATACATATAATATGTATAGTTGTATATCATTTGTATAATGTATTATATATATCTGCACACATACAGACGTGTGTGCATGCATATACACACACACACATACGCAGCAGAAGTTATCTCACCTGGATCTAGGGAGGTCAGCAGGCGCCTTCAACCGAGGTGCAAAAGGAGGACCTCTGTGCCTACTTAATTTTAATCAAAAAAGCAAAGTGACATGAAATAGAAAAAGTACAGCTATAAGCCGTAAGAGTAGACAATAGACAAATTTTCATCAGAAAAGACCATAGTCCAAAGTCTCATCAGGAAAGGAAATGCAACTACACAAATATGATTAAGAGACCATATTTGATTGTGGGCCAGAGAAAGGCCTCTGGGGTCAGACAGACCTGACCCCAACCTCAGCTCTCCCACCCACTAGCCAGGAAACTTTGGGCAAGCCACTGAAGCCTCAGTTCTCAAACAGGGAGAGCTGTGTGAGGACTACATGAGTCGGTGCCTCTAAGGTACTTTTTAACAGAGAGCTATGTGTGTAGTGAGACTTGGCGAATGTCACGGCCGCCTCCTCTCATTATGGTGGGCTGACCACACCCCCCCACCCCCACCCCGAGTGCAGGGTGTCCTTCTGCTTCAGACACCAGAATGGGGCCTTCCCAGAGCTCCTGTGGGGACTGTAGACACAGCATGATTTAATTTCTATTTATTGGGGATTTTGTTGATATTGATTTCTAATTCAATCCCATTGTGGTCGGAGAACAAACTCTAAGATTTCAATTCTTTGAAATTTGAGTCTTATTTTATGACACAGGATGGTCTTTCTTGGCAAACATTCCACGTGCACCTGAAAAATAAGTATATTCTCTGTCGGGTGGAGTGTTCCATAAAAATCAATTAGATCAAGATGGCTGATAGTGTTTTTCAGTTCTTCTGTACTGATTTTTTTTGTCTGATGTTCCATGAATTACTGAGAGAGCACTGTTGAGATTTCCAGAAATGATGAAAAATCTATTTCTCCCTTTAGTTGTCTCTTTTTGTTCAACCATGTTGAAGCTACGTTATTAGGCACACACACATTCACAATTGTTAGGTCTTCTGGGTGAATTGGCTCTTTTACTGTTATGAAATGTCTCTCTTTATCTCAGGTAAAACTCCTTATCTTGAGGTCTACTTTGTCTGATTGTCACTCCAGCTTTCTTATCTTTTTGCATGGTATACCTTTCTCCACGCTTTTACTTTTAACCTATCCATCCCTCTAAATTTAAAGTGGGCCTCTTGTATAAAGCATTTAGCTGTCTTCCCTTTCTATCCGGTCTGAAAATCTCTCCCTTTTATATGAATCTTTATTTATATTTAATGTAATAACTGACATGGTTGGGCTCAGGTCTCACATTTTCCTATGTGCATTCTCTGTCCCATCTGTTCTCTACTACTCTCATCCCCCTTTCTTTCTTTCTTTCGAGTTAACTGAATTTTTTAGTGTACCATTTTAATTCTACTGGCTATTTTGACTATTTCTTTTGCTTTACTTTTTTTGGTGATTGATATAGTGGTTACAACACATATCATTAACTTCTAACAGTCTAGTTCATATTGTACCACTTAATGTAAGACACAATAATTCCATTTACTCCCTCCCTCTTTCTGTTCCTATGAGCTATTGTAGATGTTCATATATATGAATATATGTATATATATATATTTATATGTAATCTACATTCATTATAATCCAAATACAGTGGTTTACTTTTTGTTTTAAATAGCCGTACATCTTTTAAATAAATCAAAAAACATATACATAAACAGTCCTATAAAATATATTTATCATTCATTCCTGTAGATTCATGTTGTCATCTGGTGTCACTTCCCTTCAGCTCCAAGAACTTTCTTTACCAAATTCCTGGTGGCAAATTTTCTGCTTTTACTTATGTGAAATTTCATTTTCATCTCTGGTAGATATTTTTGTTGCATATAGATTTAAGAGTTTACAGATATCTTTAGTGTTCTTTTAGTAATTTAACTGTTGTTTCATTGTCATCTGGTCTTCATCATTTCTAACCAGGAGTCAGTTTTTTTGTATCATTATTCTCACCATATGTAATGTGTCATTTCTCCCCTCTGGCTGCTTTCAAGGTTTCTCTTTCTTTGGTTTTTAACATTGACTATAACGTGCCGAAGGGCAACTTTGTTTGCTTTTATCCTGCTTTGGGTTTGTTGAATTGGGGTATCTCTAAGTTGATTTTTTTCCTACCAATTTTAGGAAATGTTAGGCCATCATTTCTTCAAATATTTTCTCTGTCCTATTCTCTCTCTCCTCTCCTTCTGAGACTTCAATTACATAAATTTTAGACCACTTTATATTGTTCCACTGGTCCCTGATGCTCTGTTCATTTTTTTTTCTGTTTTTCAGATTGGATAAGTTTTTTATTGATCTAATTTCAGATTCAGTGGCTCTTTCTTCTGCCATTTCCAATCTGCTGTTAACTCCATCTAATAAACTTTTTGTTTCAGATACTGTGTTTCAGTGCTAGAATTTTCACTTTTTAAATAGTTTTCATTTCTCTGCTTAGATTCCTCAATCTGTTCAGTCACTAACACTGCCTTGCCCTTTAAGTACTTGAAAATATTTATGTTTGATTTAAAGTATTTATCTAATTCCAACATCTGGATCATCTCAGGGTCAGTTTTGTTTAAGTGCTTTATGTCTTAGCCATAGCTTATACATCCCTGTTTCTTCCAATACTTTTTTATTTTTTTTGGTGAGGAAGACTGGCCCTGAACTAACATCTGTTGCCAGTCTTCCTCTTTTTGCTTGAAGAAGATTGTCCCTGAGCTAACATCTGTGCCAATCTTCCTCTATTTTTGCACGTGGGATGCCACCACGTCATGGCTTGATGAGCAGTGCATAGGTCTGCACCCAGGATCTGAACCTGTGAACCCCGGGCTGCCAAAGAAGAGTGTGCAAACTTAACCACTACACCACCAGGCCAGCCCCAAATAATTTTTGTTTTATAGTGGATATTGTGTAAGATACATTATAGAGGGTCTACATTCTTCCGTCTTTTTTTTTTGAAGACTTTTTTTGTTCTAGCAGGCAGTTAATTTGGCTGGACTCAAACTCCAAAATCAGTTTCCCCTGTAATGGGTAACATCTAAAACTTACCAGTTTCTTTGACCTTTCAGCTATTGCTTTCTGCTGGGAACCCTGGAGTCCACCCCATGCACATGAGCTCAGAGGTCAGCCAATGTTTGGGCAAAGTTACAATGATTTTCATACTCTCCCCTCTGTGGTTCTTACCTTTCTGAAATTTCCTCCCTCACTTTCCCGCTGTTCTGGCAGCTCCGAACTCTGTCCTCTAACTCCTCAACTCAGCAACAGGACAGCTTTTGGCCTGACTTCTAACCACCTCATGCTGCAGTAACTGGAGAGTGCCCTTGAGCAAAAAGCCCATAAACACAAACCTTACCAAGTGCTGTTCCCTTCTCTCAAGGACCCTTCTAGCTCTCCTATCACACCTAAGCCAATGAGTTTGCTCTTCAGAGACAAGAGGCTTCTTTAGGAGTCTACTCTGTGAGGTCTTGATAAAGGAGAAGGCTCATACTCAGCAAAACAGGGAAGAAATGAGACACACCTTGAGAAATTTCCAGCCCCTTGTCCGATCCCTTGGGTCTCTTTATCCACGCCTCTTCTGGATTCTCTTACTGCCTTGGGAACCCCCACCTGAGATGTTCAGGGCCTACACAGGGATTCACCCCACCCCCACCCCCAAAAAGGGGAACGGCTCTGCTCTATTCACATTCTCAGGCTGTGCTCTTGGATGCCTGATCAAAGAGCAGATCCTAAAGCTGCCATGGCTGTCCCATTAGTAATTGCTGTTACTCAAAGAAGCAATTTGCAAACTAAGAGGCACCCATAATAATCCTACTATGTGCACCTAGGGCAGTCACAAGGGAGACTATTTGGGGCAGGACTGTCGGTAGTAAGAGTCTCTGCCAGTATCAGTTGTGAGCTCCTTTAGAAACAGGAATAGCTGCACACAAACCTCCCTTCTACCTCCACCATCAGTTCCCCTGGTCTACTCTGGAACAACAGTAAATCCTAAGCAATATCTCCTCATCTCCTTTTTCTTGGGTATGAAGTCTGGTTGAGACCACTAGGAGCTGTCAGAAACACAGTCATTAAGCATTTTGTCATTATTGCTTTAAGTGTGCTCTCATTTTTGACAAGGACTGCTCAGGGCACAGAAGGGAGAAGAATCACACAGTTTACTAAACTAATGTTGGCAAGATGATCTGTGCCTTACACAATCTCCTGTACATATGTGGAGACAATCTAGAGAGCAGAGGAAATCAGTCTGATTTCAATTCTGTATTTTGACAACTCTAGATTCACAAATTTTCCCTAAACGGTACTGCCTCAGAGTCATAGGTGAAGAATTTTAACACTGGGAGGATGGCAAGAGCTGTAAGTACGGTGACTGACATCCACAAGCACACTCTAGGTGGCCCACAATGCTGAGGGTCATGATGTTTCTAAAACAATGTGCTTTCAACCTTTATAAAATTGAACTGGCTCTTGAAGAGGCACCTTATAAACGGCCTCAACTTACTACTGGGTAATACTGCAGGAGCTATAAATAGACTCACAGAAATTCAGGCTAGCCCTACTTCATGGAAATACAACATTTTAGAATCAGGATGGAAAGGCAGAGAGAAAAATCAAGTTAGATTTTTAAAAGTTTTAAACAGATAAGTTGTGGGAGGGCATGCATATTGTAGAAGATTCCCTCACTTGACAAAAGGAGTTAACCTTGAGGTTCCTTTAAATTCATTTTATATTCCACTGAAAGTCTAGTTAAACTATACGTTCTCTCCCAGGAAAAAAGCACATTCCACACACATGCATTAACAAGAGTTTCAGGAGTCTGGTACACCCTCTGCCATGTCCATAAACTCTCAGATGCATTAGGAGTTCATGACTCAAGATTAGGGAACTCAAGAGTGCCTCTCTTTTTTCCCACCTGTCACCCCACCCTGGCACATAAAAAAGGGGGCTTATAAGGTAGGATTATTCCGGTCACTTTCATCACTCTATTTTCAGAGTCCTCAACAAGTACAGGGCTGGTACAAGGTAGGTGCTCAATAAATATTGATGGTTGAAAATACTGTTACTGGATCAGGAGACGGGAATTTCAAGCAAAGAGACAAAAAAATTAAAGTTACAACATGAAAAATCTTTACCAACTGAAAATGGAAAAGACAGCATTACTGAAAATCAAAAAATTATTGAAATATTTTTACCCATGAGAATCTGGATTTTGATGTTCAAAGGCTTGAATCCACACCTAACAACAAAGGTAGGAAAGGCATAATGTTCTGTTTATCTCTGCACCTCCCACAGCACCTCACCCCCCACACAGTCCCCGGCACACTGCAGGTCGGCCAACAAGCCCTTGTTAACAGCTGCACACCAGCCCTGTTGCAGCCGCCCTTCATCTCAGGCTCCCCGCACGCTGGCCCCACAGCCTCCCCGATGCTCTAAGAGGGAAGGCTCGTGCTTTGCCAGGTTCAGCAGTTTTAAGTGTGCCTAGGGAGAGGTGAGCCCAGTCGTGCAGGGCTGGCGGACAAGAACTGCAGGATGTGTGGGATAGTCAGAAATAGGCTTTTTAGAGTGGCAGGAAATTATGAATGTCCCAGAAGGCACTGTGGTGAGGTCTGTGCCAGGGGGACCCGGCAGGGCTGATGAAGGAAGCGGCTCCCACCCTGATGTCAAGCAGGCAGGTTGCCTTGGACCACCCAGGAGCCAAGTCCATGTGTGGCTCTGGGCCAGGGATCCATTTGCTGCACGAATACCACCAAGACAGCCTCTCCCCAGGGAGGAGGGGAGAGACGCTGACCAGGCTCTACCCTGACTGGCCGTGTGATCTCAACAAGTGACTTAACCTTTCTGCGCCTCAGCTTCCTCACCTGCCAGTGGGGACTAACATTTTATCTACCTCATATTGGGGAGTGTTTTAGTTTCCTAGGGCTGCTGTAACACAGTATCACAAACCAAGTGGCTTAAAACAACAGAAACTTCTTGTCCTACAGTTTTGGAGGCTCAAAGTCCAAAATCAAGGTGTCGGCAGGGCCACGCTCCTCCTGACCCTTGTAGAGGAGTACCCTTCCTCGCCTCTTCTGGTGGTGGCCAGAAATCCGTGGCATTCTTTGGCCTGCAGCTGCAGCACTTCCATCTGTGCCTCTGTCGTCACACAGCATTCTCCCCCGTGTATCTGTATCTTTGCATCTCTTTTCTTATAAGGACATCAGTCACTTTGGATTCAGGTCCACTCTAAAGACCTCATCTTAATCTGATTATTTCTGCAAAAACACTATTTCAGAAGCAGGTTACACTCATAGATGACCAGGGGTTGGGACTTCAACATTTCTTTCTGGAGGCCACAATTCAACACCTAACAGGGAGATTCACTGAGATAGGGCTGGGGAAGCTCCTAGCACAGAACCTGCCACAGGAAGTGCTCAATAAACATCAGCAGCTCTGTGGACTCTTATCAGTAACATGGAGAGGTTTCAGGATGGCCATTTCCATCATCTACACTGCTCCACCTCATTGTCTAGCTGCTTACTGACCGCTTAATTATGACCTTCACTATAAATACACGGCTCCTCCCTATAGGCTGCTCCCAGTCTGATCGCCTTCACATCCAGCTCAAATCCAGCTCCTCCATGGAAATTCTTCAGCCAAGGCAGCCCAAGGGACCCAGAGTTCTCCTGGGCTCAAGGCAGGCATGCCATGAAGGTAGTAAGCCTCAGGGCCCCTCTTAGCGGATGCTCCTTCCAAGACCTCGGGACAGGCCTAAGAACATGCTCACATGGGTATGTGTTTGCATAAAATGTGCAAAAGTAAAATCTTTTGACCATGATCAGTTAAGACCTCTGTCTCCTTCCATGCCACATCCCCCACTCTGTCATATTCCACCTTGCTCTAGCTAGCACTGGAATCCAGCTAAGAGGAATTTGGTGGAGACATATGCAAGGAAGATTCAGTGGGATGGGTTATGCAGTTTGTGAGCACTTCTACATACAGGTAAAATTATTGCCAGCCATCATGGTATGGGAATGGCTTTCAGGGATGTTCCCATTCACTCGGTGTCATAGTAACACACAAGAACAGGGCCAGAAGTCACATCAAGATAGAAGGAATATGTCCTACAGTGCCCAGCACCAGAAGTGTGTGAGTGAAGAATAAGCAAGGTCTAAACATATGGAGACAGACTCTAGGCTGTGGAACAATCCTCCCGTCATCCAAGGCGCAAAACAGCGCTTGTGAATGCCTGTTGGAAATGGAAGTTCTCTCCCAGCAGGAACATCCTTGACAATGCAGCACGCGCAATTATAAACGCTCAAACTTTGTTCCTTTATTTCTTGGTGGGAATCACACGGCATAGAATTAATTAGAATCCCTGTGCTTGAAGGGTACAATGTTACAAACAGCGAGTACATCTGTGTGTGTACTCACTGTGTATGCTTTGTGCACCCAATCATCAAAAATAAAAAACAAATTTCACCAGCCATGCTAGAGGAAAGACTCAATTACCTTCCTAATCTCTCCATAGAAAATACTACAAAATTAATGTCATATAAAGAGACAACCAAAGAGTACACAGCAAAAAACATACAGGGGAAAATGCATTATAGAGGTGTGTCAGGCAGTTAATTTACAATATAAATCTGTTATTTTCTGGACTGAGGTGTGTCTGTAACTTGTGTCAGCTTTTTAAAATTTGCAATTTTGTGATGACTTATTTTCTCAGAGTAACAACAAATAATTTTACTCCTAAATTAATATGTATAATTTTGTGGGGTTTTTTTCCATAAAGAGGACCCCCTGCACTGTATAAGCTTCAGGCCCCACAAACCCTAGTCCACCCATGCTTGCATTACTGTGGATCTCTGTGTTTACTCTCTGGAAAACTGAGTGGTCCTGGAATGCATTGTACACACACACAATCCTCATGCAGGACCACTCATCTGTCAAGACAGACCCCAACCTTACCCAACTCTATCACTTAGTGGTTGTTTATCTAACCTCTTTGAGCCTCAATTCTCTTGGCTATAAAATGGGGATAGTTTATATGGCAGTTTATATATTCAGTCCCAAGCAAATAACTGTTGCATTTCCAGGTACTATCCTAGGAGCTAGATACAATCATGAGCAAAAGCAGACACGAGGACACAATCCTCGTTGTCACGGGGCATATGGACTGGAGTGGAAGCAGGCCTTGGTTGATGCCAGAGCCCATCCACTTAACCACTGCCTCTGAAATCTTTTTCTAACAACCAAAAGCATACATTCACACGAGCCACAACGGTTTTACGGTTTGAACATGCCTATTTTTCTCCAGGAGCTACTTATGTTCCCAGCCAGGGAACACAAGCCCATTCTGTGCAGCTATACCTCTTGGCCAGCGAGTGCTCTGCCCCACGATCTTGAGTTGATTCCACTCTCCAGCATGTGTTTACTCTGCTACAGCCTCTTTTTCCACCATGGAGCGTACGTTCTGGTCAACAGTCTACTCATTGCGGGTAACACCCATAATGGTTGACAAAAGGTGTGTAGCCAAGGAAGAATCTGGGACATGATGATAAAATGCAAGCTGCACAGAAGAAAACTCCCAGGACACAGGGAGCAAAGATGAGCAGACCCTTCAGGATTGGGGACCACCTTGGTGACTCAGAGAGGACATCATAAAATCGCTGCACCCTGGATGAACTAGCCCACAACTCTCAGACACGGGGAGTGGAGTAAGTGCAGATGGACGTCTGACACGACCTGGGGTAGTCGGCACTGATGGGTGACCGACTGCCGGCATCTGAAGACTAGAACACAGTGCCGCAGGGGCGCAGGTCACACGACCATGCAGAGTGCCGACTCGGTGAGCTCTTGCCTCTGACGGAGCACATCCTGCACTAAATGAGGGATGCATCTATATAATGACAAAATGAGATAGGTGTTAAGAAGAAATGGAATGAGGTTCTATGAGCCATGAAGATTAAAATGATAATACACACAGCGCTGAGCACAGTGCCTGGCGGTTAGTAAATGCTCAACAAACAGCAGCTGTTAGCCTTCCTATTCTCCCCCTGCTGAACTTGACTAGAGAGCAGGGTAATGGCCTACAGTTCTTTGTATTCCCAAGTGGACTTTCACCAGTGCAGGACACACAATCGTGTTGATCAATTCTACCAAGTGCTTTCCGACACACAAAAAACCTCTGGACTAAGCTGCCCAATTCCCCTCTGTGCCAGTCATTTGCCTATTTGATCTCAGAACACTTCTGTATCAGAGGGAAAGACATTTCTCAACTCCTCTGACCTTGGGCTGCAGCAAGGCCGTTTTGTCCAGTGGGAGGCACAGGGGGAATGGTGGAGGGCACGGAACAGGGAGAAGCCAGGGTGTTTCTCCCCACCTCCCCCTGCGTCCATTGCCATGTCAGTCCTAACCCTGTCTCCTCCATGACCAACATGTGTGGACAGCTGACCTGTGGTTCCAGCTCGGGTGGGGCAGCCCTCATCACGGTCCTGGCTCCTGCGAGAGGGTCGTGGCTCCTGCCCTCTGGTACCGCCACCTCCTCCAGCGTGCCCCAGCCCAGGAGCGGAACAATTCCCTGCTCTGCTCAGCTCTTTCATCTCCTGTGTAACCAACTCTCTGTTTAAACTTTCTCCATTGAAAACACCTCAGGTGGTTTCTGTCTTCCTGACTGGACCTTGACCAATATACCATCTAAAGAAGAATCTTTACACAACCATTCAGCAGAGTGCTTGGCAGCCATTAGAAACAATGATACGTACCTAAATGGACTGACGTATAAAGACAACTGAGGTCTAGGGTTAACAAAACTGGAAGACTGTGAAATAGTATTACACTCAGAAAAGGACAGGCAGCAAGAGGTAGACGTACATTGAAAAAAAAAAATGACTGCAGAAATCTACATGAAATTTTGACTGTGGTTATCTTCAGGTGGGGAGAGTACAGATTCGTTTTTGCTTTTCTGAAGTTTGATTCTTTGGTAGTAAGTAGGAACTGCATTTATATCAGAACACAAAAAAAGTCAATTCTATTTTGAGGAAAAATATCATCTGAAAGGAGATCAATCTTCAGGAAGAAGTGAAGGATCACTGATTTCAATACATCCGTCTGTCTCTTCTGCATAATTCCGAGACTCCTAATGGAGTTGGCTTTCCACCCTTGTTCCTGGCAGGAGGAGAGGGGAAGCAGGGCACCCACAGGGAGACAGTGTGAGAGATGAGAAAGGAAGGCAAGAGTCATTAGAATTCCTGCTCAGGGTAACAGGCACCACGTACCCCTCTGCGGGCCCTCCTGCTGGCCCAGACTGGTCTTGAGGACTTTGTACTCACCAACTACTTCTCCACTGGCCCCCTCAGCTCCCTCCTAGGAACCAAATCAAACATCTCCTCTGGAAGCTCTGACAGGGGGGCCTCACCACCATTCACAGGTCCAGCCTTCACTAGAGGGGCTCGCACATCAAAAGCATTCTGTCAACGGTTCTTGTTTAACATCCCTGCTTACACAGAGAAGTCACTAATCAAGTCATCAAGGAACCCTCACATGAAAATGCCTGCACAAGAACCCCAGAGGCACAAAAGCCTGGAAAGAGCATAGCCTTTGGAGCCAGGGTCCTGTGTTTCAGGTTGTACCACTCACTAGCTGTGTGCCTCAGGCAAGTTACTGAACCTCTCTGAGCCAATTCTGTACAATAGAGATGATATTCCCTTCCTTAAAAGGATTCTTATAAGGATTAAATGAGAAAGTGTATATAAAGTGCTGAATACAGCTTTAGAAATATTAGCCTCACCCCTCCCATTTAAACGAATGATACCAAGCCTGTTCTCAGCTCACAAAAAAAGCAAGCAAACCTCGCTGCAATTATAAACACCACAGCATAACAGCACCCAGGTGGAACCACGCTGGTGTCATCTTCATTTAAGAATTTTATATTGTCTACTGATTTATTAACCATAAGAAGCAATTCCCCAGGGGGAGATTAGAGATGAAATAATTGTTTTGAAGAAAATAGGGTGTATCAACACGCCAGAATCATTAATCATCAGAACAGTAACATATTTGACGAGCTGGCCTCCACAGAGCTTTTTTTCTGTGACGAAAAGGAGAATTTGCACAAAAATCTATAGCTGTGTCATCCCACAACTCATCAACATTTGCCCCATCCATGCCTTGCTTCACTCCACAGCAGCGGGAACCTGTGTCTGAGAATGACAGTTCCCATGGAGGACAGGCCTTCATCATTAGCCACTGCAAAGCAGCAAGAGTTTAATGGGTTTATTAGTGAATTAATAATTCAGCAAACATTTACTGGCTATTTTCTACTGAGTCATGTCCATGAAATACTGCAAAAGCAACCCAGGAAATGGAAGGCTGTGACACTGAACATGACAAAAAGCTGCCTGCCCCAGATGCAGGTAAGACACAGCTTTACAATCAATCTGGTGCTCATTAGAAGGTCACAGAAGGATGGCTCTGTTCCCGAACACAGGCACTCCTCGCGATAGGATAGGTTTCAGGGAACCCTCTTCCCATTTAAGAGCAACCCTCCTACAGCCTGGTCTAGAAATCCAGGTGGTTTTCACTGTAAAAAGTACATGTTTCAAAGTGGGTACTAATCTCTCAGGCCACAAGACAGAGCGTCTGGTGTTGGTTTAACAAACATGGCTAACCCAAAAGGGACAAATTCAAGTCATTTCTTTTTCCCACTTGCTTCAGAATGTTATGGCTTTATTGTAACCAGAAGAAAAACACTGATTTCAGAAAAAGATGGCTGACTATTTTCTATGCACTTACTGTGTGCTAAGCACCGCCCTAAAAGCTTTTTTGGGGGGAGTCAGGTGGAGAGGTGGGTGACTCCAAATTCTTCTCTATTCCGGAGCCTCATGCTTAATGGTTGGTTTTCAATCCTGGCTGTATACTGAAACCACCTGGAGAGTATTAAAAAACACTGATGTCTGAGATTCTCTACAAAGAATGTTCTCATTTGATAATGACTACAAGCCTGTAGAACAGATAATGTTATTCCCACTCTGCTGAATCCGTAAGCATAAGTAATTTGTCCAACATACTTTCAAATAAGTTCAAAGGATCTACTCCTTTCCTCTTTTTCTCAAGTTTAATCTTAACATGCACGCACTTTTATTGCCTTTTCTCCCTATTATTCGGGAAATATCACATGCATACTAAAAATAACAAATATATAGAAATAAGAAGAAATAAGAATCATCTGCAAACCCAACTCCAGGAAGACTCACGGTTAACATTTGATGTCTGCCTTGTCATTCTTTTTCTATGCTTTTGAAAAAATTACAATAGGATAATTCTGCACCTACTCCTTTGTAACCTGCTTTTTATACTTAATAAAGCATGAACTTTTCCCCATATCATTAAATATTCTACAGCATCATTTTAGTGGCTGCCTAGTATCGCAGTGTATGCCTGTGCCCTGATTTACTTAGCTCATCGGAATTGATTAGGTGTTACTGTCTGACAAAAGTTAGTCTTCCATTTCTATCCCCAAACCAGAAAAAGAAGGTACTCAGGTATTTGAAAATGTGGAGACCCTTTCATTGCTTGGCATGTAGCTGCATTAATATGACAATTCTTTTGAGTACTTCTTTTTCAAAGGGATCCTAGACACATCTCATTTCAAAAAATGCCTGGAAACCCCTAAGATATGGCTTGATATTCAAACTCAGCTCCCTTAAATCTCTGGCAGCAGGACCGCGCTGGAAAAGTTCACAAAGCTGGGCTCCGGGCAGCCTCCTGTCAGAGTTGTGAAGTGATGAGAAAAGGAACATTGCAGGTTCCAGAGACCTGGTTCTGGCCCAGGCTCTGCTCCGATTGGGAGCGTGACCCCACAGGGTCACATATCTGCTGCGTTTCATCCCTGCAGCATTCAAATGAGAGCACCACTCCTCGACCATTGAATCCTTCCCCTCGAGAGTCTGAGAATACAGCAGAAAATTGCTGAACCCCTCAGGGCAAACCACGCCATACACATTCAAGCCCCTTTAGCACCACACCACTGAGGAAGGAGCAAGATTTTTCGTTATTGTTCTCTTTTTTTAAAATCCAAATTCAGAAACTGTTATAAAATAGACTATACCAAGATGTGCCAGTGCAGAATCCCACGGCTGCTGGGAGTCTAGGATGGCTCAGGTTGGGAATCTGTGCTCTTCCAGAAGCAACATGCCTCATGCTTCTGGCAGCCACGAAGGAGCCCACTGCAGCTCAAAGTCTTCAAGATCTGAGAAGAAATGTTTTCTTTGCTCCGAAATCCTACCGCCATCTCTTTCACCATCCCCACCTAATAAATATTCTACCAACAGGAGATTCATCTGTGCTAGGAGGCCTTTTTTGAAGAGTAAATACCCCTGGAGCAGAAATGCCCACTTATGAGTGGATTTGAAGGACAGACCACAGTGAACCTGGGCCAGGCCTGTTTTTCCACTGTCAGCTAGACGTAAATCCCAAGCCAGAGGACCCTGGGTTACTGTCCTCCCCTTGCAGCATCTTAGATTAAGAGCAAACCTTGACACAGCAAGGGAATATAGTTCTACCTACTAGGGATAATAGGGTGGGGCCTAAGCATCCTGGACCAAAACATGTCCCTGCCATCCATTCTCAACAGGACCTGAATTCCCACCGTTAGAGTCTCTCCTAAGAACCCAGTGGAAAGGAGTGAGTTTTAATAAGTGTAAGGCATTATGCTTTTGGATAACTGAAGAGGTAATACAAAAACTAGTCCCCACTAAACCAGTTAATTCAATTTGCCCATCAGTAGGAGACTACATGGTCTAGTTGGAAACAGGGATGAGGTATCTCTACACCAAAGAGTCAGGCTTTAATTGGAAAATGAGGTGGAAGAAAGAAAGAGCAGAGCCCAGCCTGGCACCTTGCTACAGAATCTGGTCCTCACCTGCTGCAAGTGGTAGTCTCGGGAAATAACCAGGGAGAAGGCTAGGCACCTGGGTCACCCAACCAATAGAAGGGACACCAATAACCTCAGAAGGCACAAGCAGGAGAATCACAGGCTCCAGCCTCCATTCTATGCCCTCAGACTGAACCTGACCCCATTCTTCTAAGCTCCCGGGACACATTGCCACACTGCACAAATATGGATGCTCTGGAGTAGAATCATTCAAGTCTTTCCAGGCTACAATCCACCCCTTGGCCAGGAGCCCACCCTGCCCTTCCGGCTGCTGCTTGCAGTTCACTCAGGGTTCCTTGGACCAAGGGGCTGTGCTCATGCAGGACAGGAAAGGAAACTGTTTCCCTGGCTATTTCTGGTCAATGACTATAAGCCTACAGTGGCTCTGCATCAGGGTGGAATGAAGAACCCGCTTGCAAATGCTTCCCATGGAAGCCAACAGAAGCAGAATTGACAGAAGCTCCCCAGAGGGAGATACAGAGCTGGCTTTTTGTCCTCGCAGATGGATCCTGCCCCCTGCCCCACCTGCAGATGTCCAGCATCTCTCTCAAAGATGGCTCCTGGTCCCTGCATCATCTCAACTCTTTCTGGCCTCAGGCTCTGAGCCTTACCCCTCAGGCTTCCCTACCCTGGAGCTTGATCTTTTTGATCCTATTTGTGCTTTTCTCCTCAGCCCCTCCAAAGCCTGCCATGAGGAGGCCTGTAAGGACCTCTCTGCTCCTGACAGCCTCTGCATAGAAGCGGCACCCACCTCATTCTCTCTGCTTGGCTTCTTGTACTCAACAAGGCACCCAGTCACTTCACTTCTCAGTGGTGAACAGGACAAGGAAACATCATTTCCTCATATGATATTGCAATAACCCTAACTTTCCTGATAACAGTTCAAAGGACTCCAAAGTCCAGCCTGGCCAACACACCCACCTTTGTACTACAGTAACCCCACCAGCTTCTCTGGGCTTAGTTCAAAACTGACACACGGTACAAAAGAAAACAGACAGGACCAGCCATCTGACAAACCCGCGTTCAAATCCCAGCTCTGCCGTCACCACCTTTCTGAGCCTCACTTTCCCCATCTGCTCAAGAGGGGTAATAAAAGCTGCCTTGGGGATTTTAAAAAACTAATTAGAAATGCCATATATAAAGCTCTTAGCACAGTGCCTGGGAGACACTCTGTTCTCTCTGAAAGGTAGGTATTTGTCACATGTCTATTGTTAATCCCCAGCTGGAGCCTTTGGCTATGGACTTATAGCCTGGCTCTATTTAAGAGGACACATGGGATCCTGTCACACTTAATGTTTTTAGGGCGCATGGACCATGTCTCCCCTCTTTATGTCCCTAACCCCAACTCCTCCTAAGCTCAGCACCAACTTCCATAAATGAGACTCCCAGGACAACCCCAGCCAGTGTCACCTCTTTAGTGACGTCAGCAGCATTTAAAGCTGTCTGTCCACCTACATGCACCAGGTTGGTCTCAAATACCTAGCAAAAATGAATTGTCTTCAGGAATATTTGGAAAAGTTGCCACATGCACCAAACCCAGCTACTTGAGAAACCCTGTAACTTCTCCATAATAGGAATCCTCATCTGTCTGCTCACCCCTGCCAACTCCATCAAGCCCCCACTCTCCTCTGCAGGAGTTGATCAATGACCACATGCAACTCTGAGAGGAGCACAGAATCCCAAAAGCTGGAGCTGAAACCATGCCACTGAACAGCTGCATTGTCCTAGCGAAAAATCCATCTCTCTCCGCTAGGAAGCCTTCCAGGATCTACTCTGGACAGAATTTAAGGTTAATCCTCAGTGTCCCTTCCCAATTCAGGTTCCATGGGACGATACCTCCCTCTTTATCCTATCTGTCATCCCCAAGGGGCTGTGAGCTGTGATCTGTCTTCAACTCTACACCAACTACGATTTGGGGTATAGAGCAGACGTTCACCAACTTTTATTGAACGATCTTAGCCCTCTCAGGTAGATACTGCTTTCCCCCCCATTTTGTACATCAGAAAACAGAAGCTGAGAGAGGCTGAGCACTTCACCCAGGATCCTCTCACCTTTGCACAGGAAGGAAAGGAGCCCCCTCCCCCCCGCCCCAAGCTAGGACCTTGGCCACTGAAGCACACCAGGCAGCTTCCTGCAGCACGGATGGCTTGAGGATTTCACGAACACACCTAGGGGATAGCGCATCTTGTTTTATGATTATTTGTGGTCCTCTGTTCTAGACGGTCAACTTCCTAAGACCAGGCACAGTGTCTGTTTTTCTCTCATGGTGCCCAAGACTAGCAGGGCCACTAGGCTGGGTTCCCATGGAGATCTGCGGCAAGAATGCAGACAGCCTGTCTGTTGCTTAGCACCTGGCAGACTTTACTGTGCCTATCATTCACCAGGGGATCGGGGGGAAAATGCAGATTTCCATTCAGTAGGGCTGGGGTGGAGCCCAAGAGTCAGCGTTCCTAATAAGCTCCCAGGTGATTTTAAGGCTCCTGGACACAGATCACCTTCTGAGAGGTGAGGCTGTAGTTGCTGGGGGCTCAGCTAGCTGGAGCCAATCCTCCTCTTTTCACAAGAGAACTTCTGCTTTTCATTCCTAGGCAATGGGGTTGTTCTTTCTTTCAGCTGTGTCAGGAGAGCTCCCTCCTGGGGCTTGGTACCATGATTCTGAAAATTCAGAGAAAAGCTTCAGTCCTGAAGAGCCAAGGGCCCAAGTACCATGCAGGTTGGATCCCCTCTCTGCTCACTCCCAGGCCCACAACCAGGACTTAGGGCTCACACAGTTCATTAGTAAGAACCCAGCCATGGCCACAGGGCATTAGCAGATGCCTCTGCTTTTAAATCCCTGGAATTCAAAACTGTACATGCCCAAACCTATTCCAACTACTTTTTTTTCCCCGCAGCTTTCATCTCCAGCTCCTCTGCCCTCTGAATATTTCATTCATGCCCAGAACAGAGTCCCAAATTGCAGGAAACCAGAATTCTGCAGATCAATTAGCCTAACTTACAACATGTCAGTTTTCTCATTTAACAGTTAGAATAACGTGGTTTCTGTGTTCAGACTGGGCCTGCTGTGTGCCCACCAGAGAACAAATCTACCTGCTTTTGGAGGAGACCCATTAAAGAGCCAGAGCCTCCACGGCGCTGTGTCACGTAAGAGGGGTGACACCTTGGATCCTTCTGAGGATTGTTCTTTTTTCCAAGTTGATAAGGGCTTTGAGTGGTCACTGGGCCAGGAAGAACAAGCAGCCAGCCTGTATCAGAGGGCTCTGAGTATAATACAACTGTGCCCTCGTTGTACTGCTAGGCTGAGGTAGAAGGGCATCTCTGTGGGCAGAGTTGAGCGCTGACGTCCTACAGACAGAGTCCCTGGTCACCAGCTGACTGCCCTGGTCTCCCTCCCCAGCTTCCACTACAGCTACATAAACACAAAGGGCTTTGTAAAACAATGATAAAATAGGAAGCAGAAAGGGCCTTTGTTCCTAGCCCCCACAGTGAAATTGCTGGAACCCCTCACCTCCTTGGCCCTTCCATCCCATGGCCACAGAATAAAGGCAGAGAGAACGCATTGTCTCCAACCTTCAGAGGCTCCAAGTATTCGTTCCTGACCTACATGGCTGCTGCTTTAGCGCAGTGCAGGATACTGGGGATAATGTGGGCTTCAGCGTATCAGCAGTAGGTGGGTTTCAAAAATGGATGGAGGGTGGTTTCCTGAAAGTCAGGTGAGAATGTTAAAAAAAATTAAAAAGCCTAATGGTGTGATTGAACCTACAGCAGAGTCAAGCTGTCCTTTCAAAAGCATCTCTTCAAAACATCCTGTTTCAGGAAGTGAAGGCTCAGTTCTTCACCATGGCTGGTAAACCAAACCTACAAGTTAGCAGGTTGGAGAAAAGCCTGACACCCACAGAAATAAAACATTATTGCAAAGGCTGCCTCCTTCCTCCAGAGTGTGATGCATTTATGACAAAAGAGGTAACTCACCAACCATAACCTACACATGAAACAAACTTACAATAGGCATCTTTTCCCTTCTTTTACCATCAGATGAAACTAGCTTCCAAGATGTGCATAGTGATAACTCTCCCCTTTGTCCCAGCAATTTATATTTTTCTTTCATATGGCAGATTCCTTATTTTTCTGAGTTGTACCCAGTTTTGTTTTGATAGCTCACTAGAATCTAAGCTAACAAATACTTTTTATTTGATTATTTTATAAGTCTCATTAATTTTTCAAGCCACACAACACAAAGGCACAAACATAGTCGCCAGACATTTGCAACAGTGAAGGTTAATAGTCATTGAATGTAACTGCATACGCTACAAGCAATCTTCCTGTCCCACTGCATTTTCAAAGACCACATAAATATGTAATCTATTCCTCTCTTTTTCTATCATAATATTCCACTGGGGCAATTCTGATGAGCTGTCTCTCTGCTGCCTCCTCAGTAAAGTGCTACTCGGTGCCTGATGGATAGATCCTGGGTTTGAGAGAGGAGGATTTCGGCAGCCATCCATAAACCCAGCTCATTTACATTGCTAGCTGTCGAGTACCTGAGAAGAAAGAAAACGCTGTCTTTAAATAATAAAATAGTATAGCTCTATTGCTTAGAATGTCAAGCAGAATTCCTATTTCCAGGCAGCAACAGTGAAGGATCACCTGATCGTCATGAGGGCCTTTGTTTTCTCAGCTCTCTCTCCCGGGAACTACTCTCAGTACCTTGGGAAGAGCTGAGGGTGCTCAGGGTGGTCCCCCTTATAACTAAGTTTCTGGTGAGTAGTGAACCAAGTAATTGTTTAGATGGCCAAGTGGATCCGAAGTAAGAAAAGAAATAGATTCAAGATGTCACTGAGAAAACTCACCCCCAATGAAAAGGGAATTCAAAGATGAAACAAACATTGCCTATTGTCGAATTTTCCCTCCAATAGGAGGAAAGCTAGGACTCTGACAATCAGAGTGCACATGAGAAAGTACAGAGTAGGCCCATTTTGGACATTTTCCCTGGTTGAGATAAAATTTTTTCCTAATCCCAAGACATGCTGCTGAGGGTAGAGACACTCAATAATGTGGATTTGCTGACCAGTTCACCGGCTTCTCTGCAGGAAATAAAACTTCATTCATTTACAGACCTGCTCAGTCAGAGGAGGTTTCATGGATACCATTCTACCCAGGACATACAATTCATATTTTAGCCCCTAAAATTTGCCAACTGATGCCGTTGTAAGCTAAAAAAATGTAATAAGTCACTTTCCTCATCTCAGCTGTTCAAGTTCATCCAATCTCTGCCTCTGAGAAAAGACGATGTGCATGCAAATTCCAAGGCCATATATCACAAAGGCTATAGAGCCTGTTCGAGACATCACAAAAACTACCCAGTTGAATTTTAAGCTGCCTCTCCCAGAGAACTGAGGATTCATGGAATCCCAGGGAAACTGCATTTGGAGGAAAATCTCTGTAAAGAAAAACTCAGACAGAGTCCAATGATTGAGCTTTCCTTTGACCTTTAATTGATTTGCAAGCCACACTCTATGGCTGGCATTGGATGAAACACCTATTAATTTAAAATCATTCATTATCCCTTTCTTCATCCCACACATCTTTCCAATATGTTTATTGCTCATTAGAACTAACAGATTGACATCCCTTGAAGAGAAAGTCTTTTTAATACTTGTAAAATGGTTTCTTGGAAGGCATCAATTATGAAACTACCTATGATAAATGTCATAAAACCATACTTAGTGTTTAAGTGACATCAGCAAGATGGTAAAAGAGGAAGCCCCAGACTTCATTCCTCCATAGAAGTGCCAACTTAACAACAATATACTATACAAAAAGCCTTTCTAAGAACTCCAGAAATCAATTAGGAAGTCACAGTACCCTAGGAAAGCTCAAAGACAAGAATAGCTGCATTGAAACAGGTAAGAAAAGTCATTTCATCTCAACTATGTCAGCCCCTTCCTCACCTGGCACTGCTCACAATCGGGAGGAAAAGCTCAACCTGTGGCTTCTCCCTTGGGAGGGAAAGACAAGAGTGGAACATACATCAGTGTCTGGCTTTTGGGGGTTTGCCCAAGGGAGTAGTTTCTGTCTCACCTGACTCTGAGCACTGATGAGGAACAGCATATCTTGGATGCCTGGGGGCTGCAGAGAATAAAAAAGAGCTCAGCAGCTTGTGGCAGCACCAGAGAACTTGTAATTCTGCAAACCAAAACCAAACACAGCTCACTGCAATAGGGAGGAAGTGCCCAGCTGGTGGTTTCTCTCAAGAGAAAAAGAGAACAGTGAAACATGTATCAAACATTCTAGCTTTTCAGAGGGCTGCTTCAGGGACTGGTTTCATGACTCAGAGCACTGACAGAACTGGCATACTTCAGATACCTGGGGCCACGAGAGCAAGAGAGATCAGTGGCTTGTGGTAGCACCAGAGAACTTGCAGTACCACAGACAGACACCAGAGGGATCAAGAAACTACAAGCTCCTAAAAAAGAAACTGGCAAACCTCTCTAAATTGGAAATTACATGCACAAGGCCAGAGATTACATATCCCCATAAAAGGCTTGAAAGTCTCCCAGAATCTCTAGCCCAGGTGATTGATGAAGTTCTTTCCCTGAATGATGCAAATCTGTAAAGACTGAGAGAGATGGCTGTTATTTCAAATGTACAGATCCCAATACAAAGCTACAAGGCACATGAAGAAACAAGGAAAAAGGAAGAAACTAAATCTCCAGAAAGCAACCCTCAAAAAAGAGGTATATAAATTACTTGACAAAGAAAGAATTCAATATAACCATAATGAAGATGCTCAGCAACCTGAAGAAAATGATGCATGAACAAAATAACAATATCAACAAAGAGAGAATTTTAAGAAGAATCAAATAGAAATTCTGGAGCTGAAGAACACAATAGATGAATTGAAAAATTCACTAGAGGTGTTCAACAGCAGACTTGATCAAGCAGAAGAAAGAATCAGAGAACTCAAAAAGAGGTCATTTTAAATTATCCAGTCAGAGGAGAAAAAAGAAAAAAAAAGTGAAAAAGAGTGAAGAAAGCTTGAAGGACTTATGAGATACCATGAATAAGACCAATATATACTTTCTAGAATTCCCAGAAGACGACAAGAGAAAAGGGCAGAAAGCTTATTTGAAGAAACAATGGCTAAAAATTTCCCAAATCTGGGGAAGGAAATGGACATCCAGATTCAAAAAGTCCAATGGAGTCCAACTAAGATGAATGCAAAGGAGTCCACATCAAGATATATTATAATTTAATTCCCAAAAGTTAGACAAAGAAAGAACTTTGAAAGCATCAGGAGAAAAGTGAGTCATCATGTATAAGGGAACTCCCATTAGACTATCAGTGGATTTCTCAGTAGAAACCTTGCAGGCCCAAAGGCAGTGGGATAACATATTCCAAACACTGAAAGAAAAAAACTGCCAACCAAGAATACTATAACCAACAAAAGTGCCCTTCAAAAATGAAGGAGAAATAAAAACCTTCCCAGACAAACAAAGCCTGAGGGAGTTTATCACCACTAGACCTGCATTACAAGAAACGCTAAAGGGAGTCCTTCAAGTTGAAGTGAAAGGATGCTAGACAGCAACATGAAGGCATATGAAAGCATAAAGCTCACCAGTAAAAGTAAATAGATACACAAATACAGAATACTGTAATCCTGTAATGATGGTGCATAAATCACCTTTAATTCTGCTACAGGAGTTAAAAGACAAAAGAAAAATAACTATAAAAATTAGTTAAGGGATACAACATACAAACATCTAATTTGTAACATCAACTATACAAAGTGTATGGGGAGAGAAGTAAAAGAGTAGAGTTTTCGTATGTGATTGAAGTTGTTATCAGCTCAAAATAGGCTGTTATAATTATGTTTTATGTAAGTCTCCTGGTAATCACAAAGAAAATACCTACAGAAGATACACAAAAAAGAAAATTAGAAAGGAATCAAAGCATATCACTATTAAAAAAAATAAAATAAAGCAAAAATAAGATACAGCAAAAGGGAAAAGGAAGAACAAAAAAGCTACCAGACATAAAACAATTTTTTAAATGGCAATAGTAAGCCCTTCTGAGTAATTACTTTAAATGTAAATGGATTAAACTCCCCAATCAAAACACAAAGTCTCTAAATGGAGTTTTTTTTTTTTTTACAAAAAAATCCAAGAATATGCTGTGTAAAAGACACTCACTTTAGATTTAATGACACACATAGGCTGAAAATGAAAGGATGGAAAAAGATATTCTATGCAAATGGTAATCAAAAGAGAGCAGGAGTAGTCATATTTAGATCAGACAAAACAGACATTAATTCAAAAGCTGTCACAAGAAACAAAGAAGGACATTTTATCTAACAATAAAAGAGTCAGTTCACCAGGAAGATAAAACAATTGTAAATATATATGCATCCAACATCAGAGCAATCAAATATATGAAGCAAAAAAATGACAGAATTAAAGGGAGAAATAGCAACATAATAATAGGAAGAGATTTCAATACTTCACTTTCAGTATTGGATAGAACATGCAGAATAAAGATCAATGTGAAACAGAGGAAGTGAACAATGCTATACACCAAATGGACCCAACAGACACATATAGAAAATCCTACTCAACAGCAACAGAATATACATTCTTCTCAAGAGCACATAAAATATTCAAGGGTAGATCACATATTGAGACATAAAACAAATCTTAACAAATTAAAGAAGTTTGAAATCATATCAAGTATCAAGTATATCAATTTCAACCACATGGAATTAAACTAGAAATCAATATCAAGAAGAAAAAAAATTTTAAAATACATGGAAATTAAACAATACATTCTTGAACAAACAATGGGTCAAAGAAGTCAAAAAGGAAATTAAAAAATATCTTGAGACCAAAAAAAATACAATATACCAAAACTTATGGGATGCAGCAAAAGCAGTACTAAGAGAGAAGTTTATAGCAGTGAATGCTTACAGCTAAAAAGAAGAAGGAATTCAAATAAACAACCTAACATGACACCTCAAGGAACAAGAAAATGAACAAACTAAACTCAAAGTTCGCAGAAGGGAAGAAATAAAGATTAGAGCAGAAATAAATAAAATAGAGAAGAGAAAAACAGTTGGGCAAAAAATGAAATTTTTTTTAAAAGAATAAAATTATTCTTAAAAAATAAAATTATTTTTTGAAAAGGTCAACAGACTTGACAAAACTTTAGCTAGATTAAGAAAAAGAAGACTCAATTAGTAAAATCTGAAATGAAAGTGGGGTCACTAGCACATATTTTATAGAAGGATTAATAAAAAGGATTATAAGAGAGTATTGCCAACAATCATATGCTGACAAATTGGATAACTTAGATGAAAATGGACAAATTCCTAGAAACACACAACCTACCAAGACCAAATCATGAAGAAACATAAAATCTGAACAGACCTATAATGAGTAAGGAGATTGAATCGGTAATCAAAAACCTCCCAGAAAAGAAAAATCCAGGATCAAATGGGTTCACTGGAGAATTCTAAATATTTAAAGAAAAATTAACACCAATCCTTCTCAAACTCTCACAAAATATTGAAGAGGAACACTTCCAAACTCATTTTATAAGGCCAGCATTATTCTGTTACCAAAATCAGATAAAGACACTACAAGAAAATAAAACTACAGGCCAATATTCCTGATTAACATAATGCAAAAATCCTAAACAAATTACTAGCAACCTGAATTCAATAGCACATTAAAAGGATCATACACCAAGCGGGATTTATCCCTCAGATGCAAGAATCATTCAACAAATGAAAACCCAGTGTGACGGACAGAACAAAGGATAAAAATCAAACGACCATCTTGATTGATGAAGAAAAAGCATTTGACAAAATTCAACACCCTTTCATGAAAAAAACATTCAACAAACTAGGAACAGAAGGAAATTACCTCAACATAATAACGGCCATAGGTGAAAAGCCCAGAGCTAACATACTCAATGGTGACAAACTGAAAGCTTTTCCTCTAAGATAACAAACAAGACAAGGACACCCACTCTCACCATTTCTATTCAATACAGTACTGGAAGTCCTAGCCAGAGGAATTAGGCAAGAAAAAGAAATAAAAAGCATCCAATTCAGAAAAGAAGAAATAAAACTTTCTTTGTTCACAGATGACACAGTCTTAGATGTAGAAAACCCTGAAGAGTCCTCACACAAAAAAAACTGTTAGGGCTAATAAATTAATTCAGTAAAGTAGCAGGATACAAAATCAACATACAACAACCAGTTGCATTTTTATACACTAACAACAAACAATCTGAAAAAGAAATTAAGAAAATCCTACTTACAAAACCATGAAAAAGATAAAATACTTAGGAATAATCTTAACTAAGGAGGTGAAATACTCGTACACTGAGAACTGCAAAACATGCTGAAAGAAATTAGGGAAGACACAAATGGAAAGGCATCCTGTGTTCATAAATTGGAAAAATTAATATTGTTAAAATGCCATACTACCCAATGCAATCTACAGAGTCAACACAATCCCTATTAAAATCCCAATGGCATTTTCTGCAGAAAGGTAAAAAACAAAACTAAAATTTGTAAATAACAAAGGGCCCCAAAGAGCCAAAACAATCTGGAAAAAGAAAAAAGCCATTGGCCTCACACTTTTGACTTCAAAACATATTCCAAAGCTATAAAATCAAAGCAGTATGGTACTAGCATAAGGACATACAGAACAATGGAACAGAAAGGAGAGCCCAGAAATAAACCCACACATATACAGTCAAATAACCTTCAGCAAGGGTGCCAAGACTACAGAAGGGGAAAAGAAGAATCTCTTCAACAAATAGCGCTGGGAAAACTGGATATTCACATGCAAAAGAATGAAAGTAGACCCTTATCTTACACCATACACAAAAACCAACTCAAAATGGGTTAAAGATTTAAATTTAAGATGAGAAATTATAAAACTTCTACAAGATAACGTAAGAGAAAGCTTCCTAACATTGGTCTTGGCAATGATTTCTTGGATATCATATCTTGGACAACAAAAGCAAAAATACACAAGTGGGATTACATCAAACTAAAAAGCTTCTGCAGAGCAAAGGAAATAGAGTGAAAAGGCAACCCATAGAAAGGAAGAACATATTTGGAAGCCATACATCTGAGAGGAGGTTAATATCCAAAATATGTGAGGAACTCCTACAACTCAATAAGCAAAAAAAAAATCCCAAAAAAACCCTGTTTTAAAAATGGGCAAAAGACTTCAATAGTCGTTTCTCCAAAGACATACAAATTGCCTAAAACCACATGAAAAGATGTTCAACATCACTAATTATGAAGAAAAAGCAAATCAAAAACGCAAGATATCACCTCATACCTGTCAGGATGACCATTCACAAAACACAAAGTCAGTCCCGGCAAGGATGTGAAGAAATTGGAACCCCCGTGCACTGTTGGTGAGAATGTAACATGGTGCAGTTGCTATGGAAAACAGTATGGAGCTTCCCCAAAAAAATAAAAATAGAACTACCATATGATCCAGCAATCCTACTTCTGAGTATTTACCCAGAAGAACTGAAATCAGGATCTTGAAGAGATATTTGTACTCCTATGTTCATTGCAGCATTATTTCTAATAGCCCAGAAGTAGAAACAACCTAACTGTCCATCTACGGATGAATGGATAAAGATGATATGATATATTGTATATACAATGGAATATTATTCAGCCTTTCAAAAGAAGGAAATCCTGTAATATGCTACAATATGGATGAAACTTAAAGATATTATGCTAAGTGAAATAAGCCAGTCACAGAAGGATAAATACTGCATGATTCCACTTATGAAGTATCTAAAGTAGTCAAATTTTAGCATAAATTAGGATGGTTACCAGGGGTTGGACGGAGCGGGAAATGGGAGTTGCTGTTCAGTGGGTGTAGAGTTTCAGTCACGTGAAATGAAAAAGTTTTAGAGATCTGCTGTAAAACAATGTGCATATAGGCAATACTGTACACTGAAAAATTTAAAGAGTTAGATTTTGTGTTATACATATTTTAGCACAATAAACAAACAAAAACTATACTTCCTTATCCAAGCTGAAAGACTCAGAATAATCTGGACCCCCCACCATTTCACAAGCATGTTTTCCCATCCCAAAATTTAGCTTCCAAAGGGACAGAGAGCAAAGCACCACCACCACTAAGCCATACAGAAAGGTTTGCAGGCTCAATCCAGAAAGCAAGACGAGGGCTCAGCGCTCATCCAGGAAGCAGAACATGTTCCAACCCACTAGCAGACCTTGAGTTTGATATATATGTATGGAAATACACAAAAGTATGTCTGGAAATATGTGGGGTAAACTGATAATAGCACTCACATTCTGGGGGGCAGAGGAGGAAGGTGGGGACAATTAGGATAAGAGGTGATCAAGATACTGTAGCCTTATGAGTAATATTAAAAGCTTTTGAAAGAAAAATGTTAATGACTTTATTCTGTATTTTAAAATAATGAAAATAAGATTTCTTGATTAAAAAAATTATTTACCAATCAGTTATGGTATTATCTTCTCAACGTATGTTGTTGATATATAAAAACACGCAAGCCCTCCCTTGCATGACACCTCTTCTCAAATCGAGGAAATTTCACCTTTCTGTCATAGCCAAACCACATGGCTTCTGGCCAGCGGGATCGTTGTTCTTTGTTCTCTGAGACAAGGACAAAGTACTCCCCTACCCCCTTGTCAAGGGAGCCGGAACTCACGTACAGACACTTCTTTAAGAGCACCTATATCTTTGCTCAAACTAATAGTACATACGTGGTTCCCGAGAGTCAACAGCCCAGGTCTATGGAGTGTTTGCCCAAACAGAACTTCAAGGCAGTAACTTGTAATTATATTATTCACCAATTATTTATCAAACACCCACTCTCTGCCAGACACAGCACTGCTTTTCAGTGCTGGGTACAGGGCAAGGAACAAATCAAAGACCCTGCCTTCTGGGAACTCACATATGTCGGGGAGATAAGCATACAAACTCACACATGGATATGTAACAAGGCCAGGGAGTGTTAAGAGCTATGGTAAAACCAAGCGGGATAAATAATTTATAGCGATGAGTGGTGCTAGTTTACATGGAATAGTTAGGTGCAAACTCTCTGAGAAAGTCACATTTTAGCCAAGGGCTGAAATAAAGAGAAAGTGAGCCAGCTGTGCTGACAAGGGTGAGTAAAGCATTTCAGGCAGAGGAAACAGCAAGCACCAAGGCCTTTTATGTTCATAGATATCAACAAGTTGACCTCTAAAAGGGCTGAGCCAATTCATACTCACCAGCAGCATCTGGGAGTGCCTTTTTCCCTACATTTTCACCAGTGTCTCAGTCATCCCTATCTCCTTTAGTTTCTACAGAAAATAATTACCGTTGTGTTTTAAGAGCTTTGGATAGCTGGACCCCAAGGAACAAATGATGGGAGAAGAGGAAATGAAAGGAAGGCAGCTCCTACTCAGTGCTTCCGGTAACCAGGCTCTGCTCCTTACTTTATAGATGCTCTGATTCATCCTCACATCACCCTTTTGGGAGAGGCATTAAGTGCCCTCTTTTGCATGCAAAAAAGCTGAGACCCAGAGACTTTAAGAAATCAGCCCAAGGGATTCCACCCTTTGGATATAACTGGAATCAACCACAGGTAAGCCTGACTCCAGAGCCTGGGCTCTTTCCACGACGGGTTACCTCCCAGTCGAAGGGCATAGAAGAGCTCTCTTGGCAATCCCATACAAGGGACATGGGGACCAGCTCACTCCAAGCTCCCACCTGAATGGAGCTGGTTGTCCTGGGTAATTACTTGCATATGCATTTAATTTTCTCTTCACTGGGTTTTTTCAACAGTAGAAGCCAATATTTCCCAATGCACCAGGAATTTATCTACAGCTGAAGAAAGTTACTGTCAGAAAGATGTGGATATGAATAATTAAGCCCCTATTAAACATGCACACATCTTGTAATAAATCTCAAATTAGAATGTGCCAAGATCTTGTTAAACCTGCCAACACATATTCTTAAATAAGGTGGGAATATAATTTGGAGCTTATCAGGAGATTCAACCTTTTGTGAAAGATGCTCTTTGACTGTTCAGAATTTTAATCCAGAGATTACCTGAATTTGTCTCGTCTATCATTCCATTGTGTTTCTGCCAATTGTAAAAATCAACCAAGTAATTTCTCTAGGGATGTCCTCAAATGGGGTGCATTTCAATACATTTTGCATTAAACTTCATTATTTTGGATGAGATATCATCCAAAAGAGCCTCACTCTGAACACACTTCACTAAATTCGGAAAAATAATCATTTGCATTTATCATTGACTTACACATAACTTTTCAAAAAACCCAAGTGTTATGCTTTCTGTTGTGGGAGGGATGGAACACCATCATTAAGAGCACAAAATCCTAAGTCAGATTGATTTCCTGTCCCAGCTCCACCACTTCCCAATTGTAAAATGGAAACCATAGGAGTCCCTACAGCACTGGGTGGTTTTAAAGACTCTCTGAGTTAACCACCTACTATGCTGCCTGCCTGCCCCATAGTAAGTACTTAGGAAGCGTTGGCTGCAATTATTATTGTTTGGTGTAGCCCAGTAATGCAAACTGATATCAGCCAAATCATGTAACTAAAAGTTTTTAATAACATTTTTCTGATATAAAAATAATACAGGTTTATTTTCACAATCTATCAACAACCCACAAGAATAAATAAGAAACTAAATCTTAAATATAACATAATGAAGTCTTAAATATCCCTATAACATTGTCAAAAACCAACACAACTATACATATTTTGCCATAGGAAAATTGAGACACCAGTGGTTGAGAAACTTGTTCTCAACCTCCCAGAAAAGAGGAAGAAAATACAGAGGAAGATACCTAGCCTTCCACAACTCTCTAAATGGTGCCTCAGGGCTACCTATCCCAAAGTGCCAGTACATTCTTCAAATATAAGCCTTAATTTTACATATAAGCTGTGTAATATTGGGGAAAGCAAATAACCAGTCTGTGCCTCAACTTCCTCAACTATGGGGTGGAGAATAATAAAAATACATAGCTGCCACAGTTGCTGTGAAGAAGTAGGTCAGAGTAGACAAGTCCCACCACACACACATGGCATTGGCCAGCATGAGCTGCAGGAAAGGCACGTCCACCTGCCTTTTCTAGAATAGGTCTTCATAACTCAGGAAATAGTCCAGATTCTCCAGCTAAAGAAACAAGAGAAAAATGTCTTGGCATGAAAAAAGAACACGAATGTATTGTTCCTGCAGAGACCCGTCAGATTCTTAAGCTCACATCTTGGAATTAAACGTCCATTGTCCGTGCCCACCTGTGATGCCATTTAAGATGGAAAGAGCAGCAGCTCATCACAGCCTTTTCTGATGCCTGACATCCAACTGATAGCTGAACTCCTCTTTGCTGGTAATTGGAGAACCAATTGCGAAACATGATTGGACTGACTAGTGAATATGTGCTAGTAACCCACTTGAAGGACAACCTTGTGATTATACAGAATCTGTCAATCCAACCCAGCTGGATGGAAAATGTGCTGGAGTCCCTGGGTCAGGGACCTGCATCCCTGGGCCACATCGCCATCAATCAGGGCCCTTACCTCCAAGCCCCTCATCCTCCTCTGCAATCTGGGAACAAGGATAGCAGGATGAGGACGGGCCTGGGAACAGCAACAGTTCGTCAAGGCCACCTCAAGGATGACTTATCTCCTTCCCAAAGAAATCAATCTCCTCTCGTTTAAATGACAAAAGAAAAATCCCAGAAGAGAAAATATCTGCAGGGGAGAGAACAGATCAGATACTAAAACCTGAACCTGGTTGCTGAGCAGACAGGCCACAAGGGAGTCCTCGCAGAGAAAGCATTTAACACCGTACCAGGCACAGTCTTCACATCAGACATACTGACCCTGTCATTACTCTCCTCCTCAACGCACAACGCAGCTCCAACAGCAGCCAGCACCCTGCAGGCCAAGGTGTGATGCTGAGTGCTTTACATAGACTATTTTATTTACTCCTCATAACAATGCTAAGGAGCAGGTGCTATTATCATTTGCACTTTCCACCTGAGATAACTGAAGCTTAGAGAGGCTACAACACTCCCCAGGATCACAAAATTATCACATGGCAGAGCTACACCACCAACCCAAGCCTCCTGCATCACTACCTCTAAACTATAGCACCTCCATATACCACATGATTTTTTAAAAATTGTTTTGCTACCTGAAAGTCTTTTGGCAATTGGAAATGATATACGAAGTCATAAACAGCCCCTAAGCTTGCTGGCTTCCCCGACACCAGCCTTTGGATGCTGTAATGGCTAATATTATGTGTCAACTTTACTGGGTCATGGAGTGGCCAGATATTCAGCCAAACACTATTTGGGTGTGTCTGTGAGGGTGCTTCTGGATTAAATTAATATTTGAATCAGTAGAGAGAGTAAAGCAGACTGCCCTCCCCAAAGTGGGTGGGATTCATCCAATCAACTGAAGAAGTGAATAAAACAAAAGGTAGAACAGGAAGGAATTCCTCCTGCCTCACTAATTGAGCTGGATCGTCCATCTTTTCTTGCCTTCGTACTTCAAAGGAAAAATTGGCTCTTCTTTGATCTCAAGCTTGCCAGCTTTTGGACCGGAACTTACAACATCGGTTCTCCTGATTCTCAGCCCTTCACACTCAGACTGGAACTACGCCATCAACTCTCCTGGGTCTCCAGCTTGCCAATGGCAGATCTTGAGACTTCTCAGCCTCTATAACTGCATGAGCCAATTCCTTATTTAATATTACTTATACATATATATCTATATATCTCCATCCTATTGGTCCTGTTTCTCTGGATAAACCTGACTAGTACAGAGGCCAACTGTCACAGAACTCCAACCAAAGCTCCTTCATTAGCGGCGGAGCTTTTCTTGCGTTGTTTGAACATCAAGCATCCAACAGCCCAGTTTTTAAAACTAAACTTTAGGGAAATGTTCAACCTGCAGAAATTCTGCTTTGAAAATAAAATGGCAGGTGACTTGAAGTAGGGTGTCTGTGGGGAGAGGGGAGGATACAGGAGAGTGGTGTGCTCTTGTGCCCCTGCAGCACCTTTCCACAGTGTGGTTGTGTTCCTGGCTCCTCTAACGCCGCATATCCCTTTGAGCACAAACACTATCCAATAGTGCAAGCTTGAGAAGCCCTCTCCATGACTCACTTAGCATATCACCCACAGGTCTCCTCATCTTACTGAGTCTTCAGCAAGGTCTGGAAGAGTCTGAACAACTGGTACACAGACAAGTCAGTGCTGGGTCAGAAGCCTCTTTGCAGTTCCTGTCTCTCTCTCTCATTTACAAGATAGACTCCCCTGGCCCTCAAACTAGGCTCAGTGGGGATTAATCTGTCATCAGGCTTCAGCCAGATCAGCCATTACTGCACTTTGCATGGAAAGCAGAGCTGGGACCTCACCTCTGCTCTGCCAGGTCTCCCGCCAGGCCGCTGCTCCTGAAAATTAGCTCTTTCATCATGATGAGCTGCCCAAAGCACAGGAGCTAAGCGATGACCTATGGGCCCAATTCATAATATTTATGTTCCTGCCACTTCCCTGCCCTCTATCTCTGCTCAGTACCTTTGGCTGGCTGAAGCAGAGATCCCCAGACACTAGAGGAATGGAAATTGTAACTGCAATTCCCAGTTGTGGGCAACTTTAAAGATGAGGGTTGCATACCTACAATCCTCCTCCATTTCCCAGCTCCTTCCACCAGCTTCAACCAAAATGCAAACCGACACTGCCTCTGTGCTTAGATTAGGATAAAGCCAGTTGAACTCACTCCTCAATTACATCAGCACTTATTTGAAAGCCACATATCTCTCAGACCCCAAGACAAGAACCTGCTCCAAATCTATCATCAGATGCATTATGAAAACCCATATGGAAAGCTAGAAGCAGATATAAAAAATGTATGTAAATGCAGGGCTGGTACTTGGTTATCTAGTCTGCTATAACTTCTTGACAGTAAAAATATTCATCCAGGGGCTGGCCCGGTAGCATAGTGGTTAAGTTCACTTGCTTTGTTTCAGTGGCCCAGGGTTCAGATCCCAGGCACGGACCTACACACCACTTACCAAACCATGCTGTGGCATGTCCCACATACAAAAATAGAGGAAGATTGGTAGAGATGTTAGCTCAGGGACAATCTTCCTCATCAAAAAAATATATATATTCATCCACATAACACTTCAACAAATACATGCTGAGGAACTACTATGTGACAGGCACAGGCCTTGGAGACACAGAGATGGAGAGGTGAGGCCTATGAGAGCTCACCACCCACTAACGGACTCCACCAAACTCCCTCCATTTGCCAAGAAAGGGTTCTGTGAATCTTTGCAGACACCCACCCAGCCCAACAATCACCCTGACAACTATAGCTTTCATCTAAGGGAGTCACACACCAAGCATAACTCAGCCATACATATTGCCATCGTTCCATTTATTGAGCACCTATTACATCAGGCAGTGTGATAAGTACTGTAAACTTATACCATTTAATCCACACATCTCTGCAAAGTAGGTATTAGTACTATTTTTTTTTTTTTAAACCAGTGAGGGCCAGAGAGGTTCAAGGACTTGCCCGAAGTGATAAAACCAGCAAATGTGGTGGAGCCAGGATTCAAATTCCTCATCTGACAGCAAAGCTCTGGTCTTCCTGGCATCCACTATAATTCCCAAGGAGTTCAAAGAGGCCTGCTTCTCACTCAGCTGTGCAACCACCTTCACTCTGCTTTGTCTCTGAGGCTAAGGGACTGCTTATTTCTCTGAGAAAAAGGAAGAGCTACGTGAGCGGCGGGGCTGCAGCTGCGGGTCCCGGGCAAGCTGCTTCCTCTCTTGAGTTAGCTTGTCATCTATCACATGAGGAAGTTGAACAAAGGGATCCAAGGATGTCTTCCAACCTCAGGGTCTTCTGAATCCCTGCAATTGGAGGACCTGCCAAGGTGTGGCCAAGAGGTTCTAGTTCACCCCCTTGGCACACAGCACCATAGCCAGGCCTTGACAGGCAGCACCACAGAGATGAGCTGGCTCCAAAAGATGCCTCAACCACACCCTAGTCAGACATAAACCCCCAATCAGCCCCCCACTGCCCTTCGTGCTCTTCCCCTATTTCACCTTCCTTGCTGACACTGTGCTGTTTTGTAGTTATTAGAGTTTTACATAACTCAGATATCACCCCCAGCCTTAAGAGTAACATCCCCCTTTTGCTGGTCATGTCAACTCCTGAGCATGGACTGCCAGCCCCAGGGGCTCACTCTGGCCCTGGCTCCCTCTCTGGCCTCATCTGGGCCCACACTCCTGGCTCATTCCTCTAACCTCACTAGGTGCTCAGTCTTTCCCTCCTCAGCCCTTGCTCTTCCCTTCTCTCTTCACAGGACTGTCCCTCTGTCCTTTAGACCTGGGCTTCCAGGTCCCCTCCTCTGAGAGGTCTTCCCCCTGGGTGTTCACTATTTCAGCCCCTGTCTGCTCCCTCACAGCAGATACCACAATTAGTCACTTTTCTGCTGAGGCTCGTTGCTCATCTGCCCCACTGAGGGCTCTGCTTCACTCACCATCCGCTCCTAGCAGAACACCTAGCGCAAAACCAGCGCTCAGCAAAGGCTGGCTAGCGCCTGAAAGGACAACACTGCCTATCTCAATTACCCCTATCTTTGCCAGAGCACCTGGCCAGCCAACCGCAGAGCTCTCTCAGTTGCTGCAGCTGGCCGGATGGGAGCGGGTGACGGTGCTGAGACCTGTGCAGAAAGCAAGGTATCTGCTCTGGAGGAGCCACGTAACACATACAACAGTGGTTCCAAACTATTAATTGCCATGCAAATATAAGGTGGTTCTTTTAGCTATATAGCTGGTGTGAAAATATGCCTATGACAAACATTTAAATCGTGGTCCAAGGAAGAATATGCTAAGTGCAAAGAGTGCATCACAAATTACAAGTGCTGCAAAACGAGGATGAGAAAGTGCAAGAGGGAGCAGGTGAGGCTTCCTAGGGACACTGGATTTCAGCCAGGCCCAAACGTGGCACAGATCTGGAGAGGTCAGCCGGAGCAGCTCAAGTGTGGCCCCTATCATCTGCATCAGTGATCTCCTGAGGCACTGGTTAACAGCAAGATCCCCAGGCCTCACCCCTACCCACTAGCTTAAGCCCTAACAGGCTATACTTTTCATCACATTCTCAGGTGATTCCGATGCATACGAAAAAGTCATCACGCAGCTAAATGGAAGCCCACCAGGCAAAAGGACCTGAAGACAGCCAGCTGTGTTTGTAGGGCAATAATTTGGGAGAACCTAGAATAAAAAGTCGGAAATGGGGGCCAGCCAGGTAACGCAGCAGTTAAGTTCGCATGTTCTGTTTCAGCTGCCCAGAGTTTGCCAGTTCGGATCCTGGTTGCGGACCTATGCATCGCTTGTCAGGCCATGCTGTGGTAGGCGTCCCACATATAAAGTAGAGGAAGGTGGGCACGGATGTTAGCTCAGGGCCAGTCTTCCTCAGCAAAAAGAGGAGGATTGGCAGACGTTAGCTCAGTGCTAATCTTCCTCAAAAAGAAAAAAGTCAGAAATATATGTTAGGGCTAAACAATGGGGGGCTTTGAATGTCAGGCTCAAGAGCTATATACGGGTTCTATAAGTACAGGACTTTGGGGTAAAGGAGTGACATGGTAAATGCAATACTCTAGAAAGCGAGGAAAACAGCTCAGGATGGATGAGGAAGAGAACAGAAGGAAAGCAGAGGGAGATTCAGGCCACAGAAGCCTACAGAAAACACTGGACCAGCAGAGCCCTCCCCTTTCTCCCAGGTTCCCACGAAGGATTTCACAGTGGTGGCTCCACTGGGGACCAAGCACAGACACCAAGGAAAAGACTACAGTCTCCTTCACAGGCATCTGCTTTGGCCTTTCTGATAAGTCCAGACCTGAGGATGCTCTGACAAAGGAAACTCACAGGCTCTCAAGGCATGAGTGAGAAAATCTTATTCTCAGGCCAAGAGAGTAAGAAATCCTTCAGAATTCAAGTGCCCGAGCACTAGTATTTGGCAGGGATGTGCAGTATGCCAGGTGCCCAAGTTCCTGGAAACAAATAAATAGTAACTAATCCAGTCAAAGGCGAGAATCTACTTTTTTGGGAAAAACTGGCATGTGCATGTTGCATCTATAAATACACAAAGATTTCGTGAACACTAAATGTAAGTGTGATATTTTCTAAACAGATGCGTCTGTTTGTTGGGAGATGAATCTCAACAGCCTCTACTATTCAATAAGAAAAGAAATAAAAAAAGAAAGAAATCAGGAGTAGGAGGAGACATAAACATCACATCCAGAGCATCATTATTAAAGGCAAGCTGGGTAGCTTCTATGCTGAATGGGGAGTTTTAAAGAGGCCCCATTAGAACCCAGCAGACCCCACTCTCTGGGGGTCTCTGCCAAGGGCGCCCACCTGCCTCCCCTCCCTCCCCAGGTCTGCGTGCCTCTCACACTGCGAGTTAGGCAAAATCCACTGTCTTCACAAGAGTACACGGATTCTGTGAGACAGACTTGCGTCAAAACAATGTAGATACATAACTTGGACTCAAAAATAATAAAGGGTATGAGCATCCAAACAACTGTCTTTTCTACTGAGATAAATAGAATAGGTGACTTTTAAAAAGCTTCTCTCTTTGAAATGCATGAACAAGGTTCCAGCCAAAAGAAACTACATCATTTCCACTTGTCTGAAAGCAGAAAGGCTGTAAACAATCCAGCACGATTTTTCTGAGAGTCCTTTAAGCTCAGTGTGAGAAAGGAAATGGTTTCAGAAAGCTCTCTCCAATTAGCTGAGTGCAAAGAGAGCAAAAATGTTTAAATTCCAGGCACATGGGAGGATTTTGTCACAGAACCAGGTCCCTGTCCTTCTTACCCTGTCGGCCCACATTGTCTCCAAAGCAGACAATGCTTTTCTGGCCCTTCTGGTTTCAAAGATAACCTTCACGGTGAAAATCAATAGCTGTAACACAGTCTTTGGTTCAGAATGAAGCAATAACCCTGGCCCTAAGATGAGTTCCCTGTTGAGGTCAACAGGATGCTGACAAAGACACCTCATTTTCTCCTCACAATCATGTTAACATTTGTAATCGCTGCTCTCTTGGCACTTAGGCAAGAATCCAACCCGATCCTGAAGACAGACCCCTGTGCCGTCCTGCCTTTCTCTGGAGAGAGAGATGCCTACAATATTCAGACTGCAGGGCCCATTCAAACCAAACACTACAATGCGGGCACTTCAGTGCTGCTTCCAAAGGACCCCCTCAGGGATGGGGATACCAACATCATGCTCAGGGAAAGCAGCCAGATGCCAAAGACTACAGGTGGTTTGATTCCATTTAAGTAGTCTGCTCCTACGAGGCACATTTATAGAGACAGAGAAACCAGGGGTGGAAGCAGAGACTCGGGGATTTTGGGGGTGATGGAAACGTTCTCACACTGGATTATGGTGATGCTTGCACAACTCTAAAAGTTTACCAAAATTCATTGAATTGTACAGTTAAAATAGGCAATTATAATATTAAATTATTCCTTAATAAAACCATAAAAAAGTGCATTCATTGAGGAGGTAATAATATGGAAAATGTGGTAAGTAAAAGAAGGCAACAAAACAGACTACCAGATATCAAATCATCTGCTCCTAGTTTATTAAAAATATATACTGGCATACACAGGCCTAGGAGAAATAAGAAATATACCAAAATGTTTATAGTGATTATTTTCTATATAATGAGATTATGGGTGACTTTAATTTTCTTATTTTCTGTGTTCCAAATTTTGATCACGAGCATATACTGCCCGCATAATTAGAATTGAAACTGTTATTCAGTAGTGCATCTATGAAGTAATTGTATACAACTAGCAGAGTTAATAGCAATGTTTGAGAAGATTCCACTTCTGGTCCCAGCGATTGAGCAGATTCTTAATTTCCTGGCTGTTGCTGAAACTCAGGGGCGTGAAAGAGTTAAGGCCTCTGTTTTCAAGTAAGCACATCCCTCTCTCCTCAGTGGGTCCACCGTGGGTGTTCCCAGAAGGGGGTCAGCACAGGGAAAGCAAACATTAATTAAGTCACATATTGCACATGCATTCACCAGCTCCCTGTTAATACGCTGGAACAAATTTCAACATGTTCAATTCAATTAAATATGGACGAGAGAAGCTGGAACAACATTAGCAAGCATGAGCCCTGAGGTGCCCATCCCCAGTTGTACAAACACTGCTTTTTCCCATGAGAAGGGCTCTTTATTTTCTTGGAATACACAGCCTTACTGTAAGAAAGGATTTACTGGCCCCAACTAATGATTTCCTATCCCTCGGAATTATTATCACACTGGATCTCTAGGTACTTTGCTGATACAGAATTTCCTAAAACAATAAATATTTTGTATCATGCTAACACAGGAGTTTCTCCATCAGAGGTGTTAAGATTGAGGACAAGGGTCATTCCTGAAGTTTGCTGGTTTGAAGAAGCATCCTAAACTGGGGGAAACAGCATGTTTCCTTGCCCTGGCCCAGTAGGAAACCTTGAGGGTGGAATCCTCAGCCTGTCAGAAATTTTTTAAGAATTGCCCCTCTGCTCATCACAGGGACAGGCTCTGCAGCCTAGTGTGCAATATAGAACCCATCATCCCCTCTTAGGCCACAGCTGCTGGGGCTGTGGGCATACCCCTGACCCAAATATCCTCTCTCCTAATGTGAGAACTGAAATTTGCCATACTGTTCTTCTCCACTGGTCCTTGGAAATATGGATCTCTAAATTCCAGAGCTCTAAGGCAGCCATCTCCCACCAGTGTACCTGGTGGATCAGGTAAAGCCAGGCTCCGGAGAGAGCAGGGCAACACAGAGCACACAGACATAAGAGAGTCAGAGTCACCTTCTGGACCCCCAATAGTTTGCTAGGTCCTGGTGACAGACCCTGTGAGGATAGCTCTCAGGTTGTACAAACCACCCACTGCACCTCCTGATTATTCTTCCTTTAGGCTTGAATTAACCTGAGTTTTTGTGACTCACATCCAAAGTAGCCTTAGACAAAGAGCCTGCAAAGTACATTCCACTCTGGAAATAGGAACTACTTCTCTTGGCTCTCTGCCTGGAGGTATCAGCAAAGGGATACTCAGAGAAACGAAACCATTTTCCTCCCCAGGACCAGAGGCGGAAAGAGCTTCAAGCACAAGTTCCTAAGGGAAGGGCTCCCAGGGCAGGTGTCCAGACTGGAAGCCCAGTGGAGCCTCCAGAGGGATTGATTCACTCAGTGGCTCAGAATGAGAGCTCCTCCAGGGCAGGGACCAGGGACAGCACCTGCCTTGTCCACCACCGCGTGCCATACACCTAGAACACTGCCTAGTATATAGTGAGGGCTCAACTAGTACCCACTGAATTAACTAATGGATGCCTAAATACTTAGTGAGCACCTACTTTTTCCAAAAACCTACTCCAGACACAGGTTTAAGAAGTACCATATTCCAAGATGGAAGTAGAAAAGTACAGGTCTGTCCAGGTAGAGGAAAAGCCCCATTTGGTGGAAACACTATGCATATTTGCAGAGCTGGAGATTGTTAACTGCAAGAGAGAAAGCTCACATGTCAGGCTAAAGAAGTAGTCTTAAAGTAGTCTCATATACAGGTCAGACCACACCACAGCTAACATTTCTATGGACCAGAATACATTTCCACTGCAGTTCCTTAAACCCACACTTCCAACTCTGCTTTGTCACTCTACCTTCTAGATATTCCTACCTACCCAAAAGATTCCATAGCTCTTCCCTTTCTGTACCATGTACCATGAGAATTCTAAGTATACTGAGCCTGTGGTCTTGGGCTCCCTAGCATCCTCCATCCCCAGACGTTCGGACCACAGGAACCTAATTGCTCAAGTCACAGGAGCAGAGATGCCACATCAGCTTCAACAACCATCCAACTAAAGGCAAAGAATAAGCATCAGTTCACAAGAAGACCAAGTATTCAATTCTCTCCATTCCTTCAACAGCAGGCTGATACACACACGTAAACAAACATACACATGTGTGTGCACGTGCTTCTCCCCTTCTTTGGATTCCTTTGGAGAACCCGCTCTCCCCCAATCTTAGTTCTTGGCTTTGGGACAGACTCCACGCCAGTTTCAGGATGGAGCATGTGACCCAAACCTAAGCCCAGCAATAACCTGCATTGTCCTGGCCATGGCCACAGCGACTAGATCATGGATAGGCACATGGTGCAATCAGAGCCAATGAAATGCAATGAGATGTTGCCAGGATGGCTGGAAGACATTTTCTACTCAATGTAAATGTGGGAGGCTACAAGCCTGGAGCTGCTGCACTCTGTTCATCCCCATGAGGAGACAGCCTGCCCAAGAATAGACCCAATGCATAGGAGAGAACAGAACTCAGAGATGGAAGGCATGAAACCAGGTCCTGATGATATCTATGAGCCCCCCACATCAAGCTAAATCTCAAGCCAGAACTACCTTTTGAATTCTTGGTTTTGCCTTAAAGTTCTTTTAATTTTTTCAATCAATTTGAAATCAGAATTCGTCTCATGACACTGGAGGAGTCCTGACTGATACATGGAGCAAGAGTGTTTAAGGCTGGTTAGTGGGGGAGTGAGCAGAGATGCCCAGATTATGCTTGGGGAGCCCAGATCCACCGTGGAAGAGGTGCCCTGAAGCAGCAGCCAGGCATGACAAACAGCAAACCCAAAAGCCCTGGGATGTGTGCTCCTAACATGAAGACGATACTCTGTAACCCGCAAACCTGAGGTCTGCCTGTGGGGTCCAGCTCGGGTTTGATGTGCGGAGTGCACCTGCACAGAATACTTTTTGACTTCCTGTGTGTCCCATCCATCCAAGTGGGAGATACCGTGACATTTACAAGGGCCACATTCTCTGGAGCACACAGTGTAGAAACTCCTCTTTGAGGGAAAAAACACCACTTGGTTAAAACACATACAAGAGAAGGTGGACAGTTAAGGGACTTTTGATCTCCAGCTGTCATCACTGAAGGAGATCTTGATCCTGGATTGTTACAAGAAAAAGGAACTTTGGAACACTTGGGACAACACGTCCTCCTCCTCCGCACAGGCGCAATGTGTCACTGTCCTGACATCATAACCATCTGAACTCTTGGTGATGCCTTCTGTCCCCTGCCCATAGCTCCCCGCAAGTGGGTCCTTACTGAGAGGCAATGGGGGACAGTGGTTAGCGCCACACTCTGGAGCTTCAGCACAACCGGCACTGGATTCCTGATTCTGCTACTTCCTAACCATGACCTGGACAAGTAATTTTACCTCTCCAAGCCTCAAGTTCTGCAGTGTAAAATAAGGCCAATAAATACCATCCTGTTGCAAGGTGGTTGTGAAGATGAAATGAGGAGCATGTCACTAGATGGGTAGGTAACAGGCCTTAACTTAGTTCTCTGTGTAAGAAGACTGAGGCCAGAGTAGGTGAGTGACCTGCCTAAGGCCCTGAGCTAATAATTGCAGGATTTTGGACTTGCGAACAGGTCTGACCCCAGGGCCCTTTTGCTTGTACCTCTCACTATGACTGCAAGGCTGGCCCTCTGGTGCCCCATGACTCTGACAGTCAGCATGCACGGCCACATTTACGATGCTCTCTTAACTGTCTTTACTCATGTACTTGCTGGGGCATCCAGGCTGGGTCTCCTTGAGGGGAACAACGTCAAGTGCTACGTTCTGCACACACTTGGCAGACACTTTATGCTCTAGGAGGCAAGGTCTCAGAGACAAGAAGCAAGTTCTATCTTCTAATGTATGTGTTCACTCAGAGTGCCTTGCAGGCACATTATAAATGTAGCTACATTTTAAGGTCTGCTCAGAATAAACAAAACCTGTTCCCAGAGCCTTTACTCTTCCTAAGTGTCAAGATGCCCCAGCAATCCAGCAGGTATATCACCATATAAAAGAAATTAGGATGCCGCCAAGGAAGACAGTTTAGGCCTGAGGGATGCAATCGTCATGTCCCAGCTTGGAAAAATCATGGCAAAAAAAGGAAAAATGAAATGTATCAACTCCCTGGCTTTTGAGGTTGGGCCTATTTCTGTGAACTGTAAGAGCTTTACAAGACTATCAAATTTTTTAAACAAACCCTCTTTTATTCATTTGTGCCATAAATTTTCACTGAGCTCCTAAGAGCCAGGCACTGTGGTAGACCCTCAGATTGTAACCCTGAATATACCAGGCACAGCCCTTGCCCTCTTGCTGGGAGTGGAGACAACACCTCCCAGGATACTGCATCCTCTGCCAGTGGCTCAAACAGGTTTGCAAAAACTCCATGTTCACAACAACATGGGTAACAGCTAATCCCAGGAGAAAATCATTTCATGGAGCAACACTTCCAAAAACGTGTTCCTTCTACTAAGGGAAGAAAACAAAAAGCTTTTGTGGTCAAATTACTGGAAATGACTGGTTTTAACACTGGAGTCTAGTTTCTTTACTGCAAGACTTCTGCCATCCTTTACTTTGTGGATGTGGTTGGTGACTCACTGAGGGGGAGCCAGGACCACAGCGTGTGGACTCAGGGGGCCTGCCCAGCCCTATGATGTGAGCAAAAGTTTGCAAAAATGTGTGTGACCAGGCAAACTCTTACCCATAGGACATTTTGAGGCACCAGCATTCCACAGAAAGCACTGTTCAAAAACACTGCCACCAAGGAGAGTGGCTGAGGTAGACTCGTCACCCATTGTGGGCAAGACAATGTCACATCACCTTGTCCCCTGCTCGCCTGTGCCCGCCATCTTCCCAGTATGTCAATATTTACTCCCAAGTTTCTCTCAAAACAAGAATTTCTTTCAATGGAAAAAAATTAAATTGAGAATTTGAACAACATTTTATTCCTTAAGTCACTAAGAAATATCTTGGGCACTTCTTTCATCTCGCCCCATAAAAGTGATCACTATAAGAGAAAACATAAATAGAAAATTCATTTAGTGGCCCAGCCGATCTCTATTGGGTTCACTGAGGGTGGTAATAATTGTAATCTCAAGAGGAATTTTCATGACCTTCTTCCTACCCATTCAAGACCAAATAAAGCGGCTCTCCAACGAAGAACATCTGGCAGACGCGTTGAACGAGAGCGTCGTAGAACAAAAGAGACAATAGGGCCCTGGAAGGGAATGAGGATCATCACAGGTTATTTAAAATAAAGAAATGTGGCTAGAGTTTCAGACGAGAGAGAGCAGGACAAAATGGAAGCTGCTCAGCTATTCACAGACAATGACCCGTGGCTGAGGAAGGAGTCAGAATCTCACCCTGTGGCAACGCCGTGTAGTAGAAGTTTCTTTTTTCAGCTCTGGTCTCCAACTCATGTGCCCTTTTTGTTCCTCCTGGCTTTTCCTCCCCTCCACTCTTTGTTCTTACCTGATCCTCTCAGGAGTACAATATCTATTTTCTCCTCTCCCAGCAAAATGTGATCTCAGGAAATGAGCTGAACTTCTTTCACAGCAAAATGTAATGACTAGTACTAGATAAATGATTTGACGCCTGATTCAGTATGAAACCAAAAGAACTGCATTCCTGAAGCAGGCTTTTAGGCATCTGAGAGCCGGTGGGTGTCTCTTTGAGCTGAAGGGCCTTTGAGCAAGTCCAAGTGCGTCACGAAGCTCGCCCACCCCAACGGGTGTCAGAGGGAGAGGCTGCGGGAACCCAGTCACCAAGGGGAGGGCCCAGAGGGCTTGGCTGCACCTTGTTCAGGTCAGACCTCAGTGTTCATGCTGATGCAGAGACCAGCTCTACCTGCAAACCTTCGGGGGGACGATTAGTTGAGAGGGAAGAGTAGCGTAGACTGAGATCAGAAATTATATGGCATTTCCTTCCTCTCCCTGCTCAGGACCCTCTTGTCTAGCTCACCCAGAACAGAAGAGATACAAATGCCACAGTCCTTCTCTGAACAAAAGCCACACAACAATGAAGTTGTGAGCGCCTTAGAGAGGTCCAAGCTCCACACTCTGATTCAACAGGGGAAGAAAGGAGGCCAGAAGAGTAGGGGCTTCCCGGGGTCTCACAGAAGACTAGTGGAAGAGCCTTACAGAAAGGCCTTGGTTGCTTCCAACCTACTCAGCTGCTTCTACTCAAACTCCCCATCACAGCCACCTGGGAGACTCCAGGATCTCAGCCCTGCTGTGTGAAATCCCACCCCAAACAGGACGCATCCTCACACAGATCCTCTTATGGATCAATCATGACCCTCTGCTTTTAGAGAACAAGTCCATCCCTTCTGCAACACCCAAGCATCCATCCTGTGATTGGTTCCCTGGTGTCTGGCTGCTAACGAGAACCTCTGGCCCAGTGTGAGAAGAGCAGAGGCTCAGCTATCAGTGCTATCGGGAGCCCTAAGGTGTCCTCCCCATTTAACTGATTCTCACTGGAGGTGCTAAGTCCAAGTGCTCCCCTCAGGACTTAACAGGCACACACACACAGAATTCAGCTCTACCTCGCAGAATGGGCTTAGCAACATTCATTTAAGCAGATCCTCGTGGATGCCCAGTGCACTGTCTTCCCCACACTGAGTCTCATCTGCAATGTTTTTGGAATATGTGTTTGCTGTACAGAAGTATATTTCACACTATAAACAGCGCTTTCCCACAACTAGAAAAGCTAACAGAATTTAATTATTTCAAAGAATCCAAGAAGAAAGAATTTATGCTTTCCCCGTCCTCTCCTCCGAGGCTTCCACGCACCAGCTGTGTGAAGCTGACATGGGAACCTGATGAAGATCTGTGGATGAGCAGATGCCCCAGTCCAAGAGTGAGCAGTCGCTAATGCCAGTCCATCCTTCACAATTCTCCTCTATGACTATTTAAAAATCAAAACAAAGGTCAGAAAGCCAGATGCTTATTCTACTACAAGTCAGAAGTCATTTCACATTTGCATTAATAACCTCCTGTAAAGACAGGTGACATATCTTAGCTTTTAGTGACCCTGGGACACGAGCTGTCATTGAAATGGGCTGGATGTTCACGGCACACTTGAGAGCAGTGGTGCTTAATCAGCAATTTTGCCCCTCAGGGGACACTGGCAATGTCTGGAGACAATTTTGATTGTCACAAATGGGGAGAGGTAGGTGCTTACTGACATTTAGTGGGTAGAGGCCAGGGGTGCTGCTAACATCCTGCACTGCACAGGAGAGCTCCCCACAACAAGGAATTCTCCAGGCCAGACAGTCGATGGTGCCGAGGTTAAGAAATCCTCATGTAGAGCCACCATTTTCAAACGACGCCAGGCATAAGGTTTACATGAAGGATTTACTATAAATGCAGGTTTCTGGACCCCACGCCCAGAGACTCTGTTTCAGCTGGTCTGGAGTGGGAATTGGGTTTTTTTCTTTTTAAACACAAAGACGTCTCCCCCTTCTTCAACGGGTTTTGATATAAGTTGTTGCTATTTCCTCAAAATCACGGGCTTGCAATTCTGGGAGCTGCCACCAGGAAGCAGTGCTGTTTATATATATAAAAAACTACATATATATTATACACACATATATATAATATATATATAACCAGAAAAATATAACCACCATTAAGTAGTAAGACGGACTAAACACAGAAAGTGAATAAACCCACAATATAGTGCAACACTTAAAAGCAATGTAAACACCAGACATTGGGGGCACCCTGCTAAATAGTCACCTTTGCCTAATTTAACTCTTACTGAATCTTTTAGAGTCAAGTGACTTCAGAGCTGTAAAGACTAAAGTCATCCAGTCCTACAGCCTCATTTGAACAGACAAGTACACACAGCTGGGTTCTAAGTTTACAACCTAACCAGGCTGTGCCCACCCAGAGCCCCAGTTCTCAGCACGTCAGAGAAGACAGAGTTCAGTTTCTGATGAGCTCTTCCTCTTTATGGGCTGAAACTGTCTACCTTTAAAACACATCCTCAGCTGTTTGAACCTCTCGGGCTAAATACTCCCTCAGAAGTGGGCATTACCTGGATCCCACAGCTCAGTGTTATCCAAACTTGCTTTTTCCTGAGCATCACCTAGGGCTTGGTAAAAATGGAGCCCCCCAGAGACTACCTTGCAGTAGGTGTGCAGCAAGACTGAGAATCTATTTGAGCAAACCCTCTAGGCTGAGTGGCTCTTTAGCTCTGGCTCCATTCCAAACTTCTCCAAAATGTAGTCTGGATGAGAATCAACTGAAGGCTGGGCCCAGAAATGTCTATTTTAACAAATTCCTGGATGATTGGTTTGTACATTAAGATTGAGAACCCTTACACACTATATGAAAACAACTTACAGCATGATGCCCTCCCTTGTCTGATGGAAGCATCATCTCTAACACGGGGGATGGGTGTTTTGCTGGATAGACACAAATGTATTAGCGTTGTTGCGGGTATACCATCAGACATGGAGGACACCTTGCTTGTTAGCATTCATCTCAGCCTCGTCTGGTCCTCACACACCTGTCATTTTATCACGAGGAGGCAGACCTGGAGAAGCTAAATAGCTGCCCAAGGCCATTGGGCCAGTGAGGGGCAGAGCCAGGATTCAAACTCAGGTCTGTTCCACCCAAAGCCCCTTTCTTCCTTTAGACAGGCAAGAGGGAATTTCAGTAAGGACTTGATTTTCCTTTTTCCTCCACCAAATTCATTTTGGCTTCCTCTCCCAGGGCACCGCAGGAAAGACCCCAAAGAGTGAAAAGCCCAGGAAGGCTAGGAGTTTGCATTTCCCTAAGGTCTCCTCCTGCCCTTGGATCCAGTTGGCTGTGAGCCTGAACCACAGGTTGAGTGAGCAGCACCCGTTCCGTGTCCTCAGCCTCTTCCTCCACCCTCCTTTTCCTAAACAGCTAATTCAAATGGATAGAATTTGATTCAACTCTGCATTGTTTGACCCCAACCTGCTTCCAGCTGCAACTCCTGTGTCAAAAGGCAGGAAGTCAGAACAGGGAGGAAAGACTGAGATAATCAGCCCTTGATTAACATTGAGCTGTGCATGCACAACCTTTCCCAAAGCTGCACAGAGGGCTGATGGGAGGAATGCAAACGAGACAGGGGTTATGAAAATGCTGCCTGAACTGTAAGGCGCCAGACAGACAGTTCTCATTCAAATTAAAGAGAAACAAACAGGGAAACGCAGCTTTTTCCAGCCAATTCTCCTCCAAATCACCTTCTTCAACACAAGAAGGGCAAGTTCTTAGGAAAACTGGGTCACAGCTCAAGAGGAGGACTCCAGACAGCACCGAGTGCCGGGCTCTGTGCTGGGCACTGTAAGGAAAAGAAAAACAGGCAAAACACGGCCCTGTCTTCAAGGAGCTGATGATCCAGGAAAGAGAGGAAGAGAGAAATACCCCAAACCCACACAGCATGTGCCTGATGGGATAGTCTACAGGAGGCGCGAGTCAGAAAAGCTTACCCAGACCTTCTGGTGGGCCCCAAACAACGGCACCTCCTGGTAGGCTGCTCCCTTGATTCTGCCCTCCCCCACTCCCAGTTCTGCCTCCTACGCGTGTCTCACAGGCATCCACTTACCTCCCCCATACTGTCTTACCTTGGTCCAAGCCCGTCATGTGTTGCCTGCATAGCACTCCACTATCGCCTGCACCAATCCATCTCCCAGACTGTAGTGAAAATGATCTTTCCACAATCTGTCATGTTTTTAAATCCAATCCTGTTTAAACGCCCCAACGGCTCCTTGTAACCTTCTGGGGAAAGTTCAAACTTCTTGTTTTGGGGCCTGAAGTCCTCCAAAAGCTGACTCTCAGCCTCCTGTTGTGCTCTGAGCTCCAGCCACAATGACTGGTGTTCCTCTAGCAGGCCGTAATCTCTCACCTCAGAGTTTAAGCACACACTGCAACCAGGGACCTGAGAGATCACAACACCCAATCTCCACCTGGCTCTCACGCTTCTTTATCCTTCTGATTCCAGCTGAAACCGACTCTTCCTTCTGCAGCCTTCCCTGAGCCCCTCCCATTCCAGCACCTGCTAGAATTACCTGCGCTGCCTTCACAGAAGGCCCTACAGGTGCCTGAGCATTTTCACACGCTATTATAGTGACTCATTGAATATATATTTATTTCCTCTTCTGTAGGAATAGGAATCATCTGGTGATCTTGTTAAAACTGATTCAGTGGGGGTGTGGAAGGGGGCTGCGATGCTGCATTTCTAACCAGCAGCCAGGTGGCACTGATGCTGCTGGGCTGAGGACCACTACTGGTCCACAATGGACCATGGCGGAGTCATGCTCATCTTTTTCACATCAAGACCAAACCTAGCACATGCTGGCACTCAGTAAATTCTTACAGAATGAATAAATGAGGAAGGCGGCAGGGATGGAGGTAGACACTGAGGAATTTGGGGTTCGGGTAACAGTTTTATTAGGGCCTCAGGAGACAGTGATACTGACAATGTTCACAAAATTAATACTGTCCCTTACAGATCAGAGCTTCCTGACGAATATGTAAGTATCCTCTTATAAAGTTGATTATTTGCCTGAATCCAATCCACAGGGCAAGTGCAAGACCAAAATAGAACATCTGAATTTGGTGATTTTGTGCCCTTTACTAAAGCAAAACAAATTGCTACTTGCTGTAATCTCAGATGGGGGCCATAGTGCCTATGCTTAACTGGGAATTATTAATATGAAAGATTTGCATGTGCTTTTTATGATGATGGCCGACTTTGATGTCTTTGTGCCCTGCTTAGGGCTTCCACACACAACTATAATTTATTTGCCGGAAAAAAAACAATTTGCATAGACCAAGTATAGGAAATGCATTGAAGTAGTTTCAATATAAATTGAAATTGCAACAATTATATTGCTTCTCTGTTGCCAAGGGTAATCCGGATGCTCTGAAAGGATGGAGCACAGGAACTTGTTTAAATCACCATCAAGAGAAAAGCAGCTCAACATCTCTTTGGAAACCGGACTCTTAATTCTGCAGACCAGTGATTTCAATATCACTGAATGGGAAAAATGAAGGTAAGCATTTGCAACAACTTCAATAACTGGCTGCAGATCAATACAGCTGGAAAAATGCCCGCCTTGCCTGACGCCTTCCAAAGAGCTCAGCCCAACTTGCAAGATTCCTTATAAAGATCACATTGTACAACTCAACACATTGGTGCAGGTCGTACGCAATGAAGGAACTGGTGAAAAGAGAACTTTCGGGTAACTCTCACCAGTCAAAATCAATATTTCTCTGAAGAATAGCAAGGCGGGCATGCTGCCGAGTCCTTATTTACATACATGTGGCTCTCAATATACCCCTGCCCCGCAGCTGAAAAGAAATCAATAGTTTCTCTCAGGAAGCCTGAAGCACAGAGGGATAGGATGGATATAAAAGATGCTTGGGGTTTGTATTTCTTTTTAATTCCAATTCTGCACATCCCCAGGGTAATGTCTACAATTGCCAAAAGACCTGCAATGTTTGAGGGCATCTGCTGAAGTCATTGATGTGATTGAGTGCCTAACTTCAAGTTGACCCAGTTCTCGGGGCTGAGAATTCAGGTTTCTGGCTTGAGCAAGATGGGGGAGCCATTCGCTGAAACCTGGGCTATTAGAGGGAGAACAAGTTTCCAGCATTCATGATGGAGGGGACTACATTAGCTTCCTGTGGCTGCTGTAACAAATTACCACAGACCGGGTGGCTTAAACAACACAAATATACTGCCTCACAGTTCTGGAGGCTAGAAGTCCAAGACGGAGTGTTGGCAGGGTTGGTCGTTGGCAAGGAGAACCTGCTTTAGGCCGCCCTCCTGGCTTCCTGGGGGTTGCTGGCAATCTTGGGCATTGCCTGACTTGTAGATGCATCACCCCAGTCTCTACCTTCATCTTCACACGGCATTCTCTGTCTCTTCCCATCATCTTCCCTCTGTGCACGTCTCTGTGTCCATATTTACTCTTTTCATGAGAACATCTGTCAAACTAGATTAAGGGCCCTCCCTAATGATCTCATTTTAACTTGAGATTACCTCTATAAAGACCCTGTTTCCAAATCAGCCCCATTCTGAAGAACTAGGTGTTAGGACTTCAACGCATCTTTCTTGAGGAACACAATTCAACCTCTACCATGGAAGTAAGGGAAGACGTTAAGCCCCGTTCTCAGCATGTTGGGGATGAGCCATCTCTGCATGCACGAGTCCTGAGATGAGAAGGAAAACTTGCATGAGAGACATAGAGCTGAGAGGCATATGTTCACTTATCAGCTCACACAGAAACAGCTGTCTGAAGGTCAGGTGCAGGGAGAGGATGGCTGACATCCAGATATGAAAGAGATTGGCCTGAGAGAAGTTATAGCGCTTTGAAGAGAAGGGGTGCTGAGAAGAGAACCCTCAGAACACCAGCACTTCAGAGGCAGACGAGGGAAGAGGGCCCCATGGAGCAGTGTGAGAGGGGCTGCCAAAGAAGTGGGAGAAGCCCCAGGAGGGCCATGTCGCTTAGGCCAAGGGTAAAGGAGGTCTGAAGGGAAGGGATCCTAGTTATCTATTACTGCATAATAAATTACTTCCAAACTTAGCGGTTTAACACAACTGCCATTTGTTATCTCTCACAATTCTGTAGGTCAGGGATATCAGCAGCGCTTGACTGAGCAAGGCTCCTGCACCACGTGGCATCAACGGAGGTCACTTGGTGGTATTCATCGGGGGAATGGACTTGTCTGGAGGGTCCAATATCGCTTCCCTCAGGTCTGGCACTAGTGGGGTGGGGGCAACGGCAATCACTAGACTCAGCTGCAGCCGTCAAGCAGAACGCGCACGCACGCACACACACACACGCACGCACGCACGCACGCCACCTCCCACCCCCACCCCCCAGCATGTGGTCTCAGGGACAGAGCCTATCTGGTTCATGCTTCTCTATCCTCCTGGTCCCAGCATCCCAGCAGAAGCAATCTTCAGCTGCAAAATGGAAATGTGGGCCTTCTTGTACAAAAAGCAGGAAAAGGTATCATTAAAAGTAAAATATATATATATGTATTGTACTGTGTATTGTACACTTAAAAATTTGTTAAGAGGGTCGATCTCATGTTAAGTGTTCTTACCACAAAAAACAAAAAAGATTAAATCAGATAATCGAAGTGAAATACTCAGCATAGGGTTGGCACATATTAATCATCCATTATATGGTAGTGATGACTTAATTAGCTCTACAAGGCTTATTATGAAAAGCAATATACACATCCATTTCCCTCTCCCCAGAGGCATATTGGTAGCTATTTTTATAAACCAGCCTTATCTTATGTGAGGGCTGGGTTGGGCATAAAGGGGGTTAGGGAATAAGCCTGTTCAAATTCAAAAATAACAAAGCCTTAAAAATTGTTAAGACCATAGGCCGGCCCTGTGGCCGACTGGTTGCAGTTGCACATGCTCCACACTGGTGGCCCAGGTTTGTGGGTTCAGATCCCAGGTGTGGACCTACTCCACTCATCAGTCATGCTCTGGAGGCATCCCACACGCAAAGTAGAGGAAGACTGGCACAGACATTAACTTGGGGCTGATCTTCCTCAAGCCAAAAAAAGAGAATTGGCAACTCAGGGCAAATCTTCCTCACACACAAAAAAAATTGCTAACACCAAAAAAGTCCTTAAAGAAATCTTCACATTCCCAATTCCCAGTTAACTAGAGGATGGACAGTCCCTGAAAAGAAACAGCTCTTACTGTCTGGAATCAGAACAAGCTTGAACCGTCTCTAATTTTCTGTGTGACTTGAATTAAGTCTCTTAATTTCTCTGTGCCTTCTCTCTTCCTCTTGAGTAAAATCCAGCCTTGCCAGGTGGTTGAGAAGGTTTGAGAAAAGGTAGGAGAAAATATAGTCAAATACTGTGGGAGAGAAAAATAAGACGCACAGTGTCTCACCCCCAGGGAGTTGTAATGTGATTACTGCTGAAGGTGCTCCATTCTTGGACACACTCTTTGTAAGGAATTTTCTATATTTTACATCAAGTTGTAATTAATCTTTTTATGTACATGAGTGTGGCTCCCACTAAAGGAAAAACCCTGGAAGGACTAGACCATATCTGTTACAGGGCTGTAGAGTGCCCAGCACAGCACACACAGGAGCCCAGCAAGAAGCTGTGTAGGGGGAGAGGGGGGAGGGGGGGAGAGGACGGGAGAGCTATTCAGGTCAGGAATTCCAGGAAAAAAGCAGCCATTCCACATACTGAGAGACACCGATGGGCTGTAGCCAAGGAGAACTTGTCGTTTCTTATAAATACTAGAGAAACAACTTCTCCAGTTCACAACAGAGATAGAGAAAGGTCGAGCGTGATTTTTCACACGTGGGTTGGAGAGGGGCGGGCACCGCAGTGGCCCATCTCCATATTCTCTTCTCCACATCCTCACACAACTATTACTTTCTGTATTTGTAGAACATGTACCAAGTCCTTTTGAAGGCTGTCCCCTGGCACTTACACAGCGAACAGCTGTGCAGTTCTGGGTTTATCCAGTACCACTGCAGTTCCGGCCAAGTCAGAGAAGACAGACTGACAGACGACACTGACAATACAAAGGACTTAATGGAACACTTTCCCAAAAGTGACACAAAATGAGAAGCAAACCCACTGGATTCTCCCCAATAAACCAAAAAGGAGCTTGATCACAAAGCCTTCTGCTGGCCCCACGCCTGCCACCAAAACCTCAGGCGTTGGGTTCCCTTTATACATCAGAAATAAATGTCTCTGATCAGATAACCCAGGGCTCCTGAGCAGAGAAGGCAGCCCCTTTAACAGGCACAGATTATTCAGTCCATTGGAACTCTGCCCTGCCAGATCCTTCGTGGGAGCTACTTTATAATCTGACCAACGGGGAAGGTAGCAACGTGCAAATCAAAGGTCCCCAGAACACGGCACACTCACTGAGCACAAGTTCATGACCTAAAACTCCTTCCTAGATTGGAGCCCAGTAGGGGCAGGCAGAGGCGTCCTCCTCTTCAGCTCTCTGTCCCAAGGCTCTCTCCCTGGCAGGCCCATCTACTTCCACGTGGGGAACACCCAAGTTTCCATTCCTTGCCCACATCCTCCCTCTGCAGACACTTCCTGGCCTCTCCAGCACCATGCGGCAAAGATCAATACCACGTCTTCCCTCCCAACTGGACTTCTCGATGTCTGTTCAAGATGATCCTCTCTGAGGATCCCCCAAGCTACCCACATTCCTGAAAAAGCCTCAAGGATGCTGCCTCCAAGAAGCTCCTGTATCTGCCCTTTTCTTTCCACTCCCACCATCCTTACCCAAGTTCATACCCTCAGGATCCCTGAAATTGGATCTCCCTGATGCTTCCCAGTGCCACCCCCAAACTCAAGCCCCAACCAATCCCCTGCTGCAGGAAACGCAATGCTGGCACCATAGCCCTCACCATATTAAGCACAAATCCCTGATCCTGGCCCCCACCCGTCTGGTCTCCTACACTCCCATACTTACACCTTCACTCCAGTCAAACCTTTCCAGAATGCCTGCCACGGATTCCTGCCCCTGCGAGGCCCCGCTCTCACCAGAATTCTCTCCACTCCCCAAGGGCTACCTGGAAGTGACCTCCCGCCGAGGCCTCTCCAAGATTGCCTGCCCTGTGTCACCCAACCGTGTGCTCTGCTTCTCCCCACAACATCCATCTCTGAGCTCTTTGAAGGGAGGACTAAGTCCTATTTGCCTCTGAGTATAACACCCACGGTGTGGAGAGTTTTACATACCACAGGCTCCCGATCAATGTTTGCTGAACATACCATCTAATCCATCAATATAGCATAATGTTTACAGCAGCAGCTGCCGATATCAGGAACTTCGTCCATCCATTGACAGCTTCATTCTGTGTCCCCACCACGAGAAAGTAACCTTCCTGAGGATAACATCCTGCCCGCCTGGTCCCCACTGTACCCCAGCACCCAGGAGAGGATCCAGTCCCTATGAGGCACTCAGTGACTGTTTTATTAATTCAAGTCTCAGCTCTGCCCCTTATTAACTGTGTCACCTTGGGTCACTGACTCACTCCACATCTTCGTTCCCATCTCTGTAAAATGGGAGAACAGCACAGTCTCGTCTGTGTCACAGAGCTGTCATGAGGAGTCCGTGAAGTAATGCAGGACGTGGGCTTGGTGTGGGGGTGGACGCAGTAAACGTTCACAGTGACCATCCTGGACATGTGCTGGAATTGCCGCAGTGGTCCCACCACCCCTCTTTCATTCACCCCGAGTTTGCATGAAAAATCTGACCTGTTTCAATGTATCTTTAAGTACTCCACACTGTGCCCGCAGCGCCCTCCATGCTCCTTTCCGGCAGCATCTCTTGCTCTCATGCATCCCCTCTCCTTCCTTCCACTCAGATAACACTCCACCCCACAGGGACACCCCACAGTGGACACCCCCTGGTGGGGTCCTGTACACCTCCCTCGTGGAAAGTCTAGGCCACATCAGGCCAAACAGATCAGAGGCTGGGCTCCGGGAGCTGACCCAACTAGAACATGTCATGCCAGGGCAGCGTGGTCCTTCAGGAAGAGTGGCAGGCTCTGGGAGAGTCTCAGTTCTTCCAGCTGTACTCCTCCCACCACCCTCCTGTGGGAAGGAATCTGTGAGCCTCTGAGACGATGCCTGAGTGACTGGACCCCTGTGCCCTGAGCTCAGCCTCAGAGAAGAGGCTCGTGTGAGTCAAAGCACCCCAAGCTCTGGGATCCCCCCTCCACCTGCTCAACCTCGTCCCTGCAGGTTGCACTAGGCCAACCATCCTGTTTCCATCTCACTAACACTAACTCAGGCCCCATTTAGCCTTCCAAGCCTACCACCACAAAGTCTACCTATTAACTATAGTAAACTGCCAAGAGAGGTCAATTTATAATTTAAATCTGCACTGAATAATGCATAAGATATCTTGTTATAAATTATTCACCCACAGACTGCCATCTGGACATTTGGGGAAGTTGGTGGGACATTTAAAAAGGAAGTGGGCATTTGCCCAGCACTGCGTCAGAGAGCAAAGAGCACTCACTATGATTGTTGTTGCTCCTGTTTTATTTGCCAGTAACCCGAGCAGATGGATTCCACTCCCTCCACCTAAAAGCACTGGAGAGCTGCGTGCTGTCTGTCCTGAGGGAGGCTCTCGTCCCATATCCTCTCCCACCTGAGAGCCCTGAGCTGTGCTCCACCCTTACAACAGCTATGGGCACATTTATTCCAGGAAACTGTCTTCTCTCCCAGGCACACAAAGGGAAACATCACCTATGGCTGCCCCAGGGACTAGCAGAGACTTTTCCTCTCTCCCCCTTCCAGTCGATACAAAGAACTGATATTTGCTCACCCACAGCTCAATCTTCTGATAGACGCTCCTCAGAAAAGGGGGTAAGAGCTTACAGTGAACCCAGGGGGGCACCATTAGTCAAGTTTGCCATTCAACACTAGTACATCCTTCTCTTAGGCCACTGCGCTGAAGCCATCCATTGGATTAACCATAATTGAACATCTCTGCTATAATCCAGGTGCTGTACTATTTGCTGAGAACACAGAGATGAACAGAATACACTGTTATTAGGAAGTTTACAGACCAGAGGGTAGATGCTCACACAAACCACTACACATGAAACAAAATAGCCCTGATGCCCACTATGTTCTAGACACAGTCTGAAGAGATCAGGACTGTATGTAACAAGCATATGTTCAAGGTCAGTGAGGATGGACAGGAGTCTGTGATCAGCTCTGCTTGTGGGGGGAGGGGGTCAAGGAAGCCTGCACAGAAAGAGATACCTGAGCTGGGTCTTGAGGGATGAGTAGGAGTTTTCCAGGCAGATAAGGAGAAAGAGCATTCTGAGAAGGACCAACATATGCGAATGTCCCCATTCATGTAACTGCATGCACATATGGGGAACTGCAAATGGGTTAGCATACACAAATACTTTAAGGGGCACAGTGTGACTCCTAGCACACTGCTGGGACAGGCTAGATATGTGCTAGTTCCTTTAAAGAAGCCATGTGTGTCTACTTCATCTGTGACTAATGAGTCTCATAGAATCGTTGTCAAGTTGGAAGGAATTAGAATTTTTCTCATTTTTTCAATAACAGAATAATTGGCACCCTTGCAACCCCCTCTTCACACCCTCGGTTAGTAACCCACCCTCCATCAGAGTAAAATATTATGACTCTAAGGTACCATTCCATTTAAACCTATGGACCTTCTTGGGAAATAAGAAATCATTGCCAGACTCACCTTGTCCTGAGATACAAATATGAAAAAAAGAAGGGAAGCTTCGCCTTCCAACAAGGACTTCAGGAGCCCTGTTTCCTTCCTGAGGACTGTACTGGTCACTGAAAATCCTGAAGGCTTTTCTATGCAGAAGTCAGAGAGCAACAAGTGACCCAATCAGGCCTGCTTAGCAGGGAGGGGTAGGGTGAGGGGCTTTGTGGCTGCATGCTGTGTGGCCATGAGACACCACAGGGCAGTGAGCGAACAAGACCAGTCACCTTCCCAACGCAAAACATCTCTTTACCTTCCCTTCATACCTGCCGAGTGTGCCCACACAGGCACTGTGTCAGGGTGAGGCTAAGCCAACACTATTGCCCAACTGACAGAAAGGGACACAGTGCTGACCCAGGGCATCACTCTTCTGCCCTTCATCTGTACAACACACTTGGCTCTGTTTACTTTCATGCCACAGAAAGATAGATAGATAGATAGACAGACAGACAGACAGACAGATTGGTAGATAGAAAAAGACCTGCTTTCACCCCTAATAATATCTCCCCAGACAGCCATAACTTTCCACCAACCATCATAAGAAATTGAATCCATCCAAAAGTTCTTCAGCAGTTTCCTCCAAAACTTGAATGCTCCGGGTGGTTGTATATTTAGGAGAAAGTCTCTGTTGGTTTTTGACAAACTGTTTATATCAGAGTTTGATATTCTTTGGCTAAACCCTTTCTGAGATTCTGTTCAAATAGATTAAACACTCAAAACTTTGAAGGGTTTTTCTATGCCTCCTGGACAAAATTTCAAGACTTACATGATCAAATCAAGAATCTAGATACCCCGAACTCCAATTTAACAGGCACTTTTGGATGGTACTGAGAGTATGAACTCATCACAAAGCCTGCAGTATGGGAGAACACAGGACAGCTTCTTAAGGTATCATTTCTGGGATGAGGGCTAAAAATTGTCTATCACAGCCAGTTAGCCTCAAAGGAAGCCTAAATAAATCGAGCCCACCAGGGAGCCAGCGGTACAAGGCCTATATTAGGAGCAATCTTTTGAGCATCGTGTCCATATGAAATAAGAATTTTCCCTCTAACTGGGGCACAGGACCCTCTTAAGAATAAAACTTTGGACAGTACTATTACTGTATCTTAGAAAGCAATCTACAGACTGAACTGGAAATTAGCATTTGGATGATACTTTCATTTGGTTTTAAAATACTTTTCTGACTTTTCATCATCAGGAATCAGCTGCCCCCAGGAAGGTAGGCAAGGTACAGGTGTGCATTCCCATGGATAGCTCCGTCTCTGATTAAAGACCAAAATACAGATGATGCAGAGCAGACAAAACCAGTGAAGAGAGTTAATATACAGAAAGCACTTTGAATCCTGCATCAAAATTAGCTATTAGACCAATAGAAATAATACCTTCTATTTACTGAGTACCTACTATATCCCAGACAAAAGGTAAAGAACACATGCTCTCTAATTTCAACAGCAAACCCTACAGGGTAGTGATAACTCCCACACTGTACAGATGAAGGTGAGGAAAAGCAAATTTTGTTAGTTTCTGCCTTGCTTGCAGGCCTTTGTTAACGAGAAGTCATTTTTCGAAATATATAAAACACTGCATTCCTTACTAAGGAGCAAATACAGTCAGCATTTTTATATGCTTGCCCAACTTGGATAAAGATAAAAAGCCAAGAAGAAATAGACAGATATATTTCCTAAATTGAATTTTTTTTTCCCTCTGTGATGGACATAATACAGTGCTGAGCCTCCCCCAGATCACTTACACATCGATGTGGCTGCCCTGTCCACTACTGGGAAGTGGCTATGACCCACAGAATCACACTACGATGACTTCAGAGATCCTCGGGGTGACAAAGGCACTACTGACTAAGTACCCACAAGGCTGTTCCTGACCAATTCCATCCCCTGAACATCCCAGGAACAAAGAAGGACAACTGCCATTCCAACCACTCAGAGAGGATTTAAGAAGAAGAGCAATTGGTGCCACTATTCCTGTGCTACAGATGCACCACTCTAGGGCCCAGCTCAGCTGTCAAACACCAACGTGCGAGATTCAATTCGCAATCCGTTTGTCAGAACAGCCATCTCTCACCCTGTCGTCCTTCAGAGGAAACATGTAAAAACAAACACTAATGCAACAAGCAAGACAAAAGACAGAAGGCAGCGCATTTGTGTGCTCAGAACTTTGGAGCAACACTGGTCTGAGTTTGACCCTTGCTGAAAATGTTGTGTCACCTCCCCTCTTAGAAGGCATGTGGCCTTTTCCACATTAATCCAATGGTCTTCTGGACCCACATGGATCTTGATCATCTCCAAAGTCACCAGGAGGCAGACTGGAGCCATGATTTCTCAACAGTGCTGCTGCATCTTCGAAAAGCAAGAGCATTTCCAAATACTACCCACTCTAGGACATGCCCCTAAATCTAAGCAGGGGACTCTCTGTGGACCATTGCCTCCTATTTCAGGAATAAGTTCAACATCTCCAAATGAGTCTGCCTGCTTTTATCTCTGTGGTGCCCCACTTTGATGATATTAGTGCCCTTAAAAGAAGAAGAAGAGATGTCAGAGCTTCTACATTCCACCACATGGACACAGAGAAGGTGGCTACATATAAGCCAGGAAGAGAATCTCCACTAGAATCCAGCCATGCTGGCACACTTGTCTCAGACTTCTAGCCTCCAGAACTATGAGAAATAAATATTTATTGTTTAAGCCACCTAGTCTATGGTATTTTGTTACAGCAGTCTAAGCTGACTAATATAATGTTATAATGATTAATTCTCTCTCTCCTCTTTATTAGACAGTGGTCTCTGTAAAAGGAGGGATAAGATCTATTTGTGCTCATCACTGCATCCCTGGCACCTAGCACAGGGTTTGGGATGTAAGATGCACAAAGGAAACACCTGTGAGGTGGATGGATGGATGCGTGCATGCACACATCGGGGGGCGAGGGGGAGGGTAGGTGGGAGAGTGGATGCATGTGTACATGCATAGATGAAAATTATGGTTTTGAAGAACATTCAATGCTGGAGGAAATGGTTATAACATAATAAGTGAAAATGGAGGAAATAAAATTATATAAACAATATAATTTCAATTATGTAAACATTTACGCATGATTAGGAATCTGGAAGGAAATATGCTAAAATGCTAATAATGGTTATCTCTGGGTGGTAAGATTAGGATTGATTGTTGCAGTTTTCCTCATTTCCCATGTTTCCATAAATTGCGTGTATTACATTTATAATCCAAAATAAGATTACATTTTTAAAAAGGAAATTACTATAGAAAAAAACACCAAAGGCCTCTGTGTTTTAGGAGATTTTCTCCTCTAAAAAGCAGGGCAAAGAGACTCAGGCGGAGAAGTCAAGACTCGGGTGGATTCCTATGCCCAGAATTCAGGTGCTCCCGTCTCTCCAGGTCTCCTGGAAGCCTGAAGGATCCTCACATACAATCCCTCCTTTTCCTCAGATAACTTCACAGTGGGCTTCCAGTCAGAGATGGAGGTGGAGGAAGCGCCACCTCTGAGGACAGACCAAAAACTATGAGAAATCATCAGACTAAGACAAAAAGGCTGGGAAGGAAGCTGACCCAAATTGTGAGAGCCATGAAGACCAAAACTAAGGGAATCACAGATGTGTTCACCAAGCAATTGAAGAGTTCCTCCCGGAGTTCAAAGTACAGAAGGAGGTCATTGCTCTAAGGTAACTTATTAAGAAGCAGAAGGGCTGAAGTCATAGACAATGACAACAATTTTAACAACAGCAACTACATTTGTTAAGGGCCTAACACAGGGGTCGGCAAACTTCCACTGTAAAAGGCCAGATGGTAACTATTTTCAGTTTTGCAGACTATCGAGTCTCTGTCACAATGATTCAAGTCCATCACTGTCATGCAAAAGCAACCTTAGATAATACATAAAAGAATGAACATCCCTTTGTTCAAATAAAACTCTGTATACAAAAACTGACCACAGGCCAGATTTGGCCTGAGGGCTATAGTTTGCCAATCCTTGACCTAACATGGCAGCACTGATAAATCTCTAATGTAATTCCCACAACCCTCAGATGGAGAAACCTAGACTAAGAGATGAAGTCACTTGCCCAGGCTATGCCGTCAGAAAGTAGCAGGGCTCGACTCAACCCCACCCTTTCCCATGAGGTCATGCTGAGCACATCCTTAGACCAGCATCATGCTGCTTATGGGAACCCAGGAATGGATAAGACCCAGACCTTGCCTTCCAAAGTTCATACTTTAAGATAGGCATCTGCTCCACAGGTACCTACCTGGCGCCCCCTCTCCAATACAAGGATGAGCAGATAGAATAAAATAGATGTCAGCAACACTAACACCCACAGCACAGACACTCATCGAGTTTCCCTAATGCCTTTACAAAAGGGCTTTACCCTCCACACAAGGATATTGCTAGGAAGTGAGCTCGCTTGGGCTTTTAAATATTGGTTTACACATCTGTAAGTGCTGACTGCAGAAGCCAACAGACAAAGATACAGCATGAGGGACCCCTACCAGAAATTCACCGTAATGGGTCACAGTTTAGCTTCATGGTTAAGAGCATAGGAGCCGACATCAGATAGACCTGGATGAGAATTCCAACTCTGTGTGACCTTGGGCAAATGACCTAAGCTTCAGCCACCTCCCCTGTAACCAAGGTTAGGAATCCCTACTATCGTGGGGCTGTTAAGAGACAACATGGGGGGTAGGAACTCTGTTTATCTTGTCCATCATCATAGCCACAGCACCAGGCACATAGTAGGTACCAAATAAAGGGCAGAAAGATGAGTAAAAATACTTTCTGAAATAAGTCAGCAGGAAAATAAGACTTCTTTTGTGAACATCCTCCCAATAAAGAAGTCTAGCCCTGGAAGCAAGTCACAGCTGCCTTGCAGAGCCAGCCTGGACAGGATCAGCCTTGAGATGCAAAAATCCATCCACTGAGGGAGCCCAGGAGGCCCTTCTCTGCCAGAGGCAGGTGTAGATGGCAGTTACAGTGAGCAGCGAGGATACAGCATGCCTTCTGTTTCCCCATCTCAACACAAACAGCCTGAGATTCCAGGACGGTGGCTCAGCCTCCAGCTCCAGCCCCCCTGCTCCTTTATTTCCCTAAGCTGCCCACCTCCTGCTTCCCACTCTAGAATAAACTCTGACCTTATTAACCTCCAGCAAACAGGGGAGTAAACACCCAGCCTGGCCCTCCCCCCACGCCCCTTCCACAGCCCTTTCCTAATTGGAGGAGGACAGAGGTTAAACAGGAAGATTTGCAAGCCATTCTCCCTAATGCCCAAGCACCGTCTGCACACCTGTGGCTGCTTCATTAACTCCAAAGCCAGACGTGAGGGAGTGGGGAAGATGAGGGATATTTTTTGCACCTGCAGTATGCCAGGGACTGTGAAGCTAAACACTCAAATTCTGTGATTGTATCCTTAGGGCAACCCTCAGAGGTGGGCCTTTTCCTCCACATTTTTAAAAGAGGGGCTGCCGCTCAGAGAGGTTATGTTATCGGTCCAAGTTCACACAGACAGTAAGTGGCAAATCCAGGTCCATCTGAGTCCAAGGGCTCTCCACCTCACCTTCACAGGACAGCCAAGGCATTGGGTGGTCCCTGCCCCCATCTCTATGTGCATCTCACTCCTTGCCCACTGCACACCAGCCACAGTAGCCTCCTTTCTGTTCCCCTTTCCTGGAATGTTTCATCCCCTTATCTTTACCTGGCTGACACCTACTCAAACTGTGGCTCTTAGTTCAATTTTCAGTTGCTCAGGAAGGTCTCCCTGGTCATTATCCTTGACAAGAGTCTAGGTTAACCCTCCACCTTCATCACTGTCTCCTTTACTGTGGTCCTGGGTCTTTCCTTCATAGCAATTGTAATCCAATATAAGGTGGATAATTATGCCTTTATGACTTGTTTCCCAGCCAGGACAGTGAGTTTCCACGAAGGCTGTAACTATGTCTGTCTTTTACGCTACCAAACTCAAGGACGTCCCACTGTGCTTGACACCTGGTAGGTGCTCAACTGTATCTGATGAATGAATGAACGAATGAACAAACAAACTAAGAAAAGAACAACCTACCTACCTACCACCCACACGTACTTCCTGGACATTTCAGGAGGCCCAAACAGCATCTTCCTTGAGTTTAGCACAAGCATTAATCAAACATGCACATGTGTGCATGCACTCATACACACAATTTACCACCCTTGTTAAGGTCTTGAAAAGCAATATTACAAGTCACTCCCACCCTTTCAGACTAGAGCACAGCTCCACACTGCAACTTCCCTACTGAACCTTCTGCAAGTCATTTCTAGGGGCTACTGCCACTTTGGCTTATCTGCCACTGCTGCTCAAAGGACCTGATAAAAGAATTCACACAAAGCCGAAGAAAAGTGGAGTCATTCTTATAAAGCACTTGGGGGAGGGGTGGGTGTGCACAAGGCTGCAGAACATAAAGAGCTTTTATGCAAAGGTCCCACAGCCCTGGTGAAACCTGGCAAACAGACAATGGGGCAAATTCACCCATTTAGTCAACTAACACTGACAGTGATGATATATAACAAAATCTGGACCCTCCCCCAGGGCCTGTAGTGTCTCAACTGTGCCCAACACTTTCATACCTAGGATCAGGCAGGATTTAAGAGCCAAGGCTTGGATGTAGGCAAAGCTGGGTTCAAAGCATGGCTCCATCGCTGACCACTGTTTGTGTGGCATTAAGTCTCCTTATCTGTAAAATGGGGCTAATACTAGTGCCATCTTCAAGGAGGTGCTATTAGGATGAGGTGACTTAAATGCATGCAAACTGCTCATTAGTGCTGAGTGACAACTGTCATCCCTTCCTCTGTAGTCCTCGAAGGCATGTGAGTGCCTCACAAGGAGGAATCACGTGAGGTTCCACTCAGTGTCTAAGCATCCAGCACAGGTCCTGGCACACAGCAAGGCCTCAGGTCACGCTTTGGATGAGGACTCTCACCCCAGCTTGCAGGCTGTATTGGCAGAACACTGGGCTTTCAGCAGCTGCTCCCCTGCTCAGCTACCACCTCTCCTCCCGGCTACCGTGCTCAGCCCAGGGGTCTCCACTAAGCCCCTCCTGAGGGCAGTGCTGTGGCTGGTGAGCAGGCAGGGAGAGCCTCAGCCTTTCCCTTCATCAACACAGGAACCTCTAGCCAACAAGGACAATCTTGGTTTCTTCCCAGTCGTCCACACAGGCCCTGGATTCAAAGGTTCACCCCTCAAGGCAGAGTGCTGACCTTCATAAACCTTACTGAGTCAGATTTGGGAAGAATCCTAGAATCTATCCCAGAATTGACAGAAGTGAGTTGCCCCTCTTCCCTGAAAGCAAGTTTTCCCTCTTTAATTAAGGGACCCTGAGACATTACCTTAAAAGGAGCACAAATATTGGGGCAAACCTCCTTTTTAAGAGCCTTCGACAGTTAGTAAGATAAAATCTTCTTTTAAAAAAAGCCAAGGGGAGCAAGCTGCCTGCTAATCCACTCATAAGTCAGACATTCCAGTCTTAGAATAATTTTCCCATAATTCATGTTAATCATTCTACTCTCGTAACATGAATCATCTGTTTAATGGAAACTTGCACCAAACGGGCAAGAGCCACTGGATCTCGCTTTAAAAATCTCTCCAGAGCTCAGAAGGTTTTCTATTATTGACAGAAAAGTTACTGTATTTTTAGCAGGCACTTTAAATATTACTCATGCAATCAAAGCTGTTTTCCTAAGTCAACTTCTACAGTTTTCAAACATGTATTATGGTTGACCTTATTAAATATTCTGTAGCTGACACAGAACGTTGTACTGACACACAACAGTACAGTCTCAAAACTTCTGGCAGCGCTGAGAAGACAGGAATCCTCATGAATAAGGCTCTGAGCATGGCGTGGACTCCCAACAGATGCCGCAGGAGGCAGAGACAGGGGACGGGGCCCCCGAACAGCTCTTTGCACAGGAGTTCAGTGCGCAGGCAAAGAGACGAAGATCTGGGTTCTCTGCACTTTAATCAAGAATTTCACTGAATTCTCTCCAAGACTACCCTCCAAGTCCTCCCAGGACAAGACAGCACCTTTAATCCTATTAAGGTCCAGGATGTCACACAGACATCTCCATGCTTTCAAGATAGAAAACTTGGAACTGTCTCATCCAAATCTACAAGCTAAATAATAACGCCACAAATAGTGGTCGTGTTTTGAACACTGACTACCAGGTGTGTTAAACCACAGAGAGATATAAGACCTCCTTTAATCCCTACAACAATCCTATGAGATAGGCATCATCATCTTCATTTTTCAGACAAGAAAAGACAGAGATGTTAACAAACCTGCCTACAGCCACTCCACCAAAGAGTGGCAGAGCCAGGCTGGGAGCAGGGGCCTGCTGGACCCCAACACCCATGCCCTAAATCCTTATACCAAACTGGCCTAGAAGGTCAAACCTAGAGTCCTGCTCCCCCAACCCCACCCCAAGTGTGCGGGGCGACCTTCAGGAGAAAGGAGTTACTGCCACTTATCACCAGTTAACTGTTTGCCAAAATAGCTTAGCTCTTTGGGCAGGTTGTGAGTAACGCAGAGACATCAACGATTGAGTAGGGATTTAATTAGAAACAGCTGGGGCAGGGGAGACACCCAGGCCTCAAGTGTGAAAGTCAGGAGAGAACCAGAGGGGAAAGAGCATGGCTCTAAGAAAAGGTGAAAGAAAGGGAGATGGATGCTCCAGGTAAGTGTGGACCCACTGTCAGCAAAACAAGAAAAAATCAGACCAAGCAAACGAGGAGAAGAGCAAAGAACTGTGGTTGCAATTTTTAAACAGCAGACCTTAGACTGATGAAATTGCTGAGCCACAGATGACAGAAGAGAGAAAGAGCATGGGCTGTGACAACTTGAGGTCAAACGGCAGCGATTCTTTGCTTTGGGTGCGCTTGTTTGTTTTGTCTGTTCACTATTCATATCTTTTAAAGTAGATGAAGTAAAATGACTTGGATTACACTTACTTTACGTCAATCCTGGACATAGAGACGGGTGTCTGCTTCCCTCTACAGCATCCCCTGTCCAAGCTAATGTCCTTCCTTTGTTTCCCAAAGTGAACCTCTGCCAGTCACCAGACACACCAGACAGCAACCACTGGTGCAAAGTGCACAATGCCCTGGCCTCTCCTGGACTCCCCTTAGCCTCCAGCATCCCTGAACAGTCACACCCACCACTGCGGTCAACAGTCAGCAAGCAGCAGCACTGCCCTGAGCATTGTGCATGGAATAAAGTAAAGCTGAGGTTTCAAGAAATCAAGTCACCAGGTATTTCTAGAGCAGCTCCAGGGGATCACGGCCCAGGACAAGGCCATGGGAGACACTTCTACTTAAGTAGTTTATACCTTAACAGGAGAACTGTAAATAACTCCACCAGAGACAAGCTTCAGAACACTGCATTAGAGAACAGGCGCATGCTGAGTGGGACGCTGGGAATGCCACTAAGCGGGATCTGTTATCACCATTACTAGCCCATGTTAAGCTCCTCTCGCTCCCCATTTTCATCTGCCCATGGGCCCTCATGCTGACCTGTATAAACCACACACCCAACCAAGTTTCTCAGCACACAAAGTTAGGACAGCTCCCTCTACGTCTTCTCCCCTCTTTCATATTGTTTGAACCAACACCTGTTAGGCACCGACTACCTGCCAGAACTGTGCCAGCTCTTGGGATGCTAAGATAGAGGGGCAGGGATATGCTCCCAAAGTCTAGGACAGGAGGCAGAGAAGCTACTGCTGTGGCGGCAGGAAAAGGGCTGTAATCAGGGTGTAGACAAAGGGGGTACAGTCCACCTCTGGGTAGGAAACCGCAGTAGGACTATCGGCCCATATGCCTGCAGGGGAAACTCCCCAGTGTCCCACCCTGGCTGACCTACCTAACCACCCCCAAAAGGCACTCACTATGACCCTCTTCTCAAAACCACTGTTTGAATTGGGATGAACACCTGATCCTAAAGACACAGTTAGAGCCCAAAATAACCCAACCAAATTCTCCCTCAAACATCTGTACCTCATAGTCACAAAGACTGGGGTCAGCTGATGATGGCCTTTTTTTTTGGTGAGGAAGATTGGCCCTGAGCTAACATCTTTGCCAATCTTCCTCTATTTTATGTGGGATACCACCATGAGTGGTGCTAGGTCCATGCCCAGGATCTGAACCCATGAGCCCCACTCACGAACTTAACCACTACGCCGCTGGGCTAGCCCCTCGTGATGGCCTTTTGAACAAGAAAGTGCTGTCAAGCTAGGACTGGGAGGATTGTTTTCAGGTACAAACATACTAATGAACAAGCAGACAAATTCTGTTTCTCTAAATGACTACCTAGTGAAGTAGGAGAGTCAGCCAGACCAGCAAAAGAGGAGGGAGGGACGGATCATGCTACAGTTGATGGTAAAATTACAAGTGTGGAAAGAGCCACAAAGGAGGGGAGCAGGACCCTGAGAGTGAACAATGGGCACCTGTGCCCTAGGCTGGGGGCCTGGGAAGGCTTCCCCATGAAATGAGGCCTGAAGGAAGAGTCGGGGTTACCCAGGCAGGGGTGGGGGAACGGCACATGCAAAGGCCCCATGCAGCCCAAACAAAGCTGGCCGGGCTAGGGAGCAGTGTGTAAGGGCACACAGAGCACCGCACACAACATCGGGGTGTCCTCACACTGCTGCATGACCAGGCTTTAGGTTTAGGACCCCTGCCATGTGCACCCTCCCTCCCAGGAAGCTTCCAGGGCCCACTGGCCTGGTCTGGGGCTGCTGCCCCTGGTGCCTCCTCTCCCTGCCCCCGCCCCCCACCGATGTCCCTGCAGCTCCTGCTTCTCCCCTTGAGTCCCCCTTCACAACCGGCACAGGACTGCATGTTCCAGAGGAGCGTGTGGTCGGCTCCCTTATTAATCTTGCTGTATCTTATTAAAATGGCCTGGTGCCTGCCTGGTGTTCTTCACAGAGCAGCGGGGTTCGTGCAGCAAGCAGCAGCTGAGCGAGCTGTATTTCACTCCTTTGTGTTGGAGGAATGACCTAGATGCTGCTTTGTACAAGAAACTCTCACTTGCAGGCTTTAACCCCTTCTCTCCCATCCAGCCCAGCGCTCAGGTGGAAACAGAGGTTTGGGCTCCCCTGGGGTATATCAGCTGAGCTGAGAAGTAGGCAGAGCTGGGCCCATGTGGGGGAAGACAACATGAGACCCTCAGGACTGTTCCAAATGACCAGCGCAATGTCTCCCATGGGTGGGTGTCTCTGGGAAGGCCAGCTGCAACACAGGAGACTTCTCTGGGGACCCTCATTCACGGAGACTCATACACAAGACATGAGTGAAGGGAGAAGGGGGGTGACTTGTGGTTCCCTCCACCCTCCTCTTTCCTCAGTTGGTTTCCATCCCAGGCGGTCATCGCATTCATCCATCCCATTCATTCACTCACTCTGCTGGTATCTAGCCAGTGGTGACTCTGCACAGGCTCTGTGAGGGACCCAGAGATAAATGACAGGACCATAAGAGATCCCCCCAAGGAGACTACAAATAAGCAGAACCCCACAGGCACCGTCCCCACAGAGATGCAGAGGAGCCAGAGAGACCACGTCGTAGATCACCACCCCAGACGGACCTGGGGCCACTGACTGACTGGGAGCTTGGATAAGCTTCTCTAAGCAGTGAAACAGAATGAGAACCACGGTCGAAGTCAGCTCTGGCTGCCACGACAACATACCATAGACTGGGCGGCTTAAACAACAGGAATTTCTGTCTCACAGTCCTAGAGGCTGGAAGTCCAAAATCAAAGTGCTGGCTGAGTCGTTTCCCCAGTGAAGTCCTGCTTCCTGGCTTGTAGATGGCTGTCTTCTCACTGTGTCCTCACATGGCAGAGAGAGAGAGAGGCAGCAAGCTCTTTGGTATTTCTTCTTAAAAGGACATTAATCCCTATAGGGCCCCCCCCCACGACCTCATCTAAACCTAACTACTTCCCAAAGGCCCATCAACAAACACCATCACATTGGGGGTTAGGGCTTCAATATATGAATTTGGGGGGACATAATTCAGTCCTTAGCAACCACCAACCTCATAGGACTAGTGTGGGGACTAACTGGGATCCCATGGGCACCCCACTTAGCACAGCACTGAGCCCATGTAAATGCCCTGACATGTGCTTGTTCCTGTGGCGAATGACATAGAGATGGTGCCTCGGGTGAATGGCAGGTGGAATTTGTCTCCCGAGCCCCAGCCTGCCTCTCAGCACACTCACGATGAAGATTCTGCACCCTCTCCTGGGCCCTGCCTCCTCCTGCCAAGCCAGAGCGTGACTTGGGATTGAACTTTTTCTGTCCGGGGATATGAAAGGAAACTGAAAACACAAGAGAAGTGATTAAATGCTGAGCTGGTCATCATGCCACGATCCAACAGCCACACTCGAACCGAAGCCGGTGATTTTCTACCTCTTAATCACGTCCCTGCCGGATTTAAAATGCAATGAACATCAATGAGAACAAACGATAATAAGGCTCTAACAGGCATGAGGTGTCAAGAGGTGAAGGATAAGCCTTGCATATTTTGACTGAAAGGGGGTCAAAGAGGAAATAACCAGGATACTAAATAGAAATCTTTTATTCAAGAGGAATGTCTTCCCTGAAAGGCAGCTGCTCCAATCAGTGGCACTCACTCATTAAACAATGCGCCGCTCAGTGGCCCGCGGCAACAGAAACACCCAGCTCCGTGACATGTATCTTTCCTGGCATTTAGCTAACGTGGTAAAGTCACCAGCAAATTTACATCAGGCATGAAGGAAAGATAAGGTCCTTTCCTGACACACGCAGTCATTAGAGTGTTAGCTGTCGTGAAATTTCTCCAAGAAAACACAGTGGCCCTGGAAACGTTCTATCAAATGTTTCCTTTAAGCAGTGTTGGCAAAGTTAATGCATTTGTCAAGTGTCTGGGGCTGCATTTTTCTCTACTTCTCCAGGGTCTTGGGAAAGCCTTCCTGGTGGATGGATTTCAGGTCCATGGGAGAATCATATAAAATCTTCCAGCTGAGACGAAGGGACAGCCCAGGACCAGGGCTGTATTGCTCTGTATTGCTCATCATAGTACCTGGCCACAACCTGTCACTGACCGCCTTGCACAGTTCACTCTGGCTCCAGAATCAGCCTTGGCCTGAGGATTCTCCAACATTTCTGGGCTTTCTGTGCCTTCAGACATACAGCCTCTACGGTTTCTCAGACATCCTGAAATACCCAAACTGCTGCTGTTTTGGGTTTCCTGATTGAGAGAGACTTGCTTTGAGTGCTAATGAGACACAATAAATAGAGTGGTAACTTCAGAATCAGACAGACCTGGCTTCAAGGCCTCCCTCACTTGCTGGCTATGAAACTTGGGGCACGTTCTTATCCTAAAGCCTGCTTTAGTCCATTGCAATCTTGGAGGCTAACACTATGGAAAGCCCTTAGCATAGGGTGAGGCATGTGGTAAGCACTTCATAAAGGTTAGCTATTATAATTGGTTTCATAAAAAAACGTATTTTTCATTCCAACACAATAGTCAAAGTAGCTGGGTAAATAAGGAAGCCTCGGGGGAGTTCTACAAAGCAGGTTACAGTGAGCGGTCATCCCTTTAGGTAACAGGGTTTAACATGAATTGTACAACCTTCCATTATAAACACAAATGGGAAGCTGAGAGGAGCAGGATTCTAACATTAGAGAAGCCCTAAATCACACATAACCTCCTAGAAGGAAGGAGATGATTCACCTCGAACCATAATCCAGAAGTCTCCACATCCAAATTTCATCCTTTTAGCTTAGATTTCCATCCTTGATGAGAAGGTGATGATGATGATTGTGACAGCTTAGGTTCCGTGAATGCTTGCTCCATGCCAAGTACCACAGTAAACACGCTTCCTCCATTTGCCCGTTCAATCCTCACAAGAACTCATGAAGAAAGGGCTATCCCTATCCTCAGCCTGGGTCAGCGCTGTCCAAAGGAATATAATGTGAACCACAAATGTGAGCAGGTACGTCACAAATTTTCTAGCAGTTCACATTAAGAAGTAAAAAGTAACAGGTAGAATTAATGTTAACACATTATTGAACCCAACATATCCAAAACATTATCTTGTCAACATGTCAATATTTAAAATATTAATTGATCTATTTTACTTTTTTTTCATACTACGGCTTTGAAATCTGGTGTGTTTTATACCCACAGCACATCTCAATTCAGACCAGCCTTATTGCAAGTGCTTAATAGCCGCACATGGCTGGTAGTTACTGTATTGGACCATACGGGTCTAAAGAATGAGGAGACAATACAAAGAAACTCGACCAGGGCCCCACGTGGACCGAGGCAGCCTGTCCAGGGCTAAGCTCTTCGCTACCATGCTTTGCTGCCTCTCATTTGCTGAATCCATTAAACCCCACATCTGCAGCCCACCACTTGCTCCAAGAAATAGGGGCTTCATCCCTCATTCCAGGACTGGATGCAAATCCTTTCCTGCATGTGACAGAGAACACAAGGAAACACCTGCAGTTGCTCTTCTAAGGAAAAGATCCTGACAAGGCACCATCACTAAAACCTGCTAAAAATGACCCCAGGGTGAGAAACAGCTAAGAAGAAGAGATAAACACTTTTTTAGCAGCATCCAACTGATGTCAGCGGTAGTTTTAAAACAGGTAAAAAAAAAAAAAAAAAAAAGACCAACTCTGTGTCAGAAATTCCCCCAAAAGGGGAAAGAGAGTGAGTGTTACAGAGATTAGGTAAGATTGCGTAAGAATTCCAAAGTAAAATACCAGAAAATGACAATGCTAAGCACAGAAGAATACGGAGTTAAAGAGGAGGTAACACAGATTTTAATGGGAAATGCTTACTAAACTGGAGATAGCGTGGGGAATGGATAAACAGCAGGCGAAGAGGCCTGGAGGTGAGCAGCCACTCACTGGCCCACATCTCACCTCAGAAACTCTTGAGTTGTCTCCTCAAAGACACGGAAATTATTCAGGACAGAAACTCTTGGCAGCTGTAATGTGTGGTATAATGGCATGATGGTAATTACTTGCTGCCAATTGTACTGTAAGTAAAAGCACATTCAAGAACTGAGATGGCTTGAAAGGCCGCCATGAGATTGACACCAGCAACAGAGAGTTTCCAGTCAGGAACAGCTGCTGGGACCATCTAGAGCTTAAAGAGAAAGGGGGTGAAAACCCCATGTGTGAACTTCTTTGTCTTGAACTAAGCACAGGCCTGACCCAATGTCCCCGTCAGACAAGGGTGGGTTTCGCCTCCTGCCCTCCATCCACTTCTTCAGCCTCCCTGTCGAATGGTCTAGGACAGAAATGTCTGCCTGGTGCCTGGAGCACATGGGTGAAGAAGGGCCAAGCCTGAAGCCCATCACCAATCCTCTGCCCTGCCAGGCCATCGGGGGGCAGCCAAGGCCTGAACCCACACAGCGGAGAGTCCTCAATGACCCCGGCTAGGTGGCAGGTGGGACGTCCTCCCTGAAGCAGGCTGGGTTTATTGCCACAGGTATAGACAAACACTGAGCTCAGGGTAACACCTCTCTACTCCGCTCCAAAGCTGGACCTCTGTCCTTTTGGGAGGGGCCTCCAACCCTTGCAGAGGGGGACAGTTACCAGGAGGAGCTCGGCGAACAAACCTGGCTCTGCCTCTTACTGGCAGTGTGACCTTGTTTGAGTTATTTAACTGCACTGACCCTCAATTTCTTCTTCTTTAATGGAGAGACTCATTCACTCATTTAACAAATATTTATTGAGCCTGCACTATTTTAGCTCCTAGGGACACAACAGTGAAGAAAAGAAAAAAAACCCCTCCCTCATGGAACTTAATTGGAGTTGGAGGGGGAGGCCCCCAATGGGCAGATCAACATGTATAAACAAATATAACAACAGTGCCTACACCTCACAGGGCTGTTGGGAAGATTCAATTAAATAGCACACCTAATGCAGACTGTATGCACTAAACAAATGTTAGCTATTGTTATTATGAATAGCAATAATAGTGATATCTAATCCAGCTACACCTGGACCTGGGCCTGGCTCCAAAAGTCTAATTTGGCCGGAAGCCAGGGTAGGATAAAAGCCCGAAAGGTGCTCCATTCTTCCCTTACTATCGTCTTTCTGGACTCACGCCACAAGGACATCCTGCCAGAAGGAGGGAGCCCCACACGGTCTTCATTTAGCAAACTCAACAGTCCCATCAAGCCCGGGTACCCAGCAAAAGGTGGGTCTGGGAAACAGGGTTCCAGGGGATGCAGCTCCGCTAAGCAGGGGAGACCCAGCTTTCTGCCAGGCCCTGTGAGGAGCGACGTGCCTGCCTCTAAAATGCTCGCAAACCAGGAGGGAGAAGAGTCTCAGAGACACTCCCACATGCTGTGGCTTATCACAGCTTCACGGGGCTGAAGGGACAGGAAGGGCTGCAATCCTGCCATCAGCATGAATCCTGGCTTCGCACTGGTGCCCCAGGGAGAACTGGGGTGCTGCAAGATGGAAATGATGGCCGCAGCACTTACCACACCACTTACTAAACACTTGCTAGGCGTCCACGCTGCGAGCGGTGCTTGCCTTGCATTGTCTCAATAACCCTCTAATGTAAGCACTCTTTTTAATCTCCAGTTTGTAGATAGGAAACTGAGGTTAAGTTAGTTGTCCAAAGATGCACAGCCAGGGGGAAATCAGGCAGGCAGTCCAACTCCAGAGGCCAGGTCCTGAACCAGGAAGCTAGCCTGCCTCACCCAAGGCCCACCTCAGGGGAAAAGGAAGGCAAAGTGGCCAGGGGCTCGAAGCCACCAACCCAACTCAGCCGCAACAGTCCATATTTGAGCTACTTCCTACGTACGGATTTCATATGAAACTTCACTTGGAAAAAAAGAAAGCATCATTTCTAATCTTTTTTACATCACTGGAATAAAAGATGGCCAACATCAAAAGATGGCTTATATGCCAAGTTTTAAGAAATGTCAAGAAGCCAAATGCTCATCCATAGTAGAATAGATAAATCATGGTAATAAATTCATATAATGGAATACAACACAGCAATGAAAAAGAGCTCCTCTAGATACAACACAGTGCTCTCACAGACATGATGAGTGAGAGAAGAGGCAGAACACATACTGGATGAATCCAATTCAGATCAAGTTCAAAAACAGGCAGAACTAATCAATGGTGACCAAAATTAGAATGCCCTGGGAAGGGCATGAGGGAGCTGTTGGGGACGCTAGAAATGTTCTTATATCTTCTTCTGGATAAGGTTACAGAGCAATATTTGGAGGTAAACATCTATTTAGCTGTACACTTAAGACTTGCATACTTTTCCATATTATGCCTCAATAAAAATATAAAAATTCAAGAATATCTCAATAAGTAATTTCATCCAGGATCCTGCCTTTAGGTAAAAATGAAACCCAGACTCCTTTAAGAAAGAAGGCAATTGCCTATCTTGGTTGTTAAAATAAAAATAAAGATTTTTTTTTTTAAACCCCGAAACAAAAATTCAGCCACAACAATAAAACACTCAAGCCATAGAATTAGCTAGCGGGAGCTTCATGCTCCAGGTTTGCACAGGTTTGACCTCCAGCCCTCCCTACTGGGGAGATCCACAGTTTGATTCTCGAAAGACATGTCTGCAGAGAACAAAGCCCACGCCCGCCACTTCAAAGGGGCTTAGAAGAATATCCCCTCCCCCTGCACCCAGGAGCATCACGCCTTTTCAGGAGGCACCACGAGAAACTCAAAAGCACCGAACGCAATAAAATTGCCATTGGCCATCTCAGCAACTGAGCGCATGAGGTAAAATGGACATCCGTGACAAAAGGAAACTAGCAGCCACCAGGCTTTCACACACAGCAGACCACTCCGGGTGCACTTGCCTCTAATTAGCTCCAGGTCTGGGGAAAAGCTGGGCTTAGAAGAAAAGCCCTCAACCTTCCCAGTCACGGCCCCTGAAAGCAACTGGGGCCCTGGGCATTCCTGGTCCCCAGAAGAGAGCGGCAAGGCGGTCTTTCCACCAGCACAGCCGCCTCCCCGTCCTGCACTCCGTCGATTATTAAAAGTGAAGCCAGCCTGCCAAGAACCACAGGCCTCGGGTGCTGGGCTTTGCTGCTGTCAGTGTGAGAGGTTTCTGTGCAAGAGGAGAAGGAGTAATGAGTGTCGCTGGTTTGATCACAATCACACCCTGATTTGAATTTCGGTTCAGCAATTACAAGGTCCTCAGCCTAGAGAGCTCCCCTGGGATTTGGGAGGAGGAGCTTTTCCAAAGGAAATTAGACCCAGCATACAAACAGGTTTCCCTCAGAGCTCCTTGGAGAAGAGTCTTTTTCACAGAAACCCCCTTCTGACACTGGGGGAAGCAAACAAGCCTCATGGGAAAAGAAACCTCTGGATTCATTTTATTTTCGTGCCCTTGTTTTCCCTTCTTATCAGTTTCTTCTTTTTTAAGTACTGCTGTGTACTGGATCTCTGTCCCCAACCTTTCTGGTACACACACCTCTGTAAATGTGCACAGAAAAAAAGATTAGAAGGTCCACAACCAAATGTTCACAGCCATGAGACATGGCTAACAGAATCACAGGTGACCTGTGCCTTCCTCTTTCTGTGCACTTGTACATAAAAAGGATACAGAATTAAGAATTTTATTGGTGTCTTTTTTTCATTTGTTTGTTTGTGCTGCACTGTTCTCACCAACATGCACCTCACTTCCCTAACCCATGAAGAAGAGGCTGGCTTTGAACTTCTAACGATCTGGGTTCTCCTCACTCCATAGAAGGGTAAATATTATTATTTGTGGGTTTCAGAATGAGAGGGGAGGAAGTGAGAGGGAGAGGAGAAGCCCTCCTCCAATTTCTACGTTTTCAATTTCTTGACCCAACGAGGAAAATTACCCGTGGAAGCGTCTCCCAATGGGAAGGGATGAAGGTGTGTGCTCAAGCACTGAATGAGGGGGTGGCCTCGCCCAGGCGGTTGGATTGGGCAAGGATGAACTCGTGGAGGCCTCCAAGCTGGGAGCTCGACTCCTCTGGACCACAGGGCCCTGGTGCGGGAGGAACCTGTGTGGGGCAGGCTGTGCAGGTCCCCATGAGAGGGGAGCCTAGTGCCAGGGCCTGCACCGTCTCAGGGTGCCCCCCTGACCCTCCTGAGGCTCTCCCCAGGGAAGAAGCCTTGAGGAACGCCTGACATTGTCCTCTCATCAACCCCAGCCAGTGAGGCTTCAAGTTGATTTAACTTTAGGGAGAAATTGTAATGTGTGATGTCTTTCTCTCCAAGTATCAAGGAACAATTTGTTCCTGTTAGGTTTTTTTTTTTTAATTTTCTACAAGAAACGTGTATTACTTGTGGAATAATAAATTAAGTTTTTGGAACAAGGCAAGACATAAGCAATTAAATAAGCTGACAGATAAATCGTCAGAGGGGGGCTGCTTCTTATGCTTCTGCATGACCACCAGCCGCAGCAGAATTCAGGATTTTCTTAGAATGTGTTCAGAAGAAACTCCTTGAGGTTCTCTACAACGGACAGATTCCAAAGTCAACCAATTAACCAATTCAGTGCTGAAATTCAGTCCTTGTCCTAAAGAGAAATCAGGCAAGGTCTGAAAGAAATCCTGCAAGATTAAATGAGAATCAGGAGACAGAGCTGGAAGATGTGCAACAGCATTGCTGCTGCCTTTCCATTTCTTTTTTTTTTTTTGAGGAAGATTAGCCCTGAGCTAACTACTGCCAATTCTCCTCTTTTTCCTGAGGAAGACTGGCCCTGAGCTAACATCCGTGCCCATCTTCTTCTATATTATATGTGGGACGCCTACCACAGCATGGTGTACCAAGCAGCGCCATGTCCACACCCGAGATCCGAACCGGCAAACCCCGGGCTGCAGCGAAGCGGAATGTGTGCACTTAACCGCTGCGCCACCGGGCCGGCCCCTCCCTTCCATTTCTTAGCTTTGTTCTGTGTGGAAACTGCTGCCTGAGGGACACCCAGCCCACAACAGACACAAGCAGATGCTTGAGTTCCCGTGGCTTCGTGTCTGGAGGAGGGAGGGAGAGAATAGCTATGGGAGAGGTGAGGAAGAGGTGGCTTTGGGTGTACAGTTGGACAGGCACAGCCACCCCAGCTCCTGAAGACGTAGATGGCCAGCTGACGATCTAAAGCAATCGTGAAGGTTCAGCTCAACAGCAGCAATCTGTCTCAGGCACGGATGGCTACAGTTTCTGAGCTAGAAACAGCAATGAACCCAAAGGCCTTTCACGCACGAGGTCAGAGGCCCCACTTGAGCCTGAGAGGAGATGACGATGCTGCAAACATCTATATGGTGATGGCCCCCTTTTGGAGCAAAGTGACCAGGAAGAGCTTCATGATCATAGGTCAGCGTGTTTGCTACGAGGCAGTCCTTCTCTCTGGCCTCAGCAGGCCAGACCAGGGCTCAGGGCCTGAGGCAAAGGCTGGACTCTACAGACTAGCCAGCAACCCGTGATGGCTAGAAGCAACTCAGCTTCCTCTTGCGGGTAGGGGATGTGAGACTTGAGGAAAGTCAGCAGCTGGGAAGAGAGAAGAGAGAAGCCGCAGAGGGCAGAAAGGCACCAGGAAGCAGCCTGTGACTCTGAGGCGTCCGTGGAGGCAGACCCATGGGGGGGACGCTGCATCCTGAGCTGCCTGCCAGTTGTCTGCAGGCTGGGCTTTTGCAGAGCTGAGCCTGGGCCTCTTCCCCTCCCTCCCCCTCTAGCTTTGCAGTGGACTCTGCTTCCCTGCAAGAACCTGAGCGAGCCTCTGCTCCTAGCAGCCTAAAAGAGACCAGAACATTCTTCCATCACCATCCAACCTCAAAAGCACGCCTGCAGGGCTGGGGGTCCTATGTATGGCTGTCAGCAAGCAGTACATGCAACCCACGCCCCCTCCCGGGACTGATGGCGTCAGGATCATGTTTTGAAGCCACAAGAATGGAAACTCATTCTGGCCTTCCATCACAACAAAGACAGGCTAGCCATTTGAAAAGAGTTTCATTATAATGAATCTATTTTAATCTCCTTCAAACACAAGATCAAACATACCCAGATTTATCTTTACTGCAAAGAAAAAAAAATTCTGGGTAATATGTGAATGTGTTTCTGTGCCATCCTGTGGCTTTAACTAACAAAAAAGGAGGGTTTCATGTTCAAAAAGACACTGCTCAGGTGACAAGGTCTCTTAATACTTTTTCTGCTTCCCAAGCAGTTGCAAATACTTCTGAGCAGCATCTCCTGCCCACCGGAGCATTACTGGTACTGAGAAATCACACAAGATAAGCCAATGATTTTAAACTTTTTACTCATTTCTTTGGCTTAATAGCCACAAATCATACATCAAGTCAGCATTTGATTTGAATGTGAAATTTTCCTTTGATAAGCCAAGACATGCCTGGTGATACCATCACATAAGTCACCAGCCAGGACTTGACATGACAACAGAGACTGTGGGGTGAGTGGGATTCAAGACTATCTTCTCTTTCCAGAGTCCAAATAAACTCATCTCTCAGGTAATTCAGACCTTGGTGGTGGATCAATTCATGAGCCCCAATGGTGAGAGCACTAAAACCAATTCCCCTGCACAGACTGGACCATCAGACTAAGTACAGCCACTTTAACACTTAGTGAGTAAGAATTAGAATGTCAGGGAAGAGCTTTCCAAGCATTCATCATTCTCCTTTTTTCCTCTAAGATATTCACATAACAACTCCCTAAGACCCACACCAAATAAACTCACCAGACCGACAGCTTGGCAGAGCAAATGTCGTGTGCGTGAATCACGCTCTGTCAACGCTGTACTCTATCTGCCCTCCACCATCAGGACTCACTAAGGGCAGAGAGGCGGGAATGGAGAGGGCGGGAGGCTGGGAGAGGGGCAAATGCAAGGAGAGGTAACGAGACAGGTTAGACAACACCCAAAGCTAAAAATGGGTGTAACTCAACAGAAAATTCATCAATGTAATTGCTTTACTGGTATAGTCAACACAATAGCTTCTGGTGCATTTTCCTTAGCAGATAATGAAATGGTCTGCGTGTATCTAATATGTGAGTGTGAGCTTCTGAAAGGGGCTGTGGCTTAGGAAGAGGGACTCCAAGTGGGAGAGAGCGGGTAGCATTGCCCAGTAGGGGAATTACACATGTTCACTTTAAAATGAAAACATGTGACGTCACAAGGTCTCAGAAGTTTAATTAGGCACTGGGCCAGGACTGGTTAAAACCGTGAAACAAGATGGTCCCTTATCTTTCTACCCCTCTTCCACAGTCTCCACATAGACCACCAACCGGGCAACCCCACAGTGCCCCACCTGGCCTGCCCCTCCCAGACAGCACCTTGTGCTCCAGAAGCAGCAGTTAAAAGCATGACCTTTGGAGTCAGAAAGACCCTGGGCTCAAGTCCCAGCATTACCACTTACTGTGAGTCCTTACATCAGTCACTTCAGCCCTCAGGCCTCCTTTCCCATCTGTAAAATGGGAATATGAGAACTCATCTCAAAGAGCTGCTGTGAAACTTAGGTTAAATAAAAACATGCAATAATAATAATCAAAAAATCTTAGCGCACTGCCTGGTACATGGTAGGGCTCCACAAATGGCAGCTCCAATTGTCTTTCTTCCTCCCACCCTCTGGCCCACCAAGCCCTCAGTTTCCACAGCTGATCTGACGAATTAATTTTTTCAGACAACGCCACAGCTGAGTCTTACCTACCCTCCTTCCCCAAGAAGAGGGAATGGAAAGGGAGATTTTGGGGGAGCATTTGGCAGTTCTCTAAGCACAGCCTCATCCCCATGAATGCAAGCTGGCTTCACAAGGCGATCTGGTCAGGGTGACTTCACTCCTTCCCTCCAGCCACCTGGGGAAAACAGTCTAGGACTGAAGAGGGCAAGAGCACAGGCCCAGGTCAGACAGGAGGGTCCTGAAGTTGGGTCAGCACGGCCTGAGAGGGAAATGATTTCACAGGGGGAGTCTGAGCCACAGCATGTGAAGCCTCTGAGGCCTGGACACCAGGTGATGCTCTGCCCATCCTCTGCTCTAGCAGGCCCCTCTGATAGGCTTTCCAAGGCCGTAGCCTGGGAAGACGGTCAGCCACCAGCTCCCTCTCAGCAAAGGCATTCAGTCTTTCAGGCGTTGAGGTCTATTCCACCTCTTCTCTCCCTGAGGAGTGCTGAATCAGTAGCAATTTTAAATAGTCAAAGCACTGCTAAAACTCAGCCACTGGCTCCCTCCTCATCAGCCAAACCAAGGTCATTGTTCTTTCAAGGACCACAAAAGCCACATGCTGTCCTCCCCATCTCCCAGACCAAGCAGAGAAGCTTCTTTTTCCTGCCATCTCTGCAGCCTGTGCCTCAGACGGCTGGTCGGGATCGAGGCCACATTTTCCAAGGCTGCCCTCTGAGTCCCGGGCTGGCATAGGCCACATGGACTCTGTTCAACACAGAGGGCCGAGGCCAGGGGCTGTCAGCACAGCAAGGACATATGGCCCAGCAAGCTCCCCATGGGGACACAGGAGGCAGAGAAGTGCCTTGCCATTTGGGGCGGGGAACAAAGCCTCTGCAAAACAACTACAAACGTTCACCTGAAACTGACAGCAGAGCTGCCCACTGGTGCTCTGCCCACAACAACAGCCTGCTAACCACATCCTACCCTGCCTTGACCCCCAACCCTGCCCAGCAGTCTAAAGTAGCCTAGCCTGGGTTGGAGGCCAAGCTCCACCATTCACCAGCTGTGCCACCCTGGACAACTAACTCGGCTTCTCCCAGCAGAACAATGACTGTGCCTGTGTTAGTTTCCTGTGGCTGCCGTCACAAATTACCACAGACGTGCTGGCTTAAGTTTATTTTTTCACCTTTGTGGAGGCAAGAAGTCCAAAATGAAGATGTTGACAGGGCCATGCTCCCTCCGAAGGCTCTACGAGACAATCCTTCCTTGCCTCTTCCAGATTCTGGTAGTCCTTGGCTTGTGATAGCACCACTCCAATCTCTGCCTCTGTCTTCACATGGCCTTCCCCTCTGTGTCTCTGAATGTCAAACCTCCCCCACTTTTCTCTTATAAGGACATCAATCATTGGATTTAGGGCCTAGGTTAAATCTAGGAGGCTCTCATCTCAAGATCCTTAAGTTAATTACATCCGCAAAGACCCTATTTCCAAATAGGGTCACATCCACAGGTACCAGGGGTTAGGACTCAGATAAATCTTTTGGGAGACACATCTCAACTCTATAGTGCCTATCACAAGGGGTTACTCAGATTAAAAGAGATAATGTCTGTAACACGCCTTGCATAGTATCAGGTATGTAGTAAACAATAAATGATACATGTTGCTATTAGCACAGTCATCTTTATCTCCCTCTCCAGGAAGCCTTCCTGATACCTGATTCCAAAAAGAATTTGAGACAATTCAGACCCTCCCTCTAGATTACAAACCCCATAAGAGCAGGGACCATGACTTGTGGCTGTACACTTCCCAAGCACCCCAAAGAGTGTAGGGGAACACAGTCTCAACAGCAAGATCATGGGCTCCACGTCAGACAGACCTGTGCTTGCAACCTGGCTCTGCCACTTGTTAATGATGTGACGTTGGACTGCGAATTAATGTCTGGGTCTCACCATTATCATCTGAGGAACAGGAACATGACAGCTGTGCAGGACATATGAATACCTCAAATAACACATCATAGCACAGGGTAACCAGCAAACAGTATGCACTCCATAACTAGCATAATGAGTCGTTATCAGTGCTCAGCAATTGTTTGGTTCAATAAATACCGAACAACTAAATAAATGGACATGACCTGCCAACTCCTCCTCACAGTCCAATAGAGACTCCGCATCACACTCAGCCATCCACACCCCTGCATAGACCTCTGGCCCTCAGAGGCACTGCTGACACTGAGTCCACAACCTCGCCTCCTCCACAGTCCCTGGGAATGAACAACCCCCCCATAGATTGATAAAGCACTTCATTCATCCCTTCTTCAGACGTTCACTGAACACATGCTCTGCCAGCTACCGACTATGTACCAAGCGCATCCTGGATGCTCTTGATGAGGAGTCAGCAAACTTCTTCTGTAAAGGGCCAGATAGTAAACATTTTTGGCTTTCTGGGCCATAGAGATTCTTTTGCAACTACTCCACTCTGTGTTATAGCATGAAAGCTGCCATAGGCAACATGTCAGTCAATGAGTATGGCTGTGTTCCAGTACAATTTTATTTACAAAAACATGCGTTGGGCTATAGTTTGTGATCCCTGCCTTTGAGGATATACAAATGAGGAAGACTCAGTCTCACACAAGGATGGACAAAACTCCCACAGCAAGGAAGAGACAAGCTGAGAACAGAATCCAGGTCTCTCGTTCCCACCTCAGGCTGTTGAACTGTGTCCTAGCCTACCTTGTCCACCCAGGATCGATTAAAAGTGCACTTAAAACCAAGGAGGAAAATAAGAACAGTTAAACCAAAACTATTTGTCAATGGCATAGAGGGAATATTTATACTACAAAATCCAACCAACAAACAGGAAGAACCTGTTCATATGCACATTCAACAAGTATTTGCTGGGCTCCTACTGTGAACCAGGCCTCTGCTAGGCAGTGGGGATAAACCAGCCAGCAAAGCAGAGCCCGTTCTCGTGGGGCCCACAACCTAGCGGATGAGAGTTCCATCTATAGGTGAAAGCGCTGTGCTATATGTTAACTGAAAACACACAAACTATACAAAGCCAGGGATCACAGAGAAACCCACTCAACACTGACATCCTTTTCTAATGTTGAGCGAAGTTCTTCCTGTGTTCTTTGCTGTAAACTCTTGAGGGGGCATGAGGGCAGTTGCTGTTGAGTTCATAAGATATCATGTAGCAAAAGCAAGGTCACAAAATTTTATTCTTAAAAAACTACTATTTTTCCTGATGTGTAGCCAAATGCCCAGGGTTTGTAGGGCTATGATAACCAAAGCCATCTCTTGCCCTTAAAGTTCACAGAGTGTGATGCATTTAAGGCTCCAACCCCAAGCGTTCCCCTCCAGGTCTGCTCAGTGGCATGACGGCGACTCTCACCCTCCAGCTCTCCATGGATGTGGACCCAGTTTCCATCTTGGTGTGGCACTCACACACCACGCTGAATTTGAAGCTTTCAGCTCCTCTGCCAGGGCTGCAGATTCCATTCTGCAAAAATATCTGACAGCTCGGCAACCTCTTCAAAACAGTCAAAATTAATTTTAGACAAACATTTAAGAGGAAAAGAAAATCTGTCTGGAGGACTTGCCAATGCTCAGAGCTATGACACTGACAAGAAAAGGGCTGTGGAAGAGAGAATTCGCCCCAGACCATTCACTTGTCATCATATACCATGCTTTGCACAAATTGGCATAATTTAGGTTGGCGAGAAAATAGGCCAACTACAGCAAAATACCTAAGGCTCATTCCAAAGACCAATCAAGACAGGATGTAAGAGGTACAAATAAGGCACACCGCCACCTGCTTCCTAGGAGGTAGTTTTATCACAGGTTTACAAATGATAATCCTAATAGAACATGTAGTTCCAAGTATATGAGCCCTCTTTAAAATAGTATAGAAGCACCTCCAATGGCTCACATGCTCTGGAGTCACACAGGACTATGGGAAGGGCCAAGAGCTCTCTAGACTTCCAAGAACACTTTGCCCAGCTCCTGTCTGCGCCAGAAGCTTATAGCCCTCTCCTCTGCTGGGCACTGCCTGTCTGTGTGGCTCCCAAACATTTCTATCCCTCCCCTCTAATACTATTTTGACTCAAGTTCTGACAACACAGTGAATCACTGAACCATGCCCTTCATTAGGGTTCAAGGTGTCACTGCTGAGGTGAAACAGAAGCAGAAGGGACCCCTGGCTTTGTGGATGTAACATGCATGGTCCCAACACTTGACAAACAATCCCAAAGCTGGTAGTGAGGACAAGAATCACCATTTACTGCCTACCACTATGCTCCAAGCTTGCACAGAATACTCAACGCTAGTCCTTAGCAGAACAGCATCCCCACTTCTTCCCCACAGGCTTGGAGCCACAAAGCTGCCAGAGGCAGGGCTGGGGCTAGAAACCAGGTCTTTGAGCTGCCAAAACTGCTGCTAAGGAACAGGTTTGACTCAAGTTCCTCAGGGCTGGAGCGTGGAAGGAAAACTACATCATCTCGGTTGGCAATAATATCTTGGGCTCCACACAGCTTAGTTGCATTATCCTGACTACCAAGAGTTCATGGACTCTCATTAAGGTTCAGATAGGACATACAGATTTCAGGCATGCTTGATGGCATCTTGTGGAGAAAATCTTAAGTGGTAAATGGTACCAATAAATTCTGGGATGTGAGAATGTCAAGGGCCCATTCGACACGCAAGGATACCACTGCCCCTGTCCTACTCCACTCTCTAGTGTCCTGCCCACCCAGATCCATGTATATAGGTCAGGGGGCATCTCTACATCCTCCCAGCTTCATGGAAGATTCTTCATTCTTCCTTGCTCTCATAAAAAATTCCATGTCTTTGTCCCATGCTCCCTATTAGTTAGAGGAGACCCTTTCTCCTCTTCTCTCTACAAGGGACTCTGCAACCCGGGGGTACTTAGGGATTTTCTATTTAATAAAAAGGACAAAATACAAGACAAGTTGGCAGACAGAAATCCCCCATGGTCTGAAACAAGGTCACGAAGAAGTCAACACGAGGAAATGATGCTTGCCTGGAAGCTGTATGTATCTATAAGCAAATAAAGGACATTTGTTCCCTTGGCTGCTAACAGAATGACCCCTGGGACCTGAATAGCCTCCCAGCCTAACTCATATATATTTTTAATGAAAAATTGCAAATTAGATTAGCTTAATTTGACCACAGCTGCCTTTTTAAACAAAGGAAATTACCATTTTAATAGAAATACCAGCTATTTGTCTAAAGGAGAAAGGTCCTTGTGAGGTCTGCTCTGACTGCTCTATTTCCATTTTTAAAAAGAAAAGAGAAAAAGGGGACTGTGAAGTGGAGGGTAGTTGGTCAGCCTTGAAAAACACACAGTAGTTCTCCTGGCGGACACTGCAAAGGGGCTGAGGGAATCACCAGAGAAATTCCTGGTTCCATAGATGCTCTCGGCTACCAGCGGCAGCAAGGGCTTCTTCTTGTGTATTAACGCTGCCCATCTCAATTTCCTTCAGGAAAGTTGTACTGAGCCCCTACTGCGTGCCAGACATGGTGCTGGGGATTCCGCAGAGATCACAGCACTTTCCAGAGAGGAGCACTTCCAGGAGAGAAGCCAGAGGTCAACAACTGTGTGAACAGAGGCCTGGAGTTAGGAAGGAAGGAGCAGGTGGGGGTCAAGCGCTCCAGGCAAAAGGAACAGAGTGGGTGGGAGTATTGGCCGAGGGTGTGGCTGGATAGGGTTAAAGAGCTAGCAGGAACCCCAACATGAAGGGCAACCAGCAGGCAGGCCACCTTAAGGAGAACAGGCTTTGTCCCGAGGGCAAGGAGGAACATCAATTGTTTTCAAAAGATCCTCTGGCTGCTGTGTGGGAAGTGGGTAACCTGTGAGAAAATTTAAGCAAAGTGAAGATGCAGCAATGACGATGCTGCCCTGCATTTGAAAGGCGCTAACCCTTTTCTCCTGGCCCCACCTAAGCTCAAATCCACTCACTGTCTTTCCAGATCTCTTCCACCCATCGCCCTCTCCTCTATAGTTAATTCCTCCTCCTCTGTCTGCTCTTGATCTCCAGACTCCATGTGTCCCTCCTGGGATTTGCTTCTTTAATTAGTCCCCCCTTCCTCAGGCATCCTCAGTCATCCCCTACTGTCTCCCCTTGCCCTCCCACTCTCTAACGCAGAGAGCCTGTAGCCCCACGGCCCACAGTGGTCCTGGCCTTGGTTGCCAAATGCCCTAAGCACAGGCTCTAAGGCTGACACTTGAGTCCTGTCATTGCATCCAGGCAGCAACGGACCTGCCTTCCCCGAAACTACCCTGCCCAGCGCTCTCACTGACCTCCACATTGCCATGTCCCATAACTCTTCTCAGTTTTCTTCCCCTGAAGGGCTTTTCCCACTCTTGACCATCGACTATCCCTCCATCTTGAAATTCTCCTCCCTTAGTCAGGACGGAACAACTAAATTCTGTTCACATTTTCCACCTACCTTTCAGATCACTCCTTCACTGGCTCTACTTTCTCTTCCTAACTCCCAAATGCAAAGGGAATTTGACCTCAAGGCTCCACTATCATCTCCACTCTTGACAGTTTCCTTTTCTTAGATCCCACAGGTTCATGGCTTCACCACTGCTTCCATTCACAATCCACAGACATCCAACTGCCTGATGGACATGCAACTTCATCTCAACCTCAGCAACTTTAAAAAACTAACCCCAACACACAAAATGACTTTCACTAGTTTTCCTATTTCTATCAAGAATACTACTCCCATGACTAGAACACTCACTTATTTCCATTACTTACCTCTTTTCATCTCTTCTTCCATAAACTGTTACCAAGTCTTAGCAAATCTCACTCAAGATCCTCTGCTACCAGGAGTGACTCCTGGAGTTAGAGTGAAGGGTGCAGGCTGTGGAGACAGATTGCACAGGTTCACAACCCACTACTGCCATCAAGTAGCTGTGGGACCTTAATTAGACAAGCTGCTTAATTGTTATGCCTCAGTTTCCTTGTCTGTAAAAGGCAGCTAATATAATGCTTAGTTCATAGGATTGTTCTGAGGATTACAGATAAAACACAAAGCATTTGACACAGTACCTGGTGACACACATTAAGAATTCAATTAATAAAAGCTGCAATTATTAATTCAATTGTCTTGGTCCATCCCTTCCTTTCCAATTCCTTCTACCTCGAGGCCCATACTTGGATTATTCCAATACATACTGACTTGTCTCCCTTTTTCCAGCCTCTAGTCACCTAAATACATGCCAAATATCACTCTAAGATTTACCTTTTGAGGGCCTACTTTTATTGTATCATCCCCAGTTACTGACAAGCTAAAGTCCAACCTCTTGCTCCCAGCACACAATGCTTTCCACTCTCCCTGGAAAATGGGCAGATCCAGCCCCCAAAATCCAGCCCCTTTGCCAAAAAATACCCCATGTCTAAAATCCCACCCATCTACAGGCACATAATAGAATCCTATGCAGCAGCTTAGAAGGGTAATGAGGATGTATATTGCAGTAGATCAATTGCATTAAAGTTCCCAGTTATTCTCTCCTTCACGTACACACACCCTTGATCATGTCTACTTGCAGTGGTCTCACACTCTGCCACTGGGCCCACTCATGTGACTTGTTAGCAGACATGACATAAGCATAGGCTTAAAAGAGCACTTGAGCATTTCAGTTTCTGCCCTTGTGCTTCGGCCATGGCCATAAGGGCATGCCTGAGCTAGCTGCTGGGAGATGAGACATGTGGAGCTGTCCTAGCCAAGGTCGTCCTAGATTAGCTGACAGCCAGAGGACCCACAGACATTCCAGCGAGATCAGCTGAGTGAACCCCAGATAACTCTAGACAAGTCTTATTATTGTATGTCAGTGAGGCTCTGTGGTTGTCTGATAGGCAACAGATAACTGATACATATATTAACTGACGTGGAGAAAAGATCACAGCAAATTACAGCAGGAAAGTGACCGGTAGCAAAGCAATAACATAGAGCATAGTCCCAACTGAGTGTGTGCGTACATGTGCATGCTTATGTTCACAGAAAGCGATACAGCTGCAATTATATATTTATATAATTCTATAATTGTCTCCCAGCCTGGAGGATTATGTCCTTGAGGAATCGCACCTGCTATGTTTACCATTATAGACTTAAGTGCCTAACTGGAGGCCAGGAACATTCGCATACTCTTAATAAATACCGTAAATGAATAAATGAGTGAATTTCCACGTATGTGCATGTATCTGAAGGTCTAGAGGTTTTACAGCAAATGATCAAAAATGGTTATCTCCAGTTGACTAGACGATAGATGGTATCTGTTTTAGGTTTGTTTTTTGCTTTTCAATAAGTAGCATTTTCTATTTGTCTACAATTAACCTGATGATTTATATAATCAAGTACTAAGAGTTAAAATAAATCCTTTAAGATGAAGATCCCTGGACTCAGGGAAGAGGCCTCCCCAATCAACCAAACCCCAGGCAATGCCTTCCTTCTGCAAACTCGCAGCATGTCCTGGCCTCCATTCTTACATTTTTATATGCTTTTTTATTGGCAAAGATTATTTCCATGAGCATATTGCAAAACTCTTAATAACAAGAGTTTTATAATGTAACCCCTTTACACATGACAGTCCCATAGCAGTTAATGATCAATTTTTTTAATTAATACAGGACCATATCAGATCCTCGTGTTAATTCTGAGAAGCAGACAGTAGTAGAATTATTGACCCTATTGTCTTCAACATTATATGTTGAATTTATATATATATATATAAAAATAATTCACATGTACAATTATTGACCTTCATTGTACATATGAAGAAACTGAGGCACAGTGGATTGTCTAGGATCACAAAGGACAGAATTAGAACTCATCACAAGGCTAGAGTTAGACCTTAAATCTGACTCTTTCTCCAATGTTGGTGCCAGCACCCCTTTAATGGCCTTCTCCAACAAGAATGCTTGTGACCATGTGAACAACCTCCTTAGGAGACTGGACATATCTCATTCATCTTTCTATCCTCACCTGGCCCACTGTCTCACATACAAAAGGTGCTCAATAAATGTTCACCACACTGAACCAGGCGATAGAGCCCACAGGAACTGAGGAAGTCAGTGCTGGAGGCCAACTGTCTCCTCCACTAGAGAAGATTGTTATCAAGTCAAGTGGGTTTTAAGATGGTCTCTGGAGCCAGGAGACACTGTCGGGCTCATTGCGTCTGGGAGTCCTTAACCTGAGGCCCATGGATGGGCTTCAAGAGGCCTGACAAGCTTTGGCATCGTGTGAAAAACACTCTTGGGATGTGTCCATGTTTTCCAGGGAGAGGGCAAAGCGTTTATCAAATATTCAAGTGGAGTCAATAACCCAGCAATGCTGAGGTCCAGTGAGATGAAACGACTTCTGCCCAATGGTGAATGGTGGTCAGTGGGCAGAGCTGGGGCCAGAACCCAGATCTCTTCCTTTCTATCTTGGAGTCTTCTCTTTCTTATAAACTGTCTACCATGTGCCAATGACATGGTCCCAGAATGCAGCATTTCTGCAACTCAGAGGATGGTCAGACAGCTTTATGGCTTTACTTGAGTTTGTTTTCCACAGACCACAATTTTTTGTAATGGTAAAATATTTCTGACGTGATGTGGATCCATTCCTTTAATTCATCAGCAATCCATACAGATGTCAGGCATGCCAAACTAATTTTCTTTGAAATGATTTATCAGCCATATGAACACAAGTCATCCCGTCTGATCTCTGGAACTAAAACCACATTTCTCTTCAGAAGAGAATGAAAGTGCAGTCTTGACAAACAGGATGCATTCTCATTGGTCTGGGATAAGCAGGTCTCAGTCAGTAAGCAAAATGGTAAACAGAAGGACCCTCCCTCCATGCACACACATCTCCCTATGCCCCACCCACACCATATCTGGCACTCAGTGCCTGGTGACTTCTTCCTGACTGATGGCATTTAATAACTACAATAATCACCCATCTACAGCCCAAGTGCAGACAGCTGCTACACCACGTGCACTGGAAAAGGAGGAGAAGGCAGGAATGGAGTGAGGTGAGGTGGTTGATGGAGCAGAAATAACATTCCTGCAATGCGGCTTGGAAGACACAAGCTCAGCCCCTGCAAGGCCTTGGGGCCGCATTCCTGAGAGGTGAGGAGGTAAGCAGAGAGGGCTAGTGCAAAGCACACTGCTGGCCTGGGTGGGATTCTATCCTGGTTGTGCACTGGTCCCCTGAGTAAAGCCTGCATAGGAATGTCAACCAAAGGTCATTTACTCCCAGAAGGATCTCAGACTCCCAACATCCAGAGGAAGACTATGATTTCATGCTAGTGGTACCCATCCAGAGGTCTGAAACTCTCCCCAACACAAGGTACGTTTCTTTGCAGCCTGTAATACTCATCAGTTTTTTGCAGCTTTCTCAAGAACTACCTTTGATAAGATTTTTGGGTTCCACTATCTGGAGAGAGACAGAGATTTCAAACCTCAGCACCCAAATTCAGCCAAACTGGATTTGGGGTTCTCCACTGCAATTCAGTCAGTTCTATTCCTCAAGCATCCTCGGATAAAAATGTTCCCTGCACCAACCCACCTCCAAAATACCTCCAGTGTTTCTTAATGATAAACAAGAAAGACAACACTTCCATCAGGCATCTTAAATCCAGTTAGCACAATCTTTCTCAAAGTGTGGTATACAAACCACTGAAGATTTTACAAGGTACACAGATTTATTTAAATAATTTACTTAAATAATGTGTATTAAACCTGTGGTTTCACATGTATTACTACTTAAGACTGAGTTGGAGGGAAAGAATTGATTTAATGAAAAATATTTTAAAAAATAAATTCAGGTATTCAACAATGTGGCATAAATCTGGACAGTGGTACCCACATGTCTGGGAGACACTGGATTGGACGTGAGATCGGAGACCCATACATGCTGCATCTGCAGGTACCTGTGAGCGCACACAGCAGCTGGCTGTGACGGGGGAGATTGTGCGTCATGATGGCGAGGGCAGCTAACATTCTCGGAGCACCTACTCTGCTTCAGGAGTTTTTCATGCATCATCTAGTTTAATTTTCTTAATGACCCTGCAAGGTAGAACTTAGGGGAGAAACACAGGGAGGTTAAGCAGTCATCCAAAGTAACACACTTATTAATCCAGTGTGTATGAAGTGGCTCACCTGGCCTGGAAATGTGGCTGGACTGATTCACTACCACCCAAGAGAGGGCATTTCAGGAGTGAGTTGCTCCCTTCCACCCAACAGAATGAAAAAGTATTACAGCATTAAGAATGTACTCTGTCAAGAGCCTTACACTTCCATACTTGGAAATTTTCAAAACACTTTCACATCCATCAACATCTACTTACCTTAAGCTAAGTATTCTTTCATTTGACAGATGAAAGAAACAGGCCAAGAGATGTTGAGCAAGTTGCCCAAGGTAACGCAGTAAAGTAAGCAATAGAGGCTGGGTCAGAAGAATTGAGGTTTATAGACTCTTGGTCCAGAAGCTCAAAATCCTGCTCTATCCTCCTTTCAGATTGCCAGGTCAAAAGGCCAGAGCTTTTCCAAGGAACTCTTACAGGGAGTGGGATGTGGGGAGCTCCATGGACATCTTAAGACCTCTAGGACAGCAGTGGCATTTCACCCAGTGAGGGCTGGTCCAAGAGGTAAAGGGAGCAACGCCCATCCCTTCCCCATTATTGAGGATGGTTTCCCCACACGGCACATGTGTTGATGCCAGTGGTTATTGAAGGATTGCTCACTCTCATCTCCTGGAGATTGATATCCGGGCTGTACACATAGCTGTAGTTACCTATTTCTATCAACTAAAGCTTTTCCAGCCTTATCTTTCTAACTGGATTGTAAACACCTAAGGAAGGGGTTCAAGTCGCTCTTCCTCGTCACCCCAAGCTCCCATTCTCTCATAGAGCCAGCCCTGAAGGAGGCAGGTTTATTCGCTGTCCTCTCACTCATCACAAATGCCTCCTTCTTTTCCTGTCAACATTGGGTCAAACTGGGCATTTTCCCTGTCTGTCTGTCCACTGTTAGGTTATAGTGATTAACCCTGGGGGCTCTGGAGAGAGACTTCCTAAGTTCACACGCTAGTTCTTGACCTTGGGCAAGTTACTGACCCTCTCTGAGATTCAGGTCCTCCTCCATCAAGTGGAAATAACATTAATGTCTAGGACCCAGGGCTGTGAGGAGCCCATTGGAGTTTATCAGTGTGAATCATTTCACCTGGCTCTCTTATACATTCTCGAAGACTCAGCACAAACATTGTCACCTCCAGGAAGCCTTCTTGGACACACCTACCCTCCTGTCCACAGAAGCCAGTTCTACACCCAGCACACAGCAATGCTCAATAAATACTTATCAAGTCAACATTTAATGAGAATTTCCCAAAGAAAAGAGAATCCTCAGAACCTAAAGAAGGAAGATAATGACTGGAATGGCAGTGTTTTCAATGAAGCCTGCCTGCAACTTCTGGGGATGTGCAAACCTCAGTGAGGCAACCTCATTAGCTGATGGGTTGCAACAAGGTGGCACCATGACAATAACCTGTACCTTTGAAATAATTGGTGCCTAGAGACTAAGTGTTCAGTGCATGACAAAGTGGCGTAAGGCAGGTCCCCATCACCCCAGGAGACAGGCCAGAGAAACCTGAGCTGCAATCCATCCCGCTCCCCCAGGAAAAGCAGAACCCAGCGTGATTGTGTCTGGCATTAAGCAATGTATCTGGCCTTGGATCATTAACTTACATGGCTCACAAAAATACAGTAACAAATCTGAAATATTTGCTTAATTTATCTCTCTGCGCCTCTCCCCTCTAGCAGCTTCTGATAGGATATGCAGAACACATTCTTCTCTCAGGAAGACAGAAACAAATCTTTGGGGAAATTATGAGAGTAAATAAAGCAGGAGTCACCCCGAGACCACAGCTAAACAAATACTGAACAAATCTAATTGATTCTCTAATTTGGGAATTTGGCAGATTAACAGGGTTTCATGGCGATTTTATGGATAATATTTCCATAATTTCTTCCTAGTTAAGTGTTCGATAAAATCTAATACTATAGCACCTGTTTATTCCTGAAAATGAACAAGCAGCATGAAAAATACTTGATGGAGGACTCCAAATGCACCAATAACCTAGAGTCCACAGACAGAGAGACCAACCCAGGAGGTACATTGTGCACCAAGCCATTTGGATCTCCCAACAACCTAACACTGCAACTGGCTGAGAGAACTGAAGAGGATCAGATGTTTTAGGCAAATGAATTGGCTGAGGGAGGGCCGTCTGTGTACCAATGACATCATCCTAAAGGGTGCACAATGGAAGGCAAAGAGAAGAGGCACGTCACCTGACAGAGGTATGTTTATCATTTATATTTTAGTAAGCTCTTTATTTTTCCTGAAAGTTCTATCTTTCTGAGACACAGGAGCCCACATAGGATGCTGAAAGTAATGCCAGAAAATCTGTGAACTATGCCAGGAGCAGGGATGTCAAGGAAAGACTGTATCATGTAACTGTGATAACTAACACTTACCAGGGCTAGGCATTGTGTGTAGCATGAGCTTATTTAATTCTAGCAAACCTACCAGACAGGATCCAGAGCCCAGGTTCTTCAGTGCAGGGCTATAGAGCCTCTGTAACTATTAAACAAACAAACAAACAAATCTATGACTCTGTCTCCATCACTGAAAAATATTCTTTCCCTGCAAAGCCCACCCCCACCACAGCAGCTCCCAACCAAATGAGGTCTGGGGTGGAGACTGGACCATTCACCCTGTAAAGAGAAGACCCCACCAAGAGCAGAGGAGAGCTTTGTGTAGGGGTTAAAAATTGGCCCTTAAAACTATATTTTAATAATTAATACAATTTATTTTTAAAATGATTTTTAATAAAGAATGAAGAAACCATAAGGTTTGCTAACTCTGGGAGAGTTTAGCTTCTTTTCTAGACTATCTCTGAGGTCAATATTCCCCGAAAATCAGCAGAATTACTTTTCAGTCTCTCAAAATCGTCTGTCCTGAAGCAAGTCTCATCCACCAGCGGGCCGGAAGCTGACTCACTTGCAAAGGCCTGGTTTCCACAGGGGGGCTTTCAGACGACGGGTCTCCTCAGCCCTCCGCATGCAGCACAAGGCTGCGGCTGTGGACCCTGCAGCCTCTGGTCAGCTTGCGGGATTGCCAGGGGATCTTCTACGGGGTGGAAGAGGACAGTGTTCCCAGTTTAGCTCCCACACAGGCCGGTTCTTGTTGCCTGTCCCCATAGGCAGAGGTTATAGGGAGGCAGCCTACCATGACCGAGTCACAGCCCTGCAGCTGCCATGACAAGCGCAGATGACTCAGGGGAAGACCCTTGTCACTAACCACTGGAGCCTCTACTGAGAAGGGGCCAGGCCAGCTCTGGAGGGGAAGATTCACAAATGGACAAGGAGACCACTGAGCACAGCACTCAGAATTTCAGAGGGCTCTTGAGAAGACTGAAGCACTGCTCCCAGCCAAGGAGCTGGGCACTGCAGGGGCAAACACCCGAACACTGATGGTCCCACAAACAGCTGGCATGGAGCGAGGAACAGGGTGGATCAAAGAGAAGAAAGCCTGGCTGCAGACAAATCAGGGCTGCTTCCCGCTGCCCAGAGGGAGGCCCTTCCACAGCCACTTATAGACTTACAGCAGAGCACCCGCCAGAAACCCCTCCCCACCCCAGCCCCAATGCCCTGCCTTTGCTGGAGCCAGAGTCAACAGACGGGTGTGAGGGCAGAGCAAAGAGACGGCCTGTCTCCCAACAGAGGCTGCAGAGCAGCCTTGCACCAAACCCCACCTACAAGAAGGGCTGGGACCCAGCAGACCCGTCATCAGGGAAAGTGTGTACCGAGTCCCACTCATGGAAACACTACAGCTGGGGAAAACCCAGTAGCGCTCAGAGAGCACTACTTCCATTGGTCCAACAAGGATATTGTTTCACAATCCTTTCATTGTTCCAACAAGGATAAGGAACAGTCTGATGCACAGGGGGCAGGGGAAACTGGGCAAAATTATAGCTAACAAAAGCTAAGATTTATTAAGTGTCAGCCATGTGCTGGCTTTACCAGTATCATCCTGCTTAGTTCTCAGAATGATCCTATGCAGCAGGTACTATTAACATTCTCCTCTCAAAGTTGGGAAACGGAGGCTCAGAGAGGTTGTGGGACTGCCCAAGATCACACAGCTAGCACCAAGAAAACTCTGCCTGTGGGAGCACATATGTATACATGTACACCAACTCTCCATGTCCCTCTCCTCATACACTGCACTCCCACTTGCTTCCCTGGGAGTCCCTGAATCTCCTTCTTTTAGGGGAAAAGATAAAGGGGTCTCCACTCAAGAAAGGCTTCAAATCTTGAGATCTAAAGATTTGAGCCTCAGGTTTCTCCGGGAAGGAAGAGGCGCTTTGAAATAGCACATTTATTAGTCCTATCTCAGAGGCATCTCTATCTCCCTCCCCGGGAGCTCTGAGGAGCCCCATCTGTCCACAAAGATTTCACCTTCAGGCCAGCACCAAAAAGCCAGGGAAGACAGGCGACAAGAGCCATGCTGTTGTGTCTTGGAGGAAACAGGCCCATTGGCTTCCATTCCCCTGAGTCAGAGGAGGTTTTCATTTGTTTTACTAAAAGCTGTTAGGTTTCTCTCAGAAAGTCTTTTAGGAAAATGTACAACCACTGAAGATAGTCTAGTTTTGTGAGATTAATATGCTTATAGGCATTATAACAAAACAGACTTGTACATCTCCCCAAAATGAATTTAAATTATGGAAGATAGCATTTCACAGGTTTGAATTTAGTCAGCGTTTTTAAATGTCACTTTTTACTGACAGCCATCTGGAGTGGGGATGAGGTGTGTTTTATGCCACTTGGCCGAGGTGATGGTTGGCCTGTATAATTCCATATTTGACTGTCATTAATTTTCTATTAGTAAGTAGGAGAGTAGAGGAGAAAATCTGAACTACATTAGACACCACAGTATAAATGCTGGGCTCCCAAAAGCAGCCCCAAGGGGTCAAAACTCAGCCTGTTCCTCCCCACCCCGCCGAGAGACAATATGAAAACCATGGCTGAGTAAGGCAGCACTTGGAATCACATTGTAGCTCACCAAGCAGAAGGAAAAGGTGTCTGAAGTCAAAAAGCAATTTCTAATGGAAATAGGAAAAATTTTTTTGAAGTGTATTTTTTTTTGAGGAAGATTATGCCTGAGGTAACATCTGCCACCAATCTCCTCTTTTTTGCTGAGGAAGACTGGCCCTGAGCTAACATCCGTGCCCATCTTCCTCTCTCTACATTACATGTGGGATGCCTGCCACAGCATGGCTTGACAAGCAGTGTGTAGGTCACACCCGGGATCTGAACTGGCAAACCCCAGGCCCCCAAAGTGGAATGTGTGAACTTAACGACTGCACCACTGGACTGGCCCCCTAAAAGTGTATTTTTAATATCACCAATCCAGATTCAGGAAACAATTCTGAGTCCGACATTGCAGGTAAGAGGCACAAATAATTTTACCTGGAGGTTCTCCTACTAAATGTGAAATACAGTGACGTGGATCAAGACCTTGTTAGAACTGTTGACTGACAGCATTAAAGAGCTGTGAAGGACTTCAGAGGTCGTCTAAAGGAACAGGCTCATTTCACAGATGGTAACACTGAAGCCCAGAGATGTGCGTAAGGTCACACAGCCAGATAACCTCAGAACTGGAGCCCCCACACTTGTCCCTTCTCCTTGCCCTCCTCCATTTCCTCTTTGCTTGCTTTGACAAAGATGCTGCCACCTTAATCCTCAGTTACAGAGGAAGAGACAGAGAAGCAAGATGACTGCAGAGGGAACAAGACCCAGGGAAGGCTCTGGGATTCTGGCCCTCCCACCTCGGCTTGATCACCTTATGCTGCCCTTCCTCTGGGGAACTCACCTTCTGGGCAGTGTACACTGAGATAGAAAAACAACTCCCAAAGTCCACCATTCTAAATTTCAAGCACCTTGAAGCTCTCGGAAAACAGTCTGTGATTTCAACAACATCCAACAACAGACATTTATTACTATCTACTATGCACCAGCCCTTGTTGTAGATGTTTGGGATAAAATGGTGAACAAAACAAAGATCGTTGTCAGTGTGGAATTTGCATTCTAGCAGAAAGAAGAGGCAAACAATACATGTGGTAAAGAAAGCATTTAAGGTGTTAAAAGAGAATAAGAACTACAGAAAAATGAAAATGTGGAGCCAGGTAATGGGGATGAGAGTACAGGAGGTGGGGCAGGGGTGGACTGCAATAGTAAATAAGGTAACGGGAGGCCTCATTGATAAGCTGAGATTTAAGCCAAGATCTGCAGGAAGTGAGGGAATTAGCCAAGCAGATATCTAGGAGAAGAGCTTCCAGGGAGATTGGGCAAAGGCTCTGAGGTCTGGCGTGTGCAAGAAACAGCAAGAAGGCCAGTGTGGCTGGAACAGAGTGAGCAAGGGAGAGAGGAGAAGGAGACCAGTTTGGAGAGGTAACAGGCGGCCAGACCGTGGTGGGCCTGTAGGACAGTGAGCGCTTTGGCTCCCCCTCTGAGAGAAATGGGGAGACATAGCAAGGCTTTGAGGAGTGAAATGGTCTGACGTGTTTTAAAGGACGAGTCTGCTGGCAGTGCTGAGTATAGACCAGGGGTGGGAGAAGCAGTGAGGACGCAGAGGTAGAAGCAGACAGAACCACTGGTAGACATCTGCATGAATCCAGATAAAAGATGCTGGCTCCAGCCAGGATGGGTGCAACAGAGCTGATGAGGAGGAAATCTCGCGGCATGTCAACACTCACCAGCCTGGTCCCGGAGTCACAGACTCAAATGCCAGATGGGGCCAAACCAATTCAATAAACAAAGCAGATCCGGTGCAACCTGAGGCAGACTAGACAGAGAGTGTGCATGTGCCCCACTGAAGGGGCAACTGCAACGCAGCACCAGCCGACCATCCCCACAAAGGACAGCAGGCCAGTGTGGCTGAGTCTGAGGATCTTCCCAGAGAAGCAGGAAGTCCAGATATGTGGAGTTGGGGATGACATATTCTGGTTTTTTAATGTTAACTAATTCAGAAAATATCTTTTAACATACTATCCAAGCCACACAAAACTCATCTGCAAGCTGGCTTTAACCCTTGGCCTTGCCACCTCCTGTGTACATACGCTAGTAGTTTAATAATCATTGAAAACTGGCCAACTAACATCTGAGGAGTTACGCTGCATCGGCACCATCCACAGTTACATTTCCAGGTGCTCAGGGTTTTTATCTTTAAGAATACCCCTCTTTCACTTTGAATCTGGCTGTAAACGCAGCAAGCATTTACAACAGGAGCCAGCAGGCTGAAGTCCTTGCAGGTAATGCTCTTAATAAATATTTAATAATTAGGAAAATAAAGACAACACAACCTTATCAAAGATGTAGGGAGTCTTTGTCACCTGTGGTGCCAGAAAACTTCATGAGAAAACTCACCTGAGACAAGCTTGTTACAGGGCAATAGATGCAGAGATCAGAAGTTATCCTGAACTGAAAGAAGCTCACATCTAAATTCACCGCTGTTTAGGTCAAGAATGCAAAATCAACCTGAAATGCTTTTGCAAGTGTCCAAGGGAAGGAACAGGGAAATCCCCTCATCAATTTATATAATTACTGACGACTTGCATAATGAGCTTATCTTAGCCCCATAAATCAGCTGAAGTGCAAGTTATTAAATCTTTGGAAAGCGAGAGAATCCTGAGGTGGGCTATGTGTGAGAAAGGCCAGGGGTGGGAGGCAGAGGGCAAAGCAACTGTTTCTCCCATGTCCTCTCCTCCAGGAGAAAGGAGCGTCCTCTTGGGGGTAGCAGAGGGACAAGTGCCAGCCACAGACACCCTCACCGCAGTCCCACCCATCACATCATGAGCAAGTCAAGGAGTTGCCCTGAGCCCCCTGAGCCAAGGGGGCTCCTCCTGTCTCTCCCACCTGGGGTTCTCCAAGGCCCCCCAGCTACCTAGGGAGAACGACCAAAAGGAAGAAGACTGCTAACAAAATCCAGGTTGCAGAGGGCAAAGGAAAGAGACAAGTTTGGCTAATTCCTTTCCCAGTTTAGCCGAACACGTTTAAATTCCTAACTTGAGAGGACACGTCTTTACTCATGGTTAGAATAGGAAGCAAGGAACCCTGAGTTGCGATGTGGATCAACCGTGCAGCCTCACCACACGTCTGGGAAGACAGACCAGGTGAGCAGCCACCCAACCCGTTTTCTGTAACAGCTAAGCCCCAAATGACTCTGTTCACCAATCCAGCCCAGCCAAGGGAGGAGAGAGAGAAAACAGAAGCCTTTGTGGCCAGGCAGTAGCCTGACTCCAACACCCCTCTCTTCAGTGCCTCGGGCAAGCTGCTGCTCTGCAGGCTCCTGTCCCGATCTCACTGAGGGGATATCCACAGTTCCAGGAGATACAGTCTCCCCACCCGGAGAGCCCAGCATGCTACAGAGGAGACTCACCACTGACAGGAACCCATAGCCCATAGGCCAGGCATTGGGGTAAAGAGACTCTTACCGGGACAGTCACATTCAGGGACACAGAGAAGGGGTGTCAGCCCCTGTTGCTCCACGCTTGCGCCAAACCCCATGGACAGTAAAGACATCTGGAGGAAGGTATTAATTCTGGGGCTGAGAAGCATGTCAAGGAGCAAGGACTCCAACAGAACATACAGGCCAGGCAGGAGTGGACGCCTGCCCACAATCCTGAAGGTAGCCGAGGTGATGGGGCTCACAGCAGAACGCCACTTTTCTGATAGCGTTACCTCGTCAGCACCTACCAGCTTAACCCGCAATCCATCATGAGCAGTGGGTGCCAAGGGACTGTCGCCATCAGCAGAAAGCCCATTTGGATTCAAAGCTTCTGCTCTGTTGCTTAGAAGGCCTCCAAGAGGACAACTCCTCACAATTAGAGGAAGACAGGTGGGAAGGGCATGGATCGCGTGCCTGGCACCGTGCTAAGGGCGATGCATGCATTTTTCCATTGACGTCTCCAAAGGAGGATCTATGAGTAGGTTTAGTTAGGTGCTAAAAGCACAGACTCTAGCTTCACCTCCCTGCTCTTCTACTTTGTAGCTGAGTGCCCTTGGGCCAATGACTGAACTGTGCCTCAGTATTCACATCTGTAAAATGGAAATAATAATAGAACTTGCCGTGTAGGGCTGTTAAGAGGATTCAATGGATTATTCAGGGAAGTGCTTCAATAGCCTAAGTGTGAGTTAGCGACCATTAGCTTCTGCTGTTACATCAATTTTACACTGAGGACACTGAAGCTCGTAGAAAAAAGTACTTTGCCTAAGGCCAAAAAGCTAGTAAGTGGCAGGGCTGGGTCTTGAACTGAGGTTTCACCCTTAACCACTATGAAACATTAACAGCATCCTGGGATGTTGCTGAAATATGGTTGAAATAAACTCAGAGGGAATTAACAGCTTAATTATATCAGTGAAATATGTACTGGAGCAGGATATAATTTCACGGTCTGGAAAAAGAGATATAAGATCTTTACTTCAACTTTGTAGCTGTCACTTAAACCAGCTCCTGTCCAAGGAGAACAGGCAATTTTAGAGCAATTGATCTTTTTTTCTCTAGGGAATGGTGACAACACTGTCCTTTTTTACTCTAAGCTACATTTCACAACTGTGGAGAAACTTGGGAAGAGACAGGAGACAGAGAAAGAGCTGCCCTGACAGGCTCAGCCCAGAGGGCAGGATGTTATAATAAAAATTAAACCTGCTGGGGACCCAGGACCCTGGGGTTCCTGCACCCACTCCCTGGCTGGCGCATCTGACAAGGGGAAGTGGTAATTATGTCAGGGAACTATTTGATGGCCCCCTTAGACGGTGACCCAGGGATGCCTAAATCCTGTCCGGGCCCATCTTCCCCTCCTCCTAAATCTCTGGGGAAAATATACGACAAAAAAATGCACAAAGCACTATTTTCTTGACTCCAAATGCCTACATAAAATACCAGTGATCCAGGCTAGACCACACAGAGAACTTATACAAAGAACTTCATTCTCCCCCCAACACAATACTGGATCTCAAGTCCTTCTGCTCTGCAAGAAAACAACCCATTGTATACCTAGCAGCATCAGAGAAAACGGAGACAGAGACGATGAGACTATGAGAAAGACGTATCACTCCCTAGCCTAAAGCTTATTAGCGGTTTCGCCCGTGCACGGAATGACATCAAAAGTCCTGGTGCCAAGCCACAAGCTCTGTGGGTCTGTGCCTGCTGCCCCTCTGCCACCTCTGTCCCCTCACTTGCTCTGCTCCACCCACACAGGCCTAGCTCTCACCACATTGGAGCCTTCACAAATGCCTTCTCTCTGGAAGGTTATTTCACTTCATCCTGATTTAGTTCCTTCCTAACACCTACTACAATCTGAAAACATATGATTTGTTTTATGGCTTATTGTCTGTTTGCCCTAGGAGGACACAAGCCCCATAAGGACAAAAATCTTGTGTCATTCACTGCTGTGTCCCCACACTCCGGATATATGACAGATGGCAGAAGTGGCTAGGTCTCCTCACTCCACCATGACGGTATGGTCTGGCTACGAGATGGAAGAGAGTGAGGACGGGGAGAGGAGATAGGAGGCAGACAGGGACATGCTGATGGATGTCTGGGCCTCCTCTCACATGGCTCAATTATGAACCTCAGTCCACTGATGTTGAAGAAGAGAAGAGAGAGACCACACCCCTTTGCCACGACCATTCTAACCTTGTAAGCTCCACCTGATGGAATGCAATACCTCCTAAAGTGTTGACCTTGAAACACATCACTCCTTGCCCTGCTCCTCAAGGATAAAGAGCTTGTCTCTGATTCCAACCCATCCTTGAAAAAAAGTAAGGAAATATGGGGAAAGCCTTTAAGCTCCCAGCTATGGCCAATGTGTAAGGAAGAAACCCTCTGGACCCACTTCTTTTAGACTGCATGACTTTTAAGGTCACTTACAACTCGACCATTCTTTGATTTTATGTCATGGTAAGGGATACCAGCCTCCACCAAGGACTGAGTCCCCTGCAAAGCAGACCAAGATGCCAAGGAAAGAACACGGATTCCGGCATGAGACAGGCTGGGGGACATCCTAGCTCTATCACTTATTAGCTTTGTGGGCTTGACCATGTTTCCTGGTCTCTCTGAGCCTCAGCTTCCTCAACTGTAAAATTGGAGGATAATTCCACCTTCCTCCCTGGGTGGATGGCAGGACAGGCCCCAGCACTGTGTCTGATGCACAACTTACATTCTGTGAAGGTCAGGCCCATCTCCTTCCCAAACACCTCCTCAAACACATACCTCAGAACATAGCCCACCAGACTCCTGAGCAGGAACTTCCAAGTCTGAGGGAACTTGGGCCACCTCCAGGCCCCCAAATAATCTCCAAAGTGTCATGACAACCTACCTCTAACACCATCCAGTAAATGCCAGACATGGCCCCCAACCTCCCCATCCTCCAAGAGGATTTTCCTTTTCTTCATTCAAAGCTTGGAAGGAGGTGGTAATGCTGAAGCACCAAAAGCATATGTTCAAGTCCTATTTGTTACGCCCTTCATAGGCAAAATGTGCGTCATAACCTGAAGGGGAAGAGCTGAACAGCAGGCAGGAGTTGAGGGGAATCCTAGCTCCATGAGCACTGCACAGGTGGGGAGGGAAACTGCACTGAGTACACTGGCATGAGGCTCCCAAACCCAGTGGGACTCGGCTGGAAGCCAGAGGACATCTGGAGGGGGGGCAGCCTGGCGTAGTGATTCAGAGCACAGCTGGACTCAAATCCCAAATCTGCCATGTCCTAGCTGTGTAAACCTCTGTTTCCCTTTCCGTAAAATGGCATAATAACAGCACCCACCTCCTGGGGTGTTATGAGGGCTGAGAAAATGCATGTGCAGCACTTAGCACACAATAACTACTACATGGATAAGAGGCATATAGCAGCTGCTCATGGAAGACTAGCTATTGGGTTAGCAATCATTGGGGCGGTAAGTACGTTTTGTTTTGCTTTGCTTTTTGATCTTCCTCCATTTCTCTGTTCGGTTGGAAGGATATACACCCAAGCACCCCATTCATTCAATCATTTAGCATCTATAAAGTGCTCGCCTCAGTACAAAGGCTGGGCAAAAGAGATGCCTAGCCCTTGGGAGCTTATGGGTGAGTGGAAATGTAGCTTAGCTCAGCTCACGTTTACTAGGCACCCCTTATGTTTCAGGCCAGAGCTAAGCCCTGGGGGTGGGAGGAAGGGACATCGAGGCCAACCAGATCTGGCTGGTCTGGCAGTGGACCATGGGGAGCCACCTCCTCGAGCCCCGAAAACTTTACTTCCTCCCTCAGCTCCACTGCATCTCAAATCATCACACCGAGACCTTATTATCTTTTCTAGTCTTCCCATTTTATACCCTTATTATCATGCTCCTGATATTCAGCATTCACAGGCACTTAATCAAGGTCTGCTGGTTTATTACAACAACTTCTAGCTGATATATTTCCCCTTATCTGGGAACTCCACCACAGCGACTGTTAGTGTTTAAAAAGATCTTTCCGAGGTATCATTTCACTTGTTCCTGATGATAATTAATTGTAAGAACTGATCTAGATGTTAGGGGGAACCAGCCTTTGGAAATTGATGGCCGTGTAGGTTATCGTGACAACCGGGGCCTTTCTAAGACGTTACGAGCAGGCTGGCTGCAGGCAGCCGGGGAAAGGCGGCTTTTGGATAATCGTCTCGGTGGCTGCACGGATCATCGCTTTCGGGTTCTGTTATTAGTTTCATTATTCCACACAAGTTCCATTTTGTGCCCATTGGATAATTGGCCAAGAAGACACCTCTGCATTTTAATGGAGCCAACAACTATTAAATAGAGACAGCCCCACACAGTTTAGGGCACATCACAAGAGCAGCAAACAAGATGGGCGCTGACTCTGGTGTTCACAGCCCTAAGCATAAGCTCGAGGTAGGAGAAGTGTGTGCCATGAAAGCTCTCTGATGGCACCCAGGAGGGTGGTTTTAGAGGTCCAGATGGAGAAGAAGGCTGCAATGAGGTGTATGACTGGAGGTGGGAAGGAGAGATGTGCACATACTGGGAAAGGCAGAAATGCCACCTTGAGAAAAACACCAAGCTTCACAGATGAGCACACCAAGTCTGGGGAAAGGACGTTTCCTAGCATCTTGCTTTGGATAAAACACAGAGTCAAATCACAAATTCCCATGCCCCTTGGTACCAGCAGCCCCGTGGATTCCAGAAGAAAGGTCTTTGCCTGACGCCCTCTCATAGGCGGGGCACAGTGCTGGGCCCTACTGAGGAGACACTGGAGAACAGGACAGCATGGTCTCCTCCCTCAAAGTCCAGTGGGGGATATGCACCAGTACAATAGAATGGAAATAGGGTGCCATGAGAGCAGCTGAAAGAGCTACTTAACCCAGATTGGACTTAGCCAAGGCTTCCCAGACAAAGGGCCTCTGAGCTGGGGCCTGAAGGATGGGTCATGATTATCCACAGAAGGAGGGTGGAGCAGAGAGATGAGTATGCTTATAGCGCAGGAAACAATATGGAGCATGTTCTATACGGTTGGAGCAAGACCATGAGAAGGAGGACAGTGACAGTGATGAGGACAGAGAGGGAGGCAGGGCCAAATCAACAAGAGCCTTGCTTGGATTTACTATGAAGGCAACAAGGGGCCCTGACAGATATCAAGAAGAGGAAAGACATAATTATATTGGCATTTCAAGGTAAGCCTTCTAGGTATCCAATATGATGTTCTGGAATGTACCTTGTACTCAGAGAGAGGAGACCAGGGGCTTCTCCCAACTCTGCCACTTGCCAGCTTTGTGTTTTGGATGAATCATTTCCCCTCATGAGCTTAATTTTATCATCTATAAAATGGAGCCAACAATGACCAGGCCCTGGGCATCTCACAAAGGCATTGTGAGGCTCCAGTCATCCAAATGGGAGCATCACAAACTGGAACAAGTTACACAAATGCAACAGATAACCACAATTTCCCTCAACACTAACATCTCACTTCATCCCACAGCTTTAACCCTCCCCAGGGAAAAAATCTGTTTAGACCTAAAAAAAAAAAAGGTTGACTATGAATTTCCATTGCTCTCTCCAGCCCTCACCCCTGCAGTAAAGAGTAGGTTTGAGTGGCTAACACGGCTGCCGAGGAAAAAAAGGAACATGGGTAAAGAGGCATCCTAGGACTTGGTGACGCAAAGCCCCCAGACTCCAGGTAACCCCTGAGATAAATAATCCACCCCAATGACAAAGAGCTGATGGAAATAACCACATGTCGTGAAAATGGAGTGCGGGAGCCCAATGCAACAGTGGCCTCATATCTTACTTCTCTCACCAGACAATCGTTTTCCAGGACCATAGAGCCCCACTCAGCTCAGACGAAACTGCTAATTTGTCAGAGCACAGGTTTGCACCCTGAGGGCCCATTCTGCCTCAGGACCTCACTGACAAGTGGCCACTATCGAGCTGATGCTATCATCCAGTTTTTGCCAGCTGGAGTGCTTTGCACCAAACTGAACATCAGAAACCCTATAGAAGAAGCTGGGCCAGAATGAAAATTAGTTGGATTTCCATTCTTCAGCCAATAAGCCTGAAAAAGGTAACTCCTAGGAGACAGCTGTATGCAGAGATGTTTCCCAAACAAAATTTTCCACTTTGACCTTAAGGAATTAGACAAAAATGCATGGCTGCCCACTTTATTTTAGGGAGGAACACGGGAGAAGCACAAGGTTTCCATCTGGAGAGTACCAACAGGAAGACATCCTGTTGACTCACTGAGAGCCCATAAAGCACAGAAAGAGGATGGGCTGACCCCACTTCCCCACATCAGAGGAAGCCTGGGAACATCAGTGGAGCCTCCACTGGGGCTGGCAACCCAAGGCAGGGAGTATGCAGTGCCTTTTCACAGGCCTCAAGCACAGAGGCAGAGCTGTCATCCTACAGAAGAGTGCAGCAGGTACACCAAGATAGACATGCAAGAACGTTCTCCAGCATCCTGTGAGAGAAGTGCACAGGACTTAAACTTCATTCAACAGAAAACTTGGAAAATAGAGTCAAGCGCACTTTGATCATCTGACTAGATGTGTATGTTCTAACATAGAAAGTTGTCCAAAATCTAGTGTTAAGTGAAAAAAAGTTACTTTTGAACACAACGTGTATAATCTAGTCCTATTTTTATAAAATCTTAAGACTTCACTTTTTTTGGGTGCTGTACCAAGAACTTCCAGTCGTCATCTTGTTTAATCCTTTACGGGAGAGGTAAGTACACTAACCTCATTTTGTAGTTGAGGACATTAGCTCAAAACTCTTTCTCCTCAGTCAGCTCTGCTGAATACAGAACTATACAGCTTCTCATGGACCAGGGCAAACACTTGTAGTCTGTCTTGAGTTTGTTTTTTTTCCCCCTTAAGGATTATACTGCATTCTAAATATTAACTCTCAAAAAAAGTTAAAATGCACGTACACTGATTCTCTTTTGCTTATGACAAATAAAAAAAATCACAAGCAAAAAACAAACACATCTACACCATAATCCATGATTTTACTAACTTCTCTTATGTCAAAGTGACACTGATATCGAATATTTTTAATAAGTTGATACTCAACAGATGAGTGGATAGAAAGATGGGATTTTTTTCACTTACCTGGGTAGCTCCAGCTGATCTTGTCCTGCCTTCCCGAAGGTTCTTCTCTGCTACATCTACTCATTCCCAGCTCCTGGAATGATCTCCATCCCACCTGAGCACAGATCATAGCCCTCCCACCAAGACCTGAGCTACAGTCTTGGCTTCTCTGAAACCACAACCTTTGGAGGGAGCCGAGCCATGCCCAGATTTCACAGGGCTATGCAGAAATCCTCCCCCTCTAGACAAACTTCAGTCGCAAATCCCTGAATAAACCTTTACCACTCACAATCGTGAAACACCAAACAACTCACACTGGGCTTATACCTGTTCCCATAAACAACCAGTTTGTCAATCACAAGGATCCAACAAGTGTGTGGATGACAAGAGGCTGTACTTACTCATCTCTGTATCCACTTGTTTTCTTAACAGAGCTCACCCCCTCTCCCACCCGTTCTCCCTAAATCCTGCCTCCAATTTGCCTGAAACAAAAATTTGAGCACTTGCAGGTCAAACAGCCTATCTCCAACTAATGGTTCAAGAAAAAGAGCATCCGTAGACACACTGAGAAATAATTCCAAATGGAAAGAAAATACAGAAAATGCTTCGTCCAACTCATAACAGTATGAACAAATTTAATATGGAAGAGGAAAAAAGTAATTGTAAGGGGTCAGGCAGAGTTGACCCCCTTCCTATCCCCGCTCCACCCTTCACAACAGTGTCTGCAGCCTCAAGCCTTTCCCCTCCCAGCGAGCCACTGGGTGGGTGAGAGGGGTGCGCAGGCCAGTGTCTCTGGGTGGTGAAAGACAGTGACCAAACATGCCTGTCCTTTGTCACTAACCACCCTTCTCGTTTCCCCTTCTGCCAAGCCATCTGCGGGAAAATGTCAACATGTGCTGCTGGGAGCAAACGTATTTGCTAATTTATGTGCTGGGTAAATTCACTTATTCAGAAGAATAATAAAAATGTGACTGCTCATCACCCTTCCCTTTGAGAGTAAAGACATCTTTATTAATGATTTTAAAACCTGAAGAAATGGGAATGCTTGTTCTGTTTACATTTCCCTATATTAGATAGAAGACATTCTCTTGCTGGTGGCAAAACATCAAAAATACCCTTCTGGTCATGATTTATTGCAGGAGAAATTTCATTAAATTGGGATGTGATCATGTGTCTAGCTATCAATTACATCACTGGGAAAAGAAAACAACAGACATTTACATTCTCAGTAATGCCTGTAATAAGCGCTCTGTGTTCCTGGGAAGCGTTTGAAAACATTTTCCAAGCCTTCATATTTTAACCACTAAGGTCCAGAGCTTCAAATGCTGCATATTCTGGTGCTGAACAAAGGCAACGATGATCCCCAGTATTTCTTCCCCTCATACTAACTGTAGAATATTACATTCTGTCTCCAGTGTGCTGTAGCTTTGCTGATCAAAGCCTGTTCCACTACAGACCTCCTTGATTCTGAATTTGGCCTGAATCCACAAATGAACCTTCAATTAGGACCAGGGAAGCATTCAGATTTGAGAACCAGCACGGTTACAGGTGAACCCGAAGAGAAGATACAGCGTGACATTTCTAAGTCCTAATTAAAGGATAACAGCCATTTGGGGAGTTAAATTTTAAGTAGATAAGGAAAAAGGGTATTTGAGGATAAATAGGCAAGTAGAGATTTATGAATAATTCCTGGATTAGGGGAGAGGGAGAGATAGATAGAGAAGGTCCCAAATGTCTTGAGATTCCTATCATAAAAGATAGTCCCTTCCCAGGGCCAGCCTGGTGGCATAGTGGTCAAGTTCGCACACTCTGCTACGGCAGCTCAGGGTTTGCAGGTTTGGATCCCAGGTGCGGACCTAGCACAACTCGTCAAGCCATGCTGTGGCAGCATCCCACATAAAATAGAGGAGGATTGGAATGGATGTTATCTCAGCAACAATCTTCCTCAAGCAAAAAAGAGGAAGGTCAGCAATAGATGTTAGCTCAGGGCCAATCTTCCTCACACACAAAAAAAAGACACTCCCTTCCTATTACAATCAAGATACTTCTGATTTAAGTCAGTGCTACTGGTAACCCCAGGGCTGAATTTTTAAATAGCATTTGTGAGAGAGAAGCAGAGATCAACCCACATGTTTGTGTGGCTGTTGAAAGCTACCAGCTGAGGGGAAAACTGTGAACTCTATAGGCCCAGGGTGGAGTGACATGCACCAAAGGTGGTAGGAAGGGTCCTCTAGGATGGGATCATGGTGACAGCTAGGTCTTGCCTTCTCCCTCCATTGTAGAGAATAGTGGAAACTGTCTGGATCCTCATAATGGGGTAAGCAGGCAATCATTCCTTGGTCCAGACAGATCCTTCACCACATCCCAGAAGCTCTAACCCATTGAGCACTAAGCCAGAAAGCCATAAGCAGGAAAACTCTAACTGCTCAATTGCCCAATGAATCAAAATTAAAACGAAGGTCCTCATTTTATTAACCCAGAGTCTGGCAGCACATTCACCTTGCTTCTGGGAAAAAAAAGAAAAACTTTTGCTAAACCACATCCAGTTATGTCCCTGCTAATTCAACTGAATGAAAATACATTAGCCAGCACGCTTAACTGTTACCTTAGCAACCCAGAGAAATCACATATTCCTAAATATTCTAAAATTTCAGGTCATCTTGTTAGCTCTCAGAAACATAAGCAGATAAAAATTATAAACCCACAGGTCCAAGAATCTCAATGAAGCCCAAGCACAAGAAACATGAAGAAAACTATCTGAAAGCACATCATAATCAATTGCTCAAGACCAGCGGTAAAGAGAAAATCTTCAAAGCAGCTAGAGGAAAGGAAGAAGGGAAAAGGAAAATAACAAATTTCTTGACGGAAATAATGCAAACAAGAAGACAAAGGAGCAATATCTTTAAAGTACTGAAAGAAAAAAACTGTCAACCTAGAATTCTATACCCAGCAAAATGTCTTTCAAAAATGAAGTTGAAATAAAGACTTTTTCAGACACTTAGAAAGCTGAGAGAATTCCTCACCAGCAGAGTTAAACTACAAGAAACACTGAAGGACATACTTCAGGCAGAAGGAAAACCATGCCAGATGGAAATATGGATCTACACAAAGACACAGAGAGCTCTGGATATGGTATCTCCATGAGCTGTCAGAATCAACACTCTCACATATATTAATTGCTTTCCTTATAGTAATTATCTTGTTGAAAAGATGTTTTAACTCTTGCCTGCATGGTATTGCTTTCTTTGATATTACCTTGAGTTAAGCAGAAGAGCAAAAGTAATAGCTTCATATAATCCTGCTCAAAGATAACAATAAAAAGGACTTGAGAAAATCTATAAATTAAGAGGAAACAAAATAAAACATATAGTGGAGGAAGTAATCTGTAACTCTTAAAACAGAAGGCTACCAGGGCCACCCTGGTGGCACAGCAGTTAAGTGCACATGTTCTGCTTTGGCGGCCTGGGGTTTGCCGGTTTGGATCCCAGGTGCAGACATGGCACCGCTTGGCAAGCCATGCTGTGGTAGGCGTCCCACATATACCATAGAGGAAGATGGGCATGGATGTTAGCTCAGGGCCAGTCTTCCTCAGCAAAAAGAGGAGGATTGGCAGTAGTTAGCTGAGGGCTAATCTTCCTCCAAAAAAAACCAGAAGGGTACCAAATTAATATGAATAAGAAACCGTCAAACATTTTTCCAAAGTGGTTATACCATTTTACATTATTGGCAGCAATCCATGAGAGTTCCAGGTGTTCACACATGATCCACATCCTCACCAACACTGGTTATTGTCAGTCTTTTAAATGTTAGCCCACATAGTGGATGGGAAATAGTATATAATTATGATTTTAGTTTGCATTTCCCTGATGACCAATGATTTTGAATATCTTTTCATGTGTTCATTGGCCATCTGTAGATCTCCTTTTGTGAAGTTTTGTTCAAATCTTTTGCCCATTTCCTCATTGGATTGCCTTCTCTTTATGAAGTTGTAATATTGCTTTGTGTATCCCATAATCAAGTCTTTTGTCACATATACATATTACATATATACACATACACACATACACATATATAAAATATTTTCTCCCAGCCTGTGACATGTGTTTTTTTCATTTTCTTAGTGAAGTTTTCCAAAGAGCATAAGTTTTTAATCGTGACAAAGTCCAATCTATTTTTTTCCCTTATATAAGTGCTTTTGTATCCTATCTGAAAAATCTTTGCCCTACCTCAAAGTAATGAAGATTTTCTCCTATGTTCCCTCCTAGAAGTTTTATGTTTAGGTGTGTGATCCATTTCAAGTTTATTTTTTACACAGTTTGAAGTAGGAGTCAAGGTTTTTTTTTTTTTTTTCATACAGTTATCTAGTTGTTCCAGCACAGTTTGTTGAAAAGTGTGCCCTTTCCCCAGTGATTTACCTTGGCATTTTTGGTAAAAAAAAAAAAAAAAAAAAAAAAATCAACTGACCATATATGAGGGGGCCTATTTCTGGACCTTCTATTCTGTTCCATTGATCTATAAATGGGACTCAGCAATTCTACTCCTAGGTATTTATGCAAGAGAAACTAAAACATATGTCCACAAAAGCTTTGTACATAAATGCTCATGACAGCTTTATACATTATAGTCGCAGGCTAGAAACAACTCAAATGTCTGTCAAGAGGTGAATAAACAAATTATCTTACATCCATACAATGGAATATTAGTCAGCAATAAAAAATAATGAATTACTGATACAAACAATAACATGAACAAATCTAAAAAAGATTATGCTAAGAGAAAAAAGCCAGACACAAAAGATTACAAACTGTGTGATTTCATTTATATGGCAAAACTTGTCTACAGTGACAGAAAGTAGATCAGGTCTCATGAGGCTGGGGGATTGATTGCAAAGGGGCCAGAGGAAACTTATGGTAATGGAAATGTTCTAAATCCTAATTGTTGTCATATTTAGATGGGTATATACATTTGTTAAAGCTGAAACTGTACACTTAAAATGGGTACATTGTATTGCATGCAAATTATTCCTCAATAAAAATGACTTTTACAAAGCAGATTTCTCTGTTATCAATATGGGCTTTCTATTCTAAAAGTTTACCAAAGGATCTGTCTACATTCATAAGCATGAAAGATCACACTTATAAAGATGCTGGGCTGCCCTCATTTCTATCGACTATTTCCAGAATGCTTTCACAAAGCTAATATTTTAGACTAACACTTAAGATTGGGCTTAGTACAATGGATGGCCTTACCTAGGAGAGACACATTTATTACTAATGTACTTATTGATCTGCCCTGGTTGTTTATTTTCCAGAGTCCCATAAAACCATTGGTATGGCAAAAGACTATGATGCTGGAGACATGGAGGAATATTCAACACAGATCTAACCCACTGCATAACATCTTCTCCTCACATGTGTATCTTCCCATTTGTGTCACCATGCAAACATCCTTCCCAACCCGCCCTGCAAGAGAGAATGACCTGGCATTCTGCTGCCAAATTCATCTCCAAGAAGAGAAATATAGTTTGCATTTTCTAAAGCAAATGGTAACTCTAATGAATCACCATACACCAGCACACTGCAGAGTACTGAGGCTTGCCCAGGCAGCCACGTTCACACCCCACTTCCTGAAGGCTGATGACACATCTACAACCTCTGGTTTAGCAAACCATGTATCGAAGCTTCTCAAGCTGGGAACTTCTTATCCCAGCAGTGCCCTGCGTTGTACCAGGGAGCACAGCAAACCACAAAATAACGTAGTGTGTCTTTTCTGGACCATCAATTTTACCTGGAAATTTAGAAAGGAAAAAGGGTTTTTATGGTAAAATCATCACACTATATTATGTGATAGAAAGCAATATTCACATAACTGTTAAGATTTTAAAAGGACACTTCGAAGACATTTCCCACCTATAATAGCTGCTTCAGGTTAAACCCCCCAAATCCTCAAACCCCTTTAGGAGAAATGTTCCTTCTTCTATACCGTTAAGGGTATACTCCATAAAAAATTTTTTTAAAAATTTTTTAAAAGGCTGCCAGGAGTTCCAGAACATGCTCAAAACCACTAAACTGACGGGGATCAGAGAAACCAGCTCCTGGCATGTTCCTAGTCTCCCACCAACTCATTCTAGCCCCATAGCCAGGCAGAAGTCAGGTGCTAGACCAAACAGCCAGGGCTCCAACACTGGCTCGGCCACATCTTTATGTTACCACCTCACAAGAATTACCGTAGTTTCTGCATCCATAAAATAGAGATGACAACAGTAGTTAGTTTATAAAGTACTCTGCAGTTAAATTGCCTGGCCAACAGTAAGTGATCAATAAATGTTAGCTGCCTATCATCACTGTTGTGGTTTTATTATTGTTTTTAATCTCTATATACCATAGCATAACCTTTTTACATACCAACTGTGATCCATTCAGTAATAGATTATTGACTCCTTGCTCTCAAATGCAGAGGGAGGTAATGAGACTTCTAAACACCCAATCTGGATGCACAGCCTTTCAGAAACTTTCACTCAGAAATGGTATACTCCTTGGACATCAACTGACATCTGCAAAAGATATAAGGGCTTTTTTTGGCTGAGCTTCAAAAAGTGACGTGAAGCAGGCTCTGGTCTTCAGTTTCGCAGTGGAAATGAACTTAAGAACTAACTCAATCCTTCTGAACAAACAAGACCAATTTATAACTCAGTGTCCACTTATGTATTCACATACAACAGGAATATCCATGATCAAGAGTCAGCCGTCCACCCAAGGAGGCCCCCTTCAGGCTGTGTGGGACCTCCCAGGAGACCAAAGCACAGATTAGAAGTTTGCCTCATGAGTACAGAATGAGAACCAAGACAATGGCGTGTTTTCGAGGGATAATTCTAACAGTGGCAACCTGATGAGTTTTTCTCCTACCTTCCAAGGATATTTCTTCTTAAAGAATTTGGATAATCTCCTCTAGGAAAACACTGGAAAATTCTTATTACATTTAACCTGAGTTTCCTCAAACCTCACCAACATGTGGGCCTCTCCCCAGTGCCTGCTCCAATGTGATATCAGACCTGCAGCCTCCAGAAATCTCATCCAGTTATTTCTAGGAATCCTGGGAAGTGAAATACACAAGTTTGTAAATAATCCTTCCCAATCTGGCTCCCCCTTATTGTTGTGTTCTACCTGAGTAATACCTTGAGAGTGCTGGTATCTCTGCGAAGAGTACAGTCTCCAAGAGCTTCCAGGGCCACCAACCCAGAAGGTATATTGCTGTGTGTGGCAGAGAGAGCTAGTGGTCACCAAAGATTCATGTTCACCTTTCACAGACTAGAGGTGTGCTGGGAAGCAGCTGCCAAACTATCAACTTCATTTCCCAGCCCCCGGTGCACTAGGTGAGACCATGTGACTAATCCTCGCTAATGGACTAAGTAGAAGTAATGCATGTCCCCTCCAGGTTGAATGGTTAAAAGAAGTGGGCATGTAATTTTCCATGCTGTCTCTTTCCCCATTTGCCAGTGGACACATATTAAAGACAGTAACCTCTCCAATAGCCTGGGAACCTGAATGACTCTGGGAAGCAGAGCCTTCCCCTAACCCACTGAGTTTTGGGGATTTCTCTCTTATAGCAGGCAGCAGTATCTTAACTGAAACACCGTGCTCCCTGCTGGACTGGAGAGAAGGCCTGTGACGCCTGGGCCCAAAGCAACGTGGACTGTGGTCACAAGTCTCGCCAAGGCCGCCATGAAAACCAGGTTTCATGTTTCAAGTTTCTTTAGTTTATGTTCATGTTTAGTTCAGTTTCATGTTCAAGTTTCTTTCATTTACTCTGGAAGAAACCAATAAGCAGTGCCAGGGTTAGGAATAAGCCAAGGCTAGAAGGGAGGACCAAGCTCTCCATTGTCTCCCTTGTTTTCTCATAAAGGTCTAACCAGAGCTTGGTGGTCATGGGCATCCCTCTGCAGTAAGATGCCCACCAGAACAGAACACAGGATCTCAGAACTGTGGTTTCACTACTTCCACCATGCACCTCAGAACCCAGAAACAACTTAAACCACCACAAAAGGCAATGCTTGAGCTACTCAGCAAGTCATATCACCCTGGTCAAAGACCAGCTTCCATGTTACAAAGCATTGCTGTGTCAGGAGTGACCTCCCCTTATTTGTGCCGGCACTATAGAGCCCTGAAGTTTTCCATTTCTGTCCACTTCAGGGCTTTCCATGGACAAGCTGAGACATGACCTACCACTATCCACTCCCTGAAACCACCACCAGACATACCATTCTCTCTATAACCTGGGGTAGATTCAGCTCACAAATTGGTCAGCACATTCCGGTGAGGGAGAAAGTAGAGAGAGCAGTGGCAGAAGTGAAGGTGAGAAGGCAGGTTGGGTCCTTTAGCTAACAAAGAGGCTTCGGAGGTGTTGAGCAAGAGGATTCTAAGATACAATGGCATCTGTGTTTCACCAAGAAAACCATATGGAGAAAATGGAAAGGCAGGGAGCCCAGTTAGGAGGCTGTCACAGCCAACCAGAAGAGATGGCCACTTGGGAACCAGTCCTCAACCTGTCCTTCCATGCAACTCCCTCAACACCTGGATTTACTTACAGTTTGCTGGGATTTGTGGGATCTAAGGTCCCTTTTTCCTGTTTGCATCATCCATGCTCACTCTGCATCTTTCCCTGAAAAACGTGCAGACTCTCTCTATTCATCGAATCAGAGTTTCGTGTTCTCCCTCAAATGCACCTTGAACGAGGAGTAACCCGTCCCTGTTAGACATTAAGTCATCCCCTCAGCATCCTGCCGCTGGCCCCCAGATTCCCCTTCTGGCTCTCCTCACAGGACCCCCGCCCACTGCCACCCCCACCCAAAATCAGATGACCAATCAGAATTCTGTGAGTTGTCTTAACACCTCTGTCTCCCTAATTCACCCACCTTGGAATAAAACACCAAATCCTACTGCTTCTACCTCCTGAATACCTACCTCTCTCAAGGCCTTCAATTTCTTTCCTCTACTGTTGCCACCATAATCCAAGCCAGTAGCAACTCTCTCATGTGGACTAATGAAACACCCTCTGTCCTGGAGGTCCCACACCTATTCTTGCTCCCCTCCAAACTATTTCCATACCACAACAAGAATGATCTTTTAAAATTTACACGTGATTATTGCACTCTCTATGGAAAACCTTTAGTGGCTTCCTTTTTTTCTTAGGATAAATACAAAATCTCCATATGGTATTCACAACACTATAATGGTCTAGCCCCTGCCTACCTTTCCGGGGTCTTTCTGCTGTTCCCCCATTCACTCATTCTGTTCCCATTCTGCTGTCCTCCTTTCAGCCCTGAAACGTTGCAGACTTCCTCAGACTGCTCTGTCTCTGGGAATACGTCTGTGACTGTGCCTCCTCTTTTTCTCTCTTTGCTCTCACGTACCCTTCGCCTGTTTAAGGCACAGCTTTCTCAGTGAAGTCTTTCTAGCCCACCACCATCCCCTTCTCACCCCATTACATTAGTCCTCTCATTACAGATAATATACATTATATTGTGCTTTGAATATAATGTATGTGAATAGATTATATAATGTAAATATAAATAATTATATGCATGTAAAATACATATTTTTTCCTTTGTAGCACTTATTACATCTGTAATTAAATACTTATTTGGGTAATTATTTGTTTAATAGCTATCTCTTCTGCCAGAATGTAAGCTCCCTGAAGGCAGGACTGAGGTTAACTTGTTCACTCCTGTATCCTCGTTGCCTAGAACACCGCCCCAGGCACTCAGTAAGTCTGATCTGGACTAATAAATTCAGCATTCCCATGTAATAGATGAAGAAACTGAGGCCCAGAAAAGGGAAGGGGCTGTCCTAAAGTCTTGCCATCTTGTCAGAGCCGTGGTTTAGACCCTGGACTCTTAATCCACAGTTCAATCCTTAGCCCCTACTGATACCTAAGTCACTCCAGCCCTAAGAGATCAACCCACCCATGATCCAAGGAAGAGAATAAAACCTAACTACAGACACCAAAGATCAGTATTCAAATCCTGGATTTGCCACTTAAACTTTACAAGACTGTGGCAGAAATTAAACAAAGCGGTGCACGTACTGTGATCCACATAAGATCAGGCACCTATAATCCCTCTAGAGATGCAGCTGTTCCTAGCACAGCTCGTGAAGTGTGTTCTTCAATTCCCGAGCGTCCACCCCAATCACGCCAGAATAGCCAACTCCTTAGGAAGGCAGGAAAGCATTTCATGAGGAGCAGTCACTGTTCCCCCCAGGCAGCCAGCAAACAGTGTTCAATGAAGATGATAAATACACGATACTGAACTTACCACACAGATGTGTGTTCAGCATTGGGCACACACAGCCACATGGCAGGTGATCCATCTTAAAAAGATGGCATTGCTGGCTAACTGATTTCTGCCAGCCATGTATTTACAAGGAATTTAAATTTTGATTTAAATGTACTCCAAGCATTATTATTGAATGTACCAAAGGCTCTATTCTCACATGGCCAAAAAAGACAATCCATCACCCCAGCTCATATTCCGTCAATGCCCAGACAGCCTCTGCCTCATGCAGGAAAGTCGGCATCCTGGAAGCTTTTCCACCACTGGCATATTAAAATGATGTTTCAGCCAATTCCATAATCACCTATTTTTTGCCCATGATGTTTCAGGCCCTGTGCAAGGCCCCAGGGACTCAGCAATGGTGAGCCACAGCCTCTGCTCCGGGAAGCTCACGGTCTAGTGAAATCACATTTGTATAGCACTTTACAATCTCCTAAGTGATTTCAATTAAACCTTTTATCTATCTTTCCTGGTACTTTTATTATTATTGCATATGCCTTCCTTGGTCTGAGAAGAATTTGACTTAAAATTTGTTTCCAGTTAAAATCAGGCAAAGGACCTTACTTATCCTCATTTTTTGGCTTTAGAATTCTAAGTAGAGAGGAACAAATCATGGATTCCTCTAGAAATGCACAGTGGGTCAGACTGTTGAGCAGCTGCCCAAAAGCCACTGTAAACCCCTATTCTCTCGTTGCCGCTCACAACAGAGGTTGAATAGTCAGACACTTGCCAGCCTCCCTTTCACTGAGGGGTCATCATATGACCTAGTTCCAGGCACGTCAATACCTGTAACAATCTGTTCGGGGTTTCTAAGAAAGCTTTTGCTTTGATAAGAAAAGACAGTCAGCTGGCTTGGCGCTATTCCTTCTCGCTGTCTTCACATCACATAAATGTGATGCTTGGAACTGTAACAGCCATCTTGCAAACAGGAGGCAATGAGCAAGTCAGAAGGGAAAGGCTCAGAGAACGAGAGTCGTTATTGTTGCTACTGTTGAGCCGCTGAGACAATAACAGCAGCTATATCCCTCTAGACTATTAAGTAAGAAAATCCAAGCCCTCGTTTTTTAAACTATTGCAAGAGAGGTTTTCTGTTACTGCAGCCACGCAGCCCTGGAATACACTGTTCAGGGTGTGACTGAGCACACGCCTCTGAACTAGATACACGTGGGTTGACATACCAGTTCAGTCACCTTCAAGCTACATGAATCTGGACAAGTTATTTAACTCCTCAGAGTTCAGTTTCCACCATCTATGAAATGAAAATACTATAACTGCTGGCAAGAATGTAAAAGGGTGCAGCCGCTAGGGAAAAGAGTATGGTCATTCCTCAAAAAGTTAAACATAAAATTGCCATGTGATCCAGCAATTCCACTTCTAGGTACCTACCCAAAAGAATTGAAGACAGGAACTCTAAAAGATGTTTGCACACCCAAGCTCACAGCAGCATTGTTCACAATAGCCAAAAGGTGGAAGCAACCCAAATGTCTGTCAACGAATGAATGGATACACAAAATGTGGTGTATCTACGATGGAGTATTATTCAGCCTTAAAGAGGAAGAAAATTCTGACACATGCTACAACACGGATGAACCCTGAAGACATTATGCTAAGTGAAATAAGCCAATCACAAAGGACAAATACTATATGATTCTATTCATACGAGATACTTAGAGTAGTCAAATTCATGGAGACAGAAAGTAGAATAGTGGTTGTCTATTCTAGGGGCTGAGGGAGAGGGGAATAGAGTTTTCATTTTACAAGATGAAGATGTTCTAAAGATAGATGGTGATGATGGTTCTCTTAATGTGACTATATTTAATGCCACTGAACTGCATACTTAAAAATGGTTAAAATGGTAATTTTGTTATATACATATTTTACCACAATATTTAAAAAATATTTTTTAATTAATAAAAAAATAATTTTAGAAATTAAATAAAATGAAAAAAACATCTTAATGAAGTCACAGGTTGTCAGACTACCCCAGGGGCTGACCACCACCCTGGGTCCAGTCCCACAACGCCTGCCCCATTGTGCATTTGTCCCAGATAAAGGTATCTAAAAGACATTTCATTCATGCAGCAAATAGGCACAATTATTTGTCTCTAGGAAGCCAAAGATGAGTCAAATGGCTTCCTGCCCTGAGGACAACAAAAAGACATCCACACATCACCACACTACAAGGTAGAACGTAACGCCTGCCCCAGAAAGAGGCAGAGACGGTGCAGCATCTTCAGAGGTCGGAGCCACTGCTCATAGCTTTGGAATTTGAGAAAACTTACAAAGGAGAGATGGCACTGGAGCTGGACTTGAAGAATGAGAACACTTATTACTGAAACAGGAGGTGTTTTAAAGACGTTTCAGCTAGCAATAACAGCAGTGTGAGCCAAGAGGGCAGGGCGTCTTCTCTGGTTGGAAGGAATTGCGCATTAGGATGAGCAGGAAAGACAAGAGCCAGATGAAGCCCCAAGAACCAGGCAAGGAATTCAGACCTCTATTTCACAGAGGAGGGCAGGAGATCGAGATGTATGTTTGTACCCACAGCACCTAAGACTATTCTAGGCACAAGTTCTTAAAAACTGACAACTCACCAAGTGGCCAGCAGCATCTGGAGAGATCCTCCAAAGACCAGCATTGGTTATGGAGGAGGGCAGGCCCCACTCAGCTGCCAAGACCACCTCCTACAGGCCCCCATTACCTGCGCTACTTCGAAAGAGAATGAGGAGCCAAACAATTACCTCAAAAGGCCTTCAGTGACTGGTGGACACCACAGGCAAGCCATAGCCTCCCAAAAGCCTTTATCATGCATGCTCCCAGATGGGGTCTACCCTACAGACAGAGCAAGGGCTTCCCTTCCAAAGCAACAGTGGCCTACCCTCCTCCCAGCACAACTCCAAATGTGGGCAGCAGGCCCCTTGGGAGCATTTGCCCACGTCCCTCTCCATATTGAATGCAAGTAAACTAGCACAAACAATTGAGGGAAAATAGAAGAAAAATGGATAAGTAGATTCAACGCAAAAAAAAAATTTATTCAATTGAGTCCAATTTTAAGAAATTATTTCAAAGTCCTAATCGCTAATAAGTGATGAAACAATTCATGACAGAAATTGCAATTACCAAAGAAATGATCTTTTCTGCAACAGCAATTTTAGTGACATTTATAACACACAAGAAATCATGAAGCTTAATTATTTGAATTTACTGGGGCTACAGATGCCGTGTTGAAATCTAATTAAACAGATCCACCAAAACTGGCCAGCTGAAGAAATGGCAAAGTTGCTGAACCACGCACTGGCTTTTAAAAGCAATGCATGAACAGCCTCCAAATAGGCAGTGAGTAATGAGCTATCTTTCTTCCTCAACTGTCACTTGAAAAAAAAGAGACATTTCTATATTGATCTTCAGTCCTTCACAATAGAATTTACTTCAACTCCTAAAACACATCCCCCATCCCAACCATCTTTGATAGATCTCCAGGATAAATGGAAACTCTCCCGCTACTACTTACCTTCAGGTCCTACAGCCAAACTATACCAGATCTCGAGGAAGTAAGTACAAATCCTTAAGTAGTTGCAAAAAAGATTTCCTTCCTCAATTTGTTAAGAATGTTAACAGTCAAACATTAATAGCCTCGAGAAGTTTTATAATTCCTCAAATATCAGTGAATTGCTTATTTAAATACTAAGTATTTCATGAAGATGAGATTCTGATTATAAAAACAATAAATGCTCAAAGAAGAAAATATAGAAAACACGTAAAGGTGCAAAAAAGAAAATTAAAATTGCCAACAGTCTCACCAACCATAAAGAACAACAATGAACATTCTGATCTCTTTTCTTTCAATGTATGTTCTAAACATACATATTTTTTATCACAATGTGAACATTATACTTACAATCTCATTTTATCATTAAACATTATATCAAGCACATATAACATGATTCCTTTAAACAATCCCCTATTTCTAGATTTACAGCTTGTCCCTGGGTTTTAAACTTTCATCAATAAACTGACTCACATCCACATGCATAAATCTATATCTGCATCTCTGATTAATTCCTTAGGAGGGATTCTCAGAAACAAACTCCTGGGACAATGTTCATTGACTTTCTAAGGGTCCTAATAAGACCAGCCAAATTGCTTTAACTAAAAGTTATACCAATCTACATTTCTACCAACAGAGTAATGAAGAGGCCAAATTGAGCACATTTTTTCCTTTCCAACAGCATTATTAAACTTTCAGTGAATGTCTTGATAATATTTTTCAGTATGTTTCTCTTTGTTTTACAAATGTTGATATACTAGTTTGTCCTGTTTTCAATTAACATTAGGATCTTAAAGGTTCTTTGAAAATATGATTCTCTTAATGAGCACACACAGACCATCGTATAAAAGGTATTCCCTTACAAAAGGGAAGAGGTATTGAAAGGTTGAAAATTTTTTCATGTGTATTAGCTATTTGAATTTCCTCTTCTATTAATTGCCTGCTTACATCCTTTACCAATTTTCCTACTAGAGTTTTAGCATTGTTCTTATTTACTTATATATTAACAAAATTAATCTTTTGTTGTATATGTTTCTCCAAGAATTTTTAATCAGCATTTTCTTGGGGAAGTTTTTTGACTTCTAGAAACGTTCATTTTATGTAATCAGTCATTTCCCTCCTTTGAAATTTTCTTTCTGTTGACTCCTCTAACATCAGAAACTCATCTACAATTTTTCCTAGTTTTTATTTTCTTATGATGGTAATTTTGGCATTTAACCCTTTAATCTAACCAAAGTTTATTTTGGTATATTGTGTGAGGAAAGGCTGTAATCATATTTCCCAAGTAACTAATTTAGAATTTATGAAACAATTCACTCTTTCCCTTCATCATGCACTATTAGCCTCTGTTTCTAGTCTATTCTGTTCCATTCAACAGTACATTCCTGCACTAATAAACACATGGTCTTAATTAGCATAGTTTGAGTACATTTTATATCTGAAAATGCAAATCTCCTCTGATTATACATCATTTTCAAAATTTTCTTGGCAATTCCAGCCAGTTTGTTAAGAATTTGAGAATAATTTGACACATTCCAAAAAAAGAAGCAAGCAAGCCCCAGCTGAGATGTTGATTGAAATGGGGTGAAATGATACATTATTTTGGAAAGAACTGACATCATTATCACACTGAGAAAAACTGGGAGTACACATCTCCATTTATTCAACTCTTCTTTATGTCAGTCAATACATTTTTGTGATTTTCTTCATATGGATTCCTGGTATGTTATTCCCTTGTGTTTTATATATTTTTACTCCTAAGCAAGGAAGGTCTCAGATGATATGCCTGTATTACAATGCCACATAATGAAAGGTATGCTTGTTTTTCCAGGTCCTGACAGAGAGGCTCAGTGTTTCATGAATGAACAAATGAACAAATGAATGAATGATTGACAAATAGGTCCAAAAGCCCCGGTGTCAGAGAAGAACCGGGTTGGCTAGACCATGTAGCACACTCACGATGGTTCTCTCATGTTCAATACCAACTTTATATTTTCAAAGAAAAATAAATCATCTCAAAATATTCATACAACTACCTCTGGTAGTTTTGTCCATCGTAGTACACTCCTCCCCACGATGCCCAAGGGGTGGGCACAAACAAGCTGAGGTCTTTCTAGGCAACTTCAGTTTTGAACAGAATGGCACTGGCCTTTGGAAATGAGTCAGGATGGTGTCAGCCCTGACGGATATTTAAAAGGTGGTTTGAAATACAAGAGATAATTTTATTGAGATACCATCCACATGCCATACAATCCGCCCATTTGAAGTGTACAATTCTATGGTTTGTAGTACACAGAGTTGTGCAAGTACCATCCCAAAAAGAAACCCTGTAGCCATGGTAAGCTTTTTTTTAATTGTGGTAAAATACACATAACATAAAATTTATCATCTTAACCATTTTTAAGTGTACAGTTCACTCATGTTAATATATTCACATTGTTGTGCAACCAATCTCTGGAACATTCTCATTTTATAAAACTGAAACTCTATACACATTAAACAACAACTCCCTCTTTCCCCCTCCACCCTCACCCCAGCCCCTGGCAACCACCACTCTACTTTCTTTTTCTATGAATCTGACTACCCTAGGTGCCTCGTATAAGTGGAATCACACAGTTTTTGTCTTTTTGTGACTGGCTTATTTCACTTTGCATAATGTCCTCAAGGTTTATCCACATTGTCACGGGTGTCAGGATTTCCTTCCTTTTAAACGTGGAATACATTACAAGTTTTTTTCAAGGGAAGAGAAGAAGGGAGGGAGAGGTTCTCAGGGAGAGAAATAGGGAAGGAAGAAGGAGGCGCCTGCCCTAGTCCCAGCAGGTGACGCTGGTGGCCTGCCCTAAAGCAGTGATGGGGGGTGGAGAGTAGCAGACGGATTCAAGATACATTTTGGATTAATACACTATATATAAAGATAGAATGACATGACTTGCTGGTGGATTTGCATTCTTCAGGATACCACCTTGACTAACTGAGACAGGGAAGACTGCAGAGGACAGATATAGGAAGGAGGGGAAATTAAGAGTCATGTAGCCCCTAGAAGCTTCTCCTAAATAATGCAAAGAAGAGACACAATGCCTTGTATCTGTGAACCCAAGGCTGCCCTGGGAGGGAATGTCTACACTCAAGGTCCCTTCTAAATGTGCTGACCAGCTTACCAACACTGTTTGCCCTTCTAAGAAAACTTCATTCCTAAGATTTCCTTTAGAGGTATTTGCATGTAGGTGCATGTGTGCACACACCAAAAACGTACATACACAGAAGCTACAAAGCTGAACCTGATGCTCCGTCTGAATTCTCACCACGACATCAAAAAAGGAAGAGAAAGAGTCCCATTTCAGGCAAAATGAGTTGAAGAGCAGGCTGCTACACTGCAGAGGAAGCAATAAGAAGCACACTAGTCAATCACACCCAGTGAAAAGAAAAATCCCTATTGTTTAGGTTTCCCAAGTCAAAGTTAGCTATAACAAGCCACCACAAAAGTAAGGCACACAGGAAGTTTGGTTTTTCAGGCAGGCCCAACAACCCAAGACATGGCTTAAGAGGGTACACTGTAATGGTCAAAGTTTGCCCTTTGGAATGTGACACTGGCTCTACAACCAAATAGCTCTGTGGCCATGGGCAAATTATATCATTTCTCTGAGTTCGTTTCTTTATTTGTAAAATCAAGATAATCAAGCCCACATTATAAGACTGTTAGGAGGGTTCCATGAAACAGAGAGGAGGAGGAAGAGTATGAGAGAGAGAGAAAGAAGGCATGTGTGTGTGTACGTGTGCATGAGTGTTATGAAGCGCTGAACTACATAGGGTGATTTCAGTGCTGGATGAGGAGTCAGAAGACCTAGTTTCTACTCCAGGTTCTACAATAACTAGTTATATGACAATAGACAAGTCAGTTCCCCCTCTTGCCCTGGGCTTCCTCACTCAAAGTCTCAGCTGACACAATAAACTGAACTGTAAACTAGCAGCAGGGAAAGCTAAGAACCAACCCATTTAACACTGCAATCCCCAAAGACTGAGGAATTCATGCTCTTAGGTTCTTCCGGAGATACGGGGTAAGAGAGTTAAAGTAAGAAAGATAAACTGAAATTCTGATCAAGAAGCAATCAGGCCCCTAGCTGCCCTCTGCCGCTCGGCAGGGCTGAGTTCTGCACCTTTTCCACCATGCAAAACACAGGAGGCCTATTCACAGGAGAAGGCTTATCAGAGGGTCCCAACGAAGGGATCCCAGGCCTTGATTGAAAGCTAGGGTACTTCACTTAAAATAGGGGATTAAGCAAACAAAGGGGGAGGTTGAGGCAATCCTCCTGCCACAGCCACCCCCCCAGTCCTCTCATCCCCACTGGCCCCCAGTAACACTGGCAGCCCGACCTTCACTCTCCAGGCAGGAGATGGTACGAGTCTTCTCTAGAGCGTCCAAGCAGCCCAAGAGGGAAGACCTGAAGATAACAACTCTGATTTGTAAGCAGACAGCCCAGCCAGATGGCCCTACAGGGAGGCTCAGGGTCAAAAAACCCCACCCTCACACCAGGGCCTCTAAACAGCATTGTGGACAAACCAACAACTGAATATTGTCAGACACTGGAGGAAAGCCTCGAATACGAGAGACAGATCAAAACAGGGGAAAAGAAAGTGAGAAACTTGGAAGAAAAAAGGCAAGGGAAAACACTAAAAAGAATTACCATTAATATTCTCACAGAGAAAAAAAGGATCATGAAATAAGAATAGTATGACACAATAAAAGGCCATCTGGAAGAAAAAAACAAAAAGAGGTCTTGGAAAGTTAAATTTATGTATATGTGCATATGAACTTGAGAAAATCTTCTAGAAAATAGAGAAGACAGGGAAAATTGGAGATAAAAGATGATAGAAATATAAGTCTGAATAATAAGAGCTCCACAAAATAAAAGAAAATATGAAGATAATTCAAAACAATTAAAGAAAAGAATGCAAAAAAATTTCCCAGAGATGAAAGACATGAATTTCCAGATTTAAAGGGCTCTCCAAGTATCCAGAAAAAAAAATAGAGAAAAACAAACACAGATTAAAACACAGCAGCATGAAATTTCAGAATATGTAGGGGTAAGATTAAGTTCTATAAACATACATAGTGGGAAAAGAAAAAGAGCAACATAGAAAATAGCAGGAATCAGAATGACTTTGACTTCTCAGGAACAACACTGGACTCTTGAAGGCAATAGAACACCGTCTTTAAAATTCTGGAAAAACAAAAAGTATTTCCAACTCAGAATTGTGTACCTAGCCAAACTACCAATAAAGCGTGAGGGTACATTTTTACTCATTCAAGATCTCAAACACTTCTCTCTCATACACCCTTTCTCAGGAAACTATTAGAAGATGTGCTCCCCCACCAAGAGAAGGTAAATGAAAATGACACAAAAATGTAATGTAGGAACCAAGAAATCCAAAGCAGGAGACAAGGGAAGTGACTCCCAAGGTGATGGTGACAGGAGTTCAGGATGACAGCTAGGCACCAGGCCCAGAAGGAGACCAGGCCAGAGTGGCAATGGCCCAAGGGCTCCAAGAGAGATTTGCTAAGGAAAATGGAACTGATGGAAATTCAGATGTGTCTGAATATTTCCAGAGGAGATATGCAACTTGCAAAGGTTCAGGAGTTAAATTAGTGATAAATATGTAAAAAACAAACCAAGCTAATAAAAAATTAAATACAATCATTAGTACCAGAGAAAACAATAAATTGAGGAGGGAAGAAAAGTAAACATGGTTTGCTACATGGTTAAATTATGGTGTATTCATAAGATGGGATACTACACACCTACAGAAAAGAAAGAGTGGGGCCAGCCCAGTGGCACAGTGGTTAAGTTCGCACATTCCACTTTGGCAGCCCGGGGTTCACCGGTTCAAATCCCAGGTGTGGACCTATGCACTGCTTGTCAAGCCATGCTGTGGCAGGCATCTCACATAAAATAGAGGAAGATGGCACAGATGTTAGCTTAGGGCCAGTCTTCCTCAGCAAATAGAGGAGGATTGGTGGCAGATGTTAGCTCAGGGCTAATCTTCCCAAAAAAAGAACGAGGACACTTTCTATGTATTAATACGGAAAGCCAAGGTATATTGTGAAGTGAAAAAAGGAAGAAACAAAATAGTGTATTATATACAGGTTATGTTTTACTTTAAAAAAACAGTGGGGGAAGTAAGGATATACATTAATTTTTGTTTCTCATTCTTGAACTCTGGAGCAATGGATAGACACACGTGCATGCACATACACAAACTAATAAAAATGGTTACCTGGGGAGGCAACAGCAGAAATGGGATGGATGGGGGATGAAAAGAAAGTGAGACTCTCCATATAGACCTTTTTGGACAATGTGACTGGATTATCCATTTTTTTTCTTTAAATCTGATTTAGCTGCATCATGGCTTACACGGATTTTTGAGGGGCCACTTGGTTTCCAGGACAAAATGCATCCAAAGCTGCCTAATGATTCACTTCTAAGAAAAAAAAAACAAAACTTATTGACATAAGTTGGAACTCTGACATGAAACAAGAGGAAAGGCAGGCAGGCAGGCAGGGAGGACTGGTCAGCTCAGGCTGCCATAACAAACTGCAACAGCCTGGGTGGCTTCAACAATACAACTGTATTTTCTCACAGTCCCGGAGGCTGGAGTCCGAGACGGAGATCAAGGAGGTCCGGTTCTGGTGAGAGTTCTCCTTCCGGCTTGCAGACGGCTGCTTTCTCACTGTGTGCTCACAGGGCAGAGAGAGAGAGATCTCTCTTCCTCCTCTTTTAAGGCCACCAATGCTACTGAATTTGGACCCCACCCTCAGGACCTCATTTAATTTTAATTACCTTCTAAAAGCCCTATTTCAAAATACAGTCATATTGGAGGTTAGGGCTTCAATATATAAATTTTGGGGAGACACAATTCAGTCCATGCAGAGGAGGGGAGAAAGCTTAGAATGGGTCATGTAGGGCAGAATATGTACACTTAGCTTTTGGAAGAATGTTTATCAAAGAGAAAAATCAAGATCAACAAATGATCAGGTAACCGGGACTCTCACATGTGGCATCTTCTGATTATGTCAGGGGTTAACCCCTGCCACTTGCTGTTCACCCCCTTCTCAAATATCTGCTCCAGCCTCCCTGAGTATCACCCACTGAGCCCATCTGTACCTCTCCTTACGAGCAATCACCCTATAGAACTCAGAATTGAATTCTGAATCTAAACCTCATTACGGTGAAGTATTGATATAAATGGAAATGGTATAGTGCTTTGGTTCCCTGGAAGTTACATTTTATTTTTTTATACCTAAATTTCTAAATTTGATTCTAGCTTTATTCTTATAACTTCACAGTTTTTTTCCCCAAAAGCCTATCTCCCCAAAACCAAATTTCAGAAAAAAATAAGCCTATCTAGTATGGAAAAAGAAAGATAAATGCCTTATGAAAATGATGTCTACTGACCCAGATCCTGCAGAGTGAGCGAGTGAGTCCTTGGGTGCAAATAGGCACTCATTACTGCTATTCAAGCCTCAGGAGGCTACATTCATTACGCGCCTGTCGGAGGGCACTAATAGATCTCTAACAACCTAAGAGAAAGGGAGCTTCTCCCACGACAAGTGACCCCCGTTCACTTGGCTGAAAGTGCTCGAGCATTCGTCACAACTATTCCTTTGATTCTGGATAGAAATAAGTGAGGAAAATCAAATCTTCAACATCAGAGTGTCTGAGAACGAAGCCACCCAACATCCACTGGAAGACTGATGCGCTTGCTCCAGTCTCTTTATAATCTTCTTCTCCAGTTTTCTTCGGCAACAGGACTAGCTTTAGAAGCGTTTGCCACTGAGCCATCTGAAGCGGCAGCCCAGAAAAATTGAGCGTATGAGGCATACGGCTCCCTCGGAGCTCCAGCTCTGAGTCTCCTCAGGACAGCTAGAGAAATTACCTCCTTCCTCCAGACTTTGTTCTCTCAGTTGCAAGATAAAGGGATTGAACCAAGGTTCTATTCCAAAGTCTATGATCCTAACTTTTATCAAATCACACTATTTAGTAAGATAAATCCAATCAGCAGTCTTAGCTGACTGCCAGGCTTAAACCCCCGCTCACCACAGGCCAGGGAGCACAGACAGATTTGCAGGACTACCCGTGCTCAGGAAGGAAATGGGAAAGTGGTTAACGGCAGAGCTGTGTAATCATCCTGGAGGCTCTGACCTCGAGTTCTAGTCCCACAGGGCTGGCAACTGTGTCCTAAGCCACATGGATGGCAATACCAATGCACTATGCATGGGCCATTGACTCCTGGATAATTCATTAGCAAGAGAGCACAGAACCACCCTAAGGACAAAAGAAAACTCAAACAAAGGAAATGATTCTAAGTGTTAAGACATTGGCTTTTAGTAGGACACTCACTCCAGGTCTCTGGGGATAAGCAGTTACCTATTCACACCTAGGCAAGTGCAGAGCTCCCAGCAGAGCCAGAAAGCATGCTCCCTGCAGGAATGAGGGGTCCTCAGAGCTGCCCCTAAATGCTACAGGATGTTCAATGGCATCATGATCTCCTGAGTCTCAAAAACAGCCTCATTCTACCTCTAAAGGAAGGAAAAGAACAAAGCCTCGTCAGCGATAGGCCTGAGTGTTCACTTACTGATGCTGTTCCCAGGGAACATGACCCACTCCTCCTGGGGCTTCAGCTACTCCCCAGGCTTCAGCTACTCCAGCCTCTGAACAAGTTGCGTTAACTCTTTTGGGTCACTCAATCAGTTACTTCTTAAACAGCCTTGCTAGCCCTTCAGGGTGTTCAAGAACAATCATAGTTTGGAGCCAAAAAAAAATAGATTAGAGCCAAGGAAACTCTGACTAGATGAGATGCCAGCCCACAACAAATGCAAGAAGATGTAGAGGATAAGTGGGAAAGGCCAGAGAGAGTCAGGTCAAATCCCCCAATTGTCACTTATTAGCCATGGGGACTTCTCTCAGTATAGGTTCTCCACCAGAAAAATGAAGATAATAATGTTACTTAACTCACAGGGTTGTGCCAAGAGGTAAATAAGATGATACATGTACAACACTCAAGTACATTACCTTGCACACAGTAGGCACTCAGTAAATGTTAGACGCAGGTGTGTGCCCACACTCACACAAGCCGAGGACCTCCACAAACACTTCACAATACGGAAAGACACTTCTAACACCAGGACCTTAGATTAAAAGCTGATCCATCATGTGCACTCAAGGAAGAAAAAATAAAGAGGCACTTGCCAATAAGAGAAAAACAAAAAAGCAGAACTAATTATGGCAGGTCCTCTGTGTCTTGTGCCCAACAGAAAATGAGTTTGTTGCTAGGCTCCTTTTCTGGCCACAATTCATGGCGCAATTAAATCATTGTTGGCATTGTTTTCCATGTTCCATTTTAAACAGCCTCCTCCTCCAGGTCTCCATTATGTGGCCTGTTCAGAGGGGCCAGCAGAGAAAGGAGGTGAGCGGTCCCCCTCAGACTTGCACCTGCAATGGTCAAGTCCCCTGAACTTGAAATTTTCCCAAGTTGCTGAGTCCTCCTGAAGGAGGAGAGTCTTCTGGACTCCGGTGCCTCCATCTCTGCTGCAACTACCAGTTCCGTGCTGTGGAAATGAACGTGGGCTTTAGAAACACAGGTCTGCCACGTTGGCTGGACGGTTAACCATGGGCACGTTATTTAAACTATTATGTGAGCCTATAAATCAGAGTTAATACCACCTGCCTGGAAGATTGTTGTGGTTTTAAAGAGCGAGGTGCATGGAGTTTTCAATCATACTAGACCTTCAATTAATGATAACAGCTACTCTGGCGGCGCCCTTAGATTTCTTCCAACCTCTCCTGCTAGTCCTTCTCAGTGTCCTTTGTAGGCTCATCTCTTCTTGCCTTCCCCTTAAACAGTGGTATCCCCAAGCTTTAGTCTTTGACTTCCTCTTCTTCTTTAATGCACTCTCTCTCTGGACAGTTGCATCCAAGCTGATGGCTTCAACGATCACCCACAGCCTAATGACTGCCTAGTGTCTGCCTCCAGCTCAGTCTTTTCTTCTGGACCCCAGACCATGATTTCCAGCCCATACGTGACTTCTTTATCTAGCTGTCCTATGGCCCCATATATCCAAAACAGACCTCAATACCACCCCAGTGAGCCTGTTCTAACTCAGTTCCCCTTAGCAGTCCCCCTGGCTAGACAGCCATAGGTTCACAAAGTCCTATGGTCTATACCTTCTTGTTGGTTTTCCCGTTAATGCTCTCTTCCCCAATTCCGTTACCACTGCTCACTTCAGGCCATTATCACTAATCTTGTCTCCAGTCATGCTTTCTGCTCTGCCATCCTCTCTGCTTCCTCTTGAATCATCTCCCCAACTTGAAATTTCACCCTGTCACTCTGATGTTTAAAATCCTGCAGTGGGTCCCATCACCTAAAAGGAGGGTAACGATATCACTTATTATCAAACCTGGACACTTGTGAGAGTGAAAGGTGAGTGCTTTCACTTTATTGTTCCAGGCTAATAGGCAGAAACTGGGTCTGTCCCAGGCAAACTGAGAAGTACAGTCGCTCTACCTAGGAAGGGTGAGCCTCGGCCAGGCTCACAAGGCCCTTCGATCTAGCTGCTGCCTGTGAACACAACCTTACCTTCCATTCTCTCTCAAACACCACCTGTTTCAGCCCTACAGACATTCCCTGCCTCCTTAAATGTGTCATTCTCTTCTCTACCTGGCAAGTCCCGTTACTTCTGCTCCCACTGTGTATCTGACAAGTTCCTACAGCTTTCACTCCCATGCTATCTTCTCTGTGAAGTCTTTCCCGCTCCCTCGGACACACTGGGTCTTCCTCCCATGCCCTCCAGTGCCTTATACACACCTCTGTCTGAGCACTTGTCACCTGGGCTCCACCTGCATGTGCCTACTGGACCCCAGTTGTGTGTAACAGCAGCATCTAGTGTAGACACAGTGTAGGTATCCAAGGTTCTTCAAATAAACATGTAAGCATCCAACCAATGATCCCCCCTCCATGTTCTGAGTCCAGATTGGACGGGGGTGCTGAGCCACAGCAGGGGTGGCAAACTGACTCAGGCACACTACCAAACCACTAAGCCTGGCTGCCAAGGAGATCAAGCCCACACCTCCCAACTAGTTTCTGAGATACAACCAGAACTCGAGTTCTTCTCCCTCCGGCTCCTCTAGTACTTAATACTCTTAGGCACAAGTAACAGAACCAGCCTCACTCCACCCCAGAGGTGACCTAAAGAGAAAAGGAGAATCTATGGCATAGCCACAGAGTACTGAAAGGGGTGTGCAGACAGGGCTGGGTCCCAGGGACTGAAAAATCACCCAATTTATTCTCATCTCTCTCCTCTCCCTCTGCTAACTATCCTCCTCCCCTTCTCCAGCCTCCAGGAAGGTACTAGCTATCCACCTCCCAGGTCCCAAGCTTACATGACGTAGACCCAGTAACCCAAGTTCCTCTCCCAGTTCCTAGTCCAAATTCCCAGGAAAGAGGCTTTGATTGGCCCAGCTCAGGTGAGGGGACCATCTGTGCCTCAAATAACTGCAGATATGAGGTAGGGTGCTTCAAGACAGAGTAGCCACTGATGGGTCCGCTACTGTAAGTGACGGGGAGTGAGGTGGAGTGACAGAGCTCACTGTGAGTTAGCTAAGCATTCTAAAAGGAAATTCCACTGCCCAAATACACCCTGGACAGTTTCTTTTTCCCTCCTCTCTCTATATTCCCTTCCCGCTAAGTATACTATTTTTCCTCTGCTAGAGTTGTCTCCATGAGTTTTGTGCCCATTCTTGAGAACCAAGACCAAATTTCACCTTATCCACGAGGACTTGTGGGGCTAATTCCATCTAGTTACAAAACACTATGCACACTGCTTAAGGAAGCTGCATTTTATTTGTGATCCTACTTTTTCCTCAACCCTATGAAGGGTCCACTTAAATTCAGTACAATCAGATTAAGGGCCCCTCCTGTGTGCGGGGCATGAGCTAGAGGCTGCAAGAGGGCCTCAGGAACCTTATAATCGCCTAGAAAGTAACTTACAAGGCCTCTAAAGAAGATCCTACATGTTCGAGTGAGTAAAGGTTAGAGGGAGTCAAAGGTGAACGCAAACATTATTTCCCAAGAAAGGTTAATTCAAGGGTGATTTTTTCATCTTATAGAAGTTTTCCATTTTCAAAATGATTTAATCCAGCAATCCTCTAATAGCCAGCTCCTTGGTAGCATTAAGTTCAAATGCTGACTTTGGCACATGGCACCAGAAGTATATCTTTTGGGTAAAGGGAGGGAAACCCACACAGGACTTGAAACATGGGTGAAGTTGCCACTGCCAGACTCAGCACACAATCCCTTCAAGCTAACAGACATGTGCTCTGAAATGAATGGTGTTCCAATACCTGGCACTAAATATAGTTTTATAAATTCCAAGAGGGTGCCTTGAGGACAAGAAGGAGCTGATGGCACAAATTGGGACGTAGGCCTAGTTCTGGCTCCACAATCACCGCTTCCTTATTAGGACCCCAAATGCCTCCTCTATAAAATGAGGAGGTTGAAATAAAAACTCTCAGAGATCCCTGCCAGCACTAAAATTCTATGTTCTACATTAAATTATGTATACGCAGGCTCCACAATATCCCTTTGGACTTAAATATCTCACCAAAAAGCAGTGCCAGGCATTTATTAGCAGTAAAAATTCAAATGATGCAGAAAAAAGGTTACATTTTATCTTTGGGGGACATGGAAGTACCAAATGATTTTTTTCCTGCTGTACCTTGTATAAATTTGTTAATAGCAGAGTCATTGCAATCAAACCAAACCCAATGACACAACTAATCAATGCAGTGCAGAAAATGACACAGCTTTTGCAGAAAATGACACAGCTTTTGGATCTTCAAAGGGCAGTTGGGCCAGGAAGAAACAGATCATGGTTGGTACCCAGTGATGAAGAGCAGAAACCACCACAAGGAGGTACCCAGAGGGGAAGGCAGTCTTCCCTTTGGTCTCTGTAGGATGCCACAGGTTAAAGATCCCAAAATAAGTCTACCTGGACTCTGAGGAACTCCCACAGCAAGAAGGTATGTGAGATACACAGGTAAGAGAAAATGTGGAATACACCAACACCAGGGAAAAGAGAGGCACAAGTCAACACGGCTTAGAGAAAGAAAAAGGTGAGTTTTTTTAATTGTGGTAAAAAACACATAACATGAAATTTGCCATCTTAACCATTTTTAAGTTCACAGTTCTGTAGTGTTACATACATTCACATTGCTGTGCAACAGATCTCCAGAACTTTTTCATCTCACAAAACTGAAACTCTGTATCCATTAAACAACTAGTCCCCATTTCCCCCTCCATCTGCTGCCAATCATTTTTTTCTTCTTCTTGTTCTTCTCCCCAAAGCCTCCCCAGAACATAGTTGTATATTCTAGTTGTAGGTCCTTCTAGTTCTTCTATGTGGGACGCTGCCTCCGAATGGCCTGATGAGCGGTGCCATGTCTGTGCCCAGGATTCAAACCTGTGAAACCCTGGGCTGCCAAAGGGGAGCACACGAACTTAACCTCTAGGCCACAGGGCCAGTCCCCGCTCCTCATTTCTAACACCATTCTACTTTCTGACTCTATGAGCCTGACTACTCTAGATATTTCATATAAGCAGAATCATACAGTACTTGTCTTTTGTGACTGGCCTTTTTCACCTAGCATAATATCCTCAAGGTTCATCCATGTTGCAGCATGTGCCAGAATTTCCTTCCTTTTTAAGGCTGAATAATGTTACACTCTGTATATATACTACAGCTCATTTATCCATTCATCTGCCAATAGACAGTTGGGGCACTTCCGCCTCTTGGCTATTGTGAATAATGCTGCTACGAACATGGGTGTATAAACGTGGTGATGATTCTTCTAAGTAGATTCTCATAAATAGAAATGCATGTTGTGAACCAAAAAGTCAGCCTAATTTTTTATTGTTTCCTAGCATCAACTATCACTCCTTCTTGTCTAGGGGAGAAAAGAAGAGGTCAATAGCTAAGACCTTCACCAGCAAGATGATGACTGTCCTCACTGAAGGAATGTCACTGTGCAGCCTAAAACATGCCATCACACACAAAGGCAGGACCACGGTCCAGCAGCATGGGTGACAGCTTTTCCCTAAACCACTGGTCCCCTACTTGGCTGTGTTTTTTTGTATAAGGAGACTCCTTTAAACATCAAAAGAATCTTAATTTAAAAAGTACACAGTAACAAAAAGCTACCAGTAATTCAGAGATGTTTTAAAATAAATTGGTATTGTATTACATCAATAGCATCCACTAACAGATAAATAATGCAAGCATATGGAGTAAGAGACTTGAAATCATCCTCTAGATGACATGCACCAACATCACCACAGCCATCATCCCACCCAGAGATCTAAGGCCCAGGGGTGGGGAATGCCTCCCCAAACCTCCCTACCCACCCAGTCAGGCATCTGTGAACCTATCACCCATAACCCCATTATCCTATAGCCCCCCTCTGTAAGGCCAGTCAGAAACAATAGTGACGCCAAGGTATATGACATGATCTGGCTATGCTCAAAAGCCCAGGGGCCTGATGCCTGGTTTTCCCTAATATTCACATTCAGTCTCTAACATGAAGTAGGTCTTAAGCACTGGTATTAAAAAAAAAAACAAATACAAGCTCACCGGTATGTGAGTAAGAACCACCCCTGAGCTCATGTTAGTGGTATGGAGAGGCACTCACACGGAGAGTAAGGCCATGTCCAGCCCGCTTCTCCAAACATCATTTGACTAGAAATCTGGCAGTTTCTGCAGGTCCCCTGGGGCGAGGAGGATTGGCTGGAAGAATTCCACTGTGAAGTGCAGCCTCTGAGATCCCCAAACACCTGCAGAGGCCACCTGAGCCCTCTGTACCTGGGCCAGTGGAACTGGAAGTGGGCGAACCCCTTCCCCCTGGGCACAGCCACTATACTGAATTCAAATACGGTTAAGTTAACGGGTGAGTGAAACATAATCAGACGTTTTCAAATTTAACAAGATTTCCTCGAACTTTAAGTTTTCAAAAAGCAGTATATTTAAGGACCTATTTTTCCTATCAGTCAATCTGAATCACTAATTTAGAATTAATTCAATGGCAGATTTCAGATTCCAAAATAATCAGGTTCTCTGTTGTTCCGACATTCACAGGTTTTAGCAGACACTTTGTACAAACACATCCTGTTTGGCAGCTGCTCTGCTTTCTGTCCCCTCCCAGCATTCTTCCTCTGGGTCTGGTGTGGCTCCTACTCAGAAAGCTGTGCCTGGGAAGGAAGATCCAACATACAACAGAAATCTGGCCTAAGATCTGATTTTTGCCGAGGTGTCAGCTGGGTGCCCGGGGAGACCCGACAGCTCTTTCCACTCAGGTGCAGATTTCTCTTCCACAAGCTTCCCATGGTCTCCCTCCCTCAGGCCCTGCTCCAAGGAGCTGCTAAGAAGCCAGGAAGGAGATGCACGGCTTTGTCCCCAGGATGCCTGGAGGACAGACTGCCCTGCTGGCTGGTCACAATCCACAAACTGGAAAATAATTTCTCCTCAACCAGCCAAGGGCCCAAAAACTTCTACCCAATGAGACAAAAAGTGAGCCCGTCTCCTCCAGCAGACCACAGGCCCTCCTGGGCCACTGTCAGAGATGGGCACCACCGGCCCATGATTTTAACCCCAGGACATTCCTAGCCTCTCCTCGTCTCTAGGCCCCGCATCCAAAAACCAGTCAGTTCCCTCAGAAGGTAGTTTTAACACAACTTAGTTTTGCCACAGCTTTTTTAAAAATCTTGGGGCCGGCCTGGTGGCATAGTGGTTAAGTCTGCCCACCTGCTTCGGCGGCCCAGGGTTCACTGATTCAGATCCCAGGCACAGACCTGTACACCGCTCATCAAGTCATACTGTAGTAGCATCCCATGTACAAAACAGAGGAAGATTGGCATGGATGTTAGCTCAGAGACAATCTTCCTCACACACACAAAAAAATCTTGAGCAGCCTGACTCTGCTTCCATGGCCAAAAAAGTGGGCAGCGTCATGGGGAGAGATGGACTCTGCCAGCTGGTGGCTGTGCAGTTTGAAAGCCTCTTGCTTCTCTAAACCTCAGTTTTCTTATCTATAAAACAAGGTAATAATACTCACGTCAAAGGATTATATAAGGTAGCAGTCACAACATCATAGACATCCAAAAAAAGTTAGAGGCTTCCTTCCTCAATGCAAAAATGCCCAGGGAATCTTCAAGCAATACACCTCGGGAAGCGAGACGATGGTGTGGAGGGAGGGCAGGAAGACTGAGAACCTTCTAAAAGCTCTTCAGCATTAAGTTTTCATTCCAATTTCAACTGAGCAGAGGACTTCTGGCCCTCTACGTGGCTTGGGGGATTAATCACTGGGATAGAATGGGTTCACTTCCACTCAGAGACTGCTGTCATTCTTGTCCTTCTCAGTCTTGGTCCCAACCCTGTGGCATCCTGCACAGGTGCATGCAAGCTGCTCTGCTCCTTTACTGAGCATTCCCAGGCATGGGGCCAGGTGCCTAGGAAGGGCATGGGGTGCACGTGCATTTTAGTACCTCTGGTTCAATCAGGGCCAGCTTCATGGGTGAACAACCCATGCATTTACACAGGGCCCCATGCTTAGAAGGGCCATACTCTGCTGTCACCATTTTAAAATTCTTAATTTTTGAACAGGCCTTACATTTTAATTTTGCACTGGGCCTCGCAAACTACACAGACAGTCCTGGGCTCCATATTTCACAACAAGTTTCAGCTTTTCTCCATAAACCTGCTTTCCCTGTTCCTGATAATGGCACCACTATCTTCCCTGTCACCTGGGCTCAAAATCATAGATGCTCTTCGCCCATGAGCCCCCAACACTGGAAGCAGCCAAGCACTGTCAGTTCTATTTCAATCTTGCATCCATATCTTACTCTCCAATCCCACTGTAAATATTCTACTTCTCTCTCTCACCTGGAGTGAGTTGCCCCAAGCTCATGCTTCAGCCTTAGCAGGAATGAACTCAATGCTATCACAGTGCTTTTTACATTGTATTCAATTTTGCAGGACATCTGTCACCTCCTTTTCTCTTTCCTTTTTTAGTAACAATAAACACAGATGGATTACATTAAGCATAAACAGACTCTTGAAATCTACCTCACAGTAATATGAAAGATCTTTACTAATCCAGCTAATGTGCTTTCTCTCCAACATCCACTGAAATCTAGTTCTCATTTGAATATTTAACAAGCATCATCTTGGTAAACCTCTTTCCCTTGATCTATGTGGAAATAAAAAATGCATTTAGCCCATTCAGATTGTGTTTGGTCCTGCAAATACACTGTATGCCTCCATTCGAAATCCTAATCCTACTGCAGCACACTAACTCTAGTTTGTGTGACACGCTGCCAGCAGCACCCACTGATTTGCTTCATCCATTTACATTAGTTTCCTTCAGTGAGTCCTACAACTTTTTAGCTCAGTAAATATATGGGCATGTTTTCCTGTTCCATAGATTAGGGTAATTTCAGACACTATAATAATTGCATAGTTTAGACCACTAACCAAGAGAGAATCTTGAAAATGAGTCTTGTAAAATAAACCAAGATCTAATGATCTACATTTGTGGTACATAATCTCACCACCATGTGCTGTGTGTTTTATATCACAACAATAGTATTCTGATTAGATGAGCCTTTTGTCAAGGAAATATATTTTTGCATCAATTCTGCTGGCTCATTGTTGTACAGAGTAAAAAAATGAACAAATAAAAGTAGAGTACTTTCCCGAGTTATTATGAAGCTGTCATTTTGAAAGGGTGGGGCTATTGAATCCCAAGTAATTCAGTTATCCTCTCTTCCATTTGAGTTGGCTGTTGCCCACTGCCACTTGGGAACATAATAAAAGTGGATATGAGTCAAGGTTTATAACATAATGATTTCCCAAGAACTTCTCCTTTTTAATTTGGATGTGTCTAGCAGATATCCTAATAATTGAGATGGTAATGTGCATGGGTGACAAGCTCATCCAATACCTCATGTAATAATTCTTAGTGAAAAAAAACAGCAACAAATTCTCAGGACATATTTCTTACAATGGTATTTGTATTGTTACGATCAGCATTTCTGATGCAAACATACAGCTTCACTCTTTGCTTACGTGGCATCCTTAGTACATGAGCAATTATTTATCCTATATCAGTCTTCTCTACTGCACTGTCAGCTCTATGAGGGCCCAGCTATAAATTCTAAATAAATCAACAAACAAATAAATAAATAAATACAAACATTATATACGTGTGTATGTATGTATTAAATTGAATATCACTTTGATCCTGGTTCTGGTATCAAAATAGTACAGCTATGTGGGTGGAAAAGAAAGCCTTCCCTTATTTCCTGAGAGTGTTCCAGCGCACTAGCAGCCTACGAATCCAGGATACCTTCAAGCCCATGAGTCTGAGTTTTAAGAAAAGAGAAGGTAGAGAAGGTGACTTTTTAAATCCCTCCCACCTTACTATCTTCTTCATGTTTATTCAAACCAAAGACAAATATTAGAGGGCTTTTGTTTTCCTCAAAAATCACAACTAGTTGGTTTACTTAGCAAAATAAGGCATGCTTCTGAAATAAAACTCAAAACCAGAGCACATTTGGTCCTGCCAGAAAGTGATTATGGAACTCAATCAATGCAAACAGCACCAGAAGCACACCCCAAACCCCCTGATTCCACTAAAAAGCAATGCAGGGAATTCAGAATGAGAAGCCGCTTCACATACACCTCTCATTAAAAATGATTGTCAATTCCCTGTGTGCTCTCTGTGATCCTCTAGGGTAGCTACAAGAAAGGAAAAATGAAAACACGAGCTGTATCTACCAAAAACTGCCCAGATGTGAGAAACTCTCCCAATATCTAAGACCAAGAGAACTTAGACCCAAAATATCAATGTACTGAAAGCTAAAATGATTAGTTTGGCTCAAACCAGTAAAATAATTGTCCTCAATTCTCTACTTATTTCAGGCATGGCAAAACCTAGCCATGAGATTCTAAAGCTCTAAGTTCAAGGAGCAAAAGGTTTCATTCCATCCTAAGCTGTGTTCTTGTTCGAGAATATACAGTTCCCTTGTAAGCCTATCAGCACCATGGACAGTTCATTACTCAGCGATCTGCACTACCACTGCATGGTAGAAATCTACATCGCAACAGTGATGCAATTAGTGAGCAGAGATGCGATGCGATCAAGATGTCATTGTGTGTTTTATTTTGCCTTGTTTTATTGGGAGAGGACACAGGGCTGGGGGTGGGAGGAGGAAGTAAATGAAGAATCAAGGTCTTAGAAGACTAATAATGTGACTGTGGTGGAGTCCCCTTACTGCCTGGGTTTCACTTTCCAAGCTAAATTTATCCATCTGTGCATGGATGAATGCCAACACATACCATACTCCCTAATAACAAATATGGTGCATAAGGATGTCACAAGCAAGAAAAGAAGACAGATATTAATTGGGATCAGGAAACAAACAAAGGGGAAACAAAATCTCTGAGTCCAGCCACTGTATTCAAGAATAGAGTAGGTAAGAATAGTGAAGATAAATCTTCACGGGATGAAATAGTGAAGTCTCTATTAGTGTATTCCAGTCTGTACAATAAGAGGCTGGCTTATATTACAAGCAAAACTGCATCTGGATGGATGTTGATGAGAACTCAGAAACAGACGGGAAGCCAGATCTAAGAGGGCAGCTGTCCCTATACCAAACACTGGAACCACCAGGATGGATTCCAAGTCAGCTACAAGGACCCACCAAAATACCCAGGAAAGTGGAAAACATATTCGTAGGATCATTGAGCTGTTGCTTAGAAGTGGTTCAATAACAAGCACATAAAGGAGCATTTAAAATCTCTTTTACATGACCAGTAGACTCTGAAGAAAGTCACATCCCTGTAAATCCACAAAAGCACCTCAAAAGCCTGCTGATGTGGGAGAGGTACACAAAGAGTTATCATTTGCTGGGATAATGAGTTGAGTCCCCTGGAAAAATTCAAAATGATTTCTCCTGGTAATGTTTGAGACAGTTTCACAGTGATTGGTACTCTCATTCAAAAGTGGATATTGACTCCTCCATGGAAGGATTAATAAACATGAAAGTTACATGGTTTGCATGATGAGAATGTTGTTTTCCCTTAATTTTGTTTTGGCAAAGTACAATGAAGGCCCTTGAACAATTAATCACAATTGCTGAATTACAGCAATCAATGACATATTTTCTACAATGCCAGGCCAAGAATGCTGTCAAGTCATATATATGCAGAAAGCATGTTTTTCACCTTTAGATACCAGCTTTTTGAAAAGCTGTCACACATAATTTGGAGCACTTGAAGATAAAGCATAAATCTATCTGTTCCTTTCTTTTCCCCAGAGAAAATAATAAATGAGAAAACAATCTCTCTTTTCCAAATTAAATTTATCACAAAACCAGACCTCCGTTGTCTTAAAGGCCTTCTTCAGATACATGTTCAGTTCTCACACCTTTGGATGATGAGCTCATTCAGCTAGGAATTGTGGAGAAATGAAGCCAAGTTTTGAAACATTAATAACAGACTTTGTACCTTACACAAGAGAATGCACCCATTTTTCATCATAACACTGCTTCACTATCATCTTCCAGAGCATCTTTCCTCAAAGATCTGGGTCTACTGACAGATACCACTTTATTTTAAGGACAATAGAAAAGTTCTTTTCTCCCACTGAGAGGGATGTGAGGCCAGAAGAGGTGAAAGGACTCACTCAGAATCCCACAGCAGTTCTTCAAGAAGGAAGGATCCTTTCTTACAGATAGTTTTGTTTGCAGGGAAGCACTATAGACTTCAGGCTGCCTGAATCAAACTAAGGTAGTTGCCCTCAGAATATCGAGCATGTCTCTTAAGAGACAGGAGCCACACTGGCCTAACGTTATATGAGAGAAAGAGCTGCTTCCTGGAACCTAAATAAAGATAATACTAAAAATATAGTGGCCAAAGTCACAGCTGTGCAGTGGCCTGGAATGGTAGAACTCACTTTCCATGGGTGTGTGTGCTGATGTGGTCCACAGCAACAGGCTGCACCTTGTCTCTAGTACCTACAGCCCCAGGAATCTGAGACACCTGGAAAATCCGCTCTTAAAATGGGATCACTCCTTCCTGCCAGCCACCAACTTTCTTCATGGCTTAGAATTCAGAGACCAATTTATTTTCCCAGTCTAATTTAATATACCATACTGGTCACATGAGGGGCCATAGGCTGAGCCTGAGAAAACTCCATCGCTGTCCCTGGTCCTTGATCATCACCGTTCCCTGGTGCTCAGTTGCTTCTCCTAATCTTCAGACACGGGTGATTCCGGCCCAGTCCAGTGCTCATAGCTCTCATTTGGGCGGGAGGGGAAAATATGATTTTTATGGTACCACGAAGCTAACATAACCTATAACTCATGCATCATAATTTATGTAGCTGCTTGCACATCTTTTAATATTTACTAATGTAATGATTCCCCCTTCCCTTTTGGTAAATGGAGAGGTAATGTGCCTTTATGCCTTCCCTCTTATTCTCCAATTATATTAAATGCTAAAGAATCTCAGTAATCCCTGATCTCATATGGTATCTTCATATCCAACCACTATATTCTGACCTACCAGTTTAAGATTTTTGATGTCTTTATTCAATCAACAAACACTTATTGAACAGAATTATGTTCTGGCATAATTATCACCCCTGGGAATATATATGAAAAGAGACTGTTATTGTCCTCAAGGAAATAATAATGAATGATGGAAGCAAGAACACATAACCAGGAAAATGATGATCTATAGGAAATACAGCAGAAGTCTGTAACGGATGCCATGGTGGACTCAAGCAGTAAGCAGCCTCCTAAAGAAAATTTGTATAAATTTTACTTTATCTATCAGACTAATGATACCAAATACGCTACTTCCATATAAGACAGCTTGACATTTACAGAATAAATTCATTGTTAACACACACTACCAACTACTGTACATCTGCTAGTGGGTATATTAATCTTAGTTTCAGGAGACTATTCAATAAATCTGAAATAGGTCTGCAAGTTGTTTAGTCACTAGTGTCTTCTAGTACTCATCCTACTTAAGGGCCTAGGGCTTCTCAGTTTAGTTTGCTATCTAGGAGAGAGGAAATTGAAATTTGAGAGTAACTCATCCAATAGGGAAATCACTAGGTAAGATGAGGCTTCACTATCAAGGAAGAGTTTCACACATGGCTGGTTCTGAGCAGAAACCCACACATAAGCAGATACCTGCAGAGGTCCTTATGAATTTTTCAGAGGAAGATCAAAGAGAAAATAGACATGAATGGGTTGGAGCAGAATGATATGAAGTGGAAGCAGTGCTGGCATGGATTGGAAGTTAGATAAAGTCTATCCATGCAGGATGGGCTTGAGCAGAACACAATGTTCCCAGGCTCAAGGAGACAGATGAGTCATATCAGTATGGGACAGTGGGAGAGTATGAGCAGTTCCCAAACATTCCAGTTCAATGCCACTCACAGGGATTGTTCAAACCATACCAAGAATCAGGAAGCTATTCAAACCTATACCCTGGATTGACTATTGCTTCTAGACAAGGCTGCTATATTTGGCCACACAGGTGGGACAGTGTGCGTGAAAGGTGTCCCTGCAGTTATGCAGTGCGACAGCCCTGTATCAAGGAAATAAACCAATAAGGATGTGTCAGTGTTTAATTCAGTAATTCAACCAGCCATGTTTGAGTACCTACTAGGTGCTAGATAGTGTGAAAGACACTGATAATGTAAAGATTAAAAAGCATTTGGATCCACACTCACAGAAGTACCACATCCCTTTTACTTCAACAAAAACGTTAGGTTTTTTAATTATCTCACATAAACAATAAGAGGAATTTGTTCCTTGAACAAGATAAAGCTCCTTCAGTTGTAAACAAAGTAGGAGCTGCATGTGGGGGATAAACCAAAGGACACAAAATGAGAAAGTCCACAGAATGACTCACTTCTGTTCAGTGGTTACTGAAAGTAAAGAAAACAGTGGTAGTCAGTGCATTGCCAGGAAATACGAGCAGGCACTCAGAGACACGTTGAGGTGTCTTCTAAAGAGAGATTGCCTGTGGAGTAAGTATCATCATTCCAGTGATGCTTCATTCTAGATTAGGCTAAATGCTCATCAATAGGCCAGAGCAGCACATTTCAGAGGGAGAAGGCCATGGGTGAGCTGGACCTGGCAAAGGATTTACATAAACAGACATACTCCATTGTAACTTCAAGACATATGCACTGCACCAGCAAAACATTCTTGAAGAAGCCACAAGCTTTGGTCATCATTTCCAAAAATGGCTCCAAGATCTTAACCAGCCTAGAAGAGTCTTGGGAAAAAAACAAGAGTTGACTCTATTTTCTAAGTCTCCTATACTGAATATATATTAGTTTTGTAATAAGAGAAAAAAAAATTTTTAAAAAACAGAAAATACTAAATATTGCCTAGGGCAATATCTTTCAGCCCTGGATGCCTTAACTTTGCAAAATAAGCGATGCTTCATGAAAAATTCAGTGAGTCTTGGCCTTCAGTCAAGTTTTTATGGTAAGAACTCATGTACTATGAAATTTAGGCAACATTTCTTCAATTATCTCATTTCCTCCATCTAAATTTCTCCTGGGGTGACAGTTCCATTTCTTGTTTTTTAGCTTTTACCAATAAAGACAGGAAAATATCCAACATTCTTGAGCATATCATATTGTCCTTTTGAGAAAACACATATGATCTGTGGGTACAAGAGAAACTCATGACCACCAAACAAAAATACACCAATTAGCCCCTCAGCTAACATAAAGTACTACAAAAATACTGATGCCAAAATTAATATGAGAAGAAGCTGATTTGGATGGTTTTACTATCTTCTAAGCCCATAAGGGAACACCACCAACTTGGTTGTGCTTATTTGAAATGATGTTTACAGAGAAACAGAATACACACAAAGAGGAAAGAGTGTGTGTTCCTCATATTTTGGCCATGTCTTGCCATTTCTCAACGAAGCTGCACACACAACTGCAAGTGGGTGAGCAGCTCTGGGAGCAGGCAGCACAGGTTAATGCCCTGTACTGAAGGAGTGTGTTGGTGATGGCATGTTGAACAAGAAGGGCCCTCCTCTTGCTCAAGATAAGTGGGTGTGGATGGAGATGTCATGTTGTCTCCTAGGAACTAAAATAAGACTCATTACTGAATTCAAGGGCAGGGGAAGCTCCCAGGGGTCTGAGACAAGAGCATTTATCAAATCAATGCCAGAAGCAACAAGACAGTCCCTGTGACAAGGTCCAACCATCTCCAGAACTGACCTTCCTCCTCAGACAACTCCAAGCCTTGGGGAAGTTTTCCCATCAGTGAAGAGCTAGTTCCAAGAGCACAATGTCCTTACACTCTACAAAGGGACAGAAGTGAGTTCAAGGCTATGGGTAAGATAAAACATCAGTCCTCACAGCTGGAGTTCTAAGGAGATATTTCAGCAAAGGACTCCTTTTGGAAATGATCTGTAGAGCTGACTGGACTGCCTGGAAAGTTAGGTGATGCCATTCCCTCTTGCTGGACTGTTTCATCTGGAATAGACTCCCACCCTGACCTGAAGGAGGAGCATGTGTTTTCCAGTTTGTTCACAGATTTTTTACCATCCCTGAGGTTTTTATCAATACCACCCATAAGCCTTCCTTCAGGAGCTGATGGTATATTATGAGAGACACAAAGGAAAAATAATGACCTTGTGAGTTATTCCAACTGAAAACTGTAAGCACTGGAGCCATTCACAAGTATACGAAACAGCTACATGAACTACAGTTGTCAGGATAGGCTTCCTGGAGGGTCAGGTTTGGAACAGAAAACTCAAGGTGCACCTGGTAGGTTAGGAGAATAGAAGGGTGTGCTAGGAGAGGGGGTTGGGGCACAAATGCATGAGGCCTAAAGGACAAGTGGTATTTATAGATTTCAAGTAAACAAGTCTGGTCTGGGACCAAATCTGTGCAGGAGAAGAATGAGAAGGATGGGGCAGTAAGCAGGACTAAATTGTAAAGGGCCTGGAAGGCCAGGCTAAGAGGTGTGGATTTAATTCATCAACAGTGGGCAGTCTTTGAGAGCACCCAAGCAGGTACGTTTAAGGCCACTATGGAAGATTAATATAGAGCTGCCCACAGGATGGTCTGGGGTGGGGAAAGCCTGTGCTGAAGAATGGGCAAAGGCTCAAGTAGTCCAGGATGCCCGGCTCCTGCATCTGCAGGACTGAGGAGGCTATTGACCATGATTCTTCTGAATCTCCCTGCCCCATCTGCTTAACCATCTTCCTGGCAGGGGAGCAAGCCCCCAGGATGCGAGGCCCCCAGACAGAATCTTCTAGGTCAAGGAACAAGCCAAGGACCAGGCTGTTTAGTGCACTTATGGGATACAGAGGAACCAAGGAGTAGAACTTAGTGACACTCCTTGCCCATCACCATGTGCTCCAGCCCTACATGGGAAAAAGCCAGTTTGTCCAGTCAGCCAACAGACTAAAGCCAGGCTCCAGGCAGATCCTGCACACACAGAGAGGACAAAGGTGACTGTCTCCAGTAGAGAGGCAGGTAACACGGGGTCACAAAAATTCTTCAGGCAAGTCCACTCTGTAGGTCTCTACCTGTTACACTTGAACTTGAGGAGGAGAGAAAGTGATCTCTAATTTCAAATAAAATCCAATTCCTTACACTCAAGGCCCTGGCCAGCTACCAAGCCCTGCCTACCTATTCCACCACACTCCTGCCCTCTTAATAGGCTCCAGACGTATTTCTTTTTATTCCTCAAATGTGCCACATTCATTCCCACCTCTGGGCCTCTGCACTTGCTGCTCCTTCCGCCTAGAATGCCTTTCCACAGATCTTAACTCAGCTGCCTCCACTTGACTTTCAGCCCTTCTGCAAGGCCCTCCTGACCACTCTTATTTAACTTTTAGACCCACAAAAGAAGGGCACCACACCTGCACCCACATCACATCACCCTGCCTGTCTTCTGACCTGCACTCAGCTCTATCAGAAATTCCAACTTGTGGAAATGTTTGGTTTGTTGTCTGTGTCCCTATTAGAATTTAAAACCCAGATGAGCAGGGACCTTTCCAGTCTTGTTCACTTCTGTCCCTCCAGTATCTGTAAAAGTACTTGGCACATATTAGTGCTCAACAAATATTTGTCAAATAAGTGAAATAATTATTCAATCCACGCATTGGGAGATCCATGACGCCTTACCTCCCCGAGGAGAAAAATCTGTTTAAGATTATGTGATGCTCAGGCAGATTTTAAAGAGATGGGAACCATAGTTTCTAGTTTTTTTAAACCATCTGGATCCAAAACATTGGCAGCTGGGTATTGTATATGTTCCTATCAAAAAGGGGAAAAGCAACACGGAACCTGCTAAACACAATCAGTGAAAAAACAAACTTCCAGAAATGTCTTCATTAACAAAGCAGCTTTCAGGGGGAAGTCCCTTGAAATGCTGGCATTGTTGGTAATAAAACTCCCCTAACTGTGGAGGGCAGGGTGGGGGACAGAGGGTGAGTTTCCACTGTGCTGGAAACCAGAGAGTCTGGAAGGTTGAGGCTGTGAGTCGCGACGTGCTCGCGGGCCTGTGTCTTTGTTCTGCTCCTGTGTCTGGGCTCTAATGAGGCTTTATGAAAAGCAGAGCTGCCTTTTAAGAAAACTTCATCCTAACCTGGAAACAGAAAAATGCAGCCACGTCTTACTTACTGGGACTAACGAGGTGGAGAGACAATAAATGGATCCCTCAGATAACTCAGAAACATCTTTCCGCAAACCTCTCTATGATCTAATCTTAAAACGACCACCATTTCTGTAGCATTTGATCACTCACAAAGCACTTTCACATCCTGTCGTCTCTTGTGATTCTCAAATTCCCCATGAAGCCAGTGTTGGCATCACCAGCATTTAGAAGATGAAGAAACTGAGGCTCAGGGAGACAGGAGAATTGCCAGAGTCCCAGACGGGAGGGAGAATGAGAAGCAAGACCCTGTGCCTGCTGAGGGGATTAACCCCATCCGGGCCTGCATGCCCCCACTAAAGGCGGGAGCAAGAATACGTGGGAAGGTCCTGCACAGCCCCACACACAGGCCCCTGTGCCAGGGCTCCATGAGCTTCACATCTGGGATAGCCCAGGGCACTCACTGAGGTCTTTATTTTCTCTTATTTTTTCCCCAGTGGAATTTGTTTCTTTATAACTTTCTCCAGTTGTCACTAGCATGCTCTTTACTCCTCAACAAGTAGGACACAGAGGCTCAGAGGCAGCAGCCAGGTCCACTGCGCGTGATGATTCTCTGACAGCAGCCAGAGCCCAGCGCCTCCAGGTAGGCAGGTCGTCAGGGCCCCTGTTGCTGGACACAGACAAGGATACAGCTCACACTCTTAGCTGACAAAAACCTTCTTGGGTCAGACCCATTCCTGTGAGCCACAAGCACTGAAAGCTGGAGGGTGCACTGGTCAATGAGGCAGATTCATGCTCAGACTACCTGGCCCAGAAACCCAGCTCGGCCACTTCCCAGCTGTATGACCTGGGACAAGTTATTTAGCCTGTGCCTCAGTTTCCTCACCTGAAAAATGAGGAATAATGGTATCAACCCAAGAGGCTACTATGAGTATTAAGTGAGAAAACACCTGCAAAGCACTCAGACCAGTATCAAGCACTGGTAAGCAGGGGCTTAATAAATGTTAGCTGTTGCCGTTAATTGCTCTGATTTCAGATACAATGTTCTTGAAAGGTTATGAGACTCTGCAAAGAATGAGGGGCGGGAAGAAATATGTGCTTCATACTATTTAAGAGAGATGAACAAAGCAGATGAGGAGCCAAATACAAAATCAAAAACTCACCAGAGGAGAGAGAGAAAACTCCACTGAGAACATCCAACTCATTTCAGCCTCACGGCCTTTGCACTCCCTGTTCCCTTGGCTCAGCAAGGTCTGTCCCCATGTCCTCCCATGGCTGGCTCCAATGTCTCCTCCTCAGAGGGGCTTCCCTTCCCACCCCATCTGCAGGGACCTCCCCTCACCACTCTATAACATCACACTGCTGTACTGTCTTCACAGCATTCATCACTCTTTGAAATGATCTGACACGTCCATGTGCTTATGGCCCAACTCCTTGACCAGGACATCAGCCATATGAAGCCAGGAATTCAGCCTATTGTGTTCATTATTTCTTTCCTGTTCTAGGGGCCTTTAACAGGGCCTAACACACAGTAGATGCACCAGAAAACGGCTGAATCAATAACTGGACACTGAACTGAGTCTTGAAGAATGAGTGGGAATTTTCCAGGTTGAGAAAGGATGTGCCAGGTAGGGAACCATGAGGGTAGCTGGGTGTCTGGCCTGAAGTTCCTTCCATGGCAGACGTCCCAGGGGACTCTCTAAGTTCAGGTTAGATGATCTCCCATGACATGGGCTGCACAGTGTGGTAAAACTCTATTTAAGCTCTGAAGCCACTCAATCTTTCTAGAGCCTAGCATTCAGACAGTTCAGCCAGGTAACTTAGAACCCCCAGACCAATACTCCCATCACAGCAGGGAGCAGGGGCTCTCCAATACCCAGCGGACATATGCCATGTGAGATGGGAAGACCTGGGTCTTCATCCACTTCCTTGAGGAAAAGAGACACATGACATCCTCATCACGTCATGGGCCTCCTCCAGCAAACCACCAAGATCCCAAGGGACCCAGGGTCCACCATGAGATCGCCTCCCCAGCCACAGCCTCTAATGGGGAAAATTCACTTGTAACAAAGTATCGATATCAAAACATTTCAATGGGAAAAAATGTTTGAAAATTAAGAATTAAATTAGCAGAGAATTATATTATAAATAATAGTATATAGGGGCTGGCCCAGTGGCACAGCAGTTAAGTGCGCACGTTCCGCTTTGGCGGCCCGGGGTTTGCCAGTTCGGATCCCGGGTGTGGACATGGCACCGCTTGGCACACTATGCTGTGGTAGGTGTCCCACATATAAAGCAGAGGAAGATGGGCATGGACGTTAGCTCAGGGCCAGTCTTCCTCAGCAAAAAGAGGAGGATTGGCAGCAGTTAGCTCAGGGCTAATCTTCCTCAAAAAAAAAAAATAGTATATAAATACAAATTATTTTAATAATTATATATTAATGACAATAGCCAACATTTATGAAGCCCCTGCCTAACAGTGCTAGCATTTGGTTGATTTTGCATTAGTGGAGAACTCTGAATTTATAATATAAAAATATATGCAAATAGAATCATTCTTTCATTCAGCAAACACTTATGAGGTAGTTACTCCATGCCAGGCACTGAGACGTAGCAATGAATAAGTCACAGGTCATGTCTTCAAGTCTCAAGGCTCACAGTCTGGGTGTGACATAAGGAAGATGTGATCAACCCTGCTTAAGTTGGACAAAAAAATAATAAAAAATTAAAGAACACATCAAATAATAATGATAATAATATCAGCAACTAACATTTATTGAGCAATTATTATGTCACAGACACTATTCTAATGTACTCTTCACTCATTTGATCCTCACAACATACATATGAGGTAGAATTATTATTACTTGCATTTTATAGATGAGGAAATTGAGACACAGAGAAGTTAAGTTACTTGCTCAAGGTCACAGAGCTAGTCAAAAGCTGCAGAGGTTAACTGTCCTTAACCTGGGACAAAGAAAAGAAACTTCACCAAGTGGTATGGTAGTGTTTCTCAATCTCAGCACTACTGACATTTTGGGCCGGACACTTCTTCACTGTGGGGCTGTCCTGTGCATTGTAGGAAGTTTAGGAGCATCCCTGGCCTCCACCCACTAGATGCCAGTAGCAACCCCCCCCCCCCATTGTGATTACCAAAAATGTCTTCAGACATTGCCAAATGTCCCCTGGAAGGAAAAAGTAACCTCTAGCTGAGAACCACTGGGTTAAAGGAAGAGCAATGCCAAGGCTCCCTGGCAGGAGGTGGCACATCAGGTCTGAGGAAATACAATTAACTTCATGTGGCTGGTAGACGGGGTACAATCAAGGAATGACAAAGCATGAGGTTAAAGGGCTGAGCAGGAATCAAACCACAGAGCAAGAATTTGGATTTCATCTGCAGGACAATGAGGAGCCACTGAAGCATTTTAAGCAGGGACGTGACAAGATCAGATTTGGGTTTCAGAAATATGGAACTGGAAGCAAGATGGTAAGTGGCTTAAAAATAGCATGGCAAGAAATGGGGACGTGGGGGGGGGGGGGGGGTGCTAAATTAACAGACTGACAGAAGCCAGGGAAGAAAAGATGATTTGAAAGCATAAGAGGTGTAATGGACAGGCTTGGGTATGTGGGGTCGGGGGGAGACCCAGGGATAACACCAGCCCGCAGACCTGGATGACTGGATGGATGGCAATGCCACTAACAATGACAACAAGCAGGAAGAAGAAGAACTCGGTTTTGCACATGCTGAGTTTGAACTGACACTGGGGAGAGGCCATCCAGTTGGAAACGTCACTGTGCAAATGGACAATCAATGTCTTGAACCTCCAACCGGGGATAGAGATACGTATTTAGAGTGTGAGCAGATATGTGATTGCAAAAATTTCCCTAGTGAATGAAATTATCCAGGAGAGATTATTAAAGTGAGAAGAGGCCTGAGGACAGAACCCTAGGGAATCACTGATATTCAAAGGTTGGGAAGAAGAACAGGACCCAGACAAAAAAAGCCAAAGATATCAGGAAGGCCAAGTCAGAAAACCATGAGAGAACAGTGCTGTGGAAGCTAATGGAAAAGGAGGAGATAACTAGGTAACAGCAGAATCCAGGATCATGATTGAATGAGAAGATTAATAAGCACCCAAGCCATAAATTTTGGCTATATTCATAAAATACTTCCATGAGGAATATGTAAGTTATCAATATAAATGAGCACACTTCTTCAAATTTAGATAATAAGAGACTACCAAATCAAACACACATTTAATTTGCTTGTGATCTCACTGAGATTAGAAAACAACTCCAACGTCAAAAGGCTGCCAAAATCATGACAGCTGAGAACAGATTCAAATCATGACAGCTGAATGCCATGGGTAAAGCAGAGCCTTGGACTAGAAAACCCAAATTCCATCCAAATTCCTTCTCATAACAAGATGAAGACCAATGTACAACCTTATTAAACTGATCTTTTCATAAGAGCCCAAACTTGATTCTTGTTTATCTGGAAAAGCTGTGTTATTCTGTCAGCAGTTTTTACTATCAGACACCCAGGTATGTTTCTAGAATATAAGGTCTTATCTGAAGCAACACTTCAAATGATTACACAATTCAATATACGTTTTATACCCAACATTCTCTTGCATCTGTACATGCCTGGTTATTCATCCATCATTCAAAGTGACTCTATTTGAGTGAGCAATTATGATGCAACGCCACAGGACTCAAGAAGTTGGCAAAAATTGATTCTGAGGTGGGAGATCCAAAAGCACCTCAGAGGACAGAAAAAGACAACAATGGTCTTTCAAAATTTCTCTAGAAGAACATATACTCCAGAATCCAGGGCTCAGAATCATTCTGCACACAAAATTGGTTCCCAACACAAGGCCTTGGGACTTCATAACTTAAACCCATAGGTTATCCATAGTGATCCCATCCCAAATCCATAGTGATCTTACACAACATTAGCCTTTTCCCAAAAGCATCCTTCATTCTGTTCTGCTGCATTTTTAGGTCTATAGATAAATGAGAGAAAATGAAACATAAGCTTAAAAGGCTTTATTACTAGTTTAAATATTCACAATGCCACAATCTGCCGCAGACAGATCAGAGTCATGTGGTTATATGTGCAAACAATTACTCAATTTAATTTCATCTTACAGGAGTTGAAAAACAAGCTGTAATCAGTGTGGATGCTGCTCATTTTATTCCAAAAGTCACCATCTTTTATGTTCCTGATTGGATTTTATTCCTGGACACAAGAGGAGTGGGCTTCCACACTAGGCATGTTGATTCACAGGCATTATGAGGGCATGCCTAAATGAGGCAACAGCAGGAAAAAGCCCTAGAGGGGCTTGTTCCAGGTCCTTAAAGATACAGGGTCCAAGCTGAGCCACTGCCCAAATCCTCATAGCAAACATTCGCACGCCCCATTACACTGAACCCTGGAAGCCCATAGAGTCAGGAACCCAAAGTCATTCCAGGTAATACTCTACCCTTAGCACAGGCTCCAGGATCACACCACCAGTGCTCTGCCAAGACGATGGATAAGCTACCCAACCTCTCTTTACCTCTTTTTTTCTCATCTGTAAATTGGAAATAATAATAGAACCTACATCACAAAGTTAATGTGAGGAATAGCTAAGAGTGCTCATATTAAGTGTTTAGCACAAGACTTGGCATATATTAAGTTCTCATTATCATCACTAATATTATCTAATAACCTAAAAGAAAAATCTGTGCATTAGTCATCTATGACTGCATAACAAATTACCCCAAAACTTAGTGGCTTAAAACAACAAGCATTTATTATCTCGCAGTTTCCATGGGTCAGAAATCTAAGCACAGTTAGCTCAGTGCCTCTGCCTCAAGGTTTCCCACAGGCTGCAATCAAGTTATCAGCCAGCATCTCATCTGAAGGCTCAAACGAGGAAGGATCCGCTTCAAAGTTCACTCACGTGGTTGTTGGCAGGATTCAGTTCCTCGCGGGCTATTGGGCTGAGGGCCTTAGTTCCTCACTGGCTGGCAATCAGAAGCCTCCCTCAGTTCCTTGCTACATGGCCTGGGCCTCTCCCTGGCCAGCTTACAACATGGCAGCCAGCTTCCATCAGCACAAGCAGAAAGAGCAAGAGAGGGCACACAACATGGAAGCTACATTCACTTGGTAATTAGGTCTCTTGGACCTAATTGCAGAAGTGACATTCTATACTTTTGTCATATTCATTTGTTAGAAATGAGTCACTAGGTCCAGCCCACACTCAAGGGAAGGGGATTACACAGGGGCATAAATACCAGGAGGTGGGGATTATTGAGGACCACCTTAGAGCTCCACCTATTACAACCTGAGAAGCCGAATCTTCACAATGAGCTTCCAACTCTTCCTTTCCTTCTTTCAACATATATTTGAGTACCTACTCTTGGCCAAACACTGCACAAATGCCCTGAGAGTATATTAAAGAATAGAGATATGCCTCCTCTCTATGAAACTGATAATCTAGCAAGGGAAACAGACATTAAAGAAGACAAATCATTATTAAATTCAAGTTATGACAAGTGCCATGAAGAAAAAGGACATCATGTCAAACCAGAGGAAGAATGTGATCCTCTTGGGATTCCTGTAAGGCTTCCCTGAGGAAGAGAGCCAGGCTGAGACCAAAAGGACGAGGGGGAGTTAGCCAGGCCAAGAGCCGGGAAAGAAAACAGAGTACACGAAGGCTGTGAGGTGGGACACACCCTGCACGTGGCAGGCTCAATAAACGGAGGGGTGGAGGCAGGCCCATGTCCAAGCAGCATTCAACAGGAAAGTCTCCAATTGGCCCCTGTTCTCAACTAAGCTAAATTCACAACACGCAACTCAGATATATTCGCCCTCCATGGTTTGGGTTAGATCTACAAACTAGCCAGATAAACACTTAATAAAAGCCACTTTGGTCTCAGTCTTCCAGACCTTCAAATCTCCAGTGTCTTGGGGGCTTTGGGTTATTTTAACAATCCGTCCATGAAGACAGGCTTCCATAACAGGACACACTACCCCTAATCAAAATCAGATCTCATTTTGAGGAATTATTACTAACCAAAAAGCACTCACTTAGAACAATGAAGATTCCTTCTCAGTCCATTTCATTAAATTCGGTTTTTCCGTAAATAATGCTGCTAAATGACTCCCGGAGCTAAGAGAACACAGGAATGCTGATCCACAGCAGAGGTAGACGGAAACACTCAAAACGAAGATGCTTTTCTTTTGATTCCCAAGGTTAGAGAACAAACCCAGAAACAGATGCAGCCCAGTGGGAGTTTAAAAGAACTTTCCTCCAAGGCATTCACATTCTGCTCAATGCCGGGTCTTGCTCACCAGCAAATTGCAGGTTCAAGTGTCAAACAGCCGCAAAAAGACACATTTCAATACCTCTGAAATCTGACACATTTGTACTGGAAAAGAAATTAGTAGATCCTCATTATATCCACGTTAACCTGGGCTGAGATACTTATGATAAATGGCCTACATTGTAATCCTATTGACAAAGGGCCATTTTCCTCTTGACTCTGTGAAAACCCCTAGTACCCTGTCAGGAGTCAATCCATAGAGAATAATGTATGCAATTATCAGGTTTGCAATTCAGAATAATGCAACACACATTTATCACATTCAAAAACTGAGTGTCAACTGTAAGCCAGCTCCGGGAACAGCATGCTCCCTGCCCCACTTCCCTCAGACCTAACCACCAGGATGGAATTCCCAAGGTGAAACCCACAGGCAGAATAAAGCAGAGGTGATCAAAGCTGCAGGCTTTCCTGGGGCAAGACGTAGTGGGATAAAACTGAGAGAGAAGGGCTGCCCACAAAAAACAGCTCCAGCATGTTGTCCAGTGACCCACATCATCACAGCTTCATCCATGATAATGTGGAGCAAAGGTGTCAAGAATGATGGACCAGGAGAAAGCTACTTGATGAAAGAGTTCGGTAAGCTTTTAAAGCAGCTTTCGGAAACAGCAGGAGACTGGAGGGCCCTGAATTTAGTTTGTTGGCTGGCAAAACCAGCCTCTGGCTAAGTTGAAAGAACTGGCTCCCAGCCTCAACTAATTAACTCTTTGGCCTTTAGCAAACATCTTCAATCAAGCAATTAGCAAGTAATTATTGAGCAGCTACTACACGGTCAGTGCTAAGCAGGCTGCGGGGTTGACACAAAGGAGGTTAAGGCTCAATTGCTGCCCTCAAGGAACTTAAGATTTCCATTCAAGATGAAAAATAAACATAGTCAAACCTCGGCTTTCCAGAACCTGCCAGGAATGACTCTTTGTTACTTAGTCCTCAGAGTTGCAAGTTAAAGCTTTAAGAAAAGAGCTTTTAATAGTTAAGTGCTTTGTGTGTGTGTGTGTGAGGAACACTGGCCCTGAGCTAACATCCACGCCAATCTTCCTCTACTTTGTTTACGGGACACCCCCACAGCATGGCTGGAGGAGCGGTGCATAGGTCCGTGCCTGGGATCCAAACCTGCAAACCCCAGGCCACCCAAATGGAGCACACGAACTTAAACCACTACACCACTGGGCCAGCCCCAATAGTTCAGTGCTTTTAAGATGGAAATCTTCCAGAAACATACTATCCTACCATTTCCCAAGTTTTTCAGGAAAATAAAAAACACCAACACTGGTTCTGCTGGATGTTAATTACTCAAAAAAAAAGGTGGGAGGTCTCATGGTCAGCAACTTTGGGAAACAATGGGTTGAAGAATTAAGTTGGTTTCTTTACTACAGGATTTCTCAGAGCCATCAAAAAACTAGTGGGTATTGTGAGCATCTAAAGGAAAGACACACTTCTCCAGGGAATCATTTTTCTCACGGGATTAAGGTTCTGAGCCATGTACTTTGGAAAGACCATGCTGTACACTCCCCTTTCTCCTTAAGTAAACACCCTCCATAGCTCAGGATGGTCTTATCACAGGCCTGAGTCACTGTGACAGGCTGCTGCTGAAGATGAACTGCTGCATAGAAAATGCCTTCCCTCCACCAGCCACCCTTGGCACAAGGAGCTGTGACATAGTGGCTTCCAGGCCCAAGGAGCTGTGTCATGGTGGCAGCACTGGACACCACCTGATCATGCTCCACGACCAACTGTGCTGCTGAGCGGGCTTTCGGAGCAGCACAACCTTGATTCTCCGGTCTGGAACCCAGAGGCTGGCTGTGAAAAGCTTTCAGGACCTAGAACATTCCATCTCCCGCATACTGCTCCGCTGCAAGTTGTCCCCCTCCCTTGAAAGTCCCACCTCCTTCAGGAAGAGTCTCGACCACAGGGACCTTTTCCTGCTCCAGTCAGAGCACAGATGGCCTGCGAGACCTTCTTGGCACTTACCCCGAGCACCGCCTTATGACACTTCCTGTGGTTCCTTTTATGACTACTGCCCTCTTTGACCATTTCTTGGTGGAGGGATTTGTGGGCACATCCTCAGCTCAATAACATGTTCCACAAGGGCAGAGATTTTGTATCTCCCTGTGGCACTGAGAACATAGCCTTTCAAATTTTTGCTGATTGACCAAGAAAAATTTAAAGAAAAAGGCAAGGTATTGTGATGAAAAGAGACTAGCCAAGACTGGTCAGCCAGCCTGGCACTGGCCCTCCTGAGATAAGAGCTGTGCTGTTCATCCCATCTACAGGCACGGTTTGGGAGGCAAGGCTGTCGCCTGCTGTGATGGTGCCATCAGTAAGAAGGCCAAACCCAAATGGAGGTAGAAGAGGCCACAGGTACATCTAGAAAAGGCTTCTGAAGGGGCGGCTGTTAAACGTGGTGCACCCAAGACCACGGGAGGCACTGACAAGGGGTCAGCCATCTCCAAATCCAGTCTGCTGGCTCACGCTGCCTAAGAGCCACGCTCTCTGCAGTGCTTGGACATCAGTTTGGTAAAAGGCTCACCAGAGGCAGCACAGAGGTAAGCACACATCCACAGGGCTTGAGGGCATGGAAAAATAACAGGGCAGAGTGATTTAGCCCAGGTAGATGGGGCGTGAGAGGGCAAGCAAGCAGCCGACAGGGTGAGCAGAGAGAAGAGTGATGGAAGCACCCCTCAAGCTGTGGTCCTGGAGTCAGCCTCCCTCTCCACTACGGAACTCACCTGGAGAGCAGCTCTCCAAGGCTCCCTGCCACGAATTCATGGGAGAATATACCAATCACACCAATCAGGGGACCTGGCTCAAGTGCTGCCAGCAGACCATGTGCACGCTCAGAGTGGACCTTAGGGTGGGGACACTCCAGGAATGGTTTGGTCTGGGGCGGCAATTCTCCAGAGGCAGAGTTCCTGGTCACACCCGAGATATTGCTGTCACTATCTTCCCTTTTGACAGCCCCATCACCACCTTGTCCAGGAAGAAGGGAGATAGATTGGCCCAACAAAAAGGGGCCCAGACCTTGAAAGACTGTAGGAGACAATAATGAAGGAGAAGAAATACAATTATCTCAAGTATATGAAAAATGCTCAGTGCAAATTAACTCTTCATTGAAAATTCACATTTTGACTATTAGGACAAAAGGCATTAATAACCCAAAAGGCATTAATCCAATCTGCTCACTAGCTGAGAGAAAACAGGCACGCACTCACATTGCTGGTGGGGGTGTTACGTGGGGCAAGCCATGGGACGGGAGCATAATTTGGCAATATCCATTAATGTTCCTAATGCATATGTCCTTTGACGAAGCAAATCCACTTCTGAAATTTAACCTACAGATACAGCTGTACATGAGCGAAATGAGGCTTCCATGAGATCACTGCAGCATTGTTTTTAGAGTAAAACATAGGAAACAACTCCAATTTCCACCAATACGAGACGAGGTAAATAAAGTACATTCAGACAATGAAATACAACTTAAAAAATTTGAGGACCTAAGAGAAAAATGAGCAAAATTCATAAATAGTTCACAGAAAAAGACACACAAAATAGATGAAAAGATGCTCAACTTCACTTGTTATAAGAGAAATACAAGTTAAAACTACACTGTGACACCATTTCTTGCCTATCATATTCGCAAATTCAAAAGCTTCATCTCATTCTGTCAGTGAGGCTGTGGGGAAACCAGCCCCGTCACATGTCACTGGGTGGAGTGCAAAATGGCTCAACCCATGGAGGAGATGCAACAATATCTAACAAAACTACATATGTTTTTACTGACCCTGGGAACTAACCTTAAAAATATAACTCTACAGGGGCCAACCTGGTGGCACAGAGGTTAAGTTCGTGCACGCTGCTTCAGTGGCCTGGGGTTCATGAGTTTCATCCCAGGGATGGACCTAAATACTGCTTGTCAAGCCACGCTGTGGCAGTGTCCCACATATAAAATAGAGGAAGACTGGCACAGATGTTAGCTCAGGGCCAATCTTCCTCACCAAAAAAAATATATATATAACTCTACAAATATGAAACAACAGATGCACAAAGTTATTTACTTGCCTTTATGAATATGCCAAAAAATGCTGAAACAACCTAAATGCCTATCCACAGGAGATTAGCTGAATAAACTACTATAAATCCACACAGTGGACAAAAACTCTGCAGCCTTATTAAGGAATGAGAAAAATCCTGATGAACGGCTCTACACTCTTTTCAGGATATATTAAGTAGAAAAAAGCAAAGTGCAAAAGTGCACGTGACATATACACACACAATCAAAAAGAAATAAAAACATACACGTTTGTGTACCTATTTTTATATAAAGAAACAAATAACAAACTAGAAGCTAATGAAAATGGTTTCCTCTAGGAGGTAGTGTAACAGGGAGGAAAGCGTAGCAATAGGGGTAAGATTTCTAAGTAGACCTTTTTACCTAGTTTTGATTTTGAACATGTAAATATTTTACGTTTTCAATAAGTAAATTTTAAAATAAAAAGAAAACTCTAAAGTAGATTACAAACAGTACTAAACAAACAAATGCATATTAAAACAGCAGCAAAGTCACTTAGAAAGTAAAAATTTGTTCAAGTAATTTTGAACATACTACTCTGACTAGAAACTCTTAGTGGGACATAGTCTAAAGACAAAAAGAACCACAAACAAGTCTTCAACTTCACTTAGCTGATTTGTTGTGCATAGCAGTTCTAGAGCTATAATTCTTAGATTCTTTCGTGAATACAGGAGGATAAAATAAATGAGTAACTGTATTGACATTATTAGGAATTGGGGTTCTCACTGTGGGGGAAATAGAGATTTATGGCCTCTAGCAGTGTGTTGATAAGATTTACAGTGAAAGTATCAGAGTCTAAAAGTAATGACAAGTCCCAGTAGTGACAAGCATGCCCAGCACCCAGATCTTGGTTTCTAAATACCAGTTCTCATTAGAAGGAACCAGGACTCTGAATAAATGTCTGATTCCTGGGGAGGGAGAAATACGAGACAAGCCTGGAACATCTCACTAGGCCAGAATTCTAGCAAAAGTGTGTCCAAAAGGACACAAAAGCAAGCTTTTACGAATAGGTCTCCACCATCAAACTTCAGACAATTTGAGCTTCAAGAGGAATAATGATGACAACACATTAAATACTAACACAGTGAATTTTAAAAAATCTATGTGTCCATAGTGTTACTAAAAAGGTGGGAGAGTGATGAAGCTCTTCTTTCCTGAAAAATACCAGCCAAAAAAATGTAAAAAGAATACAATTGGAAAAATTATCACTTTGCAATTCCCATGTAATAATTGATGTAGGCAAGAACTCAATGGATGCTAAAACCATTGGGTAAAAGGTTTTTAACAAGAGAATATTCACGTGGTCTCAAAATTTCATCCCACAGATTATTTATTGAATACAAGGGGCACAGGGTACCTTTGTAACAAGGGATCAGCAGACACCACCTTAAGCAAGTGACTAAACTAAGCACGCCCAACAGCGAGACAAACTGGCACCAGGTGCTTCATGTGATGCAGTGCGAAGTACCACCCACCACCCACCACGTGGTCTTCTCAGCTGAAGGTCTAACCTGAATCTAATCATGAAGAAATAATCAGACAAATGCAGAGTGTGGGACATTCAATAGAACAACTGGCCTCAACTCTTCAAATATGTTAATACCCTGAAAGACCCTTCCCCACCCAAAAAAAAAGTAGAGGTACTCTTCTCTTTTCTACACAAAATGAGCCATGATAACCAAATTCAATAGTCAATATCTGACTAGATCCTAAAACAAAAAGAAAAAAAGCTATACATGATATTTTTAGAAAGTAGGAGACATTTTAATGTAGATTGAAAACATCATTGTATTAATGATAAATTTCTTGGTTCTAATAATTTTATTATTTAAAATGTAGGGTTCTTCAAAAATATATCAGCTAAAATGTCAAAAAATAAAGAATGAAGACATTCAATATTTCTAATGTTCTAATATTTTTAAAAGTCTCTTCAGAATATTTTACATAAGAAAGGCAAGATACAGAACAGTATATACAGACTCCTACCTTCATTTAAAAAGGGAGGGGAATAAACTATACAGTTTTATTTGCTCATACATGCACATGTAACTTCTGGAAGGATATATAAGAAATGAATAACAGTGGTTACCTGTGGCAGGTAGCAAAGAGGAGCAGGAAACAGAACAGGGCACATAAGGGACAGAGGTGGGAGCAAGTGTATTCATTGTGTATTTTTTAAAGTATTTGGAACCATGAGCAGGTATCATCTAATGAAAAAAGGTGAACATCGTTTTTTAGAAAAGAAACTTAAGGAACTAGAAAAGTGGAAGGAAGAAGTCAAAGAGAGAACTTAGGAACCTTCAAGGAGAGGCCCTTCTATTTTTCTGGTGGTATTCACGATGTCCTTGGTATGGCAAAACATGGTCTTCTCAGGCTGACTGGGGGAGAACAGGTGTGCAGTTCAATAAAACACGTCAAAAGTCCTACATTTTGCATATTCTTGTTTCCCAGCAATTCAGCAACTCTTTTCCCAAAATTTATCCTAAAGAAATAATTATAAATATTGAACAAAAATTTATAGCAGTCCCCCCATATTCACAGTTTCACTTTCCACAGTTTCAATAACCCACAGTCAACTGTGATCCAAAAATATTAAATGGAAAATTCCAGAAATAAGCCTCGTAAGTTTTAAATTGTGTACCATTTTGAGTAGCATGATGAAATTGTACGCTGTTCTGCTCCGTCCCCCCTGGACAGGAATCATCCCTTTGTCCGGTGTATCCACGCTGTTTATACTACCCACACGTTAGTCACTTAGTAGCCATCTGGGTTGCCAGATCAACTGTCGTGGTATCGCAGTGCTTGTTTTCAAGTAACCCTTATTTTACCTAATAATGGCCCCCAAGCACAAGAGTAGTGATGCTGGCAATTCGGGTATGCCACAGAGAAGCCTAAAGCGCTTCCTTTAAGTGAAAATGTGAAAGCTCTCTATCCAATAAGGAAAGAAAAAGATTGTATGCTGTGGTCAGGAAGATCTACAGCAAGAATGAATCTTCTATCCACGAAATTGTGAAGAAGGAAAAGGAAATTCATGCTAGTTTTGCCGTCACACCTCAAATAAGTATAGAAAAAACAGTATACATAGGGCTGGTACTATCCGCAATTTCAGGCATCCACTGCGGGTCTTGGAACATATCCCCAGTAGATAAAGGAGGCTTACTGTAATCACCAAAAATGTCCATCACAACACTGTTATAATAGAGAAACAGCTCAAATGTAAAAAAAAACAAACAAACAATACAGGCTTATTTAAATAAATTATGGAATATTGACCCAAAGAAATAGTAGGGAGATATGGCCAAAGTGTATGCCATGACACAAAAAGATGTTTATGTAGCATTTGAAAATGAAAAGCACATATGCATTACATGATTCAGTTAAAACTATGTACATGTGGGTACATAAAGGCATAAAGCAATAAAGCTATTTTCAGGTGATGGTATGGCAAGTACTTTTTTTTCTTCCTTCTGTTTTTTAAATTTCCTCAAAAAATGAGATTTTATAACTATAATTTCTGTTTTAAGTAGTAAATTTCTTTTTGTAAATAGGACAGGAAAACGCCCTGTGCAGAAAGCTGCTGGAGAGGTACAATCCAGACACCTTCCCCACCAACTTCAGGTTGGGAAGAGACTGGCAGACCACTCAGAGTTTGGGGACAGCCAACTCATGTCTCTAGCTTCTGTAACATTTCTCAGTATAATTTGCCCAGGCAGGGAGGGGGGACCAGCCCGCTGCCTAGAATATCAAAACAAACCTGTCAGCCTGCCGACAACCCCTAAGAGCAGCTCTGTGCCAGAGTAGGTCAGCATCCACTGGACCGTGACAACTCTTCCCCACTCACTCCCCAGGGAATGATCACACTTGAGGGGGAAAATCCCACCTCATCTCAACAGAGCGCCCCTCACTAAGCTCCACATGTCAGCTGAGACAGCACCTGAAGCTAAAGACGGCGGTAATAAGCTGACAGAAGCAGCTCCCACGCATCAGCATATTCTTGTGACTCTGGAAAGAGGGACGCCGGCTTCATGTAACGAAGCTGAAACAGTCCCAGTTTCCGTCAACTTGCTGGCTGCCAAACTGGTGAAAAGAATGAGGTTCACTTCCGCCAGCAGCACAGCGCACTCAAGAACGCAGGTTTGGAGTCCAACCCAGATTTGAAGCTCCCCTTCTTTTCATTAGCTCTTCTATTTGGCAAGTCTCCTAACAGCTCTGAGCCTCAGGCTCCTCAGGGATCTCCAGCAGGCCTACGAGGATGAAGCGAGCTATGTGTGGAGTTCTTGGGACACAAGTTTAGTGTATGTGAGACACACATGCACAGAAGGACGACTGATAAACAGAGCAAAATGGTGACAAGGCTATCTTAGAACAGCACCTGGCACATACTAAGTCTCAGTAAAGATTAGCTGCTATTATTGCTAGAGTGAAAATTAGTGAGCTAGTCATCCACCAACAGATCAGATCAACCAAACCTGGGGGCATAAGAAACAATCAAGTGTGGCTACACTCAAAGTCTCCAGGAGAAAGGACTGGCATCCGTATCCCAAAAAGGGAAGAAGCTACCAGATTAAAAAAAAAAAAAATCGCATCCAAGTCCCACATAAATCAGACATTCAGATTTGAAATAATCACTGATTTTACTTTAAATGGAACATAAACTAAATGACCCAATACAATGCTTATTTAAAAAAATTAAACTCTCTCTCAAGCCCCTAGTTAATTTGAACAGAAAGAGAAATTTCCATTCAGCAAAGGCTGCAGTGTTAACCAACATAAGCTAGGTTGCAAGTCTAGAGGACTTTAAGATTAGTATATATTAGTAAGATATCCTATTTGTAAATGAACAACTATGTTGCCAGGGGGTTAGGCCCCCTATATCAGGAGTGTGTTGTTTGATTATGATTTATGTTGCCCCCAAACTTTGACTAAGATCGAATTTTAGCACCAAATTCCTATATATTCGGGGAAAAAAACAGTGTCAGGCTTTCAGATGTTAAAGAATGATTCTTGCCTAGAGGGCTTCATAAAGTGGGCAGAACTGATCCTGCCATTACCTCACATGGGCCCTCGCCTGCTCCCCAGGCCATAAGAGAAAAAGACTAGAGTGGGAAGAAGTGGTTAGCAGCCTTCTGGACCATGCAGTGTTCACTAGGTTCCCCCAGTGAGGCATATTCTCCCTCTGACGTGCAAATTAAGGGGGTATTATAGGAGAACAGCTTAAAAACCAGGAGCACCTGTAAGAGGGGAATATTTGTTTCCTCAATTGGAAATCTTCTCCAGCAAGTGGGCTTGTTAATCTGTCCTATGAGTAACTGAACAGAGAAAAGAGCATTCAAGAGGACTGGAAAAACCGAGAGAAGGGGCAGCACGCACTGGGGAAGCATCGGGCCCCACTGGTTAGTAGAGCAAGGAGATGAGAGTTTAGGGAACAAAAGACCATAGAAGGCAGCTCAGCTAGAGCCATCTTGTGTGCATCCCTCCACGGGTACCACTTACCAAATGGGAGGACCTTATTAGAATAAGGCTGTGGGACAGACGTCTAGGAAAGGATGCTCTTTGGATGTTATAAACGCCACTGGCCAAACTTGTGACTTCTCCTTCCCAGGTACCTGACAGGATTACTCTTAACTGCCTCACTGATGTGGAGTCTGGCCATGCGGCTTGCTTTGCTCAAAAAACTGGTGTCTCATCTAAGAAGAGGCAGTGAGTTGCTAATGCAGAGCTCTGCAGCACCCTCTTCCTCCTGCCATAGTGACTGTGAAAGCATGGAGATGGGGTCTTCATCAGCCTGTGGTCCAGGAGACAACACAGAGCAGAGGCCCTACCTCGCCATCAGAGATGTGTGGGATGAGAGAGAAATAAGCCTTTATTATTTTAAGTCAAAAATATGATTTTTGGAGTTATTTGTTACCACAGCATAACCTAGTCCATCCTGACTGATAAAAGGGGATAGGAAGGAAGAGGCTGATCTGGAATCAAACTACCACATCAGAGGATTAGGTAATAGGCAGGTCCCCGACCTGGCCCTCCAGAGAGCCCACCTTGACGCCATTCCTGGGAAGAAGAGAGTTAAATATTCATCATAGATTCAGCACCACACCAGCTCCTCAAGCCACAAGTCCAGACTATGCAGGTGAAGAGGAAGACATTTTCCAAATCCAATATGAGGTGGAAGTTTTAAACTCAACTGGACTTGGTTTTAAAGCTAAAAATGATGGAAAACTATGGAATCTGCCCAAGATGCTATTAAGGGAAAGCAGCAATTAAAAATAAACAAAAATGTTTCATGTTTATTTCCCAGATTGAAATTCCTCAATAAGCTGGTTGCCCATACGTGTTTGGTAAACACGGACATGTGTTTATGACTGGTCTCAGAAAGCTGCAGCTGCTCACATTTGCTCTCCTTAAAACACACACACACATGTATTACTGAAATGATTCTCAAAAGACAATGACTATTGCCCCAAGAAAATATGTTCTAATCAGCCCTACCAACTGCAATATAGAATCTTATTATGTGGCCTTCCTGCTTCTTTTAGAGATACAGTTGTTTTTCTCTGCACAAAGAGGGTACATTCCACAAGGAGAGAGAGAAAATTAGGATATCTGAAAATAATGTGTCCGAGAGAAGGGGATTAGAGCTCAAATATCGCTACTGCGATGGGTGTACACTGAATAGCCAGAGTGTGGACCATGGCATGGCAGGGAGGAGATTCAGTAACATGTAAATGTACCCAACTTTCCACTCCACGTTATTACCCCTGCCCCCTAAAGAACAATTCTGTCTTTTTCCAGCCAACAAGAGGATAGGAAAGCAGCTAAGAAGCCAGATGAAAGTGCGAGCTTTTAGCCAAGAGAGACTAAGTCAAACCACATAACTATTGCTGGGAAGAGGGGAAGAAAGAGGAGAAAGTTTTATGGGGTTATCATATGAAAGACTCCAGAGTAACACAGAGACCAAAAGGAGGAGGAGGAGAACAGAGCTTCTGAGAACTGTCGTTGTGCATTATGAACTGAGTCTCCTCTGACACGCTTTGGAAGGTAGAAGGAGAAACTGGAAATCCTTTCGAAACCCTTTGGCTACTGGACTGTGCATCTGTGAATGGGACTTTAAACAAAGCCTTGACTGTGTGGGATCCTGGGATTTATCTGACCGGCAGACTCTTCTGCAGAAACTTCTCTGCTCACAACATCCTTCCTCTTGCCCTCTTTATCCGATCATTCCCAAAAGGCACAGAACAATTCAGAGCAGGCGTCCCTCTCCCTACAAGCCTCCCTGACCTCTCCATTGGGATCAGATGATCCTTGCTGGGATTCTCACAGCATCCTATGCTTCGCTGCACTAACTCACATCATCTGTGTTACGGTTGTCTATTTACCTTCTTATCCAAGTAGAGCATCCGTTCCTCAGGCCAAGATTTAGTCTTGAATTTTCACATTCCTGAGCCTGGCACCGTGCCTAGCACACAAGTATTCAATAATTAAGATGATCTAGACTCTCTCAAACTCAAAAATTTACTTGACCAAAATAATGGGAGGAAAGTGATTCTTACCTGCTCCCGTTGTGCATATAACACAAACTGAGTTTCCTAGTTATGCATCAACACCTCTGTTACCTCTGCAGAGGCTCAGCTACTGTGCAGGTCAGTTTTATGTACTACGAAAACATCTCACATAAATACTAACTCTGTATGGTGGGAGGAGCGTGGAGAAGAGAGTGTGAGATTTAAAAACTATGACTGAAGAAAAGTACCTGAAAAGTTACTGCAGATGATTAGTTTAGATGTCAAGGTCCCACGTTAAACAACTAGTACAGAGTGGCACAGTCAGCTACGGGTCCATAGAAATGCCACAAAGGAAGGATCCTCCAGAGTTGTGGAAAGGGGAGCAGAGGTGCAGCAATACAGGTTTTCTTCTCTTTCCTCCATGCTCCCTAAAGTATGCCAAGGACTCCACGGGCCTTTTGACATTAACTCAAGGTTAGACAGGAGAAATATACACTTGTAGCTTAGCATCACACAGGAGTTATGTTGGCGCAAAGTTCATCTTCAAAGTGGAAAGAGGGGTCTTTCAGACCAGACCAAAAAGAAGATCCTTTCTCCACACTCCTACCCATGCCTAAGACATCCAACCTTCCCCAGGGGTGAGACCAGGGCAGAGAGAGCAACCCATGCTGGACGTTAGGGACAGTAATTGACGGGGCTTGAGGAGCGATGCAGAATAGAGAAAAAGAAGGATGGTCTTTAAGCGGGAAAGGAGACACAATGAAAACGCCCAAGGGAACTCTCTCTGCCAGCCATGGGGTGGAGCGCATGGTACATCCCATAATCCCAGACTAAGGCTTCACATCCATGAACAGAAGCCATAGAAACATCCAAATAGACAAGAGACACTACTTTCCCCATCTCCACTACCATACAGACTCAGTGTGGACTCACCAACTGCATAAACCAGAAATAAGTGCTTGATCAGATCTCCTCTGGGAGGTTGAAAGGGCTCAATCACTTTCTTATGGTCTGAGTCCTCTTTCCCTTCCCAAGGAAGAGTGCTACAATTGCACAGGGAAAAACAAAAAGTTTCCCAGTACATCCTCAAACATGCACTGAACATCTGGCAGCCTCTGAGAGGCCAGAATGCATGAGCCAAGGTCCCGACACGCAGGAGCTTACAATCCAGGTGCGCCTCCAACTGACAAAACCAGAACCCAGTGTGAGGAATACATTCTCCAATATGGAGCTGTGTGGTGCTGGCTGTTGCTGCTACAGAAGTCAGAGGAGGGGGTTGTTAAAATTTGCTGCACAGCATATGAGAAAGGAGTGAGTTGTGAACAAGGATCATCTAGTTGGAAGTAACGGCTGCTACCTGAGATGTGCGGTGAAACAAGATTCAAGGGAGAGTAGCCAGCCCATCCATCTGGAGCCTGTCAGTCCTTTAGTGGAACAGAAATACTTCTCTGCTGCATTTCCCCACTTCTCAGGAAACAAAATCAAACAGCCTGTCTGATCCACAGTACAACCAATTTACTGTGACTCTCAGGTACATACATAACATCTCACCCAAAACTCCCTGTGGCTGTTTATCTTGGCAAAAATAATAAAAATCATAGGGTCTTTATTATACCTGATTGGCTGCAATAATGCATCAGATTTCAAGGATATAAAAAATAATGTATTTACTTGATTGATCTTCCCTTCTCTTGGCTCTAGAAAAGAAATATCTGGAACAAGAGGATAGCCTAGAATGTAAGCTCCATGAGGGTAGAGACTTCTGTCTGTTTTGTTAACGGCTATGTCCCAGAGCCCAGGACAGTACCTGGCAAGTTTATTTCTTAAATGAATGATGGAAACAATGGCTCATCATATGCCCTCCTCTCTCAACTTCATCTGCCTAGACTACCCCTTCCATCAAAAAATAATCATAAAAGAAAAAAACGTATCTCTAGGCCAGTATTTCTCAATATTGACACTATTGACATTGGGATGGAGGAGGGTGTCCTGTGGGTGGTAGGATGTGCAGCAGCATCCCTGGCTTCTACTCACTAGATGACAGTAGAACCCCACCCACCTCACCACCTCCTGCTGCCCGAGTTGCAGCAACCAAAAACATCTCTAGACATTGCCAAATACCACATGTCCCCCGTGGGCAACATCTTCCCTAGTTGGGAATCACTACTCTAGGCCTGCAGAGAGCTCCCAAAGAGCTGACGGACCCAGAGAACTGTTGTGTTTTCCATCTTCTTCATGATGCTGAGACAGCAGCCAGGGGAAACCCTTCTCCTCGCCTACTCTGAGGAGAGTGCACCAGACAGGCCTGCTGTGAGAGCGGTGGGAGGAAATATTGGGTAATGGAAATCAGGTAGATGTCTTGAACAGAAATGAAGGCTGAGATGTGGGTCCAGGCCTTGTCTGCATTCAACAGGAGAAACCACTTTATCGCCATGGCGGGGATGGACTTTGTTTTTAATGATCTCCTCTCCCCCTCCTCCACCACAGGGGCATTAAAGTATCTATAAGTTGTACGTAGCATGGGATCTGTCAGCAGCAATTTGACTTGAAATCTGGCATGGAGCATCTGCTCCTGCTCCTAATTATGAACGAGGCTGGGATTCATTAATATCTCCACAATGAGTTCAAAGGGCTCTTCAGAGAATAGGCTTTGCAAAGCATTCACAAGGCCAGGAACTAACGTGAGGAAGGGCAATGGCTTCTGCTCCCCAACTCTCAGTGAGCTGCTGGTCTCTCACACCTGTTTCCCTGACAAAGTTCAGAGGGATCATTCTTCCCAGTCAGGACTCTTGTACGCATTGTCTTACCTGTGTTGATTCAGTCCTTGCACATATCTTGGCATGCCATGTTCTATCACATTCCTCTTCTTTACCAAAAAAGTCACTAATAGCCAATGCTGGCAAGGGTACAGTAAAACCTACATTCTACAATGCTGGGGGTGCAGTCAGCACAATGTAGTAACACTCATCAATGGATATACCAATGCACATGCCAGTATGCCAAGTACTTCTACCTCTGGAAACATACTGCACAAAATAATTCTAACCATGAAAAGGCTCACATGGTCAAAATATTTATCATGCAATTATTTAGAAAAAGGAAAAGTAGAAACAACCAATTGTCTACTGCCAGATATTTTAGTTTGGTATATTATAATATATACATTCACTAGACTAATATACACCATTAAAATGTCATTTACAAAGAATAGCATCATACTATACTGTTTATGCCATGTCATTAAATGAAAAGAGAGAGAACACCACATCATATAAACAGCATGATATCAACCATGAAAATAAAAACTTTGGCATTAAAAAGTCTTCTGGAAGCAAATAGACCCAAAAAAGGTGTTAACAGTGACTGCATATGAAAGGAAAGTGATTTCTCTTTTTCTGCGTCTTATAAATTCTCTTTTTGAATCATCTATTTCTATAAATCGGGAAAAGAACAATTTAAAGCAAAAGTATAACAATAAAACCACAGCTAGAGAATACATCCCCTCCATAGTCCCTTTATTCTATTTTTTACAGCTTTGTGGATATATAATTGACATATAACATCATGTAAGTGTAAGGTGCACAATGTGATGATTTGATACATCTACATATAGTCATGCGCCATGTAACATGCACATTTTGATCAATGATGGACCGCATATATGATGGTGGTCCGTAAGGTTGGTACCATATAGCCTAAGTGTGTGTACTAGGCTATGCCATCTAGGTTTGTGTAAGAACACTCTACAATGTCGCACAACGACCAAATCACCTAAATGTCACATTTCTTAGAAATATCCCCATCATTAAATGACACATGACTGTATTACAAAATGATTACCACACTGAGATTAGTTAACACATCGATCACTTCACATAATTACCATTTTGATGTTGCTGTTGTTGTTATGGCGAGAACATTTAAGATCTACTCTCTTAACAACTTTCAAGTGCACAACATGTACAGTATTGTTAATTACAGTCACCATGCTGTACATTAGAGCCCCAGAAACTGTTTGTCTTATAAATGGAAGTTTCTACCCCTCGTCCAACATCTCTTCATTCCTCCCACCTCCTGGAAAACATCAATCTACTTCGTCTTACTATGAGTTTGGCTTTTTTAGATTCCACATAAATGAGATCATACAGTAGCTGTATTTCTCTGCCTGACTTATTTCACTTAGTATAATGCCCTCAAGGCTCATCCATATTGTCACAAATGGCAAGATTTCTTTTTTTTTGGTTGAATAATATTCCACTGTGTATATATACCACACTTTCTTTATCCATTCATTCATCTATGGGCACTTAGGTTGTTTCCATGTCTTGATTATCATGAATGATGCTGCAATGAACACAAGGCTACAGATATCTCTTCAAGACAGCAATTCCATTTCCTTCAGATATATACTCAGAAGTAGGATAGCTGGATCATATGATAGTTTGATTTTTAATTTTTTGAGGAATCTCCATACTGTTTTCCATAGTGGCTGCACCAATTTATATTCCTACCAACAGTGTACAAGGGTTCCCTTTTCTCCACATCCTTGCCAACACTTATTATTTCTGTCTTTTTGATGACAGCCATTCCAACAGGTGTGAGGTGATATCTCACTGTGGTTTTGATTTGCATTTCCCTGATGATTAGTGATGTGCGCATCTTTTCACATACCTGTTGGCCATTTGTATATCTTCTTTGGAAAAATGTCTATTCAGGCCCTTTGCTCATTTTTTAATTGGATTGTTTTTTTGCTATTGAGTTGCATGAGTTCTGTATATAATTTGGATCTTAACCCCTTAGCAGATAGATGGTTTGCCAATATTTTCTCCCATAGCATAAGTTGCCTCTTCATTTTGTGATTGTTTGTTTTGTTATGCAGAAGCTTTTTAGTTTGATGCAGTCCCACTTGTTTATTTTTGCTTTTGTTGTTTGTGCTTTTGGTGTCATATCCAAAAGATCACTGCCAAGACCAAAGTCAAGGAGCTTCTTTCCTATGTTTCCTTCTAGGAGTTTTACAGTTTCAGATCTTACATTTAAGTCCTTAAGCCATTTCAAGTTCATTTTTGTGTGTGGTGTAAGATAGGGACCCAATTTCAAGCTTTTGCATGTGATTACCCAGTTTTCCCAACTCCATTTATTGAAGAGACTATCTTTTCCCAATGAAGTTACTCTCCTTTATTTTTGTCCATAGAACTTACAACCAACTGTTGTATCGTAATCTGTGTACTGTTTCTGTCCCTCCACTAGAACGTAGGCTCCATAAGGGGAGGCAAGTGTCTGGTATGTAACAGGTGCTCAAAATGTTTTGGTTAAATTGGATTATGAGTTAGATTGAGAAATTTTTTAAAATCCTACAATCAATAAAACAAAAATGTTGCTCCCTGTGAACTTTCAGATGCTAGTGTTGAGAGAACAACTGGCACAATCACTCTGGGAAACTATTTAACTGCATCTCTGAAAGCCGAGCATTCATCTACCTAATGATCAATGGATTCCACACCTAGATATGTACCCAAAAAGTGGCATACATAGGTTCACCAAAAGACACACCCAAGAAAGTGCTATTATGTAATAGCCAAAACCTGGAAACTACCAAATGTCCCTCAACAATACAACAGGTAAATAAATTATGGAATACTCACACGGCAATGAGAAGGAACAAATTACAGCCACACACAACAATGTATCACAAATTTAATGTTGAGGAAAAGAAGACAGACACAAAAAATACATCCTTATGATTCCATTATAAAAGTACAAAAACAGGCAAAACTAATATATAGCATTAGAAGTCAGGAGGGTTCTTACCTGGGAGGGGGACAGGTAGTGACCGCAAGGGACACAAGATGGACTTCTCAGTGATGATAATACTCTGTCTCCTGATCTGGGTGCTGGTTGTATGGGTGTGTTCACTTTGTGAAAGCTCATCGTAGTATGTTTATGATTAGTACGAAACATACTCCCAACCCACCCAGGGCTGCTGACGACAAGGAATCTTTTCCATGATTATCTCCCCACTCTCACAGGCCTTGACTTGGAGCCCTGACAAGGCTAAAGTCACCACACTTCAGCATTCATACACATCATGTTCTGTCTCATCTAAATGCTCCACCTCCATTGCACGGACCGGTACCCTTCTGTTGATAGTGTCGGAGTCTCTAAACTCGGGCAAAATAGCAGAGGCCACCCAGGCATGTCAGTAAGAGTGGAGGTGAGCTAAAGTTACTTGACCACCAGACAGATTCAGAGATGAATGCTTACACTACTTTCCCACAGAGACACAGCCCAGGTCACAACACCTCTGGATGTCCACCTTGCCAGACTGTTCTGGTTCCTTTGCAGACCAGGGCTTCTCCTTTGCAGATAACCCCCAACAGGATTCCCTGACTGCCAAGCACCCCATCTTCATCAGTTCATCTCAGACAAGAAGCCTGTGGACTCCAGAGGACAGGAATCAGGCTTGTTTTGCTCCCTGCTACATCCTAAGTACCCAGCAGAGTGCCTGGTATATAGTAGCCTAGCCAATAAGTATCTGCTGTATGAATGTATGAATACATGAACAAACAAACAAACAGAACTACTGAATCTGTGTGCCAGGATCTGGTTACTAAAGAGGCAAGGAGCTAGGTCCAGGAAGACCATGGAAAGAAACAAAAGAAAAATTTTCTTTTGAGGAAGATTAGCCCTGAGCTAACATCTGCCACCAATCCTCTTCTTTTTTTTTTGGCTGAGGAAGATTGGCCCTGAGCGAACATCCATGCCCATCTTCCTCTCTTTTATATGTGAGTTGCCTGCCACAGCATGGCTTGATAAGCAGTGCATAGGTCCGCACCCAGGATCGGAACCAGCAAACCCCAGGCCACCGAAGCGAAACGTGCAAACTTAACCACTGCGCCACCAGGCTAGCCCCAAAAAACATTTTTTAAAACACATGCAAAGGTCTTTCTGAGGTAGGAAGAATTTTTTAAACCACCAACTCAGTCACACAAAAAAATTCACACAATTTATTGGACACCAGTAAAGACAGCATTGTTTTATCTTTACCATGGATAGCATTTTCATTCTCTCATTCACTGAAAGTGACACAGGCCTCATTCAAGGTGGCTGATCAAAGGTTACAGACCAGGTCCAGAGTCACAGCAAGCCTAGCTGGCTCAGATGGGAAGTGATGCCTCGGCCTGAAGAAAGTGCTGGACACCAACCAACCAACCAACCCCACCAAAGTCAAGAGTCAGCATGTCCAATGAGCACAGAAAGACCTAGAAACTAGCCAATTGTCCCTTAACAATGGGGCTATGGAAACACCCCAAATAGCCACACAAGTCTGTTCAATACATTTAACTATTTTCTCCCTTTTAGGAATAGGTTTATCAATCTCAGATACCATTAATTAGGGGAAATTCAGCAACGTGGACTAAAGCAAAGTTTCAGAATTTGTTCAGTGGGCAATGGAATGGCTTCAGAACAAAGAATACTGCCGTGTTGATCCTCATAAATTTTCTAAACTTTGACAAGTCTTTGCTTTTGTTGTCCTCTGATCTTTCCAAAATTATCTGGCCAACCAAGCAAAAGGACTTAATATACCAAGAAGAGAATTGCACGTAGTGGCATTGTCTGGCCCATATCCCTCAGACCTTCTCTGTGCTTCCAACTTCCAGTATCTGCAACTCTGCATATTGCACACTTCCTGACAGTAAACACTCCTTATTACCTCCACCATTCCTTGTCTATTGCCTACTCTTAGCACCACTTCAGCTTCAATACCCATTTCTCTATAAATTAAAGCCAATGTCAGAGTCAATTTCTTCCAGTTCATCTGTGCACAAAACATATCAATTCTGCTAAGGAAGATGCACAGTCCGACCAGCGTTGGCTGGGATCAGGTCCCTATGGAGACAGGAAGACTTGCTGAGATGATCACCCAGGACTTCATCACGTAGAAGGTCCCACATTGATTCCACTGTTCTCACATGCACAAGCGTCCCTAACCCTAGAAGCCAGTCGGGAGTCAAATGTTATTCCGCTCCAGGAACACCTCATGACAATAGCTGTGACTGAGACCCAGGCAGATACACACATTGGAAAGCAAGACCTTTCCTTCTATTGATGCCAACGGTAGCCCTGTTGGCATAAGGGGAAAATACAGCATTCATAATAATTTACTCTATGTCTTCAAAATAAAATGCTCATTTTGTCTAAAATTTTATTATTCATTGGAGCTAATGGTGTTTCTATTTGGGATGAATAATAATTCTTCAGGATTTTTCTGAAAGTAAAGTTTGAGAACCACGTGCATCAGAATTACTCGGGCTGCTTGTTTAAAACACCGGCTCCTGGGTGCCACCCTTGACCTATTAGATTGTGCTTTGGACTAAGAGGCTGAGATCTGCATTTTAAACAAGGCCTGCCAGTGATTTTTTCAAGATTATAAAGACGTAAGTCTAAGAGCCCCTGCTCTAGCATCTTGCTCTGGGCATCTTCCTTTTTGCCTTGGCCATGACTGCTCATCTGCAACTCGGCCTGGCATTTCTTAGAACTGAATGAGAGTGATTCCATCTATATGGTGGGCCAGGAAGGGTGCAGCTGAAACAGAAAAGTGGAAGCTGCTGCTCTCTGCGTACGTTTTCTCCATATTTAATCTGTGCAAAGATGGCCTGGAACACCTGCGGCGAGTTCCGCTGCCCTGCTCCAATCACAGGTGCTGACCGACCTTGCATAAATGCCTGCTCACCAACCACGTAATTCCACTGGGCAATGTTGACAGTGCCCTCTGTAGTGTGATGTGTTGCATATCACACAGGAAGAGTTTGCAAATTATTACAAATAGTTGTATAATATGTTCTTCCTTCCTCCCTTCCCTGTTGTGCCAAAGGAAAGTTCGTCTTAAAAGATCAAAGCAGAGGGTCTCCTGAAGGACATATTTGCACAGAATCATAAGAAAAGTAACCCAATCAAGTTAATTTGGACGGTAGCATTATCTTTCAGGAGAATTCCCAGAAATTCATGTCACTAGTCTGTGAATGCACCCTTGCTCCTCCTCCCAGGGATGTTGGGAGGCTCAGACCCAGGGTCTATGAAATGCCACATACTATTAGGCACTCCCACGTGGCGCGGAAGGAGCTGGATGCGTGTCTGTCTCTCCTCCTAAACTCTGACCTTGGAGGATGAAAATCTTGGTTTTCATGTTTAGCCTCACAGCCTGGCACCTGGTTGCTTCTCAGCAAGGGTAGCGGGGACAGGACCGGGGAGGAGGACAAGGGGCAGCCCATATAGACCAGTCTCATTTCTGAAACAGAAACTGCACAAATCATCACTCCTTCCAAGAAACTCTATGACACCCTTATTTCAAAACAGCAGCAGGAATCGTAGGAGCTCTATAGCCCAGGACACTTGACCACAGAGAGAAAGAGAAACTAACGGGCCGAAGACACTAGAGGAGAAAGAATTTTTTGAAAGAGTGATGGCTGTCAAAGACAGCACAGAAAGGTACAAAGAGGAGACACAAAAGAATACACCATCCTTCCGCCAACTACTTAGCCCATCTATGTACCTCACTGTCACAGATGACTCATCCCCCTGCCCCAAAATATGTGTTAAATTGAGAATGTGAAAAGCATGCTTTTTAAATAAACTAGGAGAGAGCTTACTACTTAAGCGAATCCTAGGGCAGACACATCTGATGGAAACACATCAAGGTCTTTCCCATTTCAAGACCTTTGGATTCGCTCTTCCCACTCGCTGCCTGGGACACAAGCACCTCCTCTCGTCACCTGGCTCGCTCCTGTCATCCTGCACGTCTCAGTCCAATGCCTTTCCTAGGGAAACATTTTCTGACCAAAAAAATTAATTAACCCGTTCACCTCCCCATTACATATTCTCAGAGCATCTGTACCTCCACGTTGTAGCATTTTGCTCAACTACACCCGAATGATTATTTTGTGATTGTTTTTCTGTCAGCCACGCCAGACTGTAAACTCCAGAAGGGTAAATATTGCGTCTATCTTGTTCACCCAGCACCTAGCAAAGGCCTGGCACATAGCTGGCATTTGGAGAACATTTTTGCACCAAAAAAACCACCATGCCCTGCATTAACTATTTGCTATTGTTTGGGTTTTCCTAAACCATGGCCAACATGCTTCAGTTGTGGCGAATTACAGGTCCTCCGATGGCCTGTAATGACCTGGAACTGAAGAGTCGGATCTGTGGCAAGAAGGAACAAAGGCCTGGCCAATCCTACCAGTATTTTCCTATTCGTTCATAAAGTCAGACCTGGAACATGAGGACTCCTGAACACCAACAAGAAGCATCTACTAGACCCTATGGGAGGTTCCTTGAGGACAGCAGTGCAGGACCCCATCCACCCCAAAGCCAGCCTGGGACAACTCTGCAGGACAAGCTGAGGTTTTTACTTTTTCAGATGGGCTGGAGGCAACTGGATCAGAGCTGAACATTAAAAGTGATACCAATTAGGGCTTAGTTGGCATAATGGGTTCCCTGGGGGGCCCTGCACAAAACTAGGATTTCAGGCCTAGCTGGACACAAACCCCCTCCCAGATACACTGTGATGAGACTTGCCAGTTTCAGGAGAGGTCTAGTGACAATGTGAAATATGAAGGGAAGGTCTTCTGTGCCAGGAGCTGCAACTGGAAAACAACAGAGAATGACCATATGGAACTTCACATAGCCTTCTAGACTGGCAAGGAATGGAGCGAGACAGGCTCAAGGATAACAGAACAAATTTCCCCAACATTCCTCTAAGACATGAGACAGAAAGCAATGTCTATAGCTGTATGCTAACAACTCACTCACGCTCACAGGGCAGAAGTTAAGATGAGTGACCCTCGGAAAGGAAATCAGAACAGTACATGAGCCACTGAAAGATCATGAACATCTACTTTGTGCCATGAGCTCACTCGGTCCTCCTCAAAACCCCACAGACTAGATAGGGTCACCGCAGTTTTACAGGTGGGGAAACTGATGCTCTCACCAAGACCCAAGCTTATATTTGGCAAGACTGGAATATGAACTCAGGTTAAGAGGGGGTTCTTCACCATGATGTGACTCAGACTCAAGAGATTTTCACGGGTTCAGGAATTGTGCCCTAATTGTGAGGAGGCTGAGTTTCCCTGTCAGTTCCTCGCCTCTCAACAGCAAGCCCATCTGCTGGTTTCCATCATCATTGTCAATTACTAATGGAATGAGATACACACGTCCCAAGCTAGCATGACTCACTGGGGCCAGCTCTCCGAAAAGAACCTCCTGGAGGTGTGGAAAGTCCTAGATAGTTCACTTATTCATTCATTCACTCAAATTCAAACATTCACTGAGCAGCCTTCTGTGCTGGGCTCAATGGCAAAGGTCTGGGGACACCAAGCTCTATACAACAGTGGATTGTAAAAGGGGTGATAAAGTTGTGAGGTCCTGGCTTAGAGATATGGGTTAGACCAAAAAAAAAAAATGTTTTTCAACGTGTATGTGATGTAGAATTTCCACCTACCAAAAAACTATAAAAGCACATGTGCCTATAATTGTCCTTTAGGCTTTCTTTCACCAGGAATTCATCAAGAGGTGTGCTTAGGTAACAATTCAACAAAATGCTTACTGACCACCTACTGTGTGCAAGGCATGGTAAGACTCAGGCTCTTACTTCAGGAAGCATCCAATGATTAAAGAAGCTAAAATAAAAATATATACACTGATAAATTGAGGAATAATGTATAAAACTGTTGTAGGAGTTGATAATATTAGTAAAAATAATAGCCTCCACTTCTTGAGTATTTATTAAGCCAGACACTTTGCAAAGAGCTTTGTATGCATTAATCAATTTACTCTTCATGCTGACCCTGTGAGGTTGGTCAACATAGTGGATACCCACTTCCCCTTAAGGAACTACCCTTCTACTCCCCTTTGACTGGAGCCCCACCACCACTCTATCCCCAGATCCCAGCCCCAGCCCTAGCCCCAGGGTTGGGCATGTACCCAGCCTGGATGATCAGCATATTCTACCAACTTGGCCAAAGTGATTGATTGGGGGATGGGTGCATAAAACAGGTAAATTTGACAAATGTCAATTCTGGGACTTTCATGACACTACTAAAACATAAAAACTACACAGCGACATAAATTTGTAGCTGCCATGAGTCACCATGTGGAAATAATCAGCCTGAGAACAAAACCAACATAGGGGAAGAAAGCCAGAGATGGGAGGGGTGCAGAGGAGGGGAAATGCCAGACACACCGCCCAAGTCCCATGATGGAACCTGAGCCCCCAGACCTGGCCTTACCTAAAGCCATGGCTTATCAGAATTTTCAGTTACACAAGTAAGTTTTCCTTTCCATTTAAGCCACCTTGGACTAGGTTCAGTCACTTGCAATCTTTAGTCCTCACCAGTAGAGAGTTATTATCCCACCTAACAAATGAGAAGTCAAGGATTCGGAGAGGCCAAACAACCTGAGACTACTTTAAATTAAACTAACCATCTAAGGCTTGGAGAGGCCGCAATGGCAGAGTGCATTTAGATCAGAATCCTGCAAGAATCAACCTGCTCACTTGCTCGGAGTCTGTTTTCTCCCTCCATCTGCCAGTGCCACGGTGGAGACACATGAGTCACCTTGCCATGGCTCCCTTTCTGCACAGTGGGTTTATTTCTTCTTTACCTCTATACCGAGGGAGTGGTCCTCTGGGGTCCCAGCTGTATCCAGAAAGCTATTAAACTCTTCATCTGGGCATTATCTTCTTTCTTTGTAGCGTACAAAATGTTGCATCTTAGGATTGATGGTATCTTATATTGAACGAAACATGGTGAAAAAATATTTGCAATCTTGGGCAAATTATGTAATCTCTTACAGGAAATTTGTTTGTAATTATCTCATCTGGGGAGATGAGACCAAGTGTGAGTGTGAGTCCAAGGACTTTCCTAAGGAACATATAAAGTCACCTCACCAGAGGAAAGGGAAAACGAGGCATCCTGAAGGTGTTCAAATTTAGATATTGAGTGGGCTTGGTTTGAAATATATTATATTGAGTAACTGAATAAGAAATGACTTATTATAAAATATTTAATTGCTAACATTGTCTCCCTAAGCAAGATAAAACAGTTGAGCTAATGATTAGGTCCCACTCCTCTAGGGGAGTATTACAGGTCCCAGGATCCATTTGGGACCACTTCTTGCTTTTGCAACAATCTCATGAGCATAGAGGGGAGTACTTAGCCTCCCAGCAAATCCAGTTCAGCTGACATGCTGTGCAGCCGGGTTGGGGGAAGACCAGGAGAGGCAGGGGAACTCAACCTGGGAACGTCAACTGGAGCAAGAAGCTCTGCCATCCTTGCCAGGCAAGAACTACGTTTTCTCTGGCAAGAACAAACTGAAGGTAAGGACAGAGAATACAAGAATGGTGTTAGGCCTATCAACTTTCTGACTGTCCCCTTATAACGATTCCTGTGAAATAATTGTTTCTATCAGTGGTCATCTAGTACAGGGGATTGAAGATAGCGGGTTCATTAAAGAGAGTCAGGATCACAAACTCATTTAAGTCTCCTTGAACCTGTTTAATCAAAATGATTTTCTGCTACTCTCTATTACAAGCTGCGCTTCTGTGGTGACAGATTAATGACTGATCTACTAAGCCATACCACCTCTCTTGTCACCAACCCCACCAACTGAGCCAGGCACTCTTCTCTATCAGTAAGCCCCACTTGCCCTTGGAACTCATTATAGCTGGATATTGAGATCAAATGAGCAGATCAGATGCTCACTGCCATCCCAGTTCTGCTACAGAGACCACCAAATGCGCCAGAGTGTGCACCAGAAGGAAAAAGAACATGGGCCGGTCCTTGTGGTCTCATTAGAATTACAAACTCAGGTCACTCCGGAGTAAGATAAATGCCAGCCAAGGCAACACTTCTGATTCTTCGGGCCTGCTGAAGGTAATTATCCTGGAGTTAAATGTCAGGGCTGGTTTCATGTGTGCAAAAGAAAGAAAATGTCATGTTTGGTGTAAGCAACAATATTATTTTAATCAAATCAGAAGCTCATTATTAGCAGAAGATAAGTCTTAGTGTGATCCCTGCAATGAGCTGTGTCCACCTGGCTTCCCACTCCACTTTGTCTCAACCTAAGGTTCTTCACTGACTGCCCTCAGACATGAAGCAGGAAAGACCTGCAATGTGCTATCAGGGGACGCTCACACCCCACATCCACTTGGCTGTTGACCGGCTGCAGTGCTCAGGGAGAGTCTGGAGGCAGCCCACCCGGTTCCAGGCCAAGCTCCTCCGCAACCCAGCTCTGCAACTGTGGGCGAGAGACTTCATCTCCCAGTAAATGGGGGATAATAATAGTACTTCTCTCTGGGGATTATTATGAATATTAGATAAGATAATACATGGAAAGTACCTTAAACAATGTCTGGCACACCAAGTGCTTGATGTGAGGTATTACCTATTTCTCCGATGTTTTCATTTTTTAATTACAACCAGCATGTATTACCTTTATAAGAAAATTCATTTTTTTCAAAAAGAAAACAGAATAAAAAAAATGTGTGACAGCATAAGTTAAAGGATTTCATCCAGACAAAAGATTACCTGAGAGATTTATCTTGCTCACCCCATAGTCCATTGCCTAGCACATGGTAGAAGTCAAATATTTGTTGGGATGAATAAACATACAAATGCATATAAGAATGAACAGAGGAAAATTTCCTGACAGTAATGGTTATGGAAAGCCAAATCAGATTCAGAAAAAAAATCAGGAGAGTGGTTGTGGCATCTTCACTCCTCAAATGCAAGCCACAGAGGAGTTAAATGCATGACAGCTAGGGGTGGGAAACTATCGTAGAACTTAATATAAACATCTGCCTTCATCTTCTCCTTCTAAATACTGTATTTGGGCAAAAGTCTGGGCCTCCATCTGACTAAAACATTCCAATTGCTAGTTTTTTTTAAAGATTGGTACCTGAGCTAACAACTGTTGCCAATCTTTTTTTTTTTTTTTTTCTGCTTTCTCTCTCCAAATCCCCCCAGTACATAGTTGCGTATTTTAGTTGTGGGTCCTTCTAGTTGTGGCACATGGGATGCCACCTCAATGTGGCCTCACAAGTGGTGCCATGTCCACGCCCAGGATCTGAACCAGCAAAACCCCAGGCCACCGAAGCAGAACACGCAAACTTAACCACTCGGCCACAGGGCCAGCCCCCCAGTTGCTAGGCTTTATAAAAGAATAATGACCAAACTAACAGCCCACTGATACATTTAGAAGCAAACTTACGAATGCTGTTACATCTCTCCTGGATCCATCACTCCAGGCAACAAGCCATAGAGTAGTTGTGAAAGTTTTACTTCTGGAAAGGAGATAGCAATTTTGTGTGTACCAGGAGCAATAGGACCACTTCGAAGTGGTAAGTAGAGGCTGTAAGGTCGTCTCTGGCAATGTCATAGCACACGCAACAGGCAAGGGAGCATGGAGCACACAGCCTGCCATCATTTCCCTTTCAATATTAGCCCAGTAACAACCACCACTGGATATCATCAACTCCATAAAAGGAGCCCTCAGTTTTCACTTTCACATGTTCAAAAATCACTTCTAAGTGTCTCTCCCCCAAGTGCAAAAAAGTGATAAGTTGGGAGAAAAGCAAGAAGTTTTCCCTCACAATGACTTTCAAAAATTGACAAGCATGATAACAATAATCTCAGGGCACAGCCTCTCAAAGTTACCAGTGGCTTCAACAAAACATCTAAAATAATAGCAAAACATGTGGAGCTTTGTCATCCTCAAGGAAGGCCTGGCTCAGGGAAGACGGTCAGCTGCCTGAGAAATGGCAGCAGTAGCTGGGGCTTTGTCCACCGTCCACTGAGCAGCTCGTTTCTACAGGAAGGAACCTTCTACTCCTTGGTCTCAGGGAACCCAGGCTTTGTGGTTATTCCAAGTAAATGAACCAACTGAAGACTCTCGGACTTGGCCTTAAAAAGCATCTAGTTTGAGTTTCACAACACTTTAAAGAGATTAATGGCATTAAGTTATGTCGGAGCCATGGCTAACATTAGAAGATTCCATGAAGCACATAAAAAGCATATAAAATGGTTGATGGCTGAAGATGTTTGGGATTTTTTAACATTTTCAGATGTCTTTTAATGCTATGCTAGATTAAATTACCATTTTTAAAGAATACATGCTGCTAAAAATATTAGTTTAACACCTGAAATTGCTCCAGAAACAAAAAAAGTAGTATATTTGAACATGGAAGCTTTTCACTTTTTGGAGTTAAGTTTTGGACATTTTTACAATATTTAAGGTAGTATTTCCTAAACACCATAAGAATTACCTCATATGTTTCTTTAAAATGTGGATTTCCCAGCACTCAGTCCAGAAATATGGGATCAGAATCTCCAGGGGAGGAGTCTGGGCACTATAATTTTAGAAGCACCCCAGGTAAGCTTCGTGATCAGTCAGGTTTGGAAAAACACTCTTCTAGGGATAAAAAATGTCAACATTCGCAAGAAAAACAAGGAATGAAGAGAAGCTCAATTTTTAAAAATTTAAAGCTGAATGTGAAGTAAGAATAATGTCATGCTTATGACACACTGAGACTAGAAAACCTTGCACAGGCACGAAAGCACAGTAAACCTTTCTACACCCGGAAGACCAACAAGCACAGATGCTTTCAATTCGCCCCAGCTGCCACGCGAACCAAGGTGTCTGCAAAGATGGCCCTTCACCTCTACACCTGGCCCGATTCTCCCACATCTAGCAGAGTTAAGCACCTGCCCTGTTCCTCAACTCTATCTAAAATATAATGTTAAAAAAACAAAGCAAAATTATTTCTACCCCATGTGAGTCCATGAATGGAGCCTTTACAGTTTGGGCATCTTTTTCAGCCATAGGCAAAGGTAAACAGTGCAGGGGTCCTCAGAGCTGAACAGAAAGGGGACCGAAGGTGGTTAACAGAGCAGGACAGCAAGGAGGCATGGCAGGAATGTCATGGTGGGGCTGGGGGATGGGGGGGGGTGGGGGCAAGGGAATCTGCTGCAAAAGTAAGGCCCCACATAACTGTGGAAGTTCACTGAAAGTGTTTGAACGCCTCTTTCAAAGAGAAGCAGCCCACCGTCAACTAGACAGAGGGGGAGGAGGACAGAGAGCGCAGAGATAAGTAGGCCCCCACTCAAGACTGGGTGCACCCGCTCCTCTAGAGCAGGATCTGGAGAGGTGCTCTTTAGCAAGTACCAGAGAACATCTGGATTCACTGGAGCCCTCAGACTCTCCCCACCAAGGGCTGGGGAAACTGGGAATGGGGTTAAGAGGAAGACAGCGAAGGAGGGCAACTCCCACCCGTCTCCCACCTAAAGAGCCCATGCCCTGTGACGAGAACAGAGACTCTGAGGTACGGGTCTCACAAGGGCAGGAACTCCTAATGTTAAGTATCATAAAAATTTTCTCCTAGCCCCCCAGAAGGGCAAGGCCCCAGCCCCTGGGGCAGCCTTTGAAAGAGCTGGCAGCAGCTCCCACAGCACAGAGGGGATGCCATCTGCTGGAAAGACTATGCCAGGTGCCTCTCGGGCATACCCATCCTCTAGGGCCTACCTGGGGAGCAACAGCCAGCCTCGGGGCAGAAACAGGCAGCAGGTGTGCCTCCGGGTGCCCAGGAATAACTTTCTCCCCTCCCCCGCTCTCCCAAAAGAGAAATCTTCTGCCCGCTCCGCTCCCCTTCAGGACAGAGGACCAACTCCATGAGCTGCCTGCTCCCTTTCCCTTCCCCTAAGGATGCCAAGGGCCAAAACCACCATGCTCCCCCACATTTTATCAGGCCCATTGCCACGACCCTGCAAACCTCCTCTCACACCTGGAACTCCTAGGTCCCTAGTAAATGAGCTGGGCTCACCCAAACCTAGCCCCTGCAGTAGGGTTTCTTCGGCGCACTCTTAAGATGGCCTGAATCACTGATGCCCCAAGGGGGTTATCTAGGGGATGGGCAAAGTCAACCATGAACCTTAGAGGAACTCAGAAGCTTATGGAGCCTCTCTCTCCGCAGCTGCTCCTGTTCATTCCATTTAGTACAGTCACCTCCTCCCACCTACAAATACACACCTGGACCACAGGTAACAGGCAAGAGCATCAAGCCTTCGAAGTTCTCTTTAAAGTTACTCTCAGGCAAGACGCAGCCCAGGAACCCCGGCCAGACCTGGCCTTGAGAGGTCTGCACCAGTCCGCTCCCCACCCAGGTCAGAGGCCCCCTCTCAGAGGGGCTCCCCCGCCCCACTGGGCCAGGCGGCGCTACTCACGTCTCGAAAGCGGTTCCAGTACTTGTCCCGGTCGTACTGGGAAACGGTGCTCAGCCACTGGTCATTGTCTAGGAAATTGCCGTTGTTGGGGCCCGCGCCTCCAGCGAGTGCGTCCAGGTGCCGGCTCTCGACCTGGAGGAAGCACCACGCCGCGGCGGCCGCGGCGAGCACCGCGATCGCTGGCATCTGCGGGGCCGGGAGCACGGGGACAGTCAGCCGGGAGGGCGGCACCACGCGAGCCCCTCGCCAGCACCGCGGTCTGGGCGCCTCCGCGACCGGCCCCAGCTGTCGGGGCGGGGGCTCTGACTGCGGAGACAGGGTCATCCCTCGCACACCTGGGGCCGATCTAGAGACCTAGGGGCCCCTCTCACGAATAGGGAGCTCCGTTACAAATGAGGAGGCTGCGTCACCAATTACGGGGTGCTATTAAACTATAGAGGACCCCCGTCGCCTATTCTCCGGGTGCCCCACAGACTGCTACTCTCGGATCAGGGTCTTTGGTACCCGTCCCCCAAAACGAGGAGCCCTCAATCCGCAAGCCGCACTCCCATGGATGGTGCCTAGAGCTTGGGGTAGGGAGGGGGGAACAGGGCTCCCAGCAGCAGTCCAGCCTCTGGCAGAATGGGAAGTGGAGGGGCAGCACCTGCAGCTGAGGGTCTCCCCTCGCCCGCCCCGCCGCCTCGGAAAGAGGGGCGCGCGGAGATACCCCCAGGCCCTGACCCTGCCAGCCCCCCGGTGGCCGCGGGGAGATCCCAACTACGCCAAGTTGGGGCGCGGGGTTCCGCGGGCACGTACCTTGGGGGCCGGCCTGGGTCCCCGCGTCCGAGTTGCTCGAGCTTCTGTGGCGCGGGCGCGGAGAGGGCTGATCGGTCGGCTCGCTCCCCTGCGCTCCCGCCACCCGCCGCCGCGCGTCCGGCCGCTTTGTGAGCCCGCAGCGCTCTGGCTCCGCTCGCTGGCTCGGGCGCGGCGTCCGCGGGCGGAGGAGCCCTGGCGCGCGAGCCGAGGCCTCTGGCGACCCCTGGCGGCCGCGCGATGCTGTGCGGCCCACCCGACAGCCCCGCCGCCTCTGGTCTATCAGACGGGATGTGCTTATCCACGTCTTAATACAGGGCCAAGATGGTGAGAGACAGCTGAGGGGCCTGAGAATATAAGGCCAGGCAGCCGGGCAGCGTTGAGGCATTCTCAAAAGGAAGGTCGTGGGGCCACCTAGGTCACAATCACCTTGGTAGGGGAGGAGAGGGCTTCTTAAAAATAGGGATTCCCTGCTCATGCCCCAGACTTGCTGAATCAGCGTTCTTTTTACCAGGGCCTCCCCAAGGGAAGTGAAGTTCTGCACTGACCACCCCGGGGCGTGCACCCAGCGGCGTCTCTGCACTCCCATGCCCCCTACCATGCCCACTGCTGTCAGTCCCTTAAGACAGCCCTTCTGGCCTCCATTCCATCATTTCTACATCCTGTGTTCCCACATCGACCCTGTGGGTGTCCCTTGGCGTCTGCTTCTGTCCCCACCCCTTGAGAACTGGTTCCAGTACCAGTCTGTTGGGTTTTCCCAGAGGGGAGGGAGGGAGGAGAAAGAAGGGAACTAGACCTGTGTCAGGGACAGGACAGGAAGCAGAAGGCTGGCCTTGCCTCCCACTCCCCATCTGCTTTCCAAATCCTCAGCCACATCTCATCAAATAGGCTGCAGGGGAACTAATGCAGTCCCCCTGCCTGTGTACAAGCGACACTTACCTGCTGCCTTTCTCCTGTACAACCACACCCCATTCCCTGGACATCTGGGTGCTCTTTTAGAATAAGTCTGACATGCCCACCCCTCTTCCCTCAATACACACTTAAAACCCTTCATGTTGCTTTCCTGATAAAGACCAGACCCCTGGCTGGAGCCCCCAGGCCCTGCCCATCTGACCCCTGCCTGCCTCTCTGGCTGCCTCTCATGGCACTCACTCTTCCTTCCCTGACTTCCTGGACAGGCTGGCCTTGGTACCGACCTCACTGGAGATGGGCCCCCTCCAGCACTGGGCATTCACTTCTGCCTGGGCCACTGTCCACACCCACCCCCAACACAGGCCTCATTAACTCACACCTTGGCTTATCCATCCTGACTTCTTCAAACAGACTCTTGATAAGCCTGTAGACCAGTCCAGGACCCTGGTGACACTCTCCTTGAGAACACAATGCTTCTCGGCTGTAAGCTCACTACGCTTGAAATCACTTCCTCGTGTCTGTGCTCCCCACCTGGCTGGAGCTCCATGAGGGCAGAGGCCATGTTTGGTTGTTCACATACTGCTTCCAGTGCCCAAAGCCAAGTTCCTGACCCATAGCAAGCACTCACAAAATATTTGATGAATGAACGGCACCCACCCACACTTCTCAGCCAACATGCCCAAGATGTGTGATGCAGTGAGTCGTAATTTGTGTTGCAAATAATTGGGTTTCGTGTAGTTTAATATGTAGAAGTTGAATCATGATTTTTCCTAAAAAGTAGCAAATGCTTATCCTGACATTACTCTAACTGATTTACTTTCCTGGAAGCTTTCTTGAAAGGGAGAAAGTGGAGTCGCAGCTATGTACTGGGGACTACATGTCATCCACGGTTTATTTTATCATGGGAATATTTGAGGTGATCCAGTATCAAGTCCTGGGTGTATCAGAGTGGGAGAGAGGTTTAGAAATGATGGAGAGAACATCTCTTACTTTCATAGAAAACCAAATAAGCAGCTACTTCCCCATTTCTCTGCCCAGTTTGTCAGCAAAACATCTCCAAAGAGTTGTGCTTAGATGTCATTTCTGCCTCCGCAGCTCCACTTCATTCTTCCGCCCACTCTAATCTGCCTTTCATCCTCACTGACTAACTGAAATGACTTGTCACCATCAGCAACCTCCTCCAAGTAACCAAACCAAGCGGGCAGTCCTCAATCCTCCCCTATTTAGCCTCTGAAAAGTTTCTTTGGGCTCCCATGGTACCATCCCTCCTGGCTTCCTGCTCCCCACTGGCCATTCTCCGGTATATACCGTGACTTCCAAGGGCTGAGGCCCAGGCCCTGTGCTCTTTCTGTCTAACCCTCTCCCTGGGAGCTCACATCCAGTCCTGTGCTGAGATGCTCCAGTTGCATTTCCAGCCCAGAACTGTCTGATGACTTCAGCCTGTACATCCAACTTCATACTTGACATCTCCTCAGGATGCCCTAAGGGTATGTCAAACTTTACCAGGTCAAACAGAAGTCTAGGTTTCCCTCCATGAACCTGTGCTCTGAGTCATCCCTATGACAGCAAATGTGTCCTTATCCACATGGCTGCTAAAGCCAGAAACCTACAAGTCATCTTCCATCCCTCCATTTCCCTTGCCCCTCACTTCCCCTCTATCAGCAAGCTGATCCATTCCACTTCCAACCCCTCCAGTCCGTGCACTTCACTCCATCTCCACAGGCACCACCAGGCCCCCTTGGCCATCACTTCTCCCCTGGAGGACTGCGGGGGCTTCTTGGCTAGTTTCCTTGATTCTTTCCTTTCCCCTCCAGCCCATTATCCACTCAGGGGTGAGAGCAATCTTTTTAAAGCAGAAATAATTGGTACCAGCCCCAGTTACCTAGTGGTTAAGTTTGGCACACTCTGCTTCAGCAGCCCGAGTTCACTTCCTGGGCACAGACCTATGCCACTCATCTGTCAGTGGCCATGCTATGGTGGCGGCTCATGTACAAAAAGATGAAGATTGGCAGTGGATGTTAGCTCACAGCAAATCTTCCTCAGGAAAAAAAACAAAAAACCCAGAAATCATTCTGTTGCCTAAAACCTTTCAGAGGTTCACCTTGACACTAAAACAAAAGTCCAAACTCCTTCCTACAACTCTTAAGCCCTGCACCATCTGGCCCCTGCCTCCTCCCCTTCATTCCCTGGGTTCTAGCCACGCTCCTGCTCATGGTTGTGCGCACATACCAAGCGTGTCCTCCCCTCAGGTCATCTGCATGGCTGGGCCCTCTGCCTGGAACAGTCCTCTCTGTGCTCTTCACAGGTCAGCTCCTTCTTAGCCCCCCAATCCCAGCTCAAATGTCACCACCTCGTTGAAGACTTCCCTGACCACCCCATCTAAAATAGGCCTTCCCCACCCCAGACACATCATTACTCTCTATCCTTGTGCCTGGTTGTTCCCTTAAGAGTCTTTTGTTCTTTTGTTTATTGTCAATCTCTCCCTCAATTCGATATTAACACCAGGAGGGCAAACATATTGTCTTTTTCATTCCTATATCCACAGGCTTATCTCAGAGCCTGACATTAGTGGGCATTCAACAAATACTTACGCAGTAACTGAATGACTGATTGAGGCAAATTCCATAACCTTAATGCATCCTAAAGTTTGAAAACTCTGTCTCGAGACATTCTCTTTGGTCGCCCTCCTACATCCCTTGTTCTGCAGACGGGAGCTCTGCTTTTCTGGCAGGGCCTGTCCCCAGTTTAATCAGTGGGCATCTGCTCTTGGCCGAGCTCCAGCTTCACAACTGGAGTCTTCCTGTAACCACCCACTGGGGTGGGAAGGGCAGCCAGAGCAGCACGGGCAGGTGTCGGGGCTGCTGGATCTGGCCTGAGCTGAGAAAGGACGTAACCTTGGAGAAGGGGCAAGGAGGCTGGGAGCTGGAGACCTGCCATCAGCTCAGCCGGCACTTCAGGGGAGAAATGTCAGATTTATTCGGCTGCGGGAAGCACCCGGGACCAAAATCAATACTGAGCCTTGGGGCTGTATTTCTGCTTTTCATTGGCTTACGCACAACTATAATAACTCCTTGTTTTAACATAGTTCTTATTTCCGAAGAGCCTCACATGTTTTATTTTCAGTTTAATAGATCCTCAAACATGTGCTACTGCGTAGTCTGAAGCTGACATAACTATCACCATTTTGTGCTGAGGATAGGGGAGCACAGAAAGGTTAGATGAACTGCTGAAGGTCGCAGGAAGAGAGAAAGGTGGATCTAGTAGTGGAAAGTTCAAGATATAGCACCCTACTTCATGATGCTATGCTGGCTAGAACAAGAATCACTCCTTGGGCTCCATCCGATAGAAGAGGTGCCTGTAATACTTTGTCATCAACTCAGATTTATTTTTAGCTGCAAACTCACGTATCTATCTGCTACGTGGCATCTCCATTTGGCTGTCTTGCTGGCACTTTGAATTCAGTGTGCCTGAAACTGAAGGCTTGAGCTGCATCCCCCAGACAAACCCGCTCCCCTTCCCATGTCCCCACCTCCAGAAAACGACCACCATCCCCAACACTAGTGTCCTTCTGACCTCCCCCCACTGTCAGTGAATCACCAATCTGTCAAGACCACCTTTTCAATATTTCCGGTTCCACCCACTCTTCCCCACTGCTATCCCTTTAGAGTCCATGTCCCCACCACCTGTCACCTGCACTCCACAGAACTCCTCACAGGGGTCTCTGCCTCCTGGCTGGCCATGTGTAATTCGTTCTCCATATAGGCGCCGGAGAGGTCCTCTCTCAGTATAAATGTAATCACTTCTCTCTCCTTACTGACGTTCCTGTGCTCTCCAGAGGGAGATCAGGTCCCTCACCACTGCTCCCTGTGCACCCTGCTAAGCCCAGGGGCCTCCAGCTGCCTCCATCCCACACATCCCTCCCCCTCCCCCTCTGATCACCTGCACCCTGCCCCTTCCACCCTGCCCCTGCTCCACCTTTTTGTGGGGAGCTCCCTACAGCCTGGATGCTCCCCGCCCTCCCTGCCCTTGCCCTGGCCAGCCGTTACTCACCCTTCAGGTCACGGCTTCACTCCAAGTCCTCCGAAAAGGCTCTCGTGACCCTAACAGCCTCATGGCACTAATCACAGCTGTATAATGTCCCTGTCCCACCAGACATTCAGGGGCGCAAGGGCAGGGTCCAGGTCTGTGTCTGTCTCATTTGTAGCTGAATCTATAATGCCTAAAAAAGTATCTGGTACATAGTAGGTACACAATAAATAGTGAGTAAATCAATGAATGCTCATGGCTCAATGCATTTCTTTCTTTCCCATCTCAGAAGCAAAGAAGCTCCCAGGTTTATATTGATATCTTAACCCAGAAACATTTAGTGTATAGAAGGTGGGGACAGTGGAGGATGACATGACCTCTCTACTCCCAGTCTGTTCTGCTGGTTTGAGGGTGATGTTGAAACATATCCTGGCCCCAAGAGGAGGAAAAATGAAATAGACACATTTCTTGGCACCATTGAAAACAGCTCACCCAGCAGGGCCTGTAACTTCTAATAACAAATCAATTTCACCTATTGATTACATGTATTCGGCACAGCCAGGCTCACTCCATCGCCCCACATCCCCCGTCACCATCCCTGCCCCCAGACGCATACTTTCTTGCTTTTTTTCCTTCCATGCAGAGCCATGGCATATGGGCAACCCTGCTTGGGAGGAATTGATTTTAAGCAAATGAATATCTCACAAATAAATGAAAATAACTGTCAGAAAAGCCTAATGGCCAAGCAACTACCCAAGGACGGAGCAGAGAGAGCCATCCTGAGCACAGAGAAAAAAATCCTGAGGGCGACAATGCTAATAACATTTGCTAATGTACATGCAGCATGAACAACGTGTCAAATACCGCAGTCCCGTGTGTTATCTAATGGAATCCTCATGGCAACCCCATGAAGTAGGCACCGAGATAAGCCCCATTTCATAGATGAAGACACTGGGTCCCCAAGTTGTGTTATGGTTCACCCTCAGAGAATAAATGGAAGGATTTGAACCAGGCACCACCTGGTGTCAAAGCTCCCACTGTGACCCACCACAACACTCAAACCACCACTGCCATCACCCTCACTGCCCTCACCTCCCCAACTAAATTCACTCACGTACTAGCAAAAGTCACCTTTTGATGTAAATGGGCTTTTACTAATTCATTTATATACAGTACATGTTGTTCTCATGAAGTTTAGTGTCTGGTCCCATGAAATGTATTGTCTAGTTGGCAAGATGTTAAACGGGAAATCACACTAATTATTTGCAATGTGATTGTATATGCATCAAAAGGTGCTGACAACTGTGACTCATTGAACAGTGTACCAAAGGACTTAATATGACCCAGAGTCCATGATGATGAACTTGGTCACCGTGGACTATGAAATAGTATTTGGCTGCCAGAGGCCACAAGTTTGGTCCTCACCCTGGAATACTGAGGCCCTCTCTACCTCTGACAGTGATGGCTGCTTATAAGATGCCTGGTGAAATGAGGTGAGGTGATGTCTTGACCCACCTATGTGGGTCTAACGTCTAAAGTCTAACGAGGTGGCCAGGGATCATGGGAAAGAGACCTCCAGGGACTGATGCATATGTGAAAAGTCACTGGGGATGGGAATGGAGGGCCTGGGTTGCCCTGGGGAAGGCAACCTCAGGATCCTCATTTAATCATTCAACAATCAGCTACAGAGTAGGCCCTTTGTTCCTGGCTAGATGATGCTGGGGACACCACAGGGAACAGGATAGATTCAGCCCCTGGCCTCATGGAGCGTATTCTAACAAGGAAGACCTCAACGCCTGTTTGCAGCACCAGAGGCAAGCTTGCTTGGCCCAGATGGAAAGAATTCATCTTTGTTTGATTCCTCTGTGCTCCTGCAGGTTCCCAAAAACCTCTGCCATCCTTCTGCCTGGAACAGTCTCCCAATTCTCCAATGGCTAAAACAGTCCTTTGAGTTTGTGAAACACCGTCAGCTGTCATCAGCACCCCACTTCAGAGAAGTTCAAACAGCATGCATCTTAGAATCAATAAAATAGTGTAATGTCTACCTCATAGGGTTAGCAAGAGGACTAAGCAAGGTTACATTTGTAAGCCGCTTAGAACAGTGTGTTACATGTAATAAAATGCTGTGTAAGTGCTGGTGTGTTAAATTAAAAGTTCCTCACTCAAACTTATGAGGGAGATGCACCATCATGCCACTTTATGTTAAGGACTCTGAGGTTTGAAGAGGTTAAATGATTTGCTTAAGATTATAAGGAATCTGAACCCAGGCCATGCTGGCTCCTAAATCCGTGTCTACACCTTGATGCTGGCTGCCTCGCTGTCTTCTCCTTATCCTGTGCTTTGAGCTGGAAAATGTGAAGATACCTGATCTCTGTTGACTGAACAACAAGCCCTCAGAGATTTGAAGACAATTTTCTTTTCCTTTCCCAGAAAAGCCATCCAAGCTCCTTTTCTTTTTCTCATTAGCTTTGTGTTCATTTAAAGAAGAGAAATGCACCCACGTGTTGGCATCAGCCTCCACACACACTACAAAGATGTGAAATGGGCTGGCCGGGGCCTCCTTCCCTCTCAGAGTCAACACCAGATCTCTACCTTTAGAAGGGTTTCAGTTTGGGGGGGATGCAGGTTCACACCCTGAGGAGATGAGGGCCAGGGAATGCCAGGCCAACAGAGAACTTGGCTGTGCCTCCAGAGAGCAAGGCTGCTAAAAGAGGCCCCAACTCAGCAAGGATCCCAAGACTGAGAGCGACATGGAGTCCCCCGTGGAAGAAGCTCTCCAAAAAGTTTTCAAGCTGGGATGGAAACGAGAGCAAAACTGGAGCTAGAGGAGTCACACAGAGCCGGGTGAGCCTTGGAAACAGGACAAAATGCACCAGACTAGTTTGCTGAGTCCCCAGAGAAGCCCGAGTGTTAACACTCTTAACTGGAGCACGAACTGACTCAGAAGGGTTTCTAAAACCACCCGGTGAAGCAGCTTGAACCAAAACCAAACTTCCTGTAAATATTTCCTACCCAAACTCCCAAAAGGGAATACAGATGGGTAGGCAAAGTTGTACACACTAAAGTGAACCAGCTCAAGGGCCCAGGAAGGAATGACACTGGGAAGGCATCGCCTCAAGGCAAAACAGTCCAGAGGGCCTTGACTGATCCGTGGGAAGAAGACAAAAGCCTCCATCATTGTGCTATCTGTGCACAGCACTGAGGCTCTGGCCAGCCTTGGTCAAACACCAGCTCAGCCCCTTACTAGAGATGGACGTTCAGCTAGTCAGTTAACCCCTCTGGGTCCATTTGCTTGCCTGTAAAAGGGGGATAATAATAGCGTGCCTTCTTTATAGGGCTGCGGGGAGAATTAAGAGGCATGTAAAACTCGCAGTGTCTGGTGTCTGCACATGAGATACACTATAAATATGGGACGACAGTGTCATTGCCATTCCTGTAAGATGCTTTACAACTTACTGCGCGATTTCTTATTAAAGTCTCACATATGAGACTCACATAAGCAGGTCAGTTCACTCCTTTATAGAATGAGAAACTTAGAGTCAGAGAAGGAATTTTAATCTCTTACACACTCCTCTCCACTAGGTATTTCTTAAAGTCAAAGAAAGAGTTAGGAAGAATTTGCCTGGCTACACACATATTCGCATATAATTTACAGATGCCTACAACTGGGAAAGACATCCTCAGGCAATTTGCAAGTTAAATTTGTATCATTTCACTCAAGGCATGAAGTCAAAGGGAGTTGTCAAGGCAGGGAGAACTGTAGGGGAGACAGCAGGGGTCCCCAGAAGTTCTCCCAAGATCTTCAGTGGGAGAACAGTAAATTCAAGAAGTTAGCATCTGCCTAACAAAGGAATGTTATGTAGGTCGTTAAAATGACGGCTATAAAATCCATGAAGCGATATGGGGAAACATAGAGTGAAGAAAACCAAGTTACAGAGTCCTGGCGGGGCAGATGATTTCAGCAGGAAGGGAGGGAGGAACGGGAGAGACTGCACCAGGCACTAGCGGTGGCGATGTTAGGGTAGAATTGTGCATAATGTTCTTTTCTTCTTCCAAAGATATCGTAACGTGGAAGTGTAACATAAACAGTATAACCTTCATGACAAGCGTGTACTGTGGAGTCAAAGAGATCAGGACTTGGATCCCAGCTCCATCACTTAATGCCTCTCTGATTTCCATAAGCTTTTCACACTCTATGAGCTTCAGTTTCCTTACTCGGAGGATGGAAGTAATGGTAGCACATATCCATCAGGATTTTGAGGCGATAATATCCTATATGTACAATGCTTTGCACCGTTTCTGACATATACTAATGCTCAGTTGTGTTGAATGAGTATTCATAGGAAGAAGCGGGACCTCATTCCTCCTCAATCTCATCTCATCAATGGGGATTGGCCCACAGTGGCTGCTTCTGTCAATTCTTCTCAGTCCTTGCTTCTGATAAAGGTGGCAGAGAGAGAATTAGGTTGGGAGTTGTGAGGCCCAATTAATGCCATATCTTCCTAGCTGTTCCTAGGACTCTGTTCTTCTCTCGTACAATGAGGGGAGAGGGCCACAGCACCTCCCGCCCAGCATTCTACTCTGTGAGCCAGTGTGAGGTCCCCTTGACGTTAATGGTTGAAAGTTCCATATGCTTTGAATCAATTACAAAGAAAGTTCAAACAAATCAGTGAGGAAAAGGATACATCCATGGGAAAATGGGCAAAGGCCTAAAACAGGCAATTCACCAAAGAAATACAAACAGCCAAACTATATACCAGTCAACCGCCTAGTAACTAAAATAAAGCACATTAAAATAATAAATCATCTATCAAATTTTCAAATATTTTTTCAATCATTATTCCCTGGTTGGCAAATATGAGGAAAATCACCCTCCTACACTGTTTGTGGCTCCATGAACTGGCACAATCCTCCTGGAGGCCAAGTTCATGATATTTATATTAAGAGCCATAAAATGTTTGCAACCTTTGACTTCACACCTTCACCCAGAGGAATTTAACCTAATAAGATAATTAAGAATGTTTACAAAGATTTATCAACAATGCTGTTCTCAGCATGATTTATAATAGTGAAAACTTGGAAACAATCTAAATGTCTAGAAACAGGACTAGTTAAACAAACTACATTTATATCATAGAAGATTATGTGGCCATTAAAAGTCATGTTATTTGGGAATGTCTAACAGCCAGGAAAATATGATATTAATTGAATAAAAATAACCGATCAGTATTATCTGAGGCTGGTTCTCTAGAAGCAGAGCTGAGGTAAGGGTTCTTTTTTGTTTTTTAAATGTAGATTTGCATCTCTGTGGTAAACGATTTATGTCTTTTTTTTGTTTTTGTTGTTGTTGAGGAAGATTGGCCCTGAGCTAACATCTGTTGACAATCTTCCTCTTTTTCTTTTCTTCCCAAAGCCCCAGCACATAGTTGTATATCCTGGTTGCAAGTCACTCTAGTTCTTCTATGTGGGATGCCACCACAGCATGGCCTGATGAGTAGTGTGTAGGTCCGCGTCCAGGATCCCAACAGGTGAACCCCAGGCTACGAAAGCAGAGCACATGAACTTAATCACTAGGCCATGGGACTGGCGCTGAGATAAGGATTCTTGAGAAAGTGATTTCTTGAGAGAGTGCTGTGGGGAGAAAGGAGCAGGAAAGTGCAGAGGAAGAAAGCCACCAAGCATAGGTATGGTCCCCGTGGGAGAGCAACTTCAGCCTGGCCCCACAGGGAGCTCCGGAACGCAGACTTGCACCCCCTTTTTGTTGCCCCTTGTGGGGCTGGTCTTTTGCTTCCCCATGGCACTGGCTGCTGACTGCTGGAAGCTGGGCAAGGGGCAGGTGTGAATGAGGGGGTATAACCTCTCCAGATATCTCCGCTAAGGGTAAGTCTTCCAAGAAGTGGCACCACTCAGATCCACTTGCTCCTCATCTTAAGGTCACCCCATCCACCCACAGCTTCGCCAGGATTCTGACAGGTTACACCCTCTGGGAAATCATGTGAGAGCAGGGTTACTTAGTTGCTGCTGCACTTGGACTTGAAGTCATGACTGATGATTGTCCTTCCCCTCCCCTCAGCTAGCACTTCTGTTAGCCTAGGTGACTTGCCTGGTGGGACGACCCAGACCCTTATCCCAGAGGAGTCTGAGCCCCTGATCACCATGCCCTTACCAGGCTGTGGCTGCTGTACTTGCCCGTTTACAGTTATGATTGGCTCTGGAAATACCAAGGGACCTCAGGGGAGCACCTGAGTACAAAACATACTTCTCCTCACCACCATCACGTAGCATCAGTCCTACCTCCTCGTGATGATAAGGATCAATTACTCCTCTCTGCACTCACTGGTCTTCTCATACAAGATGAGAAGCCCAAGAGATGGGGCAGCAGCGATAGCTCAAGTTCAGTGGACCGCCTACTGTGAACCCTGATAGAAGCATGTACCTTCTAGGACCCAGGATCTCTAGATGGACAGAGACAGAAGTTGCAAACAGGAAACGCAAATTACCCAAATGGCTCACTGGGAGTGATGAGCAGGGATGTTCCTTCTTCCACTCTTTGATTCTCAGACCCATGTATTCTCTGTACTGGGGACATAGCACCATATAATGGCCATTGGTTTACGATGTATACTCAGCCTAAAGGATGCTGCTCCATTCTTGCAGGATATCATCTCCAAATTGATACTTCAATTATACCTTCAAGAAGTTATTCCAATCCTTTTTCAGGCCTGCAGCTTCAGGATGGTGCAGTGTATAAAAAGATCAGTGGATCCCATTGTTACATACTAAATTCCATACCTTCTTTGCCATGAAATGAGTCCCTGTTCCAAGGCAATGTAATGTGGTGTCCCATGTCTGTATATCAGACACTTTATTTGGTCCCTATATATATGTTAGTGGTGCTGGCAGCAGGGACACTGCTGGCAGGAAAGGCAAATCTGAACCCAGAATATGTGTCAGTCCCAGTCAAAATGAAACATTGCCCACTCCAAGTTGGAAAAGGTCTGACACGTGAGGGGTTCAGCAATGACTTCTGTTTCTGGCAGGTAAACATTCAGCTGTGGCAGCAGCTAAATCAACCTTAGAGAAAGGGAACCAATGTTGTTGAGATTATGCATAGCCTTCATCTCTGCCACCATGGCCACTCCATTCATCAGCCCATTGTGCAAGAAATACAGATGTGTGTTCATGCGTGAGTAGTGCTCATATGTACACTTCCTAGCCCTGTCTATTGAGAGAGTCTATAAATATCACACCCTAGTAGCAATGAGCATACCTAATGACCAGCTGCTTGTTTCTAAACACTGTTATCCAATAAAAGAAACTAGTGCTCCTTGAGAAGTGATTGATTACAGGACTAGACTACAGAAAATAGAAGATGACCTTGGAACATCTTGTAATGCTATAACGTAAGAAAGTGCTCAAAAAGATGTGGGCTTGTCAAAAGAACAGGGTCCAACCTGAAGGAGCTCCTAATGGCCAAAGGCAGGAAATTTTTGGAAACAAAATAAATAATGACAGTATTGGATTTAACCCATAGAATAAAATAAATATCCATGAGTCCATACTGATATAAATGAGTGAATAAACAAATAAGTAAATGGGAAAGGGTGGAAAATTCTCCCTTACAGTAGAATTCCAATTAATACATGTAGAAGGGAAGAGGGAACTAGAAAGTCACCATTAGTCAAATACCACAATCATCATTCTTGCAGACAAGATCTACCAATGGATGGTAAAATTTGCGGTGAAAGTTTGAAGAGAAACAGGACATGAATAGTCTCAGAGTATCTTCCTTAAGATATTTATTAACTAGAAAAGGAAGATAGTAACTTTACAGTGGAGAAACCTGGCAGAAACCACATTAACCAAGTGCTGAAAGTTATCATCACCAGTAATAAGACATATTGGCATCACAAACCTCTTGATATGATGCACAGGAAGGATGTAACTAATTTCTTTGGTATTCTTGCCAAAAAATGCAAAACCTCATTCCAAACATGAGAAAACATCAGACAAACATTAATTGAGGGGTATTCTACAAAATAACCGATTAATATTCTTCAAAAGTGTCAAGATCATGAAAAGTAAGAAAAACTGAAGAAGTATTAAAAATTAGAGACTACAGATAAACAACAACTAAACATGAGAGTCTGGAACAGAAGGAACATTGTGGAAAACTGGTGAAATTCAAATAGTCTCTAGTTTGGTTCATGTATTGTACCAGTATTAGTTTCCTGGTTTTGTATTATGGTTATGTACAATGGTAACATTCAGGTAAGCTGTGTAAAGGATATAAGGGAACTTTCTATACTATTTTTGCTACTATCCTATAAGTTCAAGATAAAGAGTTAAAAAATAAACATCCAAAAAATAAAATACACTTCACATTTTATAAACCAAGAAAAAAGAAAAGAAAGTTTAGACCCACATAATGCAAACTCTTTTTAGTGTTACCTAAGCCCAAGCAAAACAAATAACTCACGTAAAAAACGAAAAAAATCACGTCCACTCCCTAAACCAAACAGAAACTGTATTTAGAGTCTCCACATGCTGTGTTCTTCCATTAACATGGATAATTGGAAATTGACTGCCTTTAGAAATGATGCCCAGTTTCTCTCTCTGGGTACAAAACAAGATAAATTCCCAGGGCAATGGCCTATGTTATTGAATCCAACAGTAATTAAGTTAATGTATCCTCTCTTGCGTATAGAGGTGTAATTCAGGTGGTACAAATCCTTTATTGAACTCAAATTCAATAGTCATGTACAATTCCCCTATTTGTGGTGTGTACAAAGGTTGTAGGAAAATTATAAAAGGTGATACGTTACAATTATATTCCTATGAAGATTGGGCGTCTTCACCTGACACAAGCCGTTCATGGGGCACCTTTCATTTGCACAGAGAAAAATGTTCAGGGGAGCAAACATCAGCACATAATAAATGGAGCAGAGGCCTGTGGCTTTTGCCTGTCTGGCATTCTCTTCTCTTTCTCCCACTAAATGTGCACTGACTTTCCTTTGAGGAACCACCTCCTCCCTTCTCTCAGCCCGTGTGACTCAGGAGGGCAGCGCCACCCCCGCGCTCCTGAGATGGGCACATGACCTCAGCCTGCCCGAAGAGCACGGAACCCCACTGGCCACAGCGTGGGGGCTCAGGATGGGCACGTGACCCAAGCCTGGCCAATGAGGCTCCATTCTAGGGCTTTTTTGGGAACTATTAGGAAAGAAGAAGACTCCTCCTTTCAAACTTGATACTAAGATGTTAGAAGGTAAGCCCAGAGTCCGAGGTGCCCATCTTGCTGGTGTCTTGGAAGAGACGCTGACCGAGAACAGCGGAGAGGAAAGCAGAGCTGAGAGAGCTTGAGCAGTCAGGGACGTTTGTCCACACATTTCTTTGTTCTTTGTTTCTTTCCTTAAGCCAATCTTAGTTGGGTTTCTAATCCTTACTAATACAGTAATCAAAAATAAAGATTTCCAGGCCAAAAAAAAATCTTTTACTTGAAATCTCAGCACCCAGATCTATCTCTAAATTTGCTCACTCTGTTATACCGTTATAAAGAATCTGATCTTTGTAAGTCCTTAATTATCATTTTCCTGGTCTCCCCTCTCATCTCCCACCTCAACAACATTTGCAAGTCTCACCTCTTCCCGGAGCAATCAAGTATCCCACCTGCACCCCTCCCTAAGTGTCACACATTTGAAACCTCTGTAACTCAGACTTTGAATTTTCTCTAAGCTCTGAAATGGTAGAAAAAAAGAGAAAGAGGGAGAGAGATGAGGAGAAGAAGGAAAGACTTGCATGGTCATTCTGGGGCTCGACTTGGAGGTTTACTCTAACAGGAGAGGAAGCCAGACTGGAAGTTACCAAGACCTGTGTTTTCATGCCAGCCACCAACCCACACAGCGATCTCAGGCAAGGCCCCTGAGAGCACAGGCTGCAGCTCTTGGCCCATGAAAGGAAGGGTTATGTCGAAAGGGAAAGGGAGCTTTTCCTGTTGGTAGTGTTTTAATCAGATCAGATCATCCTCTAGGAGGGAAAGTTGTGGGGAGGAAGCCAATCTTCCAAGTACAAAGAAACTAGACAAACTCCATTCCTGTAAGGCTGAGTGCCAATGTTGTTGTGAACCTTAACTTCTTACCCACCTTCCCCCATTAGCCAACCTCCTACAGGGCAGAGACCATCTGCTGGCAAGCAAGGAATATCAACATGGGTAGCAAACACTTTCTGTGTTCCTACTCTGTGCCAGCTACTATACTAGACATGCTTCAAACAGCGCATCCAATCCTCACAGCCCCCTCAGGTAGGTCTCCTTGGTTAAACAAGGAAACTGAAGTTCAGAGAGGTTAAATAACTTGACTGAGATCCCACAGCTAGGAATGTTAGCACCATTATTCTCACCCAGTGCCATCTAGTCACAGAGCCCCTCCCCTGTCCTCTAGGTCATGTTCCTCCACAGAAACTCTTACCCTTTATCAGCTTCCAGTTTGACCAGAAAAGCCACAAGTAGGAACCCTAGTGTTGATCTAGTGTCAATGAGGGGGGGGGGGGGGGGCGGGGCTGGGAGTGCTGGGTCTGCCAAATGGAGAAAGGACCAGACAACCACTTCCACGCCTTTCACCCAGCACGCCAAATAAAAGGTTATATCCCAAACAATATATATGAACAATGATGAATAAAAAGTGCCAATTTCCAGTGTAGACAAAGTTGACAAAGTTAGTCACAACACTATTTATAATGAATAAAAAAACTCTGGAACCATCCACCTGGGGATGGCTAAGCCAAGTGCCATAGATCACTAGGATGGAGATCGTGAAGCCCTAAAAATTGATATTCACTACTGTGTACATGAAACAAAGTCAGGCAAAAAGAAAAAGGGAAGTAGAAACCAAAAAAATAACATCAATTACAACAAACAACTTTGTCTGATCGTTTACTATGTGCAGATATAGTGAGCACATTACGTGAATTATCTCATGGAATCCTCAACTATAATTCTGTAAAGTAGGTATTATTATTCATCCCCATTTTTCAGATGAGGAAACTGAGGCTCATGTTAAGTGAAATGCTCAAAGTAATTAAACTGGAACCCATTTTTGAAACTAGGGAAATTTGAGTCCAGAGCCTTATCTTTTAAGTGTTTATCACTACTATAAGAAAACGCAGATACAAACATGCATTCAAAACTATACAGGAATGCCTATATATGCCAGGCCCTTCTAGAATTCTGGGGTACAGAGTTAACAAAACAGGCAAGATTATATTTCTTATGGAGCTTACATCCTGGTGGTGGAGGTAGAAGACAGAATAGTGTGAAGGTGGAGATAAGGGCGATGAGGAAAATAGAGCAAAGTAAGAGGACGGCGAGTGATTGGGAAGGTGCCAGTTTAAATGTTTAAATAGGCTCGTCCAGAAAGGCCTTTTTGAGAAGGTGACATCTGAGCAGAGAAAGAAAAGGAGGGACCAAGCCACGCAGCTGGGGTCAGGTGGGTGGTGGAAGCGGGGGTGCTCCAGGGAGAAGAAACATTAAGTGGAAGCCACAGAGGAAGGATGCCCCTGTGTGTTCAAAGAACGGCAAGAACGCCAGTGTGGCTGCAGAAGAAGAGGGGAACCACGGGAGGTAAGTTCAGAGGGAGTGGCAAGATCCTGAGGGATTTGGAGGACCTTTGCAAGGCCTTGGGATTTTATGAGATGGGAAAAACCTTAGGAGGGTTTTGAGCAAGGAGTAGCATGATTCGATTAGGTTTTAGAAGGAGTGTTCTGGCTGCTGTGAGAACATACCCGCAAGGCAGGCAAGTAGAAGTGGCAAGAATGCATTAGGATTCTGGAGAGAGATATATGTATACATATTTTTTTTTTTTTAAAGATTGGCACCTGCACTAACATCTCTTGCCAATCTTTATTTTCTTCTTCTTCTTCTCCCCAAAGCTCCCCGGTACGCAGTTGTATATTCTAGTTGTGAGTGCCTCTGGTTGTGCTATGTGGGATGCCACCTCAGCATGGCTTGATGAGCGGTGCCATGTCCGTGCCTAGTATCTGAACCAGTGAAACCCTGGGCTACCGAAGAGGAGCACGTGAGCTTAACCACTCGGCCATGGGGCCAGCCCCAGGATTCTGGATATATTTTGAAGACCAAGTTGACACTATTTCCTTATGGTTTAGATGTTGGATATGGGAACAAAAGACAAGACAAGGATGACTCTAAAGGAAGATCTACTGACAAGGATAAAAAGGGAAGTTACAAAGAATATTTTAAGGTAAAGGAAATTTTTCTAGAAATATTTGAATATATCATGAATTACATATCACTAAAATTGAAATGATAAAAATACTTATACATGGACTCAGTAAAATGGTGCAGCCACTATGGAAAACAGTATGGCAGCTCCTACAAAGTTAAAAATAGAATTATCATGTTACCCAGCAGTTCATCTTCTGGGTACATACCCAAAAAATTGAAAGCAGAGACTCAAATAGATATTTACACACCCATGTTCATAGTGGCATTATTCACAATAGCCAAAAGATGGCTGCAACCTAAGTGTTCACTGACAAACAAATGGATAAACAAAATGTGATATATACATACAACAAAATATTATTCAGCCTTAAAAAAGAAGGAAATTCTAACATATGCTACAACATAGATGCAACTGGAAGACATTAAGTGAAATGAGCCAATCATAAAAAGACAAATATTGTATGATTCCACCTATATGAGGCACCTAGAATAGTCAAAATCATTGAGACAGAAAGTAGAGTAGTAGTTTCCTGGGCCTCAGGGGAAGGGGAAAGGCGAGTTATTGTTCATTGAGTACAGAGTGTTAGCTTTGCAGGATGAAAAGAGATGGATGGAGATGGAATGGCGGTGATGGATGGTGGCGATTACTGCACAACAATGTGATGCACTTAATACCAATAAACTGCACACTTAAAAATGGTTAAGTGGTAAATATTATTTTATATGCATTTTACCACACACAAATTTTTTTTAAGTCATCACCAAACTCTGCTCCCAACCTCCCAAAAAAAGGAAAGGAGCTGAAGGGTTGTAAGTCTCCTCAGGCAGAGCCATTGTTCTGCAGTAGAGGGGTGCATCTTCTCACATCTACTGCAAATGGTCCCGGAAGCCTCCAGGGTATTGAGTCAGGGAGGCTGAGCTTAGAAGCCTTGACTTCTTTCTGACTATTTAGATGTCTCAAAAAGAAACTGTAACAGAGTGCTAATGTATGGTGTGTTGTTCAAGTATCTATTAGAAGAACAAATGACGGGTCTATTCCAATTTAATGAAGCAGAGCTCATCAAACACACATTTCAAGCTATAAAACATCTCTTCTCAGTGCAGTCTCCCCAGGGGAGGTTGCAAAATAGACAGGAGTTAATATCTGAAGATTAAATAACACAATAGCAGATTTTGATATGTTTGACCTACTTTTTGAGCAATGAACAAAGATTTTTTTACTCATCACCTTTCATAAATAGCCTAATAGGTCAGTGTTAAATCCACTGTAATGGGGATGGTGGTGAGGAGAGAAACAAATGTGTGGGTACCTAGTTATTACAAGGACCAGATGGAATGTGGGGTCTCCAAAGAGGATGAACACTCCAAAGCAGGCTGGCAGGACCTCAGCAAGGACCTCAGAGCATTCTGTGATTCTCCCTTCAGGCCCAGGGGAGAAGGAATGGCCTCCCATTTTATTGTCACCCAACTGGAGAAGACAACTCACAAAGTGAGCCAGAGGGCTCTGTATAGATGTCCTGCTTCTGGTGGGCCTAAAAGAGTCATAGTGTAAGGATGAATCTCCAACTCAAAATATCTGAAGTCTATGAAGTCTCCTAAGGGTACCTTCTCCATGTACAGATAGGCAAACTTGTGCCAAAGGAGCCTGGCCGAGGTCAAACAGCCAACATGGGTGAAAGAGCCGATTCCTTTAACTACCTGTGTGAACTTGGGTAAAGGAAGGAAGAAGCAAAGAAAATAAAAATCTCAATGTTTGAAATCAAAAGGGACAAGGGACTGTAGGTTGCCTCGGGCACAAAGTCACTGGGGCCTCTGAATCTCAGTGTTCTTATGTGTGAAATGGGAAATACGGTTACCTCACAGAGTTTCTTTTAAGAAAATAAGACATATATGTTTATCTAGGTGTGGTAATAGATTATTGAGTACACTGTACTATGGTCATCCATTTGAGAACCTTTGCTGGTTCCCAGTTATCTACAGGATAGAATCTAAATGATTGTCATCTAGATCTCATCTTAAATATCACCACTTACCTAACCCAACCCTTCCTTGCCCATTCCCTCTCAAGTTGTATCAACCCCTAGGCCTCTCTACCACATGTCCTCACCATCACATGTGATAGCATGGACCCCAGATTTTCTTATTTACTCCCCTGCCTTGCTCACTGCTGTATCCCAAGTACTTGAAACCATCCCTGTCACATAGTGTTGTCCTCTATGGTTGTTGACTGAATTGGCTCAAAATTAAAGAGTTTCTATGAAACCCTCTTGAGAATGAATGATTCCCAAAAGACACTGTAGCACCCCCTTTTCTATCTGGAATAGCTTGAATACAGTCCCGCCAGTGGACAGAGAGTTGGAGCAGGAGATCTCTCAAGCTCCTTTCTACTTTTTAGAATTGTTCAATCTCTCCCTATGTCTACTTGTCACTGGAAAATCTGTCATTTGCAAGAAGAGCCAGCAGCACCTTCCACTTCCCTTATAAGCCTTAAATCCATGCAAAATTGCACAATCTGGTCACACAGTTGAAATTCAACTCTTGGAAGGGAAGGAGAGAGAGAGCTTTTTATATTCAAGAGCTAAGACTAAAATATGTAAAGAAAAATAACAATGCTGGCAGTAAGTATTGGCAGCTTCTCTGACAGAAAAATTCAATTTTAAAATAAATCAGGCAATTCTTCAAACTAGAGCTAGACTTCAGGAAATTAGGGTTTGTGTTCAAGTGGGCACATTACAATTTCATAAAAATTGTCTTAGCTATTTCTGTGCTGTGGACTTTGAAAGATAATGATGTGCTTAATGTCTCTGATTATGTTGCTGGGCAAATCAGAGACCATGGAATAATTGGAGAAGCGGGGACTGGAAGGTATTCGGAAAGAAACAAACTAGGGGCCATCCTATAAGACTTGTGTCCTAGGCTCACAAGCTGAGCCAGACCTTCATACCATGCCCCCACCTCACTCCTACTTCTACTTTGAATTTAAGTCAAATTCAACCAAAAGGGTCAGAATACCCTAAGTCTATCCTTAACAAGGATTGTTCTGTTTTCAAATAGATGGCATCAAAGGGAGAAAACTCTGCTATGTGACAAACATCCTAATGGGTGAAAGCAGCAGGGAAGCCCTTTCTCTGAGAGCAAAGGGTCACTGTGCCTTCCAAACCAAGATTATTCCATTCAAAAAAAAAAAAAATGATGCTTAACAAGATAATTTAGGATTCATCTGCTAGCAAGGAGACAGCATTAGTTTAAGTCCAGAAGTTTCTTGCCATAAGAACACCCAGCATAAAGAAAATCAGATCCTATGAACTGAAAAAGTACCTGGAGGGAAGCCCACAGTCAACCCTCTCTTATTTCACACAAGAGGCAACTGAGCTCCAAGATATTGCACACTGTGCCTGAGGAGTTCACCAGAGCCGAAACAAGACCCCAGGTCTCTTTACTCCCAAGCAGGGTGACTAACCATCCTGGTTTTCCTAGAACCGTACTCATTGTAAGGCCCTCGTCTGACTTCCAGTTTGGGGTCTGGCATGTAAGGAGTTGAGAGTCACCACTCCTAACAACAAGTAAAAAGCTGAACAAACTGCCAACAACTCTTCTTAGATCTGTCCAAGAAGCGAGGTCACGGGGCAAACTGATGCCCCGCAAATTGTAGAGACACACAGGCAGATATAGAAAATCACAACTTACCAGAGTAGAAACCCACAGACAGAAATCACTGCAGGAACCAGTGTTGGGATAGGAAAACCTGAACTGTAACTGACGAATTACTGAAGGGTCATTGTGGACAAGTTTGAGAGCTAAAAACTCCAGGGGAGCCCAGACATAGGGAGGTGCTCACATTTGTGAGTTTTACCTGCAGGAGCCCTACTTGGCTCTCATAGTGAAGGTGAGAGAAAACTCCTCTCATGCCTCCAGCAGGGGGAGAAGGGAAGTAGCCATTTTGAAATACAGCAGAGCATTCTATTCTTTTTAACAAGGCCTCCCCACAAGAGAAAATATTTTACCAGAGCCTAACTAACTGGGGTTTTATCAGAGCCCAACAGACCTGGGGGAGGGAAATACCCAACTCCAACCTGCTCCAATCTTCCACGTGGGAGAAAGGAAATACACAACTCAGCCCCTTTAGCCATCCTGTCTCACATAAGGAGGAAAAAATTCTAAGAAACATTGTGAAGTTCACAGTCCAGAGACAGAAGTTTATGAAAAGATATGACCTAATCATAGGACTGTAGAATACTTCTCCTCCCATACACCTTACCACCCCACCAATAAAGGCCTATTCATCATGGTTCATTTTACCCAGTACATGATGTCCTGCTATCAGAAAAAGATTACATGGCATACTATGATGCAAAAAACACAGTTTGAAGAGACAGAACAAGTATTAGAACCAAGTCAGATATGGGAGACATGTTGAAGTTATCAGGCCAAGAGTTTTCAAAAACTATGATTTACATGCTAAGGGCTGTAATGGAAAAAGCAAACAACATACAAGAACAGATGGGCAATGTAAGCAGAGAGATGGAAATTCTAAGAAAGAATCAAAAAGAGATGCTAGAGATCAAAAACACTGTAATGTTCCTTTCATGTAAGAATTCCCCTCATGGGCTATTAGTAGACAGAATTCAACTAAGGAAAGACTCTTTGAACTCGAGGATATGTCAATAGAAACTTCCAAAACTGAAAAAGGCAAAAAAGACTGAAAAACTGGAATAGAATATCCAAGAACTGTAGGACAACTACAGAAGGCATGTAATGGGGAATGTCAAAAGGAAAATAGAGAGAGAAAGGAACAGAAGCAATATGTGAACCAAAAATGACCGATACTGTGCCTCAAATTGATGTCAGACACCAAACCACAAATCCAGCTCAGAGACAACCAAGCAGTATAATGCCAAAAAAACTATACCTAAGTGTATGGTATTCAAACTGAAGAAAATCAAAGATAAAGAAAAAAATCTTGAAAGAAGCCAGAGGAAAATAATACCCTACCTATAGAGGAACAAAGATAGGAAGAATTAAATAAAGAGGAAAAAGAAAGAGGAATTAAAACTGACTTCTGAGAAACCATTCACACAAGAAGAGAATGGAGTGAATATTTAGTGTTTAGAGAAAAAAAGCACCAACCTGGAATTCTGTATTTTACTAAATTATCCTTCAAAAGTGAAGGAGAAATAAAGACTTTCTCAAACAAACAAATATTGAGAATTTATTAGCAGTAGACCTGCCTTGCAGAAATGTTAAAAGAAGTTCCCCAAAGAGAAGGAAAATGATATAGACCAGAAATTCCTATCTACATAAAGAAAGGAAGAGCATTAAAGAAGGAATAAGTGAAAGTAAAATTGAAAACTTTTATTTTTCTTAGTCTTTATTGATCTAACAGATGGCAGCTAGGATGAGTTCTGCTTGTGCCTTACTCAGAAATGAGGGCAAAGTGTCTCTGAAATGATCAGAGGTTAATGGGGGAAATATGGCTTAACTTCCTGAAGTTATAGGTAAGGAGAAGTCTTCTAAAATGGGTCTACTACATAAAGCAAGAAATACCTATTAAAAGTCCCCATAAATCAAATATTTGAAAGCAGATTTCTTAAATCATGGGTTAAAATGAATTACTTCAGTACCTCTGTCCTCACGCTGTAAGCCGGCCTCTCAGAAGAGAACATCTACAATAAGTCCATTCACCTCCACACACAAGGATTTATGGAGTATTCTGGCACACACCCCTGATCTATGGGGGGAAAAAGGTAAACCCAGCTTCTAAAATACAGGTTTTTAAGGTGTTTAAAGAAATCACATTTTGTCTGTTAAGAAAATTACTCCACTCACCTGAGGGACCGCAGATCCTTAAGGACTGTGAAGGTGGTAATTGTTGTGTGGGGAGGTGGAGAAAGGGGACTGGAGGAAGAGAAAAACTAGTACGAGGAATCCTTGCCATGAAAAGACCGGTACTAAGGAGTCAGAGTCACTTCTCGCCTCCACACACCTGCTTTCCCTTGAAGCTGATGCACCTTACTGGACCACGAGGGATGCTTTTCAGAATGTAATGAGGAAGGGTGCAAACGTCACCAGAACAGAAGGTTGGCCCTTTCCTGTAGAACAGTCCCTGATTGTTTGTTTCATTCCAGCAGGCATGTTGAGTGTTCCCAGAAAATCTAAATTAAGCCCATGCCAGAAACACCTAAAGTGAAGTCAGGAATTACACAGAAGAGACCAGTGCTTCTCAAACTTCAAAGTGCACTCAAATCACCTGGGATCTTATAAAACATAGGTTCTGAGTCTGTGGGTGAGGGTGGGCTCTGAGATTCCGCATTTCTAGCAAGCTCCCAGGTGATGCCAATGCAGCTGCTCCCAGGAGTAACAAGGACTCAGGTGTCTCATCCCTTGCACCACAAAATCATCCTTTATAGACACACTGGATTCCAGACAATCTTCCACATAGTTGGATCCTTATTCTTTGAGATTCAGAAACTGTCTCATGGTTTTAGACACCTTCCACACACTGACAATTCCCAAATTCATGTCTCCAGTCTAGATGCCTCCCCTCAGTTCCAGACTGTAGCTACCGCTGCCTGCTTCATATATCCATATAAATATGTCCAACAGACTCTTCAAACTTATACATCAAAAATGGAACTCAGATCTGCCCCCACCAAAAAATATTGAAACAGCTAATCAACCAAACAAACAAAACCTGCTCCACTGCCAGCCTTCCCCAACCCAGTGGAAGGTGATCCCATCTCATCAACTTTTCCCACGAAGAACTTGAAGTCATCCTGACTCCTCTCCTTCTCTCACACCCGCGTCCCATCTGTCGTCCAGTCTTCTTGGCTTTTCACCACTCCTCCTGGTACCACTCTGGCCTAAGCCGTTAGCCACTGCTTGGTTTGCTATGGTAACCTCCTGACCAGTCTCCCTGCTTCTGCCCTTGCCCCAGCAGTGGGTTGAAGAGCCACCCAAAAGATGTGTCTGTGTCCTAATCACCAGAACCTGTGAATGTGACCTTATGTGGAAAAGGAGTCTTTCCAGGTATAATTGAGTTAAGGATCTCTAAATGAGATCATCCTGGATTATCCAGCTAGGCCCTAAATCCAATGACAAATGTCCTCGTAAGAATAATGCAGAGGGAGATTTGAGAGAGAGAGAAGAGAAGGCTATTTGAAGACAAAGGCAGAGACTGGAGAAGTGCAGCCACAAGTCAGGGAACGCCTGGAGCCCCCCGAAGCCGGAAGAGGCAAAGAACAGATACTCCTCTGGAATCCCAGAGGACACGCAGCCCTGTCAACACCTTGATTCCAGAACTGTGCGAGAATGCATTCCTGTTGTTTTAAAGCACCCAGCATGTGGTAGCTTGTTGTGGCAGCCACAGGAAACTAGTACATCCCCCTATAATCTAATCTCAACTGTCAGCCAGAGGATACTTTTAGATCACAAGTTAGATCCCATCACTCCTGTGCTTGTGAAGGAAGTTCCTACCATGGCTTCCCACGTCCCTCAGAGCAAAGCCAAAGTCTCTACAAAAGCCCTGGATGATGCGCTCCCCGCCTCTCCACCCGGTCACGTCTCTGACGCCCTCCCCTCCTGCTCTCTCTCCCCAATCTCCACTCCAGCCACACTGGCCCCCTGCTCTTCCTTGAACACAACAGGGACCCTCCCACCACAGGGCCTCACCCTCTGCAGAGGTCTGCATGGCGATTCCTTCACGTCCTTCCAGTCTGTATGACATTTCACTTTCTCAATGAGGCCTATCCTGACCATTGTTTTTAAGTTTGCAAGTGCCAGTTCACAAATACACTTACCCTGCCCTGCTTATATTTCTATAGCACTTATCATCTTCTAATATAGGCTATAATTTCTATATTTATCATGTTTACTATTTATTATCTGTCTCCTCCAAAAGACTAAAAGCTCCAGGATGGCAGACATGTTCACTCCTTTGTTCACTGCTATGTTATAAGTGCCTTAAATAGTGCCTGGCACACAGTAGGTACTCAATATACATTGAATGAATGAATGAGCGAATGAATGAATGATGCTTTTCCAAAATCATAGTAAAGGGTAGAGCTGAGATTCAATCCCAAGACTGCCTTGCGCCAAAGCCTTTACTATTTTTAATCCATGCCACCTCCCTAGATTTTTCTTAGGCTACTGCCCTTGAAACGCCTGCCTTTGGACATCTCTGCAGGTGGAACTCTCCTAAAAGGAAGCGCTCTTGGAACTCCCATTATAAACACACTTGGAGAGAGTCCAGGGCAGACTTCTGTTAGGCCTAGCAGGAGCTACAGAGCAGTAAGGTGTGGGCCCTGTGCACAAGACAGGGAGTAGTGAAGAGAAGGGTACAGGTGAGGCATATTTGAAATATGCCAGAAAATAAACCCAGAAGTAATTGAAGTGATGCTTCAAGGCAGTAAATCAGACACTTTCAAAATTGGAAAGGGGTCAAGGGCCACCCCAGTCCAAATACCCACTAATGCCTGAATCACTTCTAAATGAATCCCACCAAGAAGGTAATCCGACTCTTACCATCAATTAATACCTTAAATTTAACTTTTCTTCCCTTTATCATGTAAAAATATTTCTTCTTAAAATGTTCACCATCAAATCATTCAAATTAGATCTTATTCTCATACCGTAGACCAGAGGTCAGCACACTTTTTTTTTTGGAAAGGACCAGATCATGGACCATACGGTCTCCCTAGAAACCATTCAGCTCTGCTATTGGAACACAAAAGCAGCCATAAGCAATAGATAAAGGAATAGGTGTGGCTGCTTCCAACGAAACTTTATTTACAAAAGTGGCCAGCAGACCTTAGTTTGCCAACCCCTGCATTAGGCCACCCAGAACAAGTCGAGTCTCTCTGTCACAGGTCAGTCCTGCAAGTACTTTAAGAAATACAGTAACTCTTCTCTTCTCTGGATCTTCTTCTTGTTGGTATAGTCTCCATTTCCTCCATGGGAGGGCTCCTCTCACACCTCCGTTGTCTGAATAGTTCTCAGTGGGGGTCCTGACCTGCGTAGTATTCCCCAGTGTGACCAGGCCACAAGACAGAAGCCTATCAGCTCCTTCACTCCAGCCATCATACCTCTAATAACACTGCTAAAGATCACTTTGCTTTCCTGAATCCCACATCCTACCATTGACTCAGAATGCACTCACAATTGGCTAACATCCCAATTCCATCCACAGAGGCCAGGCCCTTCCTTCTCCACACCCTGTTGGTGCCCTTGGTATTTCAAGCTTTCCCTTAACCCCCTTCAATTTTACCTCGTTAGATTCCAGGCTTTGGCTCCATCCAGTCTGGATCTCTTTGACTCCTGAATCTGTCATTCAACATTTAGTCATTCCTCCCATCTCTGCCATCCACAAACTGATGAGCAGACCCTCTCTACCTTTACCCAAGTCCTTGCTAAGAAAACTCTAGGAGAAGATGGCCACTTGCTCCCGTGACCCCTGGGGCTCCTACTCTCCCATGAAGCCCCTTCTGTGGTTCAGAATGACATCCAGCCTCACGATTCCCCTGGCTGGTCTCTCTCCTTGAGATGCTGCATCACACAGGTATGAACACCAGATGGGATAGGATAGAGTTGTGTGAAACATGTCCCCATGTTGGGGGCATTCAGAGAAGAGAGGCAGGAGGAGAGAGGGGCCTCTGCTGGATTAGGATACAGCAGTGACAGTATCAGCAAGGATATAGCAGTTAAATTCCAGTGGATTTGAAATCCAAAGATGTCTTGGTCTCTCTTTTTTGGGAAAGAACATGACTGCAGTAATTTCACATGATTATCTCTGATGTGATATTGGATGGAGAAAGTCAGCTAGCAGTACCACTAAGTTATTGAAAATGGAAATGTTCTCCTTTTCTAGGCTGACTGGGCTTTTGAAAGATTTGGAATTTATGTTTTTTCTTCTTTTTGAAGTATTTTTAAGTGAAAAACAAATTGTTTTTCAATCAGTGCTGATCTGTTTTTACTCACTGCACTTCTGACACCAAATGTATGGGGTTTTTTTCTTACACCAACCAATCCTCCAGACACCAACTAGGTTTCCTATAATTCAATTCGCTTCTGACACCAACTACTTGGAGTTAGCCTCAGCTCCCACAAGTTAAAGGGCTCAATCCCACAGGACAACCCCACTTTAGATGCCAGCCGCAAGTCCCAGACCGTGTGTACTTCTGACCAATCAGCTCTAAACTAGGGGTTCTCATGACCCCTCCTCAGTTTTGATAATTCACTAGAACAACTCACAGAGCCCAGGAAAGCACTTTACTTACTGGTACTGGTTTATTAGAAAGGATACAACTCAGGAACAGCCAAATGGAAGAGACATATATGGCAAGGATGGGAATGCGGGGCACAGAGCCTCCATGCCCTCTCTGGGCACACCACCCTCCCAGCACCTCAATGTGTTTACCAACCCAGAAGCTTTCTGAATCCTCTTGGCAGGAGTTTTTATGGAGATTTCACTAAGTAGGCATGACAGATTAAATCACTGGCCATTGGTGATTAAACTCAACCTCCAGCCCTCCTGCCCTACATACACATGGGTCAGGGGACAGGCTGAAAGTTCCAACTCTCTAATCACACGGTTGGTTCCTCCGACTGTCAGCCCCCATCCTGAAGTTATCTAGGGGCCCACCAATAGTCATCTCACTAGCGTAAACTCAGTATGGTTGAAAGGGCTCGTTATGAATAACAAAAGACACTCATATCACTCAGGAAATTCCAAGGGTTTTAAGAGCTCTCTGCCAGAACCAGGGACAGAGAGCAAACATAATTTTTATTATATCACAGGTACAAATCATTGACTTCTTTTTTTTAAGTTTCAAACATCACATCTACTTGGGTCCCAAGGGAAAAGCAATTCAGAAGAAATGTTGGTCTCTTCCTTGTCAGTATCAATCTAGAATAATCTTGGGTTTCATGCTTCAGTGAGAATCAGACTTTCAGAATCATAGAGAGGAGAAAGAGCCAAAAATACTTAGGGATCTTTATTGTATCCCTAAGTAGTGAGGCTCAGAATTCATTAGACCTCAGTCGAGACTGATGGTGGCTTTTTTTTCTACTTGAATAGACAGAGACAGGCTGAGAGTATGTGTGTGTGTGTGTGTGTGCTTCCAGCCAGTTACCCAAATAGAATTTGGTATTCATGAGTTTTATATTTGTCTGTTTAAGGATGCTCAGACATAAATGGATCTTTAATTACACAGGTCTAAATATAACCCCATCTCCTTCCACACAAACCCCACCTTTCACTGAATACATTCATTTGCTCTTACTAACATCAGCTCTTTCTGAGCTTTCAGAGAAAAGGCTAGGGTGAGTCAGGGAAGGAACTTCTTGTGCAAAGGGAAGACCCCTCCCCAAGAAGGAAGCTCTCGCTTTTTTCTGTGAGTCTCCGCATTTCTAAGAAAAGTGAGTGTGAGTTGCCAGCAGCTGCCTAATTGCAGCCTGGGCTGCCCATCTGCTGTTGGTGAATGTCAGTGTTTTTCAGGCTGAGTAGCTTTGCCTTAAAGGGAGATTGTTACTAAGTGCAAAAAGGCTTCACTCTACTGCCCTGCACAGGAGGTGTTAAGAGGTAACAAGGAAGGTGTCTCTGGGCAAAGGCAGGACTCTCATGGTCCCTGTCCCCAGGAAAGTCTCTAGGCCTCTGGTTTCCCAGCAGCCTGCTGGGCCTGCTGAAGCTTGTTTATTTCCTTCAGCACTGACATCCACCAGCTACTCTGATTCCCTGTTTGAAGGTGGAGTTGCTTCTGAGCTGGTGGGGAGGCAGTAAAGAAGCAGAGGAATGATGGCATGAGAGCTGTTGTAGGCAGAAGAACCTGGCTGTGTATGCCCATTAGATTTGCTGTCACTGAGCTCTTCCTGGAGACTCCCCAAGGCTTTCCTTCCTCCCTCCCTCCACTCCCTGAGTACACATGAGAGAGCACACAGCCACCCCAGCTTCCAACCACACGCTCTACATTCATAACCCAGGCCTTTGAACCCCTTCTTGCCGCCTCTGCTTTCTTTTCTTCTTCGGATGAGCTCAGATCACCCACGGGAGTGAGGCGAGGCAAGATTCCAATTTATTTCCTTGAGCTTCAAACCTGAGACTTGTTCATCCCCAGAATCGAAAGCTCTAATAGCTTGTGTGCCATTACAACCACCCCACACTGCCGCAGAGGCAATTTGCGTTTCAAAAGCAATAGAGAGTAAATTGCAGAGGAAATATTTTATGCAAATTAACCAAGCTTAACATTTTGATAAAGGGCTTTTTTTTTTAAATGAACCAAGGAATCCAATACTCCATAGCAAGTTTCACACAAAAGAAAGTTTCAAAAGCCTGAATTTTTTAAGTATGTGACAGCAAGACACATTAACCACCTGTAAGATGGAACACAGAAGCCGAAGTGCATAAAACTATTGGTTCAAAACAACATTTATGTGAGCTCATGGATTAAGGTGTTTCAATAATTTAAATAATTCTCCCCCTTCTTTCGAGTGGACTCATCGCTAAGCCAAAACATATTTGCTGTGGGATCAGTGCTACATTTGCAAGTGAGCTTGGAACCTGCTATCAAACAGGAGGGGAAGGAGAAGAACAGAGCAGTGGAACACGACCTGTGGGCCAGGCCCTGTGCTAGGCGCTTCATATACTTCACCTCCTCTAAACAGGCATGCCCCGAGTTCCCCGAGAGAAAATGCCAAAGGGACCAGGAAAAGCCACAATAAAGACACTTCCATTGGAAACAAAATGGTTAATGTCTTCTTCACACACTCCAAGGACACTTGAATAAGATAGATATTCCTTCCAAATTGAAAAAGGTGGGTTGAAGACGAAAATTCTTTAAAGCTTACTTATGCTCCCACTTGTCCCAAATTCAGGCTTCCCAGAAGCCCCAAGCCCACATCTTCACCCTTCCCAGCTAAAGACAGTTTAGAGGAAGGTGCACGTTTCAGCACAAGTAAAAGGTCTGAGGCTCTGCTCCACTTACTAAGATGTGGTTCCCAGTGGGGGTTCCCAAACGTGGGGGACCTTAAAATTCTTACAAGGGATCAGGCATCACCAATGTTAGCATACTAACTTTGTCTGTAGACAGAATACATGCTTCACACATAGGTGCACTGTTTCTTAAACGTGTGTAAATGCTGTGGCAATTAATACAAGGCAAATTCATATTTAAAAGTAACTGAATGTGTAGTTTGGGGTCATTATATATTCTCCATCAGTATACCCTAAAAGTATAATCACTTTCATATGGGGGTCCACAGGTTTGTTTTTTTTTTTTTTTTGCCTTAAGAAGAGTTCTTCAACACAATAAACTTGGAAAGGAATGACCTCCAAGGCCTGGAACAGCTGTCACCGAGCTCACATACATTACTGTGTAGAAAAATTTCACAGGCCCACACTACAGCCTCAGCGACTCTTGTTTAATAAGAAATCTTAAGAAGCTTGAGTACCCATTTTTTCAGAATTAAAGGTTGCAAATGATGAAAGTGGGAAAACATAAAGGAAACACTCAATTGATTTGACCATAACACTTCTTAAACTACTATGTGTCAAAAATTCTCTATAAAAATTAAAATCACAAACTGGGGAAAAAGTATATGAAATGAAAATAAGCAAAAGAGTTAATAACCATAATATATAAATGTTTATATATAGGTCTTAATGTATAAGCCAGAGCAGAGAATTCCAGAGTAATAAAAGCCATGAACAAAAAATGCACAGAAGTACAAATGACCAAGAAACAATTTTTAAAGTCCAAACTCACCAGAAATCAAACATGTACAAAATAAAACAATTAGATATCATTTTTTACCTATCCAACCGGTCAGACATGCTTCAAAATTTTAATACTTAATTGTGTCAAGAATCTAGGGAGAAGGGCATCAACACACTTCTAGTTGAAGTGTAAACTGGTACTGTGTTCCTAGCAAGAAATTTGGCCATATGTAACAAGATCTTATTTAAAAAATAGCTTTATTGAGGTTTAATTGACATACAATAAACTACACACATTTGAAGTGTACTATTGATAAATTTTGGCATATAAGTACACCTGTGAAACCATCATCACAATCAGGGTAGCAAACATACACATACCCCCCCAAAAGTTTCCTTGTGTCCCTTTGGAAACCCTCCCCACCACTTCTCGCCACAACCCCCCATTCCCAGGCAATTGTTGACATGCTTTCTGTCACTACAGATCAGTTTGCACTTTTAAGAATTTTATATAAATGGAATCATACAGTATGTGCTTTTTTTTTGGCTGGCGTCTTTGACTCAGCATAGTGGTTTAAGATTTATCCATGTTGTTGCAGGTATAAATAGTTTATTTCTTTTTATTTCTGAGTAGATTTCCATTGTATGGATATACTACAATTTTTTAATCCACTTTCCAGTTGAGAGGACTTGGATTATTTCCAAATTTTGTCTATTATACATAAAGCTACCATTAACATTTGTGAACAAGTCTTTGTGCAGACATGTATTTCGTTTTTTCTTGAGTAAATACCTAGGAATGGAATGGCTGGGTTAGGTGGTAGGTGCATGTATAACTTTTTAAGAAACCACCAAACTATTTTCTAAAGAGGTTGTACCATTTTACATTCTCACAAGCAATATAAAGCATTCCAGTTTTTCCATCACCAACAATTAGTATTGTCAGTCAAAGAAATTCGGCCATATATATCAAAAGCTTAAAAGAAAATTCTACAATCTGATCTACTAAGGTCATGTCTGAGAATCTATCCTTTAAAAAAAATTAAAATGAGGATAAATGTACTCAAAAATATTCACCATACAATTAATGAGTTTAAAAAATGCAAATTATTCAAGTGTTAAATCATAAGAGGCAGGAAATTAAAATTTTATATCTTATGATAAAATACTATCATTTTATAAAAAATTCAATCATACTGAATATATATGTACACATATGTGTATATATATTCAGTGTGATTGGGTTTTCAAACACACATGAAAAGAGGAAGGAGAGAGAAGGAGGGAGGACTGGATAGAAAAAGCAAAATGCTCTTCTTCATACTTGTTTGAATTTTCTTCTTCATATTTGTTTGTATGTTCCTAATTTTCTACATAAACATGTTTATTACAGTTGGGAAAATATTAACATTTTTGAAAGAGTAAAAAAAGGAAAAATGAGATGCCAAAGCATCGCGGTGACAGTCAAATGCCTGCTAGTAAGGAAGGAGACTGAAAAGAGCAGACACAGAACTCGCAGGTCCAGCTAGATGGGACACAGATTTGGGGATGAGGGATACATATATCTCACAATAGGATTAATAAAAATTATTCCTAATAATAATATCGACACTCTAATTATAAGGCAAGAAAGTTTATAATCCAACTTTTAAAGATTTCCATCAAAAAATGGTCGAAGTAGAAAGGTTTTGTGGTCACTGTGCATGTGGAACTTGGTACCTCAAGAGGAGGCACTTAATGTAAAGAGACTTCAGAAAGATGCAGAAACACTAACAGATGTTACAGGAGGAGGTGTTCACACAAGCACTCCTTGTCACCCAGCAAAGCACAGGGCCCCACAGCAATGCTGGGGAGAAGGGGAGGCATCAGTTTGAAGGTGAGAAGGGTGGGAGCAGGAAGGACTGACTGCCCAGCAAGAATGGAAGACAGGGGTGAGAGCCCCATCAGACACTGGGCGCTGAGGGCAGTGTTGTCAAAAAGAGATGTGAGACCTGGAAAAGGAGGTGAGCCCTGCAGCCACCCCACAATGAATCTCTGGCCTAAAGGCTAAGAAACCTGCCCACATGGGACAGGTATCCCCCTCCTCTCCTCACATTTTATTCTTCCTTGGGGAGAGTAGGGGGTATTTACTAAAGATAATGGAAAGGTGAAGTTATCCCGCTGGGTGGGGGGCAGCAGAAGACGTGAGCTTCAAGAGAGTGAAGGGGAGGATCCAGCCCCTAAGGATCCAGCCCCCAGGCTGTGTGTTCAGCCCCTGAGTTGCTGAGAGTTGACCACAGTGTAAACAGAATCAGTGGATTTCAGAGCTGACGGGATACCTCTGCCCAGTAGGCCTTTTGGAGCTCAAGCCTCACATGGTGGGCTGGGAAATGAGTGGCCCCTTCTCAACAGAGGGCTTCCAGACATTTCTACCCACAGAACCACATTCCAGGGGAACACACATACCTGAGGAAGACTGTGAGGCAATGAAGCCCCAAGAGAGGAGTCTGCATCCGTGGGCACGGAAAGCCTGGGAGGCTAATCAGATTGATTCGCTGGCCTTGCCTGACAGGACACAGCTCCAAGGTGCAGATTCTTGCTAAGAGAGCGAGCAGTTCCAAAAGGACTAACTGATACCAAAAGCTGGGAAAAAGGAACAATGTTAACACGTGAGTCCCCAAACTCTTGAGTTGAGTTTCCCTGAATTCAACATTCAGATATCTACTGTCATTATCCAAAAATCTCCTGGCCTCTCCAGCCTGTAGATGGAAAGGAAGGTACATGGGTCTTAAAAACTCAGATTCCTTATTCTTGCCTCACCCACTTACAAAGTCCCCAGTCTTTGGAGATCCTCCATCTCCTGACAGTACCCAAAGAGTGTCCCTTGCAGGCTTATAAACCTATCTCCTGTGGCCACTGTGTAGGATCCACCACATCCCTCTGCTGCCTTATCAATGTCCTCTCATGTTGCAACAAGAAAGCCTCACCCCTGTTGCTTCTGACAATGCCCATCACGAACACACTGATCCATGCCAACATCCATGCCAAAATCCACGCCCAACGAGCTCTCTCCTGATGCCCCCAGTGCTTACAGAGCCACCCACCTTCCACACCCGCATGGGAGAACGCCTTCTCCCTGACCTTACATCACTCTGTCATGTGGGCACCAGAGCATCCTCCAGCACCACCATACCCACGGCTCATGCTCATGCTGTTGTGGAGACAGCAACTTCAGCTCCCCTCCCTAAGCCCTCTCACCATCGAATTTAGGGACTGGCCTGGGCCACTAAAGCATCCCCTCGACCACCCTTGTCATCCCCTTCTCACTCTGCTCCAGACTCTCCCTCCAGCCGAAGTCAGCTCCCTTCTTTCAAGCAAAATCCAAAAAGCTCCATAAACTGCAACACATGCAAATAAAGACCTAAAGGGATCCAGAGTGATTGTATCTCCATCACCCATATTTCCTGCTGATATTTCCATTCACATGGCCCACCTCTCCTCAGATTCAATATGGGTAAACTGGCCCCTTCCTGCATACCTGACTTCTTCCCCACTACCACCCCCTTTCTGTGTCTTTTAACAAAATTTTCATTCTCCCCAGAGGGAACCAGACCCTCAAAATTCTTGTAACTCCTCTCTCAATTCTGCTCCTGGTCACCAAGGCCTAGTGAGTCTTTCCTGCTAGCTTCTCTCTTCCTCCAGCCCCAGCACTGCCAACCTCAAGCCCAGACAAGGAGATAGCTCCTAACTGGTCTTTCAGCCCTGCTCTCTCTCTCTCTGGTCCATGGGATCACCACTCACTCAGAGCAAGGCTGCTAAAGCATACTTCTGGTCCCAGCTCATTCCACATGTGCACAACAATCGTTCAATGCACAGTCACGCGTGAGCAGAGAGGTCATGCTCTGTTACCCTGCGAGCATCAGTAGTAGTGGCCATTGACTGCGCACCCAAGCCAGGCACTTTACATACCTTATTTTACCAATCTTCACACAACTCTGCAAGGTAGGAGCTATTGCTCCATTTTACAGCTAAGAAAAGTGAGGTTCATGTACTTAAACTATTTTTTCCCCAAAATAGAGGTTCTAAATCTACTTGAGGTTGCAAAACCTTGTGAGAACCTGACAAGAGCTATAGACTCCTAGCCCAGAATACATATACTTAAAAATTGTAATACAAATATAATATATATGCACATGTATCACTTAATAGATATTCTATCTAATGTATATATGCATATAATACAAAGTCCTGCATACTATTTCAAGGAATTAGTAGATGGGGGAAGGAATCCCTCTGCCCCCTATTGGTGACCCCAGGTTAAGAACTGCAACCGAACAATGTCTTGCCCTCCCCCCAAAAGCAATCATCTAGAATTTTAACTTTATTTTTAGTTAAGGATCTTGGAGGTTCTGTTTTTTCATCTTTATTTCTCAGCACATTCTGTCCCCCTGGAATGGGGCTAAGATATCCAGGTCATAACTCTAGATAAGAGGGGAGCCATTGCCCCTGACACTGCCCCCCAACTCCCCTTGAAAAGCCAATTCCTGTTCCAATTCCAATTCCTGTAAGAGGCATCTCTCCTGGGCAGCCAATGAAGCTTTGGAAGAGATGAGCCAAGGAGAGGATGTAACTGCATGGAAAGTAACCCACAGGGTTAAGGAACCAAGGACTTTCCTTCTAAGAAGATCAGAATTTAATCCAATTGGTGTCAGAAATACTTCCTTGTGGCAGCAGGGTTTAAATTCATGACACGAAAAGAACAGTGAACATCCAGCTGTGTAATCTCTAAAATGTCCTCACCAGCCCTGGGTTCATAGGCTATCATTCAGAACACAGGTTTAGCCAGACACAAACCACAGCAATGACAAAACAAAGCCTCTTCCTCTCCTTCTCACTCACTCATCTACCTGTCCAAAACTTATTGGACACCTATTGGATGCTCATGGGTTCAGAAATATCCCTGCTTTCAATGAGCTCACAGCCTACAAGGAGAGACAGATCATTAAACGGATAATTATAGTGCAGTATGAATGTGGATAAATGCACATCATAAGGGACGGGTTAAATTAATCATTAAACAGCCATACAATAGAGTCCTATAGAGCCATTAAAAAGAACGATGCAGCACCATATTCATTGACTTGGAAAGATTTCCACAGTATATTAAATGGGGGGAAAGCAGATTGCAGGCGCCGGCCCTGTGGCCGAGTGGTTAAGTTCATGTGCTCCACTGCGGTGGCCCTGGATTTCACCAGTTCAGATCCTGGGCGTGGACCTAGCACAGCTCATCAAGCCACGCTGAGGCAGCGTCCCACATGCCACAACTAGAAGAACCCACCACTAGAACAAACAACCATGTACTGGGGTCGGGGGGTGGCTTCGGGGAGAAGGAAAGAAAGGCGGATTGCAAAACAGTATTTACAGTATTTTTCTCTCTGTAAAATTATATTTTACACACACACAAATGTTGGAAGGATGTTCACCAAATTATCAACCAGTTAGTTCTGGGTGGTGCATTTTCAACTGAATTTTACTTTATCTTTCTGCCTTCTGTTTTGTTTATACCATTTAATTTTTCAAAAGGAAATAGATTTCTACAGTGAAAAAGAGTAGCAGTCACTGCAGAAAATTCAAAGTGCTGAGTTCAGTAATGGAGACACTCGTCTGCATGTGTGTGCTCATGCGCGCACGCACACACACACACACACCCCCACTCACTTGGAGTGCAAGATTCTCTAAGAAGATGTGAAAAATGTCTAGAGTTTTCTTCCATTTTTGGTTAGCTGGCTATTATGGACTACACTTTCCAAAGCTAAAAATTTTGGAAAATAAGAAACGATACCAAGTGGGCCGCAGCACTCACTGCCTTCAATGGCAATAATTTCTCCATTCTGCAGAAATGAGCTTCCCTTCACTAACCAGAGCAGCTTTCATTTAATTCTACAAGAGCCACAACCCACCCCCAGCACCATGCTGCCTGGCCCCTCACGCACTCCAGCCATCCAGACTCTGTCCGCAAAACACACAGCAAATCCACTCAGCCCTGACCCTCTGCCTTGGACCCGCCTTTCCTGCTCTCACACCCAGCAAGGTTCAGGTTTTGAGTACATTTATTCACTTAACAAACACTTACTGAGCCTCTCCTGTGTGTTTGGCTTCCATTAGGAACTAAGGTGTAGAGGCGAACGAGACAGGTGCCATCTCCCTCTTCGTGGAACTCAGGATCTAGTGGGGAGATGGGGCTGAAATAAAGGTGGCTCTGAGGCCAAACCCCTGAGCTCAAATGCTGGCATCCCACGGACCAGCTGGGTGCCTGGGTGTGCTGGTTAACCCTTCTGAGTTTCAGCATCCTTGTCTCTTAAAGGGACATAATAAGCCTCATTAGCTTGTTATGGGGATTAAATGAGATGGTGCACGTGAACTGCTTGGCACAGAGCCTGGCACAAAGTGGCCCCAGATGAAGGTTAATAATTATCATTTACACTTTCAATGAGTAAAGAGCGTGTGGAGAGCAGTGACTGGAGAGCCCGGAGCGGAGACAGCACCGAGCATGTCCCAGGGCCACTGCCCACCTTTCCAGATGACGGTGGTCCAGTAGGAAGAAGGGAAACTGTGATCAGACTTGGCACCATTATGCTCTTTAATTAAAATCGTGGCTGTCAAGGATCCACAGCACTCAGGCAATTTCCTGACCACACAGTTCAACTTGGGCAATACTGAAAGGGATGCAGAGGCAGAATGCTAATACCTCCCATTCTGCGAAAATATATAGGAGCCCCACCAAGCTGACCTTTTCCACACAGAGTATTTTGATTAACTAGCCATCCTACTCCTCCCCTGCAGATCTAGAAGGCTATAAACAGAGAGGTGGGGACTGGTCAACCAATCACAAGTTTGGTTTGCTGAAAAGGTTAAGAAAGTGCCATAAAACATAGTGACTGGAAGAGGAGAAGAACCACATCCATCCGCAGTCATGACAGGGGGAAGAGGGAAGGTAGAGCTGCCCCACCTTCACTCCCAGTCCTGAGCCAAGCTCAGCCCTTCTGCTGGCTGATTAATTCCAGGCACCAACATCTGCCTTGAATTCATCAAAGTAATTAGCACCACATGTTATCAACAGGAAGCTGGTACCCGCGGGCACTTGAGATAATTGTTTCAAACTGGCATGTCTGTGCCTACTGTGAAAGGTCACTGCAGCCGATACATTCCCACTATCCGCATCCCTCTCGTTAAATGAAAAAGGCTGTCCCTTGTCATTGCAGTGATGTCAGTTCATCGGCGCAGGGCTCAGGGCATCCATGCGAAGGCTTCTCAGAGGGAAGCGTGCTCCCAGAGTTTGTAATAATCACCCCCTGCCACTTCTGACATCACAAGTGTCACAATCCCCTCAGATAGGCAGCAGCTGAAAAATACAACTTGGTTTGATGCGTCTGGGCCTGGTGTCCTCAGAAGAAAAAGTACAATTGCATTGGCTGACTGTAACCAAGACTGCTCAGGACTCCCCCAGGAAGTCTGGGGAAGCTTCTCCAGGAGAGCAAGGAGAAATGGAAACCTTACGAAGTGTCCTTGCAAGTCGTGCACCCATGCTCCAGCCACACTGAATCTCCCCTTGCTCCTGACAGGGCCACATTCTCCCCCTTTGAAACTGCATCTGTTCCCCTCTTCTCTTGTCCCTTCTCCAGACGGCACCTTAGACAGCATTTCCTCCAGGAGCCTTCCCTGAAGCCCTCTGAACGAGGTCAGGTGCTCCCACAGCCCTCAGTCTCATGAGTCTTGTTTAACTGCCTGTGCCCTCAACAAAGGAAAGCCCAGTGAGAGCAGGGCTCCCGACTGTCTTGTTCATCCCTCTACCTCCTGTGCCCAGTATAACACTCAATAAATATTTACTAAGCGAATTTTGAACATACACAGGGCATTGATGCTGTGCTGGCTGGCTGGGTTTACACTCCAACTAACCTTACAGGGAAACATTACGTCTGCGTGGAAAGCTGACTGCACCTACAGGTCCAGGAACCAGACACAGCAACAAGAAATTAAGTACTGCCCCAGGCAGCCAGCGTTGATTCCTTATTCTATGTGCTCAGCCCATAGCTGAGCTCCTGCAACCAGGGTTGGAAAGGGGGAGCTGGCCGTATGCAAAAGCCCCCAGGAGCCCTCACCCCCAGAACTCTGGCCACACTGGCCTCTCTCCAACTTTAGGAAGTGCCCACACCTCTGGCTCAGGGCCTTCCTGGTTGGCTAATGCCTCTATATCCTTCACAGCTCCTTCAACCCTCCCTCCCTCTGGGTCTCCCACACAGAAAGGCAAATCCCCTAGTAGCACCACACTTCTCTTCCAAGCACACTTTCTCCTATTGTAATTTTATGCCAAGTGTGTGCTTACTTGATTAATGCTGGTTTCCCCCACTAGACTGTCAACATCATGAGGGCATGGCCTAAAGCAGGTTTTATCACCTGTGCCCAGCACTCAGATGGTATGCAACAAAAATCTGTAGAGTGAAGAAAGGATCAGGTGACCTAGGTCAACACTACCCAAACTGCATCTTAAAGAAATGTTAACACGTGTTCAATAAACAAAGGTTTGAGAAACACTGTACACTCATCTCACAATACACATTAGCATACTATTTTAAAAACTCTGAGGAGTTCTGCAAGAAAGAAATTCGTTTAACATTAATCCAATGTTACCCAATTTACCTGAGTATAAAATCCTTTTCTAATTCCTTTCAACATCCTAGAGAGAGCAGTGTGCCTTAGAACACTAGTTTGGGAAACACTATCCTAAATAATGTTTCTGTTGGTAAATATTCTATTTAAACAAATTGGCAAACCCACAATTTTTCAAGAAGCTCTGAGCCACAACAGCATGGTGGGGTATGAAGGGATCTGCTGTACCGTGCTCTGCTTCCTGCCTGCCCCATCGCTGCCCTTCCTTCTACGGTCTGTGCCATGAAGGTTTGGGAAACCATGCTGATACATGGACAGAATGCTCCAAGGCTCACTGCCCTTGGGTTTAAGCCAGAACTAAGAACCAGGCCAAAACCCAGACAGGCATGGAGCAGACTATCATTTTCAAGTACACGATTCCTTCACACCACGTGCTGGCCACACGAAATAAGAACAGCAATCTGCATTTACACTTTTCAAATCATGCCTACTGGTGTTATCCATTTTTGTCTCACAAGAAACCTAGTAGGTTAATTCAGATATGATTTTCCTTATTTAAAATAGAAGAACCAAGACCCATGGGCTTCAAGTGACTTGCTCAACGTCACCCAGCCCCAGAGAGTGAACAAAAGTACAGATCCCATGCCTCTCCAGCTGAGGCTCTTCCCTCTTCCTGATGAGGTCACTCTTTCAAACTAAAACCACCCCTCGAAGAGACAGCTGCTCCCTGGGCTGGGAGCACCTGACACCTCCACGGCAGAGGCTGCAAACTGGTAGTCTACGGGCTGAAACTGGCATGCCAGTTTTATTCAATCCACACAAGGGGTTTTTTGTTAGTCGCTTACATTTTAAAATCAAGACATTTCACTTTAAAATCTAGATTCCAACTTCTCTTGAGAACTCAGGAGACCTGGCCACGCAGGGACTACGTTCCTGTGGCAACCATCAGCTGGCACAGTAGTCGCTGTCCTTCCAGACAGGAATGTCCCCTGCATTCACCCCGGCCCAGGCCTACGTCACTCATTGATTTACCTGTAGGGCCCTGTGGGCACTGGGGTTTGACATCCCTGCTTTGTAGGTGATGGTTTTGTTTCCAAGACCACCAGACAGGGAGGTCGGAGCAGAGTGGAGGGGTAGACGATTGCTAGAGAAAGAGGGAGAAAGCACCAAGAAGGACATATTCTCATGTCTGGAATAACAACCTTCGCCAAAAATAAAAGCAAGTTTCTGTAACAAAGAGAAAATGCCAACATAAGTTCCCTTTAACCAGCAGCCAAATGTTTTAATATTTATGCCGAGACTTTCCCAGGCAATTTTAATTCATATTTGAGCTTTTCCTATAGAAAATAAAAAGGAGGACAGGGGGTACAGAATGTGAAAAATACTCAAATGCCATCATTTAAATGAAATTGAATCCCTTTCAAAACACTGTGTCCAGCAAAGCCATTGCCTTGAGAGGTGTTTTGTCAGTTCTGTGCACCACTCAGAACCCATTGAAAGCTATAAAAAGCACCTGCCAGCTCAGTGAACTCCAGATTCCTTCGCTCTGGGGTTGGAGTCCAATGTGGCCCTTTTGCAGCAGGAGCAGAGCTGGGGGTGACAGTTGAGGAACTGCTCAGGCCTATGACAGGTGAACCCGTTATACTGCATTTCAAAGCCACACACTGTTATGAAAAGAGGCGATTCCATCCAGGGACAGCCGCATCCCAAACCCAAATTTGTCAGGCCTGGGTGGTGGCAGGGGAGAGAATACTGAGGCAGAAATAGCCAAGCGCACTTTTTCAAGTTCTTCAGAGTTCAATAGCTCAAATTGGCTCTTTCTTCCAGCAAATTCACCTCATATTGGCTGTGGAGTTGGCTGGCTGGGCGTTGTACGGTTATGGGGATTAATTTCTCCCCAGAGTGAACTCTTGTCAGCCGGGCTTCCAGATGCAGGTTCCCCACTGTCTCCTGCAGGAAGCCCTCCACCATCTCCCTAATCCTCCCCATGCTCACTTTCCTCCCAACTGCTAGAGTCCTTGGTTTTTCTAACACTTGATCTGCTGCCTTGAATTGTTACTTATGTTTTTTACGTGCAGATCCTTGTGAGTGGCAGCTAACCAGGTTGGTCCCAGGACGAGACAGGGTCTCTTAGTTCTCTTGGTAAATACACATGTGGTAGGTGCTCAGCGGGAAAGGCCACCCATATGCAGAAGGCATTCTGGACATGAGATTCAGGGTCTCCAAGTGTGACAAAGAAACAGCAGGAGCACAGGCCTGGGGGACCAGGTGGCTGGGAGGATGGGCGTCTCAGTGGCCAACAGCTAGGTCCTTCCCAACCCCATGGAACTTCCTGACATCTGGCACCTTGGCCCTCCTTGAAGGAGAGGCAGTACCCAGGAATGGCCAAGGTGGAATTTCTGACCAGCCTGGTGGGATGGGGACTCAGATTTACAGAAATGAAACATGTTACCCATCTGAGTTTGTGACTAGGGATTCCCACTGGCCTCAAATCTAGCTGAAGGAATGGCAGAGGGAACAAGAAATGAAGTGTATGTTGTCAGCCTCCACGCGTAGGAGGAAGGGACTGAGAACACGTGGGAGGAGGCTACAACACAGGCTCTAGGAGCAGAGAGCGGGGTGTGAGTGTGTCCCAGGTCTGGGACTGGTGGAATAGGTTTGCTTATGGAACCACAGTGCCCATTGGATATAATTTCCTTACTGGTCTCAGTAGGAACCTGGACCACTATTGTCAGTCCCCAGGGACAAACCACTAAGGACCACCTAGAAGCCCTCAAAGAAGCAGAGCTCCTTCTGAGCAGACAGTACTGGCCCCAGGGGAAGACACTGTTTGCAAAACCATGCTGTGTCACACTGCAAGTGGCTGTCCTCCACAAAAGCTCCAGGACATGAACCAAGGTTCCCAACCCCCTTTACAGCAAGAAGCACGCCTGGCACACGGTTAAATGAAGAATTACTGAATGAGTCAGTCCATCAGTGAGGCCCACCTCTACCATTCATTCACTTGTATTCACCAGTTGTCACTAGTTGTCACATACCACATGTCCTGCAACCACTCCAGCACTAGTGTTCACTACTGTGTAACCTAGGTAGACGTGCCCTGCTTGCACAGAGCTTGCCCTCTAATGGGGAGAGCAGACCGCCACAAACTGACAAATGAATCATTTTAGGTAGAGATCTGTGCAACTAAAGAGAAGTAAAGCAAGAGGAGAAAATTAAAATGTATTGGAAGAAAAAAACCATCTAGATGGTCACCTACAGGAAAGGTGACGTTTGAGCAGAGATGTTCGTGACGATCTGGGAGGGGAAGCTTCCAAGCAGGGGGAGTAACAGGCACAAAAGGCCTAAGGCAGGAGCAAGTTTGGGCAGGAATAGCAGGAGCGTGGCTGCAGTGAGGGAGGGGCACGGTGGGAGGGGCTGCACCACGTGGCCACACATTATCCACATGTGCACTCAGGAGCAGCACCACCTGTCTCTTCCTTCTGCCGCCAGCGCCTAGCCCTGGAGGGAAACAGGGGAGGAAGGCTCACTTTGGCTGCTCCCACTCCTAACATGAGCCCCTAGCACCGCTAAGACCCGACGAACCCTGCCCGGAGGAGGAAGCCCACGGAGGGCCCATCGGTCAATGAGATAAAATGGAACGTTTTCCAACCCAGAACTTTCTGAACATCCCCTTCGGGCCCAACGTTTATGTTTGATACCAGCTCATAGGAAATTTTCTCTCAAAGCATTAGTTACATCTGTTCTATTTTTGCATCTAGGGGAGCAGGAAGCCCAAACGGCGCCTCGGTTTAAAGAAGACTCCGGGCTTCTCTCTCCCCGGCTTGAATCACTGAAGTGATGCCGAGCTCCTCAGACGGAAACATCAAGAGGAGGTGGAGAGAGGAGAGGAAAATGCTACCGACGTCCTGAATCAGGCCCTTGTGACTGGGCCTGAGGGGACAGTCTGCACCTGGGCTGCAGACCCGAGGACCTGCCCTCAAGGAGCACTTAAGAGGAGAGGAGAGGGCAAAGGTCAAGGTTCGCTGCTGGGGCCGTGGTGTCCTCCTTACATCTCTCAGCCTCTCTACCCCTTCCCTAGGCTGCTGATCACCTCTCACGTGGACCATCGCCCACTCAGCAGCCTCACCTCCTGCAGTGCACTGCGCATACTGCAGGTTAGGGGTCACTCCGAAATGCAGACAGGACCCCGCTGCGCTCTGTTGAAAACCCTTCAAAGCCTCCCCACTGCCCTACAGACAGAGCCCAAGCGCCTTTCACAGTCCTGTCTGTCCAGCCTCCTCTCACCACCCACCCTTTACACTAGTCCAGCTGAACCAGTGTTTCTCAGAAACCTGTCATGTGCTCACAGCAAGGAACATGTTTTGCAGGTTACCCAGTGCACACACCCACACAGGCTTGTGAAACACAAGTTTCAAGAAACAGTGATCCTTACTATATACAGTGAGCCCTGATCTTTCCAATTCCATCTTATCGGATTTGTTTTTAAAGCTGTCATGACACACTTAATTGGTTTCATGACCCACTAGCAAACCGTGAACTACAGTTCGTAAAACAATATACTAAACTGATTTCTGCAGTCCATCCAAATCGTCTTTCCCTCCCGGCCCTCTGAGATTTCATACATGCATCTCTTTCTGGTGGAATTTCCTTTCTTTTCCTTATTCCCATTTTCTTTTGCTAATTCAGTGTATTTTCAACCTTGGCTACACGTGAGAATCACACAGGATGCCTTAAAAATATCCCAATACCTGGGCACCCCCATGGCCTCCCCAGACTCTGATTTAATTGGTCACGGTGGAGCCCTACCACAGTGCTTAGCAGACAAAAGCACTCAGTAAATATTTGCTGTACTAACCTATGAGGAAGTTCCTATTATTATCCCACTTTACAGATAAGGAAACTGATGGTCAGAAGGTTAAATAAATTAGCCAGTGGTGACAGCTGGAACTGGTAAAGGTGGGATTAGAACTCAGACAAGCCCAGTTCCAGGGTTAGAACCTCCTAACTAGCACAGGAGGTTCCTCTCATAGCCCGACAGACAAGAGTCACAATGAGTCTACAGAGCCGACTTACCGCTGTTGCCAGTTTGTTTTGTTTTGTTTTGTTTTGTTTATTTAATTTATTTTTTGGTGAGGAAGATTGGCCCTGAGCTAACAACTGTTGCCAATCTCCCTCTTTTTGCTTGAAGAAGATTGTCCCTGAGCTAACATCTGTGCCAATCTTCCTCTATTTTTTGTATGTGGGATGCTGCTACAGCATGGTTTGATGAGTGGCGTTTAAGTCCGCGATGGGGATCCAAACTTGCCAACCCCGGGCTGCCGAAGCAGAGCACACGAACTCAACCACTATGCCGCCAGGCTGGCCCCTGTTGCCAGTTTTTAAGGATGAAGATCCAAAGAAAGCCATCAGGTCTCACAGTAGGACTGTTTTTTCCCTGGCTCTTTTCCAGCCCTGGGTTCACACGGCATCCCCAGGGACTTGGTCCCCAGTCCTCTTGTATTTCCACTTGGCTCTCTAACCAAGGTTGCTTCAACCCAGCTCCCTTACTCCTAATGCCAGTAGGACAATTCCAAATGGACATTCTCTCAAATAAAATGACTCATCCTAAACTCATTCTCTCCGTCTTCTCACCCACAGCCTCACCTCTCCCCACCTCTCTTAATGCTTCCAATTATCTAAGTTCAGACTATCCCAACCCCAACATCGCTGACCGGCCCCTCCTCCCCACTCCCTCATACCATCCTGCCAGGCACCTGATCTCCGCTGTTGCTGCTCCTCACACCCCAACCCTCAACTTCATTCCACTGGCTCATGGCCAGCCTGCTCCCAGTTCATCACCACTTTCCCCTGGACTGCAGGAGTTGTCTCCCATATATCTTTCTGCTTCTAGGTTCTCCCCACCTATTGACCCCCACAAATAGGATGCCTGAAAATCTTCCAAAGCCTACTCTGGCCAGGTGTCTTCTTCACCCAAAAACCTCCAGTGAGCCTATACTAGCCCACACTGGTAGATAAAACCCAAATGTCAGAGTCGGCTGCTGTGGCTGGTAGTAAGGGACCTTTCCAGCCACATCTCACCATGGCTCTGCCACATGTCCCTCTACCTGCAACTAATAGGTCTGCCGGGCATGCCATTTCTCAGATATACCTCCCACTCCCACCCTGGCTCAGTAGCACCCAACTGCAGGAGAAGGGCTGAAGGGGAAATAATACCATCAGGAGGACCAGCCCAACAAGCAAGATGATTCAGACATTAACTCACTGCTCTCCATGTTGGGACCATGGCATCAGGTCATAGCTTGGGTTCTTTTATGATCAAATATCAGGACCATGGGGTCATGGAACCCTGCTCACGTTAACTGTGAAAAAAAAAGATGAGGATAATACAGATTTTTAGTGGGGTCACAGGGAAGACAGGTATATGTAAGGTAGCACAAAATTATGGCAGTGAGGAGGGCTGGCAATCTAGAAATTACACCAGGTTATGGGGCCTCTGTGGGCTATAGGTTAAGGGGATACTGGCCCCTGATATGTCCTCAAGTGAGTTGGATTTTCGTAAGGAGAGGAAGTTCTTCCAGGGTGTCTGTTTGTTCTCGCATAGATAAGATTCAGAAGTCTTCAGGGAAACATTAATCAGAAATATCTCCCCCTCAGCAGAACTTTCTTTCTCCCCAGAGCCTGTGAAGGTTGGGACCATTCCTCTGTGATCCCACCACACATGAGGAATCGATCCCCAGGTGTCCCATCCCATAACCAAACCTGGATGCTCAGGGGTCTCCCAGTCAACCCTCCCTACCCCACCCTGCCCATCTCAGGCCTGATGCGCCCTTGCCTGGGTTGAGTTGGTTGGGGTCCCTACTTAGGCATTCCAAATGCCTAATTGGGAATAATTACAACTCTTAATTATACTTCAATCATTACCTACCAACACCACAGCTGCTTTTAAGTTTTATTTTTCATTAAAGCAATGTTTTCAAGAGCTTGTTTAAAAAGAGGGGGGGGAAAACTACTGAATAATCATTTATAATTTAAAAGTAAATAAGAACAAATTATGATCATGTTTATGAAACAAAACACTCTATCCAATCCAGTTAGTTATTAACCTAAAAATCTCTTTGAGTCACCTGGATCTTCAGATTCATGCACCAAGCTCGGTCTCTCTGAATCTAAGATTCCAGGGTTTGTTTCCAGGAACCGTAGACCAAAAGCTATGGAGTTTTCAAGAAAGAATGGCAACAAAAATTGCAGTCAGGCCAGAAGGATGGGTATTCCAAAGCAGAAGACTCCTGAAGACAATAATCACAACTCCTTGTGTTGATAGAGCACCTCCCATCTTAGAATGGAAATTCAGAACCTTTTGTGCAGAGCTCCAAGACACATTTTCTTTGGTGGTTCTTAACTTTTTAAAGGTACAGCTATGAAAACTCTTCCCCAGAAAAATGCACATACACCAAACATACACAAGATTTGCATACAATTTTAAGAGGTCCACAAATTCAATAAAGTCATCCATGAATTCCTTAAGATTTATGATTTGCAAAGTTCTCAGTGTTCATTTGTTTATTTCAAGTAAATGGCTAAAGCATGGAGGCAGTTGCAAATTATATACACTATAAAAATTTTAGGCGTGATTATTTACAATTTACAAACACTGAGTGCCTACCATGTTCCAGGCACTGGGTTGGTTGCCAGAAGAAAGCAAGGATGTGGTGATGAATCAAATAGGACCCCTTAAGGAACTCACAGCTCAGTGGGAGAGGCAAGGGAAGGATGCACGTTATACTGAGGAGGAAGGAGGAGGAAACGCTGGAAAAATTTTGATCCCTGTGATGCTGCCAAGCGTCACCTTGCCACCCTATGAAAGCTGCAGGTGGGGCAGCAGGGCAGGGAAGTGCCTCAGCACAGAACATGCAAAAAGGGCTTTAATATCAAGACCTGAGTCCCACACTAGGAATGCTGACCCCCTGAAGGCAAGCCCTTGAGCTTAATCCAGTGTCCAGAGAATCTGACCAGCTCATCTGTTAATTACAGCGATGTACTGAGTATCTTCTAAGGACTGTACACACACAGTCCAGGAATGGAAACTCATGAGAGAGACATCTGCTGTGAGAAAGGCAAAAGCTAAGGGGAGAGGATGTAGCTAAGTCCATTCATGCTTTATTGGGATGACTGCTTCTGTGTGACATACCAGCCCTCTAATTCAGAGCTCAGTTTCTGGTGTCTCCAACCTGTTATTTTGCCAAATAAACATTTGCTTGACCACCATCTACTATCATGATCATTTTATAAAAGAAAAGACATTTCACCATTGTTTAAGAATAATAATAAAGGGAAGCATCAGAATAAATGGCATTGTTTACCAAGAAAGAAGAGGTGGAACTTCACATCGTGTGTATACTGTATACCCACAGAGCTCAGCACCAGTTCACAGAGGAGCATTTGGAAACCACAAGAGGGTTTGAAAAGGAAAGCATGAGCAAAGTATATAAGGAGCAATTGTGCCTGCCCAGGATAGAGAAGGAAGTTTTCCCACTGGAGGGACTATCTGGGCTCGGTGCTGAAGAATGAAAAGATCTCCAGCTAGTGGGGTTGCTAGACTCATGTGGACACACTGGAGGGGAAGGCAGTTGATGAGAAGCACATGGAAACCTCACTTTTTGAACTCTTGTACCTACTAACGATCCTTAATGTCCATGTCTGTGACTTTTGTGCCTTATAAGTTGTTATCTCTAGACTGTCCTTGTATTCCAAAGTTGGACTGTCCTATCTGATGGACAAATGCTTCAAGCTGTTACCGGATGGCCTCGCTCCCCAAACAATGGTTCAGTTGTGTTAGTTTTACTGCATTTGTGGGTAATTCCTTATTTTTACAAATACTTGAATATTAGATTATGGGGGGAAAAACCAAAGGCCTATTACTAAAGGAAAAAAAATCATATAAACTTTGTGCAATGTAGAAAACAATGAGAATTATTTGGTGAGCCAAAAACGGTACATCTTTAATCCCCATAGTACTCATTGGACTTAAAACAAACAACTACATGTTTAATTTTTTTGAAAAAGAACAAAAACATAAACATAATACTTCCAGTGAAATATGACCAATGACCACAGGAATTTATCTCTTCTCTCTCTGAAAACTCCACTAAAATAATAGTAATTTTTTTAAAGTACACTTACTCAAGAGAAAAGGGAATGAGAAAGGATATATCATTGAAAGAAAATTTTCCACAAATTTCAGAAAGACAGAAAGTGGATGGAGGGGGCCAACCCGGTGGTGCAGCGGTTAAGTTCGCACTTTCTGCTTCGGCGGCCCAGGGTACATCAGTTCGGATCCCAGGTGCAGACATGGCATCACTTGGCACACCACACTGTGGTAGGTCTCCCACATATAAAGTGGAGACAGATGGGCATGGATGTTAGCTTAGGGCCAGGCTTCCTCAGCGAAAAGAGGAGGATGGCCAGCAGTTAGCTCAGGGCTAATCCTCCTCAAAAAAAAAAGTAGATGGAGGATTGGGAACTTGCACGGCAGGGCAAACAAAGCCACGACCCATGTGCCAACAAGACGGAGATACAATGATACATAAACGAATACCATCCTCCCTCCCCGAACACAGAATCCCAGAAAGGCTCAGGATATAAGGTTCTAGGTGCCATGAAAGGCAGCAGGTGGGGATTTTGCAGCACAAAGCTGAAAACAGGAAACCTTCTTGAAGATTGCAATACAGAAGTATTGTGCCCCAAGATTCCCTCCACAACCCCAAAGAGTTAGCTGACTAACTCCACCCACCCTACCCCCAAAGGCTTATTCTCTGCAGAAATTAATCCAGACAGGCTCAGGACTCAAGAACATCAGGCACATTAGAGAAGCAGGTAGATTAACTCAAAGTCTGCAGTCTCTCTTCCTCCACCCTGTTACCAGAAAGGTAGAAAGAAGGCATTCTCCTCCTAGGCCAGAAACTAAAGGAGTCATATCCAAAGAAAAGATGGCCAGATTCCCACATTTGCCTGGTGTCACTACAGTTAAACCTATGAACTGACCAATCACACATTCATACTGCGAGTGCACATATGCATGTCAAACAGCTTTGTAGGACCCACTGTTAAATATTAACAGCCAACCAAGGATCATTAACATTTGAGGAATTCCTCCGATACAAAAGACAGAACAAAACGAACAGAAAAAAGGAAAGAACCAGGAAAACTGAGCTAATAAAGAGAAGTAAACCTCAAATGTGAATAGAAAATAAGGTATTGCATCCAAGAAACAAAATAGGATTCTTTTTTAAGTGAATAAAGTGCAAGAAAGAACTTCAAAACAAGATAGCCCAATTTAAAAAGTCAATGGAAGGTTTGGAAGACAAAGATAAAGAATTTACCCCAAAAGTTGAGCTCTCACTTACTTTCCTCTTTTCTAGAGAGGCCAAAGTAAAGGAGAGAATGGAACATGGGATGCAGAAGACAATGGAGCAATGCTTTGAAATGAGTTTTTAACCTGAGATTTCAATAACCAGCTAAACTATCATTCGTGTGAGCACTATCATTCATTTTCAGACTTGGAAGAGCTCAAAACTCAAGCAGGGAATCCAAAGCAGAATAGCCGTGGTATCCCTGGGTGATGCTGTGCCACAGGCCTGGAGAACAATCAGTCCAAGTCAGAGGCAGGAAGATGGATGTTTCCAGGAAGGAGGACTCTAGAAGGAAAACAACACAGAATTGATAGACTATCCATGTATGTGAGTATTTAGAAAAAAATTTTGATAGAAGTGTGAAGATGACTAAAGAAAGATAAATTAAGGTTATGTAAAAAGAAAACTCTGCAAGTAAAAAATAGGGGGGGAAAAGACATTAACGCTAGGAAAAACAAAATAAAAATTCCCCAAAAAAGAAAACAACCATTGTACTGTAGGTGGCTTATCAATGAACTATGTTTACATAATCATAATAATGTAACCACAGACTTCTAACTCAACCAAAGACATATGTATTATCCTGGAAGAATGAGGAGGTGACAGTGAGGTGGGTGTGGAGGTGGGTAGGAGGATGTATGTAAGCATTCTAAACCTACCTGTACTCTAGCAAGAATTCAATCATGTCCAAAAGGGGTAAATCAAGAAATGGCAATATTAGCAAATTATTTATAAATATAAAGGTAAACTCCCAAAGAAATATTAAAGGGGTTGAAAGTAGTTGACTCTGGGGACAGAACTGAAAAGGGAGGAGGGGTGGGACAATTGACTGCTACTTTTCTTTATAAGCTTTTTAATGATCAAGCATACATAGCTTTGATAAAAGTAAATTTTGTTTTTTAAAATAACACACATCAAACATGGCCACATTATGTAAGACTTTGTTTAAATGATAAGAGTTGTTAAGGATTTTGTTATATTTTCAGTTCTCTGAGAACAGAGACACTCTTATAAGATGTAGGTCTATTGTTCAACTTCCGACTTTTCAGTTTTGATTTTCACCTATACTTGCAGGCCACATGTTATGGACGAAAGCAGGGATTTGACTGTTAGCATTTTTCTCAGTGGCTAATGGCTCCCCAGGCCTCTGTGGTTCTGAGTCCAGGCTTGCACTAATAGTTTTATGGTTGGCCCAGCCTGTCTGGCCCACATGCTAATAACCCCATTCATTGTCCCCTATGATAACAACAGACTGAGCTGTGATTTTCAACAGCTGGGGCCCTGAGCAGCCTGCCAGCCCAGGACTACACTCCTGTCTGTTCAGGAATCTACCTGGCCTTTGGCAAGAGCCTGAAAGCTACTCCTGCCAGCTTGCTCCCCTGGCTCAACACTGAGTACCAAGTCCTCTCTAATACATCCTCACTGGGAAGATGATAAAAGTGGCATTTTTTAAGGTAATAATCCCATAATCGTGATGATTAATAATCTCCTTGTAGTGAACATCACACCTTCCCAAGAAGCCAGCAGCATTTAGACCCCTGCAATCTGTGAAGCCTCCTTGGGCTGGGGGCCTGAATATTCATGGAACCTGGACCCTCCTTCCCAGAGGTGCTGGAGGCTGTCCTTCTGTCCCGAAGTGGACGCCAGCCAGTATAAAACAAGCCTGATGCTGAGTAGACTATCAAGCGGACCAGACTTCATTTGGACAGTCTCAGCCCAAATCTAATTACATCCTAATCACATTTAATTGAGATTAATAACCTCTCACAATGGGCTTCAGGTATTTCATCAACAGACATCCTGCTAAGAAAACTGCTCTGCCAGCCTCCAATCTGTCCAAACAATTTCTGCCCTCCTCCCTCCTCACCCTGGCTCCCAGCCCATCAGACCACCCAACCCTGCAGGGACAGAAGAAAATACCAAGGGCAGTTTCAGGACTCAGAGAGGATGGGAGAAGCAAAAGCAGAACTACTGTTGAATCAGAACTATCACAGCCCTGACATGAACCTTTTTGCCCCACTCTGATGGCCTCTATAGAGTAGATGCAGGAAAGTTCTAGAAGCATTGTGGCCATGATTGTTAGGCTGTCTGCAGTTAAGCTAATGCCTCCCAGTTCAGCCCACCTTGGCTGCCACTCTGGATTAAAAATCAACATCGGTCACTCATTTCCTCAAAACACATTGGTTAAGCACCTACTATGTGCCAGGCACTATGCTGGGCACTAGAATTTAGTGGAGAATAAGACAGACAAGGTGCCTGTCCTCAGGAGTTTAGAGTCTAGTCAGAGAGACCAACTAAGCCAATAATCTCACATGTAGACATGGCCCAACAAATTTTAATAAGGGCTGTCAAGAGAGAGCGTGGTGTGGATGATGGAGTGGAGAGAGGAGCCTAATTTAGATTAGGGGTCTGACAAGGCCTCCCTAGGCCTTGAAGGATAAGTGAGAATTAGCTGAACATGGAGGAAAAGAGCATCCCAGTCAGAAGAACAGTCTGTGCCGTGTCCCTAGGGTGAGACTGTGACAAGTGGTTAGTGCAGCTGAAACAGAACCAACAAACAGGACAGCAAAGCAAGATGAGGCCACAGAAGTCCACAGAGGCTGGATTATGCCTGACCAGGCAGGCCACAGAAAGGGGGTTGGATTTTATTTAAGTGCAATGGGAAGTTACTTATGATGCAGGACACCTCTTTCTATGGTTTTGGGAAGATGTCTGGGCATAACTTTGTAGCACAGTTCCTACTTTTCCATTTTCAGAAACACGTCCCTAGAATAAAGTAAATTCATTCATTCATCCAACAAGTATATACCAAGGTAATAAGGCTAACTCACCCACACCATTGGTGACATCAGTCTCACATGGTCAATGGTAAATCTTGTCCTAAAGGACTGCTGGATGCTTCACTCTGCCCGGGCACATGGAGGCCATAGGAGAAAACTTAGGCTCCTGACCTCAAGAGGCTGGAGGGAGAAGGTCAACATGTTGTTCCCCTAACAAGAAAGGCTCTTTCAGACTCCTATTCTGATGGGGTTCTTCTAACTTAGGACCTCAGGAGGAAACAAAACAAGTTGAAAGAAACTGAACTTCACTTTGGAATGAGAATTCTGAAAATGTACCAACCAAAACTTTTCACATGGACACACTCATATACCCATCTCAATCTTTGCTAAGGGGTGGTCCATACAGTCAGTGCTGTAAGAGTTAAGAGGAGGAGAGATGGAGCTCCGATTTTTCATATAGAAAGGCAAGAAAATTCCCCATCTAGCTTCCTTCATCCCAGTTAACTCATAGTCTGCACATCGGGTATTCACAGAGGCACTTTATGGAGAATCATAACTGAACACTTCAAAAAACTTCAACACTGAAGACACTTTTTGATGAGGCATAGAAGGTAATAACTTTAGTCCCAAGACTCTGCATTGGCACCAACACTCTGTACCCAGCCTTTAAGGTGACCCAACCCTTGGGAACAGCTTTTCAAAAAAACTGGAAATAAGTCCCTACCTTCTCTATTGAGGCATGAATACTCTGCCTATTACCCAAACTGCCAGGTATGAAAGGAAAGAACATGAGATGATGACCTCCATGAAGCTGCAATTACCACAGCTCCATCTCACCTTTGTGCTTCCCCATCTCGGCTGCTTTTCAATCAGGCATTTTTTCCAAACCCACTGAACCTCAAACACTGGGCTTGGTTCCCCTTGTTGCCAGACCTCTCTTTCCTGAGCCTCCTGGGGAAGCCAGAGGCCCCAAATTTTTGTCCTATCCCACTCCTCTTGTCTAAGGACATTGGGTGGGGAGGCCCAAACCTCACCAAAGTATCCTTCGGAAAGGCAGGTCCCAGGAGCCTCTCTCTGCAGAGCAAGGGGTTAGAGCAGGTCAAGAAGTGTGAACAAGGGGAAGCAAGGGCTAACATAAGGCTTGTGATTCCGGAGTTCTCAGAAGCTTAAAGATACAAACACTAGCAAACAAAGCAATTGGTGGTACGAACTCAAATTGTTCCCTCTTCTCCCTTCCCACTGCCTATGCCTGAATTTAGAGACTCACCACTTGTCTTTTGGACTTTTGTAGCAGTCTCCCTGCCTCCAGCCTTGCTCCTCCAATCCAGCTCCCTGATTGGGACCACTACCACTTCTATCAGAGTGACTTTTCTCAAACTCAGGTGTGATTCTGTCACTCCCAAACTGAACACTCTTCAACAACCATCTGCTGCCTATTAGAGAAAGTCCAACCAAGCTCCCTAAAGCAACACGCATGGCCTTCCATGATCCATCCCCTGTGACCCCCACTGTCTCGTATTCTCCCCACTCTTTTCTTTCCCCACAATGCACATCCTTCCCACTCAACAGAAATGCACAACCAGTGACAAATCTTGGAATGTGCCATAGGGTTTGCATGCCTGTGCCTTTGTTTTCTCTGCCTGGAATCCTTTCTCCCTCTGCCTTATCCGTTCATAAAGCTTCTTCTCTCAAAACAGTCACTTAAAAAGATAATCTTGTCATTTTAACCACAAACTCACAACACAAGATGGAATAAGATATGAGAAAAACAGCTTAGGAGGGGAACAGGAAGGGAACTGAATCAGTTTAGTCTAAGGAAATAGGAGGCCATCAGAAAACAGACTATCTTATCTACAAGATTTTGCATACAAACCTCACAGTAACCACTAAACAAAAAAGAAGAACAGAGAAACAAATAATAAATAAGGAGAAAACTAAGAAGCCCAACATAAAAAACTACATAATTCAACTGGTAGACAGAAATATACAGGACAAGAAACAAAGGAAATGCAGGAGAACTGGAAAATGAGTGATAAAATGGCAGTACTAAGCTCTCATGTATTAATAATCACCCTAAGTGTAAATGGATTGAATTCTCCAATAAGAAGACACAGAGTGGCTAAAGAACAGAGTGTTAAAGAACAAGACCCAACAATATGCTGCCTCCAGAAAACACATCTCAGCTCCAACAACAAACACAGGCTCAGAGTGAAGGGATGGAAGACAATACTCTGAGCTAATAGCAAACAAAAGAAAGCAGGTGTTGCAATACTTATCTCAGACAAAGTAGACTTCAAGATAAGACAGGCAAAGAGAGACAAAGAGGAGCAGTATATAATGATAAAAGGGACACTCCACCAAGACATAACACTTATAAATATCTATGCACCCAACACAGGAGCACCAAAGTACATAAAGCAAGTATTAACAAATCTGAAAGGAGATATTAATAATAACACAATAATAGTAGGGGACCTCAACACTCCACTCACATCAATGGATAGAACACCCAGACAGAAAGTCAACAAGGAAACATTGGAATTAAATGAAAAGCAAGACCAGCTGGATTTAATAGATATATATAGAACACTCCATCCAACACAGCAGAATACACATTCATCTCAAGAGCACAAGGAACGTTCTCAAGGATAGACCATATGTTGGGAAACAAGGCAAGCTTCAATAAAGTTAAGAAGATTCAAATAACGACAAGTTTCTTTTCTAATCACAATACTATGAAGCTAGAAATTAATTACAAGAAAAAAGCTGAGAAAGGGACAAAGATGTGGAGACTGAACAACCAATGGATCACCAAAGAAATTAAAGGAGAAGTCAAAAAATATCTGGAGACAAATGAAAATGAAAACATATCATACGAACTCATATGGAATGCAGCAAAAGCAGTACTAAGAGGGAAATTCACCACAATACAGGTTCACCTTAACAAACAAGAAAAATCCCAAATAAGCAATCTCCAACTACACCTAATCGAATTAGAAAAAGAAGAACAAAGCCCAAAGTCAGAAGAAGGAGAGAAATAATAAAAATCAGAGCAGAAATAAATACTATTGAAACAAAAAAAGGCAGTAGACAGGATCAATGAAACAAAGGTTCTTTGAGAAGATAAACAAAATTAGCAAACCCCTAGCTGAACTCACAAAGAAAAAAGAGAAAGCCCAGATAAATAAAATTAGTAATGAAAGAGGAGAAATTACAATGGATACCACAGAAATACAAAAGATGATAAGAGAATACTACAAAAAGCAATATGCCAACAAAATGGACAATCTAGAAGAAATGGATAAACTCTCAGACTCTTACAACCTCCCAAAGCAGAATCAAGAAGAAATAGATAATCCAAATAGACCAATCACAAGTAAAGAGATTGAAACAGTAATCAAAAGCATGCCAAAGAATAAAAGCCCAGGCCCAGACAGCTTCCCTGGAGAATTCTACCAAACTTTCGGAGAGGATTTAATATCTATCTTTCTCAAGCTATACCAAAAAATTAGCAAAGACAGAATGCTTCCTAACACATTCTACAAGGCCAACATCACTCTGTTACCAAAGCCTGACAAGGACAACACAAAAAAGGAAACCTACAGGCCAATATCACTGATGAACATAGATGCAAAAACCCTCAACAAAATATTGGCAAGCCAAATATGGCAATATATCAGAAAGATCATACATCATGATCAAGTTGGATTTATACCAGGGACACAGGGATGGTTCAACATCCACAAGTCAATCAATGTGATACACCACATTAACAAAATGAGGAATAGAAACCACATGACCATCTCAATAGACAAAGAGAAAGCATCTGACAAGATCTAACAGCCATTTATGATTTAAAAAAAACTGTTAACAAAAATAGGCATAGAAGAAAATTACGTCAACATAATAAAGGCTATATATGACAAACCCACAGCCAACATCATACTCAATGGAGAAAAACTGAATGTCATCCCTCTGAGAACAGGAACAAGACAAGGCTGCCCACTCTCACCACTCTTATCCAACATAGTACTGAAGGTTTTGGCCAGAGCAATTAGGCAAGAGAAAGGAATGAAAGGAATCCAAGTAGGAAATGAAGAAGTGAAACTCCTGCTGTTTGCAGACATTATATATAGAAAACCCTAAAGAATCCGTTGGAAAACTATTAGAAATATTCAACAACTACAGTAAATTTGCAGGATAGAAAATCAACTTACAAAAATCAGTTGCATTTCTATACTCTAATAACGAACTTACAGAAAGAGAACTAAAGAATACAATCCCATTTACAATTGCAACAAAAAGAATAAAATACCTAGGAATAAATTTAACCAAGGAGGTGAAGGACTTACACAATGAAAACTATAAGATATTATTGAAAGAAATAGATAACGACATAAAGAAATGGAAAGAGATTCCATGCACATGGATTGGATGAATGAACATAGTTAAAATGTCCATACTACCCAAAGCAATCTACAGATTCAATGTAATCCCAATCAGAATCCCAATGACATTCTTCACAGAAATAGAACAAAGAATCATAAAATTCATATGGGGCAACCAAAGACCCCAAATTGCTGAAGCAATCCTGATAAAAAAAAAAAAGCAAAGCCAGAGGCATCACAATCCCTGACTTCAAAATGTACTACAAAGCAATAGTGATCAAAACAGCATGGTACTGGTACAAAAACAGGTACACAGATCAATGGAACAGAACTGAAAGCCCAGAAATAAAACCACACATCTAAGGACAGCTAATCTTCAACAAAGATGCCAAGAACATACAATGAGAAAAGATAGTCTCTTCAATAAATGGTGTTGGGAAAACTAGACAACCATTTGCAAAAGAATGAAAGTAGACCATTATCTCATGTCATACACTAAAATAAACTCAAAATGGATCAAAGACTTGAAGATAAGTTCTGAAATCATAAACTTTTCTGGAAGAAAGTATAGGTAGTAGACTCTTTGATGTTGAACTCAAAAGGGTCTTTTCAAATACCATGTCTCCTCGGACAATGGGAAAAAAAGAAAAGATAAACAAGTGGGACTAAAGAGCTTCTGCAAGACAAAAGAAACTAGGATCAAAACAAAAACAAGCCACCAATTGGGAGAAAATATTTGCAAATCATGTATCCGACAAGGGGTTAATGTCCACAATATATAAAGAACTCACACAATTGAACAACCGAAAAACAAAGTTTGATCAAAAAACGGGCAGACATTTTTCCAAAGAAGATATACAGCTGGCCAATAAACACATGAAAAGATGTCCAACATCACTAATCATCAGGGAAACACAAATCAAAACTACACTAAGATACCACCTTATGCCTGTTAAAATGGCTATAATCACTAAGACTAAAAATAACAAATATTGGAGATGGTGTGGAGAAAAGGGAACTCTCATACGCTGCTGGTGGGAATGCAAACTGGTGCAGCCACTATGGAAAACAGTATGGAGATTCCTCAAAAAAATAGAAATAGAAATACCGTATGACCCAGCTATCTCACTACTGGGTATCTATCCAAACAACTTGAAATCAACAATCCAAAGTGACCTATGGACCCTTATGTTCATTGCAGCATCATTCGCAATAGCTAAGACATGGAAGCAACCCAGTTGCCCATCAACCAATGATTGGATAAAGAAGATGTGGTATATATATATATATATATATATACACACACACACAATGGAATACTACTCAGCCATAAAAAAAGACAAAATCATCCCATTTGCAGCAACATAGATGGACCTGGTGGGGATTATGTTAAGCGAAATAAGCCATGCTGAGAAAGACAAACACCATATGACTTCATTCTTATGTGGAAGATAAACACATGGACAAAGAAAACAGTTCAGTGCTTACCAGGGGACAGGGCATGGGGGATGGGCACAGGGGGTGAAGGGGAGCACTTATATGGTGATGGACAAGAAATAATGTACAACTGAAATTTCACAATGATGTAAACTATTATGGACTCAATAAAAAAAAAAGGAAACTTCAAAAAAAAACCCAGTCACTTAAATGTTACCCCCCTCTGAAGACTTCTCTGATCTTCTCTGATAACTAATCTCCTCCTCCATTGTCCAGTAGGACATGTAATACCAAATGGTACGTGTTGATTTACAGATTTGTCTACCTCACTAGACTGAGTTCCTTAGAACATACATTAAAATTTCATCCTTCTTCAATCCCTTACCCAGAATCCAGAATGAAAGGATCTCTGCATTGTCCATGATTAGGTAGAATCATACTGACTTTACAGTTGAGAAAACTGAAGCCTAAAGAGGTAAGAGTCACAATGCCAGTTGGCAGTAGACTTGGATCTAGAAATCAGTTTATCCAATTCCTAATCTGGAGTATTTTCCATCAGCGCTGCCTTCCCACATGGGGCTGGAGCTGGGCCCGCCCATCTCTGCAGAAAGTGACATCTTCAACCCTAAGTCCCATTCAGCCAGACCTGCATGATACAGAGGTCTCTGCAGTCTGGGTGTCAAGATCAAAACACAGGACACTCCTAGGCACTGCCACGTTACCTCATTGCCTTTTTCTCCCATTTCCAGGGAGCTCACTAGACTCCCTGTGAGCAGTTTAGCTCCAGATACCTAAACTTACCCAAGCTCCTGAGGATCCATGGAAGACCTCACTTGAAGCACTGTTTGTCAAGGAGCAGAAGGGTGACCTAGTTGAGTGGCCTTGGACAGAGGATCAAGGGGAGATGCAGCGCAGGAGCTGAGAATGCCTATATTCTCCACATTGTCTTAACTCCCAGAATCCTAAGTATAGAGAAGGCCATTGGGAGGGAGCCTTTAATTACCTGCAGGTGTCCCAATTAAGCAGCATTGCCTCCCCAATTAGCAGTCCCTTCCATTGGAAATCATTAGGCTTAATTCCATTTCCCAGGAAAGATCTTAATCAAGCAAGCTCTGTCCCCAACTCCTGAGGCAGCCAGACTCCTGCTGACGTCAGCCTGGCCCTGTCTGGCCTGGATGATGATGCTAAATTGGGCTCTGGGTCAATTTCCCAAGTAAACACATCCCTTTAATTACACCATTTTCTAGTGTTTAGCCAGAGCAAGGGTCTGTGTTTCTTAAACTACTTACTAAAGGTAGAGCATGTTCAAAGAAGGTGCCTCCCTAAAGGAGGAGATAAATTTGTAAGCACACTCTGAAAAAGCGTCTCTGTTATAAAAAGTAAATCTGCAACACCACGGGGTGAAAGCTACAAAGCACAGCCTCTTTTCAAGATGTACGATACGGAAGCTACAGGTGCCTTCATTGTCAAAGCAGAGGAGTCCCCATTCCCCTCCTCCTTTTTCTTTCCTTCACTATTCCCAAAATTATAAAATTGAGGGAGAGAACCTCAGGAGAGAAGAGATCTTTCCAGGTGCAGATGCCCATAGATGGCTTTTCAAGTTCTCAGTCTTTGAATCCAAAGTGTTTTAGTTGGAAGGTGAGAGAGAGGGACTGGAGGAAGAAAATGATTTGGAGTTATCCCCACCTGGACGACTGCCAACAAAATTGCATGCCAGCACTAAAGCCAACTGCTGACCACTAGATTTACAATTTTTTTAGAGATCCTCCTTCTTGGTTGCACCCAACTCTCTTGTTCCAAATCAGAGAACCCCATTCTCATGCTGACAAAGGGTTTATTCCCAACCAAGGGGTTCATTTCCCCTGTCTACACCAGCCTGAAATCCTTCACACTGCAGTGTTGCCAAAGCAGCTTTCTTCCCCACTCCCAGCATGGCATCCTCCCTGCTCTCCACAGGCTTATCTCTTCCTTCCTTTTGCTTCATTCTCAGCAGACTTAAACCTCCAGGATAGGGGAAAGGGAGGGAGGAAAAGTACAAGATAGAATTGGTTCAATCACAGTTTAGAGTCCCTGGAAACTTATCCACGAAAATCCTACAAATACATCTTAATTTTCACTCTGAGATAGACTATGAAGTTCAAATCAAATTCTGTTTCCTTTAACTTTTTTCATATCCATGTTAATCACATTCCAATGAAATTGAAGAGAGAAGTGCCCCTCTCCTTGATACTAAATTTAATATGGAGATGATAGAAGTGCATTTGTCATTGTTGCCTGGAGAGCTTCGTGCATTAGCCCTCCAGAAATTAGATCAACACCTAACCATGCCTGCCACTCCCCAAGTTCTCACCACGGCTCCAGCCTCTGCAATAATCACCCTCTATTGAGTTTTTTCCTGCATGATTTATTTTTTAAACCGCAAACTCAGATTACCTTAATTCAGTACTACACAACATTTAGGGACAAACTTCCAAACCCTAGGGGACTCAGATCCTGTCCCCTGATGGGTTGATTATATATATATATATATATATATATATATATATATATAATTTGTCTGAAGTCAATTGTTTTTCTATTGACATTTACCATTTCTTCCCTCGCTTCCCCAAAAACAAAACTACTTAGATCTGATAAAGCTTCTGGCCTGTTAGATGAGCTTCCCTTCCTTCCTTACAGAAATCCTGAATGAAAATGTCACTGCTCTGACAGTGCTCTAGAGACATTTTCCAGGTGCAAATCACAATTTGTCACTGGGTTCAGTTTCAAAGCATTTTGATTAGGGAAAATGCGACTCTTCCAATTTTTCTTAACAAGTCTCAAGTCATCCCTGAGAATTCAGATGCCTTGAAACCTACGCTTCCCAGGCCTCTGTGCCACCTCCAGGGAGCAAGGCAGGTAAAGCCTTGTGATAATAGTAGCAGTGGTCATAATACTAATGAGTCAATGTTTGAGTCCTCCCCCGTCCCAGAAACAATTGAAAAGTGCCCTCCCTGTATTATCTCACTTACGTGATAGATAGGACTACCACCCACATCTTACAGAAGGGGAAACTGAAGTTTAGAAAGGTCAAGTAATTTTCTCAAGAGCACACAGCTAGTAAGTGACTGTGCCCAGGATTCAAAGCCAGTTTGTTCTATTGCCAAGTTGTCTGAAACCTCAGAGTAGATCAGGAAGGAAATTAACCCTGAGCAGGGTTAGCATCTACAGCCTCTGTACTAAACCTTGACTCCTGCTCTGCTTACATGAGTGCAAGTTAATTCCTTATATTAGCTCTGACCCTGGACTCAGGTTCTCACCCCAGGTGCATCACTTTCCCTCTGAGTCTTAGCTTTCTCATTTATGCAATGAGAATATTGGGCTGAGGAACCCCATTGGAAACTTCCAGCTCCAATACTCTAGAATTCTAGGTAGATATGATGTAGATAGTTCTATGAACAGACATTTAAAGTTGGAGAACTTTTGCCTGCTTGCATCCAAGAAAGCAAGATGGGTCACCAGTAGCTCCACTGGAGCCATCCAAGAAAATTCGGCCAGTGTTCTTATTCTTGCCACATCTGCTCAAACTTGCGAGGTCTGATTCGGAAATACACTCTCGATATATGCCATCAGTGTTTCCATCATTACATGAAGGACATAGGCTTCATTGAGTTGGACTAAGTGAGACTTTCTTGAATGGGTCATCCAGGACATCTGCTTTACCACAGAAATGATGCTAGCTCTTTGTACATAAAATTTTAAAATATACTTCAAAAAAATTTTTTAATAAAGTTGGAGAATCCCTAGAGGTGATCTAATCTGGGCATGTCAAATGCATGGCATACAAACTACCTCTTCCCTCTGCTATGCCCATGGCAGACATCACTAATGGATCATGATCCTCTTTTTTACGAGCCCGGTTGTAGCTTCAGAAACCTTTTCAATTCCATGCTGAGAAAACAACTGAGTGAGACAATGGCACATTGAATAAACCTATTTGCCATCTCTGATATTAATCAACTTTCTTATTTGCAAATGAGGAAATTGAGACTCAGAGATAGTAAGGGATTCAATAAACATCTGTTGAGCAATTAATATGTGCCAAGTCTTGTGTTGGATCCCAAAGATAAAAAGGTGAACAAGACATAGTCTTGTGCTCTAATAACTTTCAGTTTAGTGAGAGGTGTATGCTGTTAAACAAGCAATTACAATACCGAGTAATGAGTATTATTGGGCCACATGAGAAGCCACCTAACCTAGACTGACAGATTCGTGGAAGGCCTCCTGCAAGAAGTAGCTCTTAAGCCAAGTCCTGAAGGGAAATAGAAGTTTTTTCAGATGAAGAAGGGATAAGAAGACCATTCTAAACAGACGGAGAAATCCAACAGAGCAAGAGAGTTCAGACTACTAAAGAGTCATAAGCTGCGAGTGATGGCTGGAGCCTTAGAGCATAATATATGAGTTGGAGAATAGTGAACAAAGAGGAGGCCAGCAAGGACCAGCCCATGAATGGCCACACATGCCACGCTACAGAGGCCATTCTCTGAAGACATGGCTGTACTCCTCCCATTGAGAGGCAGGGTCTTTGTCCCTTCTCCTTGAAACTTGGCAGGCTTGTAACTGCTTCAACCAAGATAGTACTGTGAATATGATTCCATGTGACTTCTGAGGCCAGGCCAGGAAACACTGTGCAGCTTCCACCATGTTCATTGGAACTCTCACTCTTGCAGCCATGAGCCACCATATAAGAAAACCAACTACCCTAAGACCACCATGCTGGAGCGGCCACATGTAGGTGCTCCAGCTGATAGTCCCAGCTAAACCCAGCCTTATAGGCCACCCCAACAAAGTGCTATGTATGTAAGTGAAGCCATCTTGGACTTTAGATCAGCCCATTACCAGCTGAATACCACCAACTGACCTCTGTTGATGCCCCCATGGAACAGAAAAATTGCCCAGCTGAGCCCTGCCTGAATTCCTGACCCACGATTTAAGAGATATAATAAAATGGCTGTCATTTTAAGCCACTAAGTTTTGGAGTAGTATTTTTATACAGCAATAGATAACAGAACAGCAAGAGTATTGATGGTTTTTAAGAAGGAGAGTGATGTGATCAGATTTGCTCTGGAAGGAGCACTCAGGCTGTTGTGTGGGTAACGGACTGGGGAGTGGGGAGAATGGAGCAGAACAGTTCTTTGGGCTACTTCAGTTGTATAGGTAAGCAGCAACCAAGACAGTGACAGTGAGATGAAGAGAAATGCTGAGCTGATTCGAGGAATATGTAGAAGGTAGAGTCGACAGAATGCAGTCACTGACTGGAGAGAGGAGAGCCAAGAAAGATTCCCAGTTTTCTGGCTCCAGTGACTGGGAGGATGGTGGTACCATGTGCTGAGATGAGGAAGTTTGGAGGAGAAGCATGTATGGGCAGCATGAGGAGAGAAGTGAGTCCATTTTAGACGTGTTAGGTGAGACAATGCAGGATGAGGCGGATGGCAGCTAGAGAACACAGGAGATCCATCTGGGCTGAAGACCTGAATTTGAGAGCCATCCACTAAGGGATGGCGCTGCAAGCCCCGAGAGGGATGCAATTACCAGGGATCTCACTGTGAGGAATGAAAAGAGGGAAATGGGGCAGAACCACAGGGAGTAGCAGGGCTGAGACTGAGCAGAGACAGAGCACAGCCTGGCCACCTGAGGCTGCTCCTCCTGGGTGACACCCAAAAGTTGCTTACCACCTCCCTTCTCCTGTCTCCTGTCCCCTAGGAACTTCGGGGCTTTGAACATGACAAACACTGAGGCTGAGGAAATGTGACACTAGGCTCTCTTCCTCTGTTGCTCATCAGAATTGCATATGCCACCCCATGTCAACTTCTTTAATTTTGTAAATGCTCTGCTTTATCCTCCTCTCTCCATTCCCTCCAGCCTGATTGTTTTCTTTTAAATGCTCCTCATTTCTTTCCGATTTCATTTTCTTTCATCTGCAACCTGCTATTAAGGTTGTTTTCCCCACAGCTATTTTGACACCAAAGCAGCTTAATCTGTTCTCCTAATTAGCTAGTGATGCATACACAGAGTCCAACATCTCCTGCACAATAGCATTCTCTCCAGTGATCTCCCACAGCTCCCCACATAATTGAGGCGTTTCCTTCCCGCTTCCCTCTCTCCTCCCTCCTGTTCCTTTGGCTCCTCCAGTCAGATCTTTCTCTCCATGGTCAGGAGACCATGCACCTGAACCATTGACCTGCCCAGTGACTACAGTAGCCATCTTGAGAGTCATTCCATGGAGTGAGACATTATCTCCATAAAGCCACTGTGAGAAAGCATCAGAAGCATTAAGCAGTATTAGTGGATGTGAGATAATCTTCCTTTGAGAGTTAACAAATTTGGATGGAGATGTTGAAGGTTTTAATCAAGAGGTTGAATGGAAGAAATTTGGACCAACGTCAAGTCCAAATAAAAGAAAATGTAAAGATGAACCTGAAGGGTGGACAGTCAAGTCTGGGAAGTACAGTTGGGTAGGGGGTTGTTAAGGTGAGCAGCTCAGAATTAAAACAGAGTTCCCCTCATTGGGGGAGACCTATGCCATGTGGAGGCTGTGCAGCAGCCTCACAGAATCTCATGGGCCAAGACTCCTCCAAACTGCCTCCTACACATACACACACAGACACATTGTATTCACCCCAGAAAATAGATTGCCTGATAAAGCTAATGAGCCTGAGCTGGCCAGACTCACCCTGGAATTTGCATGACTGGCTGGTCACAGTCTCAGCACAAGAGAGGAGAGGAGGAAGCTGAAACAGAGACCAAAATATCATGTCCCTCTTCATACATACCATTCACTTCATTGAACTTGCTGACAATTGACATAATAGACTAAAAAAAACTCATTTTAGCCTCACAACAATGCTGAGCATCTTTCTCACCTTAAAGAGGCTTGGGGGCAACCCCTTGAAGGCTGACAATGGCATAGCTTTCCCGATATTCCTAGGGTCCCCTCCAGCCTCAGCCAAGACTCTGAGGACCACCCCATGTGGTGGATGTTGTCACAGGATAATATACATAGAGAAATTTACACCAGGCGTAAGACATGCTAGGCTCCCCGTGAATGATTTCTCTAACTTTAAATGCCACAACTCTTTCCACAATGCTTCACAGTGTGCTGAAAGCCAAGGGGTCTCACAGCACCGCCTGTGATGTAATCTTGTGATGTCACAACACTGTCCCTTGACATAATCCACGGACGTCACAAGATTTCCCATGATGTGATCCAGAAGCCGCATCAGTGCTTCTTTCGAAAATAGCTCGTTCCTTAATGCCAAGAACAATCACTGTGGGCTGAGCACCCATCCCCAGCTGCCCATAAAAAGAACCACCAGCCCCCAAAAGGAAGAATCTCATCTTATCTGAACTGTGAACAATGTCTGTAAACCCTCTGAGAAACCTACAAACACCTGTGGTCTGCATTTCTTTCTCTGAAGTTCATACCCTCCTATCTACCCGCTAATTCTCTATAAGGGAAATACAAGAAACTCATCATCACACTTCAGTACACACCTCCTTGCTCCTTCCCTGAGGGAAGAGGCTATACCAAACTCTCTCCTCAATATATCTCAGGCTCCTCTCAATGAAGCTTATGGAACCTGGACTCCCAAAATTGTTATAGAAAATACATTTCCTAGGCAAGACTGGATTTATTCTAAGAAGCAATACCTTCTTAATCAGCCCTGTCCTTTGCACTCCTAATGACTTCCCTGATTGAGTTTTGATAATGTTGTATATTAAATCATAACTAATATGGTTACAATAGTGTCCAGGCCTGCACTGTCCTTCTGCCCTTGTCCTGTCAAAGCTATTGGGTAAACACACACCTGCAGCTTCTGGAATATCCCAAACCTCATTTCCAAGGGCAGAAAAGTAGAGAAACTGGAGGGATGTGTTCTTGCCCTCAGAGGTAAAATACTTGATGCAGGTGGCTGATGGGTTTTAGAACATGGGTTTTAGACTCCATCAGACTGGAATTAAAATTTACTGACTTAGCCACTTAGCAGCCACATGGCCCTAAGCAAGTTATGAACTTTTTTGAGCATCTGGTTTTTTTTTTTTATCTTTACAATGGAAATGATGACAGTACCTATCTCAGAGGATTATAAGAGAGAACATTATAAAGCTCCCAGCTCTGAGCATGGCATAAAGGAAGCACTCAATAAACAACAGTTATTAATAATACATTATGCTGGGGATGCCTCTTATAAACTTTGAGCTTTGGAGTTTGATTCAGGGGCTGTTCTTGGGGTGAGAGAACCAGGTGCCTTCCGAAATAGTGCTGGGTAGCATCCATGATTCAGCTGTGGTCTCAGGAACCATCTTCACTGCCTGGTAACGGGTTTTGGTGCCACCAGCCTTCAGGCACCCCTCCACCTTCAGATTGCTCAAAAGCAGTCAATGTTCTTCACACAGACTCTTGGTCCACTCTGGGCTCCAAAATTGCCATTTTGTTATGTTATTTCAGAGATGACTGGATGAAAATGGTCATCAGCAACCATTTAGTCCAAAACCCAAATCCCACACATGGGGAAATTAAGTAATTCAATTCAATAAACACCCTTTCTACCTCATCCCAGATCATTTCTTCTTCCTAAGTCACTGCTCCTCCTCCAGAATGGCAGTACATTAACTGGGTCAGTAAATATTTAATGAGTACCTACTATGTACCAGGAAGCATGTTCAAACAATAAAAAAAGATGGGCAAAAATATCTCTGACTTCATGGAACTTACATTCTAGTCAGGAAGACAGACAATTAACAAGCAAAAGAGTGAGTGGTAGCAAGAAAAATAAAGCAGGTTCAGGAGGAGGGGGAGGAGGGTGAGGGAGTCTGCTAGTTTATGTACAGTAGTAAGAGGAGGCCTTGCTCCCAAGGGCTTTGAGTCGCGGCCTGAAGAGAGTGAGAGAGCAATATCCGGAAAGAAGAAATCACAAATACAAGGGCCCAAGTGGGAGCAGAATGAGTCTGATGTGTCGGAAGACCAGCAGCGAGACCAGAGTGTGTGCGGGGGGATCACCAAGACAGAAAGCAGGAGAAGAGGTAAGAGAGACAGTGGAGGGCCAGCTCAGGTGGGAACTTGTGAACCATGGCAGCCACTTGGGCTTTAACTCTAGAAAGATAGGAAGTCAGTCTGGGCTGTGAGGGAAGAGAAACATAAGTATACTGAAGGTTTTAAAGGATCACTCCGGATGGTGTCCTGAGAATGGACTGCAGGGTAGCAGGGTAGAAGCAGGAAGATCAGTTAGGATCCTCTTACTCTATTCTAGGAGAAGTCGTGGTGAGTTGGACCAGGAGACAGCAATGGTGGTGGTGAGAGGAGAGCTCAGACCTCGCTTGCTACCGGAAGCCTCATCCTCTCTCCTTCCACTACGCTTGCACCACTGTAGAATTTTCAGCCTGCATTTTGATTGTCTCTCTACCTCCATTGACTCTGAGCTCCTTGAGGTCAGGACCGTATTTCATGCATTTCTATGACCTCAGCAGCTAACCCAGTGCCTAGCACAGGATACAAAGTCCTAATAAAATGATCAAACTTTTTTTTGTCCTCCCACAACATGCCAGATACTATAGGGATGAACACCAGTAGTCTATGGCCCTAGAAAATATAGGAATGAATTTTTATGCTATTCAAGAGTGATCCTAAAGGCCCATGGTTTGTTGTTTAAGTAAGGCACAAATTTGAATTACTTGCCTGAAGATTGACATGTAAGAAAAAGACAATTTCCTGGTTATTGGGCCCCAGTGACTACGCAGAATACGCATCTCAATCCAATTTAGTTTTTCTCTCCTTTTTCCTCAGTGGCATTTTGCAGGAGGATTTACATATTTCAGGATCCACAAAGATTTCCCTCCTGAAAATCAAGAATCTATTGTAGATATGGTCTCTACCTTCATCCGTCTCATATTCTTGTGGGAGGACACAGATTATCATATAATATAAGTGCTATAATTACGTGGAAAATATGGAAGAGAGACAAGGGGATATTTAACATCTGAAAATCAATTAATGTAATATACTGTATCAATAGAATAAAAATACAAAAACCACATGATTATCTTAATAGATGCCAAAAAAGCATTAGACAAAATCCAACACCCTTTCATGATTAAAAAAAAAAAAAAAGCTCAACAAACTAGGACTAGAAGGGAATTTCCTCAACATGATAAAGGGCATCTACAAAAAGTCTACGGTTAACTTCACACTTCATGATAGAAAAACTGGATGCTTTCCCCCTAAGATCAGGAATAGCAGAAGTATATCCACTCTGCCACTTTTATTCAACGTTATACTAGATATTTTAGGCAAGAAAATGAAATAAATAAAAGACATCCAGATTGGAAAGGAAGAAGTAAAACTATCTCTATTCACAAATGACATGATCTTGTCACAGATGACATGATCTTGGATTCCTTAGGAAATCCTAAGGAATATACTAATAAACTACTAGAACTAATAAATGAGTACGCAAGTTTGCAGAATACAAGATCTATTTAAAAAATCAATAGTATTTCTATGCACTAGCAATAAACAATCTTAAAATGAAATTAAGAACAATTACACTATAACAACATCAAAAAAAGTAAAATTGTTAGGAATAAGTTTAGCAAAACTTACTACAAAGCTACAGTAATCAAGACTGTGTGGTACTGGTGTAAGGACAGATATATAGATCAATGGATTAGAACTAAGGGTCCCAAAATAAATCCATACTTTTTGGCCCATTGATTTTCAACAAGAATCTAAGACCATTCAATGGGGGAAAGAATAGTCCTATCATAAAATTGTGCGGGGACAACTAGACAGCCAATGCAAAAGAACAGAGTTGTACTCTTACATCATTTACAAAAATCAATTCAAAATTGATCAAAGACCTAAATGTAAGAGCCAAGAGTATAAAACTCTCAGAAGAAAACATAAGAGTAAGTCTTCATGACCATGGATTAGGGAATGGATTCTTAGATATGACACCAAAAGCACAAGAAAAAAAAATAGATAAATTGGACTTCATAAGAATTAAGAACATTTATGTTTCAAAGGACACTATCAAGAAAGTGAAAGACAGCCCACAGAATGGTATAAAATATTCCCAAGTCATATCTGATAATGGACTTATATCTAAGATATATAAAAACACATTCAATAATTAGAGGCAGATACCTCAATTTAAAAATGGTAAAAAAAAATATGAATAGACATTTCTCCATGGAAGATATACAAATGGTCAGCAAGCACATTTAAAAGATGCTCAACATCATTAGTATCAGGGGAATGGAAACTGAAACCACAATGAGATATCACTTCACCCCCAGTAGAATAGCTATAATTGAAAAGTCAGATAATAACAAGCGTCGGTGAGGATGTGGAGAAATTAGACCTCTCGTACTCTGCTCATGGGAATGTAAAATGGCACAGCCCCTTCAGAAAACAGTCTAGTAGTTCCTCAAAAAGTCAGACGTAGGCGGTGGCCCAGTGGTGTAGTGGTTAAGTTCACATGCTCCACTTCTGTGGCCTGGAGTTCACAGGTTAAGATCCTGGGCATGGATCTACACACCACTCATGAATCCATGCTGTGGGGGTATCCCACATATAAAATAAAAGAAGATTGGCACAGATATTGGCTCAGGAACAATATTCCTCAAGCAAAAAATATGTCAGACAGAGTTACCATTTGATCCAGCAATTCCACTCCTAATTATATGCCCAAGAGAAATGAAAGCACATGTCCACACAAAAACTTGTACATGAATTGGTAAATTGATGAATATATAAGCAAATACAATTGATGAATACACAAGCAAAATGTGGTATATCTATACAACGGAATATTATTCAGCCATAAAAAAGAAAGAAGTATGCATACAAGCTACAACATAGGTGAACTTTGAAGATATTACACCAAGGGAAAGAAGTAACTCACAAAAGGCCACATATTATATGATTTTATTTATATTAAGTGTCAGAACATGCAAATATCTAGAGACAGAAAGTAGATTACTGGTTGCTTAGAGTTGGGCAGTGTCTTAGTCAGTTCTGACTACTGTATCAAAGTACCATAGACTTGTAAACCACAGACATTTATTTCTCACAGTTCTAGAGGCTGGAAGACTGAGATAAGGGTGCCAACATTGTTGGGTTCTGGTAAGGACCCTCTTCCATGCTGCAGATTGCTGACTTCTTGTTGATTCCTCACATAGCTGAAAAAGAGAGTTATCTCTGTGGTGTCTTATTATAAGGGCACTAATCCCATTCATGTGGACTCTATCCTCATGACCTAGTTACCTCCCAAAGTCCTTACCTCCAAATACCATCACACTGAGGATTAGATTTCAACATACAAATCTGAGGGAAACTAACATTCAGTCCATAGCTGTTGGGATGAGGGATTGAGAGATGACATCTAAAGGACATGGACTTCCTTCTGAGGTGATTAAAAGTTCTAAAACTGATTTCAGTGATGGTTTCACAACTCTGTGGATATACTAGGAAACTACTGTATTGTATACTTTAAACTGGTGAACTGTATGGTATGTGAACAATATCTCAATAAAGCTGCTTCAAAAACAAAGAGACAAGGGAGATAGAGTGAAAATATCTAATGTGTTTAGTAGGAGTTCCAAAAGTAGGAGAAAAGAGAAAATGGGTTAGAGGCAAAATTTGAAGAGGATTTTCCAGAACATGTAAGAGATACCGATTCACAGATTCAAGAAGCCCAACAGCTCTCAAGAAGGATAAACTTTTTAAGAAATTACCTGATACATGGTATAGTGAAACCACAGAACATCAAAGATAAAGAGGGAAAACCATAAAAGGACTCAGAGGAAAATGACAGAGGAATGAGTTATATCAACAGCTGACTTATCAACAGAAACAATGGAAGCCAAAGATGGAGCAACTACATGTACAATGTACTGAAAGAAAATTACTACCAATCTAGATCTGGGTAAAATAAAAACAAATGAAAACTGAGGTAAGTAAACTCTATTAGAATAAGGTGACAGGGAGCTTTCTGGAGGAATAGCCGGTATAATTATTTTTGTGTAACAAACAAAGAGCTTTAGCAGAGGATCCACAAGACCTGAATTTGAATCCTAGCCCTGTTCCTATTGGGGAAGATAAAAGTTGGACAGAACCTCTTGGTAATGCAGTTTCTTCATCTGTGTCACAGGAATGTCTGCCCTCTCATTCCGCAGAGCTGATACAAAGCTTAAATAGAATCACATAGCTTAAAGACCTTTGAAATCTGTAAAGAATGAGGTAACTTGATGTGTGCTGATATGAAACTACCTCCAAGACATTTTGTTAGTTCAAAAAAAAGATATATTATAGTGTGTACAGTAAGCTGTTACTTGTGTACAAAGAGAGGAGAATATAGTCAGTATATACTTTTATATACTTAGAACATCTTTCATATGCATAGAACATCTCTAGAAAGGTTCACAAAAAATTGATAACAATAGCTGCCTCTGGGTAGAAGTGGATGTCTAGGAGACAGGAAAAAGAGAGAATTACTTGAAAATTTTCATAATAACATCTTTAAAATAAAACCACAAAAATGCTTGACAAAATATATTTTTAAAATTTTTATAATCTTGAAGTCAAAGGCTTTTTAAAATATGATACAAAATCCAGATACCATAAAAGAACACATTGACAAATTCTAATATCCAAAAGTTAAATCATCCTGCATGATGACAATAAAAACAGTACATCTTTTGCATGTACCACCTATTAAAAAATATGAAATAATTAATATCTCAATGTTTTTGAATCTCTGATGTTACATGGTCCTTATTACATCCCTGTCCCTCTCTCTACCTGAGACCTGGTCATCCTAGGACCAGTTCCTCTGGGCAGCAAAGCATCTCAGCCTTTTCCCCCTCAACAGGGGGCCTCATCTAATCATGGCTACTTGGAAAAAGGTTCTCTTATCCCATCAGATTCTCCCTTACTTCTGGGCAATGGTCTTAATATTTAGATTATTACACTCCCAGCTCTGTGACATTCTGTAAACCACACGGGCTAATGGCAGCAAAATAGTGGCAGCCAATTTGCATGTCATTTGATGCTCAATTCCTGTGAGAACAAAACACACACCAGTTTCCCACCCATGATTCCTATAAATGTCCACATGTCTCCTCTCAGACAGGCTGACTGAGACCCCCTAGACGAACCACTCACTGCTCTGCACCAAGGAATATACGGCCCCAACTCCAGCCCCACAACCTCTGGTCAAAGTCAACTCTGGCTTTTTCTTCTTTTCAGTCTCACCAGGTGTCACCTCCTCCCTCCCTGCTCAAAGCTAGCAAAAATTAACTTTCTCACAAATTTTGGCTGTGGATGTCAGGCTCCTAGGAATAAACACTCTCTTTCTTAGGACAACAGGGGACATAATAGTCCAGTTTCAGTTCCGTAGCTTCTAAATAAACATATAAATTTTTTCTACAAGTTTCAATTGTACCCCAAGATGATATTGGTAAATGCACTTCAATTGAAAAGAATGATGAATCTGGAGAATCACGTGCATGTGTGTCTGGTGCTGTCCATGGTTCTGATCCTGCTTACCAAGGTACAGTTTTTTCTCCTAATCCGGACAATGGTGATCATTGACCAACCTCTTCCAAGAATTCTTTTAACATGTGAAAGGAAAAGGCAATGGTGAGAGAGAAGGGAAGGGAGGAAAGTGAGGAGAGGGAGAAAAAGAAAGGAAAAAACAAAGACAATTGCAAAAGTAAAGACCACCGAAAGGTTAATAGCCAAGTGAAAAAGAAGACTTTTATTTTGTTTTATTTTTCAAACAATTGCAGTTACCAATAAACCATGACCAACTATAACTGAAACATAAATTACAAAATTACTGAAGGAAAGTAGGAAACTTATCAAGGGTACCAAGTGATGCTAAGATTTGCTGTTGGTGATACGAGTAAATAAGTTATTGGGCTGGATGAGAAGAGCCAGTAGGTAGAGATAACATGATTGAATTGTACTGCACCAAAATTTTCACAGTTTTTATTTCATATCTTGATATAAACGGAGACCTATGTGTCACAATTTTCATAGCTTCTTTCAAGTTCTTGTGAAAGTCCTATCACATCTCCCCCAGCTTAAATTATTTTTCTCTTTGAGGGGTTGATGGACACTCCCCTCCCTATCCACTTCCTCCCCTACCCATATGTCTTTGAGACCAGCACTGATAGCACACACCACATAGAGTACACGCAGCCACTCAGCTGCTGAAAGTTGACAAATTGCCAGTTCTTTCAGCAGATAACAATTCTTCATAGCTTATTTTCAAAACACTTGAACTCTATAATGTATGCTCACTCTGCTACAAGGAATTACAGAAAATTGATACACTCCTCAATATCAAGAAGCAGAATTATTGTTCTTGGTCTAGTTGTTTACATGTCGCCTGGGCTTCAGGGCACATGAGGATAAACTGCAAAATTGAGGGCAATATTCAAGGGACTTGGAGTGTGAGATGGCTGAGAACTGCTCAGAGTCTTGCAAGGACTTCTCTGCAAAGTAATCACGGGCATCAGCACAGAGGGGTCACAGCTAGAAATCAAGGCCAGCTGGAGTGTTCCACATGGGAGATAATTCTATTCAGTCCACTTTGGCGGCCCTTTTTATTCTCAACATAATTTCTCGGTATTCCAGAATGTCAGATATTCTAACATTCTCATTTCCAAGCAAACAACAACAACACTCTGAAATCTAGAGAGTTTAGGAGACTTCCAAGGTCACAGAATTAATGAGATAATCAAGACTAGAATCCAAGGCTCTGATTGCACTCCAGTGCTTATTCCGTTACACTATGGTCACTCTGGCTCTACCAGTCACTGTCTATGTGCCCAGGAGTAAGCTAATCACCTTCTCTGTGCTCCAATTTTTTCATCTGTTGAATGGGGACATAATTAACACCTCTCTCTTTTTTAGTTCATATGAGGATCAAATGAGACAATATGTGTGAAGTGCCTAGCACAGTGTCTGGCTCATAGTAAATATTCAATAAATGAGAACTCTCTTATTATTACTACTGTTATTATTAACATTTTCATCTTACATATGAAGAAACTAAGCATTAGAGCTTCAAAAAGACTTGACAAGAACAAGGTTTTTAAATAATTTCTTTTAGACTCTAAATGCTAACACGTTATGGACTCTGAGATGATTACTTTCGGGAACACGCTTCTTAAGACAAACACGTTTTGAAGGCAGCAAGATCTCATCTGATAAACCCACAATGCCCCAGTGGCTGAACTGAAAGCTCAAATGTCCATGAAGCAAACTGAACTCAAATTGCCCTTCACTTTCAGCATCCTCATCCTCAAAACCCAGCCTGGGCAAGGAAGTCATCAGCAGACTGAAATTCTATATTCCATGTTTCTGACCTGCCTGTAAACTTAGTTGCTCAAAATCCCAATTTTTGTTAATCCTCTAACCTGATTAATGAAGCACAATAAGTGTTTGAGGATTAACAAACATGTTAATAAGAAAGGAGAGATGAGTTTACCAAGGATGCCTGGAAGATAAAAGAATGAAAGCTGTTAGAAGAAAAATATTAAAAGATGTGATTCACTGTGCATGAGAAAGATGCAATTACCATTACTGTTTTCAAAAAGAACCTCATCACATGCACCAGATTAAATTGCCCCTTTTCCTGCAAATATACTAGAGACTTGTCTCCTCTGTCATGGAATTCAACCCTTGATTCTTATGAATCAGGATCAGATTGTAACATTCTCACCCGATAAGTCTAGAATTATTTCCAGCCAATTCAGAAGCTGCTTACTCTTGGTTATATAGATTATTACCAGAATTAAAATGTGGGAAAGAAGTCCTGGCTTTCACACAAATCAAGGAAGGGGAAAGAGAAAGGGAGAGAAAACCTGCAGGTGAGAATCCATTAGATCAGCTCACCGCCTTCGCATACTCCGAGATTCGCTCAAAGGACCAGCTCAAACTCCAACTCATCACTCATTCCCTAAGACCATGTTCCTCTAGCAGAAAAACCCACTTTAGGGCATGCAAGAGACAACATGGTTAAGACACAGGGATTGTGCCAGCCACTTTGCTGGGCATTTTGTACATTTTGAAGCCCTTTAGTGTACATGATTCTGCTCAACCTTTGTACCAGCTCGGTGGGATCAGCAGACAGATATTCCTGGGTTACAGATAAGGAAGCTGAGTTCCCAAGAAGTTCTGTGACTTGCCCAAGTTGGGGTTTTTCTCCCAATAGTAACAGGGCAAGGATTCAAATTCAGGTTTTGAGATTCTAGTAGGAAACCTCCTCATTACACACACATGAGCACGTGCACACACATGCAGAGAAACTACATTAAAAATCCCCCCCGAAAATTCCCTATCACTTCAATTCAATAAGAGAAATCTGGCAGGCATGGGAATGGCACGCACAGAGGAAGGGCATTAGATTTGCTGAGCACCCACTACAAGCCATGTGCTCTGCTAGGCCGGTTGCAAACACCAAGTCTTCATAGTAGTTTAGCAAAAGAGATGCTACTGTCCCCATTTTACAAAGGAGAGACTAGGTCACAGCAAAGCAAAATGACTTGCATGGGCTTCATTTTCTTCATCTACGAAATTGTAGATTGGACTTGATGATCTCTAAGGTCTCTTTCATCTCTAGGAATCTGTGATTCCAAGAAAAGCAAAGAAGCTGCTTCACCATGCAGTGGAGGGGACCTTGAGTCTTGTCTTCCATGTTCACCAGCTCTCTCCTTGATGTACAGGGGCCAACCCCTATTGTCTGAAGCCCTCCCAGGCCAGAGAAGGAGAATGTCCTCTGAGAAGCAAGAAACCAAAGGGAAGTTTCTTTTGTCTCTCTCCAGGTAAAACATCCCTGCAGTGCCCAGAGCAGGGCCAGACCCACTGGCTAGCAGGTTCCCATGCAAATGTGGCTTCCAGCCAGGCAACTTCATATGCTGAGTAGGAGGCCCCCTTACACACAACCAGAACAAACTTCCTGAGGGCCCCATGGAGCCAACAACTTTCTATGTGCCTTCCCACAGCCCACCTGCCTTGGCCCTCCACTCCTCAAAGCAAGAACCCACAGCACCAGAGCCCAGACCACACTGCAGAGGGGATTTATGGACATGTCTGGCCCAGCCAAGGTTACCTTCCTTTTCCCGATATTAACAACAGCAGCAGCCATCTGCGCATCCTGACCTCACGCTACGCTCGGCCCCAAGCACTTTCCACAGCCTGCCGCAGTCAGTCCTTCCCACAACTCTGTGCGGTGGGCACTGTTGTTATCCCTGTTTTCCAGGTGAGAAAACTGAGGACTGGAGGTTACATAACTGGCCTACAGTCACACCTCCAGGAAGTGAAAGACACAGAAGTCAAATCTAGGTCTTTCTGATCCAGCAGCTCATGCTCTTAGTGGCTTCCCCTAGGGCCTGGAACTGTGCCTAGTGCTCACCGAGTGCATGTTGAAAAGTGAGCATGTCCATATTGTGGAAGGACACGGGGACCTTCGAGGGAAGCGTGCCTGAGCTCTGAGAGGAAGCTCACACGTGCCCACGAGCATGCTGCGAGCAACGCAGTGCTCAGAACAGCAGGGAGGCCCGAGCTCAATTCCAGGAACCATGGCTGGCCCTCGCCAAAGGCTAGAAGAGAACAGGGACGGAGGGTGGACAGGACGTGGTGTTTACACTTCTGCGAGCTACTTCTTTCCTGAGTATTGATTCACTGTACACTCAAAATTCCCAAGTTTCAAAAAATCTGGGGAATCATCTCCAGAGAAGCTCTTGGAGGGGAAGGGATGGGGCAAGCCCAATGTAGAGGACAGGGAGAAACTCTCATTCATTCACTCAACAAACAATTTTGAGCACCTACTGTGTACCATCTCTATGCAAGACCACCCTCACAGAGCCCACAGCGGGAGAGACTCTGAACAGAGCCACTTCAAAAGATATAAAATTAACGACTGTGATGGGCACCATCAAGGAAATTATGAGAGTGTTTAACAGAGCAATTTGGTTTAGTTTGACGAGTTCATGGCAGACCTAACTGAAGACATTCAAGCAGAAGCATGAAAGCTGAATAGAAGTTTGTCAAGCCAAGGAAGGGTGGAGGTGAGAAAAGCATTACAGGGTGAGGGAACAGCGTATGTAAGGCCCTGAAGTCTGAGGTGCTGAAAGAAGGCCGGAGGAAGTTGGTATGAGGTGAGTCAGAAGAGACGGGCCTGGAGAGACCAGCAGACCGGACCACACAGTGCTCTGGGGGCTGTGTTCAGGTGTTCCTGGCCTTGCAAGCACCGTGGGAAGTCACTAAGCCAGCGAGAGAAAAGAGCAGTTTCCCAATTGGGGAAAGCCACGCTGGCTGCCATGCAGATGATGGAGGGGGGCCTGAGGGAGCCGGAAGCAGGGAGATTAGTCATGGAGCTGAGGCTTTCATCCAGGGAAGAGGGAAGGCAGCCTGCAGAGGGTGGCAGGTTGAGGTGGTGAGATGTGCACTGAGTCAGGCAACATTTTGGCAGTGGTTGGGATGAGGAAGTGCTGCAGGCCGAAACCTTCCCGCTTACACCTGGCAGCAGCTCCAGGGGCAAAGGCCCAACCTTGAGTCCTAGGAATGGGGTGCTCAAGGCCTCGCCTCTCCAAACACGACTCCCGCACGCTTGGAGGAAGCCCAGGGCAGCTCTGGGTACCTGCTCTCCCAGCTTCCTCCCTCACGTGGGACCCCTCCCCACTGAAAGCTAAAGTGGCAGTCCCCACCCGGGACCCCCTGGGGCAGGGGGAGGGAGGCGGCATGCCTGAGAGGAAAACAGATGAAAAGAAGTCTGTGGCCAAAACACCTCACAAAAAGGAGGAACTTAAGGTATCAAGAGATAGGGAAACCCAACCGAACCCAGCCCAAACTCCAGAGAAACGCTTTCTCATTAAAGAAAAATCCTGATACTATCAGAAAGACATCCCCAGTCACTTCTCAAGGTCATCTTTTAGCTCATCTCAACTTTTCTAGGGAGGATCAATAGACACATTGGTCCTTATCAAATGCCTGAATCCAGAAAGTGGAGAGAGGGTGGAGTCCGGAGACGCCACCCAGGGAGGCACCATGCCTGACAGTCACCAGCCGGATCCTGATCGCTCCCCATTTCCAGACCAGCCCTGAGTCCTGCACAAGCCCGTGCCCACTACTAGTTCACAGAGCAGCCTCTTGTTCTCTCTCCCTTCACACCCACCCCAGGACTGCGGCCTCCATCATAACCCGACTAAGATAGTAATAGCTACAATTTGTGGAGCATCGATTGGGAGCCAGACTGATATTTCAGATAAGCAGTATTATCCCAGATATGTAGATGATGGATCTGAGACTCAAAAAGGTTAAACCGCTCCTAAGTAACTTAACTAGGACTCCAGCTGCAGGTCTGTCTGACTTCTGAGCCCTCCTGAACCACTTTGCTAAACCTCCCACTGGGCCCCTTGGCCACCCCTCAAGGTACTTCTGCCTAAGTGAGCCGGGCCCAGGGGAGTGGAGGAAGGGCTGGCAGAGTCCTCTTCTGCAAGGAGAATGAGAATGGTAGTCTGTACTCTATCCTCTGCCACACAACAAGCCCCCGGTTGCCCATCAGTCTGAAACAAGGAGAGACAACCTCAGAGTCAAAAGTCAAGGGCCTGGGCGCTGGCAGTCTGAGGCTGTTGGAGTGCAGCTCTCAGAAAGAGACAGCCTAGAACTGAGGCTGACAGCTCTCCCTGCTCCCCTCTGCCTGTTTCTAGGGCTGACAGCATGACCTCCCCAGGCCATTGGCAGGGAGGTCTAACCTGACACCGTCCCACAGTCCTCAGGTTCCTCCCAGGCCCAGGGAGGCAGTGAGCATGGTGGTTAAGAGCAAGGCCCTGGAGTCAGCCGCTGGGATTCTAATCTTGGAAACCTTAAGAAAATCACTTCCTCTTTCTGAGCCAGAGTCTCCCCATCTGCAAAATGGGAATGACAACAATAGCACTCGCTCCACGGGGTCACTGCAAGAACTGAGTGAGACAATACAGGGAAGCCTGGCACACAGCAGGCTGTGTTAACTGTCATCACACCTTCACCCTGGAGAAGGGCTCATCCATCTGGCAAGGATGACGTTGACCATGTTAGCCCTCCCAGGAAGCCTTTCTGGATGTGGGTGTGCCCTTGTCCACATGCAGGTGGATGGAGCTAAGCACCAGCCCTCCACCTGACCCGCACTATCCTGAGCCCATTGGAGCCTCACCAGAGCCCTTTGAAATCACCCTCTCTGTGCAACAGATGTGGAAACAGAGACTGAGAGGGGCAAAGTGACTTACCCAAGCCTACACAGCCAGTGAGGGCTGCTCCAGGAAGAGTTAAACCCTGATCCAGTGCATGCTCCATCATTTCACACCCTCCCTTTGTGTCCGCCTGTGTAAAGCATGCCAATGAGTGTTTTACCATCCATTTGTTGAGATATTCTGGGCCAGACGCTGTGCTAGGCTCTGCCCGCAAAGATGACCATGCCAGTGTGGACAGATGATTGCAATTCTAGGGGAGGTATCTCTCCAAGCATCTGTACAAGGTCCCTTAGGGACACAAAGGAGGTAGCGATCAGCTCTGCTGGGGAGAGGAGTGTGGAAAGCAAAGGCTTCTGGGAGGAGAGACACCACAGCCAGGTAGACCAGCAGGGGTGGGGAGGGCAATCCAGACCTGGGGATTTGAGAGCTACTTCGAGGGCCTGAGCCTGGAGTGGCCACGTATGCCTTGTGTTTCTGTCTTTCAGAGCCTGTGTGGTGCCCTAGTCCACCCTCCCAGGGTTGCCCCGATCAATCCACAGCAGCTGTCCCAGCTCTTTCCTCAGAACACCAATTACTCACCCAACCAGGAGGAAAAATATCTCACACAGTGCCAACCCCTGGGAGCCACCGGTCCAGACTTGCTCGGCTCCTGATCCTGACTGAAGAAGCTAAGGAAGCCCAGGCAGCCTTGGTCTCAGGTCCGCTGCAAACATTCACCTTGTGTCTTGCTCCAGGGCTGCTTTGGGGCCGGGAGCTGGGGACCACAGTCGCCATCTGTGCTGACGAGATCAAGCTGAGCGATGCCACTCACCCCTCAGGGGCCCTCTCCCGCTCCCAGCTCCAGGATCCTCCCCAGGCTTCACTGAGCCAGCTTATTCAGCTGCTTTATTCTTATCAACAACAGCTACTACTATTTTTTAATGCTTACTACATTCCAAGCCAAAAGAAAATTTTTTTAATTAAAGTGAATATTCTGCCCAGGATCTACAACTCATATTAACACATGTTTCCCCCAGAAAGACAGTGGAGTCTATTTCTTTCATAACCATCCTTGACGGAAATCTCAACTCTTTACAGGCTGATAATATTTTCCTTCAGAGTGATAAATGAACCTGAGTGCTTCTCCTCCAGAAAGCACAGATATTTCAGGATTATTTCCGGGACCAAATGTCTCTGTGGTAACAAGATCCTTTCTCCCGCTCCAAACATGGGCCTGTGGTAATGATTAAAAAGATAGGCAGGCCCGCTATTCTCCAGCAATCTGTAAAGATTGCAGCAATATACCACAAAGTATCCCCAGAGATAAAAGAGTAAGATTAAATAATTTGAAGATAATTTCTTCCATGAAAAGAATAATGTTGCCATCAAAATGAAAACCCTTGTAATAAAACCAAATTATGCTGAGACCTTGGGAGCACTCTGCTTCTCTCCTGCCATTTTGAGACAGCACTTCTGCAAAAACGGTGCTGGAACTATCAGCACAGGGCTTAGAAGGGGCCGGAGGCTGGGGGATGCAGATGCCCACTCTGCCCGATGCTGCCGTCAGTGCTCTCCGATGGGGAGCACAGGGACCAGGTCTAATATGAAGTGCCAAGTGAGTGAGCGCATCACAGGAGAACAGAGAGAGCCTGGCCAACACCAAGGATGTCAAAACCGAGCTGTGCCAGGCCTCAAGGAAATCAGAACAACCAGCGTCACAAGAAACGGCAGCCTGTGCTTTCTCCTCTCCAGTGGGGTCCAGTTCAGTAAGCTAAAGTTTTCCCTTTTGGTTTGGCGTCCCCATGAGGAGTGGGCCCAGGGGCAAATCTATACGTGATTGGACCCCAGTGAATTGGGCTGAGAGCAGAGAAAGGCAGGAGATGGGGCTCAGGGGGGAAAGAGAGAGGCAGCCCACGGGGTGCCCCAGAATCAAACGCTGCGGGGCCTGGGATTCCATGGAGCCATTCGCAAGGCTCCTCCAAAGGCTGGGGCGGAAGAGACCAGGCAGAGGATGCCTCTAAGCATCTACAGAAAGAGTACTAAGTTTCTGTCTCAGCACAGCACACCGAAAAGGCTGGTGATATTTTCCCTTATAATTAAGGGTACGTTTTCGACAGTCTGACTTAAAACCCAGAAACACACACCAGTCACTTTGAAGGCACCGAGAGGTGACACCTCCTCCTCCAAAGTAACTATGGACAAGCGAGGGGCAGCCCCTCAGGGGGATATTCACATACATATTAAGACACTGTAGGCAGAGGAAACAAACAGGAGTGTCCAGTGAAGGTCCTAAACTGAAATCGGGAACAGACCGGCTGGCCTGCAGGATCCGATTTGTGAGGGTGCAGCTTCTTGCCAGGCCACGAGTAGCACCAGGGATTTATTTATTTCATGATGTTTGACATTCACCTGAGCCTCAAAAGGGCCACCATTTTGTCTTCACAACCAGCCAAACAGAGAGTAGAGAGGACAGACGCAGAGCAGGCCAAGCTCCGGGGTGACCTGGTGCCAGAGAGGGTCTTTCCTCCTGTCCCTCCACTGGCCCTTCCCACCGAGACGCAGCTGTCCAGCGTGCAGCTTCCGCGTGCCCTGTCCTTTTCCTCGATCTGATTGTGACTTCCCAGAGGCAGGGCTTAGTCGTCTGGGTATGCCCAGAGTCCAGCACGGGGCTTAGCAGATGGTGGACACTCAAAGGAGGCCGTGGTAGCTGGATCAACAATGACTAAACCTCTGGGTCTAAGGCCTGAAGTCTGTGGGGTGAACAGAAAGAGGCACACTTGACTTTGCTGCTCTCACCACGGGCGTTCCCTCATCCTGCTGAGCTTCCTCCTGCCTCCCTTGAGTTCTGCCCCCACCCCTGAAAGGACCCGATGCCAGCAGGTACCTAGCTCTCAGGCCATTTTCTCTGCCCGGGAACTCCTGCATTTTAAACTGGGTCCTGGGGTGAAAGGCATTGTCCCTGTCTGAGGAATGCCCAGCCTTTGCAGACTAACAGAGGAGGGGAGGGAGGAGGGAGGGAGGGAGGGAGGCTGAAACATGTTTGACTTAATGTGAATGGAAGAAGGTAGGCAGAAAGCAAGAAAAAAGGAGAGGGCCCCATAAGCTCCAAAACCAAAAGAGCCACACTCCCCAAGAGAGAGGCCAGAGGGAATATTAGTTAAGGCTTTGATGCCAAACAGACCTGGATTCGAATCCTCACTCTACCCTTCCCTAACTGTGCAATTTTGGACCAATTACTTGACCACTCTGAGCCATTTCATCTGCAGTAGAATGCGGATAGCCAGTACTAGCCCTTCTGGACTGTTGTGATGAGTAAAGGAGCTGATGTAGATAATCATTCGGGGGAGTTCCTGGCACACACGACATATTCAAGAGCTGGTAGCCGTTAAGCGATTTGTATTTCTAAATCAAAGAGAGGCCTCTGGTGTGCAAGTAAGGTATTTTCTTAAGTTATAGGACAGAACTGACTTTTCAAATCTTTGAGATCCCCTTCACACACAAAGTGAAAAGTTTCTAGCATCTCTCTGAGATGTGGGAATAAGGGCACAAGATAGCTTTATAAGGAAAAAAAATGCTTCGGCGAGGGCACAGACAGCTTGCTGTTAAGTCTCTCCACATACCACTGCTCACCATATTTTTAAAAAATTCTCCCAACTTGAAAAACATTGCAAATTTTACACTAATACAGGGAGAAGAAAGAGCCATGCCTTGTTCCACTATTTCATACAGCCAATTTCATGCACTTCTGACAATTGTCATATAGTTCTAGGACATACGATTCTCTGCCCCCACCCCCACACATGGAACATCAGAACGATGTATTAGGGTTGCTCCAGGCAAAGGAACACAAGGGCAAGTGCTTAAAACTGAGATGACAAAACAGGTTTATCTCTGGTGCCAACTCCGATTGATTAGCAGGGGCTGCCTGGTGCCTTGTCTTCAGGAGTCAGTGGGATACAGTCATAAGCGATTAGTGATGTCTGCCCTGCGCTCAGAATAGGGTACCTGGAGCTCTCGTGATATGTTTTTGATATCGCTGGATTCTATGCCAATTCTCCAGTCATTTAGGAAGACCATTAATAATGACCAGATTCTGCTCAACAGCTGCTAAAACAGAGACGGGTTCCTGGGGAGGGGCACTGCTCAGGAGGACGATGGTCCAAGGCCTGGTGCTTGGCAATAGTGTGCCATTCAGGAGGAAGTCAAAGAAGAGAGTTGACAATTGGGACATGGTGAGAGGCATCTGTGATGGCCAATTTTGTGTGTCAACTTGGCTGAACTAAGGGAGGCCCTGACAGCTGGTAAAACATCATTTCTGGGTGTGTGTGTGAGGGTGTCTCCGGAAGAGATTAGTATTTGAATTGTTAGACTGAGTAAAGAAGATCTCCTTCACCAATGTGGGTAGTACCATTCAACCCACTGAGGGCCTCAATAGAACAAAAAGGTGGGGCAAGGGAGAACTTGCACTCTCTTCTCCCGCTGAGACATCCATCTTCTCTTGCCCTCAGACGTGGTGCTCCTAGCCCTTGGACTTTCAGATTCAGACTAGGATTTACTCCGTTGGCTCCCCAATTCTCACACCTTCAGACTAGGACTGAATTATACGACCAGCTTTCCTGGTTCTCCAGCTGGGAGATGGCAAATTGTGGGACTTCTCTGTCTCCATAACCACTTGAGCCAATTTTTGTGATAAATCTCCTCTTATCTATGTGCATGTCTGTGTGTACGTCTATGTGTATGTCTATCCTTCTGGTTCTATGTCTCTGGAGAATCCTGATTAATACAATATCTTAACAAATAGCCACTTTGATCACAATAGTCCTCAGAAAATTTGGGGGAAAAAAATCAGCAAATGTGGCAACAGGTTTTTCCCAAGAGCATAAAGAACTATTAGCTGACAAATTACCCAAATCTTTGCCATCCTGATGGAAAATTAAGACCAGATGTGGATGAAGAAAAAGAAAACAGACTCCTGTCAGTCTCCTCCAGGCCTGATAAGGACTTTAGTTTATTTCCACATATTTTGGGGGGGGGGGGTTGGCTGGATATTCTATTTTTATTGATTCCACTTTAATTCCATTGTGGTCAGAGATTGTACTCTGTATGATTCCAATCCTTTTAAATTTATTGAGATTTGTTTTATGGCCTGCATAGTCTGTCTTGGTGTACATATATATTGTGGTAGATGGCAAAAATGGCCATAGATTCTTCTCCTCCCAACAAAAGGTGGAGTTTATTTCTCCGTCCCTTGAGTCAGGGTTGGCCACGAGGCTTGCGACATCAGCAAACGTGACATAAACAAAGACTCAAGAAGTGCTTGCCCCTGGGGCTTGACCTTGAGCTGTGCCTGAAACTGAGACTACCACGTGAATGAGCCTGAGCTAGCCTGCTGGAGGATGCTACCCACCCCCAAAACAACCTGCCGACCACCAGATATTTGAGTGAGGTCATCCTAGATCATGCAGCCACCAGCTGACCTGCCATCTGGACACAGATGCATGAGAAATTCTAGCAGAGACCAGCCAAAGCATACCAGACCAGAACTGCCCAGCCAATCCACAGAATGGTGAGAAATAATAAAATTCGTTGTTGTAACCCACTAAGTTTTGAAGTCCTTTCTTACACAGCAAAAACCAACATACAATTGTGTATATATGCATATATTTATGTATATATGCATATTACATACATACATACTCACTACCTACATACAAGCACACATGCTCAATTATCCTTTTTCTCTCCTTTTTTCCACTTTATATAGGCTCTAGTATATATTGTAGTTGTTAACTATATATTTAGGCTTCAGGTTATATGATATCAAGTCAGAATTGTCACTGAACTAGAAGAGGAATAATATGACCTAGAGATGCAGTGACTGATGAAATTTGGGCCTCCCCTTTGGGGCAGAAGGGTAATAAGCACATTTTAATTTTTGCAGAGGATAGTTGCATTAGGTTAGAAAAGAGCAAGTTGTGGGGCAGGTCTGGTGGCATAGCAGTTGAGTTCATGCACGCCACTTCGGTGGCCCGGGGTACCGGGCATGGACCTATGCACTGCTTGTCAAGCCATGCTGTGGCATGCGTCCTATATATAAAATAGAGGAAGATGGGCATGGAGGTTAGCTCAGGACCAATCTTCCTCAGCAAAGAGAGGAGGATTGGTGGCAGATGTTAGCTCAGGGCTAACCTTCCTCAAAATAAGAAAAAGACAAGAACAAGTTGTTGTTGCCATGGTTGTTTAGATATATGGGAAGAAGGGCGTGTATGGCTGTTGAGTAGCCCAATGAAGGAATGTAGCAGATAATGAGGAGTGGTAGCTCAATAGGCATTCTAATCCCCCTTCCACAGTGCAGAGGCTGGAAAGCTAAAACTACATTTCCCAGACTCACTTGCAGCTAGAATTTCTGCTTTACAGTCTGCTAATAAGATGCACTGAAGCGAAACAGGGATTGGCTTCTAAGGATGGGGAGAGAGGTGGATGCCCAGGTTCCTGGTGTGGGCTGTGGCAGAGGTGGCGCGCATCTGGCCAGGAGCCGTGACGGCTGTTTCTGGTTCTGCCACTTCCCGCCTGGGGCGGAGGCGGCGCTGCTCTAGCAGCCTACCCTGGAGCGTAGCTTCGAGAGCCATAGCAGCCTCGAGTCTGTTTCTTTACCTCTCGCAACAATTCCATAAGCCATTCGCTATCCTGCTGTACATCCCTCTCTCTGCCCCTGAACCCTGGCCAGATGTGGAACGATGCTTCACCGCCACAAGGATCCGGCCCCTCACGTTCTTAGATGCTGCCCTGAGTAAGAGGAAAGGGAACCAGACAAATGTGAGCGAGGTTAAGAAGTACCTAAAGGGGTTGTATAAATTTTTGACTAAGACTAAATTTACCAGATTGGACTAAAATTGCAGAATTTTCCCACCCACTAGCCAGCAGGTGGGAGACTTGAGAGGAAAATCCCAGCACTATTAGAAAACCAAGACTGCATTTTCTCTGTTCATATGACTGTGTTTCCATTTATGCCTGCCATATATGTGTCACCTCATTTAATCCTTCCGACAACCCTGAGTTAAGGACTATTATTACCTCCATTTCAAAGATGAGGTAACAAACTCAGAGAGATTGCACCCAAGGTCAGACAGCCTGCAAGCGTAGAGCAGAGATTGTAACCTAGACAGGGTGTCACTGAGCCTCACTCTTCACCACTGTGCTCTCCCGCCCCCAGTTTTCCCCTCCCTGCCTCTTGGCCTCCACTCAGGTCCCCTGTGTCCTTTGCTTCCCTCCCCTTTCGAAGTTGGCTGAGTCGTTCACACACAGGTAGGGACTACTGCTGAGGCTGTTAACTTTGGCAGGCAGGGGTGTTATCACTTTAGTAGCATCAAGATCCTCTTCAAGCTCTAAGGATGAAACTTCAGACGAAAGTAAGCAAGCAGAGTGACATGTGTGGGTCCTTCCTGGGTTCCGGAAAATCACCCCACAGTCACCTAGTCTGAGAAGTGCCTTTCCAGAAACTCACTGTCTCCCAGCTGACAGCCCCCAGCCACCCACCGCCTCCCAATCCCCCTACCAACAGGAGAAAAATCCACCCAAGGTGCACCTGCCGACATCCACTCCACCCCTAGCCAGGGTGCATCCAAGAGGCAGCAGCCTCTGGGAAACAGCAGGTCTGACAGTGGGAGTAGGTGGTGTACGTGTCACGGATAATTTCCCTGATCCTCCATCAGCCACAAGGAAGCAGCTTTGTGGAGAAGCCTAGGAGAAAACAGCAGTCAACTTGCGTCTCCATCAACCCTGACTTCAAGTTACTAAAATCTATCACTCTCCCCACATCTTCAAGGGAAGGTGTTTAGGTGAGGGTGCATCCGACAGGAAACTGAAATATTAATGAAAATTAGTCTTTGGTTATTTTTTTGATAAATAAGATGTCTTCTGATACTAGGTTTCAGTACAAATGAGTTGTCAAAGCATAAGCAAAAATTTGCATCCAAGAAAAGGATTAAAAATGAGGAAATTCTGTTCATTCCATTAATTTTTTCCTGTGACTTAGAGAAAACTACCCCTGCTGAACGTAGCACTGGTATGGTGTCTTCAGCAGTTGGGAAGGGAAGTCCTTACTTCAGGGTAACAAACATTTTCGAGCACATTCTTTATGCTCTGCGCTGGGTGCTAAGGATGCATTCAGACATGGTCTTGCTTTCAAACCAATTAACTTTTCCAGGGGAAACATATCTGTCAAGGACTGAGCACAAAATAGCATAGAATCATAGCAAAGAACAAGCTCTTCAGCCTCGCATAGACATGAATCCACATTGCTGCTTAAATTTCCACTATCTAGGAGAGCTTCAGTTCACTCATCTGAAAAGGGGATCCTAATGCCTGCCTCTTAGTGTTGTCATGAAGGTTACATGCTAAAGTAAAACTCGGCGCCACTCCCACTCTTAAAGCCTTCTGTGTGGATGCTGTGCGTAACCCAGATCCCCAGAGGCACTCATCCGCCAGCCTCTGAGAGTGTCCTCTGCTGAGGGCTCACAGCTGAGCCCCTCCCCAGATGTTGCCTTCTGCCAAAGGGAGCTGCCTCAGTCAAGGCTATGTGACCCGTGGGGGTGGGAGGTGGGGGTATGCATATAAAATGATCTTTTGTATCGAGTTATAATTCACATTCCACAAAAACTCGTCCTTTTAAAATACAATTCAGTGGGTTTTAGTGTATTCATAAAGTTGTATAACTATCATCACTACCCAATTCCAGAACATTTCCTCACCCCAAAAAAATACCCTAGATACCCTGTGCCCATTAGCAGTCGTTCACTCCCTATTCCCCTCTCCCCTAGCCCCTTGCAACCATTAATCTACTTTCTTTCTCTGTGGTCTGTCTATTTGATAGTTCATCTGAATAGAATCATACAATAAGTGGCCTTTTCTGTCTGGCGTCTTTCACTTAGCATAATGTTTTCAGGATTCATCCATGTTGCAGCATGAATCAGTACTTCATTCCTTTTTATGTTTATCTGTACATCAGCTGACGGACATGTGGGTTCCACTTTTTGGCTATTAGGAATAGTGCTGGTATGAACGTTCATGTACAAGTTTTTGTGTGGACGTCTGTTTTCACTTCTCTTGGGCGTATATCTAGGAGTGGAATTGCTGGGTCATAAGGTTAACTCTATGTTTAACTTTTTGAGGAACTGCCAGGCTGTTTCCCAAAGAGGCTACCCCATTTTACATTCCCACCAGCAGCATATGAATGTTCCACTTTCTCCACATCCTGGCCAATACCTGTTAATCGTCTTTTTTTTTTTTTTAAAGATTTTTTTTTTATTTTTTCCTTTTTATCCCCAAAGCCCCCCGGTACATAGTTGTGTATTCTTCGTTGTGGGTTCTTCTAGTTGTGGCATGTGGGACGCTGCCTCAGCGTGGTCTGATGAGCAGTGCCATGTCCGCGCCCAGGATTCGAACTAACGAAACACTGGGCCGCCTGCAGCGGAGCGCGCGAACTTAACCACTCGGCCACGGGGCCAGCCCCTGTTAATCGTCTTTTTGATGTAGCTATCCTAGTGAGCTGGAAATGGTATCTCATTGTGGTTTTGATTCGCATTTCCCTGATGGCTAACGATGTTGAGTATCTCTTCATGTGCTTATTGGTCATTTGTATATCTTTTTGAAGAACTGTCTATTCAAATCCTTTACCTATTTTTAATTTTAATTTACTTATCTTTTTGTTGGTGAGTTGTAAGAATTCTTTATATGTTCTGGATACTAGATCCTTATCAGCTATATGATTTGCAAATAATTTCTGCCATTCTCTAGGTTGTCTTTCACTTTCTTGATGGTATCATTTGAAGCACAAAAGTTTTTAATTTTGATGAAGTCTAATTTACCTACTTTTTTGTCAATAACTGATTTTTGCAGAGATCCAAAATGTCGTCTCCCTTGTGTCAACTCAGGACTGAAAGGCCGTCTCAGCCCCGGAACTCCCCAGGGCATGGGCTGAGGTCTCTGTTGCAACTGCATTACAGTTCCGCTTCTCCCCTGCCCCGTTCTGCTCCCCTCCTCCATGGGTGTTGCTGCTAAGAGCACTCACCAATAGCATCTGCGTGAATGTCTCGGTGTCTCAGTCTCTTTCTTGGGGAACCTAACCTTAGGCACTTTCACTGTCTTCCCATTGATCTGAAGAAAGAGAATTGCCTCCTCCCCATGATTTCAAGGCCTTCAGTGACGTGGCTCCTGGCCAACTCTCCAGCCACATCTCTCTCTACGTTTCCCTTATACTCTATGATCCAGCCATACTAAACTACTGGTATTTTCTCAAAAAGGCCATCTCTCTAGGCTCTGGGCCTCTGCACTTGCTATTCCTTCTTCCTCCCTCCCCAACACCTCTGTCTTTTCCTTCACCTGGCTAACATTCCCCATCCCTCCAAAGTAAAGTCTTAGCTTACCATCACTTCCACCAGGACACTTTCCCTGACCCTTTAGTGTGCGTCCACAGGCCCCTTTACTTCCCCTTACATTTACCATACTGTATTGTAATTACTTCTTTATTATTTTATCTGCACAACTCAATGTGACCCCCACTAGGACAGTGGCCTTCTCATTTACACCATATCTCTAGAGCTGGCACAGAGCCTGACATCCAGGAAGGGCTGGATAAATACATGTTGAATGAGTTGATATGTATTGAATACACAGAAAGTACAGAAGCAGCCCAGAGAAGGCAGGGACTAACTAGGGACTTCTCGGGGAGGGGGTAGCTCCTGCGCGGGGCTTCAGAGTGCACAGGACCCTCGCCTACCACGGGAGGGCTCCACCGATGCCACCCACAGTTCTGGAGCCTACTTCGGCACCCCCATGTTGTGTAGTCAGCACCACAAAAAAGCCCCTTTCTCCCACTCATCCCACGCATCTTTGGGCCTCCCTGAGTCCACTCGGGGCCAGTCCTCCTGCCTTCACAAGATCCTGGTGCCTAGCAGTTTCCCAGATCCAGGCAGGAAATTTCTACTAGCAGCTGCTAGAAATCTAACCGCCCTTTCTGGGACATACATAAAGCCTCCCCTGGATGCCTGGAGACGCTTTTATGGGCTTCCTTATCAGGGCTCTGCAGAAGTCATGGGCACCAGGATAGACGGTTCCTTAGTCAATCATTCAAATAGGAGGCCAGGTGACATTAAAATGACGGATCTGTAGCTGAAAAATACATTTGGATGCCCTCTGTAGCTCAGCCTTTCCCCCAGGGGTCCCCTCACCTCAGGTCCAGGCTGCTGCATTAAAGGGGAGGTGAGGCCCAGATCCGGAACAAGGCCCTCAAGGGGGCTGTTAGCTCCCCAAGATGGTGGGCTCCCTCCCCACTGGAGTGTGATGCCTGTGCTGACCTGTCCATCCTCAGAGGACCTGGGGGAGCACCTGGCTTTATTACCAGGGTCACAGTGCTGGTAATTGTGGGCAGGAGTTTAAACGCACACTGTCCAACTCAGAGCCTGAGCTCAGCCATTATGCTATATTGTCACACGATACTTGGAGACGAGATCTTCTGGTTCTCACTCCACCCTCTCCACGCTGCCACACATCCTCCTCACCAGATGCAGGGAAGGCCCAGGCCTCTCCAGCTCAGATATTCCTCCTGGCAGCTCCATGGCCAGGGCTGGAGCTGCAGCTGCACCTAGTGAGAACAGACCTGGGACAGCCCCTCAGCAGCCAGACTCTACATCATTTTCATGACCTCCTTCAGCTCAGCACAGCTCAGATGCCACATGATGGGCCACCATTGAATGTGAGGACGTCCTGAAAGAACAGGAGGACAAAGTAGTTGGGAAAATTGCCTCCAAGAGGCCAACACCAAACCTCAGCCGCCTCCACCTCCCACTTTGCGGCTGAGAAAGATTTATGGTGTTGCACACATGGGACATTCTTGAGATAAAGGTCATAGATCTTGCAGCTGACAAGGCTCCTCAATCAGCACTTCAGGAAAACTTCCACGGCTGATAAATGAGCTGTCCCGAAAGCCTCAGTGACAGGCTCCTAAAGGTCTCCAAGCTTAGGATTTCTCATTCATCCTGCAAGAGGGACAACCACCCTTGATGCCAATATGGCAAGGAAGATGGCTGAGTGAGGTTCTGAGAGGAAGCTTGCCCTGCCCAGCTCTATCCCAGGGCCCACACTCTGTATGCTCAGCAAATGCCAGGCACACAGGGAGCATCATTAGCCCTCACAGACAAAGGGCCCTGCATACAGTCAGTGTCCAGCCAAAACATCTGCAGCAGCAGATACTAGGTGATGGACCAAAAGGATGTAGACTTTGGATCCAAGAAGGCAAAGTCCAAGCTGACTGGTGGAGACGGAGACACGTGGTGCTTGCAGTCAGGAGGCTGACAGGAGCTGTGACTGGTCAACATCACTAGTTGCTTACCCAACATCATTCTCCCCTTCCTTCTCCCAGGTGGAACTCTGAGTTTATCTGGAACAGCAACATGCCCAGGTAAAAGTATCCACCTCCCCTGACTCCCTTGCAGCTAGAAGCACCACAAGACAGGTAAGTGGCGTTCTACTAGGGATTTCTGGGAAGGTTTTACTTTCCCATCACAGGCACTGCCCCTTCCACCTTCCCCTCCCTTCTTTTTCATGCCTTTTTGCAGATATAGAGCATCTATCTTGCAACATGCTAAGGATGGAAGAGCAGAAAGACAGAAGGACCCGAGATCCCAGTGACATCATGGAACTGCTGTGCCAGCCCTGGAATGCCTACCTAGACTCATGGTTATGTGAGCAAAATAACCCACTCTTTGGGTAAGCCACTGTTATTTTGCTGTCATGTGGAGCCAAACACAATCCTGGGTGATAGAGTCCAAGCTCTTACTGACTCTGGGGATTTGAGTGAATTGCTTAACCTCTTTCTAGCCTCAATTTCTCCATCTGTACAAGGGAATGATGAGAGTAACAATCACTACCACTAATAAATCACCCACTATGTGCAGTTACCATGCAGAGTGTTTCATGTGCACCACCCACTGCAGTGAGAAAGTGACCACCGTACACAATACGTAGAGACATACTGCACCAAATAATACCTGCCTTAGCTACCTTGCTGGGCTTTTCTGAGAATCAAACCACATTTGAAATGCCTTAGTAATAGAAATAGTTACACATGTGCCTACTAAACCCCACATTCCCTGGAATCAATGGGGTTGAAGCTGGGAAGATGCCCTACTCCTACAGCAGGAGTAAGCCCCTGAGAATTGTGCCCCCATGCCCACCCATTGGATGGAGGAACAAAAGGGATTTAAACACAGTTGTGCAAATAGAAAAAAGCCAAGTGGTTGCCAAGTGAAACCAGGCCCCTTCCACATTGCTTCACAGAGGGCCCTCCTCCAAAGATTAAACCCCAGCTGAATTCCCCAGCCCAGACAAGACCCTGGGGCCGAGAGCTTGTCTCCTTTCTTGTGTCTTTCTTCCCTCCACTCGCACTCCTGGCTCGTGGTGACCTGCATGCAGTCAGGGCCTTCTCAGCACTGTCACTGTAGGAGACTCAGTCTCTCATTCTAGAGGATGCTCGGCCTGGCCCAGCCTGGCCTCCCTGGGACCTACTGTGGCTATCTTCTATGGTTTAAGGTCTTCTCATGTTGTCTTCTCCACAAGCTCACAAAACCCATGTTGGCATCCATATTTTACAGTTGAGGACATTGATGCTGAGAGGTGAAGAGACTGGCTCAAAGCCACAGCATCACCTTACCAGAAGTCACATTTGAACCCACGGCTCCTTACTCGGAAGCCTCCGACCTGAAGTGTGAGGCTGACCTGTATTCTGCCACTTTAAGAAATGATTCTGGCTCTCTCTCTCTCTCTCTCTCTCTGGGTCTCTGCCTCTGTATTTCGGTCTGAGCGGAGTCTCTTCTCTGGCTGTGTGTGCATGTGTGTATGTGTCTTTCTCATTGTGTTTCCGTCTCCCTCTGTTCCCATCTCTGCGTGCCTCAGTCTCTTTCTCTTGTTCTCTGTCTCTCTTGCTCTGTGTGAATCTCACACCCTTTGCCCAGTCCCTGTGAGTCTGTCCCTCTCTCTGGGTGTGTGTGTTTCTCTCTCCCCTCTCACCCCAGCCCCCACTAGCATCCATACCTGCTGTTTACCAACACTGTCCCTAACAAAACTCTAACCTCCTTGTCCACAGGGACCATCTGCTTTGTTGGCAGTTGCATCGCGAGTACCTGGCACAAGGTAGAACATAGATGCTGAATGTATTTTTGTTGAATGAGTAACTAAGTGTTTGTTGAACATCCTGTGAAGGGAAAATAAAAGATTTCCAACACTGGGAAAAACAGTGGGGTCTCTCTTAGAGGCACCTGGGAACGGGGAATGGGAAGGGAAGGAAACAAAGGGAAGGAAAGAGGTCTAAAGCCGACTTTTCCAGTCCTTGTAAAGCATACAACTAGGGGATCCGTAAACCATCTTTATCATGTGTGTTCACTGGTGGGGCCAAGCGGCCTAAGAACTTAAAAACACACATGGCATCGTGGTCAAAACCACTTCCACAGAAGATGTGGGTTCAGAACCCAGCTCCCCACTGTGGCTTGGCCTCTCTGAGCCTCATCTCCTCACCAGTAAAGTGGGAGAAAGAACAGGACCTGGCAAGTAGCGTAAATGCTTATAAGGACAGAAGAGCCCTAAGTTTACAGCTGAGGAACTGAACTAAGGCCCAGAGAGGGAGAAGGCTGCCCTGCAGGTCACACAGGCGTGAACAAGGCCTCCTTCCACCCCATCAGTTGAGGACTCTAATACCTGAGGAGGAGTCAGGGCCTCTAGCCACCTGGGAGCTTAGAGAAGCCTTCGAAGCTGGAGTGACCACAGGACAGGCGTCTCTGAGAGACCAGGACTGCCATGACAGGAACACCTCTCCTCTCTGTTCACCCCAGAAAGGGTTGTGACCCTCAGTCACTGCCTTTCCTCAACCCCATAGCAACCTCAGGTGCTGGCCGGCAGGCGTGGGCCCTGGAGCCTTCACTGGGCTCGTGGGAGACCTGGCTCTGCCGCAGGCACTAACAGCCCACTTAGAAACTGCCCATGAATAACAGCCAGCTGCCTTTCCACAGCTTCAAGCTCCAGCCTCCCCATCTGCAAATGCGGGGCCTGGATTTGACCATGTCTGAAGTCCCAGCCAGGTGCCCCTTCCCATGGGTCCTGACATGGAGCATTATGGGAAAGCCGCCTGGGCAGAAAGGATAGCCAGTGAGGAATGCAGACTGCTCAGTGAAAACCACATGAGGCAGACAGAAATGGAAGACTTTGTATTAAAATAAACTAGCTATTTAGGGTCAAAAGACCCTATTTGTAAACTGTAGAAAAACTACCAAATATGATTTCACGCTGGAACTTTTCCTGGGTAAGGGGAAACCAGGCCAACAGGGCCAAAGGGAGGGAAAGGTGTGTGTGCTCAATAAGCCCTCATTGGCTCATGAGTCCCTCCCCAGGGCCCTCTCAGAGGCGGTGGCCAGGCCCAGAGTGAGCGAGCCCACAGCAGGTTGGCGGCAGAGCAGGTCTCCAGCCTGGCTCTGGGCTCTGCCTCACTACCTGCCCTTGAGGGCCAGACATTGCAACCTCCTAGCTCCAGAATGTGCCCATAGGGTACAGCCCTCTGGGATTTGAGGATGACACAACTCGACAAGCAGCTTCAATAGGAGGATGGGGGCTGCATCTCTTCTCAAGGCTCTGTGTGACCTTGGACCAGTTAATTAACCCCTGTGATCCTGTGAATTGGGCATTACCTACCTGCGTGAGGCGTTGTGTGGATTAACTGGAATTAAAGAGCTCTGGACAGGGCCTGGCACACAGTAAATGCACAATAAATGCTAGCTACTATGGTTATTGAAACAGTTGCAGCCTGAGCCCTCTTCTCAGGGTGATTCTCAAACTCAATTGTGGGTCAAAAGATCTAGTAGTTTCCATCTGGGTCTGCTCCACTGCTCACTTTCAACAGACTCTAAAATAAATGGATTCACCTCTCTGGGCCTCCTCTGTCCCAGAGAGACACAAATTCCTGCCCACAGGCCCGCCCACTGTTGTGGGGCTCAAAGAAGCCTGCTCTCATCATTCTGAAAAGGCCAACTGCTCTAGAGATGCAAAGGGCGAGTGGCGCCAGCCCTCCCACTCACCACTCACCCACATGGGGTGAAAGACCAGAGGCTACAGCTGGAGGCCAGCCCAGGGGAGAGGGAGGAGGTGGCGGAGGTGAAGGCACCGCCACCTGAGTCCTCACATGCTTTTCTTTCTTCTCCACAAATATTTCCTGAGTGCTAGGCACCAAGGATGCAGAGTAAGTCAAGCAGGCTTCATCCTCCTGGAGGTCAAAATTTACTTTTCCAAATGTGGAGAGGGATCTGGCCAAGAGGCTCCCTCTCATCCCTGGGTCTCTCCAGCTTGAAGCTGAGCCTGACCCCTCTGTGCTGTCCATCTGTCACCTGGAACAGGGTGAAAGGGACTGGGACTGCCCAGTGTGTTAACCAGAGCAGGAGCCCAGGTCCCTGAAGGAGCGGGTTTGAGAAGTCACAGCCACGGCAAACCCCAGACCCACTTCATAAGAGGCTCACCTCCCACCCAGGGAGGCCCAGCTTAGCTTCAGAGCTGACTCCCATGGACCACAGGTACTCGAGAGGAGGAGTCCAGAAAGGGGTGAGTCAACAGGAGACATCTGGCCTCCAAAGGGGCAATGCCACCTCCGTCGGAGGTTGTCACGGGGATAAAAGGCCAAGTTATAAGGCATTTAGCGGGTGTCTGGCGCAAAGTAAGTAAACAACCAATATTGGGTACTGCTACTATCATCGCATGGTATGATATGACTACCGTCAATATAAGATGGGGACATTGTTGGTCCAACTGGCCTGAAAAGTTGGGCTTCAGTAATTTTCTTGAGCCATGTTTGCACTCCCCAGGGACCCCTGGTGCCTTCCTCTCCTTGGTGCTCCTCAGCATGCCCTCCTCCCCTCATCACCGCCTCATGGCTGGAGTGATGGAGGACTAAGGACACAGCCTCTGGAGGGCAACCAATAATCTGGCTCCATCACTTTGTAGCATTGCTACCTTAGGCAAGTTATTTAACCTCTCTGCATTTCATATCTTCATCTGTAAAATGAAGATAATACTAGTAACTTGGAAGACCACAATGAGGGTTAAATGCGCTGATGTAAGTAAAGCCCTTAGAAAAGTGCCCGGCACATAGTGAGTACAGTCACGCATCGCTTAATGACAGGGGCACGTTCTGAGAAATGCATCGTTAAGCGACTTCGTCGCTGTGCGAACATCATAGTGTGTACTTACATAAACCTAGATAGTATAGCCTACCACACACCAGGCTGTCTGGTACTCATCTTATGGGACCGCTGTCGTGTGCGCAGTCCATCACTAACTGAAATGTTGTCAAGCAGCGCATGACTGTACTCAATAAACATTAACTATTATTACTATTTCATATGTTGATATTTTATAAACATTTAATAAATAGTTGTATACATTTAATAAAATTTTATATATTTAATAATAAAAACATTTAAAAAAACTATAAAATCTCTAGGTCTTATAATGAACATTTTAAAATCAATGTTTATTTACCGCTGAATCTCTGTCTCCTCCTCCCCATGCCGGAGACCAGTACACCCACCTCACAATGATCACCGGGCAGCTGCCCACACCACTGAACACGTACTGGAGGAACTGGCCTCTCTGGGCCTCGCTGAAGAAGGTTTTTGTGGGTCTGGCACTGTGCTGAGGCCAGAGAACAGAGGCCAAAGGAACCCAGACCCTGCCCAGCCGACCTTAAGGGGAAAATTTTAAAATTTGAAGACAGCAGAAATAAGTCTGTCCTTTTCATGTCTGAGGCATAGTGAGAGGCTGGACTACAGAAATGAAATACCTAGAAAGGTTCTCACAGTTTGGCTTTTATTAAAATTAAAGTAACATACAGTATGGGAAACTAGAACACAATTCCTGTTAATATAACACATCCAAGGAACTGTTTCTTCAGCTATCACTGTAACAGATCAAGCATGTAACAAGTGTTCTTTTACAAGATATACGGTCCCTAAAATCCAAGCAGAGGACACCAGATCAAGGACCTTACCCATGCAATGTGTTGTATGGGGTATCAGTGATCGAGTCTGCCTGCCTGTGGACAACCACACAGACAGAGCACCCACACAGACATACACATTCAAGTGTCTTGAGTTTTCTTTCGGAGAAAGTATTTTACACATCATGTACAAGTTAAACAAGAAGTCCAACAAGGGTCCTTTATTGCCACTGAAAAAGGGGAAAAATAATTTGAAATCTCAAAACCAAAGGCAAGAACAAAGCACTAGAGCAATTCATTTCTCCAAACACCACAGACCCATGCATTTCTGCCGCGGCTGACACCATATCCACGAGTCACCGCACCCCATGACAAAGGCTGCACAAGGGCTACGAGGCTGTGATTATCCACCACGGAAGAAGCCTCTTCCATTCCCAGATGTCAGAAGTGCTGCCGGCTCCCCTGCTTGGTCAGTAGATACACAGCACAGCTGAACTTGAGGGGCTTAGGACTCTAAGTAGTGCAAACACTTAAAAAAAATTACATTCCAACCTCCTTTCTTCTCCAGGCAAACAGAGCCTTAGAAATTCCAGCTAACTGGAATACGAGTTCATTCAACCTCCCAACTTGATCCAACAAGGTGCAAAGGGAGAGCATGGAGGCAATTCAAATGGCACCTGTCCCAATAATAATAAAAATAAAGATTTTTTTTAAACGAGGCTAGTGATACATAAGTACACAAAATAGAGCCTGGAGTGTAGACACAGCTCAAGAAACAAGTTACAAGTGTAGTATGAGCATCTGCAAAGCGTATGCTTAACACATTCTTAGGGGGTCGTGAGGAGTGACCCCTCTTTTAAAGTTCACAGACAATATGCCTCCAAAAGACATGTCATCCAGCAGCAAAGGCCTTAAGCTGTTGGAAGCTTCAGAAGAACAAGGGGACAGAAGAGAACGAGGACTGGTCCGCTGGACCTAGGAAACTACTAGAAGTATAGGGCGGCAAGTAGGCCCTTCTCTGGGCTTCCCCACACCATGGCGTGCCAGGCTCAGTGCCAGGCAGTGAGAGCTGCCAGGAGATGGGCCAACTAGCCTCACCCCTGTGGAAAGCAGACTCCCAATAAAGTGGACAGGCAATCTAGATGCGTAAGTGCTGAGTCAAGCTTAACATTAGTCCCTAAGCGATTCAAGAAACATTAGTGATTGTGTTTTTAAATTCAGCAATCTCCCTTGAATATGGTGCAAGAAAGAAGTCAGAGAGTCAAAGAGACTTGTCTATCTGGAGCTACTGAAAAATCAGTTTTTGGAGGGTGAGAAACAAAGGGAAGACAGCTAAAGGCGTGAAGTATGTTTGAGAGTGAATGACATATAGAACACAACATTTCATTATCATGGACAATAAAAAGCAATTCAAATATCTTGAAAAATTATCTTATAAAAATATCTACATTAAAATTTTAGCCTGAAAGCTATAGCTTCAATTTTATAAAAAGGCAATCTTTGAAAGGATCTGGCTCAGGAATATATAAACTTTACACAACAGATATCAAAGTAAGACAGCTCAAAAAGCATCTTAGGGGATATTGCAACTGGTTTGTCATGAAAGAGAATTAAGTATTCTTATTGCATAGCAGAAAATGAGGTCACTTTCATTTGCATAATACTGCAACTTTTTAGATGGAGAGATGCCATTGGGTACTTATGAGAAATAACTTTGGAATTCAGAGTCTGACTTCTATGTCGTCCAAATCAGTATCCAAGTGGTGTCTAAGCTGCTTGTAACCTTGGACCAAATTCCATTTCATCACTGTGATCAGATTTCAGATACACCACTGGCAAAGCTGCATTCACAAGCAGTTGTGGCCACCTGAATGGGGGCACTGGGGGTTCACCTACCACGTGGCCAGCACAGACTTGAAAGTAAGTCTGTTGTGTCCACTGTGGAGAGAATCGTACCAGGTGATAAAGAGACAGCAGGTTTTGGATGGCATCTGTGGGCAGCTGAACAGATTGGCTTTTTGGTGATGACGTACCAGTGTTCTAGTCCCCATGAGAAAGGACACACGAGGATGAAATGAACATGGCCTCAGCAGCACTACGGCAGGGGCAGTGCCTCCTGGGAAGGGAGATGTGAGGTGGAACCAATAGCAAAAATTCAAAAGCAGAAAACATAGCTGGCTAGCTTTCAGGGAAGGGACCCTTTCTGGGACAATGACACACAAACCGTAGCCTCCCCAACACAAGCATGAAAGCCCAGCTCCCAGGGGCTGGGGAGGGGATGGGGAATTCACCTTTCACCTGAAATCAGGTGTTGTGCAAATAACACACATCAGGCCCCAGCCCCCAACCTCATCCCCACCATCCACACACACTCACCAAAACAAAGTCCCAAACCCTCCTCAGAGAGGGAGGAAGAACATTTGGAACAAAAAGCTCATTCCATCAGCCTCCGATCCAGAGCCAGGCAGAGCTCTGAAAACACAGGCATCCCCAGTGCTGGGTGAGACAGAGCACCCAACTAAAAGCATGGCTGATTCCTTTGGAGACATTTCTTCCAGCTCCACCGAAGCTGGATATTTTAGTCTCTTCCCAAGGTTACTAAAAATTCTGGGTGCCTTGGTGCTCTCCAGATGTCTCGCTGAAATAACAGCTGCTCAACATCAGAAGGAGAAGTTCCCTCTTCAGGAGAGTTGAGTGTTTAGTGCACAATAAACATACAGTAAATACACGAAGTGGCCGACTAGCCAGGGAGGGCCCTGGGTTTTGGTTGGGGTCGTGGCAGGGGGGTGGGGGAACACTAATCTCCTGCAATATCTGCTTTGAAGTAGCCCAATTGTGTCAAAAGTTCAACATCAGGGTCTATAAAGGCCCCCACCTCCCTGCAGGTGGACCTTGGCATCATGGAGGGTCAAACCCCAGCCCCCAAAGTGGGAGGACTGTTCTCGAGACACAAGCCTTCCCCTCCTTATGCCAGAAATTCCAACATAAGCAACTTGCTAGTTTAGAAAGAGCACAGCTTTAAGGTTATTTTTTTAAAATACAAATGACTCCATGTGCCCTCGAATACCCGCCTCCAGATGCTTGAAGTTCTGTCATTAATAATTTTACCTGTGAATTAGCAAAGCTCTCATCAAGCTCCTCTCTTAAAATGCAAGTACCCCTCAGAGAGATCACACATCCAAGGCCTACCACCATCTCCTCCCCTAACAGGGGAAGCAAGGAGGAGGCAGGTGTTCAGAGGGTTGGAGAGAGGGTACATGCCCTGGAATGGGGGAGAGCACAAGGAAAGGATATCAGACAGACATGACCATCATCACAAAGCGCTGAGGGCCAGCCCCAGCAAGCATACTCCTTTGAAGGCATCCATGTCCATCCAAATCACACATGACCCCATCCAATGCAGAGACAAACCCAGCTTTGGATTTGGAGGTAGGGTGACCTTTTACTCATCCTTTGAACCAGAACACTTTCGAGGGTAAAATGGGATGCTGTGAATAATTAAGCTTGGACTATAAGTGTAAATGGGGACTGTCCTATCCCGGGAAACCCAGAGGTAGGATCCTCTCTGAGATGATTATGGGCAGAGACTTTGGGTTTTGTTTTTGTTTTTCATGTATATCTTTTTCTCCAGTGTGTTAGTCATGGCTTCTATGAAAAGCTAGTTTTCCTGCTGAAAGACACAAAATCTCCCAAACCTGGAATCCATGACATCAAAGACCAGTGGCCTAAAGACTGGGCAGCTCTCTTCTGCTTCCCAGAGGAGAGCCCAAGGAAAAGCACCTGGCAGGGGAGTTGGGGACCCTTTGCTCCTAGTTCTGACGCACAAAGAACACGGTGCAGCTCTGAGCATGCCAGCTCCTCTGCAGACAGCGCCAGTAGTCAGGCCAGTGTGTGGGCATGGTCAAAGCACTGCCCCTCTAGCTAGTTATTTCTGGACATTCGTTGTCCAGCATGACCTCCAGCAGACAGCAGCTTTAGTAGTCTCGGGGGCCCAATGGGCAAATCCAGAAGAGAGGTTTCTGTGATTCGATTTTTAGCATAGGGGAAGGATCAGTAGTAAAGAAATCCAGTAGATTTTCACACACCCCCAACTCAGTGAAACACCATGTTCTACGCACAGACACACACACACACACACCCACAAACACACATATACACACACTGTCCCTGTAGAAACACAAAAAAGCCCAAAGGTGCCACCTGGAGCTATCAGGAGCCCACTGCTCAGGGCAGAGGCCAAAACACCTCAGGGAGCAGGAGATGGGTCACCGGTGTTCCACCAGCTCGCCACTCTGCCAAGTCAGAGGAGGGTGGCTCTCGCTCCACTGCAGACTCTTGCAGCGAGTGGCATCCAGCAGTCGTGGTCCCACTGTTCTGAGTCACAGGCAGCACCCCTCCCTTCCTCCACATCCTGGCATTGGGAGTTGGGGTCACAAGGGCTTGTGAATTACAGCAACACCTACGATGAAAGGGGGAGAAAGTTATCATCTTAGCTTCTCCAGTTATTCAGAGTCCCAAGGAGTTCATGAATCCAAGACAGCCCAAGCCACGGCCAAGGGAAATGGGCACAATTTGTATCCAAATATTGAAGGGCCTCTGGACTCAGGCTGCCAGCAGATGGCTGTTTCTCACTCGAACAGCCAAGTCCCCCACAAGATATGTGAGCCCATGAACATAGCCCTTCAACACCAGGTTAGTGTCTCACCCCACATCATCACATGGACTCACCTCGTATTGTAACCACTCCCCTTCCCAACCCCAGCACTCAGCTTAACGACGCTCAGCACCCTCAGTGAAAACCCAGAGGGAGCTCCACAGCTCTGCATTTGTATCATTTTCAGAGAAAGTGATGAGTTATTCACGTCTACTTTTAGAAGACACTAAAACGAACTGGAAAGAACAGTGCACTGACTTCATGGAAGTAAGAAAAACTGAATTCCCATCTTACTTCTGCCACCAGTCAAGCTGCACTGTGGCCTCAGACAAGTCCATTTATCTCTTTAGGTTCAGTTCCCATAATATTCAACGTCATCTAACTGAAAGAACCCTCCGGTGCTAAATTCTATACTTGGATAAACACTCTAGAGGAGCGATGTCAGCATCACAGTGGAGTGAGTTGTTCTCTCAGTCTCTCCCCTTTAAGTTACACCTAAATGGACAATCATTAACCAGCAGAGGACTCCCCGCACAGCACAACAGGACTTCCGAGAGGCCCACATAGCTATGCGTCTGAAGGTGGGTAGACTGGATCCTTGGGAGGCAGTAGAACTAAGTAACTGCACCCTTCCCAACCCCAGGGGCAGTGAGCCAGTTTGTGGGTCCTTACACAGCAGCTGTGCACAACTGTAGGAGGAGGCAGGGAAAGCTCTGCCTGTGCAATTGCTTGCAGAGTTGCAGCCCATCCACAGGATTGCTCTGCACCAATCGGTGGTGGCTTAGCCACCGTGTGAGTGCCCCTCACCCCAGTGCAGCACAGGCAAGAAGGTGCCCTGCCTGCTCAGAAGGCACCCCCACCCATGGAGACAGCAGCCTGAGGAACCCACTGAGTGGTGGGTCAGCCCCGACATGGGCACCTCTTGGCCTTAGTGCAGCACAGACAAGAAGGCATCCCACTCACTCAGAAGGCATGCCACTCGTGGAGCACAGCAGCCTGAGGGACCCACCAAGTGGCAGCTCAGCCCCAACATGGGTGCCCCCCACCTTTAGTGCAGCGCAGGCAAGAAGGCTCCCCACCTACTCAGAAGGCACCCCACTTGTGGAGCACAGCAGCCTGAGGGACCCACTGAGTGGCAGCTCAGCCCCTGCATGACTGCCCCTCCCGCCTGGCACCCAGCAGCTCAGCCAGCCCCCTGCTGAGCACAGAGGCCCCACCTATGATGCCCAACCCACCTGCCCAGTGCAGAGGCCCTGCCCACATGAGCACAACCTGCAGAGCAGCTGCAGCCAGTCCAGGGGAATGCAGAACAGCCCTACCAGCACAACTTCCAGCAGATGAAGTGAGATCAGAAAACACAGCTCCTGCCCACCCTCCAGCAGTGGGAGGAGGAATCTGCAACTTCATACTACCACAAATGAAGCAGCAAAGGACCACTTCATCAAACTCCATGAAGGCTACAGTAACACTTCAGAGCAGAAGGAAAATGACAAGTTTCCAGAAACCAATCCTGAACTCACAGAAATTTACAATCTAAATGACAGAGAATTCAAAACAGTTATCATAAAGAAACTCAACAAGTTACAAGGAAACTCAGGAAGACAGTTCAACGAGCTCAGGAATAAAATTAATGAGCAGAAGGAATATTTCACCAAAGAGATTGAAACTCTTAAAAAAAAAAATGACAAACAAACTCTGGAGATGAAGAAGACAATGAATTAGATAAAAAATAATCTAGAATCCGTAAAAAATAGAGCAGATTCTATGGAAGAACAGAATTAGTGATTTAGAGTATAGAAATCTAGAAATGCTTCAGGTGGAGGAAAGAGAAATAAGATTTTTTTTTAAATGAAGAAATTCTTTGAGAGACATTCAACTCAATTAGGAAAAGCAACATAAGGATTATAGGTATTCCAGAGGGAGAAAGGAGAGCAAAGAGCTTGTTCAAAGAAATAATAGCTGAGAACTTCCCAAACCTGGGGAAGGAGCTGGAGTTACAAGCACATAAAGCCAGTAGAACCCCTAATCACACAGATGCAAAAAGACCTTCTCCAAAGCATAGACTATTAAAACTGGCAAAAGCCAACGATAAAGAAAAAGTATTAATGGCAGCAAGGGAGAAGAAGAAAACCTACAAAGAAATCCTTATCTGGCTTTCTGAGGATTTCTCAGCAGAAACCTTACAGGCTAGGAGAGAATGGAACGATATATTCAAAATACTGAAAGACAAAAACTTTCAGCCAAGAATATCCAGTGAAACTATCCTTTAGATATGATGGAGAAATAAAAGCTTTCCCAGATAAACAAAAGCTGAGGGAGTTCACCATCACTAGACCTGCCTTACAAGAAACAATGAAGGAAGCCCTCCTACCTGTAACAAAAAGGCAAAGGTTTATAAAACCTTGAGCAAGGAGATAAATAGACAGAATCAGAAGATTGCAGATCTATATCAGAATAGGTCAGTAAACACTTAATTATAACATAAAAGACAAAGGGAAGGAAAGCATCGAAAATAACTATAAACATTTCAATTTAGGGGCTGGCCCCATGGCCCAGTAGTTAAGTTCATGCGCTCCGCTTCAGTGGCCCAGGGTTTCACTGGTTCAGTTCCTGGGCACGGACATGGCACTGCTTGTCAGGTCACATTGAGGCGGCGTCCCACATGCCACAACTAGAAGGACCCACAACTAAAAATACACAACTATGTGCTGGGGGGATTTGGGGAGAAAAAAGCAGAAAAAAAAAGATTGGCAACAGTTGTTAGCTCAGATGCCAATCTTTAAAAAAATAAAAAATAAATAACTATAAACATTTCAATTTAGTCACAAACTAACAACACAGAAAAGAATAATTTGTGACAATAATAACTCAGAAGGGAAAGAGGAAAGGGATGGAACACTCCATACATGTCTGTATGTGTTACAATTTTAGCCAAGATGAACCATACTCAATAGCAAACTGTGAATCCGTGTATGACTCTAAAATCTCACTGTAATATACTGAGATATGACTGATACTGTAGGCTGATTTAGCCAACTTCCTTCTACTTATCCTCTATTAATAGAGACTGGTAAATTATGAGTTCAGCTTCCCCACCTTGCAGCTGGAAGTGCCATGTGACCCAGTCCTGGCCCCCATGAAAATGATGCCAGCCTGCCAGTGCTACAGTTTGGGCTTTGTCCCTTGTCCTGCCTGGAATGCTCATGCAAGGCCCAAGGGGAAGCAGCAGCTGTTGATAAAGTTGGCAGAACAGAAAAGAGAGGAGAGACCTGATTCTTCAATGACAGTCTGGGCCACTAGACCAGCCATGGATTTCTTTCTGCCTGAGACAAACACACTCCTTCCTTATTTAAGCAAGTATCTGTCTGTTTTTGTGGTACCCACAGCTGAAGAAAATCCTAACTTACAAGTAAGCCCTACAGGTAAGGTGTAACTAGAACCTTATTTTAACATATTCCCATGACTATAAAATCTTCTGGTTGAAGACGAGATTGAGAGAACATTGCTCAAAGAAACCCCAGGATACCCTACAGTGAGATTCTGCTAAGACATTCATTTCATGCTTATTCCTGAATAAAGGTGCAGACATAAAAGCTCAGAGGCGGGCAGAACCTGAGTTCTCAGCCCCAGACGTATTGCCTGACCTTGAGGACATCTTGTCTGCACCCCAGGCTTCTCTTTCACAAAGTAGTATTTTTTTAAAAGCAGGTTCCTGTATTGCTTTTTTATATAAGCTTTATCTTTTGATTATAAAAGTAAAATATTCTCATTATGGAAAATTTGGAAAACGCAGAACACAAAGAAAAAAACTTTAATCCCTTCATACAAAGAGGATCACGATTATCTTTTTGGAATTTTTCCTGGCTTCTAATAATAGTCATGATCATTTACCGAGTGGTTTCTATGTGCCAAGCAGGCATTGTGCTAAGCGCATTCCAACTATTATTGCAATTCATTCTGAGAACAGCCCGAAGAAGCTTAGGATAATTTTATTCTCATTTTACAAATGAGAAAACAGATTCGGTCCTATGGTCACCTTGCCCCACATCCCAGGGCCAGTGGCAGAGCTGGGATGCAACGTCAGATCTGACTCCCACATCCACTTCCTTCAGCAGCAGCGCATCAAACCCCCGTGATGCAGCTACCTGACTGAGCTCTCGCGGCTCATGCACTCTGCATCCTCCTTTTTTAACCTCAGTCCATCACAAACATTTTCTCATGACATTAAAAACACTTCCACTGTGTAATTTCTCCACAATTTATGTAAGCATTTCCCTCATGTCATTAAGTAGGTCTCAGTTTTTTGCTATGATAAATAATGCTCCATTAAATAACTTTGTCCTAAATCTTCGGGTTTCAGGACATTTCCTTAGATTCTAAGATAATAGATTCACTCAGTCAATGGATCTGAACACAAATTGCACATCTCCTTGTCTCCTTCCCACCTACTTCTGGAGTGGGCAGACATGAAGAAATGGGCATGAAATATTCAGGCCATAGATCAAATTCTAACCTCTCACCCCTGAGCCTTCCCCTATCCTGAAGGCAGGTGTGGAGCCAGGGATCCCTCACTGGCCTCACGGCCTTGTACTAGAAAATGCCCTGTACTTCCCACTACAGCTTCGAAAAGAAAATGATAGTGCTGGGTTATTTAATAATTAACCATGAGAACAGAATCATTCTAGGACCAAAACGCCTCTAAAATCTTTTATACTTACTCAAGAAAAATCCTAAATGAGGGGAAAAAAGTGAAATAAGTTCATTGCAATTGAAGCCTTGTGTTGAGAGAATAGGATACAAACTCCTTTGAGCCTGCAAGGCACAATTTTCCTTCACACTGACATTCAAACAAGATGCAATGATTCACCTTTCTAATACAAAATGGTAACAAGAATACCATTGGAGTCCTAGTGTAGATTGAATGAGATAATGGTTGTAAAATACTTAAGATAATGCCTGGCACACTGTATGTACTCAATAAATAAATGTTAGCTCTAACTAGTCCAGTTTCTGGAAAACCAGATACAAGGAGCTGGGCTACATTGTGGATATATAGGCTTGCTTATATCCCTACAGACCCCCGACCTCAGCAGCACCAACTTTGATCCCATTCCCAGTACCTCACCAATCCCATCAAACACATTCCCCAAGAACAAGCCTCTACAGCAGCCTCACGCCTTACTCCTCCCTCCAGCCTCTTGCCTGGAATGCTTTATCTCTAACCCTGAGCTGCAGCAGTCCAAAGAGAATGGGCTTAGGAGTCAGACCTGGGTTTGAATTCTGACTCTGCCGTGTTTTAGTTGTGCGGCCTTGGGCAGGTTACTTAAACTCTCCAAACCTCAGTTTCATCATCTGGAACATGGAAGGGTGCAGTCCCAGTCCATATACGATGTACCTAACACACTGCCCCATGGCTCACAGAGGGGGTACCAGCAAAGGACAGCTACCTGCGTGACTGCAACACACCTCAAGTTTAATCAAGCCCCATCTCCTCCAGGAGGCGTTCCCTGACTCTGCCAGTTCTCACCTGTCATGTCCTAAAGCCTGTACAGTGAGTGCCACTTAGAACTTAAGCGTACATCATCTTGCATTTCCTGTTTTGTGTATGCAGGTCTTATCTTTCCAAGTTAATTTCTGGAAAGCAAGAACTGTATCTTACTCTATCTCCAAGCCCAGCAAAAAAACAGACCAGGAATGGCAATGAAATTCTAAAGCCTTCTATGACAACTCAAATTTGCTGGAAGAGACTCCCTGGAACACTGTGTTAAGAAGAATGCAGGGGCCGGCCCGGTGGCGCAGCGGTTAAGTTCGCACATTCCGCTTCTCGGTAGCCCGGGGTTCGCCAGTTCGGAAGTTGGCACGCCACGCTGTGGTAGGCGTCCCACAGATAAAGTAGAAGAAGATGGGCAGGAATGTTAGCTCAGGGCCAGCTTCCTCAGCAAAAAGAGGAGGACTGGCAGTAGTTAGCTCAGGGTTAATCTTCCTCAAAAAAAAAAAAAGAAAAAGAAAAAAGAAGAATTCAGAGGCTGCATTCAGGTTCACTGGGGAAACAAGTGCTAATTATGGGTATCTGTCATGGGCACAGAATGAAGGAGTGGTGACATCTGACAGTTATCTGCCATCCCTGGAGGAGGTACTCAGTCCCAAGTTAAGCAAGCTTTCCCCCACCGAACCCGCGCAGGGCCTCCGTGGGTGGGGATGGAGCACACTGACCTGCGTAGCTCCGCCCCGTGCTCATGTTTGTTGGCAGCAGCGTCCACTTGTCAGCGACGGGATTGTAGTACTCCACTGAAGCCAAGTTGCAGGATCCATCATCGCCTCCAACCACATACAGGAGCCCATTCACTGCACAGACCCCTGGAAATCGAACAGAAGCCATAGGAGACATTATAGCAGGAGCACAAGGGATCAGGTGGAGGAGGGAGAAATCTGGATTACCCCAGAGGCTCGTTTCCCTCCCCTTCGTGGTAGCAGAGAATCGGTTCCATGAGAGTTTGCTCAACAGAGGAACACACTGACAGCAGCCACTGGGCTCCGAGGATCCCCCTTTCTAACAAAGTCACTGCTCTGACCAGGGAGCTTTCACTGCTACATGGCCCCACAGATGCTCCCTGACCCGACCCTATAAATACGTAGAGCATTATGGACGGGCCCCTCTCTACCAGAACACGCCCACAGTCCATGCAGACTCCCCATATCCAGCCTGAGCTACGGAATCAGACAATTCAGGGAACTTGTCGCACGCTACTCCCACTCTGCTTGGACGTTTTTCCCTGACAAACCCTGTTATATCCATACTGTATGGCGCTAATGGTTGTAGCTGTGATCCCTTTATATGACTGGGGTCTAATCCCACACACAAAGCCCAGGGACGAGGCACTCCTCCCACCCCCTGATCTCAGTGAGCTGGTTTTGGGGCAAGGCCTCATGCAGCAGGGACTCAAGAGTAGGAAAATGTAATTATTGCTCATCAAAATTTTAAAAAGGCCATAATCCAATATGCTGTGTATCTTTTCAAAATTACATTAAAGGATTGAAGATGATTAAATAGTGAGAGTATAAAAGGCACCCCTTTCCTGGATGGTGTCAAAAGTACATGTGCTCTCTCTGACTCAAAAATTCCACTTCTGGCCTTTTACTCTAAAGAAATAATTTTAGATGCATGCACTGATTAACTATAAGGACCAGTTATAATAACCAAAGCATTACTTATAGGAAAGATGGAAATAACCTAAATGTCCAATAGTAGATTTGTTATTTAAACTATGATTAGCCATTGAAAATAATATGTAAATATATTTAGTGTTATAATAAGACATTCATGAGAGATTGTAAAGTAGATTAAAAAGGCAGATGATAAAACAGTATGACAGTGTGATTCCATTTTTGTTATAAAAACATAAAAATAGGGCCGACCCGGTGGTGCGGTGGTTAAGGGAGCACATTCCGCTTCAGTGGTCCGGGTTTCGCCAGTTCGGATCCCGGGTGCGAACATGGCGCCGCTTGGCAAGCCATGCTGGGGCAGGCATCCCACATTTAAAACGTGGAGGAAGATGGGCATGGATGTTAGCTCAGGGCCAATCTTCCTCAACAAAAAAAAGGAGGATTGGCAGCAAATGTTAGCTCAGGGCTAATCTTCCTCAAAAAAAATAAAAATAAAAATAATCTATATGTGAACGTGTATAAATACACACATTTACACCTGAACCTAATTCTCGAACTCTAGATAGACCAGCTGTCTTGAGGGTTCTGTAACTCCTTGCTCATGTGGCTTAAGGCCAAATGCCAAGTTATATCACAGCAGGCTTGGGCAATGAGCAAATTAATAAACACCCCTCTGTTTACACTTTCAACAAGTCAGCTACAAATGGGTTTAGTAAACAGGTAATTTGAGTATAAAGGAAATAAATCTGCCTGAAAGTCACCTGTTTGTCTTTCCAGCCTGGGAAGTTGGGCTAAGCCAACACTTTCATAGAGTAATTAGGCATAAAGTAAGATATTCCAACACAGGATGTGACCCACAGGACAAAGTCCTAAAAGGAAATCGCTTAATAGGGGTATCAGGTTCCAGGAATAAAAACCTAACCACTCTAAGGTAAATCATTCCTACAGGAAGGGAAAGGGGAAGAGAAGGAGAAACAGGAAGTACAAAGAGAGGAATAAGGGACGTGCTCCCGCGGGAGAGTGAAGCAGGGACCTGGCTACCCCTAAAAGGAGGGAGATTGGCTCAGGTGGGAAGGGAGAGGCTCGCACAGCCAGGCACTGGCAAAGAAAGGATAGAAACAAGTGCCATTGTCTGGCCATGTCCACATAGCCCTGTGCTTAGCTGCCCAACAAAGCCATGGGCAGGTGACACGGATGGCAACCAGAGGGCTTTTCTGGGTCTGTGTCCATGTGTGCACAGTGAAAGTCACCATCCTTCACTGGGAGGGAAGGAACCATCTGCACCTAAGTGGGGGCCCCTAGGGCTAGCTCTTGGGGTTCCAAGCTCTCCCCTCCCTTAGCCTAGAGACTGCTCGGAAAATGGACACTCCCTATTCAGGACAAAAGCTGAGGCCCAGGCTCTGGGAGTCTCTCCCCTCTGCCTCTCCTTTAGAGCTGGCGTTTGCAGAGAGAAAGGCCCACGGCCCCCAAGGGGAGAAGGAGAGAACAGCACGTTACCTGCATTGCGCCGGCACATGTTCATGTCAGCCACCTGCTTCCAGGTGTTTGTCCCAGGATCGTAAACCTCAACGCTCTTCCTCACCAGGGGCCCGTCGTGCCCACCTGTGGCATACAGCTGTCCGCTGAGGACCCCAACCCCTGAAAGGCAGAGCACAGTGAACCAGCCTCAGGCTGGCTACAGTGACCAGAAACCAGGAGGACTGGTGTCCAGTCCTGGACAGCCATCACCAGCAGGGGGACATGAGGAGTGCTGCTTTGTCTCCCTGGACCTCAGTGTCCTCATCTTAAGACAAATACAATGACACCCTGCCCACCTCACAAGACTGTCAACCTGAAAACCTCGAAATATAAAGCAAACAGGACCCCATTTCTATTTAAAGAAACATATATATAATATGAGTAAGATATGAAGTAGATATAATAGATATGTAATATATATCTAATATATAATAGATATGTATGTACAAAATGGGGAGAGAGGGTTTATATGCAAAAAGAAAAAAGACCGAAAGAAATCCACCAGAACCAAGAGTAGTTATTTCCGGGTGGTAAAATTACATTTGTCCTCCGTCTGACTCTCTACCTCGTCGCGTTTTCCTACAATGTTGTATTACTTTTATTCCTCAGCCTCGTATTCTTTGAGTAAAAAGAGTGAAAAATGGAGCTAGGCCCCCGGCAGGTGCGCTGGGGTCATTACCCCTGCTTGTCCTGAAGCGGAAGCTGCTCTCTGCCCGCATGCTCTCCTCCTAGACGGCGGGGGACATTCAACCACTCACCATGTTCGTGGGCCTGAGCCGACTGCTAGGACTGCATCATTTACCAGTTTCGGTGCAACCTTTTAAAATCCTTTAACACAAGCCAAGGAAATCAAAGCCAGGATGAAGGAGGGTGGCACAGTCCCCTAGAAAGAACAACTGACCAGATGGCGGGTCACCTGGTTTCTGGACCTGTGTCTCTAACGTGCCCGCCTGGTGAACCTTCCCCTTGCTGGGTCTCACTGTTCCCATTGGTAAACTGAGGCAGTGGACTAGACCAGTGGTTCCAGTGGACCATGGACTACTCCACTCCATGGACAGGCTGCCTCTCAATCCGCTGGGGAGATGTTGAAAAGATAGATTCCAGGGCCTCACTCCCAGAGACACCGCTGAGGAGTCAGAAAAAGTACCTCAGGTGTTAGGACGTGCAGCCAGGTTTCAGACCCAAGGACCGGATGTCTGGAATATAAACTTCATATGGACAAGGACCATGTCTGTCTTACCACGTCTGTTTCCCTGTGCCTGATGGTGGGTAGTGGGTTCTCAACAAACATTGTCTGAATGACAAACTAAGTGAAATCCCACGCAGTTATGCAGGTGTGCTGGCGGTTCCTCGCAGTTGCCCTGAACTAACAGCAGATGGTGGTGTTGCGTCAACAATTGCTACCTAATGGGCTTGGGTTTAATAAAATTCAGTGTGTTCCAAAGCTGCCTCACCCTCCCCTCCCCTGTGCACACGCTGGGACCCAGAGATGGCCTCCTTTCCTCCCCACCATCTGCTGGCACTGCCCACACCCTGCTGTGGAGGCAAGCAGCCTCCCAGGCACTCAGGGGCACCACTGGCCTTTTGCAGCCTCTTCTGCAAATGGTCACCCAGAGGTTTCCTGGACCCAGAGCCACAGGATCTTCAGCCTCTAAAGAACACCCACCTTGACAAGTAGGTGGGTCCCCATCTCCAAAGGTGAGACTTCCCCAGATCTTAGGGACGTGAAGCACCAAACAAAGGCTAACCTGGGAGCCTGAGGCCAGGACTCTGATAGTAACCTGAGGAAAGAATCCACCTCTGGAGAGAGATGGTCCCCTGAATCGAGGTCACGGTGCCTCCCCGGGACACAGGCAGATGTGTCACCATCCAGGACCTCCAGCCCAGCTGAGAGGCAGGAGCAGGGCCGAGTGTCTCCACTCAGCAACAACCCTTGGGCAGCCTGGCAGACACAGAGCAGCATAGCCTCAGCTCCATCCAAGAGGAGCCTGCACTTCCTGAGGCAGCTCTGCGCACATAGCTCCACGTGGGGCTGCCCCTCCACACCCTCTGCTTGAGACGTTCCTGGAAGCAGCCACACATCTCAGTGCTGCTGCACTCCTGCGCAGCTGGCCCCACATCCTTGAGCTCTGAACTTGCTCTCACACCTCAAGTCACACAGAGGGTTTCTAGGGAGGACAAAGAAGACTCTATCAAGACCCTATAAACCAAAACTACCAAAAGAGCTCCATGAAGGGAGAAGAACCATGGGATGCGTGAATTGAATTGGTCCCTCAGGAACATCTACTGCAACCCACTCATTTCATGCCTGAGGAATCAGAGGCCAGAAAGGGGGAAGAGACTTGTCCAACATCACACGGCAAGTTCAAGCAGACCCAGCACCAAAGCTCAGACCTCCTGACTTCCAGGCACCTGCTCCATGTTCAGAAGGGCCAACTGGTCAGGATCAGCAGAGACAAGCTCCCTAAAAACCGCGTGCCAAACATAAATGTCTCTTAGATGGAATAACATAGTTTTTTTCTTTTCTAACCAGTGGGAGCACACAGGTTCTTGAAAAGTATTAAAATAGCATAATTTTTAAGGAATGCTGAGGAAGTGGTCATGTGTTTGGTACTGTAAAATGAGATCACAACTCAATCTTCAAAAATATAAAAAAAAGAGAAAGGAAAAACACTGTGGGGGAAAAACTCCCAATTGTGGCTTCCCTTCCCAGGAGTCACAAAGCCTTCCCACCAGGCCCAGGGTGGTCATCGGTCACCACTCCCCACCTGCCCACTGCCCCCATCTGTCCTTCCAGACCCCTTCCCTTGGGCCTGTAAGATGATGCGGGAAGACAAAGCAGGGAAGAAGAGGCTGTTGCTCCACTTCCTGGAAAATCCCAAAGGACCACACAGCTCCTAGTCTTCCCACAGGAAGCGGAAGTGACCCACATTTGGGAGGTCATTCTCTTCCCATGTAGGGGAGGGGATTGAAGTGGGGAAAGTTGGGGTGCAGGGGAAGACAAGTTTATCTCCAAATGTGAACACTAATAGCTTGGCTTTCCAGCCCCAAGACAGGCAAGCTAAAAAAGCTAAAGCTTTTTCCACTGAAGACTGGGAGAGCATGCTTGTCTTACTACTTCTGAGAATGAGATTCTAATAATTTGTGGGTCAAAAAGCTAACTTTGAAGTGAGACAGACCTTAGCAGGAATCCTGACTGTGCCATTTACTAATGAAGCCTGCCTGTGCCATTTACTAATGAATCCTGACTGTGCCATTTACTAATGATAGGACCCTGGGCAAATCACTCAACTCCTGGTCGACTTACCTCCTAAACCTGTTGAGTGAAATTAATATTGTGTCTACCCTTTAGGGCTGTGGCGAGGATTAATAAATTGAGGCATAGACAGTGCTTATTAGGACAGGGCTCAGCACATAGCAAGGCTTCACTTTCAAGAGCTGCAGACACCTCCACAGAAGCAGAAGGGATGATGATGAAGAGAATATTATCTCATCCATTTTCTAGCAAAGTGATCCCCAGGGAAAGGTTAACTTACAAGTGTCTGTGTCAAGCTGCAAAGATGTTAGTGGGATTATATGCATTAAAAGGAGAGAAGAGGGAGGTAAAATAATGTTAAGCTGTTGGTCTCCACGTCTACCTGTGAGCAAATCCCACGTAGCCTGCACCCTGAGGCTCCCCCATATACCTGCGCCACTGCGGCGGGTGCTCATGTCTGCCACATACGTCCACTCATTGGTCGCTGGGTTGTACTGCTCCACAGTGCTCAGGCACTGGCGGGAAGCCCCATCGTAACCCCCGACAGCATACAGCTTCCCTGGAACAGACAAAGAGGCTGAGAGAGCGGTGCTGAGGACGCTGGCATGGAGCCAGAGAACAGCTGAAACTCCACCTTTAACCCAGCGGGGCACCCTCACCTCCACCAGAGTTCAGGGCCCCATCCCTCCAGAGGGACTACTGACTTACTCCCCAACCAGGATAAGCGTCCTTCACATCTCTGCCTTCTACTTCCTCTTAAGCCCCAAGCTCCTCGAAGCAGTACTGAAACTCTTTCTAAATAAGCGCTCCAAATACCCAGTGCGAAACTATGGCCTAGCACCACTGGGGCTCAATGTATTCTTGCTGGTGAACGGTGTTAGGTCTTCTCCAGAACAAGGCACCAAAGAGATGGAAAGCTACAGGGCCCCAGATACAGGCAGGCAGGCCAATTTTCTGGCTAAAGGCTCACAAGAGCAGATAGAACAAATATGGAAAAATATTCTTCAACATGAACCCAAACCCTGTCTTAGCCATGGTTCATCCTCCAGCCACAACTCTGGCAGGTGGAGTGTGTGGTGGGCGTGCCCTGTGTGCACTCTTGGCTGGGGTGACCAGAATTTATCTGCAGAATCCTTTGTGACCTCTGAGCTATGCACAAGGACCCTGAAGCAGCATCACCTATTTTTAAAATAAGAATATCATAAGCTGTTATCTAAGAGCATCATTTCTGCTTGGAGTTAGGGGTGAGGTTGGGCAAAGGGGCAGGAAATTGGTATTTGAGCTCTCCCAGAGAAGAGATTCAAACATTTTGGGTTTAATATGTAGTCTTAGAATACAGTAGGAGGGTTTCTTCACTGTGTGTGTGTGTGCGCGTGCAGGTGTGGCAGGGGGAGTCCTACCTCCCCTGTGGGCCTCAGACCTCTGGGGAACCATGGAGTTATAACAAGGATCTTAAACACTAGCTGTAGACTAAATAAACACTGCCAGATGCAAATGCAAATCTACTCAACAGAGTCACTTAATCAAAAGATTTTTTTTGTCAATATGTGCTTTCTTAATGGAGTGATACCAAGAGTACAATTAGTATGTGAAAATCTGCAATTATTTTTAGTTAGAACGAGATTCTCAGGCTCAAAACTGTGCTCTACCATCAGGACTACTGTCACATCAAAGGTAAAAATATTTCTTCTTCTATTATTGAGCCTGGTTTTGTTTTCTGCCCCACAGTCCTGTCAACTGGCCCTTCTAAAAGAAACGGGCGCCTCCTCCCTGGTTCTCCCCCTACCCAAGCCAGAGGGGAAAATCCTGACTCGGCAGCTCCTCCAGGGTACAGGCCACTCTCATGGTGTGTGCTGGCTCGGATGCAACAACCTGCCCACCTGGCTGCCCACCCCTCGTCAAAGCCTACGCCACTCGGGGAGGAGACGAGAAGCTCCTGAGGACAACCCCAGTCAACTGAAAACCTTATTCTCCGTCACACACCATCTCCACTCTGTTGGGAGCTTCTGCCCAATCTCCAAGCCTCACTGTCCCCTTCCCAAAGCAGGGATTCTTCCAGGCAGCCAGCAGCAAACGATCCTGATTTTCACTGTTTTTTTTCCAGTGTCATTCAGACTACACAGACACAGTAAGGAGAGGACGGGAGGGAGGAGAGTACTGTGGAGACAATGTGGGGAGCTATATCCACAAGGCCACGGTGAAGCAGAGTCCACATAAGATTCTCCCTCAACGTCCTCGTCAAAGCCGTACACTGGACTCTCTCCCGCCCCAGGATGACCCACAGCCGAAACAGCTTCAACGTCAGGGTGGACAAGACAAACAAATTCCCAGTCTGTCCTCTGCGTCCACAGCGCATGCTCCACACAGCACTTCCTCCACCGACAGAACATGCTCACAGAAGCCTCTGTCGAGGGGAGTATTTCAAATCACTACCGTGAAGGCACCTCCTCTAACCCCACCGACTGTTCCAACCCTGCGTCAGCGGAAAAATACCCACTCAAGGTCTCTCCTTGAGTGTATTAACAGGGATCTGCTATTTTTAACCCCTACTCTATTGTCTGATATTCCTGGCTAAGGAACAAGGCGGGAAATGGAAAGGTGGCTAGACAAAGCACTTATATTTGGCAGACAAATCAATTTCTGTTCCACCAGGAGGATGAGATTGCAAGAAACAATTGATCTTGGTAGGAGGACAAAATCCTTGCCCTCGCTGAGATGACTTGTACAGTGTGTGAGAATAACATACTTTTAAATGACATTTTAAACTACACAATACTAGTACAGATTGGGAGATTCGGTGAGAGAAAAGAATCTTTCCGTTAATGTCTAACTCACTGCATGCTACACTCTCCCCGAAGCACGTGTGTGTGTTCTGGTGTGCACACGTGAGAGAGAGAGAATGTCTGTGTACACATCTACACAGGTATTCCAGTGAAATTAACACTGCAGGACAGGTTAACGAATCAGTGTCCTACAAGTATAATGTCTTAGTCCAAATAATACTCTATGCTTAAATCTGTTGAATTCATACATATTTATACAATTCCTCCCTATTAGCACTTCCTAATGGTCTAAGGAGTGTAGCACAGTGGAAAGAGCACTGGGTTAAGAGTCAGAAGACCTGGGTTCAAGGACTGGCTGTGCTATTTACTAATGAGAGGCACATCACTTACTCCTCTGGGACTCAGTTTCCCCTTCCGGAGAATGGAGAAAATCTAAATCCCACCTATCTCCTTCAGAAGGGTTGTGGGATCAAAATGAGAAATTGAATGTAAAAGACATTTACAAACTGTCTAGCCAGACTCCAGGCCTCACCCCTCCCTCTTGCCTCACCCCACACACCTTTCCTGACTAGAGCAGCACTCTACCAGCAACATGCCCTCCAGTGGCTGACTATTCAGACCCGGGAAGAGGTGCCCACCTCACTCAGCACCCTGTTAATGTTCAACACAGGAAGATGAGGACAAAATCAATTAAACGATTAACTCTCACCCTTCCACATGATGCTCCTGGGTTATATATGGACTCTGTTTTCCCCATTTTTTTCCCCTTCCCAAGCGTAACAGAGCTATCAACAAGCAGCCAAAGTGACAGGCTGGTGTTTGCCCTCTAGGTTCCTACTCCCCTCAACCCAGCTCACTCACTTATTAGCCTTGGCCCAATAGCTCGCTCACCTCTCTGAGTCTCAACTTTCCTCATCTGTTACATCAGGACACTGGGAGCTGACTCAGAGCAGTGACAAAAGGAACAAGCCAGGGCACCAGCCACCACCCGCCATGGCTCCTTACCCTCCACAACACCCACACCCACACTGCTCCGTCGCGTGTTCATTGGGGCCACGAAGAACCACTCGTTGGTCTTGTAGCTGTAGGCTTCCACTGACGCTAGGCCTGGGAGACAAGAGACTCGTGAGGTCCTATGGCGCCAGGCCTCACCCTGCTGTGCTAAGAAACAGTGAGGATGCAGAGAGAGTGCAGAGCTGGGGGCCGGAACCCTGGCCCCCTCCACCTCAGCACCACCTCCACCTCATTGTGCAGCCTGTGGGGCCTCCCTGAAACTCATCTGCACTGTGTCTACTTGAGGGGACCACTGAGACCTGACTCAGGGCAGGCTGTGAGTGCACAGGGGATAACTGAACTGCCCTGCAAACATAAATCGCTAAACCTACAGAATGGAATAAACCACTCAAGTTTGCCTCACTGAACACCTATTCCAACCCTATTTTCCCTTGTCTTCCTCTATCTCAGAAGCTGTAAAGAGAAAACTTGCCCTCCCAGACTCCCCTGAAGCTAGGGGTGACCAATACAAAGTCAATGCACCTAAGCAGAAGTCTGGTGGGGATTTCTGAAATAGCCTGTGCTTTTCTGACACAGGTACTACCCCTTCCTGCTTCTTGCTACACAGAACACAAATGTGTTCACTGGTGCCATGACAACCATCTTGTGATCATGAGGATAAGGCCAAGAGACTCTTAAAGAATGTGGTACCAATATCCCTGAGCAACTGGACCAAGTCAGCAACTGCCATCCTCTGGACTTCTTGTTTCATGAGTAAAACAAAGTCTCACATTTGTTTAAGCCACAGTTTAGTGAGGTTTTCTGCTAACAGCCAAAAGCAATTCCTAAAAGAAACAATGGCTCACTACCACTTTGTTCTCTTTATTCCCAGGTCTTGCTCACTAGAAGTAGGATCTAGAGGGACTAGAGACCCTGGAATTATATGAGTGAGGCAAAGAGAAGGCTTGGAAAAGTTATCAATTGGTAAAGACACAAATAAAAATTCAGAGAAGTAAAAAATACTGTTTTTCACATCACTGGGGGCCAAAGGATATCATCTTAGTTTAATAGAGTTACTATCTGCAGAGACATCCACCTGGAGATATAAGGGGAGAAGAGATCATCCCTCTAAGTCCATGTCCACTAGTAGTTTCTGATTCCAACTTTGAAGCTAGATAAAAGCCAGAAGCAAGGGAACACTTCTGCAGAGGCACAGCCTTGCAGAGCTTCAGTGAGGCGATAGAATGGCAATGGACAAAGGCTGCATGGCCCGAGCCGGGTCTCTCCCTGTAACTGAACCTCAGCTCCCTCATCTATTCAAAGGAACACTCAGACTACAGTCCCAGGACACCCTTTTTCTAAGTTTCGTCTTCTGAGCAAATGGGTTCCCAACACTGAAAAGGAGAAAAGGACCTCTTCTTGAGTGCAAGGTCCTTCCTAGAGTCCTAGAAATGACAGCACGTGGGCAATTACATACTCTATATGCTCTACATGTAGGAAAGCCTAGCTCTGGCATCCAAGCTGGGAGAGAAGGAAGGATAGGTATGTCCTTGGGACAGTAGTTACAGAAGGACAGAAGGTTGGCCCAAGAACTGACTGAGCAAACCAGGGTTGTGTGGAGGATGTGTCCCAGGCTGGCATGCATGGACCACATCCAGGACCTACCAGTACTGCCATCAAAGCCCCCCACGGCATAGAGCAGGTCGTTGAGCACGGCAGCGCCCAGCGTGCTCCGGCGCTCCTGCATGCTGGCGATGGATGTCCACTGGTCCTTCACACCATCGTACACGTCCACGGTCCGCACACGCAGTGAGCCATTAAACCCACCCACAGCGTACACATGGCCAGCCATGAATACCACACCTGAGGGACAGGAAACCAAGGCATCAAGGTCATCTTAGGTAACCAATTACTCATGTCAATGAGGGACAATGGGGGAGCAAGGCAGGCGCATGAATAATTCACCACAAAAGGTGATCTCCAACTTCAGATATTTGGAAGTCATTATGGGACTCATTGGATTTCTTTTCATATTTGTTTTTCTAATTTGTTTGATTCAAGCAAATACTTGGTTAGCCTGAAGTCCCTAAGTATATAAGAACTGACCCCAGAAGGTGTAGGTAGAAATTGGGTAGGTGGGGAAAGGAAGGGTGTCCATAATGCACAGATGTTTGAGGAAACAAGAGCAGTGCGTGACTTTCAGCACCAAGCAGAGACATGCTAGGAAAGGCAGCCTGCGAAACGAGAGGTGGTGCTGCTCACCTGCTCTGCATCTCCTGGAGGGAAGCTCAGCAATCTGGTCCCAGCGCTCCTCCTCAAAATCATAGCACTCCACACTGCGGATCGCCTTGGGCGCCTGGCCACCGACCACAATCATGACCTCCAGAAAGACAAGTAGACATTAGCTGGGTCTCTCCAGCATCCGGATTCATGGGTGACCAATCCGTGGTACTTCCATAAGCTAATGCCCAGGGTCCGTGGGTGATCTGAGATGACAGTTTAGAGAACTACATACACAAAGATGCTGCCCCTAATCACCAACAGGTATGAATAGTCAAGAAAAGTCTAACAAGCATCTTCCCACAGAAACACAACCACAAAGTTTAGGTTTCCCAAACGCCCATTTTCAGGGTTAGGTTGGGGTATATGCAGCCACTGGGGGCATCTTCTACAACTTCAGTGCCCTTAAGGATTTGGGGCAGGGGGACTAAATTTTATAACAAAATTAAGTATTTCAAAATATATCTCAAAGCTTGAATATATTTTGGAATAGAGTGCAGAATTTGGATGCATTTTTAAGATAAAATTACTTCAAAAACACTTCTGAATGCATACACTGCAGGGGGCACTTACTCGTTGCAGTATGGGGAAAAATTTGGTAAACACTGCTTTGTGGTAGTTGCCACAAAAATGTATGTAACTGATGATGTACTGAAAAATAGTTCTAAGTAAGATAGTAGTGCACAAGTAAGGTTGTAGCTACCAGTGCCAGTCACTGCCTGAAGTATGATGTCATTCGCTTGTCCCAACAACTCTGTGAAGTAGATATTATCCACAGTGACAGATGAGGAAAGTGAAGCTCAGAGAACATAGGTGAAGTGCCCAAGGTCACACAGTTAAGAGTCGCAGGACAGAGACTGAAAGCCAAGTCCACTTGACACAGAGGTGAGGCCAGCCCTCCCCGTCTCCTGCTCTAGAGACGGGGGCCATGCAAAGACAGCTCACTACAGCCATGTTTTTCAAAGTGCAGGTCACATTTCATTAGTGAGTCATGAGATCAATTTAATGGATTGTGACTAGCACACTTTTAAGAGAACAGCACAGAAAATATAGTAAGGGTGTTATTTCATGAAATATTTGCTCTGGTTGTGTCTCCTGGATAGCAATTTAAACCTACTTCTTACTGTAGGGTGTAGCAAAAAAAAAGAAAGCCACTGTTCTGGCTACAATCATAGAACTTCAGTATTTAATTGTGGTATCCCCATTGTTGTGACTTCTGCCACGTTATTAATAAATAAAAATTAAAGTCCCAAAGTTAACAATAGTTTACATAGTTTAATAAACTTGCGTAAATTCATGGCTGTCCTAATGACATCGCTTTCACTCACTGGCCTTCCAAGATGCTTTCTTAAGTGGAGAAAAGGGGGTGGAAGTCACAGGCAGCCAATCAATGTAAGTCGCAGGGTTTTCTCATCACCTGTAGCCTGTCTTATTTACCCCAGTGGTTCTCAAACTTCAGCTGCATCAGAATCACCTTCAGGGTCTGTCAAAACACCCCAGAGTTTCTGATTCAGTAGGCCTGGAAGGGGACTTAGAATTTGCATTCCTAACAAGTTCCTCATTGATGCTGATGCTGCTGTTCCAAGGTTTAGACTCTGATAACCACTGTTTTAACCTATGGGCCATAGCGATTTCCTGATGATGTGCCGTTAACACTTTTTGCCATTATGAATTATCATAGTGCTCTTTACTTCCCCACAATGTATTTTAAGGGAGATGAGTGACCATCAAAATCTGTGTGAGTTCACAGGAGTACATCCCTCAGGTGAACATTATCCCCTAAATGGGACGGCAGAACCAGGGCTGACAATCACTGCTCAAAATCAATAGTTTATTCCCCAAGATTCCAGATTCAGGCTCACCCACTGCCTATGTGGGTGGTCACTGGTCAGCAGTTAGTCCACAGCTGTCTGTGGCCAAATGTGGGTGGCCAATGTTCAAAAGCTCAGAATTCAGTTCTGACTTCTGGGACATCCCAAAGGAAGCCAGGACACGTAGTCCAGGCCTAGAGCTGCCGCTGCTTCCAGAAATAAACGTTCTGCATTTGACTTTTGTTCATGCCTCGACTCAGAGGGTCCACTGCTCTGTGTCAGGAGCAGCCCTTTTCAGAGAGAAGCTGAAGTCTACATTACTTATCATCTGCAATTCTTTGCTCAGATAGGCGTCCATAAGCAGTTAACGGGGATATTGATGAACACAGTTCCTCAGCAGACTTAAGACAATGCCCAACTTACTCCTCCAGGGCCAAATGACTTGCCCTGCGTTCATAAACACACCTAGAACGTGCATCGTCCTTCTGTTTTTGAATTGCTAAAGCTGAAATGAAGTCAAACTATTAAAAAGAATTTCTTTGAAATCTGATTTTGGGGACTGAGAATGACACCAATTTTGAGTTTTCTTTCTGCAATGATCTCAGGCACCCAACACCCTCAACACATGCTCTTCTCTCTCCTTGAAACATTCTTCCCCCTTTTTGACCTCTCTACTTTAACATTCACTAATCTTTCAGGTGTCGGTTTACATATCACTTCCTCCAAAGCTGAGTTACAAGTCCCTTCTCTGAGATCACACACGCCCTGTGTTCTCCCATTAAAACTGCCCCATGCTGTGATGTAACTATCTGGCGACCTCGTCTCCCCTCCTAGACAGTGGCCCTGCAAGAGCAAATGTATCTGCCTCGGTCACCAAGATAACTCTAGGGACTTATGGCGCCAGGTAAAAGTGGGGACTCAAATATTTATTCGAAACAAAGAATGAATGAGTAGTAAATAGCACATGCAAAGAGTTAAATGGACAAAGAAAATACGCAGTTAAATGAAAATAAAAAAATAGGCCAGAATGTCACGTTCTTTGGCTAGGACACGTTGGACACCAGATTACAATTCTGGGACAGAATTTGAGGGAAAGGAACAAAATAAAAAGAGAGAGCTTTTCCCATCTTTTGACTCAACCACCAGAAGAAAGACTATTTACTCTTTGCACAAGCTATCAAGTTTCTTCTGTAAATAAAAAAAGGCAAAGCTTTCAGGGACCTCACCAAACCCAAGAAACTGTCTTCCGCCAGGGGAAGGGAGGTTCATTCATATTGGGGAAAATCCAGCACTGATCACTGAGAACTTTCATAGTAACACAGAAACAATATTATAGAAATTTAAAAATTTTTATGTTAAAGTAAAATCTGGGTATAAAGACATAAATAATACAGGACAAGGTATTCAAAACAAACTTGCCTTTGAGCTTATAAAACCACTGGTGAGAGATGACTTTTAATACTCAAAACTTGTAGAAGGATCTGGGAAGAGTAAACATGAGGTTTTGTGGGGTAGGACCATGGGTTTTTGAAAATGTGGAGATAGCTCAAGGCACAGGGAGGAGTAGGCGTACTTTCTGCTTCTCTCACAGGCATAAGAAATCCAGTCTCTATTTCAGGTCTTGCAAGAAGCCATCATACAAGGAACACTACGCTCATCGTCATGTAATCGTGCAGAGTAAAAAGAACAAATGTCCTATCTTGAATACTAATGGATGGTTGTTTCCATAGATACCTGATCTTAGCAACCAATTAGACAAAAATGAGTATTCCCCAAAGTCTACGTGGATTACATCTCTGAAATTATAAACCTCTAGCTACTTAAGAAGACCACAGGATGTCAGGGCAAGAAAAGACTTGAACCATTCTCTCCCACAAGCCCTCAATTTACATTTCCAGAAAAACTCAGACCCAAAGGGTCCAATAAGCATATTTCTTTCTTTCCCCAATACCCTTAAATCCCAATTAACTAAAGGTTTAAATCTTTAGTAAAGTAAGATTTAATTTTACTAAAAAGATTTAATTTTCTACTAAAGATGCTTTAATAGAAATTACTGAATCAAATCAGCTTACTTAATGATCACTATTTTTAACATTTATCCTTCAAGGTAACCCTGAGTAAGAACTACCAGTGGTCACATGGGAATCACAATAAAGTAAAGAACTGGTTCCAGGCTAACAATTATGCTAGACCAAACATAATTTAATCACTCAAACTGCAGTGCGCTTGGGAGTCTTGAAGGGCACTTCAGAGTCCTGACCCCAAGTCTCAGCGGCCACTGTGTTGAATGCTTTAGAAGTTCTGATGAATGGAAAACTCTAGTTGACAGAACACGGGTGAGCCAGACTAGACTTGGGAGGCGGAGGGTGGGCAGATGGCTACCGGACAACTCCCAAGGAAAACACTCTCATTTTGGAAAGTCAAATGGCCATTTACTTTAGGGAGATTAGCGAGACCATGGAAAGACTACCTGATTCCTTAGGAAGGAAATTTTACTCCCAGCATGACAAGACGGTTTTTAAACAAATACATAACGCTATCTCTTTCACATGGAAGGTTCTGACTCTACCAGTGTGACTGTGGGAGTGGGGGCAGGTTGGTCCCGCCTCACGATATGACAACCACTCTACGTCTGAAAGCCATTAGGTACCAGAGACTATCCAGGGAAAGGGGCAGTCAGTGAACAGAGCAGAGCTTTCCAGTGCACTTGTGGATCAAGACCCTAGCCCTAACCCATAGGTCATTAGACCCTCCACTAAGGTCAGAGGAACAACCTGGGCTCTGCACACTTTTTTCATCAGGCAAGAGTAGAGTGTGTGTCCAAACTCTCTTCCATGACTGGTGAGCTGGGCAGAAGGCAGGCCCAGCCAGTCGGTCCCTCGGGCCAGGGCAGGAAGCGAGAGTCTCTCTTACCCTGGTGCGTGGGGCCGCAGGGCTAACACCAAAAGTTCATCCGAAGGAGCATGTCGAGGTCGAGGCGGAAGACTTGTCCCAGCAGGTTCCAGAGCAACAGGTGCACCTGGCAAGGACCGACCGCCAAGGTGCAGAGACAGTGGAGGTCGGAGAACCAGCTACGTGAGCGCAAGACCCGGCAGAGAGAGAGGGAGTAGGAAAGTGGTCTTTGGAGTCAGACACAACTGGGATCAAATATCAGCCCAGCCTCTAAATAGCTTTGCGGCCATGGGCAAGGCGCTGAACCTTGCTAAGCCTCACTCTCCTCACCTGTAATATCAGGATATTGGGTGTTTCCCCTCTGGGTGTCAGGAGGCTTAAATGACATAAAGCACTAAGCACAGTGCTTGGTAAATAACACACACTAAATGGTAGCTTTTATTGTTAGATCAACACCCGTATCATTACTATTGTTTAAAGCAGTTGCTAAAGAACAGATTCTCAATAAATGGTAGAAAAGGACACTTAACGATCTGTGAATGGGAGGGTGAGCACCACTAATTCCAGCAGTGATATTGGGGCTTTTTCAGCACCCTGAGGTGTTTTCCAGGTGTGGCCTGGGTCCATTTAAAGGGCCAAGATGGAAGAGGAGCAGTGCCCACCAGCAGCCTGGCCCAGGTGAGGAGTCATCCTACCCACCCTGCCAACAGCCTTGTTTCCAACAGCATCTGCTGAAAGCAGGACAGCCCGACTCAGGAGGAAGCCACCCACTTCCAGCCCAAATGGTTTTTTGGTGTCATTTTTAAAGAGTTCAATAGAGATGTCAACTGAACTGAAAAGTCAGTGAAAAGTGCCAGGCTCAGTACATCTCCAAAGGGTTTATTTGCATCTTCCTGGAAACTCATTTCTCTGTTGCCATCTGTGCAACAGGGTAATGTAGGAGTGTTTGGAGCAGCTGGGAGACAGCCTCTGGTCGTCCGTGGCAACCCAGCCTCAAGGAAAGTGCTGGGTAGTGAATGTGTGGGAGCCCAGATGATGCTATTAGCTGTTCCGGCTTGAATATGTCAGTATGATCTGTGCATATACAGCTCAGGAAAATACAGCCTTATTAGCCTCTGCAGCTATCTCAAGGCAGAGTTCTATTTATTTCAGGGAGAGGGCTGGACTGGCAAACAGGTTCACTGTTGAGAACAGTGCAAATCTCTCTCCACCACTTTGTTTCTCAAAGTCAGCTCTGTCAGAAAGCCTGTCTGGACTGAATTCATGAAAGCCCCAACTGGCCTGCCTTTGGAATTCCCGTGGCTGCTCCTCCAACTATCCCAATTATCTCCTAACGGTCTTCTCTTCCTCCACTCATTTGCCCACAGATATTTCTATCTTACATTCCCAGACTTCTGAAAAGTCTCCAGAGGGCAGGAATCAGGTTTCTTTCCATATGGCACACAGCCAAATTGCTTTTATGAAATTTGGAGGCAGTATGATGTTTAACAGTTAAGAGTACAGGGTCTAGAGTTAGTCATCCTGGGCTTAAATCTCAGCTCAGCTATTTACTAGTTGTGCTTTAAAGATAATTCACAAATTCTTTGATATTCCTCCATTCAAGACATGGAACTTTATTCCCCTCCCCTTGAGCATGGGCTGGACTTACTGACTTGCACCTAGCAAATAAAATATACAGAGGTAATGGGACATCACTTTGAGAGTAGTTATAAAAAGACTACAGCTTCTGTCTTGGGTGTGCTTTCTCATTCTCTTGTTGTAGAATCACTCACTCTGGGGGAAGCCAGCTGCCATGTCATGAGGACACTCAAGCAGCTTACAGAGAGACCCATAGGGTGAGGAACTGAAACCAACAAGCAACCACAACAGTGAGCTTAGAATCACATCCTCCCCAAACAAGCCTTGATGACTGCAGGCCCAAAGCTCGACTACAACTTGATGAGAGGCCCTGAGCAAGGGCAACCCAACTAAGCCTCTCCATTTTCCTGCCCACAGAAATTGTGAAATAATAAAAGTTTGTTGTGTTAAGCCACCAAGGTTAAGACAATTTCTAATGCAGAAACTGATAACTAATACATAATGAGTAGGTGACATAACCCAAGATCCAATTTCTTCATGTGTAAAATGGGGGCAATTAGAATTGTGAACATCCTGTGAGATAAATGTACATCAGTAGTCCAGTGCTTGGAACATGCTAAGAGCTCAGCAATTGAGATCTGCTCTTACCATTATTGCGGGGTTAGTACTGTGCAGGGGTCAAAAGCATAGGCCTTGAGACAGCCAGACCTGGATCCCAGCCCTTGCGCCGCCACTTAAGAGCTGTGAAACCCTGGGAAAGTCATTCGATCTCACTGAATCTCTGTTTTCTCCAACATCAGAACTTCCAGAGTTGTTATGAAGATAAAATAAGATAATATATATGAAGTGCTTTTCCCAAAACACAAGGAAGCTGTATTTAAACAATCCTGCTTGTATAATCATCAAAGCCTTTGGTGATAAGGACACAATGACCCAGGGAAGCAACAAAGCACAAAGTACAAATTACTGAAGTGGCCACCAGAGGGTGGGAGCCAGTGCTCACCTGCAGTCATCTAAACCAGTTTCTGGATGTTTGCTCTCAGACAACTTCCATTTGACCTTGGAGAGAGCTCGGGCCTCAGCTCCTGCAGAAAGCTTCCCCAACCCCTCGGCCCTCTCCAGCTCCTAGAGTGCCCGTACCTCTACTGTGGCACTTACACATCCACTGTAATTGTCCTTTTACATCTGTCTCCCCTCTGCCTAATCTAGAGCACCTTGGGGAAGGGACCAGCTCATATGAGTCTTTGTGGCTCCAGCAACTAGGCCAGTACCTGGCGACTGGTGACTTACTGTACATGTGTTGAACAAGTAAATAAACTTATGAATTAATGTATGATGCATGCGTGATAGTTCATAGTTTATTAATGATATTGGCTTTGTTTAATCTAAGTGCTTCACAACCCATCTAACCCTACAGGAACGACAACTGGATTCATTCAATACTGGACTTGTGGGCTGAACCAAACGTTCTAGGGTCAATCTAAATTACTGACCAAAAGAGGATATAAAGTAGGACATAATCCTCACTACACCCAAAAGCTTTGAACAGGCACTTCATCAAAGAAGCAATAAGATGGCAAATAAGCACACGAAATGATGTTCAGTATCATTAGTCATTGTTGTTGTTAGCGCCATCAAGATGATTCTGACTCCTAGAGACCTTGTGTAAAGCAGAGCAGAACCCTGTCCACTCTTTTTTGTACCATCCTCTCATTTTCCAGCACTATGTCAGACAACACTCTGCTGCTATTCATAAGATTTTCATGGCCAATATTTTTGTAAGTAGGTGGTCAGGCCCTTCTTCCCAATCTGTCTTAGTCTGGAAGCTCCACTGAAACCTGTCCACCATGGGTGACCCTGCTAGTATTGGAAATACCAGTGGCAAAGCTTTCAGCATCACAGAAACACACAGCTGCCACAGTACGACAATCTACAGACGGGAGGTGTGGTTCCCTGACCAGAAAATGAACCCAGGTCACAAAGGTAGAGCGCCAAATCTTAACCACTAGACCACCTGGGCTGGCTATCATTAACCACTGGAGAAATGAAAATTAAAACCATATTGAGATAGCACCACATATCTATTAGAATAACCAAAATTTTTTTAAAGAGATAATACAAGTAGGTGAAACTCTGGAGTAACTGGAACTCTCGTACATTGCTGGTGGGAATGCATGATGGTACTGACATTTTGAAAAACAGGTTTGCAATTTCTTTTAAATATGTACTTACCATACAACCCAGAAATTCTACTCATAGGTATTTACACAAGAGAAATTAAAACATATGTCCACACAAAGATCTGTAAGTGAATGTTCAGAGCAGCTTTATCTGTAGCCAAAAATTGGACATGCAAATGTCCATCAACTAGTGAATGGATAAAGAAATTACTGCATACCCATAAAAAGGAAAGAACTCCTGATACATGCAACAACGTGGATGAATCTCAAAAGCATTCTGCTAGGAGAAAGAAGCCAAGCTCAAAAGGCATGATTCCATTTATTTGACGTTCCAGAAAAGACAAAACTGTAAGAACAGAAATCAGATCAACAGTTGCCAGGGGCTGGGGGTAGACAAAGGGGCTTGACTACAAAGCAGCAGAAGGGAACTTTCTGGAGCGATTAAAACATTTTATATTTTGATTGGGATGGTGGTTACAGGACTATATGCATTTGTCAAAGTTCGTCAAATGCATCCCTAAAAAAGAGCAATTTTACTGTGTATAAATTACTATACCTCAGTAAATCTGAATTTAAAAGAAAACAATCTGGGATGTTGATAATGGAAAAAGCTACACATGTGTGAGGGCAGAAGGTATATGGGAAATCTCTGTACCTTCCCCTTTATTCTGCTGTGAACCTAAAACTGCTCTAAAAAAATAAATTAAAAAAGGAAGGAAATGTATTGGAAATGCATCTCTTAATGAGATGAATGGGATGTTACAGTGCTTTAATTAAAAGAGATTTTGCTGATCAAAAAAAAGAAAGAAAGAAAATGATTTTTTTTCTTATCTGCCACCAAAACCTGAAAGCTGTTTCCTGGGAGGCAGTGTGGTGTAAGAAAAAAAGCACAGCCTCTGGAGTGGAACAGACCTTGGTTCAAACCCCAGCTCTGCACCTAACTAGCCGTGTAACTGGGCAAGCTACTTAACAGCTCTGAGTAAGCTCAGTAAAGCAGGGATACGGATAGTCCTGACCTATTATCACGACGATTTATTGAGATGATGTACAATCTGATAATCCTCAACGCGATCATTTGCTCAGCACGTCCGCTCCCTCAAACCCACAGTTGGAGATCCTCTCCTTAATTTAAGTGCCCAAACAACAGTGACAAGAATAGAACTTGAAAAGCAGGTGGGATAATACATACAACTTTAAGCCATTCAAGGATTAAAGACAAGGGAACAATGAGGCAAAGAGCAGAGGTGCCTTTTTTCCATTCCTTCAACAGATTCAAAGGAAGTCCTGGTTCCAGTTGCCTGTGGAAGGCTATATGTCCAGGGATCTGAACATTTTCATCCTGAAAATAAATGTTCCCTAGGGAGTAGAGGTGACAGGGGACGACTTTGGCCTCCTGAAACACGGGGTGGACTCTTCTTAACTACAGACTCAATACCCAGGGGGCTTCCCAGCATGCTTAGTCCCAGCTCAGACACAAACTTGGCTTTGATTTTTAGAACTTTCTTTTTGTGGGTGTACATGGTAAAAGCTAGATGTGGAGTCTAGAAAAGGAGAGGTCACTGGGTATGGTCTCCACACACAGAAACTGGGCCAGCTCCGCACTATTTCCTTGGCTCCAGAATACACTCCCCAGGAAAAGATTGCATTAGCCTAATATCACATCGGATGAGAACCTCAGTTTCTAAAGAGAAAAGTCACAAAGACACACAACAAGGCCAGCTGAAACCCGCGACATAAAAACCGCCTCCACACACAACCACAGTGCACCTTAGAATCCGTATTCTCAAGACACAAAGCTTGTGGAATTTAGATCATGACTATGGGTGGCATTCAAATCGATGGGGGAGGGAGGTTATTTACTAAAATAACTTTGGGGCAACTGGCTCATGATCTGCAAGACCAATAAAGCTGATTCCTACCCTCACTCCTTACACCAAAACAAATAATTCTAAGTGCATCAAAGATCCAAATGTAAAACAGAAATCATAAAGGTACTTGAAGAGAACATGAGAGTTTGGGTTTTTTTTTTTAATCTTAGAGCAAGGAAAACATTTCTCAGTATGATGAAAACCTAAGCAATAAAGCAAAAAATAGATTAACTACTTAAAAATTATTTGGGGGGATTCAAAAAATGTGATAAACAAGTTTAGAGGCAAACTGCAAACCAAGAAAATAATACTTTAAATACATACCAAGGCTTAACCTCTTTAACCTAAAAAGAGCCCTTAAAAACCCTAGATAAAAAAAGTCGAGTCCAACAGAAAAATGGGCAAAGGACATGAACAGCGAATTCCCCCTCCAAAAACACAAATGCCAATAATCGTATGAAACCAACATTAATCTCACTCACAATTAAAGAAGTGCAAACTAAAACAAAATGGCGCCTTTTAAAAGATGTTTGATACAGAAATGTTTATAATACTTAAGAAATGGAAATTATTGCAAAGCCCATCAATAGAGGACAGTTAAATAAATAAACTTAAATACCATGTACCTATTACAATGCAAATGCTGATTTCACCCATGTTGGTAACATTGAAATGGTCTGTAGCATATGGCTGAGGAGGAGGAAAAAAGATTTTAATCTGTGTAGCAAGATTCGATTTATCTAAAAGTATACATATTTATCTATTTGTGAATAAGTGCACAGAGATATGTCTGGAAGAAAATTCACCAAAATAACAGCAGAGACTGTCCCTGGATGGAGAGATTTCAGGTGATTTTTCACTTTATTTTGAAATTCCAGTATCCTTTTAATCATCTACAATGAGCATATATTTCTATAATTTAAAAACTCTCAGTTATTTTCTTTTTGAAAAATACAAAGAAGTTTCAATGCGATATTTCAACAAAATAAAACAAAAGGCATCCACACGCAGTAAAGCAAATGGCCAGTCAGACCAAGGCCCTTGCCCCGTGGCCGCCCCTGCTAACCAGCAAGAGGCCACAGGAGGCAGACAGGTAGGTACACGCACTCAGGTTTACAAAGGTGAAGCAGGGCGCAGGATGGCGCGGGTTCAGAGAACAGGTTTAGAGGGTGAGACAGACTCAACTCAAATGCTGCTTCTACCACATCAGCTATGTTGACCTGGGGCAAGTCTCTTAATCTCTTGAACCCTTAGTTTCTTCTTTGTGGAAGTGGGATAACTGCCTCTACCTTTTAGGGTTGTTGAGAGGATTAAGCAACGTGATACCTTCAGCTCACTCCTTGGCACATAAGCAGCATTCAAAACATGTCAGCTGCTTGTATTATTACGTGGGACGTTCGTAGCCTTCATTCACATCACAACCCCTACATTTTCCATGACCCGGCATCACAGAGCAGAGCAGAGAGAAGGAACAGCAAACCTTGGAGAGTCCAAACATCTGGTCTCGGACAACAACCTGCTTCTCAAGCCCTGTGAAACCCTTCCTGGAAGCAGCAGGTGAGGAGTATGGCAGTCAGCCCAAAAGAGGAGGAGGTGAACGAAGAAAGGGCCTAAATAACCCCCAGTGCTGCCAACTGTGCAGTCGATGAGCAATACAACTTACTCCTCTCCTCCCACCTTTCCTCTTGGGTTGACTAGAACCTTCCCCCAGACAGCAGTATGTTAGGATCCTAGAAAGACTACTCGAATGCCAAGCCAGAAAGAACTTTAGAGATCGTCTAGCGCAGCATCCTTCATTCTGCAGATGAGGGACCTGAGGACCAGAGGGCAGGGCACTTGCAGGGAACCAAAGCAGCCAGTATCCAGCACAGATCTCCATCATGGAGTCCCTCCTATGCGCATCCTTCCTTTCCCTTGGCTGCCCCCTCACAAGGTCTCATTTTCCCTGTTTGCATCTCCTGCTTCATTACCTGTCAGACACTTTCAGGCCCCTTCTGTCCTCTGGCAGCCCTGATTGTCCTTTATGGCTCTGTGGTGAGGGAAGGAACGAGACTAGGACTGTTCAGACTCAAATAATGGCCTAGAAAGAGGACAATGATGGCCATCACTGTCAAGACCCACACAACTAACCCTCTGCTTCCAATAGAAACAGAGCCCAAACCATGGTGTGAAACAAGAAGGAGGGAAGACGGAAGAGCTCCGAGTTATTCTCAAACCTCTCTGGTGACACTGGAGGTTATCTTGAATCTCTTAAGAAAGACCCCAGAAGAAAGAGGTACCAGCAGATCGAGAGGAACCAGCAGACTTCATCTCCTAAGTGGTAAACACAACCAAGATGCAGGGCAGCCACGGGCAAGGAAAGACTTGGAGGCAGGAGTGGAAGGCCACTTTCCCAGGACACGGTCCTGACTCTTGGCAGTGACTGGGCTGGGCCTTACCTTGGGCAAGCTGACTGGAGTCCTGGGCTTGGTCCTTGGGTTCTTAATCAAGAGCCTCTGATCCAGAGGGAGCAGATGGTATTTCATGGCTTCGATGAGGAAGTCCTTACAGGTGTTGTTATTCTTTATCAAAGCTTCTTCTTCGACCGTCTGGAGGTAATAACCCACAGGTGATCCAGGAGCAAAGCTCAGCCACATTTCCCAAGCTGCCTCCCCAGGCTGTGTCATTCCTGCATTCCCACACTCATTCATACCCACGCCACATGATCTGAGACCTCAAGAGAAAGGTCCACAGTTGGTGCTCACCTCCTGCATTTCATGAGCACAGTGGAGTAAGTGATTAAGTTCTGGAATCAAACAGACAGGGACACAAATCCCAGCTCTACCATTTAACTCCTCTGACCCTCAGTTTCCTCTTTTGTAAAATGGGCAAATTAAAGTTACCCACAACCTCACTGACTATGTGTTTGTTTATTTTGAGATTAGATTATGCAAAAACAAAGACAATTGGTTGTCCTGAAAGCTTCTTCCCACATGGTTTGAATGCATTATAGTGTTTAGGGAAAACGCTCAAACATTTGACATGAGGAGAGGGAGGAAAAGAGGAAGAGGGCAGGATCCATGAGCCAAACTTTGGAGGTAAGGAGTAAAACAATGTGACAGTCAAGAAGAAGAATTCATATCCACCTTCTTTTTTCTTTTTTTTCAATTTTTTTTTTGAGGAAGATTAGCCCTGAGCTAACATCCGCCACCAATCCTCCTCTTTTTGCAGAGGAAGACTGGCTCTGAGCTAACATTCATGCCCATCTTCCTCTACTTTATATGTGAAACACCTGCCACAGCATGGCTTGACAAGCTGTGCATAAGCCCGTACCTGGGAACCAAGCTGGCGAAGCCTGGGCCGCTGAAGCAGAAGGTGTAAACTTACCAGCTGGGCCACTGGGCCGGCCCCCATACCCATCTTCTTAAGTGAAACACTCAGGCAGAAAACTGGCCAGCGAGGCACTCTCTTAACAGGGTGGTGATATCAGAGCAGAAGAATGTCTTGCACAAAAGTCCCACCTATCGACCTCATCTTGGACCCCATCTAAGGTGGGACTGTGCCTTCTTCACCTCTGATTCCAGAGCTATGGACTTAAGCAGGTGCTCAACAAGTGCAAGCCTAAATGACTCACGAGAAAGGCCAAGCGTGAAACCATTCTGGTGAGCTCTCAAATCTCCACCCTTTGGCCTGGGTCAAATTGCTATGTGATGGAAATGTAAGGGGCAGTGTGGTCTTCGGAGGCCACTTCATGTTTTCTTTGCTGGAGTGTTTGGGATCTGTTGGGAAAGATCAGTTCCATTCAACAGCTAACACTGATTGAATGTCTCCTGGTTGGGGAGCCCAGTGCTGGACCCCGGAAAGAAAACAATGAACAAGACAAGAGTTCTCACCCTGAGGCACTCAGTCCAGTCAGAGAACAAGAAGGGCCTCCCCACATCAATTATCTCGGCCCTCAAGCTGGTCATGCACGAGGCCTGGCTGAGCCTTTCCTGGGTACCCCCCTGTAACTAGGAATTGAAACATGGCCAGGGCCATCACCTGCTGGCCAGCGTTAGAGTTGGTGGGAAAAGAAGCATCGGCGAGATAATTGGGCACTTCTTCACCCAGAGATGATTCCCAAGAACACTCCATTTTCTTGGAAGGTTTTTTTTACACTCCCACTGAGGGACTGAACCAAATTGGGACAAACCATAAACTTTTAGGGTCAGTCAAAAAAATAAAATGTGTGAGAGAGGAACTCTTAAAAAGCTTGAGAAGAAGGAGAAATTCCTGAACAGCTACTTTTCCCCAAGAAATCATTCAGCTTGAATGAAAAGCTCCCTCAGAGAGTTAGTACTTCATGGGTAGAGTTTCAATTCGGGGAGATGAAAAAGTTTTAGAAATGGATATGGTGATGGTTGTACAGGATGGAGAATGCAATTAACGCCACTAACTTGTACACTTAAAAATGGTTAAAATGATGAAGTTTATGTTACATACTTTTTTTTTTTTGAGGAAGATTAGCCCTGAGCTAACTACTGCTAATCCTCCTCTTTTTGCTGAGGAAGATGAGCCCTGAACTAACATCCATGCCCATCCTCCTCTACTTTATACATGGGATGCCTACCACAGCATGGCTTTTGCCAAGCGGTGCCATGTCCACATCCGGGATCCGAACCAGCAAACCCCAGGCCGCCGAGAAGCAGAATGTGCGCACATAACCACTGAGCCACCGGGCCGGCCCTATTTTTTTTAATTTTAAGATATAGCATGTTGTACACTTAGTACAATATTTTTAAATATTTAATACAAGGCTAATAAATGGTAGCTATTGAAAAGACAGAAACAAGAAAATACCTCCCCTAGAAGTCAGAGTAGGTCTGCCAAGGGCTTTCTCTACACCTCCTCCTCCACCATGATCAGCCATCCCCAGCACGTTAAACTAGTTTGAAGTTGCAAGGTCAAAAGAGTGCTAATGAAACATCCTTTTCCAGAGTATTCTGAAAAGAGCCCTTTTTTAAGAAAAAAAGGGCCTGACAAATGCCCTTTTTTAAAAAAAAAAAGGGGGGTCCAACACAACAGTTCTCATGCCCACTGCCTCTGATCCCTTCTTCTCCAGATCTAAACCCTACTTTGCCATAATAACCCAGGAACTACGTTCCAATGTCTTTGTTAAGGTTCAATTGCGGATACCTAATAGAGGCTGTAACTAGGGGTCTCTAAGGCCCCTTTAGCTTTCTCTGGAAGCCAGGTCCACAGCTGCCATTCCCCACTGTGGAAGCAAGACTGCAGTGGAGGCCAGATGTCCACCTCTACCTTTGATCAGTTTCCCACAGGACAGTGGAAGGTTTGACTCTGACACTGGGGGCTCAGGCCCTTTCAGTCCCTCCACTTAGGGGACTTTATCCTTTCTACAAGAAGGATATGCTGCCACCAGGTGGCAGTGGTACCATCGAAAGTGTAAAATGCAGGGCACAGCACCTGAGAAGAGGGCTGTGGTTCAGAGACTCAGAGAACATTTCAGGGACCCTTCAAGCCTGTGGTCAACAGTGTCATGAGCTGGGGACTTTACAAGAACTTGTGAGGGTACTATGTCTCTCACTACTACCAACGGCAGCAGTGCTCATGAAGACTGTAGTAATGTCAACTAGGATTCAGTCAACACTGGATTACAGCCTTTACATGGATTATCTCATTCTACTCACAATCCTATAAGGGCAGGTGCTATTTTTGCCAGATGAGAAGACCGAGGGTTAAAAAGGTTGAGCATTTGCCCAGTGTTAGATGGCTGGGAAGGGACCGAGCTAGGCTGCTGGCTGCTGAATCTCCTCTTATCCTTGCTTCACACCTTCCATTCTTTCCAGAGACTTCTTGGGGATAGCTGAGGGTTGGCCTACTGCCTTGGTATTTTGCTTTGCTCACACGTTTAAAGTTTTATCCTCTGCCTGCTTGTAAAAGTATCTAATGCCATTTACTATACAAAATAAGACATGTAATGGATAAACAGAACAGAGAGGATTAAAGGCAGCAGCCTGCTTAGTGGAAGGCGTGTGCTTTAGGGCCTGGTGACTTGGATTTGAATCCTGAACCTGCCTCCTCCTAGCTGATGACACCAGATAAATCCCAACCTCCATAAGCCTCAGGACCCAAATTTGTAAAAAGCAGGTTATAATCTCTGCTCACAGGGTTGTTACAAGGATTAAATGAGAAAACATATGGCACCATGTTCTCAGAGGAAGCAGATATAATGTGTTCCAGGCACCTGTGAGGAGCTGGTTTTTATAGTCCTAAATGGCGGCCCAAGTTGCCTAAAACTAAGGCGAAAAGAAACATAGGGACATTATGGAAATGACCCTTCTTGCTTTGGTCCTTCACAATAAAAGCAGCTAATTTCTATCGAATGTTTGTTATGCCTGGCTCCATGCTAAACACCTGACTTGTCTGTAACTCCTTTGGTCCCCACAACAACCCCACTGGGCTCTATTATAATTTCCCTTCCATGGAAGAAGAAACTGAGGCTTGAAGAGGTTAAATAAAAACTCCAAGCTAACACGTAGTAGAGCAGGGACTGAAACCTCGGTGTCTTATTCAAAAGCCTATGCTCTTAAACCTTACACTACCACGACTCACACATAGCCCAGTGGGTTGGTCCCCTCAATGCATACAAAAGACCTGTAAAACTCCTCAAGCACCCCCTACAACCAGGGTTGCCCACTGCTATTCCTAGAGGCTGGGGTGAGCAGAGAGGTACTTGGTTCTTCACACAGCACAGCACTCACCTGAACCAGGTAATCCCTAGGCAAGAGAGGGAGACGGACATGTTCCATCAGCTTTGCCATGTGCTCTAAACGGGTTTCTTTCTCATAATTGATCCACGAAATCACAGCTTCAAATACCTATAAAGAAAATCAACCCAGGAAACTTTAGCAAAGAGACAACAGCTTTCAAACAAATTCCTAACCTGAAAAGAGAAAAAAAAAAAAACGCTACAAGCCATCCACAAAGGTGTTTAATCTAAGGTCCAATATTTAAAATAAAACAGAAACAGAAAGTCTTTGTTTGCTAGCTGACATCAGAGAGTGATTGCACACGCACTCACAAACGTTCTGCTAAACCCGCTACCCTGAATGTAGAATCATCCAGATTCACTGCAAATAAATATCAGTTTCAATAGTTATTTAAGGGCAGAAACACAGAACAGTGACTGTGAACCCAATTTTATAAAAACTGCTCAAGAGGACCAGCAGCCCCGGGAGCAATGTCATCATTCCCCTCATGCCCCCCCCCCCTTTTCATTTATCTCCCATGTTTGGTTAATGCAGAATAAAAACATAAGCACATCCTCTGCCAAAAGTTGGTGTAATGGTGAATGTGACACCGAATGACAAAGAGTGGCAAAAATTTCTCCTTGGGTTTAACCTCTCCTTTGAAGAGAGATTTCATTTCTGTACAAATCAAAACTGGGCTTGGAACCAAAAAGGAGGATCTATAGTTTGGATATTTGCCTTGCTCGAGGATAAGTCCAAATTCAAACCCTGCTCTACCATATACACACAGTCAGATACAATTCGATGTTGGTAAGGCTGCTGGGAAACCAGCGCTGTTTGTGGAAACAATTAACGAGGTTTTTTAAGACAGGAGGGAAGAATTTAGCAATATCAATCAAAAACTTAAATGTGCATATTCTTCGACCTAGAAATACCACTGCTAGAGCTCTAGCCTACAAAAATATTCACAAAAGTGGTGCAAGAATATGTGTTCTAAGATGTCTGCTGCAGCATTTTTGCAACAGGATAAAAAAGGAAACAACCTAAAGCCCACAATGGAGAAATGGTGAAACTAGTATTCATACCGCAAGATAGTTTCAGCTGGTGGAAAACAATAATAATAATAATAATTAGCAGTAGTAGTGGTGGTAGGAGTAGGAGTAGTAACTAAGAATAAAACAGAATACTTTCTTGTGCTAGAAAGCAAGAAGGTGCTCAAACTTAATGGAACTTTCACTGCCAACATTTGGGACAATTTAAACATCAAATAGAATAATGAAGAAATCAGATCAGTGCTGCTCACGGGGCTGGGGGAGCCAAAGGAAACTTTTCGTGGCGATGGATATGTTCTGCATCTTTATAGGGTGGGAGTTACGTGTGCATGTGTATTTGTCAAAAATAATCAAATTGTACAATTAATATCTATACATTTTGCTGTGTGTAAATCATACTTCAATTTAAAATGTTCTTAGTTAAAAGAAAAAGATAGTTAATGGATCATAACACAATGAATAAAAAAGGAATCCATGAGTCCATAAAGATACTGAAACAAGTACAGGAAGGGCTCTCATTCACAGAAAAATGCCTGGTAATAAATGTAGAAAGAATGATAGAATTAGAAAAACATCATTTTGCAACCACCAATATGGTACCTGATTCAACAAAGATCATCAAAGGATGCTAAAGTCATTGAAAAGTTAGGGAACAAGATATTCACTGTTCTCAACATAGCATTTCACAGATTACTTATTAATTACGAGGCAGGTGAAGATAGCCTCAAATGGGCAGATACAACCTATAACAAGCAATCAAAGTTAGAACCACCAATAACAGGACAAACTTACACCGTATTCCTGATTGTGATTTAATGGGAAGGACACAGCATCCCCTATGATATTCTTCCTAAAATGTGCAACCTGAATCTCGTAGGAAACAATCAGACAACTCCATGTTTAGAACACTCTACAAGACAGCTGGCCTGGATTCATCAAAACTGTGAATATTACAAAAGATTTAAAAAAAAAAAAAGGGCAGGGAGACAGTCCTAGATTAAGGGGATTTAGAGACATGAGAACTAAACCCAATGAATGATTCATGATTAGATCATGGATTAAAAAGAAACAGCCATAAAGGACTCTCTTGAAACTGTTAGGAAATGTGAATACCGACCATATATTATTGTACCAGTATTAAATTTCTTTGGTATGATAATGGTCTTATGGGTAGAAAAGAGAATTTCCTTGTTCTTAGAAGGTACAGGCTAAAGTGTTTAGGAATGAAGTGTCATAATACCTGAAATTTACTGTCAAATGATTCAGCAAAATAAAAGGTTAAATCTGTAGAGAGAGAGAGAAAGCAAATGAGGCAAAATGTTAACTGGTGAATCTAGGTAAAGAGAATATGAACATTCATTCTTTCAAACTTTACTATAAGTTTGACATTTTTCAAAATAAAAAGTGGAAGGGAGAAGAAAAGAAATTCTAAGGGAAATGGAAAAATACTGCAACAAAATTTACAATTTCAAATTTTACAAGTTGAAATGGAAGCCATGTCTCCTGGGGGGGTGGGGAGGGAGGAGGAAGAAACCTCTAATTTTTCTTAACATAACTATATTTTTTGTGTGTATTGACATGCTAATGATGCTTTGCCCCTAAAATGCTTGGTCCTATTTCCTAAATACATACTTAAGTCAGGTCGGGTATAGCTCAAATTGGACAAGGACTCAGAAAGGAATCCATCAGAAAGGAAGGGAAGGAAAGAGAATGAATGGAATGGGACAGAAGGAGAGACGCAGTATGTATGCAGTGTTTGCTCCCATTTCTGTATAAAATAACCTACATGTGTACAAACAAACACACACCATGGAAATCCTCCTTGTCTAGTTCGGTTTTTTTATTATTATATCTTATACAGCTATGTCTCTCACCCTCACAGCATTGTTTTGTGAATAACTGTGTTTCTTCAACTAGCCCTTAAGATCCATGAGAACAGGGACCTTGTCTTATTTGCTGGCACATAATACACACTCAAATACTTTTTTAATGAATGAATGGTCAAATGAGTTCAGAATAAGCATGTAAGAAGGCAGTGGAATCTGCCCAGGCTGGAGCAGAGCAGACTGCAGACCAAAGGATGCTGGAGAAGTCTGGCTTTGCTGGGTTAGGTGGTGGGCAGCCACAGTCCCCTTCTGCCTTGCATTGTGGTTATCTACACTTCCTTCTGCTCCACTTGACTAGACTGTGAGCTCTTACAGGGTGAAAAGGGTACCTGCTCTGTCTCTGCACCTCCTGCCACCTAGCACAATGTCAGGCACAGAGCAGGTGGCTGGTTGAGAAAGCTTTGCAGAAGAATGAACTGCAAGTCCTTGAGAAGGTAGGGTTTACTGATCATGCCCATCCCCATTAACCAGCCTAGTCTTTGTTATAAAAGCTAAGAGGCAAGCTGAGTCTAATGAAGTCGATATTTAACCTTATCTTTATTTTTGGCTTGACTTGTCTAACTGGTCCCACTTGGTTGCACTGTTTACCTACTCAGCTGTGAAAGCCACAGCACAGGCAACAATGGTGACCTTCTCAGCAACTAGAGAAGGCTGCATATTTTTTGCTTTTAGACTTCGTGGTTGAAAAATAGACAAGCAAATAAACTGCCAACTAGCTTTAGCCTTCAGTGTGCCTAAAATCATTCTCAACAGCCCCTCCCATCAAGAGACTGGCAGAGGCAAGGGGGCACTGAGTAACAGCAGCAGCAGCAGCTGGTATCCACCACATGCCAGGCCCTGCACCACACTCCTCAGAGACATGTCTCCCTGGACTCTCATGAGAACCCAAAGAGTAGACGCTCCTGCCCCTTACTAAGCAACTCGCTTAAGTCCAGAGCCAGGAAGCAGCAGGGCTGGATCCACACAAACCCCACTCAGTGCTCATGCTCTCACCCATAGTCCTCAGTGGCCTCTCAAACGTCTACAGCAGCAGTTGGCAGACTACAGCCCACAGGCCACATTCAGCTGCCACCTGTTTTCATAAATAAAATTCTATTGGAACACAGCCACACTCACTCATTTACATATTGTCTGCGGCTGCCTTCGCACTGCAACAGCAGAGGTGATTTGGGACCCCAAACCCTAAAATATTTACTATCTGGCCTTTTATAGGAAAACTGTGTCAACCCCTGGTCTATAAAATCTAAGCAGAGACCCTATGGCTTCAATCATGGGATAGAGTGATGTCTACTTAGATGAAAATACTTTTTATGAGTCCCACGATGAAATAATCAGCTGACACAAGGCCTGTTTAGGGTTTCACTTTTAAACAAAGAAATAGCAACATTTCCTCACTGCTTCATGTTCCAGAACCAATTTCTTCACTGCTACAAGGTTGCTATGTGGAAAGGAGTTGGAGAAAATTGGATTTCACAGTCCCTGGCTCACCACGCTTCCAAAGTAAGCACAAGCCTTGGCCAGAGCACACCAGATGAACCTGATCCTTCTACCCACCACTCTCGTTACACAGGCTGCCAAGCCGGACTGTACCTGCACACTTTGAGTAAAGTGGGGAACTCTGGGGCACTTACCTCTGCTTTCAAAATGTGTTTGAGAATCAAGAAGGACTCACGTTAAAATGGGCAGGGCAGTGACTTGGCAAGGGGAAAGATCCAGTTAAGGGTGATTCTCAGCAAAACACAGGCTGATTTTGAGAACGTCAGGGGAAAGGCTAGGATCCTGCACATGGACCTGATTTGTTACTCAAGATCTGAGAAGGACTAACTTTATCACTAACAACAGGCACATGCCAGGCATTTTACACACAGGATCTCATTTAGTGCACCAAAAACTCTGTGAAGTAGGTATCACTGCTCACATTTTACACATGAGGAAACAGCCTCAGAGGTTAGCAACTTGTCCAAGGTCATACTGGCAGGAAATAGTGGATCTGGGATGTGAACTCACCTCTAATTCCAAAACTCCAAGTTCTCACGTTAGGCAATACTGCATCTCAGAGGCACAATTAGTTGAGAAAGCTGGGCACGCTGGTGAGTTGGGAAACCACACTCCTACACCCATCATCTTCATTACAATCCTTTAAGCCCTCCTGGTGCATCCCCAGTACGTACCATTTTCTTTCCCAGGGGTCGAGCGAATAGCATTTGCCAAATTTGCTGCCATGATTTTAAATCAATAAGACAGCACTTCTAGACACAAGAATGATTCTGTCAAATTTCTGCTGTTGTTTCTTAAACCAAAGCTTAACAAGAGTTACGTTAACCAAACTCCCAACTCATAGATACACACAATACCGAGGACAGCTGGGAGCGGTGGTGTGCTGGTGCTGGAGCTCATCATGCATGTTTTTTCCCCAACTCAGTGTTTAGGGACATTACACTGGTAGTTTGAAATCAGTCTTGGTGGAAATATTTACACCATGGAAATTGGCAAATGAATCAGCAAACGAATCAGGGCTTTTGGAAATTTTTTTGGAGAGCCAGTCGTTAAGCATTTACTAGCATATTACTGGCTGGGAGAGTTCCTGGTCTGAAGGCTCCCCAGACTCTAGAAGATCTACCCAGTTGCATTCATCTTTCTGACAGTAGCATTATCATAAAAGTTTATAGGGCACTTAAAAGCTCTTTCTTGTAGTTGCTTTTTTTCAGACTCACAAGGGCCCTGTAATACCGCTAGAGTCACTCACAAAAGGGAAAGTAAGGCAGAGAGTAGGGAAAGTGGTCTGCCCAACATGACCTGACTAATTGGTGACAGAGCAGCAACTAGAACCACAGCTTTCAAGTGACGCTTTCACAGCACCCTGTCCATTTCCTCCGCGGCACATGGCACAGTTTGCAGCTATATATTTATTGGTGTAAATATTTGATAAAATCCGTCTCCCTCATGTGATTCTAAGTTCCACAAAGGCAGGGATCTTGTGTTTATCTGTTCATCATTGTCTCTCCTGCGACTAACACACTATCTGCTACATAGACAGCACTCAATAAATGCTTCTTGAGAATGAATAAATTAATCAAAGAAGGAAGGATTGGGCATACGGTTCTCTTCCTACAATAGTACACTGCCAGATATCTGACTTCATATAAACAAAAATGATGACAAAACTAAAACAGTGACACCACCTTGCTTGGAAATGCTACTTCAGCTTTCCACTGCTGCATACAGCCAGCAAAAAGACGTTCACCATGATTCTGCAATGGACAAAGAAAAGGACTGAAGCACAATGGTTTTCGATAAAAATGCTTGCAAGCTGAGAGACATGAATCCCAAAATGATTGGAGCCTGACACAGGGATGGAGAATGCCTTCCAGTCAATATGGTGAACTGAGCTGACGTGGAAGGAAATCTTCCCCTATAGCTTCAAGCACATGAAAAGGATGTATTACAAAAAAAATTAAGATTTGAGCCATACTCAAAAGCACGAGGGAAATGCCCAAGTGTTTTAGATGAGAAGGAATTCAAGTCTGGGAGCTGAATGGAAGCTGAGGACAAAATGGCTCACAGGCCTCTAGAGTTCACACATGAGCTTTAAGGGTTTGGGACTGGAGTCCCATCAGTAGAATGCCTAGGCTACTCCTAGGACACAGGCCACAGTGTTGCCCTAGCTGTAAAAGTGGGGCTAGATGAACCCCACCTGTCTGCCATGGGAAGGGGAAGGAAGCTTGCCATCTCCTGTGGCTGGGGGAATAAAAACTTCCTCTTCAAGAAATCAGAACCCAAAGCTCACGCCACATACACATGTGGGGTTTGAACTGACATTATCCAGGTGGTACAGGGGAAACTCAAGACAAAAAAATAATATAAAAACTGTTTCCTAACTAGTAAACTTGCCCTATAGGGGCACCTCCACAGCCCAGGGCAACCCAGACTACCATGAACATAATACCCTCTGAAGATGGACTCACAACCAAAAATTATACGTCATTAATGAAATGAACTGCCAAAAGGAAAAACAACAGATGCAATAAATCATAGAATATTTGTGGCAACCAAAGGTGCTCTCAAGACCATTCTCTATAATGTGTTCCTTGGAATTCTACGGGCAGGAGACATTCTGAAGCAAAGGGGTTCCGGGAGCAAAGGGGTTCCGGGACCAAATGAGCCCGGGCAACACATCATGCCACACACCTGAACTCCCTTTAGAGATTCACAAAGCTCATTAACAAAAAAAGCTCTGACATGTCCTGCAGTTCCTTAACCTAGTTTGTTTGTTTAGCCGCTGACTCCTAAGTGGATCTGACCTGAGAACCTTCCTTCTTTTCTTTTACCTAAACCCCTACAAATGTCTCACAATATTGTAGTTTTATGGCACACAGTTGGGTAAATACTGACCCAGAGAAGAAAGTCCTCATTCCTTAACTCTCTCCACAGACCCCCACTCCCTTCTCAGCCTCCTCTCCCACTATCCCCTGCAAAGACCTTTGATTCTCATCACACGGGTTACTTTTCCCCCAAGCACAGTAACTTACTACAAACTTTTATGTCTTTATTACTACAATTCCTTCAACCTGAATGGCTCTCCAAAATCCTACTCACGTTCTCCAAGTTTAAGCTCTAATATTCCCTTTTCTATACGGCCTTCAACCAGCAACCTGGAATAAAATACTCCAGGGTGTTTTCCTCCAACTTTGATGACAGGCAACGACCTCTCTCGGCCACATATTATGGATTCATGTTTTCGGTCTGTCGGCCCACCAGACAGTGAGTGCTTAAATAGTAATGACTAAGTATCACTCACCTCTGTCTCTCAGTCGGGGTTCATTAATAAACAGCAGGGGCCTGGTAGGCAGGCACGCTCAGCTTCAAATCACAGAACTATCTACCATTAGGAAGCTTTAGTTTCCTCCTCTGCAAAATGGAGACAATAATGTCTGCCTTGTGAGTTATTGTAAGAACTAGAAATGTGCAAAACAGTATGCTGGGCAAAAAGAAGTCAGACACAAAAGCATACAACACACACTGGTATTTCATTTATATAAAGTTCAAAAACCGGCAAAACTGACCTATAAGAAGTTAAGATAGTAGCCACACTTCTCATGTTTGGGGGTAGTGACGGAAGGGAGTCCCAGGTTCTGGTTCTTGATCTGGGTGCTAGCTATGTGAGTGTTTCACTTTGCAAAAAGTTGAGCTTTCCACTTTTATTTGTTCATGTCTCTGAACTCACTTCAATACAAATGCCACATTTTTTAAAAAATATTTTTTGTGAAATGTAGCTGGAGAACAGTGAGCAGTCAAGGTAGACTGTTGGTCATAGTGCTATGGTATTCTGCTCATAGATGCTTATTGAATCGCACTCTCCGAAGGAGAAGAGCAAAAAAAGTAATGCTGAGGCAGGGGCCCAGGCCAGATCATTGTTTGCAGTCTGAGAAGTTGGCAGCTCTAATGCTGACCTCAGAGCAAGGCAGATATAGGATATACCTGCTCAATCACCAGATAATGTCTCAGCAGCAAGCACTCAAGCCCAGCCTACTGGGTGAAGAGGTCCAGCCTTTATCTCACACCCATTGCTGGCTGGGGAAGCTAGGAATTCAGACAGGAGGGCACGCATCATGCAACACTAATGATCCCCGGAGACCAGGGCCTAATTACCCTTCCAGGAGATAAGGTATCAGAATTTGGCCCCTGCTTACAGTTTTAGGAGATAATAGCACATTAAAAAATGTGATCGTGCAGAGAGAAACTAACCAGTAGTTCTCATTACAACACATACTTGACACTAACCTAATTTTTTGAAGAGGCCTAGCCACTTTCTTCCTGACCTGTATGTGTGAAAATGTGGGCCATTTCACTCTGAAAAGCCTCACGTTTCATAAGAAGGCATGGAATTCTTGAGAAGTAGAAACATATTTACCAGCTAAGAAAGCAAAGATTCAAAAAGTCCAATAACTAGCAATTCAGAGGCAAAACTGCATGGAACTCAGGAGTCTTATCTCTTCTCCTTAGAGTGTGTTTGTCCCAGAAGGCTGCCTCCCCTGCCCCTGGGTCACCGAGTTGTCCGTGGTCAGAGCCTCCAAGGGGAACACAAGAAACAGGCTATTTGCGCACAGGCTTCGCTCTGACCCTGCATCACCTCCCACGTGGAAGACTCAGGCAACTGGGAGGGACTTGCTCCCCTGCATCTTGCCTCTTTCTCGGGGTGGGGTGAGGGTCGGGGAGGAAGGGGAAGGCCCTACCCGAAGAACTAGTGGTTTTGTGACTCCTACAGATCCTTTTGTCCTCTCTCAAATAACAGGAATTTTAAAACAAAACCAAAAACTACACGAAGGAAAAACAAGAGAGAAAATGGCAAAGATCCATGCCCTCCTCTGACCTCTAGTTCCCACATTTGTCCTTATTCTCCAGGAAAATGTTAAAATTATTCCCATAACCTCAGCTGGCTCAGAGCAAAACCCAGCCCCAGCCTGCCTCTTCACTCCCTCAGGGAAGGTCTGCTGAGCACCTCCTGGTGCCTCCGGGGCACTGTGTCAGGCACTGTGCATGACACAGAGATGGCTAAGGTACCCACACAGCCTTCAAGGAGTTAGAGTACAGGGAAGGAGATACGGCATGGGCAAAAGCAAGTGAAGTGGGAAGAAGAACAGTATCTGAGCCCTGGGAGAGGCCCAGACAGGGTTGGGGGTGCTGGGGCGCAAGAGGCCACTACCACTCTCAGCCCCTGATAGGCACCAAGCCCCAGGTCATGCCAACCATCCAGACCAATAGGGGCTCTTGGAAAAGCATCCCCTTAAGAAAGACCCCAGTCAACTCTTACAACTACTACTACTATTACGACCACTAGCAGCAGTAGGACTACTACTAATAGTAGCAGCAATAATCATATCTTACGGTAATGAACACTTCCTGTGTGTCATCTTGTTTCATCTCCAGAGCAACTCTATTAGATACAACACTATCATTACCCTCCTTTTACAGATGAGAAAACTGAGACTTAGAGAGCTTCTTTTACTTATTCATTCAAGAGATATTTTTTTAGTGTCTACCATGAACCTGATACCACTCTCGCAGTGACCATAAGACAGACAAAATTCCTGACTATATATGGTGCACACATTCTGGTGAGAGATAAATACCTTGCCCAAGGTCACTCAGCCTGTTAAGGCGGTGGAACCAGGATTTGAACAGCAGCCACTCTTGCCTGCAGAACCTATGGTACCTTTCAAACTCCCAACAAGCAAGCTGCCTGGACCCAGCCAGTGACACTTATAATCATCATTAACACTAAAATACCGCATTTCCTCTATTTTAAGATGCATAGATTTTTCACATTTTAGTGTCTGAAATCTGGCTGCATTCTACAATAGATGTTGAAAGAAACCTGTGGGCTGCAGGCAGAGAAGTCAGTGATAATACAGCTGATACTGCTGTTCAAGTGTGGATTTAGCTAAATACAGGTTATCTGATTACTGACTCAGTTGAGTTTTCTGCAAATGTTAACATAAAATGCAGTTGAATTTTAACTTAAATTAAGGTCCCTGATATTACTTCACATACACTCAAAAAATTTCACTATAATGCAATATTGAAAGAAAAATCTATTGTGCATGCAAGAGATTGCCTATCATGTGCAATTTAATTAAATGGAGTAGAAATCACCAAATCTGGAACAGATCACAGAATTTTCAAAGTCTAAAGGGCCGGCATTTAAATGACAAACATCTAATTGTAAGAAGTTTCCAGCTATTTAACTTCCAGCAATATGTGATCAGTTCAGGGGAAATAAAACTATGGATTTAGCCAAAGAGAAGGTCGCCAGACCCATAAGCCTCAGAATTACACTGCTAATCTTAAACGTACCAAGGCATCAAGATCATGAGTAATCTACTTTCCGAAAAGCATCACAGAACTCCAAAGTAACACTTTATGATATGAACTAAATATGAAACACAACTTCATTAATGTGAAAAATACCTATAGCCTAACTGATTCTACAGAAAGAGCGACTCATACATAAGCATATGAATAAACAAGAGCCACTATAGACAGTTTTTAAGCGAGTATATTTAATTTCATGTTTCTTTGTTTCTGGAAAGATAAAATTAACTCAATGGCTTATTTTACCATTATCAATGGCAAAAATTGACATTATTGCTATTATCATTGGTGCCTCAAAATAGAGGATCGTGGTAATTACAATGGCAGCTGCCATTTATTGAGCACCTGCCAAACACTATATTTGATATTTACTTATCTCTAACCCTCATGACAACTATATATAAGGGAGAGACTATAAGGGAGAGACTCTTACTATTCCCATTTTACACAGAAGGAAATTAAGGTTCAAAGAAACCAGTGACTTCTCAAGGTCAAACACTAGTAATCATGAAGCCAAGCATGGAACCATGGAAGTCTGCCTGAGTCCAAAGCCCAGGTGGTTTCCAGGGTACTGTAATGCCTCTCACTACAACACCCACCTCCACCCCCACCCTGGCATAGCAAGCAGAGATAAGCCCTCACGTGAAGAAACCTTACTACGATCTCAGAGAAGGATGGGCCAGAATGAATTCAAGGTAATAGGGTCCTTCCTTCTCAACCCAAACACTCCCAAGTTGATCCAAATCTTGCTGCTTATATAACTGCTCCCATTTTCTCAAACGACACTTGAGGACCTGCTCAAGCAGGACCTAAAGTGACCGACTGCCACAACATTCACACAGCCATTCAACTGACTGGTTCATCCCTTTAAATTGTGTCAAATGGGTAGCACAATCCAGAGAAGACAGTAAACAGGCTCAGCAAGAACAAAGGGTTGCTGAGGTTGGGGCAGGAAGGGGCCAATGGCCTGACCACAGGCATTCTTTCCCTGGAGGTGCTGTTTCACTTCAGTTAATGGAAGGAGATTCCTCCCTGAGCCTAAGGGAGAGTCCACCTTGTTGTGCCAGTCATCTTCTAGAGATTCCTCTGAAGTCTCGGAACAGCCCATAGTGCCAATAAAAACCTGCTTTTGTTCTTGACCAAACTTTTGCAGTATGACGGGCAGGGGCTTGTGTATTTCACCTCATACTCTGGACATGTGCCTTTGGACACAGCCTTATCTCCAATGTAAAATCCTTTTCAAGGGCTTTTCCCTAAATATTCCATTGATAACAGCCATTATTTGAGGCTATTGGACACTAAGAGTGGACTAGGACAATTCAAGAGACATTTCTTGAGCATTTCTGAGGACACAGAGATAAGACATGGTCCGTACCATCAGGGAGGGAGGAGGTAAGATCAGCTCAGAACTAACTATAATAAAAAGCAGAACAAGGTGAGTGTTATCCTGGAACACAGAGGAGAAAGGAATTAATTCCAGATGCAAGATCAATAATAAACTCAGCTAGCACTGATCAAGCACCTACTAGGTACCAGGTACTAAACCAGGCATTTACTTATGTTATCCCATTTAATCCCCACAACCATCCTGAGAATACGTTCTATTACCATCATCACTTTATAAATGAGGAAATAATATAAGAACTCATACAACTCAGTAGCAAAAAAAAAAAACAAACAAACAAGCCAATTAAAAACGGGCAGAGGATCTGAATAAACATTTTTCAAAGAAGACATTCTAATGGCCAACAGGTACATGAAAAGATGCTCAACATCACTAATCATGAGGGAAATGCAAATCCAAACCACCATGAGATATCACCTCACACCTGTTAGAATGGCTATTATCAAAAAGACAAGAAATAACAAGTATTGATGAGGATGTGGAGAAAAGGGACCCTGCTGCGCTATTGGTGGGAATGTAAATTGGTGCAGCCACTATGGAAAACAGTATGGAGGCTCCTCAAAAAATTAAAAATAGAACTACCATATGTTCTAGCAATTCCACTGCTGGGTATTTATCCAAAGAAAAGGAAAACACTAACTCAGAAAGATATATGCACCCCCATGTTCATTGCAGCATTATTCACAATAGCCAAGATATGGAAGCAACCTAAGTGTCCATCAACGGATGAATGGATAAAGAAGATGTAACATATATATCGGAAAGGGAGAATAATCCAAGCAGAGAGTCAGCGATAGGGAAGGCCTAGAGGTAAGACAGCTCAGCAGTCACAGGTCAGCTAAAGCAGTGGGCAGAAGTCAAGCTTCTGGCACAAAGGAGGAGGTATGTGGTCAGTGAGTTAGGAGACTGGGTGTCAACAAACCTGGGCTTTAGTCCCAGCATGGGCACTGACTAACTGTGTGACCTTCAGCAGTTCCTATCCCCTCTGTGGGCCTCAATTTCCTCATCAGTGAAAATTCAATCCCTTTTTGAAATAGATGTTCTCACCGGTTTGCTCTGGCTTAAATGCTCAATGATACTACAAGAGGCCACGTGGGCCCGCGGTTAAGATCAGGTGACAGGTAGACCCCAGCTCGCAGTGATCCGCTGAGTGACCTGGGGCAAGCTGACTAACTCCACTGAGTCTCAGCTTCCTCATCGGTCAAGTGGGGCAACAGCAATGCCTGCCTCACAGGGCTGTGGTGAAAGCTGAGTGAGCCCAACATCATAAAGCACTGAGCACAGCACTTGGCAAACTGTCAACCTTCCATGAATAGGGGCAGCTCTGTCACCATCATCATCACCACCGTTATTTCTTTTTAAAGGATTCAGGAAGTGAATGGTCATAAGCCAGAAGGCCTTTTTTGTTTCTTTAATTTAAAGGGATGACAAATAAGCTCCTTTTTTTTCTCTCTGAAAAAGAGAAAAGATCTCCCTGAACCACAAGTCCCTCCCGTAACCACCTCACAAGTGAGGCTCCTGTGTCACCAAAGAGCCATGCCATACCTTCTCTTCTGAAGAAACGGTCAGCTTGTCACTGGATATCAAGCTGCACACCTGGTCCAGACTTAGGCTAAGAAATTCTTCCCCCAGCATCACCTCTGGAAAGTGCTGCTCTGTTCCAAAAAAAGCAGAAGTTCAGAAAACAAAGTTATAACACACTCCTGCCCTTCCATGAACCAAGGCCATGACAATCTGTGGGGTTCACAGTGGGGTCCTGGGGCCTTTGGAGGGAGGCGGGAGGAAGAGAGAGAGGCAGAGAGGCAGAAAGAAAGACAGCCCATCCTGGCTGGAGGGAAACTAGCCTTTTCATTTGGCAGCAAAGGCATCCCCCTGTGTGATCCTCCGTCCTGAACATCAACACAGAGGAAAATGGGGCAGAGACATGCAAGGTAATGTTTTTTCCATGCTCCATGAGATTAATAACGGCATTGCAGAAAAGCCTCACTGAGACCTGCCTACTTAATTGAGCTCATTTCCCCTTAAGGCGCAAGCTGGCAGAGTTGCAGACAGTGCCCTGTGCAGCTCAGCCAAACAAAAGTGGGTCAGAGCTAAAGCGGGGCTCTAAGTCTCTGGGGGTTCTGGTAGGAAGTCAGCATTAGCAGGTTGGCAGAATGGGTCATCCTTTCCTGCCGTAAGTCAAGCCTGCTATAGCGAGTCTCTGGTTCACAGAGGCCCAGCTAAGCCTCCGTCCAGTTGTGGTGGCAACACTGCTGGTCCCGCATTGCTGGGAACAGTCCATGGCAGCCAGGCCTGTGGAGGCTGCAAGATGGAGGGGAATTTGTGGACATCTAGAATGAGACAAAACTCACAGGCCTGAGTTCCATACAAGGGAAACACCGGTGACAATTCCTACCCTGACATTTGCCCAGGCCACCATCCTGCAATTACAGGGACAGCGAAATGCCAGTGAAAGAGCATACACTTCATAAAAAGGAACCTAGATCTGGGGCCAGCCTGGTGGCGCAGTGGTTAAGTTTGCACATTCTGCTTCTAGGTGGCCCGGTGTTCGCCGGTTTGGATCCCGGGTGCGGACATGGCACCGCTTGGCACGCCATGCTGTGGTAGGCGTCCCACACAGAAAGTAGAGGAAGATGGGCATGGATGTTAGCTCAGGGCCAGGCTGCCTTGGCAAAAAAGAGGAGGATTGGCAGCAGTTAGCTCGGGGCTAATCTTCCTCAAAAAAAAAAAGGAACCTAGATTCAAATACTGACTTTGTCATTTAAGAGTTGTGTCCCTGAGCCAACAGCATCATCTCCCTGGGCCTTACTACCCTCATCCATAAAATGGGGAGAAAACCACTTGTCTTGCCTCCCTCCCATGCTCTGAAGGGAAAGGAACTGTGAAAGTGTTTTGCAAGCTATTCCAAGGCTAGCCAGCCCAAGAGCTGACTGTTCCTGGTACAGCAGACTCTGGAGATCACAAGATCCTTTGTCATTTGCCCCAGGCCTACTCCTTCTTCAGTTCTCTCACAACCTTGCACCATCGCCCCAGGGAGCATCTGTGCTCCTTGCCCTCCAGGCTCTAGGCCTTCCCCACCTTCCTTCTTTGATGGCCTTGCTCTGGCCTGGCAGCTTCTTGGATAATTCCAGAAGGCTACACTCCCAGTTCCCCCTGAGGGCCACCCCAGCTTGGTCTGGCCAGGCCCTCAAGTGAGATTCAGAGTTCCTCCATCCCTGGGAGGCTGCTGAAATATCAACTTTGCTGTAGCTGAATAATGAAAAGGAAAATCAGAGTGTGCTAAGGCCCTCTCTCACACTCTTTAACTTCTTAAAAACCAAACAAAGAACTAAGGTTTAAATCATTTCTTGCCAAAATCATTTTTAACTTTTCATGATGAAATAATTTCAGGTCCAAAGAATTCCCGCCTACCTTTCATCCGGATTCCCTAAATGTTAATATTTTACTCTCAAAGATTGAATAATAAACAATCTTTTCATCTTTCACTGGACAAAAAGGGCTCCCAACTTGCTCACCACCGGCCTAATGACATCACCGGAAGCCACAATTAAAGCTTGTCCATCCTGAATCTCGGAAATGGTTGTACATCACAAGACAGATGTAAAAGTCAGATCCTGGGGCCAGCCCGGTGGCGCAGCGGTTAACTGAGCACGTTCCGCTTCTCGGCGGCCCGGGGTTCGCCGGTTTGGATCCCGGGTGCAGACACGGCACCGCTTGGCACGCCATGCTGTGGTAGGCGTCCCACACAGAAAGTAGAGGAAGATGGGCACGGATGTTAGCTCAGGGCCAGGCTTCCTCAGCAAAAAAACGAGGAGGACTGGCAGTAGTTAGCTCCGCGCTAATCTTCCTCAAAACAAACAAATAAATAAATAAATAAATAAATAAATAAATAAATAAATAAAAGTCAGATCCTTTATGAAGGGAAGCAACTGCCTTAAAGTAAGAAGCTGCTCTTGATTCTCTACGTGTCAGCAGGAAAAAGTCTTTAGTTAAAGCTCGGATTTTAGGGCAGACATTGAAAGGAGCTCCCTAAACAAGGAAATATTTAAGACTAGATAGTATTATTTTTAAAGTGTCTACTCCTAAAGATTCTAAAATAAAAGTAAGTGAACTATCTTCTTTGGATGATGAGAATTCATTCTTGGCCTGGAAGCTGGGAAAGTAACAGGGTTCTCCCTACGTGCTCTTTCTGGTCCAAGAAGTTTCTGGAGCAGAGTCCCCCATCTGCTGGCAACACCCAAGAAATAGTGGAGAGAAAAAGCAGTCACCACACAGTGACAAAGCACAGGACCTGGAGGCTCTGTGGGCCAGCCAAGGCTGAGCTCAGCAGGAGAATCTGGCAAACGAACGCCAACATCCCTGTGGCCCAGAGGCACACCCAGCCTTCCCACCTTTATCTTTGGTTGACCAAAAACCTGACATTTAAAGGAGGAAAAAGAGTGAAGAGAAAATGAGGAGGTGAGAGAGTAAAATTCTGGGCTGTGAAAAATTCTTCCTCACAGCTCATAAAGCCAAAAGTAGATGGGTTTGGATCTTGAAAAGGAAGAAAATGGAAGTACAGTGATGCATATTCTAGGTGGCTTGGCAAACAAACCAGGAATTCTCAAAGATAAATCAAGGAAGAAAGTAGTCAGCCCCCTACACCTCTCCATCTCCCTCCCTCTGGGGCACTGCACGATTGGAATCTGGGTCCCTTCTTTCTGCAGTAGGCTGCATCTTTGCCCAACTGGAACGTCCCACTGAGATCCCTTCAGGAATCCTCCCGGGAAGCAGCGTCTGGAGGGGTGGGGGCAACAAGGCAGCAGCAGCTTCTTGCCCAAGGCTGGCACCCCGGGACCCAGGAGCTTTGCAGAGCATGAGCAGGAACAGACGAAGAAAGACAGCAAAGAAGAAAATTCCTTCCCTTCCCCCTTCAGTCTGAGGAAATAGGGCTGAGCCCCCAGACTCAAGGGACCAGAGTCCCTTTTCTGTTAGCAACATTCAAGAAACAATGAGATAGAAAAACCCAGAACAGGATGCTCTCGCTAACTTGATTTCCTGGGACACAGGAGTCCCGAGAAGACTTTGTATTCAAGTCAGCCCTCTTCCCAGTAGCTTCCTGGAAAGAACCCACTCTGCTCCCAGAAGACACCTCTCTGAGGATCAGCTTCAAACTTTAACACTCGTATGTTCATTTGTTTGGAGATTTTTCTTGTTTTGCTTTGCTGTGAAACGTATTAAGGGAGAATGTAGTGAAGAGCCTTGGCTAAGAGTCAGAAGACCTGGGTTCAAGTACTTGCTCCGCCTCTCACAGTCACTTCCTTCCAGGCTCTGGCTTCATCATCCATAAAACGGGACCATAACACCTGACCTAGGTCTCAAGGTTGTTTTGAAGCTTGAAGATGATAACACATATTAGTCCATTTTGAGATCCTTAAGAAACTCTTTAGAAATGAAGGATGAATATAATCAACCACGTTCTTGCTTTACAAAGTCCAGTTCTGTGGGCAGCACTGCTCTCGAACAGAGAAGCTTCTCCACACCGACAGAAACAACCTTTGGGACTGCAGGTCCCGTATGGGGAGGCTGCAGACCTCAAAAGTCTTAGAGAACCACTTTACTACATTGAGTTCAACTAACTTCCTGGTAATATAGGTTCAATTTCTTAAAGCTGCCGTCTTATCCATCAAATGGGGCTAACCATAGTACCCATCTCATAAAGGTGTACAGGCAACAAATAAGCAAGCATATGTAACTCTCATTTACTGAAACCACAGCAAGTGCTCAATAAGTGTTAATGTATGACATGCCATGTGCAATGTTTCTTCAAAAATGAAGAATGCAGAGCTGATGCCTACAAGGAGCTTACTTTCTTACAAGATGGGTAAGACAAGGCACCAACAACTCCAAGCCAGAGTCCATAGGGCCATGACTGGGAGAGACATGCTAAGTATAAACAAAAGCATGGAAGCTAGAAAATTCAGAGACTGTGTGCAGAATAGCAATATTTCAGTCTAGCAAGAGCCTGGTCTATGTCTTCATTCTTCTAACAAATGTTCCTCAGCATCCACTAAGTATGGGGAACTGTGCCAGGCTCCCGGAGATGCAACAGCAAGGCAGGCCAGGCTAGAGCTTGAGGAATAGATGGGGTATGCACAGGGCGTAGCATCTTCTAACCATGGGCTAGCCCCTAGAAGGGAGACTCTCCAATAATAAAATCTCACTTTTCTTGTATTTTTGCTTCTTTTTCATTAAAGAGGAATGGAAACAGAGAGGGTGGAAAAAAACACCAGGCTTTACTGTTTGTTAACAAGTTCCAAGTCTTGATTAATGAAACACAATGGGTCTGTTCCTTTCCATTTGGATGAGAAATTACAGAAAAGGGGAAGGGCATCAGATAACTCCAAGTCCTTTCCCCACCAAGCAATATACATATCTTCCTGATGTTAAAAGGATGAGAAAATTGGGTGGCACAGTCCTAGGAGAGGGCTTTCTCTGGGGGCAGAGTTGGGTCTTTTCAAGGAAGCACACATGGAGAAAATGGAGGGTATTCCTAATAGTAGCTAACACTGCTAGGCATTTGACATGTATTACATCGCTTACCTCTCTAAAAAGCCCTGCTGAAGTGAATATCAATATCCCCATCTTACAGATGGAGAAATGGAAGCTCGGAAATTCTAAGTCATGTGCTTAGAATCACACAGCAGTAAGTGGTACAGACATGTTTTGAAACGAAGGCCGTCTGAATATAGCAACAAACATTCTGATGAGTATCTTAGTCCCCACAATGATAATTTGGCCTGAGCAGGCCATTAGGGTAAAATTCAATATAGACATCAGAGAGCCCTAAGAATCTCTCTGAGGGGTGCTGCAGACAGAGAAAGAGAATGCGAATCTAAAGACCTTTCTTTGAAAAAAAAAATCTGAGTAGTAATGTTCTAAACATTTTGGCCTCAGTCCCGGGTTCAAATCTCAGACCTAACTCCTGAATTAAGATCTTCCCCTAATCTCCCTATCCACCAGGCTAGACAAAATGATATTCCATGTGCCCAAAGCCCCCAAAATAGGAAATAAAAATTATAAAAGCCCTTATCACCCTATTTTATAATCTGAGGCCTTTCTCTCATACTGGGACCGTGAACCCCTTGAGGGCATGGTCTGTCTTGTTGGAATCCGGCTTGAAGCTGAATCCTCAGTGTCCTGCGCATCTGCACACATTGTGCTCTAAAATTATTATTGCACTTCCCTGCCTACTCTTCAGGGCTGCTAGCGCTCAGCTAACCTCCCAAGCTGGTCCCATTCCTCCCTCTTGATAGGACGAAATAATCCTAAGCCTTTGATCAGGTTCATCTAAACTACAAGCCCAGATCAAATGGAACTGAAAACCCATCTATGATTTTTCTGACCTGCAGAGATGCAATGAACCCCATTAATCCAGGACCAGTGGCCCCAGGGAACAGATATAAGGATCTCTGAATGGAACTAGTCATACCCCCCAGGAAAGACTGTCTGATGCAGGTGGACTCACAAACAGAATGAAAATATATTAGTAGGGTAAAAAAATAAAACAGAGCTGCTTTAAATCTCTCTCTCATGCCCTCTATTGCCCTATTTTTAGAGGGCAGAGGTAAGCTTTCTTGAATTTCTTGAACCAGTATTTGGTTTTCAGGGCCCACAGTTTGCCTGTTCCAAGGAGAAGGCTCAGCGCCTACAGGGAAATAACAAAGACCCACCCTGACCTCTTCCCACAGGGGTCACGACCACCAGCCCACAGACTCTAAATATTACTACCTCCACCCTCCCTGGGGATGGTGGGATATGAGCTCCCCTGTCGTGCTGACTTAATTCTAGAAAGATACATATCATCCCTCCCCCTTTCTCTCTCTCTAACACACATACACACACAGAGCAAAGGGCTATATCAAAATTGCCCAGTTGTCAGTGCTATTGATTCAGCACCAAAGTTCCCTGTTACCTAGAGAATGGAAGGAATGAAGAAAGTTTCCTAAATCCCAACAAGGAGAAAAGCTAGAAACAAAAACTACCTGTGTCTGTACTACTGCTTCATTTGCCACCTGCAAGTTAGAAGCAGAAAATCAGGGGTAGACAGGAGTGAGGTCACTGCCATGGAGAGACAGGTTGTACTGGCCTAGGTGGATGTGAAAGTAGTTAGTGGGCTCAGAGCACAGGCTCTGGAGTCAGACAGCCTCATCATGAATCTGGGCATTGCCACTTAAAAACTATGTGATCATAGTTACTAAACCTCTCTGGAGTTCTAGCTTCTTCATCTATAAATTGGAAAAATCCTAACTACCTCTTGTAGTTATGTGGCCAAAATAAGGTAATGCCTATGAAGAATGTAGCACCATGCCTGGTATCTAGCAAGAGTTCAGAAATGGTAGAAACTCCCACCATTATCACCATCATCATCATTATTTTATGATGCCAAGTTAGAGGCAGCAATTTCACAAGTTGACCCTCACTGAGTCAGAGGTTCACGTTTTTTAAATGTTTTGTCAAAGTTCTTTGCTGCTTTTAGTTTAATCACTTCATTCCACGATCTCAAATGACTCAATCAATCAAAAAAAGGCCATTTCTCTCCAGGAACACGTGAAATCTGATGGCTTTTCCATCCCATGGCTGGAGGGTTTCAACTCAGCTTTGACGGATTGATGTAAACAACATGTCCAAAGAATTTTAATTGCCATTTCATTAATGGGGTCCCATTAACATCCCTCCCAACCAGCGCTGCTGATGGCCCAGTGCATGGCAGTCCAATTACCAAACAACAAAGTCTCATAAACCTTGGCCCTGGCTGTTGAGGTTAAAGATTAAGCAGTCCCTGGAAACAATAATAATGAACCATAAGCAACAGGCTGTGCAAAACGCCAGGGTCCCTTTCCCAGTTACCAGCTACCCAAGAAGACTGTGACACCATCCACTGGGGGGCAAGGGTCTGAGTATTCAGCTACTAAATATGAGACCCACCTTCTCCCACTCCCAGAATAATACATATCACAGCAAAAATCTTGAGGCATAACCCTGAGGGGGAAACTGGATCCAGAGGAAGCAGGAGGGACTGCCAGAGCAGGAAGAGACAAGGCCATTCCAAACAGGAAACCAAACAGGCAGCTGGGTGGAAAGAGGTGGTGCTTCAGCCCCCGAGAGCCGTGCTGTGTCCACCTCCAGTGCCTACACCAGGGGACTGAAGACCTATCAGAAGGCAAGAGCTGACTTTAGAAACAATTACTTCTTTTTTTTAGACAGAAATTTGCCAACATCTATCAAAACAGTTCTTTAATGCACAGTCTCTTTGAGCTACACTATGCTACTAAGATGGTACCCTACAGGTACACTCTTACCATTACTTACATACTAGCAAGCCTACTCCAAAACATTACACATAAGAATTCTCACTGAAGTATTTTATATGAAAGGAAAAAATGGTAACATTAATGTCCACCAATAGAGGACTAAATACATTACAGTTCATCCATATGATGCCCAGATGCAAAGAATAAGACGTACCCATACAGAAGGGTCTGGAAAGAACTGCAATTTCCCAACTGAGAACTTAATTTTGTACTAAGTCAAGAAAAAGTACAATGAGTACAGAATGCTTCTATTTGGGTAAGTTAAAAAGCATAATATCTATCTCCTGTGGGGGTACCCAAGATAGTCCCCCTGCCCCTTCAGAAAGAGGCCTAGGAGAAGGCTGACTCTGCATTTTATACCTTTGTGTCCTGTGTGAATTTTTTATCATGGGTATAAGTTGCTTTTATTGAATACATTGCCTACAGCTTTAAAATAAGGGTACAGAAATGTACCGTAACATGGAAAGATGTTCAGAATATACTGCTAAGATTTTTTTTTAGCTGGAAAATACACACATGCGATGAAAAGGATCAGGAAAGTACACACCACAGTGCTGCCCAGGGTTCACTCTGGGTAGGATTGTGGTACTTTTTCTGCTCTTTCTGCCTGTCTGCTTTTTCTCTAATAATCAGGAGTGGTTTTGTATTAAGATATCAAATAACAACAGCAGTAATAATAATAACAGAAAAAGAAAGTTTGTCTTGGAGAAGGAACAAGAGCAGAATTGAGAGGCAAAGCTGGGGGCCACAGACAAGTAAAGGCAGAGGCCAGCTAGCCAGGCACCAGGGAGGACGAGGGAGGCAGGACATACCTGCCCGTGCATCTGGACATAAAGCAGCTCTGGACATGGTCCTCCTTCCCCAAAGTGCCTCTGGTGGTAGCAGCAGTGATGGTGACCTAAGGAGTCCTGTCCCTCTGCCAGGACCCAGCTCTGAGGCTCTCATACCTCAGAAGTCGAGCCTGGCCTGGCGGCTCCAGAGCATGGCCCTGGGTGGTGTCTACTTCTGCAGGAGGTTCTCCTCTTTGTCCCCGTGATCCCCAAATCACCCCAGAAACAGGGCAGGATGTACTGCCCCCATCATAGAGAGGAGAAAACAGGCCCGGTGTCACTCAGCTCCAAAGCATTGCCCAGTCTGATCCCTAGTTCTGATCTGGAAGGTCTACTTGTAGTTTTTTGACTTAAGACACCTCCTAACATAAGACATGGGCCCAGGGAAGCCTGTGGCCACAGGGGCTGACACTGCCCCCTGTGTGTGACCCTACTAGGTTCCCGCAACTCCACTTAACAGTAGGACAAGGCAGCAGCTCTGTCTCAAATGCAGTGATGGCAGAGAGCACCAGGTTCCATCTAAAGTCAAGGAGTGCAAGACCAAGGAAAGAAAGCAGGCGCACATCTGTGGGTGGGTATGGGGGTGGGAACAGGGATCATTATTTGTTCCTTCCTTCTCTAAACACTGCAGAGTCTTACCTTCACATTGCTTCTCCCAATGCCTTTTCATCAAGGTCTTACCAGCCTCTGCATTGCCATTCCACCTTAAAAATATGACTTCCCTGCTGCACACAGCTGAGGGTTGCACAGAAAGCTATCCCGGAGATGGTCACTGGCTCCACAGAAGGCCTGCACACCAGGGAGGACCTCAGCCTGAAGTCATGCTGACCGAGCCAGGGAAAGTAGGAGGGCTCACCATGCAGTGAGGGGGCAGACTCCACATGCTCCTGGGAGGCAGGCTCCCAAAGGGGAAGAGAAGACACACATCTCACTTCCCCGTCCCAAGATGACTAAACACCCCGAGTCTAGCAGAGACAGCTGGCCGTCTGTCTACACTGTCTGGTTGTTGGGATTTGGTGACTACCTGGCACAGGCTTCCAGGCATAGGTTTCCAATGGAAAATGCCAACTCTAGCCACCAACTCCCCTCAGTTACTAATTCAAAGGGCCGCCTTATGTCCAAACACGGCTTGGAAGCTGTAGAATGTAATAGTTATAAACACTGGCTCTGGAGTCAACACTGTCTGTGTTTGAACCCTGCCTCTGTCTCTACCAGCTGTGTGACCCCAACAAATTACTTCACCTATCTGTGCCTTAGTTTCCTCAGCTGTTGTACATATTAAATGAGATGATGAACATAAAATGCTTTTCACAGGGTGTGACCCAAAGTGAGAGCTCAATAAACACTAGCTAAAAATAATTCACCAGGATATCTGCATACACACGTGTGCACACACACCTAACCATGCTACAGAACAACATCAAGGCCAGGGAACACCAGGATGATGAATGTGTTCCCAACTGCATCCTCCCCACTCTCCCCCAGGTGAGTCTCACCATCAGACCGTGAAAGGAGAAAGAGAAGAAGACACAGACTTTGAACGTAGGGAAAAGCCAGGACAGAAGAACCTGGGAGACTTTGTTAAAGGCAGGGGTTCGGTATACTCCCCAAACCTCAGATGATTGTGTCAGCCAATTACAAAAGGATGGGATATGGCCGTGTGTGCATGCATGCACACTCTGTGTAGAAGGAGAGGGCAGGGGAGAGGAGACAAGGAAGAGAGTGAATTCCTGGCATTTAAGCACTCTCCCTTTGCCACCGCACCAGCAGACGTTGACGCACTGACCTGGGCCTTAGCAAGCTCTTGGCTCCTGCTGAAGCCAAGCATGAGCACACCTCAAGAAGGGAGCCTCTTCAAAGGCTGGGCAGGGGAGTCCTCTCCAGGGAGAGAAAGGGCTCCCTGAGAAAAAGTGGAATGTGGGGGGGAATAGGCAGGGAAAAGAGGGCACAGGAGGGACAGCAGAGAGCCAGGAGAGGGAAGGTTCAGAGCCAGGAAGGTCAGCAGAATCCAGAATTAGGGTGACTGGGGAATGTCCTTCACAAAAATCATCATCATCAAGATCATCTTAACAACTGGTCCCATTTGTGTCTTGAGAAACAGACTTCAGACAGAAATGAGAGTCTCTTCAGGCTCCCGAAGTCTGGGGTTTGATCAGAGAACAAAAGAATGACAAGAAACAGAGCAAATGCTTGTTGCCTTGTGGACCAAAGGGCTAACTCGGTGCAGGGAGCTGACAGGTGGACAGCCAGCAGGCCCTCAGCTGATTTCCAGACATTGGCTGTACCGGAGACACAGAACAGAACAGCAGCCATGACAGTGTTTGTCTGGGCAGGGGGGAAGAATGAAATGCTTTACTGCAAAGGAAAAAGGTGGCCATGATTGACTCTATCGATTAAAATGACCAGACCCATTTCCCAGGCTACTCATGATCTTAGTTTTCAAGTTGAAATAAACAGCAATGAAGATTTCTTTCCAGCCAAACACGGTGGACTGAACATTCACATTCATCTCTACTCTCTCCCAAAACCCCACTAAAATAACAAGATGACAGGATCTAGCAGAGAGGATGTCTCCAAGAAAAATAAAATGGAATCAACAGATTATCTGCTATACTGAGAAGGACTGTTCAGTTGTATCTGTCTTACAAGAATTAGTGGCAGTAACACTCACTATGCAAAAGAAAAAGGCAGGCCAGCCCAGTGGCCTAGTGGTTAAGTTCAGCACACTCTGCTTTGGCAGCCCAGGTTCACCTCCCAGGCATGGACCTACACCTCTCTGTTAGCAGCCATGCTGTGCTGGCAGCTCACATACTAAAAAAGATAGAGGAAGACTGGAATGGATATTAGCTCAGGGTGAATCTTCCTCAGCAGAAAAAAGAAAGAAAAAGGCAATTATTAACTGTCTTTCTGATTGAAAGCAAAGTTTTCTGATAAAATAACTGTAAATACATAGCTCAGTTGTAGAAATGACATTAGGAGAATAAAAAGAGGGGAAGAGTATATGAAAGCTCAATTTTATTCTGTGAGAAGTCAACAGATAATATCTAAAACTAATAAATCCAAAAATAGTGGTACAAACGTTTTATTTAGATAACTGGATGTAAACAGTAGATGAAGCAGCTTATGGCAGAATCAGAACCTGCATTTTAATTCTTTTAGAAATGAAAGCGAGTGGCTCTAGGAGTAAGACATGGTGTGCAAAGGCAGAGCAGGGGACTCTCACTTATCATGATAAGCCTTGCAATAGCATTTGACTTTTAAAATTGTGTTCGTAGAACACTTTGATCAAAATAGAAATTTTCTTAAACAACAGCAAAAAAGATTTATTTAAAGATTTAGCTCAAATTACTCTTCCCCCACGAAGTCTTCTCAGATCTCCTTCCTCTTTCACGAAAATTACTGTCTGTATCATCCATCTGGCAATTAATCATCTTCCACTTGGCAATAAGCTAAGCTCGTCCATTGTTAATTATCTTTCCACCTGTGTCTAACTAAAATTATAACTGCTTCATAGCAGAGCACACCTCTCACGATCTTCAAGGAGTCCACAGCAGACCAGGTTATGAAATCCACAAGCTCGGAGGAAGCACAGGAGCCCCGCCCCCCATTACCTGCATAAGCGTTGGCCTGCTGCAGAAGCTCGGTGCAGGTATGCACATCGGCAAATGCTCGGATGCCCAGGCAATTGGTGGGATGCAACTGAGACTGCAGGAAGTCACAGCAGTTCTGCCGAACATCCATGAGCTGCAGCAAGCTGGCTGCTGGGAGCAGCACCTGGAGGAGAAGGGGACATTCTGAGACACGGGATCCCACTGGCAGGGCCTCATCTCCCTGAAGCACTGTTCCAATCATACTGCTCCCTGGCTCTCCAGTGCCTGGCCAAGTCAGTCCAAACTTCCCAGCCTGGCCTTCAGGGCAGCCCCCGCCTTATTTCCCACTACTCTCCACTTCATGGATCCTAAGCGTCAGCAGATGTTTTGTATCCCTACAGCCCACAGCAGTGCTTCCCAATCTCTCATGTGTATAAGAATTCCCTGTGGGTCTTATTAAAATGCAGATTCTGATTCAACAGGTCTAGGATGGGGCCAGAGAGCCTGCATTTCTAATGAGCACCCAGGTGATGCTTGTAGCTGCTGGTCCATGAACCACACTTTGAGTAACAAGATCCTTATGGACTGAATGTTCATGTACCCCACCCCAAATTTATATGTTGAAGCCCAAACCCCCAATGTGACTGTATTTGAAGATAGGGCCTGTGGGGGGGTGACACAGGTTAAATGAGGTCAGAAGGGTGGAGCCCAAATCCCGTAGGGTGGTATCCTCCCAAGAAGAAGAAGAGAGACCAGAGGTCTCTACCATGCGAGCACACAGGGAGAAGACGACCTTCTGCAAGCCAGGAAGAGTCCTCACCAGAAACTGAATCAGTTGGAACCTTGATTCTGGACTTCTAACTTCCAAAACTGTGAGAAAATAAATTTCTGTTGATTAAGCCGCCCAATCTGTGGCTATTTTGTCATGGCAGCCCAAGCTGACCAAGACAGATTGGCTCTCCTACTGGAATCAGCTAGAGAATTTTTAAAATACCGATACCTGGGTCTCACCCCTAAAGATTCTAACTTAATAGGAACGTGGTGTGGCCTGCACGGTGAGTTTTTCAAGCTCCCCAGGTGCCTCTAATGTACAGCCAAGTTTGAGAGGCAGGGCCTCACAGCCTTTAGCATACTGTCCTTACCCAGAAAGGTACTTACTGAATTCATCACTAGTTCCTTCACCACTTAATTACTGACCATCTGTGTGCCAGGCACTGGGCTAGGCTCTGGGATTTAGCGGTGAGAGAAATCAGATCCCTGCTCTCATGGAGCTTAAAATCTACTGGAACAAGTCTCACCTCAGGAACCAGGAAATCACATTTTATTCTCCCATCCAACAGATATATATTAAAAAAACATCTTAGGGTACATTCTCAGAAAAAGGAGAGGTGAGTTTCCTTTTAAAAGATCACAGGACACACGAGTATTTATATTGCATCCTGGAAGACAGAAATAGCTCCTGCTCAGGTGTGTGTGCATGTGTTTTTCCTAAAAGCCAGGGAAGACTGGCTTGAGCAGGCTGGATAGGTGCTCAGACTGCCAAGCCCTATCAAGTTTCCCTAGCACTGTCCCACAGCCACCGAAGCCTGCCGTCTGGATCAAACGTCCAGGAGAGACGGCCAGAGTTCTACTTGACCCCAGCTCTGTTCCTCCTCACCCCTGCCCTGTGGAAGGGGTAGACAGCCTGAGGGTGACTTTCCAAACAGAAATTTAGGGGAAAAAAGTCACAGAATAGAATAGTTTGACTTGAGGCTGCTTAGCTTTGGGACCCCAGCACCAATTTCACCTCAAAACAGCCCCCGTGTCCTGGGCCTTTGCTCTCAGCTGCTCCCCTGGCACTCAGAGAGTCTGGGCCAGCCAGACTCCAGCTGTTCCCATCCACGAGGGCTTGCCCAGGAAGACAGGGGCTGTAGATGTACTCATTTTCTTGAATCAGGGCACTATTGAAGTCTTTTTTTTTTTTTAAGTGATTTAAATTCTGGACCCTGACCTCCTCCCAAACAGCTCTGAACCCTCTGCTCTAGCTCTTGTCACCTCCACAGGCTCAGGCCAAAGATTCTGCCCCACTGCCCATTCCTGGGATGTATCCCCCAACTAGGGTATCTAGCCGTCCAGGTTTGCCCAGGACATGGAACTTCTAGTGCTAAAACTGGGATGGTTGGTCACCCTTCTGCATCCCTGCCCACACACAGAAACCATCAAGAGCCTCCACTATGAGTGGTCCTACTCCTCAGCTAAACGCCTGCTCTCCACAAGGTAGGAAAGCTCTTCTTACCGACAAGCTTAAACTCCCTCACAATGGCTGAGCTCTAGAAAACATGCCCTTCTCCTCCTCCTCGCTCTCTCTCTTCCACTTTCCTATGTCTCCAGCAGCAGGAGAGCAGTAAATTAGCATCATGTCCTTGGTATTTTCTAAACCACTGATTCATTCCAGAGAAGGAAAAAGATAAAATCACCCACTCTTGAAAGTTTTAGACCGTAAGTGAACACAGCCTGATTCCAAATCTGCCCACCTGAACTCCATCCCCACTAGGCAGCCGTAAACTGGGAGACTCAATTAATCTGTGAGCTTGCTCAGCCTAGCCAGGCAGATTCCAGAACCAGATTAGTCTCTGCCTCCCAGTTAAGTGGAGAACCATTAACCATTCTTGCTGAATAAAAACCAGGAATGGAAAGCTGTGTTCCAAACCCCCAAATGACCTCCATGACCCCCCTGACCAGCTCCAGCTACAAACCCTATAGTTAGGGCCATAGGTTAACCAACCACCTGGTTTGCTGAGACTTTGCCAATTTCAGCACTGAAAGTCCTCTGTCCCAGGAGACCTTTCAGTCCTGGGCAAACGGGGATGGCTGTTCACCCTAGGGACCAGGAACTTCCAGCCAGTTACACTAAGAAGTCCTGGCGGAAAGGAGTAATCAAATGTTGTCCAGCACACACCCTACTCAGTGGTGTGGCAAGCCCCCAAAGGGTCAGGGGTGAGAAGAGGCAGGAATGGGACAGCAGCCTGTTAGCCCCACAGAGAAGGATTTCTGAGAGTCCAAATCACCCCGCTAGTAGCACCCCCAGCCAAGCAAAGATGAGACAAGACCGTGCCAGGGACGTCCACTCTCCTCCCCCTTGCCCTCTTCTCCATCACGAGGACAGCGGCACAGTTTGGTGCTTAAATTCTCAAGCTCATGACCACCAGCCAAAGAAACGAAATAATAAAGACTTCCTGAACACACTCCTGAGGTTAGACTTTTAGTTTTTAAAACCTCCCTGGATAGAGCTACCCACATAGCTTTCAACTTCCCTACTGTCACAAAACCCACAGCAGGCAAGAATTATAAAGCTTTCCACCTCTCCACGCCCCCCATCTGGTTCGGGTCCGCTCCTGCCTGAAAGTGTTTCCGAGCTGAGTTCCCAAAATGAACGGGGCTTGTGGTTTCTCTAATTGCTCCTTCCCTCTCTTTGATCTTACGCTGCTGTGATTAGCTATGACTCAAAGGCGCTTTTCTTCCCACCACTACTCGCTTCAAACAGGAAGGGGTGAAGAAAAGTAAAGGAAGACAGAATGCTGAGGGGGAAGGTTTGGAGGCTGGGAGACACATCACTGCTCAAAGTCCGAGTCGCAGGGATTAACTGCCGCCGGGTCCAGTGGGGTGCTGCAAAATCAAATCCACAGAGGCTAAAGACAAGAGAGCAAAACATCCATGAGGAGTCTCCACTTCCGTCTCCCACATCCACAGGGCTTTGAGAGGATTTCCTCTTCGCTTATCTTGCCTGCAACTTGACTCCCTCAAGCGGCAGCAGTAGCAAGATTGTGAACAAGAGGCCAGGCTCAGGGCCTCAGCTTCGAAGCAAGACTGTCCTGGCGGAATCACCAGGGCAGTACTATTGGGGCCCTAGGCAGAGGAGGCTGAGACGGGAGGAGAAGTCAGCCGGAACCACCTCAGGACAGAAGAGGACCCTGAGTCAGAAAGCTTTGAGCTTGCCTCTCACCACCTCCGCGTTATGGTTCTCGGAAAACAGGCCTTGGAATGACCCTCGGCAAAGAGTTTACAGGTGCCCCTCCAGCTTGCAGATGGCCTCCCCTCCATTTTTCATGTGGAGGCCCCGTTTTGTTTTTTCTCTCCCTCACATAACATGAAAACACAGCAGAGGATATCCCGTCACAGAGTTTGTTTCCTTTAACAAAAACAAAAGGAAATGCCCTGCCTCAGAAAGCACCTACTCATGGAATTTCAGGGAGGCAGGGCCATGCGGAGAGGGAGGGCACCAGCCAGAGGGCCCGGTGACCAGGCTGCCAGGGCCTCTGCCCCAGCCACACAGTGGGTCTGTCTCTGCAGCATGAGGCATAAGGCCCGGCACAGAAACGGTGCTGAATAAAAATCTGTTGAGAAAAAGAAGAAAGAGAGAGAGAGGTGTATAGACGAACAGAAGAGCCACTAGAACAGCACTGGGATTAAACGTCTCACTTAGAATTCTGACTTCTCCACTTACCTAAGGGCCGGTTAAGCAACCTCCCTGTGCCCCTGTCTCCTCACCAGGAGAACGAAGACGCTAACGGCACTGCCTTAAAGGCTTGTTGTAGGGATTGAGTGAGATAATACATTTAAAGCGGTTAACACGGTGCCTGGTGCATAGGGAGCACTCAAATTAGCTTTTATTAATTTTTATGAGCTGAAGTCAAGGTTCTGATCATTTCTTTACCGAGAAGCTAGAGTTTACCACAGCAACAGAGCACAGCGAGTCGGAGACAGCTGGATTCAAATCCCAACTCTTCTGCTTACTACTCCCGTGAGCATCAGTTCCTTCAACTGTACAAGAAGGACCGTATCGGAGCATTCCATTGGTGGTTATGAGAATTCAATGAAATAAGGCACGTGAGGTGACTGACGCACGATTGCCAAACAACGAGTATTGACAAGGTCAGTCATGACAGTTGCTACCTCTACCACGGAAAAGCAACTCAGTGTCTGCAAGGTGTGTGTGGCCGGGAAGAGATAAAGGGTGTAGCTCTCCCAGCCGTTCAGCCAAGCCCCAAATCTGACCCTTGTTTTGAATGCTTTCAGGAGAGCCCCAGTGCCTCCGTGCTCACCTCAGTGCACCAAATCCTCAACAAATATCGTCTTCGTAGACAGCTGGTGGGCAACTGCCTCAGCGGATACATAACAGCGTCAAGAAGCCACATTTTGATCCACACATTCTCTTCTCCATCTTTTTTTTTTTTTGAAGTATAGTTGACATAGAGTGTTATGTTAGTTTCAGGTGCACAGCACAGTGATCCAACATTTACATACATTAAGAAAAGATCACCGTGATAACTCTAGTAACCCTCTGTCACCATTCAAAGTTATTGCAATATTATTGACCATATTCCCTATGCTGTGTATTACATCCCCATGACATTTATTTTATAACTGGAAGTTTGTACCTCTTAATCGCCTTCACCTATTTTGCCCAACCCTCACCCCGTTCCCCTCTGGCAACCACCAGTTTGTTCTCTATATCTGTGTCTGTTTCTGTTTTTAACCTTTTTTCTTTTGTTTTCCCCAAGGTCACCCCTGACCAAATGACAGTTGAAAGGGAGGAGGAAAGGGAATAGTTAGGATATCTCCCTGATTCCAAGCAATGCAGTTCCCTGAAGGTTCCACATTGTGCCTTCCAGCGGAGCCCCCGCAGATGCTGCCCCCTCCCCACCCTGCACGCAGATGAAAACAGCAGGCTCCGCGAGGGGCTCAATACCAGTAGGGACACAGACAAGTGGGCAGAGGAGGCAGGCCTGACCGCCCAATCTTCCTTCAAGATTCAGCCCAAACGAGGCTTCCTCAGTGAGGTCTGCCTCCTCCTCAAGGTGGCGAAGACCATTCTCTGCTTCCTGGGTACCTCCACCCTGGCCCCTACCACACTGTAGGGTACCCATGCTTAGCCATCTGTCTCCACCCTCAGACCACACGCTTTTTGGTGAAAGGGCCTCTGTGCTCATAGTGCTCTCTGTGTCCATACTGCCTGCTGGCCCAGGGTAGCACTCTTCTGAGTGCTTTACCTATATTAATGCATTTAATCCTCACACCAACCCTAGGAGGTTAAGTGCTATTATTATGCCTGTATTACAGATGAAAACACTGAGGCACAGAGAGGTTAAGTAACTTGGTTTGGGTCATACAGCTAGAAAACGCTAGAGCCAGGATTTGAAGGCAGACAGTCTAACTCATGACCACTGAGTAGAATGGGTACTATTACAATTCCTGTTTTACAGATGAGAAAACTGATCCTTAAGGCAGGATGTCAGTGGGAGTGTTGAGCTCTGGTAAGATGGAGGGAAAACAAATCAGAGGCCAGCAGACTTAGTGTCTTCTCTGGCCAGAGGTCACTGAGACCCATGCCCTCATTTTACAGATGGGAAACTGACACCCCGCAGTGGGAAAGGGCTAGAATAAGAGCACTCTGTAAATTAATGGCAAAGTTGAGGCTCGGACCCAGGTCTCCATTCATATCCAATTCTTGCCTCATCCCTGAACCTGCACATCTTCTCTCTGGCCCTCTACCCTCACCCTTACAAAATAGTTTTATAAAGCAATGGTGAAGCCATTTTCTCCAGAGTCTTCTGATTATGCTACCTATGCTACCTACCTTAAGATCACAGGTTTTGTAGAGACCACCACTGGGTTAGACCAAAGTTGCAAAGATAAATACCTAGCCAGGCGATAAGGATCCAGAGTGGAACATCTTCTAATTATCCAAGTTTGTAAACACTTTGTACTTTACAGGAAAAAAAAAGCAAAACAGTTTTTAAATAAATGCATGATGAAAAGGGAGAAAAAAAGCTGGTTCCAATCATACAATTCTACAACCTCCCCTGGACTGTTTTTGGTGGGGGGAGAGGGGTTTTGTTTTGTTTTGTTTTTTTAGTGGCTTAAAACAACACAAATTTATTTTCTTACAGTTCTGGAAATCAGAAGTCCCAAATGGGTCTCATTGGACTAAAATCAAGGTGACAGCAAGGCTGCGTTCCTTCTGGAGGTGCTGAGGGAGAATCTGTTTCCTTGTCTTTCCAGATTCTAGAGGCCACCCACATGCCTTGCCTTGTGGCCCCCCAATCTTCAAAGCCAGGAATACTGAGTTGCGCCCTTGTCAGATGACATCTCTCTGGGTCTCCTTGTTCGGCCTCCCTCTTACACTTTAAAGAGCCCTTGTGATTACAGTGGGCCCACCTGGATAATCCAGAGTCCTCTCCTCATCATATGTTCAGCTGATTAGCAACATTAAGTCCATCTGCAAGATTGACTCCTCTGACATTTAACCTAACATTCACAGACTCTGCGGATTAGGACATGGACATCTTTGGGGGCCGTAATTTTGCCTATCACACTATATGATTAATGAGTTACTGATATACCCTAAAGCAAGATTTTAAAAAATTATGTACCACCTGCACATTTAGAGGTTGACATCTACTAAGCATTGCAAAGAATGTAATTTCTTACATCTTGTAAATCTCAATATTTACATCATGCTTAAAAGTATCTAAATGAATTTAAGTGTGATGGTGACTTGATATAACCATCATCCACTTAAAATTTTTCCAATGCATGTCCTATACTCATTTTATACTAAATCACCTTGCACTTACTGATACCATGCAAAAGTCATTCAGCTGTTTGAATTCTGCTGCTAGATCTAAGATGTAACCTTTGCATTGCCCACTCCATTATGGATGGGAAAGACCAGAAACAAAGTAGAACGGCTGTGCTGTTCACTGGGTATGAAATATACCTCAATTTAAAAACGGTAGGGGGAGGATTAGACCAGATCACTGTAGAAACTGTATAACCCAAGAATTAGTCCATGGGCCAGACACAAAGAGGCAGTCTCCATTGTGGGGCAGGCTCTGCAGGCCCAAATGCGGTGTGCCTCAGACCCTCTGCTTGCCTGCACCTTGACCCCTTATGAATATCCTTCACCACACCAAGCTAACTCCCACTCATCCTGCAGGCCTCAGCTTAAATCTTCTCTCCTGAAATCCCAGATCCCCACCCCCACCCAAATTGAGTCCCCCCGATACTCTCTCTCTTTGTATACCATGTTCCTTTCCTTCAAAGGACTTATCACGATTTGTGCATAGCCATTACTTGTGTGCTTATTTGATGAGCATCTGTCTTCACCCCTAGACCGCAAACTCCATGAGATCAGGAAGTGGAATCGCCACTGTTACAACCACTGTGCCCAACAAACTGCCTGGCACATAACAGGCACGCAAACATTTGGGCTGAATTGAATGAACAAACGATTATCAATTTGGCCTCCCAAATACCTTGATCCTGGAGAAGAGGGTGGTGTTTCTAGATAACGGAAAGAGGTACTTTGGTCACTGGAGAGATATCTGCCTCACAATAAATAAGGTGGAATTGAGCTTAAAAAAAAGAAAAAAACCTTCATATCATTTGTAATTTCCATTACTTTAATTAAATAGAAAGATCCTTAATGACAAGAAATAGTCTATCTCGTGTCTGTGTTTAGCCCAGTGATTCGTGGGGTTCGAGAGTGGGCCACAGCCTCAACCATCTCCCCTTCTGACGCACGATGCTGATGCCTCATGCCCCCACAGTAAAGATGCACGCCTTTGGGTGAAGCGGTGTTTTCACTGGCTCCTCTTTCCAAGGCTCCAGACGGCTGAGGATGAGGTCAGAGCAGCGAAAGGAGGAAAAGTCATAGACAACACGTTTCACAGCCACACACCCCTGCTGAGACTCAGGCCTGGTGCTTGGTACCTCCACATGCTCAGAGGCATTCAGTTGACTAATGTTGAAACAGGAAAAATTTTTAACAGCCTCACAACTCAATATGCAAAATCCTTGAGATGAGATGATGACTAGGGAGAAGGGGAGTTACCCAGGCTTCTAGTTCTTTCTTCACCAATAATTTGAACCAACATGAGTTAAAGACTTTCTGCTCTGGGGCCCAAGCTCATTCTGAGGTATTACAGCCTAGTGGTCAAGAGCATGCATGCTAGGGTCAGGCAGGCATGAGTTTGAGGGTCATTCACCCACCTACTGGCCATGTGACCTGGGGCAAGTCACCTAACCTCTTTGGAGCTTTTGTTTCCTCTCCAGTTACCAACTGATTTGTTGTGAGGGTTAAATGAAATGATGCTATAAAACAGTGGGCCCTGAGTGCGTGATACACTAAGCTGTTAGCTGGCGCTGAGTTTACCTGGACATTCTCTTCAGTCACCTCAATTTCAGCCGTATAGATGTAGTCAATCAGCTTACTCAGCGTCTGCCCATCCACATCCTTGATTTCAATCTTCTTGGCTTTACTCTCAGACATGTCACCTAGAGTTCAAAACAAAAACAAAATGGACATGAACTTGGCACCTAACGGCTCTGGGAGGGAGCAGAAGAGATTCAGGCATAGAGGAGGATAAACCAGCTGACATCAAGGTCACATCCACTTTGGGTCTGTGACCATCCTCAAACCCAATTTTAAGCATTCCCCACTCTATCTGTTGCCCATTTCCGTTTTGAAGGCATATCTGTATGCAATGACTCATTCAACCAACATTTACTGTAAACTTGTACACACAGGGCCAGGAAGTGAACAGATGCACACCTGTCTTCAAGGAGGAAATGGTCTAGTAGAGAAGATATATAAAAATATTTATAAACAGAGGTGATAAGAACTTAGTAGAGGTATACGCAAAGTACCATGATAACAACAATAAAAAGTAACATTCATTGGGTGCTAACTACAGCCAAGCATCGTGCTAAGCACTTTAAAGTGCTGCCTTTTTAAATCTTCACAACAATCTATGAGGTTTACTAATATTATCCCCCATTTTACAGATGAAAAAACTTAGGCACAGGAGGGTAGGTAATTCATTTCACCCATGGTCACACATCTAGGAAGGGGCCAGGCTGGGACTGAAACCAGGGAGTCCAACTCTAGAGCCCACACAATAATCACTATGCTATATTAAATCTCAAAAACACAGAAAAGGGAGGAACAAACTGCCTAGGTGATCCAGGAAGGCATCAGAGTAGGAGGTCACATCTGAGCTGGGTATTAGAGGATAAAGAAGTGTTCACAGGCAGCAAAGGTGAGGAAGGATGAGCTGGATGCAGGAACCATAGGTGGAAAGTGAGAAAAGTGCCAGAAGGATAAATTTGGAGTAAGTGAGAGGCTGATATGGCTGGTACATGTGAGAGGAAAGAAGCTAGAGAGGTAGACAGGGGTCAGGACTTGCAGAGCCCTGTAAATCACGCAAATGAGTTTGGACTTTATCCCAAGAACAGCACCATTGAGAGGTTTGAAACAGGGGAATGACATCAACAGATGGGTATTTTTGAATGAAATTTTGGACGCAGGGTGGAAGCTGGATCAGAGGCAGCGAGAACAGTTGGGAGGCCCTGATAATAATCCAAGAAAGGGAGGAGGGCGTGGGCTGTGAACTAGGGCAGCAGCGGCCCCGCAGTTGCACAGCCCTGAGGCCCCGTCCTAAACAGCACACAGGTCTTCATGGAGCCAGGCTCATTCAACAAGGGCTGCAGCTTTCAGAAGGAGAAGACAGACAAGACATGTGTCTTTATAGACTGAAATAAAGGGCAACCAGACTGCAAGAAACAGGGATTCAGAAGCCCTTATGTGAGTGTGAAAACAGAGCCTGGGCGGCTGTTTTCTCTCTGTGGAATTTGTGCACTGGAGCCAAGAAAATAAAGTACAGTACAGCATGTGGGCTGCAGACGCCCATCTCCAAGCTGTGGACTGCACACGATTCCTCCACCAATCCACAGGTCCCGTCCTGACACAGTTGTAGATATGAATGACTCTGGACCAGGGAGGAAAGGGGGAAAAACCATTCCAAATCCTGCCTGCTCCCTTCACTGCCACATCAGGTAGACCAGAGACCCTCCACTCTCCTCTCCTCTGTCTGCCGGTAGAAGCCAGTGAAAGGCCTCAGCACAAGGAGCCTAGAGAAGGAAGAAGAGACTGAGAGGACACAGGAAAAGATGCTGGGTTTCTCCTCTACCCATAAGACAGGCTCTCACAATTTCTCTCTTTAGCTTACCGGAAATACACAAACAAAAACATACACACAAGGAAATCAGAAGTTAAACTCATCCCTCCAAACAGGTATTAAGAAGCTCATTAATAAAGGTCCAGTTGGTAATTATATTGCGAAAGATAATCAAAGATAGCCAATTCTTAGCTTAAGAACTTGGGCCTCAAAAAAAAAAAAAAAAAAGGAAACTTCTCTTATAGAGACCTGTGTAATTCATTGAAATTTGTAAAATTCAATCTTATTCTCTCTTATGGACCAGCAGAAAACACTGCACCAAACTAAGCCTTCAGCTCACAGAGACCCAGAAAGTGGTACGAATAATAGTTGTTACTATGTGCCAGGCCCTCTGCTAAGAGTTTATACACATTATTTCATTTAGCCCTTATAATAACCCCAGGAGGTAGATATTACATCCCATTTTACAAATTATAGAACTGGAATTTGTATTTGCATATAGCTAGTAAGAGGCAGGACTGGAATTTGAACCTTGGCCTAACTCTAGACCTCATAGCATTTCTAATAAATCCCTCTATAATTTAAACTTGACCCTAACTAATGACCTTGATAAAAGTACTTCCAAACAAGGCTTTGGTCCAAATTCTGAGGATAACTTAGTACTTAATACCTAGCAAGCAAGAATCAAGAGGGATGGGATCTTGTCAAGCTTACTTGTCAAGATATCTTCAACACCTAACAAAGTGCTTGGCATACAAGTACATAAAAAATATTTGTTGGAGCAAGGAAAAAAAGGAAGAGAAGCCTTCTCTTGACCTCTCATAATTCCATGGACTCCAGTAATTCCTCAGGGGCAGAAACCATCAAAGCCGTGGTCATTCTTGCTCCTTCACTCACCTCTACTAATTTGACAAAACACTTCTAGAAAACAGAACACGATCCCTGTAAGTCCTATCTATCTTCAAGGTCAACCCAAAAGCCCTCCTCTGCTAGTGTTTCCCAAGAGGCCCAGCCCAGCCACCTCAGACTCAGAAAATGTCTTTTGGTTGCATATCTTTTTAGCCCCTTCCATCTTCTGCTTGTAATCTGTTAACAGGCATGTCCTGTTCCTCCAAATAGAATATGATTCACTCAAGGGCAGATAACTGTTCATTCACTCATTCACTCATTCAGCAAATGTATATCAAACAGTCCCAATGTGCTGTTAGGCCCAGAGGACACAATGGTAAACAAGTCATGGCCCTGCCCTCATGGAGTTCAGTCTAGTGGAGTGAGAGACAAGTAAACCAACAATTACAAAGTGTGTTAAATGCTAGAGAATGGTGCTCAGCTTAAAAGATTCTTAAGTGGGGATTCTTGTACCCTGAACTGCATGCAAAATGATGAGCACACAGGAGCACATATTTGCTTTTCTGTGGAGAGAGTCCATTGTTTTCATCAGATTGATTCATAATGGTTAAGAACCACTGATCTAAAGTGAGATCTGGTATACAGAAGTTATACTTATTCAGAAGAGAAGTGAGTATAAGGGAAGAATAGTCCAGGCAGAGAGAATAGTATATAGAAAGGTCTGGAAGTAAGAAAGAACATAACCTGTTCTGAGACCATAAGAAGTTGAGTCTGGAAGAAGCACAGAGCGCAAAGAGAGAAATGGGCAGATGAGGCTGGAGATATAAGCAGGGTCTGGACCACTTGAGGGCCTTGTGGGCCATGCTAAGGAGTTTAGACTTCATCCTGAGAGCAATGGGGAGCCCCTGACAGATTTTAAGCAGGTGAGGGATATATCAGATTTATATTTTGGAAAGATCACTATAGCCACTGTGTAGAGAATGGGTTGGGGATGAGGGAAAAAATAGGAGGCAGGTTGCCCAATTAGAATGCGGCTGCAGTAAATTAGATCACAGATGATGGTGGCCCGGGCTAAGGGTCTATGTCTTCAGCTTCTTTAAATCCTCAGACTCTACTTAGGACCTTGCACCTAGAAGTCTCTGAGAAGCGAAGGGAGCCAGGACAGCACACAGTCCCACACCTCTAGCAGGTACAAGAGCGCAAGCTATAGTTCTTGATCCTAGCAGGCACACCATGTGTACAACTGAGCTCTTTTTAGGTGAAAGACTGCCAAACGGAGCAAGAGGGAGGAGGTGCTTGACAAGATATCTTGACAAGTAAGCTTGAGGAGAAAAAGGGGAAAAATACTACCACAGGAGACTCAATAAGTCGAGAAAATCACTGGCTCCTCTTTCAGGTCATTGGTGTAAACTCCACCCTATTATTCAGCAAAAGAAGCCTCAAGAATGAGAAAGGAAGGAGAGAGTGGCTGACAGGTCTTTCTGAAGAATCAGAGCTAACTCTCCAACCACCCCTACAAAGTTGTATGTCAAAAGGAAGAAAAAAGTGCATTCAGGAGCCCTTATGTTATAGAATTCTTCCTCACTCCTAACTTGGATCCTTACTGCTGTAATTTCGTTTCATGTTCTGGGTAGAAAGAAAATAGAAGATCCTTATCCTTTGCACAATGATCTTTCATGAGTGTTAAGAAGGCTATTAAACTTTCTTACCCCTAACCCTCACCCAGCCAGTCCTAATATCTGGGTTGCCAACTCATCTGGTTAGAGCTGAGGCCTATGTCACACGTTAACCTCACATGAGAAAAAGAAATAGCCTGCCATCCCCCTGAATCCCAGCCAGCCCTCCTGTAGGTGAGTGGTCTGGACCATTGAACTGCAAAAGGTTGACCTCTACCTCCTGTGAAATAAGGACATCCCCTGCCTCGCCTTTATCCCATGGCTGTGTGAGAATCAAAGGAGATAATGAGAGTGTAAGAACTGTGACAGCAGGATTCAGCAGAGCCGCAGTGATGGATATCACCCCACCACCTAGTCACCCTGGAATCTCCTCCTTCCCCCTCTTGGAAAGGTCTTTCTGTTCAGCTAGAGGCACATGGAGCATCAAGTCAGGGAGAAAATGTCTGCGTAGCCACACAGATGTTTCAAATCAACCGTAACCACCATCAGTGCAGCTGGTATCTGAGCCACCCCTCACATCCACAGGAGCTTTGTAAACCACGATGTGCTCCATAAATAATGAGTAAACTTGGGCTGGCCCCGGTGGACGAGTGGTTAAGTTCACGTGCTCCGCTGCAGGCGGCCCAGTGTTTCATTGGTTCGAATCCTGGTCGCGGATATGGCACTGCTCATCAAACCATGCTGAGGCAGCGTCCCACATGCCACAACTAGAAGGACCCACAATGAAGAATATACAACCCTGTACCAGGGGCCTTTGGGGAGAAAAAGGAAAAAAATAAAATCTTTTTAAAAAAATAAAATAATGAGTAAACTTTATTAAGTACCCATTCTGTATTGGATGCCTTATTCCCATTACATAAATTTTTTCCCTTGTTATTGTTATTATTTCAGTCTCACAGATAAGAAAAAAGGACCACAGTGGTTAAGTGAATTCCCCACAAACCTATTAGGTGCTGGAGTCAGGATTGAAAACTAGGTCATTATGGTTCCCAAGCCCTTTCCAAGACACCACACGATCTCCCAATGCAAGGTGGCATTACCACCCCTGAGTTTAATCTTCAGCAAAGAGGCCTCCATATCAACAACTCCAAACCTCCTCTATGAACATTCATAAAACATTCCTTGCCAATGATTGTCTCCAATGATGATCTCAATTTCAAGGCAGAGCTACTCTAAGTCCATACAAGTCTACCCCAGACCATCTTGGTCAAATCAGCTGTACCTTAATGGGGGCTGGTTGGTGTTGAACAGCAGCCTCTCTTCCTAGGTGCTATATAGGCCTGTGTTGAACTACATCCAAATCAATTCTTGAAGAAACTCACCATTTCTGCATCAAGAGCAACATGTTTTTAGACATGACTACTGCACCCCTCACCCTCAAATCTACATCTCCTAAGCCAGAAAAGGATGCCTGACTTTGATGTGGTATGTTAGGGATGAAAAGAAGAAACCCTATGTCACTGTAAGCTTCAGCCCAGAGATAACTTACTCTAAAATACAGTTGCACAGAAGATGAGGTCAAACAGCCTTTGATGCTTCCAACCATTTTTTCCTGAACTATTCTACCCAATCCCTAACTCCTCAGGGGCAAAACCCTCAGAAACCAGATCCTATCTACTACTACTACTACTCCACAACCTCCCTCAAGGCCCTCTTTATCCAAAGAAAGCATTCAATTTCCTAATGCTCCCTCCCTCCCTACCTGCCCCATTGCCTTGGATTAAGTCTTGCTGAGCTGCATGTTATGTGAAGGTCTTCAAAGGCACCAATACATCATGCAAACACTGAGCATATGGACATGGGCCAGGGCCTGGCAGAGCCTGGTATGAAGAAAGGGTGAAACAAAGGTTCTACCGGATGAGTGCATGCCTGGGTGGTGAGTAAGAGAGCTGGGCCCTCAATGTTCTGCTTTGTGGATGGTTGGTACCCACTCAAATTCCAAGCCCCTTGCCTCTTACCCCCAGCACATTCCTGAGTCTCCTTTCTATTTATACTCACCACATGTTCAAAGACACCAATTGAACATTAGTCTAAATCCAATAAAAACTGGACAGTAACACTTCTTGAAGAACAAAACCAATCTAATCAGCCTCTGGGTATAGTGCAAAAATACCAGAAGGATGGGACAGCTCACTCCCAGAGCTTCTTTTGAGATGGAAGCCCAATGTCTTTTAGCCATGACGATGGGCATAAGAACCCTAAGCCCCTATCTTCTTTAGAACTTGGTCCCTTTGACATCATTAAATGGGGTCATTTTTAAAGTATTTGGATAACATGTAGGGACGTATATGCAATGCAGATACTATAGTACACAGAACCTATGGTAAAAGGCATGACAAAAAAGAGGAAAAACTGACTAGGCTATTTTGGGAAAATTAGCTTCCCCTGGGATAGAGGTGCTAGATGAAGAAGATCAGGGTGGAGGTAAAATCTTAGGTATTCCACACTCACAGGAAAAAGATGGGCAGAACACAGCACTGCTGGCCTCTCCAATCACATTATGCTATAGGAGCGGAGGACCACTAAGTTGACTGACCATCCCAGATCTTCTCACAGGCTGCCTGCCTTTGGACACCCCGCTGTGGGCACTCAGAGCTTGGTTGCACATTTATTCCAAATTATCATGGGCAAGACATGGTCAAGGAGTGGGGTTGGTATTTGGAAGTACCACAAGATATTTGAGCAATATTAACTCAGAGGATAAAAACATAAAACCCTTTAAACCTGAGTAGAAGATTGTAATCATATCACTCACGTCAGAAGAAAGTCATATGTATTTTCTTTTCTTTTTGGCCTTAAACATGCTGATAGAAATGGACTTAACAAGAATCAGCTGGGCCTTTTCATTGCTCATTTTATGCATTTTGAAGCTGAACTTGATAATTAGAACAAAATTTTGCAATGTTAGCTTTTTTTGTATTTGTTTACCAAGGGGCCTCAAAAAATACACAAATTTCATATATTGCTGATGGAAGCATAAGCTAGTACAACTGTTCTAGAGTTGTGGAATTGTCACACGTGTCTCACAAGTCTTCAAAATGTGTAAACCCTTTAACCAATTATTTCTTACTCTAGGGATTTATTCCAAGGAAATAACCAGGCAAGTAAATAAAGATTAAGATACAAGGATGTCCATTATGGCATTATTTAAAACAGTAAAATATTAGAAAGAACTATAATTTCCAACCAATAATGCAATGGATTTTCAATTAGGATACATTTTCCAGAATCTTACAAAGCCATTAAAATTACAAAGTGAATATGAATTCACTGACATGAAAAGATATTCACAATATATTGCTAAGTTCAATTAAGCAAATTTTCATTGAGCAGCTACTTCATGAAAGATCATGCTAGGCAGTGGGGACACATCAATGAATTAAAAAGGCACAGTTCTTACCCTTATAAAGCTTATGACTGAGCAGGGAAATCAGATATTGAGAAAGTAATGAAATAGGTAGTAATACTAAAGAGAAGCATAGGGTACCACGAGTATTAATAGCAAAAGGATTTAACCTAATCCAAGGGAGTCATGGAAGGCCTCCCTGTGGAAATGATGCTTAAGCACTAAGGAAGGATAACAGGAGTTAGGCAGGCAAAGAGGCAGGGAGGAAGAACATTCCAGGACGATGAACAGTAATTTTTTTAAGCACACACCAAAAAAGATTATTTGACTGTGTATATATGAAATGAACTCAGGTTAAAAATATATTTTGTATCTGTATATATTAATAAGTACACAATCTGAAAGGATATAAACTATAATCTTATGTAGATGTTGTATTACATGTAACTTTTAATTTTTTTGCTTGCCCAGATTTTCTAATTTTTTTCCTGCAATGAATATATGTGAATAGTGGATGGATGGATGGATGGGTGGGTGGATGGATGGATGGATGGATGGAAGGATGGATGGATGAAAGGATGGATAGTTACCAGATTCAATGGAAGGCTTGAGCTGCGCATCACAGGAGACTGCTTTCTTCTCTGGATTCTCTCTTCCCTTCAATTACTAGAAGCTAAGACCTGACCCAAAAGCATCTTTTCTCTCCATTTCTAAAATCACTTTGTTTTTCCTTAGGTACTTCCACTACCCTAGAGGCAAGCTTCTTAGCAAAAAGTGAAGGCAACACTTAATTCACTGCAATTCCAAACAGATTCCTCTCTCAACACTGGACTTTCCAAACCACACGCAGAGCAGAATGACTGGCAGAGCTATTTATTGAAGTTGTAGCTAAATAACTATTGCAGATAAAATAAATTATTTTAAAAGAAAGAGAGGTGGATGAAGGAGAGGGAAAAAGTGAAATAAAAGCATTACTACTAGGGTTTGAGACTACTCCAAAAAAAACGTGGTTCAGTATTTCCAGGTAGTGAAATTAGCTGGTTTTCCAGGCTACACTGTGAAATTCCTGGCCCAAGGCTCAAAGTGAGGTAAGAGTGGCTTGGTCCACTTAGCAGAGGCACAGCTCCAAGTTGATACCTCCTCCTTCACATGATGAGCCAAGGGGGACATACGTGTGAGGAACTCTCCAAACACAAGTGCCAAGGCTCCCCCAGCAAGAGCCACCCTTGCCCAGCAGAGGCTGCGCACTGTATTAGGTCTAAGGGAAGAGGCTATCCAGCATATAGGTGCCTGCACTCACCCATTCTCAGCAAGGCCACCTCATTCTCTCAACCTTCACTGACTCACTGTCTCCTCAACACCAGGTGCCAGGGGGCCAGCCCAGCGGCGCAGCGGTTAAGTTTGCATGTTCCGCTTCTCAGCAGCCTAGGGTTCGCTGGTTCGGATCCCGAGTGCGGACATGGCACTGCTTGGCATGCCATGCTGTGGTAGGCATCCCACATATAAAGCAGAGGAAGATGGGCACGGATGTGAGCTCAGGGTCAGGCTTCCTCAGCAAAAAGAGGAGGATTGCCAGCAGTTAGTTCAGGGCTAATCTTCCTCAAAAAAAAAAATGATAATAAAATAATAATAAACACCAGGCCCCGTAGTGAGCAGTGAGGATTCAACAGTGACAAGATATGGTCCCCAGGTGCCCAAAGCTCACAATCAAGTGTGGAAGACATTTCATTCATTCATTTTTTTTAAAATTTGAGTCCTCTTGGGTATCAGGTGCTTAGGATATAGTAACAAACAAGTCCAACAAGATCCCTGTCTCCCTGGAGCTTATATTCTAATGAGGAGAGATGAGTGAAAAACATATAAACCACCAACCAGCATGATTTTTCAGATAGTGGTAAATGTTACAAAAAATATACAAGTTGTGGGTTGGAAAGAGTCTTAGAGGGGAACTACGGCTAGGGTGGTCAGAGGAGGCCCCTCTGAGGAGGAGACATTGGAGCTGTAAACTGCAGGATGAGAAGCAGCCGATACATGAGACGCCAGAGCACGGGCACTGCAGACACCAGGAAACAATCGAGAACGCAGAGTGCTAGTGACCACACTCAGAGGAAGCACAGGGTACTCGGTGAGCATGTGGAAGGGACACCTGACCCAGCGTGGGGGGTCTCACCCAGCCCAGCTGGCCTTTAGTCAGCAGTGATTCATAGAGCACTGCGTGTACCTGCTTCAGGAGACGTGCTGTGAGGCACCAAAGACAGGAAGCCGGGCCCACGAGTTTCTGGGAATTGAGTTTCAGAAGTAACACATGTGAAATAGTTGGAGAAGGCTATTTGGCATACTCAGGAAACAGGGACTCCCTGGAAAGTTGACAACGGTGCTGAAACTGAATGACAGATGGTGACTATTCCTAGTCTTACTCTTCTCCCCAAGCCCCACCATCACTTCTCCCAAATCTCTCCCACGCTCCTATAAAGGCTAGAGGAGGCCCACACCCCCTGACTGGAAGGAAAGACTAGGGAAGGACAAGATGTGGGCCAGCCGGTAAGGCACTGGACCAGCCATCAAGAAGCCAAGTTTCACTCATTCCGTGTGACTTTAGGCAAGTCCCTTCCCTTCTCTCAGCCTTAGCGTCCCCCATCTGCAAAATGAGAGGTCAGAAAACCTGAGGATGAGCCCAAGAGTCTATATGTTTAACAAGCTCCCCCACATGATTATGACACACGCCAAAGTTTGCAAACGAGCGTACTATAGGATTCTACCTCTTCTTTCCTCATAGTGGACAAGGGGCTGCAGGCTTGACTGGCCTGGCTGAGACTATGGTTCCATTGAGTCCTCCATGATGCAAAGCACAGCATCTGGCAAGCAGCAGCTCCTCGTAGTGGGTGTCACAGACTTCTCTTTCCTCCCTCCCCTCATACCACCACCCTCAATATTCTCCCAGTGGGGCTGCAGCCCCATAACTGTGGGTTTTGTTTGCCCCTCACCATACCTGTGAACATCGCACAGAAGTAGGGGCTGCAGGCTGCCAGGACCACACGGTGGGCTTCTATCTCGACATCTTCTGCCACAATCATCACGTCACACAACAGCTGCTTACTGTAAGACACCAGTGAGGGGACAGGATGGGTCACAGCACCAACACCCACACCAGCCACACAAGGGTACTTTTTCTCCCACCCACATTCCACACTATCACCATACAAAGTGTCACAGAGACTTGCTCTATCTTGAGTTAGGCAGGGGGATGGACTCATCGACTTTTCCAAGTCCCTGATAAGCCTGACATTCATGCTTTCCTAAGGTACACAGAGAGATCCAGCTACTCCATAGCTGCAAATTTAGGGCTCTTTCATCTGTTCATATCTCTGCTCCCCAATTCCATCAGCTCTGACTGAGACAGGGGAAGAACAGCTCAGGGTGCAGTGAAAAAAACTTTGGGCCATCAGTTGAGTGACTGAATGAATGCTGAGGAGCATGAGCATGCCACTGAGGTGTGCCACCAGCAAGAACAAGTATTGACAATTCCCCAAGAGACCCACTGCCTGTGAAATATCGTCAAGAAGCCAGCCAGATCTGGAGGACTCACATATTTCTCTTCCCACCCAGACTTACCACTATCACCAAGAAGATCCCACCTGCACACATAATGTTCTCTAAAGACCCTGTGCAAACTCCAATCACTGCAAATATTAAGAATACTGTAACACCTTTTTACTTGTTTGTCACCCCACTACACTGCAGACTCTGAAAGGGACTTGTTCCTGTTATATCCTAGACAGGTGGCTGCATATCTAGCACACAGTAGGCCTTAAATTTTTATGAAATAAATGAATAAACGAATAAATTTTGAAAAGGGATCAATCCAGCCTCATAGACAGAATGAATATTTGACTACTTTGGAGATTGGAAGACCCTGTCAACCCAAGAAGTTTTCCTCCACCAGCCTTCCAACTTCTTATCATGGCCACTATTAATACAACAGTTAATATTTATGGAGTTATATGTGCCAGGAAAGTGTACAAATATTCTAAGCACTTTTTAACACATATTATTTCATTTAATCCTCTCTACAATCCTATGAGGTAGGTCTATTATTATGTCCCATGTTACAAATAAGGCAATTGAGGCCCAGAGAAGTTAATTACCTTTCCCAAGGCCACACAGAAAGAGAGCAGTAGAGACGGATCTGAGTGCAGGCAGCTGAACCCTACAACCAGGCTTCCAACTCCCATGGTATCCTGTCACCACCAGTCCCTCCTTTAGACTGAAGCACTAGAGGTGGGAGGGAAGACAGGGAGGACAAACATATTTCAAGTGTGATCCACTGTAAGGGTTACTTAGCATGCTATACCGGATTGAGAAGACTGAGGTTCCATGGGAGAGCAATGAAATGATATAATGAGTCTGCCATGGTTGATAGATGGAAGAGAAGCTATGTATTTGCCATCCCTTGTGTAGCATATTAAACCCTGGCCAACTATTAAGACATTTGTCCAGGTTCAATTGTCAGAGAAACAGAATCATAAAGCCTGAGAAGGCTGGAGCTGCAAACGCCCTTAGAGATCATCTGGTCTACAAAGCTCAGAGAGGTGGCCCAAAGCCACAGAAACCTGAGTCTTGAATCCAGTTCTGACTCCAGATACAGCATCATAATGCCTCATAATTGGCTGAGACTTAGAATGGGGAAAGACAGAAGATAGGTTAGCTCCCATAGGGAAAGGTGGTCAGGAACGGTTCAGCATACAGAAAAAGGTACCAGTGATGGAGCCTCTGGGAAGGGTGAGACCTCCAAGCACCAAGAGGCAAAACCTGAGGGTAGGACCTCACCCTGCAATGGACAGCAGACCCGACACACCAACTTTATCAGAATAACCCAGCTCAACTGGGAACAGAGGTGGCTCTGCCCCTAACTGGCTATGAGAACATAGACAAATGACCTCACCACAGTCTTCTCATCTTTCTTAGCTGCCTTGGGACACAAATCATGGGGACCAAATGAGATTGCAGATGGCACCTGAGAACAGGCTGGTTTTTAATCTGGACAAAGTTTATTGTAAAAATGTAGTCCCAACATGAATAGACTCATCTCGGGCATTTTCACTTCTATTAAAGATTTTAGGGAGAAAATGGAGTTATCACTGCTATTTAAAAGTAGAAGTAATTTGTGTGTTGGGAGTGTGGGGGGACCAGAACTATAATAAGAAAAGTGTTGGCACAGATGGGTCAGAAATGCTGAGCAAATTTTCAGTGCTAGGTGCTGAACAAGCAAATATCAGAGGGGACTATCTTGCACAAACCCAGAGAAGCTGACAATTAATGAACAAACGGGAAAGAGAGAAGAAAGAATGACGAATAAAGATGGAGAATCCAGTTAAGCAAATAAATGAGAGCAGTTCTGATGGGCAGGAAGTGTATCTCAAGGCCAGAGAAACTAACCTGGGAAAGCAACCAAGAGAAACCTGCCAAAAACTCAACTCAGGCTTTCCTGGGGGTGGGAAAGCCTGTCTGCACACTGGAAACTTCTCTATGTACCCACTCTGGATGGAAAAGAGGAGAAGCACCTCTGAAGTACCGCATGGCTCCCAAGCACTTCTAATTCCATTTACCAGAGATCCTATGGGATCTTTTTTTCTGAGCTATCACACTACTCCAAAGGCCAATCTTGAGGAGACAAAAGTAGGGCTATACATTTTATGACTTGGGGAGAACTACAGTATAGCCGTTAGGAAGGAGCTCAGGCCCCAGAATCAAAATGACCAGGATTCGTGTCCCCTGACTATCAGAACTGAGATGTGTTGTAGACAAGATAATGAATAGTGCCAATAATAAACATTCAGTAAATGTTAACTTATTTATTGTCTTCTTTTTTCCACAAAACACTTCATTTAAGATTAGAGGGTAAGTTTTGGACATTTTAAGTTTGAGCTGCCTACTGGACATCTAAGTGGGATTATCGAGTAGGCAAGCAGGCACAAGGGTCTGGAGTCCAGAGGCAGGAGATAGTTAAGAGGTTGAGGGGAAACGGAAGAACCAGTAAAAAAGACAAGAAAGCAGCCAGTGAGCTAGGGGGAAAACCACAGGAGTGAGGTGTCCAAGAAGCCAAGTGAAGAGAGGGCCCAAGGAGGAAGGAATGATCAACTATATCAAATTCTATTGATAAGTAAGAAAAGATTAGGGCAGCTAGTCAGGGCAATCAGACAAAAGGAAAAAAATGAAATAAAAAGCATCCAAATTGGAAAGAACGAAATAAAACTATCTCTATTTTCAGATAACAGGATCTAGTATATAGAAAATCCTAAGGACCCCACTAAAAAACTATTAAAGCAAATAAGTGAGTTCAAAAAGGTTGGAGAATACAAGAGCAATATACAAAAATCACTTGTATTTCTACATACTTGCAATGAACAACCCAAAAATGATATTAAGAAAAATTCCCTTTACAATAGCATCAAAAAGAATAAAATACTTAGGAATAAATTTAACAAAAGAAGTGCAAAACCTATATTCTAAAATTATAAAATACAGTTGAAAGAATTTAAAGACCTAAATAAATGGAGAGACCTCCAGCGTCTTATGGATTGAAAGATTTAATATTGTTAAGATGGCAGTACTCCCCCAAATTGTTCTACAGATTCAACATAAATCCTATCAAACTCTCAGCTGGCTTCTTTGCAGAAATTGACAAGCTGAACCTAAAATTCATAAGGAAGTGCAAGGAAGCTAGAATGGCCAAAACAGTGTTGAAAAAGAAGAACAGAGTTCAAGGACTCATACTTTCCAATTTCAAAACTTACTACAAAGCCAAAGACAGTGTAGTAATAATGTAAGGATAGATATATAGATCAATAGAATAGAATCAAGAGTCCAGAAATAAATCTTCACGTTTACAGTCAATTGATTTTTGACAAGGATGCCAAGGTCATTCTACTGAGAAAGAATAGTCTTTTCAAGAAATGGTGCTGGGACAACTGGATATCCACATGGAAAAGAATGAAGTTGGACCCCTATCTCACACCGTGTACAGAAATTAACTCAGAATGGATCAAAGACCTAAATGTGAGAGGTAAAACTATAGGGGCCAGCCCTATGGCCAAGTGGTTAAGTTCATGCATTCTGCTTCGGTTCCCCAGGTTGGATATTGGGCGTGCACCTACAAATCATTCATCAAGCCATGCTGCGGCAGCATCCCACACAGCAGAACTACAACTGGGATACACAACTACATACAAGGGCTTTGGGGAGAAAAAAAAAAAAGAGGAAGATTGGCAACAGATGTCAGCTCAGGGCCAAATCTTCCCGCACAAAAGAAAAAAAATAGGTAAAACTATAAAACTCTTAGAAGAAAGCTTAGGGTAACTCTCCATGACTTTGGATTAGGCAATGGTTTGTTAAATATGACACCAGAAGCACACAAACAAAAATAGAAAGAACAGATAAATTAGACATCAAAATCTACAACTTTTGTGCTTCAGAGGATACAATCAGGAAAGTGAAAAGACAACATACAAAATGAAAGGAAAATTTTGCAAATAATATATCTGATAAGAGGATTGAATCTAGAATACATAACGGACTTGAACCCTTACAACTCAATAATAAATAGATATATAACCCAATTTTAAAATGGGCAAAGGATCTGAATGACATTTCTCCAAATAAGATATAGAAATGGCCAATGAACACACGAAAAGATGCTCAGCATCATTAGCAATCAGAAAAATGCAAATATGCAAATCAAAACCACCATGAGATACCACCTCACACATTCTAGGATGGCTATAATCAAAAACACAGAAAATAACAAGTGTTGGCAAGGATATGGAGAAATTGGAACCTTCATAAACTGCTGGTAGAAACGTAAAACGGTGCAGCAGCTTTGGAAAACAGTCTGACAGTTCCTTAAAAGGTTAAACATAGGGGCCAGCCCAGTGGCGCAGCAGTTAAGTGCACACATTCCCCGGTTCGGATCCCAGATGCCAACATGGCACCACTTGGCAAGCCATGCTGTGGTAGGCATCCGACATATAAAGTAGAGGAAGATGGGCACAGATGTGAGCTCAGGGCCGGCCTTCCTCAGAAAAAGAGGAGGATTGGCGGCAGATGTTAACTTAGGGCTAATCTTCCTCAAAAAAAAATCAGGTTAAACATAGAGTTACCATATGACCCAGCAATCCCACTGCTACATACACATCCAAAAGAAATGAAGACACACATCCACACAAAAACTCATACATGATTGTTCATAGCAACATTATTTGTAATAGCCAAAAGCCAAATGTGGCATATCCACATAACAAAATATTATTCAGCAATAAGAAGGAATGAAATAGTGAGACATGCTACAAGATGGATGAACCTTGAAAACATTATGCTAAGTGAAAGAAGTCAGTTACCAAAGACCACATATTCTATGATTCCAAAATAGGCAAATCTATAGAGACACAAAGTAGATTAGTGGTTGCCTAGGGCTGGGGGTGGGGTGGAAAGCAGGATAAGGAAAATAGGAAGATGACTGCTAAAGTATATAGGATTTTTTTGGGGGGGTGGGGAGTGATGAACTTGTTCTAATTGATTGTTGGTTGCATGACTGTGAATATACTAAAAGCCATTAAATTGTATACTTTAAATGTGTGAATTGTATGGCATATGAATTATATCTTGATAAAGCTGTTACCACAATAAGAAAAACAGAGAGCAATGTGCTAAGATAGTTCATTACTAGTAATAAAGGCATAGTGGCAGACCATCCAAAAAAAAGGATAAGGGCAGAGAACTATTTGTAATGTTGAACTGAGAGGTTAAAACAGTCAAGATGAGCTACAAGAGACTGCCTCTCCCTTTCAGGCCTGGTCAGGGTGTGCTATTCCAAAAAGGACCACATCCCCACTTGCTGGCTGTCTGGTCAGGAGCCAAAGAGCCCTTCGAGCTCTGCTGCCCAGAAGCAGCTGTTGGTCTGACCAGAGCAGAGCCATGAAGTGCACAGGAGGAGGAAGGCTGGGTGGTTACCATGCCAACAACCCATTCTCTACCATGTAAGTAAAAAGAATAGGAAACTCGTGAAATGGGTGATTCATAAATTGCAAAGAACACGTGTACTTGAACCAAAATAGCTTAAAATTGAGGGAGGGGAATGTAAAAACAATCCAAGAAATAACCCCAGGTCCCTGGAATATCATGTAACATTTTATTAGCTTAATCCCAGGATGGCAAGATGCTTTACCCAGGCCTTCATCAAAACAAAGCATGCCTCTCTCCAGTTCCCATTAAACTCACCCATATCAATAAAGTGTCTATTCAGGCCCCCCTTTCTCTCCCTGCCTCACTTACTCCACTCTAGGTTTTAAAATTAGCCATTTAAATACCTTCGAATTTGATATAATCTTTCAACACCACTAGAATGCAAGCTTCACTGAGGTCAAGACTTTGACTTTCGGGGTGGGCCTGGTGGAGCAGCGGTTAAGTTCACACGTTCCGCTTCCTGGCGGCCTGGCGTTTGCCAATTCGGCTCCCAGGTGCGGACATGGCACCACTTGGCAAAAAGCCACGCTGTGGCAGGTGTCCCACATAGAAAGTAGAGGAAGATTGGCACGGATGTTAGCTCAGGGCCAGGCTTCCTCAGCAAAAAGAGGAGGACTGGCAGTAGTTAGCTCAGGACTAATCTTCCTCAAAAAAAAAAAAAAAAAAAAAAAGGACTTTGATTCTCTTATGTCCTGCCATATTCCTGTAACTGAGCACAGTGCTTCGCACACCATCATCATCATAATAATAGCTAACATAGAATGTTCACGAAGAGCTGGGCCTCACAAAAATATCTAAGGAATATGTATTATTATTATGCTACACGCTGTTGAAATCAGTAATTCTACTACTAGGAATTAATTCTATAGGCATAATCATGCATGTGCACAAGTATTTAACAACAGCAATATGTTCCATCACTGTTTTAAGCACTTTACTTATTAATCCCCTTAACAAGCCAGCAAGACTGGAACTATTATTAGTCTCATTTTATGGTTGACAAAAGTGAGGTCAGGGAGTTTAATTAATTTGTCCAAGGTCACACAGCTAGTAACTACTGGAGCCAAGATTTGAAACCAGGCTGCCTGGCTTGAGTCTATGCTTGTGACCATTATGCTATACCACTCCCAACAGAACCAATGCAGGTACTAATTGAGGGATTAAAAATCCTATATCCAACAGGGAACTGTTTTAAAAAAATAAACCCCAAAAACAAAATATCATCCATCCACTTAAAATAACAGTAGAACAGTGAGTGACATAGAAAAACTTGCTCAATATAATGTTAAGAGAAAAAAATCTGGTTGAGACATATATTTTAAAGAAAGATATTCTCCAAAGTGTTAACAATGATTACCACTTCATATTAAAATTACAGATGACTTTTTGCTCACTTGTATTTTCTAAATGTTCTATAATAAATATATTCCTTTTACAAAAATTTAAAAGAAAAACAAAAGGCAAATTCATGCCTAAACCTAAACTAAAATTTTCCCAGCCAAAACATCCACAGACTGTGGTCCATTTTTAAAAAAACATAAAAAGGAAGAACAAGATTGTGATGGTTAATTTTATTTGTCAATTTAACTGGGCTAAGGGATGCCCAGATAACTGGTAAAACATTATTTCTGGTGTGTCTGTGAGGGTGTCTCCAGAAGAGATTAGCATATGAATTGGTAGACTGAGAAAAGATCTCCTTTGCCAATGCAGGTGGGCATCACCCAATCCACAGAGGGCTTGCATAGAACAAAAAGGCAAGGGAAAGGAGAATTCTCTCTTTCTTTTCTTGAGCTGGACTGTCCATCTTCTTGTGCCCTCACATCAGAGCTCCTGGTTCACAGGCCTTTGGACTGTAGGACTTACACCAGTGGCTCTTGTTTCTCAGGCCTTCAGACTCAGACCGAATTATACCACTGGCTTTCCTGGTGCTCTTGCTTGCAGACAGCAGACTGTGGGAATTCTCAGCCTCTTTAACCACGTGAGCCAATTCCTATAATAAATCTCCTCTAATATACATCTATAGATATATATATCTATATAAATATAGATAGATGATAGATAGATAGATAGACAGACAGACAGACAGACAGACAGTTGGAGATATCTTATTGGTTCTATTTCTCTGAAAAACCCTGACTAATACAAGGATTACTCACTTAAATTTCAGCAAAGAACGAGTGTTTTCCAAAACAAGTTCCACAAAACACTAGGTCTATACATAACAACAACAGCCAAAGAGGGCTCTCTAGTCAAATACGTGTGGGAAACCCTTAGTTAGATAAGTTTATTTCAGGACTTTTCAGAGCTTTTAATATGCCTATATGCATTATGGATCTCAGAGTGGGGGTAGAGCAGTTTTAAATAGCATTTTTCAAACTCATTTGGGCACAGAGCTCTTTTTTCCCACAGAGCATCTTGAGAAAATGATCCTCAGAACAGACTTAGGCAAATGCTGATTTATACAAAAGAGAAGCAGCAGCAGGACCATCGGAGGAGGTTTAATTCAAGTCCATGCTTTTGGGGAAAGATGCAAAAACATGGTAACTTGCAAATAAGCAACAAAGACATAGCAGGATGACATTATAAGCTATTTAACAAAAAGAAAGGATGCTAGTAATGGAAAGTGGGTGTGAGGGGAATTCTGCGTGGACATCTATTCCCTGAGCCCTCCCTTTCAGCAGTTACTGGAGTTGGCTTACCAGGCAAAAAAAAGTCTGATGAGAGATTCGGAATCTTTTTTTCCCCTAGTTGTATTGAGATATAATCGACATTTAACACTGTGTAAGTTTAAGGTATATAATGTGATGATTTGATATACATATATATTATGAAATGATTATCACAATAAGGTTAGTTAACACATCTATTACCTCACATAGTTATCATTTATTTTATGTTGTGAGAACTTTTAAGATCTACTCTCTTAGCAACTTTCAAGTGTACAACACAGTATTGCTAACTGTAGTCACCATGTTGTACTTTACATCCCAGAACTCATTCACCTTATAAATGGAAATTTGTACCCTTTGACCACAGCTCCTCACTTCCCATACCCCACAGCCCATGACAACCACCAATCTACTTTCCGTTTCTGAGTCTGGCTTTCTTAGATTACACATACAAATGAGATCATACAGTATTTGTCTTTCTCTGTCTGACTTATTCCACTTAGCATAATGCCCTCAACATTATCCATGTTGTTGCAAATGGCAGGATTTGCTTCTTTTTCATAGCTGAATAATATTCTGCTGTATATATATATACCACATCCTCTTTCTCCATTCATCCATCAACTGACACTTAGGTTGTTTCCATGTCTTGGCTATTGTGAATAATGTTGCAGTGAACATGGGGGAGCAGATATCTCTTCAAAATAGTAACTTCGTTTCCTTTGTATATATACCCAGAAGTGGGATTGCTAGATTGTATGATTGTTCGATTTTTTATTTTTTGAGGAAACTCCATACTGTTTTCCATAGTGGCTGTACCAATTTACATTCCTACCAATAGTGCACAAGGATTCCCTTTTCTCCACAGCCTCACCAACACTTATTATCTCTTGGTTTTTTGATAATAGCCATTCTTATCAGTGTGAGTTGACGTCTCATTGTGGTTTTGATTTGCATTTCCCTGAAGATTAGTGATGTTGAGCACCTTTTCATGTATCTGTTGGCCATTTGGATGTCTCTTTTGGAAAAATGTCTATTCAGATCCTTTGCCCCTTTCTTTTTTTGGTGAGGAATATTGGCCCTGAGCTAACAGCTGTGCCAATCTTCCTCTATTTTGTATGTGGGTTGCCACCACAGCATGGCTTGATGAGCAGTGTGTAGGTCCATGCCCAGGATCCGAACCCGTGAACGCCAGGTCACCAAAGCAGAGCGCATGAACTTAACCCCTACGCCAGTGGGCCAGCCCCACTTTGCCCATTTTTTAATCAGATTATTTATGTTACTTTGCCATTGAGTTGTATGGGATCCTTATATATCTTGGATATTAACCCTTTATCAGATATATTCTCCCATCCCATAGGTTGCCTTTACATTTTGTTGATGGTTTCCTTTGCTGTGCAGAAGCGTTTTAGTTTGATATAGCCCCATTTGTTTATTTTTGCTTTTGTTGCTTGTGCTTTTGGTGTCATATCCAAAAAGCCATTGCTAAGATCAATGATGAGTTTTTTCCTATGTTTTCTTCCAGGAAGTTTATGGTTTCAAGTCCTAAAATTTAAGTCTTTAATCTATTTTTAGTTAATTTTTGTGAGTGGTGTAAGATAGGCATTCAATTTCATTCTTTTGCATGTGGCTGTCAGTTTTTCTAACACCATTTAGTGAAGAGACTGTCCTTTCCTCATTGAGTAGTCTTAGCTCCTTTTTCAAATATTAGTTGACCATATATGCATGGGTTTATTTCTGAGCTCTCAATTCTGTTCCATTGGTCTATGTGTCTGTACCATACTGTTCTATATTACCACAGTAATATAGTTTGAAATCAGGAAGTGTGATGTCTCCAGCTCTGCTCTTCTTTTACAAGATTGCTCTAGCTATTCAGGGTCTTTTGTAGTTCCATACAAATTTTAAGATTGTTTTTCTATTTCTTTGAAAGACATCATTGGAAATTTGATAGGGATTACATTGAATCCATAGATAGCTTTGGGTAGCTTGGACATTTTAACAATGTTAATTCTTCCAATCCATGAATATAGGATATCTTTCCACTTATTTGTGTCTTTGACCTCTTTTATCAGTGTCTTATAGTTTTCAGTGTACAGATCTTTCATCTCTTTGGTTAAACTTATTCCTAAGTATTTTATCGTTTTTGATGTTATTGTAAATGGGATTGTTTTCTTTATTTCTTTTTCAGATATTTTATTGTTAGTGTATAGAAATGCAACTGACTTTTGTATGTTGATTTTGAATCCTGCAACTTTACCAAATTTGTTTACTAGTTCCAACACCTTTTTGATGGACTCCTAGGGTTTTCTATATATAGGATCATGTTATCTGCAGAGACAATTTAACATCTTCCTTTCTGATTTAGATGGTTTTTATTTCTTTTTCTTGCCTAATTGCTCTGGCTAGGAATTCTAATACTACGTTCAATAGGAATGATAAGAATGGACACTCTTATCTTGTTCCTGATCTGAGAGGAAAAGCTTTCAACCTTTCACCATTGAGTATGATGTGAGCTGTGGGTTTGTCATATATGGTTTTTATTATGTTGAGGTATGTTCCTTCTATACCCAATTTACTGGGAGTTTTTATTATGAGAGGGTGTTGAATTTTGTCAAACACTTCCACGTATATTGAGAGGGTCACATGATATTTATCCTTCATTCTATTAATATGTTGTGTCACATTTATTGATTTGCATATCTTGAACCATCCTTGCATCCCAGGGATAAATCCCACTTGATCATGGTATATGATCCTTTTAACATGTTGTTGAATTCAGTTTGCTAGTATTTTGTTGAGAATTTTTGCATCACTATTCATCAGGGATATCGGCCTGTAATTTTCTTTTCTTGTCAAATCCTTATCTGGTTTTGGTATCCGGGTAATGCTGGCCTTCTTAAAATGAGTTTGGGAGTGTTCCCTCCTCTTCAAGTTTTTGGAAGAGTTTAAGAAGGATTGGCATCAATTCTTCTTTGAATGTTTGGTAGAATTCACCAGTGAAATCATCTGGTCATGGGCTTTTCTTTGTTGGGACATTTTTGGTTACCAATTCAAACTCCTTAATCATTATTGGTCTGATCAGATTTTCTACGTCTTCTTGATTCTGTCTAGATAGGTCGTATGTTTCAAGGAATTTCTCCATTTCTTCTAGGTTATCCAATTTGTTAGCATATAATCTTTGATAATGGCCTCTTATGATTATTTGTATTTCTAGGGTATCAATTGTAATGTCTCCTCTTCCATTTATAATGTTGAGTCCTCTCATTTTTTCTTGGTTAGTCTTTTCAAAAAACCAACTCTTAGTTTCATTGATTTTTTTCTATTGTCTTTCTAGTCTCTATTTCATTTATCCTTGCTCTAATCTTTATTATTTCCTACCTTCTACTAACTTTGGGCTTAGTTTTTTCTTTTTTCTAATTCCTTGAGGTGTAAATTTAGGTTGTTTATTTGGAGACTTTGAGCCTTAAATCAGACAAAGGACACAAGCCACACTCAAGGAAACTAAATGAGAAACTTCAATAATGTCTAGGGAACACAACACAAATTCTTTAGTGACAACAGAACCATACCCACAGGCATGAACATCACCATTTCCCACTGCCTAAGACAACAATGACAGAGCTTCCAGGAAATCTGGCAGGAGGCCTAATAAAAACTGAGCAGTAGAGCATAACACAAATTTAATTTAACTTGGTTTTTAATGCCAAAGACTAGGCCCTGCAGAAAGGAGAAATGAGGAAATGAATATAGATCAAATAAAACTTTTGTTTAAAAGTAGTTCAATTCCCTACTCAACCAACGCATCTTCAGCTACATGCACTTTTGCTCATGCCATTTTCTCTGCCTGGAAGCCTTTCTCCTAACCCTACCACTTTTCATTTCTTTAATTCTCAGTTGTTCTTCAATATTTAGTTCAAACATCATCCTCTTAAGGAAATGTTCTCCAAAGTTGTTGTTTGACATACCTTCTTCCACAGTACCCTTTAAGAAACAAATAATTATTGCACGCCTACAACTTGGCAGGCACCTGATGCACTCCTCATTTACAACACCTATTTGTACTGTAGAAAGATCATTTTCATTGACCTATTTACATTGTTTACCTTGTAACCCCACTACCCATCCCAGAGCCTAGCCAATACCTCTGGGCATCTTTGGTGAATGATTCAAAGCTCCTATGAAGTACCAGTGCTAGAGATCAAAATGATTCAGAAGTTGCCCCTGCCCTCAGGGAGCTCATGAACTACAGAGAAAAGAGGAGATAAACAATTACAGTTCAAAATAGGATGAAGTATGCAGTTAATAATAGTGTGGGCAAACAGAGCTTCTGAGCTCTGAGGTAGGGAAGAAATTGTGTGCACACCTTTGTGCAGAAAAACATGTTCAGTGCCCTGAAACTGTCTTGCAACAAGCTCATCAAACATGCACATTGGCCTTACAAATAGCCTGTACACACTTCACCATTTAGCTCAGTGAGGATGAGTACATTTTCATTCCATTTCTTTCTTTATACAGTTAAATTGCATTTTAGAAGCTAGATATTCTTCCGTTCATGTGGCTGTCTTGACAAGCTAAGTTCAGACCAAGGAATGAGAGAAGGAGGCCAAAAGAGAATGCATGGCATTTACAATCTTTAATCTGCAATTGTGTACAGGTGTTGCAATCATTCTATTATCGGTCTTCAAGCAGCTGGTTCAGTTAGAAATCAAGTTTATGAATAGAACTGCTGTAACCATAAAGGATTTTTCCCTGTGATTAAGCACTAAAATGATAGGTGTTAAATAAATATAAAGGAAAGAGAGATTTCTGAAAGCCATTCTGTCTCGATCAGATTTTCAAAGAGGAAGCCAAGTAACTGTCTGAGAGTGGGTGGATAAGAGTCAGAATTCACTAGGTGGTGGTGTTCTGACTTCTGTTCTCAGTCCCTGATGACGCTCACCCAGCAAGTTCCTTCCAAAAGGGCACAGACAAAATAGGAAAAGTACCTCCGCAGATCATTCATAACCTTGAACGCCTTCCCCATGTGGGCAGGGTTGACAGTGATCTTCCTCTGGTTCTTCTCATCATTCCCAGGCTGTAGTAGGGGTTGGGAGCTCGGCTTGATGCTGTGAAGAGGAAGAGAGTGGGAGGGGAAAGAGAGGATCACATGTTGGTAAACTCATTCATCCAACTGCCACAAGCCCATGCATTTGCCCACCCACCAGGAGCATCTCTGTCAGCCTGTACTCTTCACCAAAGACCGGTAGGGAAGGAAATCACTGAGTCAGGAATTTCTGCAGGATCTTCCAATACAGAGTGCATTCCTCTGGTGGAAGCCATGTCCTAGCTCAGCTTCTTCCACCAAGCACTTGTGTGACTTTGTGGGAGGTCCTTATCCTCCATCTCTCCATCCCAAAAAGGTGGGAGGTGAAGGGAGACTAAGTACTATACCAGTCGCTTCACTGAGATATTTGTTCATTCAACTAACACTTAATAGAGCCTACTATGTGCCAGGCACTGTATTTAAATTTAAGGGAAATACCACAATAAACAATGCACAGACCGTCCTCTCACAAGTTTAGAGTTCAGCAGAGGAGAAAGGCAAGTAAACAGTTAAACATCATATCTTAAGGATTACGATTCGATAGGAGTTACAGAAACACAGAGGATGGGCAACTATCCCAGTGCTGGCAGGTTGAGGGGAAACTTCCTAGAAGCTGAGGAAGAACAGAAGCTTAAGGAAGAGCAGAAATTGGCCAGGTAAAACGGAAGATGGAGAGTATTTTGACAGAGGAAACAATATTCACAAAGACCTGGAGAAACAGTCAAGTGTGTTCGAAGTACTGAAAGTTGAGTAAAGCTAGAGGAAAGTATCAAGAGAAAAGGCTAGAAGACTGAGCAGTCTTATAAGTGTTGTATAAGCCAAGCTAAGGAGTTCGGACTTCATTCTGAAACAATGAGAAGCCATCAAAAGGTTTTAAGCATGACTCTGCCCCAAGGAGTCAAGCTGAGAGCAAAGTCAATTCACCTGCTAAAGGCAGCATACTCAGGACCCTGGAGAACCGCGCTTTTGTCATGGTGACACAAGGATGAGTGCAGTGGTTTCCAGGCTCTCTCCGGACTTTAGACTAATCAAGTTTTTTGAAAAGGGCGGGGAGACACAAACAGTGGCATCAACTTTTTATATTGCTGAGTAAGGGTATTTATAAAAAAAGAAATCCTACCCTCTGAGAAAAAAAAAGGTTTTAAGCATGGAAGTGGGGCAGGAAGCAGGTAAACACATTTGTGCTTTAGAAAGATCACATTGGATACAGTGTGGAGAACAGTGGCACAAGAGCAAAACCTTTGGGGAAGCCGTAATCCCACAGAAACACAAGGGATTGTAGCTGTTATGAAAAGGACTATCTGTGTGGGCTAAATGAGCAGGTCGTGACTAGCAAGAGCCACTCATAATCTCAAAGCTCTCTACATCTGGGACAAAACTCTCAAATCCGCATGGGATGCCACCTAGACATCCAACTACTCCTGACCAACATGTCTCTAATTTTTGGGGGGTGGTAAAGAAGAATCAAGAGAACAAGCAAGGAAAAGACTTTCTCCCCAAACTGATGAAACTATTCAGCTCCAAGGTCAAGCCTGAGACCTTGGAGTTACCTCTGTTTAGTCAAGGCTTTGCTTTGCTAGTAGGAAAATAGAGTCTTCTCCACTTGTGTAGATTTGAGGACCACAGTTCACTCCCACTCAAAAATGCTAAGGACAGCTAGTTTCTCTTCCTTTCTCTATTGGGTCTCTGTTCATACTATTGCCCAGCCTTGCAAATCGGCTTGAGAAAAGGATACTGTGGTTCAGAGAATGTTCCAGAGAACTGGGAGTCTCTACAGATTTCACACTGGGATTTGTAACTATTGTAACATTAAAATACAACCAGCATGCCAAACCCACAGCTTGTCTGACCTTATCAGACTTCTCTTTTGGCTTCCTTCCTCACCTTCAGTTAAGCATGCAAATGTAAGCTACGGACATCTGAACTTTGGGACTGTTAGGATTCTGGGTGCAAAGAAATTAGCTGAAAACAAGGAGATAAATATCAAGAGATGCACAAAGGCAGATGATTAGAGTCATGTGTTTAAGGAGGTAAAGAAAATCTCAAAATAAAAAATGTGACCAAGGCGAGGGAGCACCCAGTAAAGATGAAAAATTTCATATAAGAAATCCCACAAGCATAATTTCTTTCATAGTTAATGTCCTTCCCTACTCCAAGGCCAGAAAGATAATTTCTATTTTCTACTAAAAGTTTAACATTTTTGCCTTTGATATTTAAACTGTTACTTTATCTGATGTTGATTGTTATGTCAATACAAAATAGGGATCTAATTTTTTCCTATAAGTTCCATTTATTGAATACTTCTTTTTCCCATTCACCTGTCATACCACCTGAAGTCACATATCAAAGTTGCAAATATACAGGAATCTATTTCTGAATTCTCTAAACTATTAGACCATTGGTCAGTTACATGTCTCTGTACCAGCACCACATTATTTCTGTAGCTTCGTTATAAGGCCTGATATCCGATAGAGCAAGTCCCCAATCCTATTACTATGCTTCAGATGTGTCTTGACTATTCTAGTGTCTTTAATCTTTCATACAAATTTTAGTATCAGTTTGTCAAGTTCCACGAAAGACTCTCATGGGCTTTTGACAGAAATTGCACTGAATTTATAGATCAATTTTGATAGAACTGACATCTTTCTAGTATGAGGTCTTCCTATACATGAACGTGGAACATCTCTCCATTTATTTAGGCCCTCTTTAATGTCACTCAATCTTTTATATTTTTCTGTATGAAGACCTTACATGTATTTGATTAAATTTATTCTTAAGTATAGTTTTTGTTGCTATTTTTTAATAGCAATGGTATCTTTCTTAAATTATATTTTCTGATAGTTATGGGTTATAAAATGCAGTTGACTTTTGAAAACTGATCTTATATCCAGCCGCCTTATCAAATGTTCCTGTTATTTCTAACTATTTGTCCGAAGAATCAATTGGGTGTTCTATGTAAACAATCAGATTACCTATATATAATGCCAGAGGTTTTTTTCCTCCTTCCCAATTCTTAGCCTTCTAATTTCTTTTTTGAAAGAAATTTTGCACTGGCTAGGATGGCCACACAATGTGGAACAGAAAGTGTCCTAATAAATATTCTTGTCATCTCCTTCATTTTAAAGAAGATGTTTCTAATGTTTCCCCATTGTATATATTTGTTATAGGACTTTTGTAGATGCCCTTAATCAAATTAAGAAAATTTCCTTGTATTTTATGTTTTTTAATCACAAACTAATACCGAATTTTATCAAATGTTTTTGTGAATCTAATGTGATGATCATATAAATTTTTCCTTTTAATCTTTTAATGTAGTAAATAACACTAACGTATTTTCTAATACTAAACCATACTCTCGTTCTGGGATAAACCTAGAAACTGTAAAACACTGCACAAATATTCATTATAAATGTTATCTTCAAATTGTAGAGAGACTTAAAAGCTAGGAAGAGAAAATATAATTTCGTGTCAATCAGGGAACTACTGAAGGTTTTTGACAGGGAACTAATAAGATTAGAGCTCCTGAAAGCCCAGTGGACACACATTATTAGTTCCATTTCACATATATGGAACAGATGTAGACCAAGTACAGCCATTTTGGAAGCGATGACAACAATCTTCAGTGTGACTAGTGAATGGGAAAGCTTGCTCTTCCTTGTTGTGTTGCTCTTTGCACTTTCCAGCCTTCCAGAATGGTCCAATAATGAGGTACCGCTGTTAATGCAACGTTGTGTTTACCAAAAGGTCTCAAACACAGATTGCCTGTCATCCAAGGATTAAAGTTCAACAAAATGCAATTCACACTAAAGCCTCCCTGACAGAACAAGTGACTTGTTGATGACCCTAGGACTGGCTAGGGAAAGGACATCTGGCTTCCCCATTCTACTCATATCCTTTTCCACCCTTGAGGCAGGGGCAAGGCTTGACATTGCAAGGAGCCCAAGGCCTCTTTCTCCCCCTGCTCTGCTCCTCTGTGAGGACACAGGAAGTCTGGAGTAGATTCTAGATCCCTGGTTTCTGGAATAGAAACTTTTTGGCAACTCGATGACCCTCAAGAGAGCAGGAAGTTAAGTAAAGAGAGCATGGGGGCTCAGAAAAGGTAAAAATCTTTTACAAGGTCACACAGTTAATAAGTGGCAGAGATGGGATCCGAGCTCAGGTATCCTTGATTTGAAGCCCAATCTATTTCCACCACAGCCTACCCGCTTCAGCAATACAGTACATACATGTACATAAATGCACACACACACACACATATGCCTCAGCCTAGGATCACCATGCTCAGGCACGGAGTTGCTAGATCCCACCATTGCCTCCCCTAAACCTTTCCCCCTCCATTCATACCAGATCTTAACTAGCTAGTCTTCAACAGATAACCCACTCCCACCTTATCATGGCCTAATCCCCAGCATGCTCAGTTCTTGATCGCACACAAGGCTGGTGGATCCCCCTTCCCACCACACTGAGGTGTATGCCCACGCCCTCGTCCAAGTCCAAGGCCTAGGACCATCCTAGACAGAACACCAGGAAGCACATCAGCAAGGCAGGAGACAGGAAAGCCTCTCAGCAGGCCAACTGTGCAGAAGCGTTTGGGGAACCTGACAAATGAGCTCCAGAGCATCCAGGGTGTGAGAGGATGAGGAGGAGAGGGCAGGGGAGGCTGAGAAACGCTGCTGAGGGTTATGAACTGCATTCCCTCTAAAAGTCTTCAAGAGATGCAAATAAAGTTCAGGCAGCGTGGGCCGACCCTGGGCCACATATAGAGAGCCTAAGCACTTTATGTTCAAGCTACAGAAGAGAGAGGAGAGAGGCAAAGTCACCTAAAGAAGGCAAAACAACTTTGAGTCAGAGTAAGACTATGCTGAATGCATTAAAATCCCTCAACAAAGAAAGTGCCCTTCAGAAAGGGAAACTGAAAAACAGGAATCAGACAGAGAAAGCCCTTGGTCCAGCTCATCCCGCAATATCTAGAAAAGAAAATGATACCATCATCAGACATAGTCATTTGGTTCCACCTCAGGTCAGATCCCTGTTGTGAAGTTTAAATAGTCAAATGCCATAAGTCAGTCCCTGGCTCACTCTGCAGCCTTTTGATCAATTTGGCCTCCCCCTTGGTTCTTCTTCAGGAAGCAAGAAAGTGGTAGCGGGCCCTCAGGAACATCTTGCCAGTAATAGTTTTCACTGCAAATTAATAAACTGCCACTCTGACTGCTGTACTTGAAGTTCTCATGATGAGCTCATCAGCATGACTCTGCTTCTCCAAGTCTGGGCAGCAATGGGACACTGATAAGATAGGATTTCTGAACCTATGGGACTCTGGGTAAACTGCAGATCTAGCATGTATCTCAATCCTGAAGTTCAAGGTCAAAATGACCAAATTTAGATTTCTACTTCTGGATTAATGAAGGACCTGGTACTTGAAGATGTCCAGGCAGCAAGATTCAGGACTTGACAGCGCAGTCCTGTCATCAAGAAACGCCACCTATACCCAGCCTGCTACAGAGCCCATTCTTCATACTCTTTCAGTGGTGCTGCCTCAGTTCACAGCATCAGGCTGATTCCCTGCAACAGCCTGCACAGACACATGGGAGAGAAGCATCAGTAAACTATGCTCCTGGGTAACTGTTAATAACAGTTCACATTTACTGAAAGCTTATGACACGTTAAAGCACTTTACCTCCACTATCTCAATTTCTCTTCAGAACAACCCTACAAGGTGGTACTATTATCTCCTGAGGCACTGAGATAAAACTTGCCCAAAAGCCCCACATAACTACTAAATGGAGAACCGACACCCAAACCCAGGTCACTCTGGCTCCAGGGCCTGTGCTCTTAATAGCAATGTCCACTGATAGGATAATGTCCACAGCCTATCAGCCCAAGGGAGGCTCAATCCTTAGGTCCCCCTCTCTGAGGTTCTTCCCTGTGCAGCCAAACCTGGCCAAATGAAAGAGACTGAATCCTCCGGGACCTGAGACATAGCACTACTTCACCCCGCTGATCATCGGAAAGTGCGGTGTGTGTTGGAGTCGATATTATTAATTGTACTGAACTTGGAATTTTCACACCAGCTCATCATGATTTATCAAAGCTGGCCAGTGGCTGCTGCCGTTCCTATAACGTGCTCCTTCGTAAACAAGTTCAAGAACAGGTATGTTACTAATCACATTCCTAAGAGTCCAATTCACAAAAAGCGTCTTTCAAAACCCAGGGGAAAAAAATCTCTTAAGTGGGCTGCGTAAAAATGTAAAACGTAAGAGAAATGATTGAGTTCAGACAGACAGACAAGGAGAGAGACAGACTAAAAGAAAACACACCCCTCGTTATGTGGCATTCTGGAAGCCAACTTTCTATTTGGGTGGAACAGGAGAGCAGAGCTCTTCCCTGTGTGTGGTTTTGATAGAGGCTACAACAGACGTTCATAAGTTAAAAAAAAAACTCCAGGAAAGTTGTGCTAAGAGTCCAAAAATCCTTATAAATTATAAAAGTTATAGATTTCTAGCTTGAGAAACATTGGACTTATTTAATAGGAAAAAAATTAAGAGTAAAGCATCAAGTTATTTTTTACATAGTTTATTAAACCTCCTTTCAGTCTAACCCAGTTTTAGGGTTCATCCAGCAATTGAAAAAAATTAGGTCAGTTCTACAATGGCAAATTTCATCAAATAAAGCACTTGCTTTAGAAAACTTACCCAAAATGTTCTTGTCTGGATCTGTCTTAACAATCTAAAGCCTAGTAAGCTAAATCCTAAAAATTTAAATCTGGGTGTGGGGAAATCAAGAGGTTTCTTTTACTGACTTTGTTTTTTTGCAGTTGAAAACCTTCCTTCACCAAAAAACACTTCCAAAATGGAAAATTTGGTTTCAATTATCATGGTCGAGATGCACATCTGCTTCAGGCAGCAGTAATATCCAAAATTTCTACCAAAGTTTCTACCCATGACTTCTAGGGGTGGGAGAGGACTCAGCGGTGGGAAGAGAGAAAAGGCCAGGGCACTCAATGTTTGCTCCTCCCTGGGTCTTGCCAGCATTCTACCTGGCACTGCAAAACTCAGCATTGAGAGAGCATCAGCTTTCTAAGTCATGTCTTCTCGGAAAACAGGTTCTATCTGTTCCTGGATCAAGGGTGAAAAGATAAGCTCCTTCCAGCTCTGAATCTCCCCGAGGTCCAGGAGCAGGCTCTCCTCAGTAAGGACGAGCCGCTCTCCCTCTGAAGACAAATTCACTGCATAATGCTAGGCTCATGATGCCCTTCTCCATCAGGGGTATCCCAAAGGTTCTGATGAAGAAAACTAGCATAATTTTAAGAAAATTGGACAGCCAACTTCCCCTTTATGATGCTTCTGCCAAAAGTTGTGGTTCCCTGCAAATCTTGCAGATATGCCAGAGACTGTGCCTGGAAAAAATTTTTTTTTAAAGATTGGCTACCTGAGCTAACATGTGTTGCCAATCTTTTTTTTTTTTTTTTCCTGCTTTTTCTCCCCAGATCCCCCAGTACGTAGTTGTATATTTTGGTTGTGGGTCCTTCTAGTTATGGCATGTGGGATGCCGCCTCAGCATGGCCTAATGAGTGCTGCTATGTCCGCGCCCAGGATCCAAACCGGCGAAACCCTGGGCTGCCAAAGCGGAGCGTGAGAACTTAACCACTCCGCCACGGGGCGGCCCAGGGAAATTTTTTTAATTGTGGTAAAATATATATAACATGAAATTTACCATCTTAAACATTTTTAAGTGTACAGTTCAGAGGCATTAAGTGTACAACGTTGTTGTGCAACCATCACCACCATCTATCTCAACAACTTTTTCATTTTCCCAAACTGAAACTCTGTACCCATTAAATAATAATTCCCCATTCCTCCCTCTCCCCAGCCCCTGGCAACCACCATTCCTACTTTTCGTCTCTATGAATTTGACTGCCCTATGTACCTCATTTAAGTTGAAATTTAATTTTAATCCATCCGCAAAGCTGATTTCCAGAGCTGAAACAAAATCGCAAGAGCAACTGCCACTTTCAATGTCTATCTGCTCTATACACACTCACACACACAAACACAAACACAGTATACCACTGTAGTAACTGAGAGCTAGAGACCCTTTTCCTTTGTAAAAAAGAAGACAGAGTCATCTTCCTCTGACTGATGAAGCCACAGTGATTCTCCACAGAGAGAGATGGGAAACTTAGCATCACTGAGGTCTCATGGAGAGCGTGGAGGACACAGCAAAGGTGAGTGCAAATTTACAGGTTCTTCTTAAGATTTTGGCCTGAACAAAGATGTACAGTTCATGGTTCTGAATCACTAAGGCATCCAGATGCCTCAGGGTGTCTATAAAAAGGAAGATTAAGGTAGGTGATAGCGAAACCTAGAAACGGAAATGCCAAGCCTGATGTGGTATCTTAGTATGAGGAGACAGTTTAGGTAGAAGTAAGATGATGGCCTTACAGGTCTCCCTAATTTTCTCTTGGGAATGGTCCCACATAATCTGCTTTGGACGGTAAATACAGGAAGGCTCTAAATAAGCCTTGGTTAGTATCCCAGCATGAGTCACAGGGTACAACATGGCAAGAGACAAACACCAACGATAACAGCAACTACCATTTACTGAGTACTTACTGTGTGCCAGAAAAACTTTACTAGGTGCTTTGTACATAGCGCCTCATCTGATCTTCACAACAACTCTCTGAGGTATAGGTACCGTTATCACTCCCTTTATACTGAAAGAAAAGTTAGTTCTGAAGCAATGTGACACTCTCAAGGTCATACAGTTTATGAAGTAGATTCACTGCAAGGTCTGTGTTTCTCCTAAGTCCATGCCTTCAACTAATAGCCTTTTGAGGTAGAAGTTATTTTCATACCCTCATGGCAAAGAAAGAAAATTGTTCATTAGAAATCTCTTGGCTGAAAATTTTTAATGCTTAAAAACAGCCCCAATTAAGCTTCAGTGGGTTAAGTGTGGAACAAGCCCCAGATTCAGGATCCCTCCAGTCTCTGGAGGTTTGACATGTGATCCCAGGCCAGTCACTCACTTCTCTGGCCCTAGGTTTCCCAGGGAACTGGTAAAACAAGGCTACTCCTCCCCCCTACCCCACCTCAAAGCATTCCATGGGGTCAATTACCCGTGCTGAGATAATAAGGCCGATATCCAAGGATGAACCTACTGGCCAAAGGTTTCAATTTCCTCTCTCACCAAATTTCTTTTTAGTTATCAGAGCTTCCCACAAAAGTTATCAGCTAATCAGCAAATAATTATCCAGTACCTACTGTGCATGCAGCCACGTAGTAATGAGGAGTATTCAGAGGGACAGGCACCATCCTTGCCCTTCAGGACCTGTCTCCAAGTTTGGGGACTTGTAAGATATATAAACAAAAGCAGAAAAAGATCTGGTAAGTAGGCCTATTATTCAGTACCCAACTATGAGATACAAACTAGAAGTATTGGAAGTGGAAAGAACATCAGCCAGGGGCTAGAAAAGTTAAGGTTTCCAAGACAAAGTGGAATTCTAAAACAGCCTTGATAGATAACTTTTGGAAAAGAGGAAGGGAAAGGCACTCCAGGCAAAAAGAACTCAAGGAGCTAAGGATCTGGAGCTGGATGGAGTAGAATACAGGACGGATGATCACAAAAGAGACCAACAGAGCTCTTGGCAGGGGTATGGGTGAGCAACAGGAATGGAGACCGGAGCCAGATCTCAGGAGACTTGAATGCCTGGCATGGTAAGCTGGAGTTCGAGTCGGAACAAAAGGTAGTGAGCTGAGTGACCTGGTAAATGCTGGAAGCTCCTCAGTTTGGATTTTTTCCCTATTCTTTACCTCTAGTAGGAGAAAAGCAAAGGAACATATGCAAAAACCAGGTGTCACAAAGCTCAAGACACCAGCCATCCCAGCTGAGAGAGACCAGAGTGTTGAAGAACAAGAGAGCTCCTTGGGGGCAAGGACTCAGTACGCTCCTGAACACAGTTCTGGGAACACAGTAGATGCCCCAAAATGCTTGGGAAGCTGCACTTTGATCAGGTGCTGCTAGTCTCACACGGACCTTTCAGCCCCAATATGCCACAGGTCAAGCAAATAGGCCTGGTCCAGAATCTCTAAACCTCCATTCACATCACCCCTGCCCTTCTGCTAGCTACCAGACCAATGGAAGAAGGTAAGAACACTGCCTACCTCTGCCCCAAGCCTAGGAAACAGGCTTTCAGATGCTCTGTTGCCCAGCAGGCCACAAGGAGTCCAACACTAAGCTTCTGTTGCAAAGAGCACCAGAGAGAGGCTGTACCAGCTGCATTCTCAATCTAAAATGTCCCAGACTCTTCTTGTAGGAATCACATCAGGAAACACATTCCCCAGTCCTCTTCAGACAAGAGGCCACCCAACAATCATGCCAGTTCTCATGGGGTCTAGACATGTTTAATGACATCACTGTGTCCCATGAGAGGCAAGAGTTGGGACAATCCATGCAAAGGAAAGTGTTTATGAGGTACTCTCCAGACAGCATTGACTTAGTTGAATCTGTTATCGTTTAACCATCCAGTTACCATATGCATCAAACTGGCAACTCAGAGCAGCAGCCCTCCCCTCAGTGGTCCACTGTCATGGCCTGACTCCTCCCTGCAGTCTTTTCACCTCAGGGAAAATGGCACGCCTTGTTCTCTACCAACCGCAAACCCACACACTGACGAGGCTGGCACAACACGAGGAGATGTTTTAGCACACAGAGGAATGACCCACCCCTGCACTGCACTGAGCACCTTCACAATGAAAAAAATCAGATCTTCAGATAATCGTTTAAAAGCTATATGCACGCGCCTGCCGGCAAACAAACCCTTGCTAGTTAGATCCAGCTCAAGAGAAGTACTTAGATTCCCTTCTGTTGATTCCTATTTCACAAGAAACCCCTGATGGAAGGAGTAAGAGTTCTTCTAAAGCACACACCTTCCAGTGTCATTCATAAACTTTCCAATGCAAACGAAGTCAGTTCAGAGCAAGTGGCGTCTGAATGGGTTTCTCTCCCTCTTACTTGAACTTGTGTTCAAGGTACACACACACATACGCACACACTTTTAGGCAAGACATCAGCATGACATGCTTGCTGAAAATTTGAGCACTTTAGTGTGAAAATGCAAGCACTCTATAGCAGGCCAGCCCTGCTATGACATCAAAAACCCCCCACCAAAGAAAAACCACCCCGGGAAAGCAGCCAGGAAAGGGAAACGCCTCCTTGAAACAGCCTGAGAAAGGCAATCCTGACTCAGCCCTTGCTGAAGCTACTCCCAAACACCAGCCAGGAAGTCCCTTCTCTCAGGGTGCTCTGCTCCCAGCAAACCCAGACCTGCCTTTGCGGAGGCCAGATCTCCAGAGAAAGGGGCTCGCCTGCTCTGGCTGACTCTGCCGCCCACTGGGATCCATCAGTGGCCAGGTCTTCCGATCCTCCCTAGCCAACACAAGCACAAAAGCTGGTGCTGCACCGCAAGCACACGTTCACTTACACACACACAGACACACACACACACACCACACTTATACACACATACCTTTCACCCTCCATTGTGCGAGGCCCAGGCGAGGTGGCAGCCGCTGAACTGTGCATGCACCCAGGGATCCTAGCTCTGTTCTCAGTTCTCCCAGCCAACCAGCGGGAGATCTGATCAGCAACAGTGATTCAGCATGGCTGCAGATGAAGCCTCCTCCCTCTCGATCCTCCTTCCTCTGACTTACTCGCGGCAGCTTCTACCGCAGAAGCAGCAGCAGCAGCAGAAAATGTCTTACCCAGAGCTCCCTGCAGCCCTTTCAGCTGCTAAAAGCAGCAACCCACTTGCTCCCCCTCCCCCGCAGGCTCGCTGCTGCTCCTCCGTCTCCTAGGAACAGCGCAGCTCCAGCGACCCAAGTACGGTGCCACCTTTCCAGCTGGCTCCACATCTGCCCAGGCATCCCCAGCCCAGGCGACTAGCCCACCCCAGGGGCTCCCGCCTCCTCTGCCTACACTGCAAAGGCTCAGCAGTTCCTCACTAGTCCAAGAAATACTAGCTCCCACCCCCGCCCCCATAAGCTATGAGTCTGTCAGCCTGGCCAGATTACTGGAATGAGGAGGCCCCTCTGTGGCTTGCGGTGGAGTTTATCCACCTGGGGAAATTAACTTGTAGGTCACAGCTCATGTTCCAATCCATCCTCCCAAAATCTACAGTAGCTCTGAGAGTCTGATAGATGGAGAGAAGTTAGGGAGAAAGAGTCTCATAGAACTGGGAAGAATGCAGAGAGAAATTAGAAAAAGGGAACTGGCAGAAATAGGTGAAACTGAACAACCCTATCATTTATTGCAACATGCCATTGCAGTAAAGCCATCACAATGAATACTGCATATGTTTATTTCCCGAAGCCATACTGAAAGATCACAAATTTCATAGCACAACGCTATCTTCCTTTTAAATCCTGTCGCACTCAAATTTGACTTAAGCTGTAGCTCCAACTAGCAAGATTCCCAATGAACCCCCATCTCCAGCCAGAGATGTCCCGCACCCTATAATCTCCAGCTACTGAGCCTCAATTTAGACTAACTTAACTCTAAAACATAATCTTGGGGAAAGCAGAAGGCTAGCTTTCTCTCCCAGCCACAGCCAAGAGGCTTAGAGGTAACTGGGGCAATCAGCCCCCCATGATTGATTAGCCACAAAAACGGGCTCACAAGCTGCCTTGATGTCTCAGAAAAATCATACATGAGCATCTCCATTCTGGGAACTCTCCATGTCACATCTGTGCTTTTCAGAATCTGTACCACCACTAGCTAGCTGAGTGACTCTCAGCAAGTCTTCTCCCTTCTCTGATCTCAGTTCCTCATCCATAAGATGGGTCAGACCAGACAATCTCTAGAGTCTCTTTCAGCTCTAAGAACACATGACTCTAAAAATGTCTTAAATGTTCCATTTTTCCTCTCATTAGAGTAATCTGTAAGATTGTTTAAGAAGAAATTTTTACTAGCCTCTAATGTGTTATAGGGTTTCAAAGAGGATAACCTGATTATGTGAAAGTATGAGAGGCGCTCAGTAAATCTGTTCTTGTTATAATTTTTGACCTGTTAAATCTCTTCCCTGAAAAAGCCCTGAAACCAAAGGAGGGGAAGGCGGAACACTGAGGTGATAGAAACTAAGAGTAACTGAAACGTTATATAGACTCCTGAACTCAAACTGGCTAGGGTGTTATTCTCAAAGATTATCTCTCCTGACACGTCAGGGTCCTCTTAGATGAAGCCATTGCCCAAACGTGCTCTTTCTCAAGTGAGAAGAGGCCTGGGTGATTTTATTTACACCCTACAGCCCTGTCTTGCTACTTCTGCCTTTGACAACAATATCCCTTGTATCTTTCTCCCTCTCTGTCCCTTCCTCCTCTAATCAGCCTTGTGGCTCTGCTCCAGATATTTCTTCTTGAGGTGAATCATAGGGACCAGGAGAAGCTGAACATCACAAATAAGGAAGCCAGATCCCAGAATCCGTGCTAGAGTGCACACATCCACCAGGAAGACAAGAGGGTGATTCATAAAGGGACATAAGAACAAGATGAGTCTCACAACTTTACCCTCTCATTCACGACTTCACCATACAGGAAAAGAGGGAAACGTCACATCTAACAAACCAGAGAGAAAGAAAAAAGGGTCAGAAAAGGAAATACTTAAGAGTTGAGCATATTCAGCTTTCAATATACAACTACTGAGAGCCAGTACAAAAATTTTACAGAATTTCCTTTGCAACCTACTTTTGCCATGCTAACCAATGTCAATACAGTGCATGTCATGAAGCCATACTACTACCACCTGCACACTTTATTCACCACTTACTCTATCCACGAGATGTACACAGAACAGAGAACACTCAGAGAAGATCATCTAGCAAAACCAGGGGCAGAGCTGAGCCAAGAATCAAAGTCTCCAGACTCCTGGCACAAAGTTCCCACCCTAATCTTCTCTAGTTTCAGAGCTACATTTTATATTTTCGACTTTATTATCCAAATGTTCTCTGGGCCACAGAATTGACCTGTTTGTCTGTACAGGGCCAGGCTGTACCTCACACCTACAGAATTAGGGCCCACGGAGCAGGAATTTTAATAAACTTCATAGGTGACTCTAATGCATAGCTAAATGCAAAGATCACTTAATGAAAAGAGCTCAGACCATTCGAATAAGACAGACTAAGGTCCAAACGCACTTATCAAAAACATGACCTTAAGCAAGTTACTTTACAAGTCTCAATTTTCTCATCTGTGAAAAGGAGATAATAATAGTATCTGCCTCCCAGAGTTGTTAGGTTTCGATGTGAAAGTATACAAAGCTCTTAGCAGAGAGCCTGGCCTATAATAAGTACTCAGCAACCATTTGTTATTACTTTCATTGCCTGTGCCAATGCTAGCTAGTCCTGGTGGTCTAGTGGTTAAGGTTTGGTGCTCTCACAACCACGGCCTGGGATCATTTCCCGGTCAAGGAACCACACCACTTATCTGTCATTTGTCACACTGTGGCAGCTGCATGTTGCTGTGATGCTAGAAGCTATGCCGCTGATATTTCAAATACCAGCAGGGTCACCCATGGTGGACAGGCTTCAGCAGACTAGGATGAAGGACCTGGCCACCCACTTCTGAAAAATTGGCCATGAAAACCCCATAAACAGCAGCAGAGCATGGTCCAATATAGCAGCAGAAGGTGACAGGATGGCACAAAAAGACTGGGCAGGGTTCAGCTCTGCTAGAATCGACTCTACGGCACTAACTACAATTAATGCCAATGCTCCCAAACTAGAGCTCTGTGAGTCCCTGGCTCTGAGGCCAAGTAAAAAGTCAGTCAGGGCACCTTGGATATCTTGTGCCGGGAAGCACAGCCCTGGGCATCTCCTGGAGCCATCTCCACATCTCTGGTGGTCACTATTACCAACAGGACTAGGCAAGACCAGAGCTAAATTAAGGCCCACCCACACCTGTATCACCAAAACTTCCCCTCAGATTCTGGACCACTTGATGAGTAGACTCTCCCTACAACTGCTTAGAGCACCCCCAGCCCAGGAAGCCAGGCAGAAACTGAAAAGGAACCTGAGGGTGGAAGAACCTATGCCCTGAACAGAGCAAGAACATAATCACCATGCACTTGTGTTACACTTTAAAGCTTACAAAGTGTTTCACGTCTCCTTTGACTCAAGATAACAACCCCTGAATAGTAATAACAGCTGCCAACCCTTGACTATTTGCTCTTGGCCGGACTCTGTACTCAAGACTTTACATGTTCTTCTCTCATTTGATCCTCACAACAACCCTGAGAGAAGGGACTATTATTCCTGCTTTAAATGTGAAGTGTGTAGAAATACAACAGATCTTTGTGTACCAATTTTGTTTCCTGCGATTTTTCTAAATTCATTTATTAGTTCTAACAGTTTTTTGATGGAGTCTCTAAGGTTTTCTATATATATCCTATCATCTGCAAATAGTGACAATTTTACTTCTTCTCCAATTTGTATGCCTTTTATTTCTTTTTCTTGCCTAATTGATCTGCCTCTAGAACTTCCAATATTATTGAATAAAAGTGGTGAGAGCGGACATCCTTGCCTTGTTCCTGATCTTAGAGGAAAGGCTTTCAGCTTTTCACCACTGAATATGATGTTAGCTGTGGGCTTGTCATACATGGCCTTTACTATGTTGAGGTACGTTCCCTCTGTACCCACTTTGTTGAGAGATTTTATCATATATGGATGTTGAATTTTGTCAAATGCTTTTTCTGCAACTACTGAGATAATCATATTTTTTTTTTTTAGATTTTATTTTTTTCCTTTTTTCTCCCCAAAAGCCCCCCAGTACATAGTTGTATATTCTTAGTTGTGGGTCCCTCCAGCCGTGGCATGTGGGATGCCGCCCCAGCATGGTTCAGTGAGCAGCGCCATGTCTGTGCCCAGGATTCAAACCGATGAAACACTGGGCCGCCTGCAGCAGAGCATGCAAACTTAACCACTTGGCCACGGGACCAGCCCCAAGATAATCATATGATTTTTATCCTTCATTTTGTTAATGTGGTGTAACACACAGACTGATTTGCAGGTGTTGAACCATCCTTGCATCCCTGGAATAAATCCCACTTGATGGTAGTGTATGATCCTTTTAATGTGTTGTTGAATTCAGTTTGCTAATATTTTGTTGAGGATTTTTGCATCTCTATTCATCAAGGATATTGGCCTGTAATTTTCTTTTTTTGTGGCATTCTCATCTGGTTTTTGTATCAGGGTAATGCTAGCCTCATAAAAAGAGTTTAGAAGAGTTCCTTCCTCTGTTAAAACTAATAAACAAATTTAGTAAAATTGTAGGATACAAAATCAATACACAAAAATCTGTTGCATTTCTATAAACTAATAACAAACTATCAGAGAAATAAAGAAAACTATTCCATTTACAATAGCATCAAAAATATAAAATTCCTAGGAATAAATTCACCAAGGAGGTGAAAGACCTGTATATTGAAAATTATAAGACAGTAATGAAAGAAATTGAAGACATAAATAAATGGAAAGATTCTCCATGGTCATGGATTGGAAGAATCAATACTGTTAAAATGTCCATACTACCTGAGGCAATCTAGAGACTCAGTTCAATCCCTACCAAAATTCCAATGGCATTTTTCACAGAAATGGAACAAACAATCCTAAAATTTGTATGGAACTACAAAAAAACCTGAAGAGCCAAAGCCATCTTGAGAAAGAAGAACAAAGTTGAGCCATCACAGTCCCTGATTTCAAATCATATACAAAGCTATACTACTAATTAAAACAGTGTAGTATTGGCATAAAAAGAGACACACAGATCAATGGAACAGAATAGAGAATGCAGAAACAAACCTACGCATATATGGGCAATTAATTTACAACAAAGGAGCCAAGAATATACAACCGAGAAAGGATACTCTCTTCAATGAATGGTGTTGGGAAAACTGGACAGCCACATGCAAAAGCATGAAACTATCTTACACCACTCTTTTACACCATACACAAAAAGTAACTCAAAATGGATTAATGAACATAAAATCTGAAACCATAAAAGAAGAAAATATAGGTAGTAAGCTACTTGACGTAAGTCTTGGTGATGATTTTTCTAACTTAACACCAAAAGCAACAAAATCAAAAATAAAATAAGTGGGACTACATCAACCTAAAAAGCTTCTGCACAGCAAAGGAAATCATTGACAAAATGAAAAGGCAATCTATGGAATGGGGAAAAATATTTGCAAATCATATATCTGATAAGCAGCTAATATCCAAAATATATAAAGAACTCAGTAGCAAAAGAAACAAAGAATCCGATGAAAAAGTGGGCAGAGGATCTGAACAGACATTTTTCCAAAGAAGATATGAAGATAGCCAACAGGTACATGAAAAGATGCTCAACATCATTAATCATCAGAAAAATGCAAATCAAAACCACCATGAGATATCACCTCACATCTGTTAGAATGGCTATTATCAAAAAGACAAGAAATAACAAGTGTTGGTGAGGCTGTGGAGAAAAAGGAATGCTTGAAGTGCTATTGGTGGGAATGTAAATCGGTGCAGCCACTATGTAAAACAGTATGGAAGTTCCTCAAAAAATTAAAAATAGAACTACCACATGATACCACAATACCCCTTCTGGGTATTTATTCGAAGAAAAGGAAAACACTAACTCGAAAAGATTCATGCACTCCCATGGTCATTGCATTATTCACAATAGCCAAGATATGGAAACAACCTAAGTGTCCATCAACAGATGAATAGATAAAGGTGTGGTGTATATATATATATATAGATAGATAGATAGATAGATAGATATAGATATAGATATAGATATATGTATGGAATATATATATGGAATATTATTCAGCCATAAAAAAATAAAATCTTGCCATTTGCGACAACATGAATGGACCTCAACTGCACTATGCTAAGGGAAATAAGTCATACAGAGAAAGACAAATACCACATGATCTCTCTTATATGTGGAATCTAAAAAAAATTTCTTTTAACTAAGAAAAAACAGGGGCCAGCCCCGTGGCCAAGTGACAACATTTGCGCGCTCCACTTGGGTGGGCCAGGGTTTCACTGGTTCAAATCCTGGGCACAGACATGGCACCACTCATCAGCCCATGCTGAGGCGGCATCCCACATGTCACAACTAGAAGGACCCACAACTTAAATATGCAACTATGTACTGGGGGAGTTTGGGGAGAAAAAGCAGGGGAAAAAAAAAAGATTGGCAACAGTTATTAGCTCAGGTGCCAATCTAAAAGAAAAAAGAAAAAAAAACAAGCTCATAGATACAGAGAATAGATTGGTGGTTGCCAGAGGTGGGGGATGGGGAGAGAGAAACATTACCCATTGTCAAAAGGTAAAAAGAAAACAAAACTTATTTTCAAAAGTAATCCAATGAATACAAACTCTACCAGAACAAAAATGAATAAATAAATAAATGTGAGAAAACAGGTTCTGAGAGTTAAATGACTTGACCACTGCCTCATAGTTTCGAACCCAGATCTGCCTGACCTCAGAGCCCACTATTAACTACTATGCATGGCAGGCACTATCCCTTATCTACTACCTCCATTTTAGAGATAAGCTAACTGAGGCTGAGAGAGGGAAAGTAATTGGCTTAAGATCACTAGTGAGTTGGGGGCCAAGCAAGGTATAGAACCAGATCCTCAGGTGCCTGGCCTAACGCCCTTTCCATCTCACCTGTAGATTGGGAACGAAAACACATGAATCCCTAAAGATATTAATATAGGCTTGCATCCAAGCCTTCCTAATACCTACTATTATGAAGTCCTTCCCCTGGACTCCTCTAGTCCCTTAGCTTACCAGCCAGGCCTAGCCAAAGATTACTCTGGGGGAAAGCACACCACTGGACCCCAAGAGGGTCAAAGAAAAGCCAGGCCAACTATAGCAGCAAGCAGGGTCCTTCACACAGGCCAGTAGTTGCACTCATCTTTCAGTGTCTTCCTAAGAATTCCTTCCCTCTCTCAAATCTTCAACCTACAACTGGTGCCCTCTGTTGGTAAATATGTATATCTCTTCACAACGAAAGCAAAACCTAATTTTTACACCAATGGCTTAGGAAGGGGGGAAAATCTGCTTCCTTCACATAATAGTCTATTCAAGAATGAGCATTAATTCCTACCAACAACTTTTTCACAGGTCCTTGCACCTTTAAATTGATTGCAATGATCCTGTATCTCCTTCCCCTCTCTCACCTCTCTGGTTCTTTCCTTTCTAGGCTGTTTTAAATGAAAAGGTAAAATATAGACAAGACACAGCCCCAAAATCAAGAATACAGTGATGTGTATGTGAGTGAGGTCAGGTCTGCACATCTAGCAGGTACAGAGAATTGAGGCAGGCACACGCTTAAAGTAACGTAAAACCCATGAGCAAGTATGCTCCTACATTCTGGTCATTCTCTACCTTCATACAACCATATGCTTCTAATTCAGTCTCGCTGGAATACCTTCCTCTGCCTATGCAATGGGCTGTGCCAGGGAGCTAAAACATAAATCCTACATGAACAAAATGCCACAGAGCTTACAAGCTGGTTGAGAAAATTACACGTGGACACATAGAAATAATGATTAAAAAAAAGAGACTCAAGAGAAGTGCAGAAAAGGTACTATGGGGAACTCACTGGAGGAAGAGACAACTTCCAGTTTAGGGAAGGTGGAGTAGGACACAAGAATAGAAATAAAGTTGCAAATTTAGTAAATAATTCTGTGGAGATTTAAAAAGCGTATTCATAATTGTGAGTAGTTACAACTAGGTAATTTGAATTTCTTGTGACTTCATTTTAAATTTTAAACAATAATTTAAAAGGTTTAATTGTTTAATCCCACTACTTTCATATACTTATGTATTGTATTACATTAAACAATACATATTATTAGTACATATTTTATTATAATTTTTATGGTAGAATATACACATTTACCATTTTAACCATTCTTAAGTGCACAATTCAGTGGCATTAAGTACATTCACAATGTTGTACAACCATCACCACTATCCATCTATTCCACTTTCCTCTATTCTACTTTCTGTCTTTGAATTTGCCCACTCCAGTTACCTCAGATAAATGTAATCATACAATATTTATATGTCTTTTGTGTTTGGCTTTTCTCACTTAACATAATGTTTGCAAGGCTCACCCATGTTGTGGTATCAGAACTTCGCTCCTTTTTATGGTTGAATAATATTCCATTGTATGTACATACCACATTTTGTTTATCCATTCACCTGCTGATGGACACTGGGTTTTTAATATTTCAACTTTTCACAAACCACAATTTAGTAAACATTTCCCTAATGTGTGACATGCATAGTTTCCAATCTCTTGCTATGGATAATGTTATAACGATTGTCTTTGTACAAAGACTTTTCTTTTCATTGAACTGACTCCTTAGGTTAAATTCCTACTATTAGAGTCCTAGAGCCAAAGGATATGAATACTTTAACAGTTCTTCCTAAATAAATTCATATTTACCCTCCTTATTCATCATCTTTCCCAGCCTGATGGAGAAGTTACCGTCTGCAATTTCAGTTATAAAAGTACAAAACTATGAGTAAAATAAATTGCAGGGAAGCAAGCAAATAACTCCACGACTTAAAAATAAAAGCTGTCAAGGGGCTGGCCAAGTGGCATAGTGGTTAAGTTCACGTGCTCTGCTTCCATGGCCCCAGGTTCACAGGTTCAGATCCCGGGTGTTGACCTACACACTGCTCATCAAGCCATGCTGCAGTGGCATCCCACATACAAAATAGAGGAAGACTGGAAACAGATGTTAGCTCAGGGCCAAACTTGCTCACCAAAAAAATTAATTAATTGAAAATAAATAAATGAAAGTTTTCAAGCTCATGGATATACGGATCCAGAGATTTGAGGGGAACTGGTTGTGAGTGAAATCAGGAATAAAGCAGAAATTCAGAAAAGATATGTCAAATGGGTATTTTTGCCAGAATCTCCCTTCTGTAACCCAAGTCTCACCTTCTCTGTACCAAAATCTTATTACAAGATCAGGACAGAATAACTCCCCTCTCAGAAGAGTAATACAAAGTCATTAAATCAGACCAACTTCCTACACATTTCATTGTAGAGAGTTTACAAGCAAACAAACAAAATGTGATCCTTCTAACATGCTGACGTACCGACACCTATTATAGGATGCTGTTGCTTCTAGCAGTTACACTTCCTTTCTCCCTAATGAATTATTTATGGTGTCTATGTCAACAATTGCCTTCACTTCGATCATTTTAAAGACCTATACAAGGCAGTCCTTTTATAAACTTGCTCACAACGGATTTACTTGATGGCAGTCAGTCTCCCCATGCTCAAAATTGCTAAAAGCTTCAATAATGAAAAGATCTCGAGCTTTTGGAGAAATGAATTAACAAAGCAGAAACTGCTCAGAAGAGCTTTCCATTAGACACAGAGCTGGCTGTCCTATGTGATAGGTTTTCCAAAAATGCACCTTCCACCCACAACCTCATGTTCTCTACTTAACTTGGTTACACTAAAAAAAGGTAGCTGTCAGGGGTTCCCAAGACCAGCCCCACGTTCAGAAATTAACTAGAACTCACAGAACTCAGCACTGCTAAGTGTTGTACTTACAGCTAACGTTTGTTAGAGCTACGTAGTAAGGATACACAGTCAGGTCACATGAGATAAAGACACAGGCAGTCTGGAGGAATCCATGTGCAGGCCTCTTTATGCTCTCCCCCTACCATGAGGGGTCAGAGAGAGTACACTCATGTGTGATGTTGCTGCTCAAGGACTCTGTATGCAAGGTTTTACAGGTACTCACTGCCTAACACATATCAAAATTCTAGACTCCCAGAAAGAAAGGAGGTGTTTGGCATAAATCGTGCTGCTTGCACAATCAAGACACAGAGAACCACCCTTATCAGTTAGGGAACAGTGGGAACACTCCCTAAATCCAAGTGCCCAGGCAAGGCCAGCTTGCAAGTAGACCCCTCTAAAGATAGCACACCACCAACTAAGACTCATTTCAGCCAAAAAGAATAATCTCTCTCTCCAAAAACAAAAAGCGTATCCCCACAGTAGAATTAAAGAGATTGGGGGTCTTTTACACCTTAATCCAAGTTGTCCTGATTGGTTGCCTCACAAACCTTCATTGAAAGCAACTATACCAAGGGAACAGGAATTCTGTTCTAAGAAAGAATTCTTTTCTAACCAGAGAGAATCTTTTAAAATTCAAGGCAGATCATGACTCTCCTCTGCTCAATACGCTAAAATGGCTCACTGTGTATGTAGTAAAAGCTAAAATCCTTACAACAGCTTACAGACCCCCACATGATCTGGCCCCTCTCTGACCTGATCAGCTACTCCTTGGCTCCTCTTCCCTCAGCTCCAGCCACCCTGACCAACTTGCTTGCCCTCCTAAAGGCCAGGCACAATCCTGCCTCAGGGCTTTTGCTCTTCCTAATCCTCTACCTGGAATGCTCTTCCCCTAAATCTCTACATTACTCACTCCCACATTCCCTTCAAGTCTTTGCTCAAATGTCACTTTCTCAGAGACCTACCATTCCACCCTATTTTAAATCACCCTATCTTCACAAACATCCTGCCTTGTAGCACTCCCCACTCCTTACCCTAGTTTTTCCACACCACTCTTCATCTTCTAACATACCACGTAATTTATTATGTTTCATTGTCTGTCTCTCCCCACTAAAACATAAGCTCTATTGAGGGCAGGGGTTTCTGTCTCTTGTTCACTGCTGTATTTCCAGCTGAATCATCAAGCAGAAGAGTCATAAATTGAACCAGACATATAGGAAACAGGGAGACGTTCAATTTCAAACAATGTGGGAAAACTCATGACAGGTGAGGTGAGTAACTTAGTTCAAATAGCTAGGTCTTCTCCAAGCTTGGTGATGCCTGGGAGATCAAGACATTAGAAAATGCAGAAGGGATTTAAAAATTTTCACTGAAGAGATGACAACACTGAAGAGATGACAACAAAAAAATTTCACTGAAGAGATGGCACATTCATACAGGGTTACTGAAGAGTTTCAATAAAAGCAACTATTTACAAGGGTGTGGGTACAGTTAAGGAAAATCAACAAGCTTTGGTGAACCATCTTGGGGCTAGCAACAGGGACCCCGAAGTAGCAATAGGAGGGAGTTGTTACCAGAAGCCCAAAAAGACCTAGAGTTAACAGAGGGTCACTGGAGCAGAGCTGTGGCCACCGATAACCTGTGTGCTGAGTATGTATATTTAGAGGACAGGGGGAACAAATATCTTGACTTTACCCTTCACTATCCAGATCTCCTGACTGTTTCTCCTACTGTCCAAACCCAACGTGAAGCCAGAGAAGAGAGTATGCAGTTCTTTAAGAATCAGACTCCCAAGAACACAGAGCAAGGAAGAGAAAGGTGGAGAGTGGATCAGGAAGGGCAAAAAGAGAATATCCAGCACAGTAACCATTTTGTAAGGCTACATGCAAAAAGACACAATGCTTCAATGTGCTTCCCAGCATCTTCAACTCTCCATGTCCAAACCTTCCTTCTAAATCTCCTCTTCCCCTGCCCAGCAGCTTCACCATCCTCCTACTCACAATAATTCTTATTCAACTACTCCCTCTTCCTTATTTCCCACATATCCAATCATTTGCCAATTATACTTTCACAACTTCCTTCAAATTCCCTTTCAGTCTATTTTTAGGGCCACCTCTTTGTTCACGCTCTCATTTTCTTACCTGGTTGACATCAGTTGTCTTTAGCAGCCTTGCCACCTGAAATATCACTCAAATGCCATCTATTTTACTCAGTGCTACTGGATTAGTCTTTCTAAATTACAGTCTCACTTCCCCTATTGCTGCTCAAAAACCTTTACTGACATCCACTGCCTGCCAGATAAAGCCCAAACTCCTTAGTGTACTACTCAAAGACCTCAGTAATGTGATCCCAACTTTTCCCAATTTATTTCCCACAACTCTCCTTCATCCTTAGTACAAATTGTATTTGGAAGCAAATGAAGTTTAATGGAAAGACTATGACCATTGGAATCGGTCAGATTGGATTCAGCTCTCAGCTTGATCACTTCACCAGCTGGGTGGCCTTGGGAAAGTTACATACCTTTTCTGAGATGAGCTTCAGCTACCTGACCTGTGAAGCAGAGTTACTGAACGGATGCAATGAGAACATTTGTAAATGTACTTCACACAGTGCTTAGCACACAGCAGACACATTTCTCTATATATGCTCCATGTCTGCCTATTTGTCCCTCTACCTGAAACCTCTTTCTACCCCCCTCCTTCTCTATATGGCCAATTTTTTAGGTCAAATGCTATATCCTCCACAATGCATTTCTTGATATTCCTTCCTACCTGGAAGACACCTCTCCTCAACACTCACATTATTTATATCTTCCTTATAGTAACAAATACTTAAAAACTTACAGACAACTAACATGGTTCATCTCTCTCCCACTAGAGTTGAAGCAGCAGAGGTTTAGGGGGGTGGGGGTGGGGGGGGGGTCCCAAATCCAAGCTTATCCAGCCAGTCAAGGGCAAAGCCTAGGTTAAAAAGCAAACCTTAGTTACGAAGAGTGCTCTATAGACTGCATATGCTTGTCACCACTCTTTTCAAGACAGTTATTCATTCACCTCATTAACTGTGCAAATACCATGTGGTTGGGGTGGCGGTGAAATAAAGGTATACTATCGCTAATCAGACATGCCTCTTATCAGAGGTCACAATATTAGCATAACTATGTTCCAGAGACGATGGTAAGCTCTTTATATGCATTCTTTCACTGAATCTGTTCAACATCCCTGTGAGACAGGTATTACTAGTAGTGTCTCCTTTTTAAAGACAAGGAAACTGAGGTTCAGGCCAATTTGTTCAAGGTCACAGAGCTAGAAAGTGACAAGGTCAGGAATGGAACCTAGTCTATTTGATGTCAAAATATACATCCTTAAGGACAATGGAATATTAAATCAGATGCCTCCTCTGAGGCAAATTACATTTGCAACATAGCATCAAAGAAAAAATGCACCTGAATGGTATCCAAATAACAAGAAACCAATGAAGGAGTGAAGCCTTAATTTTAATCAGAGAATGTACACTAAATGACAATGGGACAAACTCCAACTTGTTTGTATGGTGGGAAAAATCTGAGATGGTGCCACAATGCTGAAAAGGAAAGGATGCATCATTTCAAAAGAAATCAAATTCCAACCAGAATGCAAGTTATTTGAGGACAGGCACCATGTTTGTCTCACTGCTATTGTATCTCCAGATCCTAGATGTGTTTTGCACAAAGAGGGTAATCAACACCTGATGAAACTGATGGTAAACACTGGGAAATAAGCCTACTGTTTAAATTGTACAAGTTCACATGAGAGAACTTTAGAGCTGGAGGTGATGACACAAACCTCTTCCAGGCAGTTTTTTTTTTTTTTTTTTAAGCAAATCATACAAAGTGGTAAAAGAACCAAAGGAGCTAAAGACAATCTGCCTGAGAAGGGAGCACACAGCTAAGAAGAATGCCTAGCAAGGTATCTTCTTGCAAAATTTTCCTCTCTGAATATTCAAATCATCCAGCTCCAAGTAGGTAGAGGGGTCGGCCCCATGGCCAAGTGGTTAAGTCCACACGCTCTGCTTCAGCAGCCCAGGGTTTCACCAGTTCGAATCCTGGGTGCAGACATGGCACCACTCATCAAGCCATGCTGAGGCAGCATCCCACATGCCACAGCTAGAAGGACCCACAACTAAAAATACACAACTATGTACGGGGAGGCTTTGGGAGAAAAACGAAAAATAAAATCTTTAAAAAAAAAAAAAGTAGGTAGAAAAAGTCATGAGACTCAATTGCCCTTTCTAGCCTTCCTAGTTTGGGATTCCTTTTTAAAAAGCAGCTTTCAAATGTCTCCTTTTTATGATAAAAGTTTTATTTGGTAACATTTAAATCCTCACTTAGGGAGAACCAAGAGCAGATTCCAATGTCAAAAACTAATTTTCCCAAACCAGTCTGTGCCTCTCTTTGAAATGAGCAATAAATTGTTCCCAACTAAGATACTTCCACACATTATATTTAGTAAGAGACTAAATTTAAGCATCAAGAACATTCACGATGTGCTAAATTCAAATTCAATTTGAGGCTACTAATTCATGCCCACTTATTATTTTTCAAACTAATCCTGCCTCCCCCCAAATTATACAACTGTTAACTTTATTTTTAAAATGAAATTTGGGGCACATATAACCTTTCAATTATAGCAAACTCAGATTCTTTTTCATCAGAAACTGATTTAATTACTGAAAGTTATTTTGTACCAAAATTTTATTTTAAAATCAGCTAATTGGTCAAAAAATAGGAAAGTCATAGGACAAGATGATGATGAAAGAATGGTGAGCACACTGCTAATTGTGGCTTCATAAAGCTAGTCTCCAAAATATGAATTGCACTCCTTATGAAAGATTCATTAATATATAGTGATTATTTGTCATTTAAGATCTCAACTGATTTGTGTTTCTATCATTGAATACTTTAAGTTACACCTCCCTTGTTTTTGTTATTAATACTTAGCAAAAGTCATGAATCATAAAATAATGCAAAATAATAAAATAAACATGGATGATGTGCTTTTAAGGTCCCTGTGGTCTAGTAATCTAAGAAAAAATGTAAGGAGCCCAATACATCATGCTCTGCACCTTGGCATAAGCTGTGGAATGCCCTTTGCCACCTCATCCACCTAGTCCAAATGCCAAGACTACTCCAAATGCCTCTTCTTTAACACTTTCCTTGACCCAGAGAGAAAGTCACCACTACTGCTCACATCTATCTCTGACTAAATTGCCCACACTCTATTATAATTATTTGTTTAAATTCCCACCACCCAAAATAAACTGTGGGTACCTTGTGAGCAAGGGATGATCCTTACTTATTATTGAGCTAAGTCATGCTCAATAAGTTTTTGTTGAATTATAAGAACTAGCCTGAGGGCTCCTCTTGAAGCTTTTCACTGATTAATTACTAAATATGACTAAAAAATAACAGTATCAGATTGCAAAAGATCTAAGGGATTACAGTCTTCACATCACAGGGAAATGAAGTCCAGAGAAAACAAGTTGACTTACCAAGTTTAAACAGTAAGATCTGAATCTACATTTCAATTGGAAGTTTCGATTTTTGGTCTTCCCCACCTCTGATCCAGAGCAAACCCCTCCCAGGATAGTCTTTCCAGTCTGTTATTTCGTCCGCTTTCTCAAGAGCTTCTTGACAAAGTATTTAGTAAGTCATTTACAGTTCAACTAAAGGCAATTTCTGCAGAGAAAAACCTCTATTAACACATAACTGATGCATAATGCTGCAAGTTTTAGGTAGGATAAACTAGAAAAGAACACTAAATGGCATATTTATTGCTGTGAAATAATCCCCGACCTCAATGTATAGTCCCTTCAGAATATAAGGGCAGTAAGCCCTGTTTTTAATAAAGACAAGTTACGTATTTTCTAATCAGGTCTTTCTCATTAAAAAATTAAAACACAAAATATGGGAGGAAAAATGACAAAGCAAAATTGAAATATTAAGTCTGTAGAATATCCTTGTAAGGCTCTAGCAGATTTCTTAGAGAACTATTTGGACACCAGTTTAACCAAAGGTTTTAGCCAGGCGCCTGTACTCGCTCTTTTTTCGTCTTTGCTATGTCGTAAATAGCATAATAAGCCCTGCAAAAGGAGTTTCAAATTATAAGCAGAACAGATACTGGAAACAAGCTAATCAATAAATTATGGTGCATCTTTACTATAGTTTACCATACAGTTATATGAGATAGTTATATGTACAGATACGGAAGGACATCTTTGAAGTTAAAATACACGTGTGTGTGTGTGTGTGTGTATGTATATATATATATATATATATATAAAATGACCCAATATATCCATGCAAACAAAAAGATCTAGAGGTAGACAAAATGTTAACATATCTCTGGGCACTGGAAGGAAACGGGAGGAACAATTTTTTTACTTTACAATGTGCCTTCTAAAAATAAGCAAAAAGATCCCTATTTCTTCTTCTCAATAGCTAAGTGATCTTAGGCAAATTACTAAAATTAGGCAAGCCTGTAGCTAATATATAATATAAAGATAATAGGATCTCCTTATAGAATTACTATGAGGACTAAAATCAATGAAATGATGCATATAAGTACTTAATAGCACGAGACGCATAGCAAACACAATAAATGGTACCTTTATGTGCTCAGACAGTAACAAAATTTAAGTGATATATGTAGACGTCATGTGGAAAAACTGGCAAATATCTCTGCAGTAAAACTACTGGAGAAAACAAAAGGGGAGGACAGCAATATAGTTGTCCTCATAGCCCATTAGCTGTTTTATCATGTATAATCTAGCTTTGAAAAACTTCAATAAAATGTTTTAGTTAAATTTACCCTAAGGCTTAAAAAAAGCCCCCAATGATTATGTACCTTTCTCTGTATGTATACCTGAGACTTGAAAAACACTTACGATACCAGAGAACTGCAGCATTCTCATTATTTAGCAAACGTTTAACTCTGAGGTAGCCAGCTCATCAACCAAGTGTATATTTGATGAGCAAGAACTGATTTGCAAGGATAATAATCTCTATTACTCAAACAGCAAGAAATGGAAGAAGCCTCATGTCCATCAACAGAGGAATGTTTAAAATTATGATACAGCTACACTCAAGAACATTATACAGGCATTAAAAAGAATGAGGAAGGCCTATTTGTCTTGATACATGAGAATGTTAAGGATATAAACTGCAAAACTAAAGAATGTAGGCGCATACAAAAAAGATCTAGATGAATATATCCCTATTAACAATGATTACCCTTGAGAAGGGAGTTTACTCATATTGGTAGGATTTTTACTTTTTATTTAGTTTCGTTTATAAGCAGTTATTGATGTGTTTAACTTTAATAAAGTTATTTTTTTAAATACACCAACCCCAAGAAGATTCACTAAGATTTCCCTATTTTCTATTTCCTAATAGTATTGGTATTTTTGTGACTTGAAGTGCAATCCAAATGTTATGCCAGATTCTGATTTCTTAAGTAACATATAGTAGAAAATGTTTCTTAGGCTTTATCTATTCTTTCAAGGGACTTTTTATTGGAAAAAAATTTTACAACGTATTTTCACTTTTAATAGAATGCATGAGACAAAGGCACATCAAAGTAACCTGCAATAAGACACTAAGGAAAATGCATTATCCTACCCTGGTTTAGAGGCAATCTTTGTTGTTCTGTTTCAGAAGGAAACAAAATAGGGCCTTCTCAAACAGGGAATAGAAGGAATTTTTCCCAGTGATCAAAATCTCACACTGATTTAATCAGTTGGTTAAAGTGGAAGAGATTTACTCTAAGTGCAAATGTCGTCTTTTTGGGTAAAATCCATACACTGTCTAGATGCAGTTCTGCTCAAATCAATACAACAGCCAAACATCCACTTCCAATCAGCAAAGACACAGGCATACAAAACTTAACATGAAGTGCAAAATTCCCAAATCTGTGAAAATTAAGCACACTTAAAGTCTACAATCAATAACTGACACTGTGACTTCTAGTCTTGAGGGAAATAATACCAAATTCTCAAGCCATCTAAATCCTTTAACCTTGCTTCAAAACAAAAACTCATCGTGAAGTAGATTTAAATACGAAACCTAGGTTCCAAATCACTAAGTTATAGGAGGAAACAATCAGTATACCGTTCCAATTTCAGTTACCACCACAAACATTAACCAGTTCCAAGTTTAAGATTTTAAATTACTATCAATCTTTAAAGACTTTTCAAACCACTCCAACCAATAATTATCATTGAATTTATACTAAAAATACCATAAATGCAAGTTTTCCACAACAGGGAGATAAAAAATACATTAAATTTTTATTTTGCTAATCTTTCAAATTAGATTCAAGCATGGCACAAAAATTGTATTCAATACTGAGTAGGTTCTGTACCACTTCCACCCACGAGTTCTTAAATTTGAAGTAATAAAGTTCAGATAGTTGTCATAGGTGAAAGGAGTCAAAACATACAACTGGTTGACCAAAAAAAAGTCCCACATGCCAAGAAAGTTTGCATAAAATTGACAAGAGGAATTCTGGAAAGACTAAATACCACTACACTTGTTTTCACTAAACAGTCCAGATTACAGAATTTTGTAAAGGTAGATATATGACAATGAAGTGTTAAAATCCCATAACAGGACACTATTTTTCTAATTAGTAGGTAATTCTTTTACATAAATCACTTTTTAGAAGTCACTATGTTGGGAATATAAAAGGACAATAACCTTACTAGACTTCGAAAAACCCTCCAAAAGTTGGACTATTCCAATTGACCCAGAATAGATCTTCCCACTGAGTAAAAGGCAATCAGGGTAATAATTATAATGAAAAATTTAAGCATATCAATTTTCTGTATCCTGGATGCCCCCTCCAAAAGCTGGACCAAATTACTAAATGAAGAAGCACATGTATAGTATGGTTTCACTAAAAGTGAAAAACTTAAGGAAACTGTTAAAACATTTGAGAGCAAAAGATTTGACTGTTTATTCAATGTGCAAAAACATCTATCCCGGTTGTCACAGAGGTATACTTAAGTATTTGGACCAAGCATCAGCCCTCCTTTGTCAAAGTGACTATGGAGCAGACATAATCTAGCCTAGCAATCTCGACCTTTCTTATCTCTTGAAAGTAGAGCCCCAGCAATTAGGAGAAAAAAATTTGGCAAGAATTAGATCTTAAGAAATATACAGTGACAAGAATTAAGAGAGAAAAAGGGTCAATATTAAAATATTCTTTTATTTTAAAGCCCAATAATCTCCCTTCAGAAAGCTTTTTATTATAGCTTTGGGCTTCTGACTTTAAGATTCAAGTCAAATATCTTATCATAACATTAAATCAAGTGTACTAGATCAATAGGTACTCTGAACCCACCCACCAGGTTATACATACTCTCACTCAATCATGTAAAGAATTGAATTCTTTATTTGTGATATCCATAAACGTTGCTAGTCTATATTTCTATCCAGGAAGGCAATTTTCTCCTATATCATTTTGTTTTTTATAAACAACAACTTGAATTCTATTGCATGAAAGGGCTACAAATATACATTTGTTAACCAAGCAGAATACACAGATATTTTGCTTTACAACTTGCACCTAAGATACCAGTACACGTATCTGGTTCATTAGTTCTCATAGCAATTTGGGGCCACTGCCCAAGCTATGCATAGCAGTTTACATTTTCAAATCTCGTGTATAAAGGGCAATTGTGATATGGACTGTTAACTACATTCCTGTAAAGCCCATCTTAGTTACAAGTAAACGTGTAAACAAAGTCTGCACAGATTTTTGATGGCAAAACTTCTAAATCTGATGCAATTGTCCTAAAGTTTTTAAAACAAACTGTTTTGCAGATATACTGCCATTCTGCCAGTAGATGGTGCTACAAAGGATGGGGAAGGATTTCCACGAGGACAACAGTTCAGCCACTGGAAAAAAAACGTTTAAACCTGCTCTGAAAATACGAAAATGCATTTAGTTTGAGGGTAAAATATAACCCTTATTTGTAACCATTCATTACAGACAAACCAGTAAGAGGGATGAAACTAGGCCATCTGAAAAATTTTCAACAGTTTATATGAATGAAAACACATGCTTAACAAACTATTTCTTTAGAACTACACAGTACATACTTTGAAGTAAATTCTCATAGAAAGAAGTGACCAACTATGTCAAGATGATAAGCAAATCGCTTAGTACAAGAGATGGATGCACAGAAACTTTAAAGATTTTAAAAAGCCACATCCACCACTTCAAAAGTTTTGCCTGTAAGGGATAAAATTCAACAAGTCACTAGCAGGGAAAGATGGGGGGAAAAAAACCACAGGACCTTTTAAAAGTTTCTCTAAGTACACGTCAAGAAGTAAGAATTAACACGAAAAATTTTCAACTAATATCCCTTAAAACGGTACGGAATGGATCCTAGAAAAAAAAGGTTAGACATGTACGGTCAAACACAATGATTTATTAAAAATAAAACGTAAAAATGATTTTTGTACATATACTTCCAAATTTCAGGCATGGGATCCAAGTAGATTTCATAGAAAACGCTGTAGCCAGGTATCAAGTCCTTACAACAAAGTAAACTACCCCCCCACCCCAACCCCCGCCCAGGTTTTGCTACAGAATCAGCAAGTTCACTCCCTCCCCCCAAAAAAACACAAATTAAAACAAGACATTTTGCTAGTATAAAAACGACCAAGGTCCAAGTAATAATAAAAAAATAGAGTCCATCAATGACTGTAACACAAAAATGTGTATGTGGGGCCGAGTCCATCTTCAGAGGGAGAGACGAGAGGTGGCAGGCAAAGAGGGCAACACCCCCAAGGGTAGGCAGCCTCAAAAGAGGCTCCCCCGAGGGCAAAACGGGGAAGGCGGTGGGAGGGGAAGGGACTTCGGAATTGACCCTAGTTGGGCTGTCGAAAAGAGCTACCCCCATAGCCGCTCCCGGACCTTTTTAGACTTCCTCTAGAAGGAGCTGCCTCCGTAGCCACCCCCGCCGCCATAGCCGCCTCTGTAAGGTCCACTGTTACTGCGGCCGCCCCAGCTGCTGCCGCCGCCGCCGCCGCCGCCGCTCTTCATGGGCCCGTAGGACGACTGGTGCTGGCTGTAGCTGCCGAAGCCGCCGAAGCCGTTACCGTAGTCGCTCCCGCCGTAGGACGAGCCGCCCCCGCCGCCGCCGTAGGCGTTGTAGCCGCCGCCGCCGTAACCCCCGTAGCTGTTGTAGCCGCCGCCGCCGCCCTTCGACAGGCCGTTCTGGTCTCGACCGCCGCCGCGCCCCCGGCCGCCCCGGCCGCCCCGGGAGGACCGGGAGCCGCCTCCGCCCCCACCGGAGTGGATATCCTCCTTGGGGACGGCCTTCTTCACCTCCACGCGATGGCCCTGGATCGGATGGAACTTGACCACGGCGGCCTTGTCCGCCGCGTCGTGATTCTGGAAATACACGAAGCCGAAGCCGCGCTTCTTGCCCGACTGCTTGTCGGCAATGATCTCGGCCTTCTCCACGGTGCCGAACTGCGAGAAGTGCTCGATCAGGTCGCCCTCGGCCACGTCTCCCTTCAGGCCCCCGACAAAGAGCTTCTTCACCTTGGCGTGGGCACCGGGCCGCGCCGAATCCTCCCGGGACACCGCCCGCTTCAGCTCCACCGTGTTGCCGTCCACGGCGTGGGGCGAGGCGGCCATGGCGGCGTCGGCCTCCTCCACATTGGAGTAGGTCACGAAGCCGAAGCAACGGGAGCGCTTGGTCTGGGGGTTCACCACCACCACGCAGTCCGTCAGAGTCCCGAAGGCCTCAAAGTGGCCGCGCAGGCCCGACTCACTCGTCTGCACGTTGAGGCCGCCGATGAACAGCTTACACAACTGGGAATTCTCCATCTCCACGGCCCGGGCCTTGCCCCCGCCCTGCGAGCTCCGAGGTTTCGCCGTCGCCGTTATCGTTGCCGAAGGCCTCTTCACAACTTGGGCCCAGCCGCTGCTGGAGCCGCCCCCGCCGGTCACCGACGGGGAAGGGAAGAAGGGAAGGGGAGGGAAGGAGGAGAGAAGGAAGGGGGAGGGAAGGGGAGAGGTGCCGGCTGGAGGGCGAGCCGAGGAGACTGGAAGACAACCAAGGCCGCCGCTACCGCCACCGCCACCTCCGCTCCCCTATCTGGACACCACACAAAGAGGCCGCTGAACGCGCGCGCACCCTCCCCGAGGCGTGCGTCACCGCCGACGTACGGCAGCCCAGGGCTGCCCGCCAATCCCCGCCTCGCTCTTCTTAGTCCCGCCTACCGCGCCGCAGCGCTGCTCTCGGTCACGGACTCCCCGCCCTCCGCGGTCTATTCAAGCCCCCGGCCTCCGCCGCTCCGGCCGCTACCTCTACCGCCTCGCTTTCGTTCCCGGGCTCCCCAGCTTGCCGTGACGGGGGACCCTCCGTGGCCTCCGCGCACCTCCGCGATTCATTTCCTGCCAGCCCGCGGCTGTTCCCAGTGATTTCCCCCCTCCCTTTGCTGTATCCCCTCGCCCAACTCCGCAGTGGCGTTCGCGCCAGCCCCTTGAGAGACATGTCCGTTCAGCCAATCACCGCGATCCGCTCTCACCGACTTCCGTTTCGGCAGCCGCTGGACGGGCGCGCTCCCCGGTGCGCGCTGGCCCCGGCGCCGCCTGTGTGCGGAGCCGGTCTGCCACCCCCACGCCTCCCCCCGCCCTGGGCTTGGTGCGGGGCTTGGGCTGGGGGGAGAGCGGAGGCGCGCTGGGGGCCGTTCCCAACGGATGCGGCCTGGGGCGTCACGCGCGGGCTTTTTGAAAACTTGGCTGTTGGGGCTGGGGGCCTGGAGTTACCCGCCGCGTTTGGACGCGGCCGCTACACCTGGCGTCCTCGCCCCTCCCGTCCACACAAAGATGGAGGGTAGAGAGCCGTGGTCTGGGAAGGCGGTTATTAACCGTTTACGGTGGGCCCCACGCTCGGTTAAACTAAAACATTGGCACGTGGCCCTGCGCAAAGCGAGCCCCAAGCACTACGAAGGCCCAAAGTGTGGCCAGAGCGCCTCAGCCTCCCCCACCGAGGGGCGGCGCGAGGGCCTGCCGGCCTTGGGCCCTCCACAGCCCTCCCGCGACCCCCCTCGGCTCCCTTCGCGCACTCCCGCAGCAGACATTTGCATTTTACCTCAATGGACACATCATTTCATAGGTTTAGTTTACGTTATCTATGCGTTACTTCCTTCCCAACTAAGACGTTAGCTTTTTAAAGGCGTTTTGTACCAGACTGGGAGCCGAGGAAGTTAAACACAAGGACATATATCACGCACCTCTCATTACTACCTCACTGACCCTCACTCGGGTGGGAATGCGGGAAGGTTATAACGGCTTCCTTTTATTGCACCTTCGTGTGCCAAGCAAGATACGTGGAGTGGGACAAAGTATGAGAAATTAGGCGACCAAGGAACCCCAAAACCATGTGGTAAATCCTGAAGAAGTTAAGAATTCCTGGTATCCTGAAGTGGTCAGGAATGACTTGCCAAAGAGGTGGAAGTTGCACTGAACCTCAAAGTCAAAGGCTCAGTAAGATTTCTGTAGGGCGTTTGAGCAAAATCAGGAGGAGACATGAGCTTCAAGGGGCAGTGAGTGGATCAGTTTGATTGGAGCAGGAGGTTTTTGATAGAAAATGGTAAGATAGGTGGATGGTCTTTGATATTATGGAATATCTTGAATTTTAGATTAAGGAGTTTGAATATTATTCCAAAGGTATACAGATAGGCTACAAGGTTTGGGGACAAACTCGAGTCTGGCTCTACCACCTAGTAACCGTGTGACCATCGAGTTGGGTGACTTTGAGCAAGTCACTTAACCTTTTTTAAAACTTAGCTAGTTTTATTATCTGAAAATCAGAACAAGAAAACACCTCCAGGGGGTGGTAAAAATTAAGAGAGATTCTGCATGTAAACTCAACGCAGTGCCTGGCCACAGTAAGAGCTCAATTTATCCAACAGATACTATACCAGGTGCTGGGAGTATAGTAGTACACAATAGACAAAGATCTCTGCCCTCATGGAGCTTATGTTCTAGAAGGGAGAAGCAGACAATAAATGAGAATGGTATGTAGCATGTTAGTGATAGGTGCCAATGAAAAAATTAAAAGAGGAGAAGGACAATAGGATGCTCTTACCCTGTTACAAAAAACAAGTCAGATATGTCAGGATTTGCTAACTGATTGATGATAAAGAATGAGGAAAATAAAGCACTCCAGCGTTTGAAATCTGAAAGTCTAAAATTGCAGCATGGTAAAATTAGAAAATCTAAGAAAAGAAGCTATTTTGGAGGGAGTGGGGGAGATGATAAACACAGTTGTTAATGTTTAAGGTGCTGCTGGGATATTCATGCGGCCGTGTTTTCTGCGATGCCCTAGACTATAGCTCAAATGAGAGATTAGACCTTAAGAAATATATTTTAGAGTCATCGAAAACATGTTAAAACAGTGTAAGATGAATTTCTGAAGAAAAGAGAATAAGACCACAACTTATTTTCCCATCTAAACTAAATTTTAAAGTAACAATTTTCTCCTATATTGTTTTAAAATAATGACACCACCTAATTATGTGGATCCATCATGAGTTTAATTTCTATTAACAAGAAAGCTTCATAGAGGCGAATGTCTGGTATAAGCCCTCCATATAGAAGGTGGGTAGGGATGATGGGAGACAACACAAGCATGTTTGACAGACATTTAGGAAGCCAGGATAAATGCAAGATAATTGGGATGTTAGATTCTTTTCGGAGATTACATTGGTGAAGGTAGGGGCAGTGAATAAGAGTGTTATATAAACACTTAAATGATGCAATTTCCTACCCCTCAGATCATTCATGGAGAAAAACTGTTTTTTTCCTACCTTACCTTTTAGATCCTTGCCTGAGTTTGTTTCTTGGCTTTATCTTGCTTACAGGTGTCTCAGCCTTCCAAAACAAAAACAGGTAAAAATGTCACTGAAATTTAGGCAACTATTGGTTTCCATCCCTCCTGCAAGCTTGATTACCAAAACCTAATTGAATGTGGTGGTTACACAACTCACAGAACGGCGTATTAAAAAGGGTTTATTTTACCATACCGAAATTATACCTAGAAAAAGAAAAAGAGAGAAAGAGAACAAGAAAAAGGAGGGGAGGGGGTATGAACTAAGGAAGAAAGGGAAAACTATGGCCAGCCATATTTCCAGAAAGCAGCAACTCTGATTTTTTTTTAGTCAACTTTTTATTACATCCAAAGTGTCTTTTTGCAGTTAGGGTTCTGTTATGGACAGAGCTGTCTCTACTCCACTCCCCCAAATTCCTATGTTGAAGCCCTAACCCCCAGTACTTCTGAAGGTAATTGTAATTGAAGATAAGGCTTTTAAAGAGGTGATTAAACTTAAAAATGAGGCCATCAGGATAGGGCCCTAATCCCACAGCACTGGTGTCCTTATAAACAGAGGCAGAGACACCAAGGGCGCATATGCACAGAAGGATGACCATGTGAAGAAGCAGCAAGAGGGTGACCATCTGCAAGCCAAGGAAAGAGGTCTCAGAAGAACCCAACCCTGCTGGCATCTCGAGCTTGGACCTCCAGCCTCCAGAACTTCAAGAAAATCAATTTCTGTTGTTTAAGCCACCCATTCAGTGGTGTTTTGTTATGGCAGCCCTAGCAAATTAATATATATTCCACTTTTATGTATTCAAGTTACCTTCCAAAAGGGCGCTCTCTGCCACCTATGATGAGGTACAATCTTTCTAGTGGACTCTTTAGCAACTCACATCAAAAGCCTTCAAATTTGACCCATCCTTTTGAACGAGTAATGATGCTTCTGGAAATTTATCCTAAGGAAATGATTGAGGAACTCTGTAAGGATTTAGCTACAAGGATGTTCACTTCAATACTGTTTATAGTAGGAACAAAATTGGAAATTACCTAATTGCCCACAAATAATTAATTACATAAATAAAGAAATAAATATTCTAGCTAAGAATATTATGAAGCATTTAAATTGATATTGTAGAAGAAAAATAGTGACTTGAGTTTGGGTATGAATCTTATGCCATCATGATGATGTGTGAAAGGTCACATTGCTTGTTTTACCAAATCAAATTAATTCTAAACTTAATTTGAACCACATACTTGGACAGAATGGGCAAAATGTCAACTGGGTCTCCTCTCACCTTTTTTCACTCAGAGGCCTTTGCCTCTCTCCCCTTCCCATCTTAGGCTATCTAAGAGTAATGTCCTCAATAAAATGCTCTTTGTAAAAAAAAAAAAAAAGCCACGATGAGGATTAGCTTTAAAAGGGACCCTCCTGAGGCAAGAGACTACACAGACCTATTTAATCTGTGAGGATGTTAATTGTATCTTGTTCTACTGCCCGTGTATTCCCTTGCCTCAGGTGCAAAATCCAGGCTTTGAGAAGGGATTTATATTTGTTTCCTCCACACAAGAGGGATGTCACAGGAGGAGGGCTTGGTGTGAAAAAAGGATAGCTCCCCAAGTCTAGGAGAAGTGACCAAACAAAAGGTACAAACTTGTAGTTATAAGATAAATAAGTCCTGGGGATATAATTTACAGCATGGTGACAATAGTTAACAATACTGTATTGTATATTTGAAAGTTGCCAAGAGAGTAGATCTTCAAAGTTCTCATCACAAGAAAAAAAATTGCAACTATGTTTGGTGATGGATGTTAACTAAACATATTGTGGTAATCATTTGAATTATATATATATATCAAATCATTATTTTGTACACCTAAAACTAACACAATGTTATATGTCAATTATATCTCAATTTTTAAATTAATTTTTAAAAAAAGAAGTAACCAGAAGCTTCTGAGTTTTTGTCCATTGGAGGAAATGGTGGCCCAGCCAGTGTAGAGCACCACCATTCTACCTAAGCTTCCCCCTCCACAAACAAACACACACACAGATAACAGTAGAAGCTGGACACTATCTTGAAAGCAAAGTGTTAACACCTTAGTCTTGGGACCAGATCCACATTCCTGACCCCAAATAAGCCTGGAATTCTTATATGGAAAATTCCAATAACAATAGATATGTAATTGCCAGCCAGATGGGTGGGAGGTTGAGACAGATTATCAGAATTGGAGGATGTTACAGACTGAATGTTTGCATTCCCCCCACAATTCGTATGTTGAAGACTAATCCCCAATGTGCTGGTATTTGGAGGTGGGGCTTTTGGGAGGTGAGAAGGCCATGAGAGTGAGGCCCTCATGAATGAGCTTAGTGCCCTTATAAAGAGACCTCAAAGAGCTTTCTAGCCCTCCTTCCATCATGTGAGAACACAGCAAGAAGATGGCCATCTAGGAACCAGGAAGCAGGGCCCTCACCAAATACTGAATCTGCCAACACCTGATCTTAGACTTTCCAGCCTTCAGAACTGTGAGAAATAAATTTCTATGGTTTATAAGTCTATGGTATTTTTGTTATAACAACCAGAACAGACTAAGACTTAACAAATTGACATTTCTCAGAATCTCTCTGCCCTAAAACACACACACACACGTACAAATATATGCACAGACTCACACACAGAATATAAGCCTTCTAAATTAAAAGCATTTAGACCATTCTATTTTCATTTGTTTATCATTTCGTTTGTTCCTTCATGGGCTAGATGCTGAGAGTAAAAGTCCCTAGCCTCCACGAGCTCAACAGTCTTGGGAGAGAGGGGAAATTGATAATGGTAATACACTGAGAAATGGTACGACAGAGGTTGCAAAAATAGTGTGTTAGGACAGAAATGGGCAGAAACCCAGAGTTCAGTAAATTCTTCTAATAGAAGCTAACTTTAGGAATAGGTTTAAGAGTTAGGCCTACAAGAAGGTAATGGCATTCCAACTGCAGGAAACAGTTGTGTCTACATGTTATGTTTGGAGTCACAGAAGTAAACTATCAAGGATATGATGGTGTATGGTGTATTAGTTTGTTGCTGCTGTAACAAATTACCACAAAATCAGTGGCTTAAAAACCACAAATTTATTATCTTGTAATCTGTAGGTGAGAAATCAGACACACAGAAATCTCACTAGGCTAAAGTCAAGGTGTTGGCAGGGCTGTTTTCCTTTCCGGAGGCTCTAAGAGAGAATCTGCCTCCTTGATCTTTCCAGCTTCTAGAGGATACCCATATTCCTTGGCTTGTTGCCCCCTTCTCATCTTCAAAGCCAGCAATAGCCAGTTGAGTCTTTCTTCCATTGGATCACTCTGACACTGACTCTTCTGTCTCCCAGATAATCTAGGCAAATCACTTTATTTTAAAGTCAGCTGATCAGCAATCTTAATTCCATCTGCAACCTATTCCCCTTGTCACGTAACATATATTCACAGGTCCTAGGGATTAAGATGTGGACATCTTTTGGGTACCATTATTCTGCCTACCTCAGATGAGAATAAGAGAAAATGAGGCTGGAAATGTAAGTAGAGGCTGGATCAAGAAGGACTACGCATGTCTTGCTAAGGATTTCCAGCCTTTAATTCTATAAATAACACAGAGAAATTGAAGACTTTTAAGAAAAAGGGTAACAAATCTGCATTTAGAGAGATTGCCCTGTAGGCAATGTGTAGAAGAGAGATTAGAGTAGGATATGATTTGAGAAAGGAGCCCATTTAGAATACCTGTGCAGTACATAATACTGGTGAGCATCTCCAGGGCCAGAAGTAAGGCAGAGGCAGTAGGGATTGGGTGGGAAGGATGAATTATTTGAGAGATATTTAGGAATTGGAATTGACTTGATGTGGTGATAAACTGATTTTAGTGCATTAAGTTTCTTATTTTGTGATAAAGTAGATCATGATTTCATTCACCAAAATGGTGAATTTTGAAAAGAAGGCAGGTCAGATAGATTTCTTGTTTTATAGCTATTGTTGTTGTTGGGAAGGTAGTACAAGAAGGGGGAGAATGGAGACATGACCTACCCTAATATGCAGTACCTCCTTCTACCTTATAGTAGAACCTATGACTTTTAGCTGGGCACTTGGTTGCCAGGTATAAAGACTTTTCCCAGCCTTTCTTGCAGCTAGGTGTGGTATGTGCCTCTGTTCTAGTCAATGAAATGTAAGCAAAAGTGTTGAATAGCAACTCCTAGGAAACATTCTCAAAAGACAACTAGCACATACTCTTTGCCTTCTTTTTTTTTCCTACTACCTCTACCTTGCTGTTTAAAATGTGGGTGGAATGGTGGAATAGAGCTCCAGCAACTATCTTGGATCTAGAAGCTGAAAATCACACACTATTGATAAAAGCTGGAGCTAAATGCAAGGAGATTGGATCCCAGAACACCAAGAAGCAGCCATAGATTTCGTACCATTGGGCTTTTAGGTCAGAGAGAAATAATATGTCTATCTTATTTAAACCTCTCCTGTTTAAACTTATCCTAATTCAGACAAGAAGATTCTATGAACTCTACTTTGTCTTGCAAATGCCCACTGGAACTCCAGTGTTATTCAATACCTTGTGCTAAGGGTCATACATTACCTTATTGAGTCCTCACATGGATCTTGAGAAGTGTATTTTATTATTACGCCAATCTTTCAGGTAAAGAAGCTTTAAGATAACTGTGTTGCCCAAGGTCTGCCAGCTATCTACTACCCTGCCTTTCCTCACACAAAAAAGGTTTGTGCCCAACATGTTAGGTACAGGAAATACAATGGACCAGAAACAGAAATAATAAGGAATAATAACAGTAATAATAAGGAATAAGTTCATATCCTCCTGAATCCCTTTGCTTATATTTCTCAATTTCAAAATTAAAAATTCTTTAAAAATTCAAGGAAGATATTGTCATTTTTACATCATTGATGTGCCTGGTTAACTTCAGCTGGGCATAGATTGTAGTAGTTGCAAATGATCATTTGAGCAAAGAGAATACTTATTGTTTAATCTAAATCTGAATCTTCACACTTGAAGATTCCTCTAGTGAAGGAGCCGCAGGGGAAGAACCAAATGATGGAGGGTCAAAACGTAGGGTCAGAAGGAGGACAGAGAAGGTAGTCCCCTAATCCAATAGGACTGGTGTCCTTATAAGAAGAGGAAGAGACACCAGAGAGTCTCTCTTTCTTCACACAGAGAAAAGGCCGTGCGAAGACAGAGCAAGAAGGCAGCCCTCTGCAAGCCAGAAAGAGAGGTTTCACCAGAAACGACTCCTGACAGCACCTTGATCCTGGACTTCCAGCCTCCAGAATTGTGAGAAAATACAATTCTGTTGTTTAAGCCCCCCAGTCTGGGGTACTTTGTTGCGGCAGTCCTAGCAAACTAACACATCCACCCAGAAAAGAAGTGCTCTCAATGTCCATGTTCAGGGATATCAGACCTCACTCATTTGTACCTGCAAAGCTGCCCACACATCTTGCATGGATTTCTCTAGGCAACGTTACACCAGATTTAGTGATTTACCTATGAATTCCATAACACACTTAGAGAGTTACACTCATTAAAATTACATAAATTACTTAACTTTTGATTTTGAATTTTATGGCTCTTATTTATATTACCCTAAAAAGGTTTTTTTTTTCGTGTACTGTTTTTACTTAGTCCAGTAAGAACTTCAAATGTTTTTGAATATTTATTTCCTTCAGCAAATTTCATACTGAATATTTTCCTCTTCATAAGGGATGTGTCTGATCAATGTGAAAATCAAGTTTTTAATCTTCTCTGTTAAATCCATTCTCAACTTCTAGTTTCAGCCTGTAGTATAGTTGGGAAAGTGGCTAACCCCATATAAAGCTTCCCTTCCTCACTTATATAGAAAAGGGAAATAATTTGCATTGATTGAGATCAAATTTCTATCAACCTAAAGAGTGGCAACTCAGAGTGAAATTTAATTTGTGAGTGTTCTATACTCAGACCTGTGAATAAAGCAACATTCATACCACCATATACGTCTTGAGTCCTCAGGAATCTGGTCCTTCCTCATTTCTAAATACATGCTGAACAGAGCAAAGAACAGGTTAGTCTACTCAGTAAGCTGCAAGAGCAGGCTTTAGCTGTAGTTGTTCAGGGAGTTCAGATTGTGTATAGAACTTTTCTGGATCTAAACATTTTTAGTTAAATGATATTTATTATCACGATTTCAGCAGATTAATATTAGAGAAAGAAAATTGCACATTTTTTTTCAACTAAAATAGGAGAACAGTGGAAAAAATAAAAATAATTAGCAAAGATTTATATGAATGACAGTGTAATGATGATTAGCAGCTATGCAATCAAGAATCACATGTTCTCGTTGAACCTATGACATATGATAATCACTGGCTGAAGTCTCTCAGTATGTATAGCAGTGATTTGTTAGTTTGGGATTGGCCTTGTCTACAGCCTAATTTACCTGAAATCTATTTTATTTTGTTGCCCAGGATTCTAAACATGGTCTATTTTCCAGCTTCTGAAATAACATATAAAGCACTTTTCATTCATCAGTATCAATTAAAGGGGTTTCTTTCAAGAATTAAAATTGCATATAATTCAGTCCAAATTCTAATAGCTTACAAATTCTCATCACTGGTCTTGGAGGATTTATTTTTCACTAAGCTCCAATATGATTGTCTACTGCATCCAGCCAAAATACAGAGTAATACATTTTCTAAGTTTCATCACAAGGTTTTGAGCATGGTTTTGTAAGCACATCACGTTGATCTCACTGGCACATTCAAAAGTTCTACCAATAGTAATAAGTCGCATTATATCTAAGCATTTACTATAGATAAGACTTCTTTTCACCCTGTATTTCAATTTGAAAAGAATCTTCTTACTTTACATTCTAAAATCATAAGAAGAATAGGGCATAGAGAGACCCAGTAGTGGTCATCCAGTCCAAAACTTTCATACGAGAGATGTGGCCCAGAGTTGAAATAATATGCCCGGGGCCACATAGACAGGTAGTGGCAGGATCATATCTTCTAATCTGCAGTCAACTGGCTTTTCCACACATGCCTGAGCCCATAACACTCTTGCTCATATAGTTTACATATAGGCTTCCTTCTTTAGAAAATAAAAACATTGTTAAAGCAGGAATTGGGTCAGCATTCTATCCTTTTAGTCATTTATCCAAAGTCCACTGACAACCTGTCACAAAGAAAGTCTCAGGGCTCAATTTCTCCTGGCTTAAACTGAGATTAAAAGAAATATGAGGTTTAAGTATTTGAATGAGATTTTACATCTAGAAGATAAAGCTGCAAGAAAACTGGAATCAAGCTGGTGTTCGCGCCAGACCCGCTCCCAGTCCCAAGTCAGCAGAGGGAGCACTGGGAAAGGGGAGAGAACAGAAAAGCACCTGCATCTACCAGATGTCAGACTAGCTTGTTCCTTCCTTTCCATCACTTCAGCTGCTGGGTCAGAAAGAATAATAGAAAACCAGGCTTGTTGAGGCATGCTGAGTTCATCTGGCATGAATTTCTGGAAGCATATATCCAACTGAAATATCTCAGTTCTCTCACAGAAAAGGTACAATTAAAGATTTAAGCCGAATTTTTCTGGAAAAAAAGTATCTATTCATGTGTAAGTAATTCCCTGCAGATCTTGAGAGCTATAAATGTCTATGGTGAGTATGAAAGTTACTTCATAGTTCTAGGTGAAGAAAACATCATATTCTTTTTCTGTCATCGAATTAAATCTCAACCTAAGCCACCACTCCTCAGGTTGATGGAAATTTAACCTCAGTTAACACCGGGCCTACATCCCAACCCCAGGGCAAAGATGTCAGGTTTTACACAGTCCAGAAAACTTAGAGCCAGCCCTCTGATCTTTGGTCCAGACTGGTCACAGCTGATAGGCTCTCTGCCCAAGCCCGCAGGGTCTCTTGCAGGAAGGCAGCTCTGCTGCTCCCTGAAACTTGCCTCCCAGCTTATGCTGGGGCTCGTTCCCAAGGCTGGGAACCCCAACACCAAAAGTTCAGGTTCCCACTGTACCACAAAGCCATTCCACAATGAGGACAGGCGCATCCCCCGGGGGTTACAAGGCAGCAGCACAGAGGGACTGGTTCCTGGTCCCCATTACTTCATGGAGCCCTCCCTCCCCAAATAAATCTCTCTTTGCTGTCTCCATAGTAGAATCTCCCTCCTTGGCCCTTGCCTCTCTCCCCTCTACACGACCACCTCCCATAAGCCCTTCAGTGTGTTTAGGCTTTGTAAATTCATTGTAGTTTGACTTTGTATTCTGTGTACTTTTGCTTTGGCCCTGTTGAACAAAAGCTCAAAGAAAGAAAGCAGAAAAGCATTCTTGGAATAGGACAGGAAAACAGTGAGAATGAAAGGCAAATTAATATTTCAATACATTATCCTATCATGTGTGTCAATTGTAAGGTGTCCTTTTTACTAAATTATTTGAAAGTAGATATGACAGAGGCCACTTCCCCCCTCTTCATGTTTCTGAGGTGTGCCTCCTGCAGACACAAGTTTAGGGCAATTTGTGATTGAACTCTGAGGTCAAGAAGCATCCTTGGGCAGTTTCTAGACAAATGGTTGTCTGTACCATTTGGGGGGCATCCTCACTAATGTGCTCTTGGTTAACTGTTTTAGGGCCATAGACGTGAATTATCATATGTCCCCTATGTTGGTGAATGGCACCACCTTCAAGCTGAGGTTCTTAGATATCTTTTCCCTTGACAGCCACTCCACCACCAATTCTACACTTTCCGGTCATGCCGAACTGCTTGCAATTCTCCTAAAAGTCATGCTCTCTGCATATATGTCTCTTAGGCCTTTGCATATATGACTCTCTCTGCCTAAAATAATGTTTCACAGCCTTTTTCATATTATGGTGCACACAAAAAAAGATACTATTTGTACAACACACAGGGATAAACTGGAAAGAATTTGGAGCTATGTATATAGACCTTGTTGAAAAAAATTCAGTAAAGATATTTAACAGATTATCAAAACATTTTAATGAGAAACTTTAGCTTGCTCATTTAAACATAACTTTTTTATTTTTATTTTGAAATAATTACAAACTTACAAGAGTTGCAACAATAATAGTACAAATAACTTTTTTCCTGAAAGAGTTGAGAGTAAATTGCCAACATGAGACCCCAGCAATTGCTTAAATTTTAGTGTATAATTGCTACAAACAAGGATGTTCTCCTACATAACCACAATACAACCATCACAATCAGGAGATTAACACTGATCCCTTACTATCCACTAATCTGCAAGCCCTGTTCAAGTTTTGACAATTGTCCCAACGACACGAAAGGATCTAGTCCACATTGCATTTAGTTGCATTTGCCTCTTTGGTCTCCTTCAATATATAATAGCACATCAGTCTTTCCTTGACTTTGATAAACTTGACTCTTTTGCAGATTATAAGGCCAGTTATTTTGTATAATGCCCCTCAATTTGGATTTGTCTATTTCCTCATCATTACGTTAAGATTATATATTTTTGGCAGGAATGTCACTGAAGTGACATTGAATCCTATCGGGTGATACACAATTTCATTTGTCTCATTACTGGCGATGTTGACTTTAATCATTTGATTAAGGTGCTGTCTGCCAGATTTCTCGACAGTAAAGTTGCTTTTTCCCCTTTGTAACTACTAAGCATTTTGTGGGTAGGTATTTTGAGACTGAATAATATCCCTTTCCTCACCAAACTTTCATCCACTAGTTTCTAATATTCATTGATGCTTCTTCACTGAATTAATTATTACCATGATGATTTCAAAATAGTGATTTTCTAAGTCAACAATTCCCTCTACATTTATTAATTCTCTTTGCCCCAATTATTTATTCATTTACTCCTATTGGTATGGACCCATGGCTTCCTACTTTATTCAATGGGTTATAATCTGTTATTATGATGATTTATTTTGATGCTCAAAGTATCCCATGTTTGGCCACTGGGAACTCACTCCAGCTGACTTCTATGTTCTTTTCATGTCCCATAATTCTTTGAGCACTTTTTACTTTCTGACCTAACCAGATATTCCAGGCTCATCTTGGACTTTCCCTTGCCCTGCCCTGGAATCAGCTATTTCTCCAAGGAGTCTTGGTTCCTTTTAGAAGAGAATGGTACTTAGAAACCAAGATATAGGCACTAGATATGTTTGCTGCTATTGCTCCCAGAGAGAGACAGAGAACATATGTATGTATACATATACATAGTACATTAAGTATACACATACATTATATGTGTGTAATACACATATTTGCATCTACATTTATTTCTGTATCTATGTATCATCAAACCGTAAGTTCACACCATTACCTCCAATTCCACTCCAATACCACAGAGCTCATTCTAGCTTTCTTCCTTTTCCATATTTATGACTCTTTTCTCTGATAGTGAAAAACCTGGCTCCCATTATCCTCAATGTATTTAATTATTGACTCAATCCTGCCTGTATATAATCAATTTCCTGCTCTGCCACCACTCCCTCACAAAGATGTCCTCCTTACCCTGCTCAGCCTCTGAAACACTGCTGGCCTATCACTGCTCCCCAAGACCCCTCTCAGGCAGAGGCCCTCCTCGCCCTGCTGAGCTTCAATATCCCAGGCAAGCCATCACCACCCTTCTGCACAGATGCCCTCTCCACCTCAATCAAGCTCTGACACATGGTGCCAGCCCAGCAAGCACCCTCCTCACTCCACTTAGGTTCCAACAAGCATCACTGAGCCATCAACTCCATCCCCCCAACCTAGATGCCCTCTTCACCTCACCCAAGCACCCACACCTTGTGCCAGGCTGTCGCTGACACCACCCTCCTGTGCAGAAGACCTGCTCACCTCCCTTGAGCTCCCAACAACCACATAGGCTACTACCATCTTTCCCCTCATGAACACCCTCCTCACTCCACTCAGGCTCTGATAACCCCACGCCAGGCAGCCATCCCCACTATCACACCTTTCCCTGCTCACCTCACTCCGATGCAGATGCCTACCTTACTTAGCCCTACCTAATAATTTTTTAATTGAATTACTTAGCAAAGATGAAAAGAAGGAGGAAAGGGAGAGAGGTAGGGAAGGAGGAAGAGGGAGGGAGAGAGAAAGGAAGGAAGGAAAGGAGGAAGGACGGAAGGGAGGGAGGAAGGAAGGAAGAAAGGAAAGAAGTTTTATAATTGAAATGGACACAAGAAACTTCTAATCAAGATTCTTAAATGACAATCTCTTCAATTTTTTTAATATTCACCATCCACAGAAACTTTATTCGTGAGTAGGTGGATGAAAATTTAAAACAGTTTTTATAACCATTTCTAAAATGAACCACAATTGAAATGATATTTAAAGAATCTAAAACCTCTGCCTTTTCTTTTATTGGCAAATGAAAGCATGCCAGGCTGAGGGAACAGCTAGTGTAAAGGTCCCAAGGAAGCAAGAAGTTCAGTGGGCTGGAGATTTCTGACAGAGGAAGGGAGTGGTAGGGGAGATTTCTTGTGCTAATAAAAAAGGATTTCAAATTCAATAAAACTGTGCATATCAAGAACTTAAAAATAATGAAGAAACTCTTATTCGCAATCTATACTATAATAGTTACCTTGTAGTTACCCTTAGATCCCACCAAAAGCATATCTCAGCTGCAGAGAGAGAAGTATCTGATACATATGAAGAAAATAATTCAGGAACACCCCCCAGCTGTGCCCACCAGGAACCCCTGCCTAGCCCCTCTGTTTTATCTTCCAGACCAGCTATACACTATACTCATTTAACTCCTGGATCACTAGTTATTCCATTGACTCTACTTGGCCTTTGTCCCCAACAGGCAGAAGCTGGCTCCTGAAAGAGATGTCCAGCTAGTGGATGACTTCCTTGGGCTGCACTCAGCACCTTGTGTTGGGGCAGCAAATGCCAGCTATCCTTCAAAATTTTCGCTATTTGCAGGGATGACGGGGCTTGTGGTCACACGCTGCTCCATTATGAATGCCCTCTCAGGAGTTCAGCCCAGGGATGCTCTTGGCCCTGTTCCCAGGTTGCACCTGAGCATATCAAGGGCTGAGAGGATTAACACCTCCCACATACCCATAATCCATTTGAGACACACTGATTGGATTCTTCTCTCTCCTTTTTCTTCCCCTCTTTGTCTAGATAACTCTTATTCTGATTTGGAATTCACTTTGGAAGTGAGTTCAAAATCATTCATTCAATTAACATATATTTAAGGAGTGTCTACTAGGTACCCTGTTAAGTTGTGGGAATGCTGCCATGAACAAAACAGACAAGGCCCCAATCTCAAGGATTTTACAGTTGATGGAGGGGGTGTTGGGAGAGCAGACAATAAACAAACAGACGGAACCATCAAGAATGATTAGCGCTGAAACATGAACGACAAGAAGCAAACCATGTGAAGATCCAGGGGAAGAACGTTCCAGGCAGAGCAAACAGCTAGTGTAAAGGTCCTAAAGAAGAAAGGAAGCCAGTGGGCTGGATAATACTGACAGAGGAGAAGAGTAGTAGGAAATGAGGGGAGAGATCTGACAGAGGCCAGATAGTGCAGGGTCTTGAAGGCCAGGCAAACAAATTTAAGTTTTTTTTTTTTTTGGAGGAAGATTAGCCCTGAGCTAACATCTGCCACCAATCCTTTCTCCTTTTGCTGAGGAAGATTGGCCCTGAGCTAACATCCATGTCCATTTTCCTCCATTTTATATGTAGGGCACTTGCCACAGCATGGCTTGATAAGCAGCGTGTAGGTCCACACCCGAAATCCAAACCAGCAAACCCCAGGCAGCCAAAGCAGAATGTGCGAACTCAATTGCTATGCCACCGGGCGGACCCCAAACTTAGATTTTTAAGAGCAATAGAAACCATTGGAGGATTTTAAACAAGAAAGTAAGATGATGTAATGTCTTAAAATGTACAAGATGACTGGCTGCTATAATTACGGACTGAGGATAGAAGCAGGGAAGCCAGTAGGGGTCTACACAGTAGTCCAGGGAAGAGACAATGATGTCTGGGACTGAGCTGGTAGTAGGAGATATGAAAGGAAGTGGGTGAATTCAAATACATTGGGGTGTCAGGGTCAAAAGTAACTTGCAGACGGACTTGATATGGGGTGTGAGAGAACCAGAGTAATGGAGAATGGCTCACAAACTTCTGGCTTGAGCAATCAGGCAGATAGCAATTTCATTTACTGAAATTTGTCAGACTGGGAGAGGAGGCAGGTCTGTGGGTAAAATTCACAAGTTCTGTTTTGGACATGCTAAGTCTGAAATTCCTAGTAGACATCTAAGAAGAGCTATTAGGTAAGCAATTGGATATAGGGGGCTGGAGATGAAGGAAGGGTCAGGGCTAAAGATATAAATTTGGAAGTAATTTGCACATAGTATTTAAAGACATGAGATAAGATGACACAGCAAGAGTGCATACCCAGAGAATATGTCTCAAGACAGAGCCCTAGGGCACTCCAACATTTGGAAGTTAAGTGGAAGAAAAGGAAAATGAAGAGGAAGAAGATGAGATAAACACGTAAGTGAGACTGAGAAAGAGCAGTAAATAAAGTAGTAGAAAAATCAGAAGAGTGTGATGTCTTGGAGGCCAAGACAAGACAATGTTTCAAGAACGAGGGCTGCTTTAACAGAATACCAGAGACTGGGTGGCTCAAACAACAGGTATTTATTGCTCACGTTTTTGGAAGCTGGCAGTCCAAGATCAGGGTGCCAGCATGATCAGGTGCTCGGCGAGGGCCCTCTTCCTGGTGTACAACTTTTTCCCTGTATCCTCACATGGCTGAGAGAGAAAGCTCTGATCTCTTCATCCCTCTATAAGGGCACCAATCCCATCATAGGGGCTCCACCTTCATGACTTAATATAACCCTAATTACCTCTAAATACCATCATTGGAATTAGAGTTTCTACATATGAATTCAAGGGAGGACACAAATATCTAGTCTATAGCAGATTGATATAATTAAAAAGTTAGACAATAACAAGATTTGGTAAAGATGTGGAAAAATTGGAACCATCATACATTGCTGGTGGGAAGGTAAAATGGTGCAGCCACTTTGGAAAACAGTCTGGTTGTTCTTTAAAAGTTTAAACAGTTACCATGTGACCCAGCGATCCTATTCCTAGATATAAATCCAAGAGAAATGAAAACATGTGTCCACATAACATCTTGAACACAAATGTTCAGAGCAGCATTATTCCCAAACGGAAACAACCTAAATGTCTATCAGTTGATGAAGGGCTAAATAAAATGTGGCATATCCATTCAACGGGACATTATTTGGCAATAAAAAGGAACAAAGAACTGATACATGGTACAACATGGATGAACCTTGAAAACGTTTTGCTAAGTGAAAAAAGGCAGATGCAAAAGACCACATATCATATGACTACATTTACGTGAAATGTCCAGAATAGGCAAATCTATAGGAACAGAAAGTAGATTAGTGATTGCCTATGGCTGGGACAGAGAAGGAGAGGGAAATGAGGAGTGACTGCTAACACGTACAGGGTTTCTTTTAGGGGGACAAAAATGTTCTAACACTAGATTGTGATGATGGTTGCACAACCCTGTCGATATGCTAAAAACACTGAATTGCACAATTTAAATGGGTGAATTGTATCGTATGTAAATTATATTTCAATAAATCTGTTCAAAAAAAAATAAGGGAGAGGTTACCTAATGCAAATACTACTGAGGTTAGATCAGCTAAGATTAGAATAGAGTAGAGACTACTGGATTGAGTAGCATGAAGGTCATTTGTGACCTTGACAAACAAATGTTTAGTGGTATGATGGAGACAGAAGTCAAATAGGATGGCCTGAGAGGAAACAAGAAGTGAGGAAGTACCATCAAAGAAGTTTTGTTGTAAAGGGTTGCAGAGAAACAAGGTAATGGCTACAGAGGGATATGAAATAAAGAGATGCTTTGTTTTCATTAGGTGACAGATAATAGAGCATGTTTGTTAATGAGAATGAATCAATACAGAGGGAGAAATTGATAATGAGGGGAGAGAAAATGTTTGTTGTTGAATCCAAGTCCTTGAAAAAGGGATGGATTGAAAAGCACAAATGCAAAGGTTGGCATGCATTCCTTTCAACAGGAGAGAAGGCACAGATGTCAGCAGACTGTAGATAGTGCTGGGAAGCTGAGAGAGGTGCTGCTATTTTCTCCAGGAGGCCTGAAGCAAGGTGATCAACTTAGGGAAAGGACAAAAAAGTATATTAATTACACTGCTGTATAACGAAATTACCCCCCAAAACTTAGCAGATTATTAGATCATGTTTTCCACACACTTTCCTGGATTTGATCCTTGCCCAGAACCAGTTATTAAATTTAGTATCATTTGCTTTTTGGAGATGCTGGAAATTTTAAGACCAGTAAGTCCTGCCTCCTTCGTGTTTAACCATCTTTCCCTTAACATATCTCTCTCCTCTCAACATTGTACTATGAGAAGAAACTATAAGAAGAAACCAGGCAGCATCTTCAACATTCTGCCTGGAAATTTCCTTACCTGAATCCCCAGTTCTTTACATACATTTGCTACTTTCCACGTCAACACAGCTAACAGTGTTGCTAAACCGTCTGCCTCTACGTAAAAAAAGATCCCCTTTCCTTCAGTTTCCACGAATATTTTCCTCACTTCCCTTTAAGCCTTCACCCACAGTCTCCTGAAAGGCCACAGGGCTTCTTCTAAAAGACTCTTCAAGACTCTTCAATTTTTCTCTAAGATTCTCCTCAAAATCCTTCCAGCTTCTGCCTACTGCTTGGTTCCAAAACCACTCCCACAGTTTTAGGTCTTTGTTACAGAGGAATACCACTTTCAAGTGCCAAGATTTGTACTAGTTACCTATGACAAATTACCCCCAAACTTGGCATCTTAAAACAAAAAATATTTATTATCTAATAGTTTCTGTGAATCAGGAATTTGCAAGTAGCTTAACTGGGTGGTTCAGGGTCTCGCTAGAGGTTGTCATCAAGATGTCAGCCAGGGCTGGAGGATCTCCTTCTGAGACAGCTAACTCCCATGACTTTTGGCAGTTGGCCTCATTTCCTTGTCATGTGGCCCTCTCTATAGAGATGCTTTCACTCCGGAGTGAGTGATCCAAGAGAGAGGGAGAGCAAGGGAAGCGACAATGCTTTTTATGACATTGTCTCAGAAATCATGCACAGTCACTTCTTTTTTTTCAGTTCTGTTGAGGTGTAATTGACAGAGAATATTGTAATATAGTTACAGCATACAATATGATGAGTTGATATATGTATACATACACACAGTCACTTCTGCCATATTAGTTCGTTTGAAATGAGTCATTAGGTTCAGCCCACACTCAAGAGGACATTAAGCTCCAGCTCTTGAGAAGAAGATTATCAAAGAATTTGTGGACATATTTTAAACCACCACAAGGAGGAATGGAGGCTTGTGGAGAGAGATGATGAGAAATAGCTGTTTCCGAGAGTAGGAGAATGAACATAAGATTGCTGGGAAATTTAGAAGGATTTCCAGGAAATTTGGAGTTCTCGTTTAAGATTTGTGGTAATGAATTTAAATGACCAGTGAGCCCCCTGAATTCATTGGCTAGGTTAGGTGCCTCTATCACATGCTCCTACAGCATCCTATGCTTACCCCTATTATTGCTCTTATCAGGCAGGTTTGCAGTGTTTGTGTACTTGTCTGTTTCCTCCACTAAATTATGATCCTTTTAACGTCAGAAACTGCGAACTATCCCTAAGATGACAGGTATTCAATGAATATTGTTGAAATAATTAAATCTTTTTCAAACTCCTACCTTTAGGCAAAAATAAAAATAAAACGTGAAAAAGGAAGCCACAAATAAAATCTTTAAAACAAAAGAAAGGGGCCGGCCCCATGGCCGAGTGGTTAGGTTCGCACGCTCTGCTTCGGCAGCCCAGAGTTTCACCAGTTTGAATCCTGGGCATGGACATGGCACCGCTCAACAAGCCATGCTGAGACAGCATTATCATTGCCATAACAAATTACCCCAAACCTAGTGGCTTAAAACAACACAAATATAATATCTTATAGATCTGTGGGTGAGAAGTCTGCCACGGGTTTCCTTAGGCTGAAATCAAGGTGTCAGCAGGGCTGCATTCCTTTCGGGGGGCTCAAGAGGAGAAACTTTCCTTCTAAATGCCACTCACATTCTTTGGCTCATGGCCCCCTTCCTCCATCTTCAAAGCCAGCAGTGGTAAGTCTAGTTCCTTTCACACTTCAAATTTCTCCTGCTCCTTTCATTGTCCCATCTTTCTATCTCTATTTCTCTCCCTCTGACTGCAACCAAGAAAGGGGCTCATATGATTAGACTGCATCCATCCAGATAACCCAAAATAGTCTCCCTATCGCAAGGCCCTTAACCTTAATCACATCTATAAAGTACTTTTTCCATGTAAGGTAATACATTCATAGGTCTGGGGATTAGGAGGTGGACACCTTTGAGGGGGCATTATTTTGCCACAAGGCTACAGAGATAGAAGAGGAGATACAGGTGGGAGATAAAGGAGACCACACGTCCGTACAGATCGTGAAGCCAATATTGATTCAATTCAGATAAGTGCTGAAGTAAATTTTTAATTTTGACCACTCAGCTTACTTAGCACTGCGTATGAGGTTGAGAATTCCAGATGGTGAAGGAGGGCAAAGGAGGTAAGAGGAGAGTGGGTAATGCATCCAGAAAATACCACAGACAAACAAGTTTCTGTGCCATAAAACTATTTGGTGGTTTCAAAGTTTAAAATCACAAACACACACAACCATATATTGCTTTTCTTCAGTAAGTTATGTATTTCAAAATAGCTCAAATTCCTTATTTTTCTTCCAAATGCAATGTTCCATTCACATGCCACCAGATGGCAGAGAAGAGCAGGGAATAAATTCCTAAACACAAACCTGAACAGCTCCTTTTCTTATTCTTGTAGAAGTCCAGCTCTCTGGACAGGGGGCAAACCCAAACATCTTAGAATAGAAAAGCACTTTATTTTTAAAGGCTTCCAGAGACATCAGTTTCACAATTTTCCTCCAACTCATATTTGGGAAGCCTTTTAAAAATGTGTATCAAAACAATATAGCCAAGATGAGCTCAGAATAGTTAGGCAAATTCATAAGTTCAGAAAAAACAAAGAATCACGCTGGCTTAAAAAGAAACTATCAAAAACAAAACAAAACAAAAGTCAAAAACACAAAACCTACTGCCTTGGCCCTGACTTCCTTGCCTGACATCCCCACATGGCTGTCCCTCAGGCATCTCAAGGTCAGCTTGTCCCACACTGAACTCACCATCTTCCTTCCACACGCTCTCCTCTCCTGCTCCCTATTTCAGTCAAGAATACTATCATCCGCCAAATCCAGAAACCCTCAGGCCATCCTTGTTCTTTCGATAACCCTCAACTTGTAAAGAATGAGTATTTTACCATCCCTTTTTCTTCATCTACTGGTTTGGAAATAATGCACAGTTTATATTCTTTCAGTAGTTATCCAAGAAATTACCACAAGCATATTTAATTTATCAAAACTAAAGTTAATGAATATCTTTATCCTGTCCTTAGATGATTTGAGAATCATTTAAAATGCATTATCCTCCTTCTGGATTATATTATGGTTGTTGTTATTATTGTGTATTTTAATTGTTTAACCCCACTGGGACATGATTATTACTGTTTTATACAATCAGTGGTTGTTTAGATTTACCCATGTGTTTCCGGCCTTCTTTGCTCTTCTTTCCTTTTTGCATCTCAAATCTTCCCTCTGGGATCACTTTCCTTTTGTCTGAAGTACATCCTTTAGAATTTCCTACAGTGAACATCTGCTGAAGGTGAACTCTCTCAGCTTTTATTTGTCTGAAAAAAATGTCTTTCTTTTGCCCTCATTCTTGAAAAATACTTTTGTTTAGTATAAGCTCTAGATTGGCAGATATTTTAGGTCAGCCCTTTAAAGATTCCATTCCACTGTCCCCTGATTTCCATTGTTGCTGTTAGGAAGTCAACTACTAATCTAACTGTTGCTCCTTTAAAAGTAATCTGCTCTTTCCCTCTGGTGCTTCTGAGATTTTTTTTCTTTGCCTCTTATTTGCTACAGTTTCTATGAAGGGTCTTGGATGGATTTCTTTTTATTTGTCCTACTTGAGATTGTTGAGCTTCTTTAATTCATTCTAAAATATTTTCAGTCATTATATCTTCAAATATTGCCTCTGCCCCACTTTTTCTTTCCTTTCCTTATGTAATCCCAATTAAATGAATAAGTCCTCTTATTCCATCCACCACATATCTTAATTTCTCTTCTATATTTTCAATCTTTTTATCTCTCCTCAAAACATTCTGTATAATATCTTCTGATCTATCCTCTAGTTCACTAATTCTCTCTTTAGCTTTGCTCAATCTTCTGTTAAACCCCTCAAGTGAGTTTTTATTAGGTTATTTATTCATCATTTCTAGAAGTTCTATTTGGTTTTTTTTCCAAATATTTTCTGCTCCTTTTTATAATTTCCTCTTCCCTGCATATATATATATATATATTTTTTTTATTAATGTTATGATAGATTACAACCTTGTGAGATTTCAGTTGTACATTTTTGTTAGTCATGTTGTGGGTACACCACTTCCCCTTCCGTGCCCTCCCCCCACCCCCCCTTTTCCCTGGTAACCACCGATCAGATCTCCTTCTCAATATACTAATTTCCACCTATGAGTGGAGTCATATAGAGTTCGTCTTTCTCCGACTGGCTTATTTCGCTTAACATAATACCCTCAAGGTCCATCCACGTTGTTGTGAATGGGCCAATTTTGTCTTTTTTTATGGCTGAGTAGTATTCCATTGTGTATATATATCACATCTTCTTTATCCAATCATCAGTTTCTGGGCATGTAGGCTGGTTCCACATCTTGGCTATTGTAAATAATGCTGCGATGAACATAGGGGTGCAACGGACTCTTGAGATTTCTGATATCAGGTTCTTAGGATAGATACCCAGTAATGGGATGGCTGGGTCATAGGGTATTTCTATTTTTAACTTTTTGAGAAATCTCCATACTGTTTTCCATAGTGGCTGTACCAGTTTGCATTCCCACCAACAGTGTATGAGGGTTCCTTTTTCTCCACAACCTCTCCAACATTTGTCACTCTTGGTTTTGGATGTTTTTGCCAATCTAACGGGTGTAAGGTGATATCTTAGTGTAGTTTTGATTTGCATTTCCCTGATGATTAGTGATGATGAACATCTTTTCATGTGTCTCTTGGCCATATTCATATCTTCTTTTGAGAAATGTCTGTTCATGTCCTCTGCCCATTTTTTGATCGGGTTGTTTGTTTTTTTGTTGTTAAGCCGTGTGAGTTCTTTGTATATTATGGAGATTAACCCTTTGTCAGATAAGTGGCTTGTAAATATTTTTTCCCAATTAGTGAGCTGTTTTTTTGTTTCAATCCTGTTTTCCCTTGCCTTGAAGAAGCTCTTTAGTCTGATGAAGTCCCATTTGTTTATTCTTTCTATTGTTTCCCTCAACTGAGGAGTTACAGTGTCTGAAAAGATTCTTTTGAAACTGATGTCAAAGAGTGTACTGCCTATATTCTCTTCCAAAAGACTTATTGTCTCAGGCCTAATCTTTAGGTCTTTGATCCATTTTGAGTTTATTTTGGTGTGTGGTGAAAGAGACTGGTCAATTTTCAATCTTTTGCATGTGGCTGTCCAGTTTTCCCAGCACCATTTGTTGAAGAGACTTTCTTTTCTCCATTGTAGGCCCTCTGCTCCTTTGTCGAAGATTAGCTGTCCATAGATGTGTGGTTTTATCTCTGGGCTTTCAATTCTGTTCCATTGATCTGTGGACCTGTTTTTGTACCAGTACCATGCTGTTTTGATCACTGTAGCTTTGTAGTATGTTTTGAAATCGGGGATTGTGATTCCGCCGGCTTTGTTTTTCTTGCTCAGGATTGCTTTAGCAATTCGCGGTCTTTTGTTGCCCCATATGAATTTTAGGATTGTTTGTTCAATTTCTGTGAAGAATGTTCTTGGGATTCTGATTGGGATAGCATTGAATCTGTATATTGCTTTAGGTAGTATGGACATTTTAACTATGTTTATTCTTCCAATCCATGTGCAAGGAATGTCTTTCCATCTCTTTATGTCATCGTCAATTTCTTTCAAGAAAGTCTTGTAGTTTTCATTGTATAGATCCTTCACTTCCTTGGTTAAGTTTATCCCAAGGTATTTTATTCTTTTCGTTGCGATTGTGAATGGGATTGAGTTCTTGAGTTCTTTTTCTGTTAGTTCATTGTTAGTGTATAGAAATGCTACTGATTTATGCATGTTAATTTTATACCCTGCTACTTTGCTGTAGTTGTTGATTATTTCTAATAGTTTTTCTGTGGATTCTTTGGGGTTTTCTATATATAAGATCATGTCGTCTGCAAACAACGAGAGTTTTACTTCTTCGTTACCTATTTGGATTCCTTTTATTTCTTTTTCCTGCCGAATTGCTCTGGCCAGCACCTCCAGTACTATGTTGAATAGGAGTGGTGAAAGTGGGCACCCTTGTCTTGTTCCTGTCCTCAGAGGGATGGCTTTCAGTTTTTGTCCATTGAGTATGATGTTGGCTGTGGGTCTATCATATATGGCCTTTATTATGTTGAGGTACTTTCCTTCTATACCCGTTTTACTGAGGGTTTTTATCATAAATGGGTGTTGGATCTTGTCGAATGCTTTCTCTGCATCTATTGAGATGATCATGTGGTTTTTGTTTTTCATTTTGTTAATGTAGTGTATCACGTTGATTGACTTGCGGATGTTGAACCATCCCTGTGTCCCTGGTATAAATCCCACTTGATCATGGTGTATAATCTTTTTGATGTATTGCTGTAATCGGTTTGCCAAAATTTTGTTGAGGATTTTTGCATCTATGTTCATCAGTGATATCGGCCTGTAGTTCTCCTTCTTTGTGTTGTCCTTGTCAGGTTTGGGGATCAGAGTGATGTTGGCTTCATAGAATGTGTTAGGGAGTTCTCCATCTTTTATAAAGTTGAACTGCTGGAACTTGTTCACTGAAACACTTTGACTTGCATTAATGCTTTATGTCCCCGCATTTATATTAAAAATTCACACACAAATGAAAATGGAAAAACAGCCAATACCTGATTTCTGTCCCCTATTTTTCCACTTGCAATCATATACTTAGGTACCTTTTGACCCCATGGAAAAAAAATATCTAACGCTCAGAACTACCAATAACAGGAAGAAGAGATTTTTTTTTTTTTTAAAGAATGAAATGTTTCCCCTCATAGTGGACTCTTAAGCACGTTCTCCACGTATGCGGCGTGCTAGCTGGATGTCTTTTGGCATAATCGTTACACGTTTGGCATGGATAGCACACAGGTTGGTGTCTTCAAAAAGGCCAACCAGATAGGCCTCACTTGCCTCCTGCAAAGCACCAATAGCTGCGCTCTGGAAGCGCAGATCTGTTTTGAAGTCCTGAGCAATTTCTCGCACCAGACGCTGGAAGGGAAGTTTGCGAATCAGAAGTTCAGTGGACTTCTGATAACGTCTAATTTCACGGAGTGCCACAGTACCAGGCCTGTAACGATGAGGTTTCTTCACCCCTCCAGTAGAGGGCGCACTCTTGCGAGCGGCTTTTGTAGCCAGCTGCTTCCTCGGGGCTTTACTACCGGTCGATTTGCGGGCAGTCTGCTTTGTACGAGCCATGGTATAGAGACCTCCTTACTTACCCCCCTTCTCCTTCGGCTGGAGCTCGGCGAGCTGAAGGCGGCGCTGGCGTCGGAGAGCGACGGCGGCGCCGCGGCGGCTGCGAACACAATTGAAAGATGGCTGACCCCCTGCATATATTTTTAGGCTTGCATTTTATCTCTTTAAACATTGTAAGCAGAGTATTTCACCTCTTTAAACATCGTAAGCAGATTAGTCATAGAAGCCTAGGTTATATGGCAGTAATAAATGACTCCAAAATCCCAACGGCTTACAACCACAAACATTTTTTTTTTCTCTATGTTCACTGTGGGTCAGCTGCAGTACTGACCCACGTCTTCTTTGCTGTGGGACCAAGACTGAAAGATACGTCATTACGTGAATTGTTAATGCTTGGCATGGGAAAAGGGAAAGACAGTATGGGCAAGCACATGCTGACTCTTAAATCTTCTGCCAGGAAGTGATATATATCACTTCTGCCCCCTTTTCAAGTACAATCCTCTTGTAAGGAGGGACACCAAATTTCATGAATAGTAAAAAGTCTATCACAGCCCACCTTTCTTACTGTTAAATATGTAGTTCCCACCCACTGTCACATACAAATATACTTACCTCCTCCTCAAGGGAGAAAATCCTAAAGTCCCACACAGTCAATGCTTTGAGCTCAAAGTCCAAGATTTCTGAGTGATGTGTTCATTTCCACACCAGGTCTAGACGAGGTTCATTTTCACCTGATACCTATGAACTAATAATACAAGTTATGTGTTCCACACCACCCAAAAATATACCCAATAGTGGAATAGGGTCAGGATAATTACAATAAATCTGGTACTGAACCTCTCAATCTCAAGTTTTTGTGCCTGATGCACAGTTAGCCAATCACTGAGCAACTGGTGCTTGGAGATGGAGAAAGTTCTATCAAATTGGCCAAAATGAGAAGGTGGGAGGATAGGTTTTCTCAAATCCACCTTAACAAGAGAAGAAATCAGGGACAGAAGGAGTGAAGAAGCAAAGGGGTAATACTGTTTCTTTCACTCCAGATAAGACCCTGGGCAATCTGACTTCTGGGGTCAAGGGCAGCTGGGGGCTGATCATCTGGTGATCTAATTCCCTGAAGGCATTCTTTTTCTTCTGCCAAACAAGCTCATAAATCCTTGTGACCCTTGAGTCATCCCTCAGGTTAAACAAGAAAACAGCAAATTGACAAGATTAACTCCTTTTTAAATAGTCTGTGTGGGGAATGAGGTTTAAAGGTCTTATTAAATATTTATGGTAATGCTCAGGTACCTGGTTTCAAATATACCCATTTGGAAAAGAGAAAGATGGAAGACACAATCCTAAAATCCCAATGGACAGACAATTACAAGGGGTTCCCGCTCTGGGGGAGGGGAATATTTCTTGAAAAGGTCTTGATTTCACTCCCCAGGATTGAGTCCCTAATCCATTGTTCACCATGGCTCTTGGTTCTGCCCTCTGGCAGGATGTTCCTTTTCAGTTATTCTTGGTCACTGTGAAGAGGGCATTGGAAAATATGCCCTTCTTGGGGACTTAGCAGCTTCCTCTGCACCTTTCCTTCCCATAGAATATTGGGGCTGACAGTCACAGACTCTTTTAATCCAGGATGGTGGTACTTTTGATGTACAATTTTTTTCTCAAAAACATACTTGATTTTTTAACCTATTTTAATCAGTTTGCTATACTAAAAGCCATATCCACCCTTGTTTTCACACACTCCTCCCTCATTCAAGTTCATTCAGATACTTGAGCCTATCAAGCGTCTGTTGGGATAGACACACCCTTAGTCTGTTTTCCTTGATCCTTTTGTCAAACTAAAAAGGACCTAGTAAACATCACTTTAATCTGTTCATAGGTTTTTAACAATGAGTGTATGTTCACACTCTTGATGTGATCCTTGCTTTAGAGGCTAAGCAGTTTTAGCCAGACTTTATCATTCAAAGGCCTTAGTTTTATCTTTTACCAGATGGAGATGAGAATCACTTATATCTTCCAAATCTGCAAGTTCTGAATTTCCGTGTTCTCTTAATTTCATTTCAAACTAAGGAATTAACTTCTTTTTCTGCCTGCAAATCAGCCAATTCTTTGTTGAGCCCATCTCTTGCTTGTCATATCTAATCCATCAAATGCAGCCAAAGTAACTAACTCACAATACACTCTATTTTTCCCAAAAATCTTCCCTCAAGGAAAACTACAGACTTAGATGACTTCACCATCAGGTTCTACAAACATTCCAGAGAGAAATAAGTCTAACACTATCCAAATTCTCTCAGAGAATAGAAAAAGACAGTATTTTCTCCAATTAATTTAAGAGGCTAGTGTAACTGTGATACCAAAATCCACTAAGGACAGTAAGAAAAAGAATGTACGGGTAAGCTCACTGAGGAACATAAATGCAAATTTCCTAAACAAAACATTACCACACAGAAAGCTGCAATATACAAAGAGGATAATGCATCATGATTAATTTGTTTATCTAAATAATACAAAACAAATTTAGCAATATAATATCAATTAATGTTATTAGCCACAATAACAGAATAGAGAAGAAAAAATATGATCCTCCTAATAATGACAGAAAATGTATTTGATACAAGTTAATACCTATTCCATATTTTTAAACATAAATCTTAGTGAACTGAGAAAAGAAGAGAATTTTCTTAGCCTGAAAGATGTATTTACAAAATATTACAGTAAACAACAGACTTAATGGTGAAATGTTTAAAGCTTTGAAACCACTTCTTATTCAACATTGTATTGGAGGGCCTAGCCATCCCAGTAAGGCAAGAATGTGAAATAGAAGAATAGAGATTGGAAAGAGAGAAACAAAACTATCATTATTTATACATGATAAGAACACAAATGTAGAAAATATAAGAATATTTAAGGATCAACTATTAAATTAATAAGACATTGTAGTAAGATGGCTAAATATAAAATGAATTAGCAAAATCAATGTATTCCTATATATCAGCAACAATTAAAAATGAAAAATTTAAAAAATACCAACTATGTTGGCATATCATACATGAAATATCTAAGAATAAATGTTTAAAGATATGCTAACCTCTATATGAAAATTATAAACTTTATTGAGAGAATTTACAGACCTGAATACATAGAGAGACATACTATATCTACAGAATTTGGAGACTCAACATTGGAAACATTTCAACTCTTCCAAAATGAATAGATTCAATGAAATCCCAATAAAAATCACTAGCAGTTTATTTTTAGGACTTAAGCAGCTAATGCTAAAATTTATAAGAAAACACAGAGGATCAAAAAGAGCCATGATACTCTTGAAGAAGCAAAACAAGTTGGGAGGACTTATTCTATAACATCAAGACTAATAAAATATAGCAGTTAATATACTGTGATGTTGACGTAAGAGTGGTCAAAAAGACAAACAAAACTAAATAGACAGCCAGAAATAGACCTACACATATAGACCCCTCATAAATGACAGAGATGGCCCTGTGAAGTAGTAGGAGGAAAGACTGTCTTTTCAATAAATGGTTCTGGGACAATTAAATATCTGTGAAAACAAGATGAAATTGTACTTATACCTTACACCATAAAAACATCAATTCCAAGTAGATCGTAAACCTAAATGTGAAAATCAAAAGTGAAAAGCACATACGTGGACACACACACATATATTTGCAATGGTATATATAATGGTACATCTTCTTTACATATATAATGGAATACTATTCAGCCATAAAAAAGAGTGAAATCTTGCCATTTGTGACAACATGGTTGGAACTTGAGGGCATAATGCTAAGTGAAGTAAGTCAGACAGAGAAAGACAAACACCATATGATCTCACTTATACGTGGAATTTTTAAAGCAACAACAACAACAACAAGCTCATAGATACAGAGAACTGATTGGTGGTTGCCAGAGGTGGGGATTGGGGGGTGGGCAACATGGGTGAAGGGAGTCCAAAGATACAGACCTCCAGTTATAAAATAAATAAGTCATGGAAATGTAATGTACAGCATGGCAACTATAGTTAACAATATTGTATTGCATATTTGAAAGTTGCTAAGAGAGTAAATCTTAAAAGTCCACATCACAAGAAAAAAAATTCTTGTAACTATGTATGGGAATGGATTTTAACTAGGGTTATTGTGGTGATCATTTCATAATATATACGAAATGTTGTACACCTGACACTAACATAATGTTATATGTCAATTATACCTCAACAAAATTTAATTTTAAAAAACTGAAAAGCTTTTAAAAGATTATATAGGAGAATATCTTCATGACCTCAAGCCAGGGAATAATTTCTTAAATAAGATGCAAAAAGCACTAAGGATTGATAATTCAACTACATTAATCTCTGCTGACCTTAGGAGTGAGAGAGAAGATAACGAACTGGATCAGAAAATGACAGCAAAGTAAAATGTTAGAGGGGTACACCCAAATGGACTGAGATGCCACAAAGGTGGAAAAGAAGTGGTCCGAAATGGCAAGGGGGAGATAGAAATAAATAGATGATAGGTAAGTAGGTAGGTAGGTAGGTAGATAGATAGATAGATTAGATAGATAGAGAGAGAGAGAGAGAGAGAGAGAGAAATAAAGCTGATTCTCATTATGTATGGTAGCTGTGTTCTATAAAGTCGCTGTGAACAATGAACTAGTCAATACTGAAACATTGCTCCTAGAGGAAATATAGGGCTAGGTTCCTGTGAGCCAATTACATAACCTGTTTTGAATGTTCCTGTCTAAAGATACCTTATTTAATATACTCATGGCAACAACAGTATATTCATGCCAGAATGAAGCTTCTCTAACATAAATTTTCTCTATAAGGCACATCACAGCCTTCTTGCACCTAAGAACAATAGACAGAACTTCAGCATTACACTTGGGGAAGTATTTTAAAAGTGAAATCACCAACAAAAAAAAAGCACAAAAACATGAAAAATATGGCCCTAAATAGACTGCAGAAAGGACACTTGTTCATAGTATGAGAGATGAAACAAGAAAGCAGAACAGTTGTCTTGTTCATCCTCAACTGGGAACATGCTCAAGGAGTGATTCAAATTTTTCACCACTCTGTACATATCTGTGAATGACCGAGAAAATGCTAAGATTTGGGGGTTACAAATAAATTTTAGTGAGTAGGAGAATTCATAAAAATGAAATCCTAGTCTAAGGATCAACTGAATATATACATTCTCTGAGAAGCACCGCTTGAAGCGCTGAATGAGATGGTCAAGAGGGTGCAGGTGGTGTACCTTGCTTGGAGGGGCTTGCATTCTGAGGAACAGATAACGACGACAGTGATGAAAGGGTTATTTGGAATTAACGGACCCCGACACTCCAAATGAAACTCAAATAAAAAGTTCTTTTGGAGGTTTATGCTTTGACATATTCATCTGTCCATTGCATCATAGGACACTGATTAGGTCTGGATATGAGGATACATTCAACATGTTCAAACATCATTGTGTCCCAGACTGTTACTTCCTTAGGATAATTCTTAGAAATAAATGTGAGCTAATATTTAGCCACAAACAAGGTTGCTGTTTATAATGTGGTATTGTTTGTAAAGGACGGGGGGAGACCATCAACAGGAAACTTATTAAATTATGTTCTATCCTTAAAATAGGTTATTACTGTTAAAGGAATAGTATCTTTGAAATAGCCCCTGATTTGTGTTATCAATTCCCACTTCTACCTCTACACTCCCCCTCCAAACTTGATCAGCCACCATCAAAGAGACATAAGAGAAAGTAGGATCCTATAAGATAGGTATAAAAGTAGGTATTGTCAAAAAATAAAAGATTACTTTAGCTGCCCTCTAACAATCAAGATAGCCACCAGCTCAAAGAGTTCTTCCTGTAGAGTGAAGAAGATACCCTTTCCCCTATTAAAACTTCTCCCTAAAACTGGAATTGAGAAGAACTTGATGGATTTTGGAGAAGGGGAGAGATATGAGATAAAGTTGAAGAGGTAGACAGGAACTATACCATATAAGACTTTGTAAGCAATAGCTAAGAATTAGAATTTTACTACGATTGCAATCAGACACTGTCAAAAGGCTTTAGGTAAAGAAGTTGTGTGACCTTATTTATATTTTTTCAAAATTCACTCTGATACAGTGTGGAGAAATGATTTGGAGGAGGTAAAAGAAAATCTAGGGAAACAAGTAACTATACTATTGCTTTAGTCCTGATGAGAAATGATGATGGCTTGGACAAGGGTGAGTAGCATAGTAATGGAACGAAAAGGATAGATTTAAGACACATTTTGGAGAAGGCAATCCTCTAAATTGCTAAAATTGATTGCATTACAGTGGCGATATTAAGATTATTTTCCTCCTCATGTTATTTCCCAAGTTTCTAAAAATAACTTTATTACATTTCAAATAAAAAATGTTTACTTTAAAATAATTAAACCCTAAAATAAACAAAGAAAGTATAAAAGATACTTCTAAGCAGATTCATGCCTAATATTTGTAGGGTCCAGGACAAGAGCATAAATGAAAACCCATACCATATCTCTAAAAATTTGAAATTTATAAAACAATCTATTAAATAAAACATTTAATCCACATAACTTGACAAAATAAAAAAATGTGTAAAGCTATAATTTTTATATGACTAAAAATTGAGAAAATATCAAAGACAATTTAATTTAAGTATTACTGTACGTGTCTGGATATAATATTGATAGCTGGCAATGTATGGATGAATAATAACATAAAGACATACATAATTCATAAATTATAATATATTCCATAAAATTTATTTTTCTTACCATAATTTCATCAAAATCACTACTTATGTTGTTGTAAACAAGCTTATAATTTGTGTCATATTGCCAGTAAACCTCTAAAAGATTCAAAATAGAATGTAACTGGGGGCCAGCCTGGTGGCATAGTGGTTCAGTTTGTGGGCTCCACTTCAATGGCCCGGAGTTTGCAGTTCTGGCCCCAGGTGCAAACATGCACACTGCCCATTGGGCCATGCTGTGGCAGTGTCCTACATTCAAAGTGGAGGAAAATTGGCACAGATGTCAGCTCGGCAACAATCTTCCTCAAGCAAAAAGAGGAAGATTGGCAGCAGCTATTAGCTGAGGGCCAATCTTCCTCACCAAAAAAAAAGATTATAATTTATTCAAAATGTATAAAATTTAAAGATATTGTCATCAAAAAATATATGCTAAATGTGAAAAATCAAAAATTAAAATTGTTTTCATTTTTGTTTTCAACTGTTATCTTTTTTCTAAACTGTCCAAAATTACCTATAAAATTAAAAGGGAATATACAAATTATAATGAACAAAAACCAAAATTTAAGTAAAAGTATTATAATAAAGTTGAAATGAAATTCTCTGAAAAATTAATTAAATCCTATTACGTATTTTTACAAAAATAGAACTCCTCACTCTTCTAGGGTTCAAGGCTCATCCACTGCCAGTGTCAACAACTGACATCACATATGTTATGTCTGGACCTTCACATATAAGAGTAATATAAATTGTTTAATATTGCAAAATATTCCTCAGCTGCCATGGACCACTATTATAAATATCACCCTAATTTGTGAGTAGAACCACAAGTTGGAATACAAAGAGAAATAAGAAAATAGATGGTTAGCAGTACTGGAAAATGATAATTCATTATGCAAGAATCTATTACATTTATGCTAAATTAATTAATTCATCTTTTCTCTCACCTAAGAACTTTTCCTCAAATCCTCCCCATACTCCAAAGCAGTATCCATACCAACATCAAGAGCCCATGACATTCAGACATAATCACCTTTTGTTTAGAGGACACAGGGCAACTGATGGAGAGAAGTGTATCTGGGGCCTGCATGGCATTAGTCATCAGAGTGAATGTTTGGATTACAACTTGTTCTTAGCATTTGTGATATGGGGGTCCTCTAAGTACAAGACCCATGGCAGGGGCCCCTCTCGCCCACATCTCAGGCTGGTACTCTAAGCTTTAGTAAGTAAACAGACCATTGAGGAGCTACTGAAATCTAAGGAAAAAACAATTAATTCAAGCAGGTTAATTATAACAGCTTTCCTTTCTTAAAGGCATATAATGAGAGAGCTGTTAACAAAGTCAAGAGTCCTTGACGGAGGTAAAGACAGCTGCAGCAGGGTGAGAAAAAAACAGGAAGCCTTTCTTTACCAAGCCTCTGGTATAACCGATCAATTAGAACACAGATGACTGCAACTCTGAGTTTAGATACTACTTAAGTTTTTCAACATACTGTTCAATCTTGATTTTCCCTAATATGGTAGAACTTTGGGCTCAGAGAATCATCTAAAATGCTAGTTTACGTTTATCAAGGTGTATCAGATTAAAGACAATAAAATGTGTTTTATAACTAAAAATAAAGCTCATCATATAATGTAATGAGAGAGAAAATATCGAGTCTGCAAGGGCTCTGGAGAGATGGGAGAAATCAGAGACTTGGTTCTTTCTTTGGATACTTTTATCAACTACATTGCCTGCTGTCAAGGCTATTGGCCTCTAAACTAACTTTTGCAATTAAAACATCAAATTTTAACTGAGGCAAATAAAACTTTAGTGCTTGCTAAAGTTTATCACCAATACAGACAGCACAGTATTATACCAAAAATTTAAAAAAGACTCTAGTGTCACCACTTCTCAATTTCTCACACTCGCTCTAGACTTCTTTTGGGAAGGGATGCAGCAATAGAAAACAACTAATTCAAGAGCCAGCCCTGCTGGCCCAGTGGTTAAAGTTGAGAGCTCTCACCACTCTGGTGGCCCGGGTTCGTTTCTCAGCCGTGGAACCACACCACCCATCTGTCAGTTGCCATGCTGTGGTTGCAGCTCACAGAAGAACTAGAAGGACTTACGACTAGGATATACAACCATGCGCTGGGGCTTTGGGGAGGGGAAAAAAAGAAACGATTAATTCTGCTCTTAACCTGGATTATATTTTTCTCTAAGGGATATTCTAAAAAACAACAAAAACTACCACTTAATGAATATCTACGATGTGCTATCATTAACCTTCAAAATCTGCTGGATGGATGGCAATATTCACCTCTTAGAAAAGTAATCAAAAACTCAGAGAGAAGCTCAAGGGGACCCAGGTGGGTCACACGGGAGAATCTGGGTTCAGAGCCAGCTCTGTCTAACTCAAGCTACCTCTCCAAATCTTCACCAACATCCCAGATGGCTAAGATGATTTCTCACTATCCACCAAACCTGTGGCCACTGCTAGTTTTTGCTTGTATCCTATGTACAGAAAAGATATTTGTTTTTCAATAAGCCCTGCAGTCTTCCAAAGTTTGCTACTCTCTATACTTCAGGTCCAAACAGGTAAGTAAGCAATGGGGATACCGCTAAAAGGGACTGGGGAGAGAAGACGTATGGACCGCACTACTTTGACCACAGCTGCTCTTCAGCTTCCTGTAGTGCACACAGCCGTTCCACCTTTCCACCTGCTCCACCCGGCCAGTGACCTGGCAGGGTTCTAGAAAACACAAATACACACTTTCAGTGCTGTTGATTGCCTGGAGATTCTGAGGTCTTTATTGGTTAGTTTGGTGTACTGGGTGGGGAAACAATTGATTTGCATGGCTTAGTTCTAAATTTTGGGGCTTCATCACTGAATCCTTGTGCTAGGAAATATTTCAAAATGTTGCTAGTCTAGCCACTAGGCCAACCCAGAAATATCTTCCTTCAACCACACTTGATAGTCCACAACCTTGTTTCTCAAAGCTGTCAAACACTCTCACTGTAAGGAAATATTTCTTATATTTAATCTAAATCTGATTTTTTCAGTCGTTTGTAACAATGAGCAATAGCTCCTTTCTTGTAATAATTTTTCAAAATAAGAGGGCTTTTCAGTCCCCACTTTTATTTAAGCAGCTCAGTTGTCAGTTTCAAACTGGTTGATGAAAGTCTTATATAATAATCCATACTTTCCTAGATAATTGGGGGTTAATTTCAACTTTAGAAGAATTTTTATTAATCTCATAAATTATGGCAAAATCAGGAATAAAACCCATCTCTTAACTGATAGTAAATTCTCTAAGAACAACTGTTCATGTTCACTAATAATTTTCCAGAAATATTTAAATCAAATGTCTGATTTTGGCAAAGCTAATTTAAAAAAAAAAAACTATAAATATATGTATGCCAGAAAATGCCACAGATTTTCAAGGTGCATTCTTTTTTTTTTTTTTGAGAAAGATTATCCCTTAGCTAACATCTGCCACCAATCCTCCTTTTTTTTGCTGAGAAAGACTGGCCCTGAGCTAACATCTGTGCCCATCTTCCTCTGCTTTATATGTGGGACACCCGCCACAGCATGGCTTGACAAGCGGTGCCATGTCCGCACCCGGGATCCGAACTGGCGAACCCCAGGCCGCCGAAGCAGAATGTGAGAACTTAACCGCTGTGCCACCAGACCAGCCCCTCAAGATGCACTCTTATTATCATCTCTACAAGATGATCAAAAGCAACATTTGGAACACATCTTTTAAATAGCTCCATCTAATATCACTGCTGCTGAGACTTCTGACTCCTCCCTACTGCCTCGTCAGTGACCTCAGATCCTACTGGATTCCAGAGCTCGATCCTCGGTGCAATGATTCCAACTCCAGGGAGGAGCTTCTGAAATGAAGCTATAGATTGTTTGGTGGATAAATAAGCCAAGAATAGAGGGGGGATGTTGTGACCTGGAGAGGCAGCTAACATGTCATCTTTTGACAGAGAAATAAACGTAGAAAAATAACCATGGAAATGAAGAAAGAAAACATGTAGAAGACGAAAAGAATAGCAATAGAGCCAGAAATTTCCAACAGGTAAGAAATTGGAAACAAATCTTTAAAATGCTAAAGAAAAATCTTGCAAATGTGTTTTTCAAATGCACATTTCATGTTTAAATAATCCAGTTTTAAAATATGTGAAGATCACTAAAAATTAGTAGTCGTGCTTTCATGCCTAATTATACCAGATGTCTTCTGCTTATGTGATCTGAAAAACAACCCCACAGCTTTAGAATGTACCATTGTAAGAAAATTATCAAGAGAAATTACTAAAAGCTAGTATTGGCATCATGGGGTTATTTTTTGTTTTGTGAATAAAAACTTGGTATACTTATTTTCACGGGCAGAGTTTAGCTCTCCTTTCTTGATGCATTTAATATATTGTAATTTTAAAGAATTAATAACCTCAACATCTCTATAATGACAAGTCAGTCATTAACCTTCAAAGAAAATTAAAGCCAATTCAGACAATCTGTGTTGGCTTGATTTTAAAAGTAACTGTTAGGCTTTGGGAAGTGAAATGTGTACATTTTCCTAACACTTTATATGGACTCAGCCATTGTCAAATTCAAGGAGAAACAGGTAAACTATCTCCAGCAGAGAAAATCAAAACACATGTATTAAAAGAATGGATGGGTCTAATATGATCCCAAATCTTAAAAGAGAGCACACACTTCTGCAATAGATAGACGTGAAATCTGATTTTCTGGAATGGGTGAATGGCTGAATAGTATAAGGAGTTTGCATGATGTAGAATAACCAGGCCAATTACATTTTTTAATAAGGCTGTGAGAGAGTAGGCATTTGTTTCTTGATGCTTCTTATGGTTACTTAACACAGTACTTTGTTCTTAGAGAAAGCTCTAAGATGTGTCTTTATGGAGATTCTAGTTCTATTTGTTTTCATTGAACACAAATGACTAATCTGATTTTTTTTAAAAATGAAATGATGAAATAAACCAGAAATACTGCTTTGTGTATGGTTTAGAAAGTAGAATTCTTATTCCTGGCTCTGCTACTAACTATGTAACCATGTCACTGAGTCTCACCTGCCTTGTTTGTAAAATCAGAATTAAAGTATGATTCCTATTTAGAGTACAGGACGGCTGTAAAAACCAAGTAAGCCCACTTGTCGGTGCCTGAATTCATGAATGAACTAATGAATGGGGTACTACTTTAAAATCATTAAGCCCAGGGCCGGCCCCATGGCCAAGTGGTTAAGTTCGTGCGCTCCGCTGCAGGCGGCCCAGTGTTTTGTCGGTTCCAATCCTGGGTGCAAACGTGGCACCACTCATTGAGCCCTGCTGAAGTGGCATCCCACATGCCACAACTAGAAGGACCCACAACTGAGAATATACAACTATGTACTGGGGGGCTTTGGGGAGAAAAAGGAAAAAATTAAATATTTTAAAAAAAATCATTGAGCCCTAAGCAGGTGTGAGATGTTATCTACATCAACACAGCCATAGAATCTATATTCCTAGAGGTTTAAGGAAAAGAACAGAGAGTTCTATGGAGGGGTGCTTGCACTGTGGTCCTGCCCTATTTGGGGCCCCTCACACACACTTAGAGAGGTGGAGGGTGTGCAGAACTTCATGCTACCAAGGCCACAGATTCCCTGAAGTTACACAAGAAAAAGTTTTTAATACAAAAGAAATGGAAAATGTTCTATTCACTCACTTTTAAAATTAAGAACAAGAAGTACAGAACTTTATCCAATCTATCTAAAATAGGAAGCAGCAGAAAATAGTGGAAAGAGCATGGTACTCAGAGCAAGAGACCCGGGCTCTGGTCCCTGTTCTGGCCAGTAATTAACTGCAAAGCTGCAACATCTGTCAAGCGAGAGGCACATAGTAGAAGGCCTGTGGACTCTCTCCCAGGTCAAACACCATAGCACCAAATGAAATATAACAAATAATCCAAAATGCACTTTAATTTTTCCATGTTATGGACAATTAAGGAAAAGGGGAGAACAGAAAAGAGAAGGAGACAGGCAGAAAGAGAGGAAGACAATGAGAGGTGTGGAAAAAACACAGAGAGACCAAGGAGCAGACACACACAAGTCTACCCCCAACATCCCCCACCCCCAAAAAGAGTTGCATGAATAAGAGATAAAGACACACACTAACAAAAAGACATTCTGAGACAGAAATAAATATGCAGATAGAGACTCTGGTGGAGTAGCGTTCTTATTTTGTTTCTCTTGAAATTTTAAAACACAAACTACAAAAAAATGTGTAATGTAATGTTGTACTTTTGCATTAAAAGGCATAAGTGGAGCCAGTTCAAGGCATGCACCTCATGAGCTAGAACTTTCAATCAAGTTGAAAGTTGAAGATTACTTACCTCTGCCACATGACACTCATATTTTTCGGCAAAATGTCACTTGGTAATTTGAGATCTCACACCCTTGGGTCATTTCCAACCAAACTTTGAAGATGAACTTTCCTAAAATAGAAATGTATCCCAAGAATTTTTTTATGAATCAAGGCTTAGCATTATTTTGCTTCCAGATAAGCAGGATTTAAATATTTGAACTTAATAGTTACCAACTACGTAAAGTGTAAATCCCACATTGCCATTTACTTGCCACTTTGGGGATTTTCCTGTTCTTCTTCTCTGTACTGTGTAGAGGGCACTGGGTAATGTAACTGCAGCACTCCCCTTTGATTCCCTCCCAGATGAGGCCCATCTGACCTTCTTCTGGCTTTTCTGGGCTTCAAGCCTCCATAGGAATTTAGAGACTGGAGCTAATTTGTACTTTGCTACTAATCAGCATAGAAAAGAGTAGAGGGGTCTCTACCCAGTTTCAGACCTGCTATTGCAGGATGGTGAGTGATCCCCATTCACTCAGCCCAGACAACCCAGATCAACGTGAATGGGCAACACAAGGGTTCTTTTTTTAGAGGTATGCATTTTGGTTGGGTTTTTTTTTTTTTTTTTGGTGAAGAAGATTGGTCCTGAGCAAACATCTGTTGCCAATCTTCCTCTTTTTTTTGTCCCCAAAGCCCCAGTACATAGTTGTATATCCTAGTTGTAAGTCATGCTAGTTCTTCTATGTGGGATGCTGCCACAGCATGGCTTGATGAGTGATGTGTAGGTCTGCACCCAGGATCAGAATCAGTGAACCCTGGGGCTGCTGAAGCAGAGCATGCGAACTTAACCACTTGGCCACAGGGCCAGACCCCAACACAAGGGTCTTGATGTTTATCCCATCTCTATTACCAATCTGCTAGGAACACTGTAAAATTGTGTGAATTTCTACATCTGTAAGGAGAAAACTGTTCTTCAGATCTGTCTTTGCAGGATTCACAGGAAGCTTTTCTTTCTTGTAGACCATAAGAGCTGGGAAGAAAAAAAGCACAAGACTTTGCTGGTTTTGTTTGGTTGTAGCTAAGCTCTTGGGCCTTTCTGTACTTTGGCTTCTGTCTCTGAAATGGAAACATAACACTGCCACCTCCTTCCAGCAGACTTGATGTTGGAGAAAGAAACAGTGCACCAACTATGAAAGCTCTCACAGCTCTCCAGAGGAAGGGAGTCAGATCAGTTCAGTCCAAGCGACCGAAACACTCAACACAGATAATAATGACAGCAATAATGAGCACTGAAATTTTCGCAGAATTTAACAGTTTATCAGGTGTTTTAAATATATCATTTCATTGGCCCTTATAACAAGGTGTGAAATAGGGAGGCCATTTTTAAAATTAACTTGACAGACGACGAAATTCAGGCCCAGAGAAGAGGAGTGACTTGCCCAAGATGGAACAGCTAGTTAACAGCAGGACAAGCATCTGACAGGAGTCTGGTGCTCATTCCAGTGTATCAACCTGTACGTGCAGTGATTGCCTATTTCCTTCGTTCCTTTCCTACTCCAAGTGAAGCTTGCTTGTTAGCGGGTCACTAAAAGCAAATAAAGCTTTCTATTTCTCATGTATAGTTCCAGTTCATCGACTGTCATAAAGAGCTTAAATCTCTCTTGACATTCCCCTACAGCCAAGATCTGTGAACTCTAGGTCTGTTGAATCCCTGAACACTCCAAGTCCTAAGCCTTCATTTCAAAGACCACTATTCATAAATTTTGCTACTTCTGCTTATCACGTCACATCTGAGCCACAGATCAGTTCCTTGGGTCCTTCTTTACAAAATATGCTGTCTTTATCACCAGTTTCTATTCATCTGTGGTATTTTTATGGTGTTCCTCATTGTGGTATCTTGTTAAAACCACGATAGACATAAGAAGCATTCTTAAAGTGATTTTTTTCTAGTAAGACTCTGTTAAGCCTTTGAACTCAGAAAGAATGTGAGAGCAGTCCAGGGTAATTTCAAACAACAAATAAAAGTTTGTTCTCTTTCATTCCTATTGCTCAGCTTCCTTTGTCAATGTTATTTATGTTGTTTTTCTCAAATTCCTAATGAATAAACCAAGATGAAGGGTATTTGCTTTTCCTTTGCCCTCTTTCAATGTACCCTCTTTGGGCCAGAAATCTCAGCATTTAGAATGGTGGGGAGTTCATCATGTCTGCTGTGTATCCTGGTATGAATAATTCCACTGAATACAACCACCTTAAACCATGCTGAGCCATAGAACAAGCGCCCCCCTTTCCTCTGGAATTCAGAAGAAGAAGGAACCCCATGAAGGGACAATTGGAGGAATGCTTTCTAAATAAAGTTAATTTTAAATAATAGCTCACTAGGATACCTTGCCTTGATCTCCAGTATCTGAGCAATGTATCCAGAAACTGCCTGTGCAGAGAATGGCTTTGCCCCTGGAGAGTGGAAGAAGTACAAAGAGGAGAAAGCATATGCTATTCTACAGCAGATGTGATCTATGATTCCAGCCCCAGAATAGAGGCTATAGACTAGCTCTGGGTGGAGCTGACAAATTTTACTCAACACACATACACTGAGCACCTACTATGTGCTCTATCTTGGGACGGAGGGAGAAATTCACTTGCATGATCTCATTTAATCCTCACAGCACCTCAGACAGACATTGTTTATCCCTACTTTAGAAATAAAAAACTGAGCAGGAAGGGTGATTGATATGTCAAAGTCACAGATACCAAGTAGCAATGCTTCAATTGGAACCCAACTCCATACATAGTACTCTGGATTCCACAGCACAGTCCCTAGCCTTGTAGCTTTTATAGTCATTTGGAGCAGATGTGTGTATATCCAGATAACAATAGAAAAAAAAGGCAGAAGATAAAAAGGATGGAAATGTACACTTGGGCTGCCTTATACAATGAACCGAATGTTGTCACATTCCCTGCCTCATTAGCTCTACAAGCTATACTAATGGGACAAGTAAAGCATCTTGAGATGAGAGGAAGGCCAGGATACAGAGAGACCCTCTAGATTTCTGTCTATGTCCTCTCAAGACACTATTCCACCTATAGAATTGTCCAGGTTGTTAAGAACTTGCATTAATATTCCGGGTTCTGTTTCATCTTTTAGGATCTCAAGAGCATACTCAAGTCATTCATGCGTTTCCATCAAGCACAGACAAAGATCAGGGAAGATTAAACCCTCCTAATTACACTTGGAAGCCTCAGAACAAAGTGCTTCCCAAGAACTGATGGTCAAAATATCCACCTATAATGAGAGTAAGCTTAGAAAAGCTCTTCTTACAACTCTGACATAATGGAACTTTCCCTAAACCAGCCAGCATCTAACAAAACCAATGCAAAGAGCAACAACTCTGCATTTTTCTACTTCGAGTTCTGTCAACTCCCTTCTCTAGCCTTGCTCCTATTATTCACAGCCTATACTGTGGTCTTAATTGTGGGCCTTTTTGGAAACCTCTCTCTCATTATTATCATCTTTAAAAAGCAAAGAGAAGCTCAGACTGTCACCAACATACTGATTGCCAATCTCTCCCTCTCTGACATCTTGGTGTGTCTCATGTGCATCCCTTCCACTGTCATCTACACTTTGATGGACCATTGGATATTCGGGGATATCATGTGCAAACTCACCTCCTATGTGCAAAGTGTCTCCATCTCTGTGTCCATATTCTCACTTGTGTTAATTGCTGTTGAAAGATATCAGCTGATTGTGAACCCCCATGGCTGGAAGCCCAGTGTATCTCATGCCTACTGGGGTATCATACTGATTTGGCTATTTTCCCTTCTGTTGTCTATTCCCTTCTTCTTGTCCTACCACCTCACCGATGAGCCCTTCCACAACCTCTCTCTCCCCACTGACCTCTACACCCATCGTGTGGCCTGTGTAGAGAACTGGCCCTCCAGAATGAACCAGCTCCTCCTTACCACCTCCCTGTTTATGCTCCAGTATTGGGTCCCTTTGAGCTTCATCTTCATCTGCTACCTGAAGATTGTTATCTGCCTCCGCAGGAGAAATAGGAAAGGGGACAGGAAGAGGAAAAGTGAGAGCTGGCTCAGTGAGAACAAGAGGATCAATACAATTTTGATCTCCATTGTGGTGACCTTTGGGGCCTGCTGGTTGCCCTTGAACATCTTCAATGTCATCTTCGACTGGTATCATGAAGTGCTGATGAGCTGCCACCATGACCTGGTATTTGTAGTTTGCCACTTGGTTGCTATGGTTTCTACGTGTATAAACCCCCTCTTTTATGGCTTTCTCAACAAAAATTTCCAGAAGGACCTGCTAGTGCTTATTCACCACTGTTGGTGCTTTGCACCTCAGGAAAGATATGAAAATATTGCCATCTCCACTATGTACACAGATGAATCTCAAGGATCATTAAGATTGGCTCATACATCAAGAGGTATATAAAAATTGTTAACATTTAATGCTAAACCCCTTCTTGAAAGGGAGATGGAGAGGTAATGGCTGTGGATAGGGCAAGATGCATAAAGAAGAAGCCAGAACCAAAAAAAAAAGAGCAACTTTATACTACCCAGTTTTGCTTTAGGCCAGATCTGTCTGTGTCATACATCTGCCCAACACACACACATATACACATACACACGTGTACACACGCCACCCTTTTTCTGTTAGGAGAATAACTCTAAATACGCAAACTATCTAGCTGCTGTCATATGTGGCAAAAAATGACAATGAGAAAGTCAGAGAGGCAAGCAGCATTGATGGCTGGCGAACAAAGTTCCCAGATACTGTTATTCAATGGAATATCCACAAAAGTTATTACTAATTATATGGCTAGTAAAAACAATGCTATAGCTCCTTAGCATTGAAGCAATTTCACTCTCACATATGAAAATTGTAACTTTCAATCATGTAACTGTTCGATTAATCAGCTAAGTCAGAAAGCCCCATCATAATATACTAATCAGCTAGCAATGTAAGTTTGGATTGAAAGCTGAGGGAATGGTTTTAACTTAAGGTGTAAACTAAGTATTGTAATTATAATTAATTCCCATGCCTGAATCAGATTCTCTAGTTTATGATAACAGTATATTTTCTTCACTAACAATTCTGTTAGCACTACTAGAACTGACCACAAACTCTTTAGCACTGTAATTATACTAGAAATCATATTAACTAACTTATTAATGGCCAACATAGATAGAGCTTTCATTATAAAATAGCTATTTATCCCTAATTCTTTATGTAGATTAAGTTGGAATCATTATGACTCTATCGTTGGGTCTGAGGGATTTCATCAATAGCACTTAGAAAATTAGCTCCAGATTTTTTAAAACCTCTCATAAATCTTATGACTTAAACTTTTTTTTTTTTTAAAGATTTTATTTTTTTCCTTTTTCTCCCCAAAGCCCCCCCAGTACATAGTTGTGTATTCTTCGTTGTGGGTTCTTCTAGTTGTGGCATGTGGGACGCTGCCTCAGTGTGGTCTGATGAGCAGTGCCATGTCCACGCCCAGGATTCGAACTAACGAAACACTGGGCCACCTGCTGCAGAGCGCGCGAACTTAACCACTCGGCCACGGGGCCAGCCCCATGACTTAAACTTTTCAAAAATATCCCTCATCCCCAGAGAGTCACTTACGTAGGAGAATCAGCTAGATTGTTTGTCAAAAGGTTACTAAGCTCTAGATTGAATGGCCATCAGTTCAGTGACTTCTAAATCATGACAGCTTTATCTCTTCCTTGGATAAACCTCCCTTGTAATACTAAATTTGAGCTGCAGCTTATTTGCATGTTAAAAATGTAACTGTATTTTCTTCTGTCTTTTGAATAAAGGGTAATGTTTCTCTGAATACTTGTGATTTTTCTATTGTGTTTTTTTTTCTTGCACATTAGCCTTCATGTTTTTCTCTCCTGAAAAATCTCTCTTCTCTCTTTCTCTCTCTCTCTCCCCCTCCCTTACTACCTCCCTCTCTCTCTTTTCCTTCTCTTCAGGATTCCTATTCTTTCTGTTACACAATTAAAATGAACAACAAAGTCACCGCAGGATACCCAAATGAAATAAAATGTAACCGTCTCACAGAATTAGGTGCAAAGAAAAACTTGTCGAAAAACCAACTTCAAATGGTATCAGCTTAGATAAAGATACAGGACTGCAGCCCCTTAGCCCATAAAGCAGTCAACTCTCCCTAGATACCTTTTCTATCTCTTCCAACAGATAATGGTTAGTTCTATAATTAAGATCCAACATGATATTTTACTTACTTGGTAAAGATACATTGATTCTAGTTTCCATTACTAAAATGATTCTGACCTAGCCACACACTGAAAGCAGGAAAGGGCTTTCATCAAACTCCGATACCACTCCCTCTCCTCACCTACACACATGCTCCTCTGACCTTGACCCCCACCCCTCCCATCTATGATTAAATACTATGGTGTTCTTTCTGTCTCCACGATAAGAGCTATTTCCTTCTCCTATAAAACTGATTTGTCTTTTTTTCTAAACTTTTCTTGAGCTTTAGTGAAACAAAAGTCACTAATGATATGACTATCAATAGTAGTCTTTCTTTTGCTTAATTTTACCTCAAAAAAGTAGTAAATTAAATGTACTACTTAATGTATGCCCTTACTCTTAAGGGGCTTACCTTCTCACAGGTAGGAGAGCATGGGTCTATAAACAGCTACTTAAGAAGATGTAGTGAAAATACAACCAAGTGTTGTGGGGTCCAGAGGAGGTAAAATTCATTCTTGAGAGAATTCAAGGAAGGATTTCAGGAAAGTCAACCTGATTTCCTGTTTCGTGGTATTTGTGGATGATTCACACCAATTCGGTCTGCTGTTGAGCCACTTGGCGAATGAAATAAGGCCTGATTTTCTCACTTGCCTCCCCAGTTGTCAGATGGGCCTCTATTCTCCCTTCTAGGAATCTTTCTGAGATTGGAACTTCATGATGTACGCCAAAGAGCCCTGGAAACAGGGTTTCCTCTAGACAGTGCCCCAGAAATCTGCTCCTCTATCCCCTGACCTCAAATCTTTTCAGATTGAGAGTAATATGTCAGATCTTTAAAAGTTACCAGAAAAGACAACTATTAGTGGGATGAATAAATATTTATGACATCAAAAAATTAGTAAATTAACTATCTGAATGTATCTGACCAGTGAACCAGAGCTAAAAGAGAAAATGCTCCAACATCCTTGCAACAATGACCCGAAGTTTTCTCTCTGCCTCTTTCTGAAGATCCCCCAGGAGCAATAGGCAGACAATTTCTAAGAGAGAATCAACAACATAAGTGATTTAAAACAAAGAATACCCAAATGTGGTTTAAATGCATATGGCACATATTTTTCTACGATGGAAAATGCAATGTTCTGAAAAAAGTATAAAAAACTTGACAAAGCAACATGTGTGAGGCTTCAACTCAAAGAAGTTGCTCCCCGCTCTATGCTGAGCACAAACACCATAGTTCACCAGCCCAGCGGAAAGAGTCAGTCTCTCCTCCTGTAAGCTTTGTGTTTTGTAAAATAATAAATCAAGAAAAATATATTAAGTCCTTCAGCCACATGCAAAAGACTGAAAATCGACCATTCTTTTTCACCACACACCAAAATAAACTCAAAATGGATCAAAGACCTAAAGATTAGGCCTGAGACAATAAGTCTTTTGGAAGAGAATATAGGCAGTACACTCTTTGACATCAGTTTCAAAAGAATCTTTTCGGACACTGTAACTCCTCAGTTGAGGGAAACAATAGAAAGAATAAACAAATGGGACTTCATCAGACTAAAGAGCTTCTTCAAGGCAAGGGAAAACAGAATTGAAACAAAAAAACAGCTCACTAATTGGGAAAAAATATTTACAAGTCACTTATCCGACAAAGGGTTAATCTCCATAATATACAAAGAACTCACACTGCTTAACAACAAAAAAACAAACAACCCGATCAAAAAATGGGCAGTGGACATGAACAGACATTTCTCAAAAGAAGATATGAATATAGCCAATAGACACATGAAAAGATGTTCATCATCGCTAATCATCAGGGAAATGCAAATCAAAACTACACTAAGATATCACCTTACCCCCGTTAGATTGGCAAAAACATCCAAAACCAAGAACGACAAATGTTGGAGAGGTTGTGGAGAAAGAGGAACCCTCATACACTGTTGGTGGGAATGCAAACTGGTACAGCCACTATGGAAAACAGTATGGAGATTTCTCAAAAAGTTAAAAATAGAAATACCCTATGACCCAGCCATCCCATTACTGGGTATCTATCCTAAGAACCTGATATCAGATATCTCAAGAGTCCGTTGCACCCCTATGTTCATCGCAGCATTATTTACAATAGCCAAGACGTGGAACCAGCCTACATGCCCAGAAACTGATGATTGGATAAAGAAGATGTGGTATATATACACAATGGAATACTACTCAGCCATAAAAAAAGACGAAATTGGCCCATTCACAACAATGTGGATGGACCTCGAGGGCATTATGTTAAGCGAAATAAGTCAGTCAGAGAAAGACGAACTCTATATGACTCCACTCATAGGTGGAAATTAGTATATTGAGAAGGAGATCTGATCGGTGGTTACCAGGGAAAAGGGGGGGTGGGGGGAGGGCACGGAGGGGGAAGTGGTGTACCCACAACATGACTAACAAAAATGTACAACTGAAATTTCACACGCTTGTAATCCATCATAACATTAATAAAAAAAATAAATAAATAAATAAAAAAAAAAGAAAAATATATTAAGTCCTTACTATAGAAAAAGTGTATTTGGTATAGAAACAGTGTAAGACACAGCTTTAAAGAGTTTACAATCTAGATGAGGCTTTAAAGAGTTTACAACACACCAGAGGGGTAATTCAACATCTCGGTTTTGAAGGCTTTCCTTCAAGGAAAGCTGCCTAAAGGTTGAAAGCTGCCTAAAGGAAAGTTCAGAGTAACTGAAGGCAGAGTTAATGTCAAAGGACTCAATTTACCTGTATACCCGCAAGTAAGAACGTACAGAAGAAGAGAAGAAGTGTCCTAGGTGAGGGATCAGGGGGGTTATTTCAAGACTGATACGCCCAGGAATTCCTGAAATCCTCCCTGAAGTCACTTATGCAATAAATGTGCTCATGCTATAAACTGGAGAAAGAAGATGACAAATATCTCCAGTGGGCTAAGGAAGGCAAAGCAGGTCTCTTTTCCCCATTTCTGTGCCCGAATCAAACTCCTTGTGGAAGCAGGGATGGTGCTTCCTTGCAGGAGAAGTAAAAGGATGTGTGGTGACAGGAACACATGCACCTTACATCTGGTTGTTGACTGTTTCGTACGAGTCTCGATTTTAGGTAGATAAATTTGTTTTTCTCAACTAGACTGTGAACTTTCACAGACCTTGACCTACATCTTTTATTCCTTCTATATCAGCCCCTCACTGCCCCCTCAGAATATTTAAGATAGGACTAGGCAAGGAAAAAATATTTAATACATGTAGATTTTCAAAGTTTTTGTTTTTTGGGGGGTTTTTTTTTGCTGAGGAAGATTTGCCCTAAGCTAATATCCATTGCCAATTTTCCTCTTTTTTTTTCTTTATTGTGTGAGCCACCACCATAGCATGGCCACTAACAGATGAGTGGTGTAGGTCCATGTCTGGAATCCGAACCTGGGCCACTGAAGCAAAGCATGCCGAACTTAACCACTAGGCCACTGAGGCTGGTGCTAAAAGTTATTTCTTAAAAAACAACCTAGGTAGTCATAAATTACTTATTGAACGCCTGAACATTTTCAAACTTATGCTTTACAAATTATCCAATGAGAGCATAAAGACATAAACTTAATTACATAGAGATTATAGTGATGTCAATAAACCACAAAATCCTTGAGACTCAGTTTAAACGTTTCTCAACAACCTTCTCTGATCCCCCAGGGCTGTTAGGATCCCCTAGTCACTGCTCTCATCATATTCTGTGTATATCTACCATGTAGAATGATGAAAGCCTGTTTATATGTGTGCCTGCTCCATAGGACATGAGCTCCTTGAAGGCAGGGACTGTGTCTTAATCACTGTAGTGGCGCCAGTGACAAGTACAGCATCTGTGCAAAGTGGGGACTCAATCAATAGTTGCAAACTGTAGATGTAGAATAAATCTGGGGACAACAAATCTTTGTTTGGAAGCGGTATGTGGATCGTAAGTGGGACCTGGACTCCCTGGACTCAGTACCTGAAGAAGTAGAACGCCAAACCTCCATCTGAAAGATAAGAGCCGGTGCCCAGGAAATCTGCACTGGCAGGAGGACAAATACAAACACACCTTGGCTCCAGGGGAGGCTCAAGGGCAAAGTGGACTTTCACGGCTCAAACGTTATTTGCCAATAAGAACTGTGGCAATAAGAGCCAGCTAACTGGGCAGGTCCTGGGACTGCAGGAAAACGCTCTATTAACTTCCAATTAAGTAAGTTGACAGGTTCTTGGGGCAAAGAGCTTTCAGAAATGAAAGGCCAGTCTTCCAGGGCAACCAGCCTCCAGGACAGTGGCACCATTATGACTCTATTAAAAGAAAAACCAGACTCTCTACAAAAGGCCAAGCCAGGGCAGAACTTGGTCTTTTTAGGTGAGCTGCATTCTTCTCCACTAAGAGAACATAAAACCTGAAAGCAAAAGTTGTTGATTTGAAGGCAGTCTTCCTCATCTTGGGATCCCAGAAGGTGCTTTCTGGTTTTTCACAGCAGCAAGAGTCCCTGACTCCTAGACACTGTCACCAGACAGCCATCGCCTGATGATTCGACTTTTACACTTTTCTATCTCCTGCAAAGTTTCTCAATTTAAAAACAAACATTTTAACCTGTGTGTGCACACACACGCATGCATTTGTGCACAGCACCTAGAAAAATGTCTGACAGAAAATATTCCAAAATGTTGACAGTGCTTATGTCAGGTGTCTCTATTTCTTTCTTTCTTGTTCTATCTCACCTTCTATCCTCCCATCCTCTCTTTCTTTGTGCCTATTTGCTCATCTATATTTTCTACATATTCTACTAGGAACGTGTATTATTTGTATAATTTTTTCAAATGGGTGAGAAAAAGATAAAACCTTTAAAAAAACAACTAAGAATCCAAAGTCCCTGTGGGTGAGGCTGCTGTGGTACAAGAAGTCAAGAGACATGGGGTCCAGTTGGGGATTGGGAAAATCACTTATCCTTCCTAAGCTTCAGTCTCCTCATCTGTAAAATGCATCATTCATTCAATATTTAATAAGCATCTACTATGTGATTAAATACAATAGTGAACAAGATTTACAAAATTCTCTCCCCTCGTGGAGTTTACAGTCTATCAGAGATGATACACTCTTCAAAAGTAAATTGTGACAAGTGCTATCACAGAGAAAAATATAATACTATGAAGGCACTTAGCAGAAGGAACTAACCTAGTCTGGGGGAATGGGGACAGGAAGTAGATAAGGGAATCTTCTGGGAGAAATAATTTTAAAATTGAGATCCAAAGGATGATTAGGACTTAGCCAGTCAGAGATGAGACTGGTTATGCTCTTAGCTGCTTTGTAATTCTGTGATTCCGTGTTCTAAGCTGTGTTATTGAACGACAGAATCCAAAGGGCCATCTGTCACTCACCTTGTCCCTCCAATCATTAACTCACTTAATTCTAAAAATACTCTTGTAGGTAGATAATGTTACTCCAGTTTACAAATGAGGAAACTAGTAGTTAAGCAAGTTGCCTGAAGTCACACAGTGGTAAATCCTGATCTATCTAGTTCAAAATTCCATCCTCTCCCATTCATCACTCAGCATCACTTACTGAGTACCTGCCAAGTTCTCTGCTAGACATTGGAGATAAAGGGAACAGTAAGACCGGGCCCCTGCTCTTCAGGAACGCGCTGTTTGAAGGGGGACTGTAAGGAATGCAGACAATTACAAGTCAAGTGCTTAGAAAGAGGAAGAGTGGGTCTATGCCTTTTCATCAGGATCTAATTCTCTACCTCCCTGAGGAAGCCAGTGGGTACATGATCACTAACAAAGGCTATATAAATTGGTAAATTGGCAACGCTGTAGCTAAAGCCCAGCACCCTCGAGGGGCACTGACAGACAGTTCTGTCTGCGATACCATTAGGCCCTGCCAGTCTGTTCAGATGAAAATCTTCCAGGGGAATGAGTCTCCAAAATGTACCCGTTCATCTTCCTGTGCAGAATAGGCATGCTCTCAGCCACCCAAATTGATGAGGAACTTTAGCAGTAGCATCACAGGCTCCTAGAGAGAGAGAGAGATAAGCTAAATCAAGCCTGCCATAACCATGAAACACTTCATGAAAATTTTCAGACAAAGCCCCTCCTTACCCTTTTGTCTTCTGAAAAACACCGTCTCTCTCTGATTTCAGGGAATTGAGGAAAGCACAAAACCAGGATTTCAGAGATGCTCCAGGAAAAGCTATAGATAGGAGCTCTCAGAAACAGATGTTAAATCTAATTTGGGGGCCTAATAAAGATGCTGAGCGTCTAGCTTTGTGGAATGGGCATGGGATATGGCTTATAAGTCAATAATTCAATGAAACCTAGACCAACAGTACTGTGTGGAGGGACCTCAACTGTGAGGGAACAGCTCACAGATCTCAGATGCTTACTCATCCTTTAGAGAGGCCACTAGGAGCATCCACTGACTCATACATTCAGACCTACAATAAAAAGATAACTGAAAATAAAATTCACTATCCTTGAGTCTGGGTCAGAAAGCTAGGACAAGATGATCAGTCACTATGCGTTTTTTAATTATCTGCACTACGTATGTTTTAATCGTCTTGTATTTTTAAGAAGTAAAGCAAAGCTCACACCTTGATCTTCCCAAGGTGGCCCTTCCACTCCAGTTAGGATAGTCATTTATTTTGTCCACAAGATATGGTCACTTCAGTCTCCAGGCCTTTGCCCGGGGTGCTCTTCCTCTGGTCTGGAAAGCAACCAGTTTTGACCCATAATTTCCTTCAAGGTTTAGTCCAAAACTCACCTCCCCTAAAGAGCCTTTCCTCAGCAGCCCTGACTCACACTGTGCCTCCAGTCCCTTGACCCCCTCAGCATGTGTGCACAAAGTCACCTATTCCTGCTGCCCACCTCTTCTCTAATTCCACACATAGTACTCTGCCTCCAGGCTGCCAGACTGCCCCAACCAAACTGGGAGCACCTCACCCACAGATTCAGGCCTTACATCTCTTGAGTCCCCTTGAGTGTGCAGCACAGGGCCAGACCTACTTGTTGGTGAAGAAAAGACTACCTAGAGACTCCCTATCAGCTAGAGAAGGTTCAAACTCTAGCAATTACCCAAATTCCCCAAGTCCTAATATATAACAGGATTGAGAATCCTTTTATCCTGCTAATCCTGCCAGAATGAAGAAATTAAAGATTAGTATCCAAGAAGGAAAAAGAAAATATTCATTATTTATCTATCTTCTCACGAGTTCACATGCAGTATCTGTTTTCTTACAAAGTTCCACACAGCATCACTGTTTACAATTACTAAGAGCTGTATGATAATTCATCAAATAGATACACAATATTTTACTAATCATTTCTGTGGTTAGACATTTAGATTGCTTTAAAGTTTTTCACATTATAAATGACACTGTGATGAAAAGACACTGAAATAAAACTTGGATTGTATTTTGTATTATTTCCTTAGGATAGATTCCTCAAAGTGGATCTGTCAGGACAAAGGTTATGAACATTTCTATTATGCCTGATACATATTATAAATCTAGGATGAATTCTTAAATACCTCTTGCCTCCAGGATATTATAATTCTACTGATAAGAAATGGAATCCTCTTATGGTAAACATTTTTTAAGGCAGCCAGAATAGGAAGAACCAGTCCAGAAAGCAGACTCTGGAATCAGACGCCTGGGTTCAAAGCCCACTTCTATCACTTGCTGACTGTATGGACGTAAACAAGTACTGAATCCTTCTGAGACAACACACATAAAGCACGGGGTCTGGCGCAGAGTGAGGGCTCAATAAATGTCAATCATTATTACTGCTTTTAGATTACCAAAAAGAAGATGAATCTATAATTCGACAAGCCGAGAATTATTCTCAATAATAGAGTAAGAATAAGCATAAAACAAATGACAAAATAATACCCCTGTACCTAGATCATAAGTAAGCAGCTTCATTTACTGTGAATACTATTTACATTGCTGTGGTTATTAATTACATATAACTAAAAATAAATACCATTTTACTGAGTGCCTATTCTCTTTTAAAACTTTACATACACTGTCTCATTTAATCCTCACAATAACCCTGTGCAGTGGTAGTAACAAGAATAATAACAACAGCTAATACTTCCCAAATGCTTATTCTGTGTCATGCATGGCTCTAGGTAATAACTTAATCATTATAAACCTATGAAGTAGGGCTTTTCATTTTACTATTGTCCTCCTTTTACAGACACTATAATTGAGGAACACAGAGGTTAAATAACTTGTTCAAGATTACATAGCTAGTAAGGTAGATATTATTATGCCCATTCTATAATTAGAAAACTGAGACCTGAAAATTGCCTATAAAGGTAAGTAATAAGGGCAGGCTTTGAAGCAGTGTCTGTCGGCCTCTCAAGGTCACGTTCTTTTATTTTACCACTCTGCCATCTTCATGCGGATTCTCTGTGTACAGAGAATGCCCCGTGCAAGATAGCCAATGTTTAAGTTTGGCTTCCCACATTCTTGACTTCTTTTGCCATAAGCCACAGTATACTGAGAATGGTCTCAATTTAACCTGCGCCTCTGAGAAGAATATAATTGGGAAAGCAGGCCTAATGCAAAAGCCCCATACACTGAAAGATGTCCCTTAAAACGATTCTCTCTCCTGAGGCATCTGTTGCAGTCCTAGCAAGCATGGCTGAGAGTTCCTAAGGCCTACTTTTCAGTTACTCGGGGCGTCCTAAGTATCAGCTGCTTCTGACAATGCTACTTCAAAAGGCTTTCAAATTGATGCTACAGAGAGGTCTCCTCTTTCCCTCCGCCTCAGAAGCTCTCAAAATTCTCACCCCTGGGAGAAACAAAGCTGCTTCAAACCTCCCAAAACACCTTGAAAATACTCATTTGCAGAGACTGGACCCACAGGAAGAAATCTGGACTGAAGTCTTCACCCTCCTTTTTCTTTATTGAGGTAACATTGGTTTATAACAATATATAAATTTCAGGTGTGCATCATTATATTTCAACTTCTGTATACACTACATCGTGCACATAATCAAAAGTCTAGTTGTCATCCGTCACTGTACACATGTGCCTTTTTATCCCTTTTGCCTTCCTCCCACCTCCTTCCTCTCTGGAAACCACCAATCTGTTCTCTGTCTCCAAGTGTTTATCTTCCACATCTGAGTGAAATCACACAGTATTTGTCTTTCTCCATCTGTAAGTCTTAACTCTTGAATGAACTGACTGTTTAATCTTGGGCAAATTATTTCCCTTCTCTGTGCCTCAGTTTCCTCTTCTGTAAGATGAGGAGTTGGATTCGATGGTTTTCCAGGTGCACTAGGGCTCTGATCCAAGGATGAAAATGAAAGTGAGTCTGGAGTCTATAGCAGTAAAATCCCAGGAAGGCAAGAGTTGTACAAAATCCCAAAGCCCAGAACAGGTTTGCAACCCTTAACTGAAAGCAGTCAGGGCTGCTTTAACTTCAACAGTGGGGAAAGAGCCCTGGGATCTGATTTAAGAATGTGAGTCCTTTGAGAAATTATTTAATACAGAGTCGTAGGATTTGGTGGAGTGAGAGAGGTAAAGGATAGAGCACCTTTGCAAAACAGAGCAAAGCAGCATCCAAACCCCTTCCCTATTTTTTCCCTATACCGCAGGTGGGAGCGAAGACAGGATCCTGCTGCCACCTTGTGGCATACTGGGCAGCTTAGAAAGAAAGGTTTACTGAATCTGGATTCCCCAGTCTAAATCCCTTTCAAGAAACCACATCCTTGTCCTTCCTTACAATTACACAGAGCTTGATAATTCACAAAACATTTCCAACCCAATTATCTTATTTCATTTTCCCAGCAACTAGGTGGAGTGGCAGGAAGGAGGTACAATTCCATTTTACTATGGGAGAAAGCAAAACTCAGACAGTGTGACTGACCTAAGGCACACAGTTAGTAACTGGCAGTCAGGACTTGAACCCACACCTCCAGACTCTAAGTCAGGTGACTCATTCACTCTGCTATGTAGGTGTCAGGATGAAAAAGGTTTAGGTGTGCTCTAGGCCTAGGAATTTGAGAAAGGAAGCCTTAGGAAGAGGAAAGTTCAATTTCTTCTGCAGACACAACTGGCCACAGGCCACAATCAGGCTATATGTCTATAGAAAAAGCCATCCAAATAAGCCTGGACTCCTGCTTTCCTTCCTGGTTTGCACATTCTTGGTTAACATCTCTAGGCCTCTCCAGCTGCTCTCCCTCCCTCTGCCCCCAACCCCAGCCTACCCATCGAGGCTGGAGACTCATTTATAGCTAAATGCCGAACACCAAATGGATCCCAGGCAAGGAAGCCACAACAACCAGATAGCAAGAACGAGTGGGAGCTCTGCTCTGTCCCTGGGTTAGGGTTCATAATATTTGTAGCTCAGCCTAAATTTCCTTATAAGTTTTGGTGGGAAGCCAAACTGGCTCGTCTCATAATGATGTCGTGCTCACTAAAACCCAAGGGACAATGCTGAGGTTATATGAATGCCAACTGGCATACAGGAAAGGCCTAACGTTAATCTGAGAGTTTTCAGTTTCTCCAAGGCAACCACAACTTCTTTGACATAGAATTGCAAAGCCCAGTACCTAAACTTTCCACTACCACAGGTATTCTTTTAGATTCATTCATTCATTCATTCATTCATTCATCTAAGTGAGTAGAGCCCATTCACTAAATGAGTCAGGCACTGTGATAATCCCTTTGATTAGGACTTTGTTGTCTAGTGGTGAACAGAGGGAAATAAGGAAAGAACATAATTACAAGTGCATGTGAGATACAAATATTAAGTGCTTGGGGGTTAAGAGGGAAAAATAAGATTCCTTCTGGCTTGGGGATTAGGAGATTGCGGACAAGAAGCGGATAAAGAACAATTTCACAGATACATAACACATAAAACCGTTCCCTGCCTTCTCTCTTATTACTACTTTGCTCTCACCCTACCATATTTGGAACATAAGTTTCCTTCAGTAATTTAAGGATTAAGAGTTTAGGCTTTGGAATCAGATAGATCTTGGGTCTAATCTCAGCTCTGACACATTAGACAACCTTGGGCAAGTTATAGAACTTCCCCAAGCCTCAGTTTCCTAATCTATAAAGTAGAGATTATAGTAATACTCATTTTTAAAGGTTTTTGTGAGAGTCAAGTAATAGAATGCATGCAAAACACGTAGCTTTGTGCCTGACACACAGTAAAGACTTACTGTATAGCAAATAACATTTATTTATCTCTGTGCCTTTGATCATGTTGTTTTCTTTGCCTGACATTCTCACCACCTTCTCAAACTGTTTTACCCCTATTTCTCCTTTAGAGCCATCACGAAAGTCTTTTATTGAGTGCCCCAGGTCCTGCTAGCTGTTCCTCACTAAGTGCTCAGAGCCCTGGTCCACACCTCCTTTACAGTTTTAGCTGATATCAACTTGTATCTGTTTGTAAGTCTGCCTTTCAGGTTTGTGAGGCTCCACAGGGCAGGAGGTAGGTCTTACTCATTCTGCCCAGCACCTATCACAGGAAATGACTCATGGTACTACTGGAGAGATCATTGTTGAATAAATAAGATTGTATTTGAGGTGGACCTTAAATAAATAGAAATTAAAGCATAGCTCTGGACCACCTTTTAAATATGAACATTAACCTATTAATGTACATTAATAGCATTGGAACCCACTAGAATTGATTATCAAGGATTAGCCTTTAAGATGGGCTGACAGGACCAAAGTGGGTCGAAATATCATTAGAAGAGGGTGGCAGTGGATGCATGGATGAATGAAAGGAGCCTGGAGCCCCGGTGGTAGCTCAGGAAACAGGTGCAAGACTCCCTTGCATAGTGAGGGACACTTTGGGGGTATCCAGTGGAGGAAGGAAAGGAGTCACTTTAAGAGTGGATAAGAGGGGGCTGGCCCCGTGGCTGAGTGGTTAAGTTCGCGCCCTCCGCTTCAACGGCCCAGGGATTCGTGAGTTCGAATCCTGGGCGCAGACATGGCACCACTCATCAAGCCATGCTGAGGCAGCATCCTACATGCCACAACTAGAAGGACCCACAACAAAAAATACACAACTATGTACCAGGGGGCTTTGGGAGAAAAAAGAAAAATAAAATCTTTAAAAAAAATAAATTAAAAAAAAAGAGTGGATAAGAGATTCAAGGATGGAAAAAAGAGGAAGACAAAAGACAAACATCACAATTTTTCCAGGATAATCCTAAGGGGAAGGCAGCACAATACATCATGTAGAAGGTCACCATGTAGTCTTAAAGGGTTAGTCTACAGATTATAGTTTTCTGCCTGCTCATCATGAAACCACTCTCTTTATCTTCAGAGAAGCAATCTTGTCTTTCATTACAACAGAAAAAGACGTCTCCAGGTCCTCTTTAGGTGCTTAGAAATTTTTCAGCCATTATTTCTTCAAATATTTTTCTGGTGTTTCTGCCCTTCTCCAACTCTAATTACATATATGTTAGACCATTTGATATTATCCCACAGCTCCTGGATGCTCTGTTCATTTTTTTTCCAGTCTTTTTTCTCTGTGCTTTATTCTGGACCGTTTCTACTGTTACGTCTTCTAGTGTCTAATCTTCTCTACTGCGTCTCATCTGCCGCTCATCCCATCCAATGCACTTTTTGTTTCAAATATTGTATTTTTCATCTCTAGATTTGGGTCTTTTTTTTAAATCTTCCATTTTATCTCCTTCTTATACTCATGTTTTCCTCTACCTCTTGAACAAATGAAGCATATTTATAATAGTTGTATCAATATCTTTGTCTACTAATTCTGTGATCTCTCATTTATAGATTCTGTTTCTATTAATTGAATTTTCTCCATGTCATGATTGTATGATCCTGTTTCTTTGCATGTCCAGTAATTTTTCAGACATGTCATTTCCCTTCCTTTAGAGATCACAGCCCATGATGCCTGTTGTCCAATGTCTGAAAACTGTTGTTTTATATATCTTGTTGCGTTTTTAGTTACTTAAAGTGTGAGGGAAAATTGTCCTCCTGATACTTCATCATGGCTGGAAATGGAAGATCTTGCAACCCCAAATAAATGAATGTTTCTAGGCATTAAGCATCAATGATTGCTAACATCACAAAAAGAGAAATAACGAGACACTGTGTACATCCTGATGACACCACGTCATGTATGAAGTTGTCTTGCAAAAAAAGCATATATCAAACCTGAATCTGATCAAGCCTGCAGATTCAACTACCAATTTACAGGGAATACAGAAGACAGAGGACATCTTAAACTACACCACAGGGATGCAATCAACAAAATCAAAATTGCAGGAAACTCTATAGGACAAACAACTAGTTTTTTCAACAATTTAAATTATAAGAAAGTTTAAAATGTGGATGGAAAGCTATCGATTAAGAGATTTAAAAGATATATCAATCTATTGTCATGTGTGGACATTATCTGGATCCTGATTCAAGTAAACAAACTGTAAGAAAAAATTATGACACTTATGAAACTATTGGAAGTTTGAACTCAGACTAGAGAGCTGATGATATTAAGGAATCATCATTTTTAGGTGTGATAATGGTATTATGATTATATTTTGTAGAAGATTCATCTTTTAGAGAAACATTCTGTTATATTTATAGATGAAATAATATGATGTTTAGTATTTGCTTCCAGTTAATATGTCAGTAGCAGGTGGGTGGAGTATAGATGAAATAAGATTGGTTATGAATAGGTAATTACAGAAGCTGAGTGATGTACATGTTTGAAATTTTCTATTATCAAAGAATTTTAATTTTTTTTTAAGAGCCACAAAATTGAGATATAGGTTTTAAATCTGGCTTTGACATCATTCTGCTTTGTACCTGTGAACCAATCACTTCCCTCCAGGCTTCAGCTTTCTCTATAAAATATGACATATAAAACTCATTCCAATACACTTTCCATTATCTCCCCTTATGAGCTATGTGACATGGGAAAGTTACCTAATCTTTTTAAGCCTCAGTTTCCTTATCTGTAAAAGATGATGAAAATAGTAGCTGATTTTTAGGACTACTTTGTGGGTTAAATTAGGTATTGTACGTTAAAGCCCTCACCATAGTGCCTGGCACAAACTAAGCACTCGATAAATATTATCTATCATTGTTGTTATTATCTCTTGCTACATCTAAGAAATACCAACAGATGAATTCTGAACATTTTTTTAAATGAAAGAACTCTATAGTTTATTATTTCCTTATCCCTTCCTTCTCCATATCTCCTTTCCTTAGGACAAAGGCAGGGAAAATCTGAAACTTCCCCTCTAAAATTCTATGGAACAATGTGCCCAACAGCACAAGCCAGGAGAGAAACAGCTTGGCTCTCCTTCCCAGTGGGAGTCATTGCTGTGGGTCTGGAAAAACGGAGGCGCCACTTTCATCATTTTCAGAATATAGTATGCAGCTGTTCTTCTGGTATGCCACACATCCTGAGGTTGGTCCCAAGGGCTAAAAACAGAGCTCAGGCGATCGGTCCAGTGCCGCCAAGATCATTCTTTTCCAAGGTGGCCCCATTTCAAATAAAATGGGCACTTTGTATGTACCCCTCTTCTAAACAAGAGTTGGTCTTCCCCACCAGGCTGCGAGCTGCTTGAGGGCAAGGACCTTGTCTAATCTATCTTTATAGTTTATGCCCTTAGCAAAGCACCTGGGACAGAGCAGGTACTCAAGAAATATTTGTTGAGTGAAAGAATTAATTGTTGGGGCTGGCCCCGTGGCTGAGCGGTTAAGTTTGTGCCCTCCGCTTTGGTGGCCCAGGGTTTCACCAGTTTGGATCCTGGGCATGGACATGGCACCGCTCATCAGGCCGCTCTGAGACAGCGTCCCACATAGCACCAGAAGGACCCACAACTAGAATATACAACTATGTACTGAGGGAGCTTTGGGGAGAAGAAGAAAAAAAGAAAATTGGCAACACGTGTTAGCTCAGGTGCCAACCTTAAAAAGAAATACAATTAATTGTTTATTGTTTTGTTTTATTTGGAGTGGGGCAGGAATGGGAAAGGAACATTAATAGGCATACAAAGAACTGATTGTTGAAGGAATCTTTCTAACAGTTTTCATCAGAGAGTACAAACTTGTTCACAACTTCCAATTCACTTCTTCTCCTTATTTCCCACTACTCATCTTTTAATAACTCTCTTCCATTCCTATGAGTGACTTACGGTTCCCCAAATACACCCTTTTTTTTTTAAGATTTTATTTTTTTCCTTTTCTCCCCAAAGCCCCCAGTACGTAGCTGTATATTCTTCGTTGTGGGTCGTTCTAGTTGTGGCATGTGGAACGCTGCCCCAGCTTGGCCCGATGAGCAGTGCCATGTCCGCTCCCAGGATTACGAACCAATGAAACACTGGGCCGCCTGCAGCAGAGCACGTGAACTTAAGCACTCAGCCACGGGGCCAGCTCCCAAATACACCCGTGAATATTCTTCCTTCTGAGCCCGTGGCCCATGTTCACACCATTCCCTCCACCAATTTGTCTCCCACTCTCTCTCTTTCTCTTTCTCTCTCTCTCTCTCTCTCTCAGAAGAGAACTCTTTCACTCTTAATATGTACATCCCTCAAGACTTGGCTCCAGTACCTCCTCTTCCATGAAACTTTTCTCAACCACTATAGCTGAAAGGAGTACTCTCTTGATTTCCTATAACACTTTAGAGTTAGCTTGAGGCATTCATAATATCCTATCACATGCTGTCGTTAGTTGTATAGCTTTCATAACATTTACAAGACTGAGGGCAAGGGTCATCTTTGGATTTCTTAAGCATCCAGCATAGTGTTTTGTACACACCAGGCATCTGATAGTGTTTAATGCATTATTGGCAAAACTTTGCAGAATAAGAAATATAATCATTCAACCCAATCTAAGGTATAAAACAAGTGAGCCTTAAAAAGTGTGTTTCATCCATAAAATCTTTTTCCTTAAAAAGTGAACACATTGTTTTGGAAGTTTTCCTACCTTATTATTATCTGCTTTATTAGGCAATATCCTCTATTTCTAGAAACCTGAGGAAAAACTATCATGAGTCCTTTATATTATTTTAGTCAAGTAAATTTAAAAGAAAAATTCACATTAAAAATAATAATTTCACATTTTCTTCAAATTCCGAGATAAGACAGCCCAGGGTATTAAAGAACCAAGATAGGGAATCACTAGACAGTTGTATAACCTTGGCCAAGTCCTTGGTTTTTCCAACTATTGTCCCCAAACTACTTCTCAGCATAGTTATAGGGTACAAAGGAGAGGAAAGCATTGAGAAACTATAAAATATTAAATAACTTTAGGATATTATTCTTCTCAAAGGTAAGGACCAGGATAGAAGTAAATCTCATTTCTTGAAATTAAGGGTGAGCTGAGGCTTCCTTGTTACTTGTTACAAGTTACTTGTTACTTATAATTGGTTTATTTTCTCTCCCAGATGATATACTCTTTGACTGCCATCAGATATTTACCACTTTGTTGCCCTTCCTCTCTTTTCATTCCTTCTAAACTAAAGATTAAGATGTATAAACCAATGACATCCCCCACCACACCTATTCCAGCAAGCACGTTCATTGTGGCCTCATCAGTGCCATTTCTTAAATTTATCATATTTTATTGCTGGAGCACACTTAGATCATTTAGTCCAACTTTCCCATTTTACACATGAGGAGCCCAAAGTCTAGACAGAGTATACTATTTGTTCAAGGTCACCCAGCTAGTGTCAGACCCCATAGTAGAATCTTGTGTTCCTAACTCCCAGTTCTCAACAATACATCCCACAAAAGCCTGGGCACACAGATGGCCATTAATAAATATTTTCTTGAACTGAAATGAATTTAATTGCCTATTCTTTGTTTGACGAAACAAGTTAGCCGCTACCTGGTAGAATGTAGAAGGAAGAGGTGAAAGTGCTGTTCTGAATATTATGGTTAAAAGGCAATTTGGTATACACTCTGGGGCAGACTGACTGAGTTCTGATTTGGACTCCACCACTGTCCATCTGTATGACCTTGGGAAAATCATTTTACATTTCTTAGCCTCAGCTGCCCCATTTTTAAAATGAAGGTAATCACAGAAACTACCTCAAAGGGTTGTTTATTCACTGAATAACATTTGCTGAATACCTGCTATGTGGCGGGTACTGTGTTAGATGCTGAGGATACAACAGTGGACAAGAAAAACAAGATCTGACCCTAGCAGTTAATGTTCTACTAGGATTAAAGGGTATAATCTACATAAAATGCCTCGTGGAGCCTGGCACCTAATAAATGTTGAATAAAAGTTAGTTGTTGTTACCATTATTATTTAAAATGTACTCTTTATCCATATTTAAAAGGCAAATCAGCAAATAAACCTCACAAAGAGACAGCTCCAAGCAAGATTTTAGGGCATAAAACAGCTCACACAGCAGCATTTCATGAGGAAAGATATTATCACCATGGCAACATTTTCCTGAATTCCTGAAGAGCACTTGCTTGACACTCTGGAGGGTTCAGGCATGGTCTGCAAAAACACCCTGTATAGAGAGTCATGTAGTGGGTGGAGAAAATCCTCTCCAGTTTATGTCCAAAAAAGATAACTCTCTCTACAGAATCATTTAATAAAACTTAATGTATAAAATCTTAAATTGAGAAACATAAATTATGGGATAATTACCTGTATTACAGTGAGAGTCATCAAAGATTTCTTTTCAATACCAACCTCCCTAGCATATTCAAAACATGATGTACTGTTCAAAATTCCCCATGATTAACCAGCACATGAAAAGATACTCAACATCCTTAGACAATTAGGGAAATGCAAATCAAAACCACAGTGAGGTACCACTTCACACCCACTAGGGTGGCTATACTTTTTAAAATGGAAAATAACAAGGTCTAGCGAGGATGTGGAAAAATTGGAACCCTTACACTGCTGATGGGAATGTAAAATAGTTCAATCTCTGTGGAAAACAGTTGGTGGTTCCTCAAAAAGTTGCACATAGAATTACCATATGATGCTGCAATTCCACTTATAGATATATACCCTAAAGAACTGAAAACAGGTACTTAAACAAGTAGATGCACATGCATGTTCATAGCAACACTATTCACAATGGCCAAAAGGTAGAAACAGCCCAAATGTCAATGGATAACCAAATTGTGGTATATAAATACAATGGAATATTACTCAGCCATAAAAAAGAATGGATTACTGATATATGATACAACATGGATAGATCTCCAAAATATTGTGCTAAGTGAAAGAAGCCAGATACAAAATGTCACATATTGTATGATTACATTTATATGAAATATCCAGAATAGATAAATCCACAGACAAAGAATGCAGATTGTGGTTGCTAGGGGTTATGGGGAAGAAGGAATAGGAAGGAACTGCTTAACAGATAAGGGGTTTTACTTTGAAGTGACGAAAATATTTTGGAACTGGATAGAAGTGTGGTTGTACAACATTGTGAATGTACTAAATGCCACTAAATTGTTCATTTCATAATGGTCAGTTTTATAACAAATATTCTAAAAAAAAAGAGAGAGATGTTATCCACATGGCCTATAAACATATAAAAATGTGAGAAAAAAATTACAAGTGATTGCTTGGCTATCTCAGAAACCCATATAAACAGGGCCTATAATCTATTCACGGGGAAGGAAGGAACAGAGAGCTCTTACTAAAATCCTTGTTTCTTCCTGTTAAAGGATCATTTTTAAGGTGCAATTATGATTGTCACACAAATATAAAATGAGCAAAGGTTTTATTAAACTCATTAATTAAAGAGAGAACCAGTAAGATGTTAAAAACTGGTTCAAAAAGTAAACAGAAATACTGAGATAAATGTGTTAATAAATGCAAAACTAGCTTCCTGTGTGTGGTGGTGGCGGTCTATTGCACCTCCACAAGATAAAATTTGCATTACCCTCAGTTTCACACAATTTTACAGAGTTTAAAATAATTCAAAGACAATGAAAGGTACAGATCATTAGAGAATCAGATAACTTGGAAGGATACACTAGTCAATGTCTAGCATTCTAAAGGATACCCAGTAAGTTTTTTTTCAAATTTCACAGTTTTTTTCTGGCATTCAAGGTAATTCACCACCTTGGCAAATGGCTTCTCTGCTTTGGACTTCAGATCCTTCTATGCTTAAAAAAAAATTTTAAGGAGGAATTAACTTGGATGACCTGAAGCTTGCCTTGATCTTTGACAGCCTGGTAAAAACCAGCTTCCAGGGACCAGATGTCGAGTCAGGTTCTTACAGGTACAGAGCCCATTAAGCCATCAGTACTCATGATCACAGCACATAAATTACTTCTCTTCTGATGGAACATGCCATCCCTTGATGAGGGAGACTATATTTCTAATGAATCATTCCAGACAATTTGCCTTTTTGCACTACTACTGGAAATAGGATTACACTGAATTCTCCCAGCTCCTGTCATGACTAACAAGCATCACTGGTAAACAACTGACTGAAACTAGAGAGAGTAGTCTGGAGCTATGAAACAAAATAAAATAAAGAGGTGAGCCTGAGTGAGATGCTCAAAAAAATACTGGCTGAGTTGAATGGCTTTTAAAATTTTTATACTGTGTGTGGCGCTGTAATCAACTGCACTTAGTTTACTGTATTACAGTAATTCTGCTTTACTTACTTAGAGATTATTACTTAGGGAAACTGATTCCTGAGGATCACACTTAGGCTACACTTAGTTTACTATAAATGTCATATGACATTCATGTTTCTTCCTTTCATTAGTACTCTCCCACTGCTCAGTGCTGGGCACACAGTAGGTCCTCAATCAAAACTAACTGTTTAATCATATAATTTATTACAGAGAGGGGAAATCTATACTTATCACAGAGATTTTCAGCTTATTCATGATTCAAGAAGTTTCTCTATTTATTGGACCTAAATTCTTTTTACTGTATTTTAAGTGTCTTGATCAATCCAACACAATCAAAAGCACATCCACCAACAGTGTGTAAAACAAAAGTCTTAAGATTCCAAGAAAAAATGTCCTGTTCCACATACCTCTCCATAAAGATCTACAGCCCTGCATAGATCCTCCACCGAAGTCAATGCTAAGATTAATATTAGATTTCTGAAATCAGTAAAATTGTAATCCTGACCCAAGCAACTGGATTGAGAGGAAGGGTGGCTACAATTTCCTCAAAATGCCCAAACCAAAATTCTTTACATTCCAGCTAAAAACGCTTTGCTCACCATGAGACTTCAGTTTGTGTCCTGCCTTCTATCTCCTCGTTTTCATTTAGATTTGACGTATAATTATTAGTGGTTAACTCAGGGTCACATTTTTTTTTTGCCCTTCTGTTTGGAGGATACACAATCCCCAAGTGTGGTTAATTGAAAGCTGGGGCTGCACCAAATAGGGCAGAATAGGGAGACCCTTCCTCATCCCTTGCAGTTGATACCCTAGCCTTTGTGCACACAGCTGTCACTCCAGCATATGCCCCTCCTTGCCAGAGAGCAGGGATCTACCTCAAACAAGCCCGGCCTTGAGGGGCTCTTTCTGTGAGGACAACAAGGAGGAGAAAAGCAGACAGACAACGTGGAGGCTGTGAGTACCTTTGAAACCAAGGCTGCTGGTTGGCTGGGTTTTCTCATATCATAGTGATACTACAGATGAGGAGAATCAAATGTTTCTAATTCCTTGGGGGCAGAACAGAGAATACAATCCTGATGCTTTTAATTTACAGGAAGTCAGTACAGCGGTTTACCACTTCTGCTCTTGGGACCAAGTACATTCACTCACTCACTCAGACGCTCATCAATAAATACTTACCTAATGTCTATTATTAAGGCACTAATGCAGGAGGGAAATCAAAGATATACTGGAACTCAACATTTCCTGGCTCCAAACATCTGGAGCTGCTAAAGTGTCCGCACTTCCCAGTGCTCCTCTCTTTGGTCAGACAGACCTTCTGAGTGCCAAGCTGGGCATGGGAGACGGGAGTGAGGGCAGTCCTTTCACTCTCTTCAATGTCATCAGGGCCCTTGACTCGGCACTGGGGAAGCCAGGTAGAATTTGAAGAAAGATCTGCAGAAGTCCTGCTGGTGGTTTTGACTGGAAACGACAACCAGCAGGGAAAGATGGAGAATAGTTGTACTGATATAGCCAGAAGGAAAGGAAGAATGTCGTGTGAAAAAAAGAGAAGAGTACTAAAAGGAGAACAATGAACAGCTGATTTCTACCAAGCAGGGAAGTGGGATTTTGACTCACATTTTAGAGCTCAGCCTGGAAGGTCTAGAGCCGATATCTACCTGGGAAGGATCCCTAGAGGAGGAGACTGGACTAAAAAGTCTGTTTTGTACCTTAAGCTAAATGCAGGAGAGTGGATGGAGACAGCATAAACACTACTGAATACGTACTTGATCTTTCCTTCCATCCCATAGATTCAGTCAAAAACCTAAGGAAACCCAAGGAATTTGTTTTTGTGTACTGGGTCTATGGCTGGTCTTTTTTCTCTTTCTTTTCTACCCTATTTTCCAAGTTTTCTATAATAAGAATGAATTTTTTTACTAGAAACGTTTAAATAAATCATTTTACAAAAACAGAACAAACCTCCAGACTTGGAGAGAGGGCCCTGGGTCGGACTGGACAGGGCTGAGTGGACCAAGAAGTCCCAGAAGTCCCAGGGATCTTAATACTAATAGCTGCCAAGGTCTGAATCTGTTGGCTTTTCTGAGTCTAGCCCCAACAAGGGGATCATAACATCTGCCTTCCTAACGTGCTTGTTCTGAAGACTACAAGATTAATGTGTGAAAGCATATGTATCAAGCACTTAACCAGTGTGAGATAGTATTATTCCAGTTAAAGGCAACTTCCTATAAAACTAAAAGAGAGTAGGGATAGATGTAAAGAAGGTACGGATTTACATGATTTCTCCTCTACTTTAGTTCAAATGAGATCCATAGAGTAATTCCAACAGGCAAAGGCTCTCTGCTCAGGACATCTGAAGCAACAATGGAAACAAATTTAGCAATAAGAATCCTTACTCCACATCAGGTGACTTGGAGCTTTGTGAAATCTTAGTTCCTAGAATTGAGTTCCTCAGAGATCTTCCCACCTTTCTGACCCCTTTGGGAAAACACTGAAACCCAACTGACATGGAAGTGACCTAGCAAAGGTATATTTGAAACTAGAAGAGATCAAATGATTTCCCCTAAGATTGGTCCTGAGTTTGGTTTCAAGTTCTCACCTTGATGTATTTAGCTATCTCCTAGAGGATTTGGAGAAACTAATTAAGTCTGACAAGAAGCAAACAGTAAGAATATCAGGACAGGCCTATGGACTTTTACTGATGCTAGTTCATGGCCAAATCTGTTTCTCATTCTGGCTCCTGTTTGCACAGTGCATTAGAACAGATGATGTCAACACCAGCCGAGAAGACAAGTTATCTCAATACTCAACTCCTGGCAGGAGAGTTTGTGCCCTGATTTATTTTTAGTGCTTTTCTACCTTAGTAATCTAGTCAGCTGAAGAAAAGCCAGCAACCTGACTGTTCTCTGAACTCACTACCCTTATTTATCCCTTAGCAATTATCAAGACATTTAGTCACTTGGGGGAGAATCTACTAGGAGTTTGGGGTCCCATCATTTGCAAACTTTCAGAGGCCACAAAGGATTACTATCCCAACCCAAGTGGAAGTGTGGGCCTCAGTATTTCATTGGTAGCAAGCTTTTACTCAAGGGAGAAAGGCAAAGAAAGTGAGTTGCTAACAAAACAAGTATGTATGGCCTATCATTTTTATCAGCAGGGTGGAGGATGGGGTGAAAGTCAAGAATTCTGCTTTTCCTTTCATGAAATGCTAGACCTTAAATGAGGGCACACATTCTGCTTATCTTACACATCAAATTGACTGTTGCTAGGAGCTCACAATGAATAGTGAGTGCCTTTTCACCAAGATGCAGCAAGTGAAATATCAAGAGATTAATCAGTCATTTCCACATTTTTGTATTTGGATTTAACCCCAAATATTTAATTTTACTTCAATCTCATACAGCTTGTGAGGACAGATTTATCCAACACCAGCTGTCCTCATATTTAAAAGCTGCACCACAAAGATAAAATTAGAATCAAGTGAGGATCATATTCCTCAGCAGGAATTCTGCTCTATGTCCCACTGATGCCCTGAGCCACAACTGACAAACTAAATACCAGGATTATTGTTGTTTTTCTTGGACATTTCCTAAGCAGCCACAGTGTGGTAGAAACTGTAGATCACAAAAGAAGGCCTGAGGCCCTAAGCTCAGAATTATACCCATGGGTAGAAAATTATTTCCAAGGTTGTTTCTCACCAAAGTGGGAGGAAGCATGTACTGTTTTGACAGAGCAGGGAATGAGTGAAGTCAACCAGCACTACCCCTCTCCCCTACTTTTTTGGAGCTTTCCACTTCAGGAATTTTCCAAACTTGTATGAGGCTCAAATTAGACTGAAGTCTGGGTAAGGTACAACTGTTCATTAAATCAAACAGGAAAGACCAAATGTCATCATCTTGGTGTTAGATATCTTGTGTGAGAATGTATTGCGTAAAAAAAAAAATAGGAATGAAGAGTAATCTCAAGATTCTAAAATATTATTTGTTAAATAATCACCTTGAATGAAGTCTAATTGTAAAAGTGTAGCTGTAAAGATACATTGTTAATGTTCTAAATTCAGTTTGGAAGATCATATTTCTCAACAGTTATTTTATAAGAGGAGGAAGCAAAAGCGGCCAATAAAAACATGAAAGATGCACAACCTCACTTATGGTTAAAGAAATGCAAGACTACAAAACAATGAGATAGGGGCCGGCCCTGTGGCGGAGTGGTTAAGTTCACGTGCTCCACTTTGGCGGCTCATGGTTTCACTTGCTCAGATCCTGGGTGCAGGCATGGCACCACTCATCAGTCCATGTTGAGGCGGCGTCCCACATGCGACAACTAGAAGGACTCACAACTAAAACTATATACAACTATGTACTGGGGCGATTTGGGGAGAAAAAGAAAAAAAAAAACAATAAGATATCATATTATGAGGATTGTGAGGAAGCTATTCTCAAATAACTATTGAGAAGGTACCATTTTAGAAAAGAGCAATTTGGATGTTACTATTAAAATTTTAAATGCATGTGCTTTATTCCCCTATAATTCCACTCCTGTAGATACACTTACAAAAGCATGCAAAGGTGAATTTACAAAGATGCTCACTTAAGTATTGTTTTTAATAGCCCACATATTCTTCAACAGGGAACTGACTAAGGAAACTATTAAAAACCATACGAAAAATACTATGTAGGAATTTAGAAGAATTAGATTTTTATGTGCTGTTATCAAATGGTGACCCAGATATATTAAGTGGAAAAGCAAGCTGTAGAATAGTCTGTATTGTATTATCCCACTTATGAAAAATAAAATAAAATTATATACATAGCTCTATGCATGTACAGTGGAAATTGGAGTAGAAATTGTAGAAATTTGTAGAAACTAGAGACTGGAAAGGGTCAACTTTTACTTTTCACTTTAAATCTTCTGTACTCTCTGAATTTTTAGACTTTTTGCCCTAAGCACCTACTACTTTTATTTTTTAAAATCTTTTGGGGGCTGACCCTGTAGCCTAGTGGTTAAATTTGGCATGCTCTGCTTCAGCAGCCCAGGTTCACGGTTTCAGATCCTGGGCAAGGACCTACACCACTCATCAGCCATGCTGTGGCAGTGACCCACATATAAAATAGAGGAAGACTGGTGCAGATGTTAGCTTAGGGGTAATTTTCCTCAGCAAAAAAAAAAAAGAAAGAAAGAAAATCTTTTGGCACTCAAAAGTTTGTTTCAAATTTCTGGAAAATTTATTTGCATGGAATATCCCAAGTCTCTGAAAGTACCTTATGAATCAAAAGAATTACATTATACTCAGAGTAGTTTTAGCACTGACTGTATTTTACTGGATTCTAATTCTCGGAAAATTAGTAATTCCTGTAGTTCAGTAGAATTGACCAGAATTTCATTCAGTTACTAGGACAGATAACAAAGAGGAAAATATTTTTATATATCACTTTTATTTTGAAAATAGATTTGACCTTCCAGAATATATTTCTTCATACATTGGTGTCATTTCAATGATTAGAAAAGATTTAATGTCATATGATCTAATGTCAAGAGAATACTAAGTATGACAGTACTCTTAGGACATTAAATTCCTCCAAGACATTGAAAAATGGACCTCTGATCTCAGGTTCAAGAATCCAGGGGCCGGTCCGATTGCGCAGCAGTTAAGTTCACACGTTCTGCTTCTTGGCGACCCAGGGTGCACCAGTTCGGATCCTGGGTGCAGACATGGCACTACTTGGCAAAAGCCATGCTGTGTTAGGCGTCCCACGTATAAAGTAGAGGAAGATGGGCATGGATGTTACCTCAGGGCCAGTCTTCGTCAGCAAAAAGAGGAGGATTGGCAATAGTTAGCTCAGGGCTAACCTTCCTTAAAAAAAAAAAAAAAGAATCCAAGGCCATAACATTGAATAAATGGCAGGCAAGCATGTTCTGAGGTGGGTAAGCAGTCTGTAACTTCTTAAATGGAACAGAAATTTAGATAGTGGAGTGTTAGTGTATTTTGTCGGGGCTACTGACTTACCTGATCTCAACCAGCCTTAGGCTGGAGATAAGTAGTTAAGGATAACTACTTAAATTATCTGCATTTTTACATACTGCTCAGAAAAGCCCACCACAGGTGGAGACTAAGGTGGCAATTTTAATTTCCTTTTCTTACTTTTGGTAGGCCTTGTATACAGGATGGATTCTCCGTGATGTTACTTTGAATATGTAAGTGCGTAACTTTGACGTTTTTTTGCAAAAGGACCTCAGGTGCATAACACATGTAGTAAGTCATGCTTTGAATTAAGAAATAACATGCATGGCATCTTCTACTTTATTTTATTTACCGGTTCATTTCTTTATTTCTTTTAAAAAATAGAATGAATTCTGTGAACCAGTTATCAACCCAAGAACTGGAACAACACAAATAACTTACATTATCTATGTGCTCCTCCCCTATTTCTTCCCCCTGACTTCCCTCAATTGTACCACTATCCTGTATTTTGTGTTTATCATGTCGGTGCCTTTTAAATGGACTTATCGAGGGTATATTATTGTATCTTAAGTCACAATAGGAGAATTAAACAGAATGAATTGGTTCATTCATCCATTAACACTACAAAGAATTTGATGAAGGATTTAGATGGTATTATGCGTTAAGGAATCATTGCAGGTTCCTGTACTGGGTATAGAGTGACATGCTAGGACCTCTACTTAAGGGAGATTTATCTGTCTTGTATGAGACAGATGGGGCAGAAGTGCACCGTCCCAGAAGCGAGTGTAGGAACCAGGGACAGCCCTGAGATTAGCCTGACGTCCTCTCTCAGTTCTCCCTAAACCCCAGCTTCTCAATAACCTCCCTGAAAAGCTCCTGCTCTGCCATGTGTCTACTATCATGACCCTTCTATCTCCTGGCACCTCAAGCTGCCCCTTGCCTCCATGTGCTTGTCACTGTCACACTTCTCTCCCCTACTCTGTACTCAGCTTCTCAGTCTCTCACACAGTTCAACATTGCCAAGGTGACAATGAGCTAAATTAAACTGTGCTAAAAGAAGAAAGTTAGGGAGGAAAGACGTCCTGGTAACCTGTCCTAATGACCCTCTTCCCCGGCCCTTGTATAAGTCTTCAGTAAATTTCTTGAGAGAATTGAAGTGGGTGTCATTATATCATATTCTGTAGTGAGGGGTCTGGACCTAGTGAGGATTTATTATTTGTATCTCCCAAATATTTCTATTTACGGAACACACATTCAGTTCTGCTTCTGCCGAGGCCTCTGATGTGGGTCTTTGGGGCTTTGGCCCAAAGCTATTTCACATCCCCAAAATGAAATCAACACAATTATCACACATCTCTCTCACATTTTGCAAACAGCTTTTTACACACTGTCCAGTTCAATTTATCTGAATACCACATATATTTTCTTATCTAAGCAATAAACGTAAACCACTGTCAAAGTTAAGTTTCTAATCCAGTGTCCTGTGTATGAGAAGATTATTGGTGGACATCTCTGTTCATATCCTTATAAGGTCTCTTCTAAACCCAAAGGCTAGTTATAAAGTAGAACCTCAGGCTTTTCATTAAAACCCAGGTCCCCTTTCCTCCTCTTTCCCAAGAAGTACACAGGTCAAGGAAGTATTTTTCTTAAGGTTAAGGCTAAGAGCTCTCTGCTCTAGAGATGGACTGTGTGAATTTTATTCCTGGCTCCACTGCTTACTAGGTTTGTGACTTTGGGCAATTTGTGCAACCTCTCTAAGCTTATGTTTCCTTATTTGAAAATGAGAATAATACTATCTCTACATCTTGGGGTTTTTGTGAAGAATGAATGCGAAAATGCATAAAAAGTGGTTAGTACAGTGCCTGGCTGATAACCTTGTTTTACAGTTGTTAAAAATCAAGCTCAGAGAAGATTGTGTATGGTCTTTTTTTTTTTTTTTTTAATTTTCAAAGCCTGCTTAATGCTGCCAATTCTCCTGTCCAGGACTGTTCTAGTTACACAAGCTCTAGCACATGCCACTGTCCATGTGGTGGGAAACCTGACTCCCAGCTAAGGACAGTATGCGGTCTTAGCTGTCCTTGTGCACACACTATTCCTCTTGGCAATAATTCTATGTGTGTGTGTAGAGCAAACAAAAATGGAACAGCTTCTTTTAAAAATCGGGCATGATCTTACAAAAACTTGCACTTAAGCCAGTGGCATCAAAAGGGCAAACATCCTCTTTCTATTTTAGGTTAAATATCAAAGGAAATAAAAGTTTTGGGGTTAATTATCAGTCTCTTCTGAATTTACCAGGATGCGAAAGATATGAGAAGGAATCTAATCTCCACCACCTCCACGATGACTCGCCAACTGGCTTGTCTGCTTCAGAGTGCCACCACTGGAGAGGCTGTCATTTGGGTTAAAGTAATGGCTCTTCCTGTTTAAAGACAAATGGAGGGATGGAATGTATTCATGGAGAAATCCGTGTCTTTGTCTGAACCAGTCTATTGGAGGATTAGCATAAAACAACTGAGTCTTGATGTGGGCTTGAGGAAGTGATAGCTTTGGACAGCTAAGACTAAAGGAAGAAAACACTACAAAGTGTGTGAGGGAGACGGTTCCAGGGAGCGAACAGACAAAAGAGGAGGGGAGAGTCTGCAAAATACAAAGTTTGTCAATTTGGCAGTTTTGCCAAAAGTTGGATTGAAAGTTGTTGATTGCTTCCAAGACAGTAAGGCTCTCAGCTCCAGGCAACTTTTCTCCTGACAGCTCTCATCAGCACAATCACTGCAGGTGCAGAAGAATGAGACCACAAGTATTGTAGCTTATTTCTCCTGGAGTCTAGGCTTCTGTCGCCACTGCTCCTTTGCCCCAGGGCTGGCTCAATTTCAATATTTCATCCTCAAATACTTAAAAAAAATTCCTAAACCCCATCTTTAGGTAAATTCAAAAGTTCTCTAACAAAACAAAGTAAAAAGAAGCTTGCCACATAATTTATGCCAAACATTTGTTTATCTTAGTATTTGAGCACTAAGACCTGAGTTTTTTATAGAAGACTCCCACAAATTGGGTCTTTTAAAACTACTTCCTGTACTGCCATAACTGAGGGTCCAAGAAACCACAAAAAAACAAAGTAGGGGAAATTTTTCTTTAAAAGAGAGAGATGATTCTTGGAACACTTGCTCTTAGAGCTCTAAACCTCCATGTGAGAAAGCCCAGCTATCCTTTGATCACCATGCTTTGAAAAGTCCAAGCCACATGGAGAGGTCCTGGAGGATGAGACGCCATGTAGGGGCAGGTGCAGAGGGAGAGAAAGACCAAGTAGTGCCAAGGTGCCATCATGCGAGTGAAGAAACCATCTTGGAAAAATGTACTCTCTAGCCCCAGCTGCTCGAGCCGACACTACATGGATCAGAGATGAACTTGTCCAGCTAACTCTTCTCCAGTTCCTGATCTAAAACATCAAGCCACAAGAGAAAGACCATATGCTCCCAAAAGAGCCCCTCAGTGAACAAGAGTTTCAAGATATGTCCCAGTTGTTTCCAAGCCCACTAGGATCTCTGCATCAGGGGGAGGAAGTAGTGACACTTCTGACCCATGACCAGGCATCATACCCTTTGTTGGAGAAGCAGCCTGAGAAAGGCCGTGAGCAAAGCAGACCTTGACAACAGGAAAACAAGTACAGTAAAGATTGAGCCACGTAGATAACCAAATAGAAGTCTGTATGCTAGTTAGAGTGCAGTAGCTGTCTTTTAAAACAGCTTCATAGAAAAAGTGGTTTTACATCAAAACACAATTTAGCTATTGGAGGAACCATGAGCACTAGGACAGTGAAAATTTTACTCTAACATGGACAGACAGTATTGATAATCTCCTTGAAATTTGACAAAACACTAGGGAAGAGGCAAAACATTGTGTGATCAAGTAAAATCTCTAGTCACCTAGAAAACAATAGCTCACCCTTCACATTAGTTTAATGTGTTAAAAGTAAAAAGAGGTCATTTCTTTTTCTGAAATGCTGGAGAGACAACAAAAAGACAGAGACAGAGCCACACGTGAAGGCAGTCTGGTAAAGAATCAAGAGATGTGGAAAAATAAAAATCCACTGTTGCTAGAAAATGGTCTAGATAAACTGGGGAAGAAATGGTGAGGCATATTTTTAGAATTTCCTGAGTACTAAACTTCTTTACGAACTTTTCAAAACCATTATCAAAATACTCAGTTGATGTCAAATATCATCTTCTCTTCCAAAATCTTGAATATGGTCGCAGGTCAAATTCATTCATTTTTGCAGCAACTGACATCAGTGGACCACAAAGAGCAGGAGCTCTGGACTTGCTTCAAAAGTGATGGAAATCATTACACATACACACAATTCACAATTCCTGTTCTGACTTAACTCATGTACCTCTTTCTTCAATTATTTTTTCTCTTTCCTCTTGCTCTGTTAGGTAATAATATAAAATAAAAAGCGCATATCTTCTACAATATCTGTTGCTTTGTGGACACTTCAAATTAATTATCTTTCTGTGAATAAAAGTTACTTAGTATGGCATCTGTTATCAAATAGGAGATAAATATTTTAAATAAAGACTAAAATCATAAAATAGGCAAACAAAAGAAAATAAATCAGAACAATACAATAAACTTCTCAATCAAATCAAATAACTTAAGTAACATTTAAAAGGAATGCACTAAGTTTAGCTTATTGTGTGAATTTTCACTAATCATTTTACGGTGTGAATTTTCAGTAAGTACTCTCACTAATGTGACATTTTAAAACATTTGAAATATGATACATTGCTAAACTTGCATTATCTCACTTCTCTTTCCTCAATTTTTCCCTATTGTTGCTACTATCATATTCTTCTGTTGCTCACTTTTAAATGGATCTAACATTCTATTTTTCAGACCGCTGAGCCTACATTATATCCATGAAGCCAGTGTAACTCTGCAGACATCCTAGCTATTTAGGCAATGTTATAAGGGCATCATCATTGTTCATTTGTCTGATCTCTATGTATCTTGCCATCTTTCCAGGGTAAGATTGCCAAGGTCTTGGACTCTTCATTTGGTGGAGTCTAATTCTGTTCTCTTTACAAAGAGCTAGGGTTACACTCAGCAAAGGTTACCATTTACGTGAGACACGAAGCCTGCTAGCATAACTCATCACCAGAGTAAAACCTCTAGCTATTTTTTCTCTCAAGGACATCCCCAGTGCTACCTAAAATCAAGAAGGAACACTTCAGGACAGGTCACATATATGGCTCATACACACTCTGAATCCACATTCTCATTTTGATACTCTAGAGTGTGGTATTATTCCATAGCAATAGAGCAAAAGGGGTTTTTCTTTGGAAAATCTTTTCTATCCCCTAAAGGAAAATACATGAGAATCAAATGTAAAGACTACAGCAGCTTTAGCAAGAGAAGTCAATACTTAAGAGGGAGCTTCCTTTTAGAAATTATTTCTTTTCTCGAAAGGGGAGGCTAGTTCTCATGTCTGGTTTTGTTTTATCACTTACCTAAATAAGTTCTGAAAGATTTATTTTCATAAGTAAATAACATTTTAAACCGTTTTACTTCTAAAGCTCAGCTCATCTTTCAAACCTCTGCATTCCAGAGCAGCAGTCTAAGCCACAGCCCTAAGTGCTGACTGCTTTTGCTTTTAGCGCCAGTGTTCATCTTTCTTTCTCTTATCTTCTGATAGAATTTCATCTATTCTGGTAATTATGAAAATCAGAGATTTTTAAAGCGTGATCAGACCCTGAAATTTGAAAAATATTTTAAAAGAGAAAATAGATCTAGAAGAAATCTTAGGGACCATCTCACTTCTCACTTCTCATTAGATACGAGAAAACTGAGACCCCCAAAGGGTCTTGCCCAAGGTCAAATAACTGATTAATGACAGATCGAGAACCAAAATCCAGATTTTCTCAATCCTAAATTTGTGCTCTCTCTCCCACACTACCTGGCCTTTCTCTCTATTTTTATCCATATCTATACGATCTTTGGACATAGATTGCTTAACTCATGCTAACGAGTGGCATATCCCAAAGTAAAATTCAGGGCATCTTTTGGTTCCATTAGTTATCATTGTCTTCTTTCATTGGTTAGAAGATGAGGGACAGAAGATGGGAAGAACTGCCTGGCCTCGTCACTTCATGGATTAATGATAGCATGGGAACAATGATAGCATTGTTCATGCTTAGAACAGGAAGCATCTGGAATGTGAAGAGGCCAGTATGACCTTCCCTCTATAAGGATTGGATTTTCTTTTTTGTTGTTGTTCTCATAAGCCTGGGATATGGGACAGTTTCAAGGTGGGCAAAAACCTGAGGCCCATTCACCACAAAAACTATTCTGCTGATGTTTTCTAGCTTCTCCTTTGAGATGTGCCAAGGGGCTTAGAGGAAATTCTAGCCTCTTGAACCAACTGACCTTATATTTATTTATAAGACATGTTTCTTCCAAGTCATTCCACAAGTTTCATACACAATCTCTCACTTAATCCTTCTCTTCCCATGGAGGGAAGCATTTCATTTTTATCTTCCTGCCACAGCCAGAGTTTCCCTGCTGTTTATAAGGTTTCTCTCCAGGGTCTGATACTTAAATTTTAGAATCTCCAGAAGCCACAAACATTCTCAACTGAAGTCTCAGCCAATATTGGTCACAAAGCAAATTCATTCATTCAACTAATACTTATTTAGCATCTCCTATGTGCCTGCCACCCTCCTAGGCACTAGTGATACAAGAGTGAACAAAACAGACTAAGTCCCTGCCCTCATGGAGCTCACATACAAAGTAAAAGGACTGTTCCATTACCCAGTGAATTCAGAACCACAAATACACTCTATCTACACTACAGTGTCAACTACTCAGACCAATAGCTGCAGTTTTAAACTTATCTGATAATACAGACTCCATTTGCTAGAGGCTTACATGAATTGCACTAGAAGACAGGAGATTTGGATTCTAATCCTGACTCTTCTACCAACAGACTGCATGACCTTGAGAAAATAATATAACCTCTCTGATCCTTAGTTTTCTTCTCCAAAGATGTAAGATAAAATTTCCCACGTCTTCTCTTGGTCTGCAATTCTGTGATTGGTTAACTCCACCTAAGATGGCTGGTGTGGAATAAGGACTCACTGCCAAGGTCAAAAGAGGAGGAATCTTTCTATATCAATTGCTTTTATTTGTAGGATGGGGTGGAAGGAAACAGCACAAAGCAATGCACACCTCCTAGGACAACTATGAATAGCATCTCCCTAAGCAATAATCTAGAAAATCAATCAACTTCATGCCTACTTTGTGTTTGACACTGGGCTAGATACTTTGGGCATGGAAGACATATGAAAAGATCCCTAATCTTAAGGAGCTTCCAAATGAAAGTACATGGTAATAAATAATTAAAAACAAAAGTATATTATAGAGGTTGTAAATTCACAAGAGAAGAAAATCAAGGAGGGCTAGATTAGAATCCTCTGAGGAAAGGTGGAACATCACCTGGATCTACATATAACAACCAACATCACAATAATAATAGCAGCTAACATATATTGAGTGCTTGATATGCGGCACGTATGAATTACGTGGTTTTGTGGGCTATCTTGTTTAATTCTCAAAACAATCCTAGCGGGGCTGGCCCAGTGGCATAGTGGTTAAGTTCGCATGCTCCGCTTCAGCAATCCAGGGTTTGCAGGTTCAGATCTCGGGCGCAGACCTACACACCACTCATGAAGGCTGCTGTGGTGGTGTCCCACATACAAAATAGAGGAAGATTGGCACAGATGTTACCTCAGAAACAATATTCCTCATCAAAAAAAAAAAAAATCCCTAGAAATAAACAGTATTATTGCACTTGTTTTACAGATAGGGAACCTGAGGCTTAGAGGGAAGCCTAATATACCTAACAAATGGTGAATCCAGGCAATCTGATCCCAGAGCGTTCCACACCATTGCATGGTTATGGAATGCTTTCCTCACACATGAGATAAAAGGATAAGCATGGTATCTGGCATGCAGTTTAATGTTCCATAAATGTTACTGACTTCCCTTTTCTATTCATCCCCCGACTTTTCTCCCAAACCTCCATACCCAACTCACACACATACACACCTCATTTTTTCCAATTTCAACATTCTTTAAAGTTCAGTTGAAGCTCCACCCTGGGCAGGAAATTTTCCTAGATCAGTCAAGCTTCTGTCTCCTTTGAAATCATATCATTTACTTCTAACAGTCTATGGGGTAATCATGTGCTGTCTTGTGACATCACTGGCACTATTTAATGTCTTAGAACTATTGTTTCTGATGTCTTATGGCATTTTAAGATGGTATCTCTATTATTATTATTATTATGCATGTTTTGAATTATTGAGCTTTTCATCTAGTTTCATTGTGTCAGCTAACACCAAACTTCTTTGTGTTGCTCCTAGGGTCTTGGCATAGGAAACATCAGGAAGTATTCACCAATTCAAGAATTTGAGTGTTTGTGAAGTTTTCATTCATTACAAAAATGATCCAAGTCAAGTAAATACAGCCAACACTTCAAGGTTTGGCTCTACCCCAGTTAGAGAGTCTGTAGGTATAGACTCTGTTTGTGCCCAGTTTTGGCAGAAAGGTAATCTGTGCACATCTGCAACCCCTTTAGTGCACGTACACTCATGGAACTGAACCTATCTTCTTCCGAACCACCAAGGAATAATTCTATCTGTTCTGTGAAAAATGGAAAACCAATCAACTAACCCTTAAAAAAAAAGGTAGTTCCAGTTCACAGATTTATTTTAACCTTACACATTTATTATAAAATACTATACACATAGAAAGGAGTAAATACAATCTATATATACAGTTTAAATAATAATAAAATGTATACTCTGTAGCCACTATCCACATTAAGAAATGAAACATGAAATAGTAAATCTTTCACATCACCTAAATTTTAGTCTAAAGCAAATTAAGCCTAATATGGTTTTAAAACTCCAAGATGATAAAGGAGTTTTTAAAGACTGAAAAAAGGCACCAAGTATGACAGGATTATATATTGAGATTGAAAGAGATTAGATAAATCTAGTCCTAGTGATGGTATCAAACATTATGTGTAAAAGACTTTTAAGTGGAAACTAATTTTTTTCATTAACGCATTGTAGCATATAAAACTAAATTTTTCATTACAGCATTATAGCTTTGATTTGGGGGGAATAGTTATAATTTCTAATATTCTATTTCCATAAAACAAAGGCTTTCTGGAAATTACAGTATTTTGTTATTCAGGCTAGTCTACATCTTCCATCTGCCTCTTCTATCTGGAAATAACAAAAAAGTTCTTTGTGGGGTCATGTGATCTAAATGTTGGTTTTGGGTAAATAAGTCATCATAGATATAGTGAAAAAAAAGTTTCAGGTTACAAGTTTAGGAGACCCTGGCTCTAATCTCTGTTGAATTATTGGTTATGAAGTTAGCTCTAAATTTTCAAGTCACTAATACAGAAGGAAATAAAACCAACAGTAAGATTCACAGTATCTATGAGGAAAAACTAAACTAGTAGCATAGGAGAAGCCTAATTATTCCTGATACTAAGAACTGAGATATATTTCTCTACTCAGTATTCATAGAGATAATATGCACATTGACAACATCCTTCCTTATAGTAAAGACAGCAATGTGTTTGAATGGATTTCTTATTATAACAAATATGCTGAAGACGTCAGACCAAAATGCAAATTCACAGACACCAATATACGCCCTCTGAAATGATGCTTTTGGGAAAAGACCTAGTACCTCTTCTGGGCACAAGTCCTATAGCTCTGTAAAAGTGAACATCTGGATATTTTAAACTGAGAACATTAAAGTAGTTCCATCCTTAGTCAAGAATTCAGATGGGGCTGGCTCCATGGTGTAGTGGTTAAAGTTTGGCACACTCCACTTTGGCAGCCTGGGTTCAGAGATTCAGATCCAGGGCACGGACCTACACTGCTTGTCAGCCATGCTGTGGCAGCGAGCCACATACAAAAGAAAGGAAGATTGGCACAGATGTTAGCTCAGGGCAAATCTTCCTCAGCCATAAAAGAGAGAGAGAGAGAAAGAATTCAGATGTTCTAGACTGACCTGCTGTCTGTAACTAATTTGCTGGTTCTAGTGTGAATACAGTACGCTTGAACTAAATTTTACTAAATTCCAATGAGATTTAGACAGATTTTCTGTTTTCTCTTTCTTACAGGTACCCAAGGAAGTAAGAAAAAGTTTTGTCTCTAGGATTGTGCTTGGAATATGCTACAAAAATGTCAGAGTAAGTACAGAATATGAAGTGAATGTGCATTTGTTGCATAAGAATATAGGAGGGATTCCATTTTACAAAAAAGACCCAAAAAACACCTAAAACTTCCAAGACAAATTTCGAAGTGGTTATTTCCCTTATAAGTTATTTCTTCTGGACAATTTAAGTTTAGTAACAGCCCACGAACTATCGAACTAAGACAAAGGAAATTTAAAGCGAAACTATTAGGAGCCATAATCCACTAATAATTGGCCAAAAAGAAAAGAAACTAAAATTATTATGCAAATCAAGATAAAATTAAGGATCATAGGTAAAAAATGTGATACATTCAAATGTATACAGTGAGGTATTTCTATCAAAGCCACCTTTAATCTTTCTTTCACTGGATTGTATTTGGTTTTGTTTTCCCCACAGGATAAAGAAGAAAACCACTAGAGTTTCTCTGACCATCAGTTCCCCAGTTAATGAAACCTCCAACATCAGATCAAGTTATTCTACCTTAGTTCAACCATTGTGTATTGACCCCCAGAGGGTAGGTTCAGTTTTATGCCTTCTGAGGGGTCCGGGTAAGGGAGACACAGGCCCAGAGAAGAAGGAATCAATGCAACTTTCTTGAAAAGTGTATGTGAGGAGAGCCTCCAGCTGCATGACCTCAGAAAGAGCAAGAATGAAATCCATGGGTCTCAGAAATAACTTCATGGCACTCCTGTGGGTTGGCCATTTGTCTGTGTGCCAGACCATAAGGGACAGTTGGTGTCTACGAGCTCAGACCCATAACAAGAGTATCCCAACTATCCAAGAAGTGAATTCCTCTTTAATTAAAAAAAGTGGGGGGGCAGGGGGGTGCTTTCTCAAAAACCTAAAAGATCCAACAAGCACAGCTGTATGGAAGAGGAAAAAAAAATCTAGTCAGTAAAATTTAGAAGTTATTTAAATCTGTAATATATAATCTCTAAATAATTGCCAATACTCATTTCTCAAACATAACTGCCCAAAGTTGTATTTCACCATCTTGGCTGATGGAATGCTGAAGATGAGAGAAAAAAGGGTGGCATTGGAGCAGACATCCAAACTGACATTTCAATTAGAAACATCATCCTTTTCAAAAAAGGAAACTTAGGGTGTGTTTGGTAGCAGCTAAAACTGAACTAGTTAGTAGCGCCTAAAACTGATCCAGTTAGTCCATAGCCATCACGCACCTAGGTTTTAGGGCCTTGACAATATGGATGACAGTGTCTCTTCTATTTCTTAAATCAGATGCAGAGTCCCTGCAGCAGCCTGTCAGGATCCACTTGCACTGCAGCCCCTGTGTTTACCAAGGTAACCTATCCTTTACTACACGATGGAGTTTGACTTTATAGATAAATTGTAGACATTATCGACCCCGGGGTGGGGGTGGAGGGCGGGTAATCAGGATTTAAGGGGGAAATTTACCACAATCGCCACCCCTTCATTTATGCATTGTGAGACTAAACTAGCTATTGTTAATAAACATTTTTTGTATATCAATATAACTCTTCATTCTTTAAGAAAAGTTTTCAGATTGTTTATCTGAAACGAGCCTTGAACCCTCAGAGTAGGCTGGGCTTTTTGCTAGCCCTATTTCACAGATCAAGAACCTGAGTTCCACAGAGGTTAAGAGTCTTTTCCGAGTCCTGTGATCAGCTTCAACTAGCTGGTCACAGTGTTGAGATTTGGGCCCATGTCCTCTAAGTCATGATTCAGAGCCCTTAACAAATTACAATGCTGCCCATGCTCCTGTGACCAACAGTAAAGACTAAATCTGTGACTAGGTATGTACTCAACAAAATAATCTAACACAACAAACTGAAGACTTCTCCACTCACCTGTTTTCCATTTTGAAAAATGGCTCTTGGGGAAGTGAATAACAAGTTTCTCATTAAAAACAACTCTATGAAGTTAAGATAAAAATAACCTATACCTGACTGTAAAGCACACTATAAAGCACAAAAGAATGCCCAGCAGCTCCTCATTTTGATTAAGGTACAGTCGGTAATCAATAATTATGATAAAAAAAAGCCTGCACACGTACTGCAACTGGCATCCCAAATCATTGCATATGGTAAAACAGTTTCTTCCATTCCATAATTCTGTGTTTGTTTTTCAGCATCTTCAAGACATCTCTACAACCAGAGGTCAATTTGTCGTATTTGAATGCCGAGTCCAGGCCACAGCCGCAGTTCAAGTTCACTGGTACAGAGAGAAAGAGGAGATAGCAGACTCAGATGACTTCCGGATTCTGAGGAAAAGTATCGTGATAAGTTTTTCAATTTGCCTTTTATTCCAATTAATCTTGAAATCTAATTCATGTTTTAAAGTTTCATAGCTGATTTGTTACAGGCTCAGAAATCTCTAACGTTAAACAATTGTTATTTCAAATCCAAACAATTCCTAAAAAAAAAGAAAGATAGCTATTTTGTTTTGATGAAACAATAGTTTTAATAACCGTTTATTTTCATAATGGTTTAATTTCATAAATTTATCTTAACTATCTTCCTAATGAGTTCTTGGCATACAAACAAGAAAAAAATGAGAATAAAAGTATTTTTTAAAGAGTAAAACAAATGAAAACAGATGCATAACTTTTTAAATATTGAATTAATTTAGGGGTAACAAGTATGATGATATACTTCATGCTAAACAGAGTTTATATTTCCTAAAAAATTTCTCCTTTAATTCTCACATCAACATTTTGAGGTGTGTTTTACAACCTCCATTTTATAAGTAAGAAAACTGAAATCAGAAATGCTGGGTCACAAAGCTAGTAAATGCTGCAGCCAGGGTTCAAGTCCAAGATAGTTCTTGCACCAAGAAAATTTTTATTTAAATATTAATTTAAATTAATTTAAATATCTATTGACTATAAATTCATTAAAATTTAAATAATAATTAATGTGAACATTTGCACATCACATTTAGGAAGAAACATCTCTATTACACAATATGGTGTTTCTTTTAAAAATAACATATTGCATTTTCTGAAACTAAAGTAATACAAATTTATTATAATGAATCTAGAAAATATATAATAACATAAAGAAGAAATTTAAACTTACAGTCTCATCACCCAGAGAAAACTATTATTAACCTTTCATGTATTTTTCTACAGTAATACTACAATATTTTTATAATGTAATATTCAACTTTACATTAATTAGAGAGATTAAAAGAAAAGGATTTTCTCAGGAAAAAGAGGCCGCCTCAGGCCTAGTGTTTCAGCAGTGGTTCACATTCAGAGGAGAGATATTATCTGGTCTTACCTTCCTATTAGAGATGAAGAACTAAGGCCCAGGGAAGTGAAGCAATTTTCACAAAGTCACAGAGCAATTCAGTAGTAGAACAGGACTAAAATATAGTTCTTCTAGCATCCTGCCAAGTGTTCATTCCATTATGCCCCTTTCCTGAGTTTCTACAGAATTTATGGTCTGTGACTCCAGCTTACGGCCAACCTTGTATTTGCTTCAAGTTATTTCTCATATACGTACGGCTCCTTCTCCCAATTAAATTAACTGTCATTATTTAAATTCTCTCTCTATTCTCTGGTTTTATCTTTCAGAAACTTGTTTATCATCCATCCCTGGTAAGCACAATTTTTCAACATCTTGATAATAAATGATTAAATCAAAATTAGCATGAGAAGACTTTGTCTCCTAAATCACTTTTGCCTTCATAGGTAGTTCCAAGGCTACCTTATGCCAACTCTTGAACTGACACAACGGCAAAAGCAAGATAACTGGGATTGATCAGTGTATTTATTCATCTATTCGTTCACTCAACATATATTTACTCAGTACAGACTATGTCCCTGCCCTCATAGAGCATGCATTCTTCCTCTGTTTCCACTTGGCATAGTATTTTTGACTTATGAACTATACGCAGAGGTAGTAAGGAGGTGTCCTGACATCAAACATCCAAACTGTTGACTGTTCAAGAGGTAGGTGTGGTGCCCATCACACGACAGCTACCACTGTACTAACATTGGGTCTAACTACCATGGCAATGATAATTTTTAGATCAGTTCAGAAAACCCTTCTATAGGACCTTTATGCTAAGCACTAAAGCTACAGAAATCTAGAAGTCAAGGAGTAAAGTGTAATCCCTGCTTTCAAGGAATTCACAGGCTAACAGAGAAAACAGACATGTCTGAGAGGCAGGTGACAGGGACTATGCTGGGATTGTTTTAGGTTATATTTTTAAGATTGTCTTCACAAGCCCACTCAAAGATAAAAAAATCTGATCAGATCGATTTTTTTAATATCTCAGGAACATTCTATTTATTTCTGGTACCCACTCTCCCTGACACCCTCCCACACTCTTTGTTTGTTAATTTGGGGCAACCAAATATTCTGCTCAAGTCGAATCTCTTTCTTTTCTAGAGGAAGTCTGTACCTTGATTATCACAGAAGCATTTCCTAAAGACTCTGGGGATTTCCAGTGTATTGCAGAAAACGAGGCTGGGACTGCGGTCTCCACAGCGAGACTCTTTGTTTCCCCAGGTAATTACTCTTCAGGATCTCCCTGCTCCAATTCAACCCTGAGCCAAGAGGAAGATTCTGTTTCTACCTGAACTGATCACTAATTATATTTTTCAGCAGGAAAAGAAGTGGAGAAATCAGAGATTTCTCCAAAGTTACCCACGTGGAAATTTTCTCCAAAACTGGCCTCCTTTCCCTGGAGAAGTGACAGCTACACAAAGGACAAAAGTCCAGACAATACCCCAATAAACCTTATGCCAACAATTCCTGAACCAGCCAGTCACACCGAACATGATATCCAGGCTCCAAAGGAGGATTTCTACACCATCAGTGAAAATTCCTCTGAGCTACAACCACAATGGTAAGGGCAGAGAGACCTAACATTCCCTCATTCAACAAATGTTCTTGGTTCTGTAGATAGAACAGTGAACATGACAAAGCCCCTGCCCTCAGAGAGCTTACATTCTGAAATGAGTCACTTTAACTCTGTCATTTCTCCTTTGCCTCCATCATGCATTTCACCATGGCCGAAATAGTACGTCAGGTGCTTAGATCCACATTTAAGGAGACTTACTAAAAAAAAAGAAAAGAAAAGAAAAGAAAGAAATCAACATGCGGAAATTGCACAAGATTTTAAAAGAGTGGAATCTTTTCCCAAAATAGGATTCAGTGTCCTATCTCAATACAAATATACAAAACATTTTGTGATAGATTTCTTCATGGTCAGTCTTAGAATACAGACAGAATCGTCCTTCTGTTTAGAAGACAAATATATATAAAAGGAAAGATATTACAGTAAGTGAATTTGTCAACCAGGCTATGTTTAAAACAACACAATCCACCACCATTCTCACCCCCTAAACACAAACTTCAAACAAAAATATTGATTAAAATACAACCTAAAAATTGATACTTAAAAGTCACTTAAAATTTTTTTGTGTTAATCTCTAACATAGTCCCCTAAATATTTTACCAGCCTAAAGTTACCTTTAGGTTAAATTTATGTTTAACACCTTTAACAAAACTTAATATATCAGTCTTCTTGTAGCCTCTGTTAGTATAATGTAGCTAGTATAAATATAGCCTCTGTTAATTACAAAATAAAAAGATATTGGAATCTCTTTTAAGATGAGATTTCTAAAGCAGTATTTGGATCTTTTAAGTGAAGGAAATATATCATGTTAAAGATGGAAGAAATCAGAGGTCACCCATGTGAAGCTCCTCTTTCTACAAATAATAAGGACTGTAGATGATTGGCTCTTAGTGTTGAGCTGGTTCCTCATGCTTCCCTGACCTCGGGATATGTATTTCTCCAGGAGTTTCTTGCAGTGAAGACAGTGAGGGAAAGAGTTTGGACTTGGAAACTAACAGACCTAAAACAATGTATGTGAAGTACATAGTAGGAATTCAATAAATAGTAGCTATTACTTCACTGAATTGTTTTTTTTTTTTTTTTTAATCAGGATAAGTATACCTCCAACAAGCGCCTATGACTAATTTCTCAGTTGGTCTCCTGGAACCTCTTTAGCTTCTGGGATCTCTAATTGCCTGGGCAGTAGCTACCCCTATAAGTAACAATTCCTCATGGGGTCCAGGAAGAATGGCTGTGTGGGACAATAGATAAGGCTGCAATTTATTCAACAAACATTTATGTATTAAGCATATTCTATGTGTTTGTCAGTTTCTGTGCTGGACTTACCTTGGGAAGATGGCCAATATTTATAACTAAAACTTTTCTCCATGAGTACCTGCGTTTAGCAGTGAGTCTTTAGGACTTAAGAGGAACTTGAATTTATAATACAGTGTCTTCCATAGGAGATTACCATCTTTTTCATTGATAAAGTCATCTGTAGGGAAAATTATTGGGTTATACTACTATGAGCTACATTGTCCTAAGCAAGAAAAATAATAAACAGTCCCTCACTCAGAAAAAAATTCAGCCTAGTTGAGGAGATGTATCATATCACATAATAGTTCATTCTACAATTTCCTGTTTCATTTGAGTCTCTTAGTAACCCTCTGATTTAAGTTAGTAAAACGGGTACTATCTGTGTTTTTCAGCTAATTATTATAGCTCAGAGAGTTTAAGCAACTTGTCTAAGGCTACACAGCAAGGATGTGATAGAGTGGGCATGTACACTCAGGTCTCCAAAATATATAATAAAAAGGTTAATGCGTCCAGAAAGTTGTAGAATGTTAACCAAATAAATGTTATCATTTTTACTGTTTGACTCCAAACCCAGTAGAGTGGCCATTATTATTCCTTGCTGGAGAAGAATGTAAGATTGAGTCAAGTGCTAGAATGGATATTTCAAATTACAAATGCTACAGTGGGATTCATTTTCACGATAAGTCTATGCAGAATTTCAGTAATCATAGTGAATTATGAATAACTTAAAAATAAATAAAACATTCTTCACTTTTTAGTGCTTTCATACTCAATATGACATGTTCCTTCTCAGTTGATATAGCAGAAATTAGTTTCATCACACACATTTGACCTCTGACTTTTGAAGAAGCTCAGAGCACCATTTCTATAATAGCATAAATAGTTTACATTTTAAAAAACAACAGGGGCTACATATGAAGAAGAAATGAATGAGTGACAGTTAAATAGCTATCCTTCCACTGATGAAGGGACAAGAAGGGATTCCTTTCATGTAGCAGAAAATGTTTCAGTGAGATAGCAGGAAGATACCTATACTTTGTGAGGCATTAAAATGATTTACCAGAGTGCCCTTACTGATAATTTAGAGAAAACAATGGAAAAAGTTATCTTTGGGGGCAGGTTGGAGTATGGTTCACCCACTTGACATCTTAATGATTCTTTCAGTTTTAGGATGATTTTTCTCAAATAAGCAATTAAACCATTCAAATAGCTATATTTTTGAGGAAACATAAAACACCATTCGAAAAAGCAACCAAACATTAAAAAGTAGAAAAACAGGGGCCAGCCCCATGCCCTATTGGTTAAGTTTGGTGCACTCCACTTTGGTGGCCTGGGTTCAGTTCCCAGGCGCAGATCTACGCCACCTATCGTCAGCGATGCTGTGGCAGTGACCCACGTACAAAATAGAGGAAGATTGGCACAGATGTTAGCTCAGGGCAAATCTTCTTCAGCAAAAAAAAAAAAAAGAAGAAGAAAGAAAGAAAGAAAAAGGAGAAAAACAGGTTCCTAATAGATTATTAAATATAGACCCTTAACTTCTGAGAATGGTGTCATAAAAGAGGACCTACTTATTTTTCCTAAATCATCCCTTGATGCCCTTATTGTAGGGAGAAGCTTAGTTTAGAGGTACCATGGAGATATCACACTGTAACTGATGTTATATCTTACAAAGACCTAAGGAAAAAAAGAGGCTACGCTTAAAGGATAAAAAGGAAATGAAACTACAATTCTTCCTCAACTGTAGTATGGTTAGAACCTGCCCTAGACAAAACCGAGTATTTACTAGTTTGTCGTGGGCATCTTCCCTACTTGATCAGCATGGTATATCTCAAACTTCTAGGTACTAAGAGACCTCAAATCTAGGATCTCCTCTTCCTTGCCCAAATCAAACCCTGTTCTTGGGACGAACCAAATATCAGTCACATATTCCACATTTCAAGTGCTTAGAATAGTGCATTAGTCATAGTAAATGCTTTACGTGTTGGCCATTCTTATTATTTGTATTATGTCACTTGCATTTACATTTTAAGTCTCTCTAATTTGGATTGAAAGGCATTGTCCCTATTAATGGAAACTGAAATATCAGTGAGCAGATGTGGAGAAATATTTTGGGAGATTCCTGAAATGAGACTGTGTAGGCAAACACCTACTCATCAAGTCTAGTATGCTTTTTCTACTAAGTAATGGCTGTGTGCCCAGGCAGTGATTATCAGACTTTCTCTAAACACCAAAGGAAGGTACCACTACATGGTCAGCTGGGAAGAATTTTATATGACTCATATGTACTCAAATATGTATTTTTTGGGCCCTAATGTACATCGTAGTTAAATCAAGACTGCAGTATCATGAGGGAGGGGAATAAATATTCTTTAAACAATAGAACCATACTAAAATTGAACCCACTAAATGGGGATAATTCCTCTCTATTGGCCTGATCTTCATGCCACCTACCCCTCTCCACCACCTCTTTTGTTGATTTGAAGGTTTCTTCCTCTGTAATTATTTACATCCCTGCATAAAAATGGAAACCTAAATGCCAAGAGAGTCTCCTTGGTGAAAAAAGGAAGATAACTGTATAACTGTTAGAAGTAAGGGAGATGAAGGAAAGAGAGGTGACAGTACAGAGCCCCAATTGTATATGCTGTTTATTTGTTTGATAGTTTCTTAAGTGTTTCAAAACTCCTTTAAAATAAAAGGAAAAGGTCAAGGAGGCATAGGCCATGCAGATTTAGAAAACTTGCTAAAAAACAAATCATGTTTTTCCACCTCCCCATCTTCCCAGTAACAGTTACCATCACTCTGCTCTCCTGCCTCCACCCAGACCACACCCCCTCTCTTGAAACAAACTGCTTGAACCCCACTCCGCTCTCACTCCCATTTGGAAAGAGAAAAAAAAAACCTTCAGATGAACAACTATCCAATGCAACTCAATTTGGAGCCCATCCATCACTGGGCTTATTTCTCGAGATGTCTTACTAGATAAAATGCCAGTCCTAGAATACTATTTCCCTTTTAGTCCTTCTTTCTTCAACAGGAAAGATTCAAGCCCCCACCACAATAAAGAAATTGAGTTTTCTTTATACTTTTTCCCATTTCCCAATTCATTGTTCTTCCCCTTACATGAAACTGCTAAAGCTCATAGTCAAAATTTACAACTAGAATAAGGAGGCTTGCAAGAGAAGCTCATGTAATCCCACGCCTTAAATATCGCTAAGACATCTGAGATATTGTTTAGATTGTGGACTCTTACTTTGACACGCCAGCATAGGTAGATGAACAGGCAAGCACATCAGATGTCACTGTTTGGCAGCTGATAAAAGTCAGTGGTGCTATAATACTAAGCACAGAGCCACTAGATTAGTCGGTGAGGGAAGGGGGTGCCTCTTCCTTCTCTTCAATAGTGGGCTAAACCCAGCTGGCACCCTCTGGAACTACGGGTAAGTCCCTTCTTTATTCCTGCTACAGTTTTGAGTTTTGTTTTTGTTTTTGTTTTTGTCCAAATCAGAGAAGTGTGTGCAAAAATGATCTTCAGATAAAAAGTTTGAAAGCCACAATATCATAATGGTATTATGCAAAGATTCGAACAGAAAGTAACTTATTCATTCCACTGAAACTAGAAGGCATTATAGGAAGAGTAGAAGGAAAGATAGGTGCATGTCATTATTTTTAAATCATCATTTTTCCTTGAAAAGGGACACTTGGTCTGGCTGTAATTGTGGTAATATCCTACAGCTTCAAAATACCCTCAATCAATCTTTTGTGTAAGTCTGTGCTATATAAGAGATAGAAAAATAATGTTAAGATTGTTAAAATAGGAGACTGAAAAGTATCTTATTTATAAAGTCTTTGAAATTTGTTTAACATTATTTAGAATAAAATGATACCGTCATGTAATAGAATCTATTACAGAATTGAATTGTTGAACGGTAACTACAAACATGAAGAAAAGCCTTTCAGAGTTACCTGTGTCAACATCTGTATAAAATTATATGTAGACATGAATAAAATGAATCTTTTGAAAGAAGATATTTTTAATTGAGCTTTAAAAAATAACAGTAATTGTTAACTATGTGAGCCAGTACCAAAATGTACAAGACAGTTGAATTCTAAAAATATATGTAAAGAAAAATAAGGAACTTTTTGGAAAATATCCACTGGCTATTTGTTATAGTTTATTCCTTGCTATTTGAAATGAATCTGAATAATATGCCTGCCCGCAAAGGAATAGGAACCAAACTCTGGATTTAATTCTGCGATTGAATGAATAAACCCATAACTACAAAACTACTTGCCTTGAAATAGAGTCTTTTTTTGAGAAGATCTAATTAAAGCCTCCTTCAGGATGTTTTTCCCCAACAACTTAAAGGCTTAATATAGTTAATTACTAAAATACACTGTAGCTGAAAGTGCTTGTGTTCATAAACTTGAAATTAAGGAATATATGACTTTTTAAGTGTTCTTTTTCAATAGAGTCTTTCTCTTGGCTGTTTAATTGCATTTTTGTTCTTTCCTAAGACTTCTAGTTTTAATTTAGCTCTAAACCACATGCACAACCTTAGGTTGAAGTTGTTTGGTCTGGAAAATTGTCATTAAAAATGATACTTTGTTCAAGATAGGAAATTAAATAATTATAAGACTTTGTTTCAATGATGACAAACAATTTGGTTAATTTTACCAGTTAAAAGTCTGATTTATCATTATTTCAGTGTTGGTTTCTACTATGTGAAACAAACTAAATGTATTTTTAACTAAATTACCTGATATTTTGAGTAAAGATGAAATTAATGCTACAACAATTTGTAGGGCTAGTCTTGGTGTATAATGTCTGAATGTAGCCCTGCTTAGATTTACCATACTAATGGAAGAAATCAGCGGCAAATAAAATCCTTCAAGGTTGATTTTTGTGGCAAATGATTCATCTAAGGAAAAATGAGAATCTACTGTAGGAAGTCAAGAGCACCAATGCAGAGATACGTACGAGAAATAGCACTCACTCTTTCTTGGTAAGGTACAGACTAGCTTCGTAGTTGCCTTACTTCTTCTGTACATTTTGCTATTGCACAAGAAAAAGTAAGAGAAGAGCTGAAAGAATTTTAAGATTAGTCTAAAATACATATTAAACAGGTAAAAATAATAAAAAAGTAAAACTCTAAATAATTAGAATATCCAGAACAATAACTAGATAGTATAATCTAAAAATAACCGAAAAAATTTACAAATGGCTCTGGAATGCAATCAGTAACATACATTACATACACACAGAGAGACATACACACAGTACATTTCTTTATCATCTAGTTTGGTACTATGGTCAATCTGGACACAAGGGGAGAAAAAGAGGCTATGAATTTTAAGGCAAAAAATCCACCCAAAGTTGACAGTGAATTATAGATGTTCACTCTACTTTGTGAAATTGTGAAAGGGTGAAGGAGTAAATATGAACATTAAAGTAATGTTCTTTACAAAAGAAGCATATTGCTCCCTTGATTTACCCAGACGTCATTCATCACAAATCACCAGGACATGAATTAACTGGTGTATCAGAAGAGCTGTTGATCTGTTTTGATGAGCAATGGGAAGAATTTGGACTGAATGAAAGTGATGTTATACATTTAACTGCTGGTAATTTTAAGTCACTAAATTTCTGTGGTTAATGAAACTGTAGCCTCTGGGCAAAAGTTAATCATAAGACCATAAAATTCTCACATTGAGCAACATCATACAATTTCTTTCCATAAATAACCACTTGGCAAACTCAAACTTTGTGCTCCTACATCTTGAAGCCCCTGGGCATGCTTTAAGAATCACCCAGAGGCAAACAAACGTCAATGAATACTTTTTTCTTATTCGTAGGGGTTAAGCCATTTGTGCAAAGACAGAGATAAAGGAAGGGGACGTCTACAAGCTAGGATAGTTTCACCTTAAGGTGACCTTGAAAGCACATAAGATTAAAAAAAAAAAAGCACATCAGTTCCTAAAGATGTTAAATAAACAGTACTGCTTTTTACGCAAATATTGTAACTGAATCATTTTCTCCTTTTGAAGGAACAATATTCTTCAAGAGAAGGACACTCCATCAAAGCCAGGAGCACAGTATTCCCAGGATCTCAACAAGGAGGGGCAGACCAAGGTTGCTTCTGATTCCTTGCGACCTTCTGTAATTCCAGGCTTGCAGCCCCAAATTCAGGACCCCACCCCTCCAGGAGCAAATCATTATAGTAATAAATTGCCTTCCTCTTCTGTACACCAGCTAAGCATGTTTAATTACGAACGTCCAAAGCACTTCATCCAATCCCAAAACCCATGTGGCTCCAGACTGCAGCCTCCTGGACCGGAAACCTCCAGCTACTCTAGCCAGACCAAACAGTCTTCCATTATCATCCAGCCCCGCCAGTGCACAGAGCAAAGATTTTCTGCCTCCTCAACAATGAGCTCTCATATCACCATGTCCTCCTCTGCTTTCCCTGCTTCTTCCCAGCAGCTTGCTGGCTCCAATCCAGGCCAAAGGGTTACAGCCACTTATAACCAGTCCCCAGCCAGCTTCCTCAGCTCCATATTACCATCACAGCCTGATTACAGTAGCAGTAAAATCCCTTCCACTGTGGACTCCAAGTAAGTGAGTTTTTAAAATATATGTATCTGGATATATACTGCATATACAGAGACCTTATATCTGAGGAGTGTAGGGGGTATGCTATAGTTCTTTCTTCACCATCTAAAAAGGCAATGTAACCTCAAGGTCTTATTCCCTAATTCTCCTGGAACACCTTGACTGACAATAAGAGGTCATCTGACCCATTCTGCAGTGTCCAGGCTGAGCTGGACCCAAATCACCTATACACCATAAAATTACTTACCTATTATTTTCCACCTGGGAAAACAAAATCATTTCCAACACACACAAGAATAATGAACTATTCCCCCAGTTCTAAGTTAAGTTCCTCATGCTGTAAATTTAATGGCTCTCATTCTGGGCTCAGCTGAGATGAACACCTGTCTGCTCTTCTTAAGCTAGGATTTCCTCTCACATAAGCAGAGGCTATTAAGTTTCTTCTCAGTCTTAGTCTTTTCTTCCTATCTATTTTCCTCTCTGATCCTGAATTTCCACTTAGCTAAAAAGAAAATCTGGGATTCAGACACTCAAGTTTATGAGTTTTCCCTACTATGATCAGAAGAAGGACTTGATCAGACAAAGGCTTATGACCTTAAGGTTTCTTTAGGTAATCAAGACCACACCTTGTTCAAACTGGTTAGGCTGATGGAAATACAGAGAAGAATACCTGCAGCCTTATGCAAGCATGGACTATTTCCACAGCCCTAAAACTGTCCTAGGAGAACCTGATATGAAGAAGGACATAGTGTTGTGCTTTTTTTAAAACATGAACTGAATACTTTGTGCTTATGCAAACTTAGGACTATCAATTTTCCTATTCCTTGGCTGGCTGGAACATCAGAGAATTAAATCAGAGGGCATCTGAAAAATTGTCTGATGGAATATGTTTTGTTTGTTGCATGCTTATCAACAGATTTGCTGAAATTCTTGTTAATTTCTCTCAGTCTTCTCTAGAGGCTAATTTTTCTAGAGATTCCGATTGTTGGTGACAACTCCAGAAATCTAGTTGAACTGACTAAAGCAATTCAACTTGCAAAGAAACCTTTTCAACATTTTTAAAAATAAAAATCAGGAAAGCCAAAAACATTTGTTAGAATCCTATAGATACTGGCGTGAACCGTTTGAAATGGCTGATAGTCAATTATTTCTGACCTACAAAAATGGCATTCTCATAGGTTTGACCTATTTTTAAAAGATGCCTTTAAGAATTAAGAGCTCTCTCTTTCTCTCCCCTCCCAAATTCCCATTATAGTCATTATCACACATTATAGCTTCTTCTTGGTTACATTTTACCTAGACGACCTTTTTCCATTTAGCTTTCAATTATTTCTAAATTTCCTACATGAGCATTTTAAAACCTGAAATAACCTTTTCTGACTATAATATTTTCCTTAGTAAAATCTTTCAATTCTATTCCAAATTCTTGCCCAGAAAAGAAAGCCATCGAATATGTATTACCGAGGCTCAACCTAGCTCTGTGCACAGAACTAACAAGAAAGGAAGAAAGGCAAAAATGGAGAGGATAAGAAACAAAGCATAGGAGGTCCCCAAACCAGAGATCAAAGATCCAGCTTTAGCTGTTCCATTTTCAGCAACCACAGATAACTCTTTTAATCTTCCCACAGCCACTTGATACGCATTCAGTGTCCAACTGCACAGGGTGGAAAGCTCTGGCCCTTTGAACATTTGTGCACAACTCCCTCATTGTTATTATGGGCTTAAGTTTGCCCTGTCTTCTAAAATAATCCCTTGAATTCTGACCTAGAGAAGTTTGAAAGCTTTATTTAACTTTTCATCAGTAGGAAACCCTTTAGCAAACGTTTTATTCAGTTGATCAAACCATAGACTGGAAATTGAGAGGAACTCTTTAATTCTAATTATTCCTTTCTGAAAGCTTGCTGTGTGACAATCAGCAAGTTTATCTTATCTGCTCAGTGATTCAGTTTTCTGATCTCTAACACAATTAAGGATCTGGGTGATTAATAGTAGAAAAAAAAGAGATAAAGCAATGTGCAAGTATAATATTAGTTTATAATATGAGCAGCTATCAAGTCCCAACACTTAAGCCATCTAAACTGATAATAATGGGGATATTCAATGAATACAGTGACTGAGGTTACATATACATCAGTGATTCTCAGGCTTGGTTTTGATAATCCTTCTGGATTTCTCAGCTATATTACATTGTATTATGACAGCCTGAAAACAGAATTATTTAATGCTAATTCACTTTAACAAACACGTGTGACTTTTATAAAGATGGTAAGTTAGCATTAAAAAACATAGGTTATTATAATTTCACAGTTAGAGAAATAGGAGAGTTAAGACCAAAGGAATTTTACCACTTTGACCTGGGAATTCGATCTTGAAAAAAAAGGAAAAAACCTGACTATTTAAACACTTGGTGTGGCTATTTACTTAACTAGCAAATCAGACTTTAGTTAAGAATTAATATAGACAACCCTGAAGCTCTGAAATGTAAGGAGGGGAAATGTGTATCATCAACTTTCAATACAGAGCATCCTGAATATGTACAGTGGAAAACATTCATCCATTCTACTGATAGTAAGTATCACCTAGACCCAGGCTTTGTGTTAGTGGATATAAATGACACATTGGTGAGTAACAAGACGTCTTTTTTCCTTCAGTATATTTACAATCTAGAGATTACTAACCAAATCCCCAAAGCCTGCAAAAATTAAAACTCTGGCTACACTCAGAGGAGATACCTTTCCACTTAGCTTACAAGTTCTTTTAATGGTCCTTGAGAATATTTGAACAGGAACATGTCAGAGAACAGACCAAGGTTGCCTCATCTGGATTACTGGAGAACATTTCTTATGATAATGGTAAAATATTCATTGAGGGCAGTGGCCAGTTTTCCCACATTAAATAGATATAAGCTAGCACCTGCAGGGTCATAAATGAATAGGTGAAATCTAAACAAAGCACTGTGAAAGTGTGAGCTACCTGACAGATCTGATAATACAAGACTCCCTAAATACCACCCCTGCCCTCTATCAGAATCAACAGGGGAACACTAGGAGGGGCAAGAACAGCTTAGAAGAAAATTTAGGATCAAAACTTGAAATAAGGATTAAACCAAACTTTTCAACTGCTATTCAGATTTGCTTTTTTCCCAACCTCTTTTTTTTCAGTTTACATTTCTTTCTCCTTCTTCCTCTAATCATCCTTTTCTTTCTCTAAAAATCACTTTAGCAATGTTGAAGAAACTGTCATTACTGGAGAAGCTATTTGCTACATAGTGCCATACTTGGATTTTCTAGAATATGAAATTAATAGGAATTGGAATTAATAGGAAAGCCAGAGACTATATGAACCATAGACTTTATTCAAAACAATAGAATATTCACTAAATACCACTGGTTATGCTGGTAAGTGTTTGACAATCAGCTCTGGAGGAAGGAGCCATGATTTGTGGGATTTACCAGTTTCCCTGGTGTAGATACTCCTACCACCACCAATTTCAAACTATTAACATGAGATCACAGGGAGTTGAGAAGAGATGCTAAACATCAGCTCTCTCAAGCCCAGATGAGTCAGCTCTAGCACACCACTGCTTAATATCCACTCATCAATCAAACTTATTAAATTCAGTTGGAAGATTGGAAGAGCTCTCAAGCTGCCAGTAACTAGACTTACTCTTACTTCTTTAGGCAAGATCTTCAAGGAAGGACATCCTCCTCATGTCTAATCTAAATTGTTCCTCTTGCCACTTAATTTTCATTTGCCAAGAAAAGAAAAAAGCTAGTAACCATTATTATAAAATCCTTCTTGACTGTCATTAGGGCAATTGGTGTTTTTAATAACACTAATAGTATTAAGTTGTAAATTCAACCTATCTAAAGGCAACTGACAAAATGAGGCCAACTCTCTTTTACATCCCACATCTTAAAGATCTTTGTTTTATTCTTGTTAAAGCTATCAACAACCTTCATTTGGCCAACCTGTAAATGCTAAGCCATCCCAAAGTGCGAATGCTAAGCCCATACCAAGGACTCCTGACCATGAAATCCAAGGATCAAAGGAAGCTCTGATTCAAGATTTGGAGAGAAAGCTGAAGTGCAAGGACAGCCTTCTTCATAATGGAAATCAAGTGAGCAAGATTTCTGTTTTGTACAAAAAGCCTATTAAACTATAAAATCTAATCTCAATAAGAAAGTTCTTTCTGTCTCACCACCAGCAAGGGATAGGATTATCTAAAAAGAGGAGAATATTGGGTCCTATTCCATTATTTCTCTGCATGATATCACCTCTTGGTTTTCAGTAGTACAAGAATGAAGCAAAGGAAAAATCAATCTGAATGATTTGATGAAAATTTTCTGTTTTAATCATTACCATCTCATAAAACATGCCTGATGACCAAATAACTAATAGGAAATACTGTCAACCTGACTTCTTCGTGTACTTTGGTGTATATTATTGATGGACAAATAGCTATAATTCTCATTATGTAACACTTACTGTACAGATTGTATTAGTCATTTATCTTTGAAACAGTACTATATGCCTTTAATCCAAATTTAACATACCAGTTGCACTGCCTTCAACCAGAAGTTAGTAAGGCAAAAATTCAGTGCTCATTTAATAAAAATTATTTCTGAATGTGAGGACATGCAGACTATATTCGAAGACAGAACTGATGGGAACATGCAGAACAAGGAGGAAGCGAAAGAATTTCCCTTCACTTGGGAGAGACTTATTAAGGGTGATCATGCCTGCCTTTCCCAGGAGAAAAAGAAAACAGAAATGAATATTATAGATGAGGGAAGTGGCACTAGAATGGAAGGAAAATACTTTAAATGAAATAATGTGCTTTTCCAAAACACAGTATCTAACTGTAATTCAGTACACAGAACTGTACATCTTTAGTGTAATTCTTGGTGGTTTTAAGGTAAAGCTATACAAACAACTCTTATTAAATCTCAATACGATCTCCTTAATAACTTACTTCTTTAAAGCGGCTAACATACGAGGAGAAGATGGCTCGCAGATTGCTAGGACCACAGAATGCAGCTGCGGTGTTTCAAGCTCAAAATGACAGTGAAGCACAAGATTCACCACAGGTAAATTAAAATAATATTTATCTAACTGGAGCATTTTTTATTTAAAAATGTCTGCTTTTCTAAGTGCTTATAAATAGCATTTGAAGCAAAAGTCAATCACTTCCATATTCCATCAGCCATGATGAACCAAAAAATATATATATATATAATTTTTAATTTTACCCCATTTTCTGATGGTTCTGATATCTGCATGTGAAGTGTCACAAAAGTCAAAACACCAGTCCTAGTCCACAAGAAACTAGGAGCCAAAGGAATGAAACTGGGCACTCAAGAATTCCAAGCTTCTAAGTAAGGAAGCTGAAAATAAGATTTTTGTATCAGCTCAACACGACTAGACCTACTAAAAGGGATGAAGCAGGGTCTCACAGAGCAAGTAGCTAGAAATTCAAAATAGAAATTAAATCTCTTTTTGGCTACTGCACAGTTCACATGCTCATTCATTTAACCAATTTACATGGAGCACCTACTATGAGCTGGGCTCTGGAGATTACAGCAAGAATAAAACACAAATCTATCTTTTTTTAGTAGAAATAACTCAAAACAATGTTATATTGATGACAGTTTATCTTATAAATTCACAGTGTATGATTTCAAGGGCAAGGATGTGTTGTTTTTCTCATCCATTCTTTAAAAACTTTAAAATGAAGGTGACAGCACCAGGAAAAGAAGTAGCGGCCAAACTTATCATTATGAAAGGAGAGAAAAAAATCTTACATTTTTTTGTACACTTCAAACATTCTATTTAAATAATACAAAATGTCATCAAACTAGGTATAATGGAAATATCACATCTGTGAATATGAAGAAAAAGTCAAAAATTTAATTTGGGTATTTCGAGTTTAAGTGGATTATTTTTTTTACCAAAAAATTAGTTGATTTCTTTGATCTCTGAATTGTTGTTTTGACATTTTGCTTAGAGAACCTTAAAGCTAGCCAGAAATTGTTACAGAATTGTAAGAATTTTGTTTCAAAATGACAAAATACATTAAATATATTCATCCCCAAATAAATTATTTGTATTGCTTTGCTGTGTTGCTATACAGATGTTTTTCAGATATTTGGGTAGGGACTATATTTTCCACTCCTTTGTATCTCCCACTATGCCAAGCACAGTGAAATATACAAAATAGGCACTAAATATTTAATCAGTTGATTCTATTAGAATTTTAATCAATTCCTGATTTTATTCTCAGAGAAATAATTTTCTATATATAGATATAAATCCTAAAAAGATCTTTGTTTAAATTAAATATACTCTTCTTAAGCAGGAAGTAATTAGTGTTGTTTTTCAAAGCCTTTTCATAGCTCTGCACATATCTTCCATGGTGTGCGTTAGGATTTTGTACCATGAGCTAAAAAGAGAAGTATTTTCCAGTCTAATATGTGTTTACTGCTGTTGGTGCCACTTTTGAGCAGTAGGCATAATACCCTGTATCTACTGCCAACACAAGTGACTTCATGTCTATTCCTGTTTTACGAAAGGACAATCTGTACTGTGTGCTCCCATTTCAAACACACCAGGGGGTCATATCATCCTTTGTTCTAAAAGAGTAATCTGAAAAATGAACCACTATCAATTCGAAGTCTAGCTAATTTTCATAAATCATGTCTGTTGAACAGTCTTATTAATTCTGAGGATTTCTTGCTGGAGTATTAGAAGGTTAGTAGAACTAACCACAATTGTACAAATACAGCCAACATAGAATTGTTCCCTTCAACTACAACTACTTAAGTCTGCTTCATTTCAACCTAACAATTGCATATTAACATTATCATTTTGTTTTAAATTCGAGCAGCACAATTCAGAACACGCACGACTACAAGTTCCTACATCACAAGTGAGGTAAAAATTTTTTAATTTTAAAGACATATATTTTGCTATGTAAAATGTTTTCCGTTTAAAAGTGTACTACTTCGAAAGCCCTCAAGTTTCCTACATAACTTTTATAAAGAACAATGTGAATTTTCTAATGTCCAACATCATGATCAAAATTTTTATCTGTTAATCATCAGACCTATCTCGGAGGAAGTTTTTAAAATGTTTTGGTCAAATAAGCCAGGACCATGTTTCCATGTTACACAAGTTTCTTATGACAATGGAAACCCAATTCTTATTATACAATCTTTGCACATGATAAGAATTGTCCATGGGGTACTCTGCATTTTAATAGATCAGCTTCTTCATTAATTCGTTGCACTGTAAAAAGGAAACAAAGATGTATAATTTGGGCCAGATGTTTCTAAATTGCTACCATTTCTACCAGTCATCGAATATACCACAGCTAAATATAGCCTCTCTCCATTGTTATTACACTATCAGATCAAACTCACTCTAGGATTTTAAATTTGATGGCTAAACTATATCTGTGTGAAAGGAAGAGCAATGATAATTTTTCTGCATGGTGATTATTAAACTATTTTTGTAGAAGCAGATCATCTTCAAGGGGAGATGTGAATGATCAGGATGCAATCCAGGAGAAATTTTACCCACCTCGTTTCATTCAAGTGCCAGAAAACATGTCAATTGACGAAGGAAGATTCTGCAGAATGGACTTCAAAGTAAGAGAAGAGTTCAAAAATACTGGAGGAAAATTAACAATGTGATACTAAGTTTTGAAAAATGTGCTCTTCCTCTTCATACTTGCTCCACAGCTTGAGAAGCAGCATGTATAGTGGAGAAGAACACCAATTCTAGAGCCAAGCTTACCTGGATTTGGATCCTGGCTCTGCTACTTTCCAGCTGTGTAACCTCAGACAAGTCACTTACCCTGTGCTTTCCTTTTCTTTTCTATTTTTTTTTAAAGATTGGCACCTGAACTAACATCTGTTTGCAATCTTTTTTTTTCTTCTTCTTCTTCTTCTTCGCCCCAAAGCCCCCTAGCACATAGTTGTATGTTCTAGTTGTGAGTGCCTCTGGTTGTGCTATGTGGGACGTCACCTCAGCACAGCCTGACCAGCGGTGCCACGTCTGCACTCAGGATCCGAACCGGCAAAACCCTGGGCCGCCACAGAGCGCGTGAACTTAACCACTTGGCCACGGGGGCAGCCCCCTATCCTGTGCTTTTCTCATCTGCAAAACAAGAATAGCAAATGTACCTAACTCATAAAGTTGTTTGAGGATTAACTGAGTAAATAGGCATAAGGTACTCACAATAGTGCCTACAACCTAATAAATACTCTATATAAGTGAAGCTATCATAATAGGATTTCTAACGCAGAATGCCTCTTTAATTCTCCTCCAATAAGAAATTCAATCAACCCTCCTTTCTCTTGCCCTAGAAGAATTTTTCGGGCTAGAAAGGCCTACATTTTTATTACCCTCATTTTGGAGAACTTTTTCTTAGAAAATGTTTTCCCGAATTCATTATGAATGAAAGGCAGTGCATGGATTTAATTGTTAAGGCTTACATAAAAACACTTAAACTGCCATTTGTATACCAGAACTACAGTTTGAGAACACTGTTTAGAAAAGGTTATTCAACAGATCAGCAAGCCTCACATATATGTGCCTCTGGGACTTCATTTGCAGTCACCATTAGCCAGAAAAGCCATATGACTTCCACATTCTTTGTGGAGACCAATACAACATAATGTTCTAAATATTAATTATATAAGTAATTAAGAGATCTTAAAGAGCCTGAGGTTGCATATGAAAGAGCTAGATGTAGTTTGAGATAGTCTGAAAATACTGTATTAATTTCAAGGGTTTTAATTTCCACTGTTTTGGTAAAAATTATTGAAAGCAACTATCTTTCTAAGCTCTTGCTTTGCATTTTCAATCACAAACCCACTCAGAAACTGGAATTGTTAAAATTCATAAATGGACAATTGGGTCCCAGTGATGCTATTATTTTAACTTATATCATCTCCTTGTGTTTTCATTTCTAGGTGAGCGGACTGCCAGCTCCTGATGTGTCATGGTATCTAAATGGAAGACCAGTTCAATCAGATGATTTTCACAAAATGATAGTGTCTGAAAAGGGTTTTCATTCACTCATCTTTGAAGTTGTGAGAGCCTCAGATGCAGGGGCTTATGCCTGTGTTGCCAGGAACAGAGCAGGAGAAGCCACCTTTACTGTGCAGCTGGACGTCCTGGGTAAGCATTCAAAGAGATCCTAGAGAGTCCCTTAACATCCTGCATTAAAAAAGAAAACCCCAGAGGACTTTCATATTTAAGATTAATATCTATACTATACAACCCAGTAGAATGCCAATTTTTATTGAAAAGCCATGGCGGGGGGTGGGGGGATGGTGGTGTTGAGGGAAACTCAGTGAAACTAGAATGACAGACCTACCATCAAAGCTTTTCTGGAAAGAAAATAAAGAAATGGTACAATTTCAGACATACCAAATAAGGCAGTATAAACATTTCTAGATGTAACTAAAAGGTCTTAAAGTGAAAAATCTTAATGATTTCTCTGGTCTACAGTCTAAAATAATCAATCTGACCCACATTTTCACAGAATTGTCATAATCATGCATAGTTTAAAACTGAGGAATAAATGTCAACCTTTAGCCTGAGACTATGTTCTCGTTACTAGGAAACTAGTCTCTAACTACAACAAAAATATGCCTTCTTGCTTTAGAAAACAGATATGGCAAAACTCAGGTCTCAAATCTGTCTCTAGGAAGGCAGTTCTCATAAAACTGATGTCCTGTTTTAAAATATTACAATTTAAGTGCTTTAAATATATCACATTTGCAATGATTTAAGCCATGGTATATTGCACAAGAAATATTGTGCTATAATTCACTCTTTATTATATAAAAGCTTGATCAATTTAAAGGATGGACAATTTTCTTGAGTTTGTATTCTACCCAGATCAATGAAAAATCTTTAAGATTATTCTATAATAAGGGGCCTCACTCTAAGGGAAAAACCAGTGATCTGGAAATAAAAAAAAATTCAAGGGGCCAGCCCAGTGGCACAGCGGTTAAGTTCGCACGTTCTGCTTCTCTGTGGCCCAGGGTTCATCAGTTCGGATCCCAAATGCGGACATAGCACTGTTTGGCAAAAAGCCATGCTGTGGTAGGCATCCCACGTATAAAGTAGAGGAAGCATGAGCATGGATGTTAGCTCAGGGCCAGTCTTCCTCAGCAAAAACAGGAGGATTGGCAGTAGTTAGCTCAGGGCTAATCTTCCTCAAAAAAAAAAAATTCAAGTGATTAAGCTTTGGGCAAATCCTTTTTGTGCCAGAAATACTATAACGTTAGAGCTGAAAGAGACATCGGTGGGCCTCTGTGTAGTCTCCTCATTTCTCCTTTAGAAAAGCTAGGGTTATAGTGTTTTAATATCATTTCCTCTTTTCCCTCAGGTATTTGAAGAAAAGTAAAGATATAATAATTACTGACATTCATATATTATTTTATAGTTTACAAAGTAGTTCTTCATTCATTATCTCAATTGATCCCCACAATAATTTTGTGTAGTAGGCACAGCAGTCACTATTACTTGGGTGTTATTTTACAATAGATAAAATTGAGCCTTGGAGAAACTAGACAAAATTCTTCTCATTTGGCATGGCTGGTGGGGCAAACAGAGAATTTGAATCAAAGTTGTCTGATACTCTTTCCACCACTCGTGCTGCCTCCCTATAGATAAGATGATAAATAAGAATATGACAAACTCCTTGAAGAAAATATGATTATAAATTCAATGCATCATTACATTACTGTTTAGAACTCTAAATGGTATAATAATACAATAATGTTGTATATTATTTTAACTAAAGCTAAAATATGAAGAGTCCAATCCTGCTGTTAGTACTTTTAAAAACTTTTATATCAACATACAAATTTCATAATACTTTGGTTTGACTTAATCTTTTTTATAATATTTCAAATACTTGAATTTTTTTTTATTAATATGTAGCAAAAGAACATAGAAGAGCACCAATGTTTATCTACAAACCACAAAGCAAAAAAGTTTTTGAGGGAGAGTCCGTGAAGCTAGAATGCCAAATCTCAGCTATACCTCCACCAAAGCTTTTCTGGAAAAGAAACAATGAAATGGTGCATTTCAATACTGATCGAATCAGGTAGGATAAGTATTTCTAGACTTAACCATAGTCTACTTGGGTGAATCCAGTTATACTTTGAAATGCATTATAAATGGCATGCATTTGTGATCTCAATTTGTCTGGTTTTTAAAACATATATAGACATATAATAAACCTCATTAAGCCAGATTCCACTAATCAGAAATTTTAGACATAAAGTAGGCTAGGATTTACCTTTTGACTATAATAAAGAAAGATGTGGCTCAAGGACATAGATGATATAAAGAAGATTGGGAGGGACGTTTAATTCAAGAAAACCAATAGCAATTTGGCAATGACTAGATACTGGCTCAGAATTTCCAAATGCTTCTTTTTTTTTCTTATTAGTCTGACTCTGTATGATAGAGGCATCATAAATAAACTTTCATAGGAAAATTAATTCCTATACTTTCATTTTTTAATTGTTTCTTGTCAGCTTATATCATGATAACTCTGGAAGAGTTACCTTACTGATAAAAGATGTAAACAAGAAAGATGCTGGGTGGTATACTGTGTCTGCAGTTAACGAAGCTGGAGTAACCTCATGTAACACGAGACTAGATGTTACAGGTATGTCACGCTGCTATAAAGTGTAATGTCAGGTGTTCTAAAGAATTTAACCAGGAAGATTTAATAAGAAACACAAATCCCAGCAGAGTATAAAATCTGAGAGATTTTCCCTATACATAATCAGTTTTGATTTTTTTTCTTTCCTATCTAGTAATGAATACCTAGTGCGACCCTTTTGTTTAGAACAGGATTTCTGAACTAACTTTTATTTGATCTATTTCAGCCCGTCCAAACCAAACTCTTCCAGCTCCTAAGCAGTTACGTGTTCGACCAACTTTCAGCAAGTATTTAGCACTTAACGGGAGAGGCTTGAATGTGAAACAAGCTTTTAATCCTGAAGGAGAGTTTCAGCGCCTGGCAGCTCAATCTGGACTCTATGAAAGTGAAGAACTTTAATAACTTTAGCAACATCGGAAAATGCAACAACTACACTATTAGTAACATATTCAATTAAATTTGTGAAATAAATCCATAGCTGTATTAACAGATTATGGCTTTAATTAGGTAATATAACTAATATATTTATAATATTATTTATCCTTTGACTCTTGCACATTCTATCTACTTCTCTGATTTGTGAAGCCTACAGAAAATCTGGGCACATGGGTTTGTAATTGTAGAAGACTATCTTAAAATGTGGGATTTTAACAACTAAGTCATACACATTTAACGATTACAGGTTATGAGTTAATATCAACTTTTTAAACACATCAAACACACCTAAAGCTTGTAAGAAGATTTACTAGTACTGCTTTCTAAATACTGTTTTACTCATTTTCTCTTATAGGAATACTAACATGGTATAGATTATGAATGCTCCATAATTTTATGTCAAAAAAGAATAAAATTTCAAATATTTCAAACAGACTGTCTCCTCTGCACAAAAGTCTAGATCCTTAAGATAAAACTTCTGGTTTTTATATATTAAACAACACTCAGCAAACTCTATGAATGACAAGTTCCAAAAGAGCAACAACATTATATTCTAGAACAGTCTGTCTTCTTGGTGAAGCTCACTTACAGCTCAGTCAATTCCTCCTGAAACTGAGCTAGACTTTCCATGGTTTGCACCTCAAAGGCAGACACAGTAACTTAAGTCATGAGGGAATCTCTCCTGAAATTGTGATTTTGTTTTAACCAAATGGGTCTCTAATTCTTCAAGATCTTTGAGTCTATTGAGCTCAATGGAATAAGAATAGTCTGTAGAGTCATCTGTTTCTTATATTTAATATAAATTTGTATTCCTATATTTTGGGGGTTTTTTCCTCCTACATTTTAAGTTTAGATAACCCTTTACATTAGAGAGCTAATTTTGTGGGCATCTGAGAGTCCAAGAAGAGACAGGGGCCAATCTTTTTATTAAACTACCAAGCTGGGACAGTAGCCCTTTCTCTCTCTCCGGCCTCTGTTAGCCTTTTGCTAGGCCTCTCCTGTTCCTTTTATCTTTGGTAGTCTTTGACCCTCACTGCTGTGTGGCCTAGTTTTGCTTCTTATCTGTACATAAAACAGCATTTATCAACATCACTTCTCTTTCAGGGAAATAACAAAAGTGGCTTTATTTTTTCGTTTCAAAACAGCTTGGTGGTTTTCTTCACTGGCTGCCCAGGGGCTTTCGATTGAATTCCGTTTTATTTTCCTCTTTACCAACCTGAGCATCCCTCCTGTCTCATACCCTGGCGGGCTTTGAGATACTTTAATTTGCAACCAAATTTGTTTGGCCTTGTCTATAGCTGGTTTACAACCCTTCTTCTCATCTTTGTACAGCTTCCGGGCCAGATGTGAGTCTGGGTTCCGAAGGACTACCGTTTTGGCCTGCCCTTTTACATAATCACGACAAAGCTGGATTTTTGTTTTTTTTTTAATCTACCTTAACGTTCTTTTACCCATATTGGGTGGAAAAAGGGGTGGTCGCCACTTCTAGCAACAGCTCTCGGTTATCAAGAAGCAGTTTGGGCAGGCTGCAGCAGCAGCGTCGGGTCTTGAATAGGCATTTGGGCTTTGGCCTCCAGCAGACACTGCCCCAATGAGCCATGGACTTTGGTAAACTATTTACCCTCTCGGTGCCTCGGTTTTCTCAGACCTAAAATGAGGACAAAACACCTACCTTTCAGGAAGGCAGTGTGAAGACTACACAAGCCAAAAAATTTTAAAGGTATGCAAGAAAAAGAAGCCCGTTATAATTAATTACTACGACTTTTATGATTAACCCCAGGCCCAAAGCCAGGTTTGCTCGAGAATTTGGCGCTCCACCGGTGACAAACGCCGCAGCCTCAGCCCAGCCTCAGGCTAACCCCTGCCACAGCATCCTCGGTGCGCATGCTCGCTTGCGACTTGTAGCGGGCTTGCGCCCTCTGAGCTGCAGGGCCCGCGCCGCGAAGCTACCGCGCAGGCGCGGCAGACCTGGGGCGGTGGAACGGGCGTCGCGGTCCAGGTCGGCCATGGCTGAGGCGTCCAGGTGGCACCGAGGCGGTGAGGGGTGCTCGTAGGGAGTGGGTGGGGCAGGGCCGATTTGGCCGATCCGTATCCCGTGGAGGGTACTCCGTAGCCTCGTATCTATTCATGCGAGAGATAGGGTCTCCAGCAACCTTAGCCCTCACATCCTCCCCTTGAGAAGCGGAGAGGAGAGGGACGGTGATCCCATTTCACAGGCTGGAAAACTGAAGCCCTACGGGGGGCGGGCACTCGCCCCTTGCCCGAGGCTTGAGCTAGGGCTGTCGCTTGCTGTCCAATGACCATCGCTAGGCCAGCGTCCGACGTCCTTTGTTGATGTAGGGAGTCATGTCCTTGACGGAGCCCTGGGCCGAGCTCGTTTCCCCCTCCAGCTGAAGCCCGCCATCCCAAGAAGCCGTGTTGACGGGTAGAGAAAATGTTAGGGGCAGATGAGGGGTTTTTGTTTGTTTTGTATTTTGCTTTTTCATTTTAAGACACATCCAGTGAGGAAACATCCAAGTTATAAAATTCATTAGTATACAGTCATAAAATGACTGCCCTCTGACCCCCATGGGAACATGTAAGTAACGATTCCTCCTTCATAAAAGTGAGAATAAAAAAGGAACCAGAATCCATTGGACCCTTCCTTCACACACTGTAACAGCTAACAGTGGCTGTGTCTTCCTATCGGTATTTATGTACGTTATAAATTACAGAATGTGAGGGAAATTTTTGTTTTATATCTCACAGGGACTCCGCAACACAAGCCACATTACGGCCGGGAAGTAGAAATTAGAACTACTCTCCAGGAGTTGTTACTCTACTTAATTTTTTTAGTAAACCTATGTATATGTAAGTACACAGATGTAGATGATAACAGTATTTGAACTAAGAAGTTACGTGGAGACGAAAAACAAAACATGGGCTTTATAAAACCATAGGCTTTCAGACTAGCAAAACCTCTTGAAAAATAGTGACACATTTTAGACATTATCTTAAATGAATTTTAGATTGAGGCTATTTCCAGCTCTTAATGGGCAAAACTTTAGGTCACAGATATAATGAGCAGCTTTCATGTCAACGTTGATTGAATTAATTATTCCTTTGGTTGGCAGTTCTATCTTAAATATCATTATTCCCTTGAGTTGGCAATTCTAACTTGATTTCTTTTAGAGCTATATAGGTACATTAACTTACTTTCATAGGTCAAACTACAAATAAGGCCAAAGAAGTTAGTCTTGATGTCTGCTTTGTTCTTTCTCTGGCCTGTTGCACAGTTAATAGTGAAATATATTAGTGCTGAGCCACAGAAGGTATGGATCAATGCAAATCCTTAAGGAGGACCAGGAAAACATTTCAGCCTGCATTCCTCCTGTTTGTGGGTCAGTAGCATTGACTTAATCAGTGTTAAAGAGCATTTTGTCTTTAGAGCACCCAACAGACAGTAGATGTAAGCTCGCTGATGGGACTTATCTCGTGTTGGTATGGCCTACATACTAGCAACTATATATCAATTAACTAATGAATTGGTATTGTAGGGGTGAGTTTGAGTCAGATCTTGATTAAAAAGACAACTATGGTCAATCTTATAAATTAAGATATCTTAGACTGGTTTTTAAATGCTTATTACGGAACATTTGGGGAATGGAAAAATATAAAAAGATCATTCAGAATCCCATTGTTCAGGGATTAAATAAAACCTTTTTATAATTAGGAGGAATTGAAAACAACCTAAATATCCATCAACAGAGGATTTAACATTTTGGTGTACACAGTGAAATAATATGCAACATTAAAGAATGGCATAGGCTCATGTGTGCCATGGACTCATGCTGAAGATAAATGGTTTCTAAAAACTAAAGGGCTTCTAGCAAGAAAATAAAGACACTCCACTCTAAAACCCACCCACCCACCCCTAGAAAGAGAGAGTGAGAAAGAATACTAGTTAATATTTTTAAAATTCTTACCATGTGCCACAACATAGTTTTAAATGTTCCACATGCATTATCTCACTTCTTATAACAAAGCTATGAGGTTGGAGATATTATCCCTTTGATGGGACTCAAACCGTTATCTGTTTGAATTCAAAGTCCATAGTTGTAACTACTTACCATATTACATTGCCTACTCTCAATATGGAGAAAAAACCAACTTGCAGAATAGTATATATAATGTGATCTCATTTTTGTAAAAATAAAGTTATTTTCTTTATGAATATGTATGCATATAGAAAAATCTGAAGAATATATGCCAAACCTAACTCTAGCAGTGGGATTATAGGACACTTCTTCCTGTTTTGTATGTTTCTATTTTGTTTTAGTTTATTATTGGTTTTATAATTAGACAAAAATATTGAATTTTCAAAAGAAGGTTGGGAAGAAATTATAAGTACATTTTAATCCTAATAAACTGAGTTTTTAAACATAAATTTTTAAACAAAAAATTCTTCTCCTTAGTGTCTTTTGGGATGGTAAACCCACATATGTATTACTTAAACAAAGTTATGTCATCGCTATTTTTGGACACTTCTGTGGGTGGTGATGAGAGAACCAACTTTAAGTCTATTCGCAGCATAACTGATTTTTGGAAGGTAAGGTATCAGGTGACTGTGGATGAAGTAGCTTTAGGTATTGCGTAAGCAAACCCTTGGCACACATAGTAGGCGCTCGATGCATATTTGTTGAAGGAATGAGCAAAAATGAATATCATTTCTTCAAACTATTAGAATCAACGAAACAGTAACTGTTTATTGAGAATCTGTGTTCTGAGTGTGATAGGGTTCTTATAACTTTTTGAAAAATGACACTTTTTAACATTATCATTGCATGTGGAAAATAGGAGACTTGCTTCTTATGTGGGAGTTAGGATCCAAAGTAAGTCTATAATTGTGTATAGTGAAAATTACTCTTAAAAGTTCCATAAATTGCCCATAAACTGAAATATATGTGATTTTGGTGTACAATCCTGTACTGTCTGTATGTGTGTTACAGTACTATACAGTATATAATAAAGAGTACATATACAAAATATAATTTTATAGTGTTTTTAATTACTAAGAGAATCATTCCTTCAGCATTGGAACAGATTGTTTTTTCCATTACCCTTAGCAAGATGCTCATATTATGAGGAAAGATCAGTTAAGGGAACAGCAGTTTGAGGTATCCCATGTCACAAACATTGGGGTATGCAAGGAAGAGGAAGGGAAGGCTTTCCGGAGGTGATGACGATTCAGTTGAGTTTTAAAGGATGAATAATGGAAGCGCATTCTAGGAAGGATAAACAATATGTGCTATAAGTAATTCTACATATCGAGCTATGTTTGGCATTATAGGCATATGGAAGATGAGGTAGAAAAGGCCAAACTATGAATTGGACAGAGGTTAAATCATGAATGCCACGCTAGGAATTTGAAATTTATCGGGGAGACAAGGTCATTTCCTGAGAGTGAAAGGGGAAGTGAAGTATAAGATGAAGGCTAATAGAGGTCATTGGTTTAGGCCAGACGAAATGTGAAAGAGTGATATGAAATTTTCCCTGAAAGAAGAAGTAGAATTCACCCTGCTTCTTTTTTATTGTGCTGTCTTCAGGTATGTACATGGCCAATGGCAAAGAAGACAAAGGCAGGAAAGAAAAAAATGAACCCTGGGTTTGGGATCTCTTAGAAGAAGCAGATAGGGGCAGAGCCAGGAGTAGCAGTCACCTCCACCAGAGTTGTGGCGTAAGAGGGACACAGACAACTCTGAAGTGAAGTCATGATTTGTGGCATGATCTGTTCTGATACTCATGTATTGGGGGATGATTTTCAGTATACCCCTCATAAGGAGAAGGCTTATGCGATTAAATGAGTTAATACTTGTAAAGTGCTTAAAGCAGTACGTAGTGCATACTAAGTGCTCAGTGTTAACCATCTTCATTATCATCATCATCATCATCATCATCATCATTACCATTAATATTAATGCTGGCTTGGTCAGTAATTTAATTTTCATACTCATCCTCAAAATCACTGATTTTTATACTCTTATGGATAACATAATGGCTGTAGATTCTGTTTTGCAGTTGATAATGAAAATATTTTTCCCCATAACGTTTATCTTTCTCTATGAAGTTTATGGAAGGACCCCTTTTGGAAGGTCTGTACTGGGACTCATGGTACAATAGCGAGAAGTTGTATGATTTAAAGAACAGCAGTCGCATCTACTATGAGAACATACTTTTAGGAGTCCCCAGAGTCCGTCAACTAAAAGTCCGCAATAACACATGCAAGGTCTATTCATCCTTTCAGTCTTTGATGAGTGAATGTTATGACAGATACACTTCTGGAAATGAAGACCTGTCTGAGTTTGGCCTTAAACAGGATACTGAGTAAGTAGTATAAAATTATACATAACTTTTTCTAGCAGCTTAAACAATTGTGAAAATGTGTATTTTCCAAATGATACCAGTAGGCATCTGGCTGGTAAGAAGACTGTTTAGATGATAGTATCAAAGAATACTCAGAGATGCAGTGTTTAGAAAAGGAAGAGTGAAACTGTTATTTTTTTGTTTACCAAAGGCTGGAAAGTGTTTTCTTTTTTTCTGACTGTGGTATATGAAGTGCTAAGTCGTATTGCACACAAGGCAAAGTGTCCAGTTTTGCTTTTACAATACTCAGCTTTTCTGGCTCTGGCCAGACTCCCTCAAACCCATCCCAAATGTTCCTGGGGTTCCCTAAGGAGTGTCTTAGGTGTGCCCTGCTGCTTTCCTCCTTTCTCACTCTGCCTTAGAATCAGAAGATTCTGTTGTTGGCCATTACTAAAAAGGGGTAGTTAGTCTCCAGTGGCACTGCATCTGATGATGCCTCCCAAAGATATTATGGCTGCTGTTCTCCAAAGTGCCTGAGGTTCATGCCAGTGTAGACTCATGTCTACACTTTATATTCAAAATGCGAAAGCCCAAAGCCACTGACACTGCCTCCCCTTAACACAGAAGCTTCTGGTATAATTGCTTTTAGGGTCCTATGAAAATCATAGGGGACAGAAAATAAACCTGTTTTTAAAACTTAATGTTTTCAAAGTGATACAAATTTTTATAAAAGTCCATCCTTTCCTACTCATAATTCCCACTCCAGGAGCTGCCACTTTTAGCCCTTTTAGTCATTTCTTCTGGTATATACGTTCTATTTCTAAATAACATGTTTATAGTGCTATTACTTGATTTTACAGTTGTATATATCTATTTTCTCTATCATGGAAGGTATCTGTCATGTGTCTTTCTCCTACCACTCCCTCTACACACGCTCTTCCTGTTCCTCTTAGCCTGTAGTTAAACCATAGTTTTTGTTAATCATTAGTCAATGTTTATATTATAAATATGAACAATGATTACATTTCCTTTCTTGAACAACCTCCCTTGTATCCCCAGGATTAATCATTGCCTTGTGATTTTTGTTGACTAATTTTTTCTTTGTATGAGTTTTTGAGTGTCCTTGAGGGCAACATAGTGCTCGTATAATTCTTACAAATCTAATAAATTGATAAGTATAGTGACATATTAAACATTACAGTATAGTCATGTGTTACCTAGTGCCATTTTAGTTAACAATGGACCACATATACAATGGTGGTCTCATTAGATTATTATGGAGCTGAAAAATTTCTATCACCTAGTGATGTCATAGCCATCATAGCACAACACATTACTCATGTGTTTGTGGTGATGCTGGTGTAAATAAACCTACTGCACTGCCAGTTGTAGAAAAGCATAGCACATAAAATTATGTACAGTACATAATACTTGATAATAAACAACTGTTACTGGCTTATGTATTTACTATACTGTACTTTTAATCATTATTTTAGAGTGTACCCTTTCTACTTATAAAAAAGAGTTTACTGTAAAACAGTATGTTGTGTTATGCCAGCAGCAGCCTTGCACCTGTCATGTTCACTGCCTCTCTTGATTGCATCATTTTCTCTTGTGCTTGATTTAATCTTGTGTTGTTTTGTTCATCATGGCCACTAAGCATACAAAATGCACTGCTAATGTTGCCAGTAGGAGACCACATCAAGTGATTGACTTGGAAGTGAAATTAAAAGTGATTAAGGACTACGAAGGTGGAAAGTCAGTGATGCTTATTGCTCACCAGTCGGTCATGTCCCATTCCACTGTAGCTACAATCTTGAAGAACAAGAACAAAGTGACGGAAGCTGTTAAAGGGTCTGCTTCACTGAAGGCAATGAGACTAACAAAAATTTGAGAAGGGCCTATATCAGACTCGGAGAAACTTCTAATGATCTGGGTTGAAGAGCAGACACAGAAGCCTATCCCTCTTGGTGCCGTGATGATCAAAGCCAGAGCAAAAAGCTTGTTTGTGATGTCGAAAGAAGAGGCTGTACCCAACTACAATGTTGAATTTACCGCTAGCTGTGGGTGGTTTAAATGATTCCAGAATTGTTATTCAACACATAACATGAAAGTGAGTGGTGAGCCTGTGAGTGCTGATGTGAAAGCAGCTGAAGGATTTTTGGAAACTCTAGATAAGCTGATTGTGGAGGAAAATTATTTGCCAGAGCAAATATTCAATATGGATGAAAACTCCCTATTCTGGAAACAGATGCCTGAGAGGACTTTCATGTATAAGGAGGCCAAGTCAATGCTAGATTTCAAGACTTTTAAGGACAGGATAACAGTCTTTCTTGGAGGGGCAATGTTGCAGGCTACAAATTGAAACTCTTTGTGATCTGGCACAATGGGAACCCCAGGACCTTCAAGCATATCAGTAAGCACACATTGCCAGCATACTACAGAGCAATAAGATGTCACGGACGACCCACCTCCTCTTCCAAGATGCCCTTCTGAATTTCTATGCCAGCAAAATGGAGAAGTACTGTTTGGAAAATAACATACCTGTCGAGATTTGCTTATTGTTGATGATACTCCCAGACATCCCCCTTTATTGGTGATCTTCATCCCAATATTGAAGCTGTATTTCTCCCTCCAAATACCACCTCTTTGATCCAACCAATAGATCAAGGAGTTATAGCAGCTTTTAAGGCCTACTACTTGAGGAGGACCTTTGCCCAGGCTATTGCTGGAACTGAGAAAGATACTGATGCAATTCTGGAAGGATTACAATATCTATGACTGCATCAAGAACCTTGCATGGGCTTGGGGTGATGACACCAAGGAGTGTATGAATGACCTCTGGAGGAACACCTTCAAGAGTTTTGTCTATGACTTCAAAGGATTTAGCAAGGATGAGGAGGTTTCAAAACTTAACAAGGCTTCAGTTGAGACAGCAAACAACTTTAACTTGGGTGTGAGTGAGAATAACATTGAAGAGCTCCTAGAGATAGTTCCTGAGGAATTAACTAATAAGGAATTGTTGGAACTGGAACAGGAATGCAGAGCTGAAAAAGAGGCAAGAGAAAAGAAAACTGCAGAAAAAGAAGAAGAGCCCTTAACAAGGACTTCAATAGCCTCCTTAAAAAGTTTGAAAACATGGACCCCGACACCAAAAGGTTTTCATTAATAGGGAGGAATGTTCATGGTGCATTATCTGCTTACAAGCAAATCTATGATGAAAAAAAGAAAGAAGCCAAGCAAACCACCATGGACATATTTCTGAAAAGAGTGATAACCTTCTCAAGAGTCTCAGGCAGGTCCTTCAGGAGGTATTCCAGAAGAAGCCATTGTTGTTATAGGAGATGACAGTTCCATATGTGTTATTGACCCTGAAGACTTTCCAGTGGGACAAGATGTGGAGGTGGAAGACAGTGATATTAATGATCTTGACCCTGTTTGTGCCTAGGCTAATGTGTGTGTTTGTGTCTTAGTCTTTCACAAAAAAGTTTAAAAAGTAAAAAAAATTGAAAATGTCAAAACCAGAAAAAAGCTTATAGACTAAAGATGTAAAGAAAGAAAATGTTTATGTACAATGTGTTTGTTTTAAGGTAAGTGTTATTATGAAAGAATTGAAAAGTTAAAAAAATTTAAAAGTTTATGAAGTAAAAAATTTACAGAGCTAAGCTTAGTTTATTGTTGAGGAAAGAAAAAATTTTTTATAAATGTAGCCTAAGTATACAGTGTTTATAAAGTCTACAGTAGTGTACGGAAATGTCTAGGCCTTCACATTCACGCCACTCACTCACTGACTGCCCCAGAGCAGCCTCCAGTCCTGCAAGCTCCATTCCTGGTAAGTGCCCTGTGCGGGTGTACCATTTTTTATCTTTTATACTGTATTTTTAGTGTACCTTTTCTATGTTTAGATATGTTTAGATATACAAATACTTACCATTGTGCTACAATCACCTGCAGTATTCAGTATAGTAACCTGCTGTCCAGGTTTGTAGCCTAAGAGCAATAGGCTACACCATATAGCCCAGGTGTGTAGTAGGCTATAGGCTATTTAGGTATGTGTGAGTATTCTGTGATGTTCACATAATGACAGGATCACCTAATGACATGTTTCTCACAAGTATCCCCGTCTTTAAGTGACACATGACTGTACTGTACACTATTTCTCTTTCAATGAAAAATTACAAGCTAAATCAATTATTTAATTACACATTTTAAATTGGAATCTCAAGACTAATCTGTTGGGTATTCTAATATTCCATATTCTCTTAACAACTACAAATAATGTAAATACCAAAATTAACACTATGGATTTGGAATTGTAATACCTGTTACTCCCTAACAACTAATTTGTGCTTGTTTGTCTATCTAAAATGTAGCATTCATTAATTAAAAACATTATCAAAAATTGGAAGTAGGAGAGTGTTGGTGTAACATGTTCTTGTTTCAGTTTAACAATCATGCAGGAAACACTCAAAAGTACATCTAGGGAATTTTCATTAAATATGAGATTTTTTTCTTAGTGGCGTCACTTTTTCCCCCCTCTGCTGAAAACAAAACATAGTGTTATCAATAGAAAAATGAGTTTAAGAGTGCATCTTTGTATAATTGTTCAAATCTGTTTTGGAGAGATGGAATAGGGACTGAAATGATAAATCAAGGCTTTAGTTTTTTTTTTTTTAAAGATTTTATTTTTTCCTTTTTCTCCCCAAAGCCCCCCAGTACATAGTTGTGTATTCTTCGTTGTGGATCCTTCTAGTTGTGGCATGTGGGACGCTGCCTCAGCGTGGTCTGATGAGCAGTGCCATGTCCGCGCCCAGGATTCGAACCAACGAAACACTGGGCCGCCTGCAGCGGAGCGCGCGAACTTAACCACTCGGCCACGGGGCCAGCCCCCAAGGCTTTAGTTTTTGATATCCCATAATTTAAAAGGAGAATGGAAACAAAATTTAATTATATACATTTTACTTTGATTTATGTACTTTCATTAAAATAAGATACCTATATAACAGTATAGACATTGTAACAAAGGTTTTATTTATTGGGCATTTATAAAAGGTATATGACCTTTAGAAGACAAACTATGAACACCTTTTTTTCCTGTGTAGAGACAGGTATTTCTGATTCAAAACCCCTGATATTCTTGTCCTACTCAAAGACTAAATATCTCATGAGACAACAGAGACAACGTTAAAGAAAAAAATCAGTCATTACTTTCTAGATTTTAAGTTCCCTGAGGCGACAGATGGATTTTTTAAAGTTGTTTCTCATAGCATCTAGTCCAGTGTGTTGCCCACGATAAACACTAACAAATGAAAATGTGTTAAATCTTAATCCTTTTAATTTAATCTTTAACTCATTGTCTTGCTTCAAAATTACTATAATACTATGAACTTAGTACTACTTCTTTTTTGAACTTCTACTTTTGAACCAAAAATTAGCTTAAATTCTTAGACTACTTCTCAGTCAGGCTTTCTCATATCTCCATTATGCTTTTTATATCCATCAGATGGACATACTCTGCTCCTCGTACCAACTCCCCTTGGCACTGGGGATTTGTTGGTGTTTACCAAAACGGGGGATATATGTTCACTTTATCAAAATTGAAATCTGAAACCAAAACCAAGTTCATTAACCTTCGACTGAACAGCTGGATCACAAGAGGGACTAGAGTTATTTTTATTGATTTTTCATTATACAATGCTAATGTAAATCTGTTTTGCATCATCAGGTGAGTGACTCAAAACCTCTTTATTAGTATATTGAATTTAAAAAGCATTCAGAGCCCTCATTAGGGTTTCCAGTTTGTGCATATTTGTATGAACATTAAAATCATAAGCTTCAATATAATGTAGTTCTGCCAATAACGAAAAAGAAAGTAAAGCAACATCATATTCAGTGTTTTGTTATTTCAGAATATATTCAAGAATATGAAGAATTACATACAATATGTTAGTTTTATGTTACTTAAGGATATATTGTTTGATTTCTTGTCATTCTGCAGTTGCACAGATCTAACATTTGTTTTGATGATTTCTTCCTCTAAATCAGATCATTCAAATCTGTCGATTTCCTTTCAGAATGAGCTTCTTTAAAGTTATTAATTTTAGTCTCAAGAATGAACAATTTAAATTTCAAACAAATATAACAGTAGCCAGCATCCTAGAAATGAATAGAGTCTGTGGTGATTTGCAAAAATGGCCCCAATTCTTTACATCTTTGCCATGTAAACTTGCAGTGCCCTGCCGTCCAAGGAAGGGTGCACTGCCCCAGCCCTTGTGCTCAACCATGTGACTCGCTTTGGTCAATGAGATGTTAGCAGACATGATACAACCAGAAGCTTGAAATGGGTTTGGACATTAAAACTTGCTCTCTTGCACTCTGCCATTGCATAAGAAGGATGTGCCTGGGCTAACTTGTTGGACCCAGGAGGAGGATGAAAAACCTCCTCTCCTGAGATAGAGGAAGAGAGAGAATCAACCAAAGAAAAAAAATTCTTCCCATTAGTCTGATTACCTTAGGTCATCTGCCTAACCTGGACCACATAATTGGCTTAGGCCTGGGTTCTAGAATCAAATACTGGCAAAGGAAATAGGATTACCATGATTAGATCTGTCTGGGGATTGAACAAGCATCCTCTAGTAATCTGAGAATGGGTGGATGCCTGATACACTTCTGCTAGAAGAAGGAGTGGGATAATGACCTCTAGACAGGCAAACAATGTGTCCACTACAATTTCAGTGAGCCACTTTCCTCTCATGAGTCTTAGAGTTTTACTCTGAATGGAATGTGGAATTGGCATTTATTCTGATTAGGGGACTTTGCCTTGAGCAACAGTGACAGTGAAACATAACCATGGCCTTTAAAATTTGTAAAATTGAATAAATCAAATGAATTACCTTAAGTAGCCAATGGACATTATACTTTTATTTTATAGTTCTTTTCTTTCAGGAATCAGAGATTTTAACCAACATTATTCACTCTTCCCAATAGTCTTAATCAGGATAAAGTGAAGAATACAAATCATTTCTATGTCCTAAATAAGAGTAGAAATACTGGGGTAACTGGCTTAAAGTCATATGAAAGATGCCTTGTTATACTAGATTAAGTTCAGATTTCTTGTCTCTAGGTTTTATGCTTATTCTCTGTTACCTTTTAAAATGTTATTGTTTAGAAACGTAGCAGATTTTGAGACTGTTAACTGGTTGTGTATCTAATCAGTAGTTGTATGGAAGCATATTGTTTCCGCTAAGACCGTATCCTGGTGGTCTAGTGGTTAAGAGTTGGCGATCTCACTGCCGCAGCCCAGTTAGTTTCCCCGTCAGGGAACCACATCACCCATCTGTTGGTTGTCTTACTGTGGTGGCTGCTGTTGCTGTGATACTGAAAGCTGTGCCACCAGTATTTCAAATACCAACAGGGTCACCCATGGTGGACAGGTTTGAGCAGAGCTTCCAGACTAGACAGACTAGGAAGAAGGACCTGGCCACCCACTTCATAAACACAGCCATGATAAACTCTATGAATAGCAGTCGTGCATTTTCTGATAAAATTACAGGTGAGAAAATGTTGCAAAAATACCAGGCAGGTTCCACTCTGCTGTACACAGGGTCTCTAGGAGTCAGAATCGACTCCATAGCACTAACAACAGAAGAACTTATCCACCTATTTTCCTTTTTGTACATGTATCTGGCAAACTAAACTGAATGCTGTTCTTTTTCTCCCTTTTTATTAGTCTACACTTCAAATCAAAATATTGAGTTTCACTTCACTCACTTCTCCAACATTGCATACCTACTATGTGCAAGGTGAAACAAATAGTTCTGTTTTCTGTTTGTTACTTGGTTGTTTTGGTTTTGTTTTTTTGGCAGCACCTTATTCCAGTACCAATAATATTTGCTAATATCTTTAGGTAAGAATAATTACATTGTGACATTGTGCTAGAGATGCTGGTTCCTTAAATTATTGCCAATTCTTTTTATTTTTATTATTGAGGTCACATTGGTTTATAACATTATATAAATTTCAGGTGTGCATCATTGTATTTTGACTTCTGTATAGACTGCATTGTGTTCACCACCAAAGTCTAGTTGCCATCACTGTACATGTGCCCCTTTACTCCTCTTGCCCTCCTCTTGCCCTCTTGCCTTCTGGTAACCACCAATCTGTTCTCCATATGGATGTGGTTCTTTGTTTATCTTCTACATATGAATGAAGCCACATGGTAAATATCTTTCTCTGTCTGACTTATTTCACTTAGCATAATACCCTCAAGGTCCATCCATGGTGTTGCAAATGGCAGGATTTTGTCTTTTTTTAATGCCTTTTCTTTATGGCTGTATTCCATTATATGTATATACCACATCTTCTTTATCCATTCATCCATTGATGGGCACTTAGATTGCTTCCAAGTCTTGGCTATTGTAAATAATGCTGCAATGAACATAGGGATGCAAATATCTTTTTAAATTAGTGTTTTTGTGTTCTTTGGATAAATACCCAGAAGTGGAATAGCTGGATCATATGGTAGTTCTATTCTTAATTTTTTGAGGAATCTCCATACTGTTTTCCTTAGTGGTTGCACCAATTTACATTCCCACCAGCAGTGTACAAGTGTTCCTTTTTCTCCATATCCTCTCTAACACTTGTCATTTCTTATCTTTTTAATAATAGCCATTCTGACGGGTGTAAGGTCATATGTTATTATAGTTTTGATTTGCATTTCCCTAATAATTTGTGATGTTGAACATCTTTTCATGTGCCTCTTGGCCATCAGTATATCTTCTTTGGAAAAATGTCCATTCAGATCCTCTGCCCATTTTTTGATTGGGTTATTTGGTTTTTGGTTGTTGAGTTGTATGAGTAAGTTACTGCCAATCTTAATTATCTGAAGTTGTGGAGAACACTGGAAATACAGTGAACAACTTCAAAATCTTTTTATATTTAGTGTTGGAATTAATTTCTACATTTCTATTTGCATATAGATCTTTGTATCCAACATCCAGTGCCTAAAGTAAACAGAAAAGATTTGCTTTGGTAGAATATGTGACTTGACATTTAAAAGCAAGAAGTATCTCTAATAAGCTAAAGAGGGAAACCATATTTCCCTCCTCTGAAATATTCAAGAATTATATATTTTGGGGGGAGTCCTGACTAATAATAGTAACTAACAGTATAGCATTTTCTTGAACATCATCTCATTCTCTGTGGAGATAAATTAGTATTTCCAGTTATGAACGAGCAATCTAAATACAGAATAGAACAAATGTCTGCCTAAAATCACATCTTACTTTATCATATACATAAGTCTTTGACCACTGTGAATATTCAGAGTACAAAAAAAGTGAAGAAGCCATTAAAAAATAAGTAAATCCACTAGAAACTTTTAAAATTGAACCCACGATCCCGAGAAAACATATTTTGTACAAAATAACTGATTATCATTAAAGTACACACCATCACTGATTAGAAATTTCACATTGAATTAGATACTGAAATATAAATGCTTGAAATGCATAGTTACTTTCACAAACCTTATTTTACAGATTGGTGGCAGAATTCCCTGCAACTGGAGGCATACTTACTTCATGGCAGTTTTACTCTGTGAAGCTCCTCAGATATGTTAGCTACTATGATTATTTTATTGCTTCCTGTGAAATCACATTTTGTATTTTTCTTATTGTCTTCACAACACAAGAAATCAAAAATATAAATGAATTTAAGTATGCCTATTTCAAAAGTATTTGGAACTGGCTAGAATTGCTACTTTTGGCAGTAAGTATATATATATTCACATGTATGGTTGAATGGAAACACATCTCAACCCACCGATGAGGGAGGTGTGAAAGCAGAATTTTCTATTCATCTGGGACTTACTTTAACAGCTGCAAGTATCAGTCATAAAATGAACTGTCGTAGTAAATATTAATGGTATACCTCCAAAAGGAACAAGTTTTTTTTTCTGATTTGGTCCTTGGGAGAATCAGCAGCATAAACCTAGAGGAACAGGTGATTCCATAGGTATTATGATTTAATGTACACAGTAAGTAGGTCTCCCTGCCCCCACTCAAAAATGCATTCCTTACAGAGCCTCATGTTAAAACTCACGGATCTTTTTGGGCAAGGTCCTTTAAAATGTACTCTTATATGTTGCCTAAATCTGCTTTCCTTCTCACTCTGAGTTTTGAAAGGATAGGCAAAAGACAAGCTTAGGCAGGATACTGAAGGGAGAGGAGGTTCGAACAGCCAGAAGGTAGCTTGTGGGCACAGAGGACACCAGGATTGGGGAGATAGTCCCTGAAAGAAACTCCAAAGACTGCCAGTTCTGGTCACTGGAACATACTAAAATAAACAGAGATGTAGGTAGGGCAGGACAAATGGTAAGAGCTTGGTTTTAGGAATGATGAACAAACATTTCTGGCTCATACAATCTGATCTTTCACCCTTATTGGCCCTTAGTTACAGCCAATCCAGTATATAAGCTGTGTTTCCCAAAACCAGATTGAAAATTTCTCAGAGTCAGAAAGTGTGCCATCTACCTCTCTGGTTTCCCCAATGATGTTTAACAGAGCATTTAAGTGTTTAACTATTGAGTATTCAGGCAAGGGAAATCACAGGAAAATTTTCTTGACAGTTACAAAGCTCTGATACCTAAGATAATCTGGTTCTGAAATTCTTTTCTAAAAGAGTTGTTAAAGGGATCTAAAAGGGTTTATTTTTTGGAACTGTAAAGTTTTTTTTCTTATAGTGTTACGTGGTAGAAAATATTAAACTTTTAGGCATACATGGAGCAGAAACCCTTATGGCCTAGTCAGAATTATATAATCATTTTATACATTTGTGCTTTATGACTCAAAGAAACAAGCAAGCAGATAGATTAGGATGACCAGGCGATCAATATTTTTCTACTTTTATGATAATTATACTACCTTAAACTTCTGTAAGTTGAGGCTTACTTCCATTTATGTAAAAGCCTATGTCTTATCTCTCCTTCCCTTTTTGTTGAACTTTTGGTGAACTTTTTCATGTGTTTCTTCATAGGCTGCAGGAGATTTAGAGAAATAATCTCTAATTTAATCCTTCTTACTTTCCCATTTAGTTGTGTTTTGTGGCTGTTTTCCTCAACTCATACTGTATTATACAAGTTTTTCTCTTACTTGGAAAGCTGTTAAAAAATACTGAAGAATATTCAGACTTCTATTTTCTTGCATACTGGCACATTTATTACAACAATATAATTGCTATTACTATCTTCTTTGCATGGATAAAGGTATTTATATTTTATTACACTAGATAAACAGACTAGATATAATATTTTATTATATTACGTACCAAAGTGGGAACTTAAACTACAAAGTCATGAAAAAACAAAAGGATATTCTTAACTGTAAAATAATATTAAAGGTAGTTTGTCCTTGTAACGATTGCTGGTGAATCCCCAAACACCCCTGACTACCGTTAAGCACTTCCTTTAATTTAAAGTAGATTTTTCTGAAATGAACTTAACTTACTCTAAGTAATTGTAATCTATAATATTCTCCTGTTTCGATTAACTTTGTTCTCTTGCAGATATTCAAATTCATAAGCTTTAATAAGACGATGTCTCAGCTGTCATCAACCTTGTCTCGCTGTATCAAAGACATAGTAGGATTTGCCATCATGTTTTTTATAATATTCTTTGCTTACGCCCAGTTAGGATTTCTTGTTTTTGGATCACAAGTTGATGACTTTTCCACTTTTCACAATTCCATGTAAGCTCTTAGTATAAAGATCATTATATTTTCCAGTTTATAACCCAAAAAATTATGGAAAGCCTATGATAAGTAGTAAGATGAGCTTTAATAAATTTAAACTTGGTTTGATATTTTCACTGATGGCTGTCACACTTGAAGTACAGTTAGGCATTGAAAGATCCAAATGGGTGGTGATACCCATTTTTTAAGTTTACTAAGTCAAGTTAGAAAAATAATTTTTCATTTTTCACTAGAAGTGAAAATTTTACCTAAGATAAAAGAAACTGGTTCCATGTCTCTGTACTATTTATTCTCTGGGCAAAAGAAATCTTATTGTTTTCCTTAGAGGGCTCTTTAGATTCCTTTTACTGATATTGACCTGGTTGTCCTTTGCTGATCTGGCAAACCTGTGTTTTAAAAATATTTTTATACCCATAAAACAGTCAGCAGGCAACAAACTTACAGAACTGATTAGGTAGAATCCCTAGGAAAGTATTTAGGCTTTACTTTAAAAGTGAATAATTTTAATAAGTTTACTCTCCTTTTTGGGTAAGAAGAGCAAGTTCTGTTTGTATAAGAAAATTATGAAGTCTAAAATATCAGTTCTCAAAATGTGTTCTGTGGAATTGAGACCAAGATTGTCTGGGGGGAAGTGGCTTCATATTTAAGTAAGTTTGGGAAATTTGCAACGCATAGTCATATATGGCTCTGAGAAAAACTGCAGTAACTTTCCTAATTTTAGTTTAGAATTCCCCAAACTTATTTCATGATACTTTGACTCAATTTGGGGGAAAGTCTGGTCTAAAGAAATGTCTTAGGTTGCCCTTTTTCACCATCCACATCTAAATAATTGAAGTACCAATTGTATGAAATTTAACATTTTTCTGAAATAACTCTTTACTAAATCAGTAGTGGAAAGAAGAGTGGTAGGAACCAGGAGGACATAATTCTACTTTCCTATTCTGCCACTAGCTGTTTAGCTTTTCTAGACCTTAATTTCTTTATCTGTAAATGAAGAGACTGGATCCAGTCACTCCCAAAGGTCCTTTCCAACTTTAAACGACCTATATTTTGAGAAGCCTAATCAGCTTATCCTGAGTGAATAAATGTTTGCAGTCCCAACAACTTCTTGGTCCTTTCCTAGGACCTTAATTAAAGTGTTTCTTAATAATGAAATTTAGTAGTCTTAGGGGCCGGCCCAGTGACGCAGCAGTTAACTTCGCATGTTCCGCTTCTCAGCAGCCCAGGGTTTGCCAGTTTGGATCTTGGGTGTGGGCATGGCACCGCTTGGCAAGCCATGCTGTGGTAGCCATCCCACATATAAAGTAGAGGAAGATGGGCACGGATGTTAGCTCAGGGCCAGTCTTCCTCAGCAAAAAAAGAGGAGGACTGGCAGTAGTTAGCTCAGGGCTAACCTTCCTCAAAAAAAAAGAAATTTAGTAGTCTTAGACATTGAATATAAGTGTAATAATTTACAGAACCTTGGAATAACCTTGAATAGTGGGAGGAAAGGACATAGAAGGCACAGAATAAGCAGGTAGAAAACTTTGCAATGGATGAATGAGGGGATTTGTGCTTTTGGTAATGATTTGCTATGTTATTTGAACCAACCTCCTCTTCAAGACAATTTAAAAAGCTAGTTGAAATGTAAGAAACATTGAAGAACTAACAAAAAAGTGAATAATGCCTGGGCCAAAATCAGAAGGCAAGAACCCAGAGAAGTAAGCCCAAGCACCCAAACCTAGTTTTGCACTGAAGGCTTTTTTCTTTTTGTTTTAGGTTGGTAAGGAATTTTTTTATGGTGGTAAAATACACATAACATAAAATTTACCATCTTAACCATTTTCTAAGTGTACAGTTCAGTGATATTAAGTACTTTCCTGTTATGCAACCATCACCACCATCCATCTCCAGAACTCTTTTTATCTTGCAAAACTGAAACTCTGTACCCATTAAATAAGAACTCTCTATTTCCCCCCTTACCCCAGCCCCTGGCAACCACCGTCTGCTTTTTGTCTCTATGATTTTGATTACTCTAGGTACCTAGGAGAATCATACAGTATCTTTTTGTGACTGATTTATTCCCCTTGCATAATGTCTTCAAGATTCAACAATGTGGTAGAATATGTCAGAATTTTCTTCTTTTTTGAGGCTGAATAATATTCCATTGTGTATATATACCACATTTTCTTTATCCATTCATCTGTCAGTGGGCACTTGGGTTGCTTCCACATTTTAGCTATTGTGAATAATGCTGCTGTGAGAACATGGGTGTACAAATATCTCCTTGAGATCTTGCTTTCAATTCTTTTGCGTAGAATTACTCGATCATATGGTAATTCTATTTTGAATTTTTTGAGGAACTGCCATACTGTTTTCCACAGTAGCTGTACCATTCTACATTCCCATCAGCAGTGTTCAAGGGTTTCAGTTTCTTTACATCCTCGTCAACACTTTTTCTGGGCTTTTTTTTTTTATAGTAGCTATCCTAATGGGTGTGAGGTGCTATCTGATTGTGGTTTTGATTTGCATTTCACTAATGATTAGTGATATTGAGTATCTTTTCATGTGCTTATGCATGGTTGTCCCCTTGATGGTGTCCCACAGGTCCCTTAGACTCTGTTCACTTTTCTTCAATCATTTTTCTGTTCCTTGTCCTATTTTCAAGTTTGCTGATTTTTTCTTCTGCCTGTTCAGATCTTCCTTTGAATCCCTCTAGTGAATTTTCATTTTAGTTATTGTACTTTTTAGCTCTAGAATTTCTTTTTAGGTTTTCTATCTCTTTAGTGATATTTCAATTTTGTTCATACATTGTTTTCTTGACTTTCTCCATGCCTTCTTTTAGTTCTTTTAGCATCTTTAAGATGGTTGTTTTAAAGTCTTTGTCTTGTAGGTCTGCCACCTGATCTTTCTTGGGGATAGTCTCTATTGGTTTTTTTTTTCCTTTGAATGGCCGTACTTCCCTGTTTCTTTGTATGTCTTGTCATTTTTTTGTGGAAAAGTGGACATTTAAATGTAATGATGTGATAATTGTGGAAATTAGATTCTTTCCCTTCTCCAGGGTTTGCTGTTTTTTGTTTTTGATTGTTATAGACTGTCTCCATGCTGACGATCAGCCTGAGGTGTAAACTTACGGTCTTCTCAGGTCTTTTCTCAGCCTGTGCCTTCTTTGGGTATGTATGGTGACTTTCTAATTTCCTCCATTTATGCAGTTGCTTTTGAATGTCCGGCTCCCAAAAGGAGAATAAAAGAAAAATGAAGGACGAGGAAAGGGCACTGACACTTTAAATTCCAAGGACGTTGCTTCAGCCAGAGGGGAAGGGGCTTGCAGCAAAGGCTGGGGAGCCACACACAGGCCTCTGTGAGCAGAAGCAGCAGTCAGCAATCAAAACACAGACCACTGATGTTTAGAGAACAAGGTCCTTATTGCCTACCCTAGCTCCCACAAGCTGTGTGCAGGCTGCTCCAAGTATACCTGCACAGCTGCCTGCCATAGGCTTGGGGATGGGAGATGGATAGCTGCTGCCAAACTAAAAGCTAAATTGACCAAAATTGTCCAAGCCTGTCCCTGGAAGTTGCAAGCCTTCAATAGGCTCCAGAGTTCCAAAATAGTTACATGAGAGAGATTCTACCAGTGTGATTGTTGTCTAGGTGGGAAGAAAGATTCCTAGTATCTACTATCCCCCCCACATCCTCCACCCTGAAGGCGTTTTTGTTCATCCAGAAGAAAAAGTTAAGAAAATGTGTTTCTGGCCACCTCTCAGGGAGAGGCAAAGCCCAGGGCCTGCATATGTGTGTGTGTGAGGGGTGGGGGGAGAGGAAGATTGTCTGATAACCTCTCCACACACCAAGCGGGGAGACTGAAGTGCTACAGCCTCAAGTTAAAAGTGATTCCCTCATTGTGACTTGAAGCATGAGTGTCCAAGGAATCTCATTTCTTGGACTTGAATTAAGATGGTCCCAGGCTAGAATACTTGTATTCATCTGCAGACACAAACAAACAAAATACTCTCTGGAGAAGATAACTTCATCCTAAGCCTCAAATTACTTCTACAAGTAATTTTTAAAGTATAATTTAATTTAATAATAATTTAATAATTGCTTACAGTCAAAGATAACCTGATCCATAAGGGAAAAAAATCGTAAGCCATAACCAGCAGATACAGCAGACAACAGAAACAGACTCAAAGACTTCAGATATTGAAATAAGCAATATATACTATATTTAGAGAAATAAAACAGGTCAGAAAATATCTTCAGAGAACAGGATAGTGACATATTTGAAAAAGTATCAAATAGAATTCTAGAACTGAAAATTATAGCAACTGAGATTAAAAACCCAGTTGACAGGTTTGACAGCAAATAAGACACAGATGAAGAGAGAATGATAAAGTGAAAAATAGGTAGGAAAACATTATCGAAAATGTGGCATAGAGAGACAAAAGGTGGGGAGAGGGTGTTAGACATAAAAGATAGAATGAGAAGGCCTAATAGATGTTTAACCTGAGTTACAGAAGAAGACAGAGTGGAATAGAGGTCATATTTGGAGAATGCTTAGGAATAGATACCACCAAATCATGACTCCTAGTGAGAGACTGGGAAGTCTTAGTAACCACAAATGGTACATTATTATGAAACAGTCTGTTAGCTATTTTATTCAATAAAAGAGAACTCTAGAAATCTAGCAGGGGTATCAAGAAGTTACAAAACTATTTTCACTCAATATAACCCTGTATGCTGAGGAGTCATGGTGTTCCTTTTAGCTTTAAAAAAAAAAAAAAAAAAAACGGATAAACTAAGCTCCAGTTAAGAGGAGAAGTGACAGTTAACATTGTATTTTGAGTCTCCAGTGCCTATGTGATGACAACCATTCAGTAAATTGCTCAGGTGTTTATTACTCACATTATTATTTACAGAGCAGAAGTATTTGAACATTTTCCTGATATGGAAAGGAGTGAATGGAAGACTTAGTTAATAAGCTAATTTCTGGAGAGGAGAAATGGTGCCTTTAACTTAGCTTTTCTTGTATAAACACAACTCAGGGATAAAAGATCAAGTTAGAAACACTAAAATAAAACCTCTTATTCTCCTATGCCAGAGAGGAAACAACATTTGATGTGTTGAAAAACTTTAGCGTCCTTCCAATTCAGCATTTCTCTATCTTGTGTAGAAGAGCATTACAAACCAGTATTACAAGTCAAATAAATACTCTAAGTATGATTTACTCAGGTCTTAGTTAGATACTGGGGATGACATTCCAGATAACTCAACAGTCTTAGGACTCCCAATAGACAATTTCTTTGAATACATCTTTTTCCTTCACTGTAGATAGCCCTATGGTCCCTTTACGTGATTGGCGAAATCAATAAGGAATAAAAAGTGTTCTCCCTTTTGAATAACCAACCAATCATGAAAAGTATCTACATATTATTAAAAATTCCTTCCCAGGTTTCCCCTTAAAATAAAGAACTCATGTACATAACTTATATCCCTGGTGTGTCTGGCAATGCCATTGTAAATTCATGATGAGAAAATAAGACTTCAGGTTAAGAAATCCTAATTCTATCTCTGCTACTACTACGCTCATTCAAAGCCTTAATTTCTTAATGTTCCATCTTTAAAATTAATAAAATGAAGACTTGTATATTTTAAATGCTATTTCACATCAAAACCAAGCTTTTATAGTTATTCAAGAGAATAAAATAAACCTCAGAATCATATTTGAGGATCATTAGTAGCACTTGTTTGAGACTTAGCAAGTGACAAATTGTTGGCATCCTTATTTTAGCAGAAGAGGTGAAAAAATTAAACATAGCATTGATGTTAGAAATGCTAGGGCTCTTGAGTCTAAGTACAACTTGAAAATCACTAACTGAACAAGGTCAAAGTATTCTAAGTTTTAGAAGGGCACAGGAATGGCTAAGGAGGCCACTGCCAAGACCAGGTGGTAAGCAGGTACCTCAAGGTTCAAGGCTTGTAGGTGATCATTGGGTTCAAGCTGGTTAAATGAAATGAAGCCCATAATTTCCTGAACTACCTGTTCAGCTGTTGAGGTACCTCACGTCTTGCCTTTTAGCGGAATTTTCTACATACAGTTTTATAGAACTCTGTGCTAACATAACTAAAGCCAGAGAACATATGCCATATGAAGCTAGATGCCTTCCTAGACACATTGGTAACCCCCATCAGTTGTCAGGTATGTATAAAGGGATATAATATTTTCTAATGTTTTTCTTCCCATCAAAGATTTGCACAATTTCGAATTGTTCTTGGAGATTTTAATTTTGCTGGAATTCAGCAAGCCAATCGTATCTTGGGACCCATTTACTTCATCACTTTCATCTTTTTCGTGTTTTTTGTCCTGCTGGTAAGAATGAACATATATGTCCCCTTTTTTGCATAGATTTTTTAGAATAGAAAAATGAAATTACTAATTTAGAGGAAATTATAGTATCACTGCTTAGCTGTCAGAACACCTTACATTTATTAAGAATGGTGTGGATTCCTAGTAATCTAGGTTCTCTAGTACAGTGTCTAAATGTTTTCAAGTTGTGCAATTGATCACAATAGTTACCAAATGGGTGTTTATTGTGTGCCAAGAATGTGCTAAATCTTTTACACATATAACTTCAATGTCCCAGGTCTCTCCAGCCTGGGACATTCCATAACAGTAGGTATGAATTAGGCCATGAATGAATATTCTGCCCATATTGCAATGGCTTTTGGCCCTTACAGTTGAAATCTCACATCTTTGTGATTTTCAGGAGTCCCCAGAATGGGTCTCTCACATGTGCTCAGGACAAATCTACTTGGCCTTCCTAATCAAAGAACCTTGCCTTCCTAGTCAAGGCACTGCTACTGTCCTCCATGAAAACATTTTTTTGTCATGCACATTAGTTATCCCCTGGTGGTGGCCCAGAGTCTTCAGGGTGACAGAGCTACGCCACAGTGAAAAATGGAGATGGGGGTTGGGGGTAAGAATACCCTCTCCACAATTCTGTTTGTGTTATCTGGACATTAGTAGTCATAAGAGCTGTGGTAAGACTGTGCATTTAAACAGCTTTATAGAATTTTTTTAAAAACACTGCCCCTGTGAACATATAATTACCTTACTCAAGTTTTTTTCTGATATGTAATATTGATAAATTAGTGTATATATATATATATATATATATATTAGTAACCAGTTCACATGTACATATTTTACCTTCTGCTTTTCTCATTTACCATAAATATATATGTCCATATCCACACACTGCACTTTTCCTATTCTACTGTATTATAGTCTGCAAAGCCATTTCTCAATTATTGAGCATATGAGTTAATTTTAAAATTTAAATCTAACTTTACAAATCCAAGCACTTGTCAAAATCACTAACATTTAAACTAAATTTTTATTGAAATAATTATTTGAATATTTCTCCTCAGAACATGTTCTTGGCAATAATTAACGATACCTATTCTGAAGTGAAAGCTGATTATTCAATAGGCAGAAGGCCAGACTTTGAGCTTGGTAAAATGATTAAAGAGGTATGTCAAATTATTTTCCTAATTAGAATTCTAAGACAAATCTTGTTCAGTTTTATACTGTTATAGTTTGAATAACACTTAAACCCCAAGTAGTAGTGGGTTTTGAGGGGTTTTTTTTTTGGCGGGGGGAGTAGACACTCATATTTGTATCATTTCACTACCAGGCAGTGAAATATGCTCTCTGGCTTTAAAAGTGTGGCCAAAATTATTTCAGAGTTCAATATATCAAATAGTAATTGAGCTATTTACTAAATGCAAAGCATTGTGGGGTATTATAATAAAACACTCTCTTCCCTCCAAAAGTTTTCAATTTAGATGCTGGTAAATTTCTAGTTTAAACTCAACTCCATGAGCCTTATCTTCCTCCCTTTCCTGTTTCTGTTAATGCTAACACTCTTTTCAGTCACGTACCCCTGGCTCAAAAACCTTGGACTTTTTATTCCTTTGTCCCTTACATGGTCTGTTGCCAAGGCTTGTGTGTAAAGTTCATCTCTGTAGTTTTGCTCATGTTTGTGGAACTCAAGGACACTTTCAATTCTAACTGCCATCACTAGATTAGGGCCCTGAGTACTTTTCACTCCGCCTTCTGTATGGTGACATCTTCTTAACTGTTCTAGCCTCTTTCCTGTGCCAGCCCAGCTCTGATCATATCACTTCTCTGCTCAAAATTCTTCAGTTTCCCTGGGTGTGTCAGAATAAGTCCAAATTCTTTACTCAAACATTCAAGGCCCTTCTCAAGTCTCACAGTCTCGACCTATCTTTATTCACTATCATTTGACTATAGAATTTCTACCTTCTCTGCTTCCATTTGTAGCACTGTATGTCCCAGCTAAGGTTTTGAGCACAGTGCTGTTTGCTACACTTGCTCTCACTCTCTCCTCTGGGCCTCTACTCATGTCATCCCCTGACTCCAGGAATATTCCCTCCACTCTCTCACTGGCATTCTGTTCTCCCTGACAGAGTGGAATCTTCCCTGTCCTCTCAACACCTCCCCTCACTTTGAGTGTAGCAGAGTTGTGTGTACCATCTTGCCCATCTCTGCACACCCACGGCTCTAACCATAGAAATGTTCTCATAGCTGTGGGGTTAGTAGGGTTTAAGAACTCTATCCAAGAACTTACCTGTGAAAGAAAACTATTAATATGTCCTCCATTGAGCTTAATTGTGGGTTTTTTCATCTTTTATCTCTTCATTATGATGTTGGTTATTTGCATTAAATTTTTAACATCCTTAATGCAATAAGTGTTAATAATACTCTTTAAAGATTTTTTTTTCAAGTTCAGGTGTGATGTCCACAAGAGAACCCCTTTTTCTTTTTCATCAGCAGGAAGAAACCATAAGTGGTAACAAAGTGAAAGAAGGATAGTCATAGCATTTGTCTCCACATTTCTATAGGGTAGCAGTCCCTAGAGACAAGCATTCCATACTCCCTTTATCTTGATAAAAAATTAACAATAGGGGATACATTTTTTGGCGAACTTTTAACTATTTTTAATTATGCCCAGAGTTACCACAATGTTCTTGAAAAACTCAATCTAAGGAAACCTCAAAAGGATGAAGACAAGAAAAAGTAAGATGACTTTTCTTAAATTTTTAACTTACCATTTTAAAGCTCTAAATTATGAGGAACTTACAATGAGACTAAGGTTCTGATTGCAAAACAATCACCATCAAATGTGCTGATTCCAAATATGTTGTCAATACATCCAGATAGTGCCTTCTAATTTCTAAGAGTGTCATGAAACGCTAAGCTAATTTAAAATTAATGTAAGCATGCCATGCCACTCAGACAAAGCTTTAACAGGATATTGGAGGGGAGAATAAAGTCCCTCTAAAAAGGCAGGAAACAATTTTAGTCTACATTAAGTGCATTTATTTAGCTATCAAAATAAAAACATTTTTACACAAAATATTTAAGGATACACTTGTATTTATTGAATCATTTTGGTGTCAAGATGCTTCCCAAACCCAAACTTCTGGCAGTGGGACACAACAAAAACATTTTTTTCTAGCTAGAGATGTGATACTCTGGAGAACTTATGAATGACCACATTTTCCAAATAATTAGTGTTATCAAAAAGAACAGAAATGCAATTCAGATCCTTACTATAGATCTGATTGTATTTTATGCTGGCATTTCCCTATTAACTGTCACATGCCTCTGATTTTTTATATTCTCAGTATGAAAAGTGGAGATTTGGCTGAACAAGCCAGAAGAGAAGGCTTTGACGAAAATGTAAGATTTTAATTTTCTCATAAAGAAATGATAGCGTTATCAGAAATATGCTTACAAAAAAGCTCTGATTAAAGATTGAGGGGCTGTCCCAGTGGCATAGTGGTTAGGTTTGTGCGCTTCGGCTACCTGGGGTTCACAGAATTAGATCCCAGGTACAGACCTGCACATGCTAATTGGGCCGTGCTGTGGCAGCCTCTCACGTGCAAAACAGAGGAAGATTGGCACAGATGGTAGCTCAGCAACAGTCTTCTGGCAACAGGAGGAGGACTGGCAACAGATGTTAGCTCAGGGCCAATCTTCCTCACCAAATAAACAAACAAATACAGTCTGTCCTCACCACTTTAACTGGTGTCTGGCTTTGTTTAAAAAAAGAAAAGAATTGAAATGATATGCTTTTTTCAGAGCAGGAGTTGCTACCTCCAAATAATTTCTCCCAGAATCTAGATCCTTTCCTGTTTAGGACAAATCATTTGGATTCCAGATGCTCTCTTATTGGTGCTCTCAGCCAGATAGCCTGGTCCTACAGCTGTACACTCGTTGTGGGATCATCACACAGATTTAGTGAGTATACTCAATTGAGATGATTATATAATTTTTCTCTTGTAATCAATGTGATGAATCACTTTAATGACTTTTTTATATTTCAAAATTGTAACATATACATTCAACAAATCACTAAACATATATTTAAGAAATAATGAGCAAACCCTCACATACCATTACCACCCAAGTGAAAAAAATAGAACACTGCTCTACTTCTGATTGCCCAGCCCCCTGAATATGCTCAGAAAGAGGACAGCAGTGTCAAGAGATTAGAATAAGCAAGGAAGTACACATGTTGGAGTGACGTTTCTCATTGTCAGATAAGGGAGTTACAAAAATGGAAAGGTTGAAGGTTAAAAACAAACTTGCAGTCTTGGATTAGAATTGCAGATGTGTGTATGTGTGTATTTTCTAGCTCTGTCCACTAAGAAAGCAAGAAGGAATGACATCCTAGTATCAATGACACAACTAGTGCCCAGATCTTGGATTCCAAATACCATTCTCCTCTAAAAGGAACCAAAGCTACTTGGAGATAAGGCTAATTCCAGGGCTGAAAAGTACAAGATGAGTCTGGAATATCTTGTTGAGCTGGAAAGTAAAAGTGCTCAAAGAATGTGGAGATCTATTAAAAAGAGACAAGAGTCAGCTTGAAGGGACTCCCACTGGCCAAATCTGGGAATATTTAAGTACTATAAAGAAGAATGATTTCTAATTCTAATTCATTGAATAAAATAAAATTCCATGAGTCCATAGTGATCTAAACATATACATGAATTGAAGTCTGAGGAAGAATGGGACACTTGTATACCTCTCCACAAAATACATATTAATTACAAAAAGAAAGGGAGTAATGTCAGGGTGGAGAAGTCTGGCAGATGTCACCTTAATCAGTACTGGAACAAGTTGAAATCATACACACCTCATAGGATGCTAAGAGAACACAGCATCTCTTCTGTAACATTCCTGCTGAAGATGTATAACCTGATGAAACATCATACAAAGCTAAACTTAGGGACATTCTACAAAATAACTGACCTGTATTCTTTCAAAAGTGTCAAAGTAATGAAAGTCAAGGTAAAGCTGAGGAACTATGCAAGATTGAATGAGATTAAAAGACAAGTAAATACAACGCATAATCCTGGATCCTTTTACTACAAAAGGCATCATTGGAACAACTGGTAAATTTGAATGGGGGACTGAGGATTAGATGGTCATAATCTATCAATATTAATTTTAAGATTTTGATGGTTGTACTGTGATTATAAAGGAGAACGTCCTTGTATGCAGGAAATACACACTGAAGTATTTAGGAACAATGGGGCATTCATGTTGACAACTCTGAATACTTCAGAGGAAAAAAGTATTTGTATTGTTCTTGTAACTTATCCATAAGTTTGAGATTCTTTTAAAAAAACAAAACTATAATTCAATAAAGCATTTCTGAAATAAAAGATGCTGTAAATTGAAAGACATATTATGTATCTGGGAAAAGTACCTAGAATGAACATGAGACTTATCCAAGTAAAATTTGGATTTTATTGACTTACAAGGAAAAGAAAATCACGTTAGCATGACAACATTCAACACCACAAATCAACAGAACACCTAAAATATATGCAAGGAAAGAAAATGTAAGCCAAGGATTTTTATTTCTACCAAAGCTGTGATTCAAGTATAAAGGCTCAAACAGTTTTGAACATGTAAGAACATGGAGAATACTGTTGTATTCCTGAGGATTCTACAAAAAGATCAGCTTCAGCCGACCAAGAGATAATTGGAGAAATTTTGGAAAAAAGAAGGGGGAGAGAAGGTATAAAGTAGAAAAAGCTGACCTATTTGTTCACATGTAATAGCTAATAGTTAAAGAATTATCATTTAGAGTTAATAATCAAGAAGAAACTATACCATATTTAAGAGTACAATATTAAAAAGATATTGTTTCATTGATTTTAAAACACTTTTTTCACATTTTTAACATCTCTAAAATCAAGTTCTCCCTTGTGGTTGATTGATAGTGTATCATACTTTAACTGGCAGCATTTTTTCCCCAAATGGTACATAAAATAATGGGGTATCTTACAACAAACTCCATCTCTCAGATACAATGAGATATGTTAATATAATTAAATATTATTGGGTAGTAGAGGGGAAGGAGATAAGGAGGAAGAAATTACAAGCTAATTTTCTTGTTCAACTTGCTTGGTTCCTTGTTGAGGAAACTAAAGCAAGAAAGGGAGGACTCAGGGTGTATAAAAAGATACATGAATAAATACAAACCACTAAAGCGAAAATGCATACATTTCTAAAGGGCAGAAGTACCAAAACAAAAAAGAGAACAGAAAATATACCACATGGTAAAAGACTTAAAATACAACATAAAACAAGATGATGTAACTGTGACCAGATATATCTGACATATCAGTAAAGGCAAATAAGTTTACTTAAAAAGAAAAAGAAAACATTTTCAGATTGAATCATGAAGCAGCACCCAATTCTATGCTATATCCTAAAATATATACCAAAAACAAAGTGATTCAGAAAAGTTATATATGAAATCGTGAGTAAAGGTATAACAGGCAAGCTAAAGATATCAGGGGACTCAAATCTAGACAAAAAGCTCTAAAGGAGATGGAGGGCACTTTATAAGGCTAAGATAAACCTTAATATGTATGATTATCTATACACTAAATAATATTGCATCAACTTCCGTAAGTAAAGACTACTAGACTTATAAAAGGAGAAATAGATAGGAACACACTAAAAATAGAGAACAGATCAAGAAAAATAAAAGGATAAAAAAAACCCAAAACAATATAATGAAGAAGGCAATCTTAGGGTTATGTATTAAACGTTGTACTCTCAGAAGATACACCTGCTTTTCAAAAACCCATTCATGAAAATTGATCATATATTGGGCTACAAAGAAAATCTTAATAAATTCCAAAAGGTAGTTAATATAGAAAAAAAATTCTCTGAAAACATAACAAAAATGTTATGAACAAAATTAGAAAATGAAAAGATTCCTTAAACCAAGAAATTGTAAACTGTCTATTAAAGAATTCTTGAATCAAAGAGAAAATACAAAATGAAATTGCAGAATTCCTAGAAAATAAAGTAATAAAAACACTATATAGCAGAATCCATGAGATAAAGTCAAAGAATACCCAGAGGAAAATTAATAGCCTTAAATTTATCAATAAAAATCAAAGACTGGGGCTGGCCCAGTGGCACAGCAGTTAGGTTTGCACACTCTGCTTCAGTGGCCTGGGGTTCACTGGTTAGGATCCTGGGTGAGGGCCTACATACCACGTATCGAGCCATGCTGAGGCTGGCGTCTCACATATAAAATAGAGGAAGATGGGCATGGATGCTAGCTCAGGGCCAATCTTCCTTAGCAAGAAAAAAAAAGAGAGGAGGATTGGCAGCAGATGTTAACTCAGAGCCAATCTTCCTAAAAAAAAAAAGGGGGGGGCAGCCCAATGGTGCAGTGGTTAAGTTTGCACATTCTGCTTCGGCATCCTGGGGTTCACCAGTTCAGATCCCAGGTGCAGACCTATGTACTGCTTGTCAAACGATGCTGTGGCAGGCATCCCACATATAAAGTAGAGGAAGATGCGCATGGATGTTAGCTTAGGGCCAGTCTTCCTCAGCAAAAAGAGCAGGATTGGTGGCAGATGTTAGCTCAGGGCTAATCTCCCTCAAAAAAAAAAAGACTGAAAAAAAATAATTTTAGCATGTAACTCAAAAGTTAAAAAAGAAGAATAAATAGAAAACAGAAATAAGAAATAAAGAGAAAAGCAGAATTAATGAGTTACAAACAAAAAGCAGTATAAATAAACAAAAAGCTGGTTCTTTGGAAAGATCAGGGAAAAGAAATCACTAGGTAACAAACAGAATAAGAGGGAGAAAGCATAAACATACAAAGTAAGAAATTACAATGGGGAAAGAATGAAGAAACAGAAGGAATTAAGAAATATCACTGAAAGAAACTGATGAAGACACAAACAAATGGACAGATACTCTGTGCTCATGGACTGGAAGAATTAATATTGTTAAAATGTCCATATTACCCAAAGCAATCTACAGATTCAATACAATCCTTAGCAAAATTCCAATGGCATTCTTCACATAAACAGAAAAACAATCCTAAAATTTGTATGGAACTACAAAGACCCTGAATAGCCAACCAATCTCGAGAAAGAACAAAGCTGGAGGCATCATGCTTCCTGATTTCAAACTATATTACAAAGCTCCCGTAATCAAAACAGTACAGTATTTGCATAAAAGCAGACACACAGACTAATAGAACAGAATAGAGAGCTGAGAAATAAACCTATGCATATGGTCAATTAATTTATGACAAAAGAGCCAACAATATGCAATTGGGGAAGGACAGTCTCTTAAATAAATGATATTGGGAAAACTGGACAGCCACATGCAAAAGAGTGAAACTAGACCACTATCTTATACCATACACAAAAATTAACTCAAAATGGATTAAAGACTCCTAAAAGAAACAGAGGCAGTAAGCTCCGTGACATCAGTCTTGGCGATAATCTTTTAGACTTGGCACCAAAAGTAAAGGCCAAAAAAGCAAAAATAAACAAGTTGAACTACGTCAAACTAAAAAGCTTCTGCACAGCAAAGGAAACCATCAACAAAGTGAAAAGGCAACTATGGAATGGGAGAAAATATTCCCAAATCATATATCTGACAAGGGGTTAATTTCCAAAATATATAAAGAACTCATACAAGTCATAACTAACTATTAAAAAATGGGCAGAAGATGTGAATAGACATTTTTCCAAAGAAAACATACAGATGGCCAAGAGGTAAATGAAAAGATGCTCAACATAACTAATCATCAGGGAAGTGCAAATCAAAACCACAATGAGATATCACCTCACATCTGTTAGAATGGCTATTATCAAAAAAACAAGAACAAGTGGTGACGAGGATGTGGAGAAAGGAAACCCTTGCACACTGTTGATGGCAATGTAAAATGGTGCAACCACTATGGAAAACAGAATGGCAGTTCCTCAAAAAATTAAAAATAGAAATACCATATGATCCAGCAATTCCACTTCTGAGTATTTATCCAAAGAAAACAAAAACACTAACTCAAAAAGATAAATGCACCCCCATGTTCACTGCAGCATTTACAATAGCCAAGACATGGAAACAATCTAAGTGTCCACTGATGGATGAATGGATAAATAAAATGTGGTGTGTATACATATGTGTGTGTGTGTGTGTATACATATAAAAAATGTGGTATAGATATATTTTTATATATATATAAAAGATGGAATATTGTTCAGTCATAAAAAAGACTTTCAGAGCATTATGATTAGTGAAATAAGCCAGAGGAAGACAAATACCATATGATCTCACTTATATGTGAAATCTAAAAAAAAAAGAGAGAAAACCTATAGATACAGAGAATAGACTGGTGGTTGCCAGAGGTGGCAGGTTGGGGGTAGGTGAAATGGGTGAAGTTGGTCAAAAGGTACAAACTTCAGTTGTAAAATAAGTAAAAGATGGGGATATAATGTACAGCATGGTGACCACAGTTAATAATACTGTATTATATATTTGAAAGTTGCTAAGAGAGTAGATTTTAAAAGTTTTCATCATACATACAGAAATCTGTAAGTGTGTGGTGATGGATGTTAACTAGACTTACTGTGGTGATCATTTCACAATACATACATATATCAAATCATGACAACACCTGAAAAAAATCACTGAGACTTTTTTGAATTTTTGTGTAACTCTTTATGCAAATAACATTTGAAAAACTGAATGCAATGCATAATTTTTCTATGAAAATAAAATTTATCAAAACTGAGCCCAGAAGAGATTTTAAAAAGCCTAAACAAATCCATTCTGTAGAAGAAATAACATCATCAAGGAGCTACCTCCAACATAAATCATGCCCAGATGGTATTACAAAGGAATTTGACCAGATTTTTAAGGAACAAATAATTTCAAGCTATTTAAGCTATTCCAGAGCAAAGAGAAAATGAAAAACTTCCAAATTATTTTTATAAAGTGACTATATAGTGATCCTAAAACCTGGCAAACATTGTACCAAACAAAAGGAAAAAGAAAGTATGACTTACAAATCTTGAAGCAAAAATTCTAAAAATATGAGCAAAAAGAACCTAACAGAAAACAATAATATATCATGATTCAGATAGATTTTATTCTAAGAATGGAAAGATGGTTCAAAATCGGGTAATCAATTAATTAACATAATTCATTCCATTAAGAGATCCAAAGAGGATAATTATATGATCATTTTCCACAGATGCTGGGCATTTGATAAGACTCAACATCCAATGTTGAGGGGAGGGGGAAAACAAAACAAAATAGCAATCAATGGACTTTCTTGATATGATAAAAACATATTTATCTCACCTCTAAGCCAGCCCCTTACTTAATAGGGAAACACTAGACATGTCAGGGACAAGACAAGGCAGCACTGAAGGGATCAATCAAAACAATTAAATAAGAGAAATAGAAGAATTAAAAAGGAAGAGGTAAAAACTACCTCTATTTGAAATATGATTCTCTTAAGTTCTCTAGGTATATAATAAGCTGAAAAATTATCACAAAAAGTAAGAGAATTCAGTAAAGTAGAAGAAAATAGTTTACATAAACACAATCATGTCACTTAAGCAAACATCAAGCAGTTCGTTAAAAATTATAATAGAAGACTCTATTTATAACAGCAACAAAGTAGGAAATGCCCAGAAATTAATAAAAAGTATTTAAAACCAAGATAAGCAAAAATTTAAAACATTCTTTAAAGACACAAAAATATACTTGACAAAACGAGAAGACATACTTACTACCCGTATCAGTCAGGTCCTAGTCAGGAAAACAGAAACCATATTATGTATTTCAAACAGAAAATTTACTCCAGGGAATTGGTTACACAGGTACAAGAAGACAGATAGAGTAGAAACACTGAGGCAACTAATATATAATAACTGTAAGAAGATGCTACCACTCCCAGAGCTAAGATTACAAAAGGTGGGGTTATCAGAACCTAGCATCTTAGAGAAGGGGCCTGTGGAGCCATTACTAGACCTCGGAGGGCACCCCCCCATCCCACTCCTGCTGCTGCTGCTACTTCTGAGGAAATGTGATGAGTCTGGTTCTGAGAACGCCAAAAGAAGCTGGACCACTGAAGCCGGGAGCCAACCACTGCTGCTGGAGATAACTACCATTTGCAGAAGCAATGCTGATAGAAAAAAACAAGACGACCCTTCTTCCCTCCATCCTCCAATAAGGCAGAACCTAACAAATCCAGTAGCAACAGAGTCTGGGGAATGAGGGTGGGAAAGCCTGAGACCCAGCATCAGACAGCAGAGTATAAGAATAAATTTTGAGTTGAGAGACATTAGCTAAACAGTCGGCCCAGATCACCCTTCATAAAACGTCCATACTTGCATAAAATGTCAATAACTATTTCAAGTTTCCTTCTAATAAGATGGAACTATCTTTTATGTAAATGAAGGCACTCTTATCCTCTCCACAAAAAGGGAGAAGCAAAGTCCCAACAGTAACTGTATCCATCTCCGGATGATGTTAAGACCTTTTCTACTCAAACCACAATTCGTTAAGAACTTCATGTTTAAACTAAAAAGTTTATTTTTGGACACAGAAGTATTAAGAGGCACCTCCCAGAGAATTCTCTGGATTCCAAATATAGCCCTCTCAGCACCCATTTTGTAGTAGTAACCAATTTCCCCTTGGTAATTGGGATCAATCACCTCAGTCAATTGAGTACCTGCTTCTTTGTCGGCTGGTTCAGCAACCTGAGGAATCCCAAATGGCTAGGTGGTCGTCTCAAATTCTTAAGTCAACTGTTGTGTCCCTTGGTGGAAGCATGCTATCTATGAGGGTTTGTTTCCTTGGACCTTCCCTGCTATGAAGTTCTCCTCAGTTAGGGTCCAGCAGAAAAATAGAAACACACTAGGTAGTTCAAAAAGAGAGGATTTACTACAGAGAATGTGTTTCGATCTCAAGTATTAGAGGACTGTGAAAGCCAATGTGGAACACTAAATTAATCCACAGTAACTGTAGGAGGCAGCCACCACCTACAGGGAAGAGGCAGGGTGACTAGAACCTAGGAGCTTGGAGGAAATGCCCCCAAAGAGTTGCTGCTCTGCCTAGGAGGAAAGGTACTACTGTCCTAGGAATGTCAAGGAGGGCTTCACAGAAAAAGTGATGGTTGAAATGGGTTTTTTGTAGAATGAACAAAGTCTACCAGTCTATTCAACCCATATAACTAAGGCATCCACATTATAACAGGCCTGGTCATTTAGAAACAGTTGCAGGGCCTACCACTTTTTTAACACCACATTAAAACTATTAGTAAATATGTCAAAACATAGGTGACGTAAGGTGGCCAAAATAAAACTAGATGATTAAAAGCCATCCTTTCCTAGTTCAGATGTTAGTTTAAAGACAGACACTGTCCGATACAGTTTCTCTGACCAGAAGAGCACATATTTACCAGGTAAACAGTGTATGAACTTAGGCATCACCATTCTTTCTGAGGAGGGTAGTCAAACCATTATATAGGGATCCACTTTGCTGCCTAGCATGATTGCTGGAGCAGGGCAGTATCACACTGATTTACTGAGTCCTAGAATCTTATCTGGGTGCACTGTCTCCTCTTTCCCTCTTTTTCTAGGGCTGTGCCTATTTTCCATAACTTACAAGGCATTTTTTTTAAAGTTGGGAAAAAGGCATTTGCACACTAAAAGGGAAGTGGGTGGTAGTGAAGACAAAGCACAGGAAAGAACCCTTTAGGATCAGAGAAGGATACAACCACAAGAATTTTCTGGTATGAGGAGTATATTTTTGGGTATGTGGACAGATTGGAGTGCACAAATTGATGCGATAATTATGAAGAAGGGATTGGGATTGTTAGGTAAGACTGCAGGAGTCTGGCTGAGAAGCAGCTGAGAGGGCAAAGGATCCCACAGATGTACTTTGAAGTACATTTGCTTCATTAAAGAACAGAGGTACAGAAAAGAACATTTCAGCTTTGGCCAAGTGAAGAATGGAGAAAATCAGGAAGAAACTCAGCTGGACATGCAGAGGGGGGGAGGAAATGAAACAAGAATAAGCTGATATTTATAATTTTAAAAATCCCCTCACTCTAGTGCTAAACAGTTCTAACACCAAGTCCTCTGAAGTGACTCTGCTGATGCACAGACCTAAAAACCAGGCAGGGCAGAAAGGCAGTGAGGCTCAAAGTCACAGCCCTGGAGAACAGAGACTAGTTTAAGATTCTCAACTCTGTGATGCTTCTGTGCCAAAGACTTGAAATAGAGAAAAATTTAAAGGTTGCAGCCTATGCTTTTCCTCTAACTTGACAGGAGATTCAAAGTGCAGAGCGGATGAAAAAATGGAAAGCAAGGCTTGAGAAAAAGTACTATTCTACAGAAATTCAAGATGACTACCAGCCTGTCACTCAACAAGAATTTCGAGAGTAAGCATTTGTTCTAACCAGGATACTATGGGTTATCATGATATGGGGATTGAGGACATGACTTACACACATTATTTTCCTGAACCCAGAACCTTATTCTGTTGAGGCCACTTTTAAAATTTTTTTTACCCAACTTCAAACAGAAGGCACAAGACTCGATTTGTTTAGATGTAAGGTGAGGGTGAGGCCAATTGCTTTTATCCTTACATCTATAAATAATTGGAACTGTCATTTATACTTGATATGCATAGCAGATACTGTTCTCCACACAGATTTAGAATATTCGATCCATAACTAGCTATACCATGCATGTTTTAGGAGTTTAAAATACTATCTTTCCACTCAACGCGTTTCACAATAGGCATTAACAACCTGCTGTCTCTTTATGCATGAAAGTGTGTTACTGACTCATTCTCTACTTCCTCCTAAATTATCCTCTAGACTCTTTTTATATGCTGTGGAGTTGGAAAAAGAATTACACTACGTCAGTTTAAAACTAAACCGAGTGATGAGAAAGGTTTCAGCTCTACAATATTGAGAGAAGTGGAGGTGAGAATCTGTGATGCAAGCACTGACCATTCCTAACAAAGATTTATTCTTGTATTCAATTATTTCCTAAACTTGTCCCCATTTCAAGTACACTTTAAAAGTACTAAACCACCTATCATCAGGGTCATGATAATCATCAAATGATTGCCAGGAATTAAGTGCCCCTGAATGAGACCTACTGTACAATCCATGCATATTACCACATGCCTCCAGAGTATACACACACTGATACACACAAAGGATTTTATAACAAGATTTATTATTAAATTCTAGGGATGTGAAGGAAAAGTACAAAACAATGCTGCTTATAGTTCATGGGGCAGGTCTCTAATGAATAGATCAGTAAGTAGATAGAGACACTTTTCTCAATGTTACACAGAGTATACGAACAGTTGGTGCTCTCATCGTGTACCATGTTCTAACTTCCTCTGTCCATAGATAAATTAAGAAATGCTGAGGATTCTGGAAAACCATTATATAAGACCCCAAGTAAAATAATCTCATCTCCGTTCTTCCCAATTTGAAGTCTCCCAGAAAAGGCCATAGCGCAGAACAAACTTGTCAACCACCTAGAGAAATTTCCCTAATATCTTCAAACTGGAAATTCATCTAGACACTTTCTAAAGTAATACATTTAACGTTTCCCAAAAGTGCTTCCTTGACTACTTTAAAAGCAAAATATATTTTAAAAAATAAAATAAAGGGCAATGTAAGGGTATCAGAGTTACAAGAAGTCAAGTTATGTTTGTAAATGTAAATGAGGGTGCTGCAAAAGCCCTATCTGGATAGTTGGAAAGTTTTATATGGCCAGCATTTTGGAAACTGGAAGGAAATTGTTAACTTTTTTTTGGTTACATAAGCCCTCCTAGAAGAGCCAAATGTCCTCCTAGCCCAAGCAACATCATTTGACCATAGTAATCAACTTCCACACTGGTGCTCAAAGTCTCTGGATTTTAAAACTCGAATAAAGGAATTTTTAAATCTACCCACCTTCCTCAAGCCAAGCTCTTCTCTTAGAGACTGCACTTCAAGTTTTCTGAATGGGATAACTCACCACAAGAAAAAATGCCGACTATTCCCTCTGCATCTCCTCCCTAGATTTCCACAGGGAATCAACAACATGGCCTCTCCTTGTCTTACCAGTTCCCAGAGCTGTAGCCAGCCAAGTAGTCTGGTAACCTTGTTGTCCCCCTACAAGGTCCCTGGTTGGGGTACTTCAAAAAAGCCTAAGAACGTTAAGGCAAGGGAACACTTGAGGTCTCTTTTTTAACATCTAGTGAAAAAAACAAAAAACATTTACAATGACTTAGAACATTAAAGTTCTTTTATTACAAAAGTCTATACAATGAAGTGCCAGACACAGCAATGCAATTATACCGGTGGTCGTATATATCTATATATTATTTGTATATAGATATACAGTTTTTACTTGTACCAAAGTAAAACTATCACAAACTGCCTAATTCTACCACCTACTGCTCAACTATGACACACAATACTGTCACATAGCGTTAAGTGCTGCCATGCCACTTTACCTATTCTACTTGCAACCAAACATTAACAGTGAATATAACCAACATCATGAAGCAGCCGTTAATTCTAAAATGAAACCAGACAGGCCACTGACTTATAAAAATATGGTACTCATATAGATTTAGCATTATAAAGAAGGAATATATTATTTAAAACATTTAAATAGTGCATATGGACATTTTTGCATGTGGTATATAAAATAAAACATTCATATAAAATAATATACAGTGCACATTAAATTAGATGTTTGGATAGACTCCTGTCTAAAGACTGAAAGAAATTAATTAAATGTACACTGCATGATGGATTCAAATCAAAGTGATACACCTTTTGGTGTTTTCAATTTCACTTTTCTAGGTACACATTATGAACTTAGCTGTATAAAAGGAAACCACAAGAAAAGGGGTGGATTTAGTGCTTTATTCCCCAACTACATGTTCACTACCAACGAATATTCCCTCCCCTCAAAAAAGGCATTGCACACACAGGTGAAATGTGAAGTACTAGAAATGCTACTTATTACCAAGCTACTTCATGTGCTTACTATGTTATAGTGCCAGAAGTCTGAGGTTCATGCTTACCTCACCTTATTAAAGGATGTTGCAAAAATCCATTTTTGTATGGAACAAATTGTTAATATTAGCTAGTTAAGAAAACCATGCATGAGTCACTGCATGCAAAACATGGGCACAGTCAAAGTAAGACACTTATCCATCCAAAAAAGCACCAGGAAAAAAGTTTAACACTTAGATCAAGCCTGACTGCATTATGCTGTTATATTGTTAGCATAAACAAAGTCACCATTCTATGAAAATGATTAGCAGAATACCAGGAGAGTACCTTAAGAAAAGCCATGCAAAGCCAAGAAAAAAAGATGTTTATATGTATATGACAAGGGGCATACCACTATACATATTGTAACCAACTGCTTTAAATAGCATGTGAGCAAAAGGTGGTCCCTTTAGAGGATGTTTTCTTAATGGATTTTGCTGATTAAAAGTAAAAAAAAAGAAATGATGCAACCCCCCCAACGGTACATGTAAAAATGCAGTGGTATAGCCCTTGTTAAGAACAGATTTACTTCAGGCATAATGATTCTTTTGCCAGTTTAGGCCCATTTGACTGAACACACAAATCTGAGCACCATCAGAGTTCCTACATACTGACATGGCTATTTTCTCACATTATCTGGAGGTGGGTAGGGGGAAAAAATGCAGGATCTAATCCAGACAAATCACATCATCACCAGCTGATAAACAGTAACTGAGGAAACAAACAGTAACTTAAGTCCCATAGGCAGCATGAGAAATGATTCAGTTCTGTGTGTGATGTGCGGTGTGTGTTTTCACTATACTAATAAGCAAGGTCACTTTTTGGTCTACCCTCTGATATCTTCATCCAGGAGCTGTGTGACCACTGAATTGCAAAATTTTGCTAACATACTACCTGCGAGAAAGTGTCACTTTGGGAATTAAACAGAAATGTGTTCCACAGTAGGACATGAAATTTCAGTTGATTTTGGTTTTCTAGGAAAACATTTGCATATGTGCATATTTATAGGCTTTTCTTTCAAATTTTCAGTCATTCTGTAAGAAAAAGGCAACCGAAGAATTCAATGTGAAGATTTTCCTCTCAATTTTCTTCAATAATGAAAAAATAATAATAATAAGGTTGATAATAACAAAAAGCTTGGATTTCCAAAGTTCTTGAAGTTGAAAGGATAAAACACTAGTCTTTTGCTAACAGGATGTATCTGTAGTACAAAACAATGAAGAAAACTGGATGTTTGTTAAAGGTGGAGAGGACAGTCTGTGGTTAATATGAAACATCATGCTCCCTCGAGAGGGTCTACTTACCCTCCCATCACATCTCTAGTGGCACCACAACCAGGTACAAAATGAGACTCTCTGAGTGCCTGACAAAATGAACTCAAGTACCAGCCAAGTACACGATGATAGCTTCAGAGAATACAACTGATTTTATGATGTTTTCAAGGAGCATATTTTATATTGATTTTGAAGAATCTTGTTTGCTGATAAGAACTTCAAGCAGTCTAAGTTTGGCTTTAATTTTCTTGTACTCCCTGTACTCCTCAAGCACTGGAACACGATCCTCTTTCTGGGCATTCCTAGGGTAGAAAATAAAATCTATAATATTCTAGAGATCATCTGGAAAATAAAGTCCCAGAAGTTGTCCTAATGTGAGACACAATGTTACCAAATATAAGTTCAAATAAAAAATTGTGCTGCAAGAAAAAAGATTATTGGACTAATTCCCCTCATGTCCAAGGAACATTTCTAAAATACTTTTTGATGCATTTCTCTACTGACAGATTAAATGATGCTATACTTATTATCAATGATCATTGTAGATAACCAGAGGTAACCAAATCTTTTAATAAGACATGCCTCGATAGCCTCTGTCAGGTCTGTGAGTGTAAGTGCTGGAGGGCTACACTGAGTCATTTCGTACATTTACTTAACTGTGGCTTCGGTGAACTGAGATGTAAAAGTAAAACATCATCTTACCCAAAGCAAGCAAGTAGTTTTCCCACTTTATATTAATGACACAATGCAATTCAATCACTAGGTAAAGCATCAAACCATCCTAAGTATGATTGTAAACAAAGTTTTCTTCCAATAAGACAAAGAATTAGAAGGTACTTGGAAAATGCATTCCTACATTTGAGATTTTTTTAACCATTTCTTCCAACCTATACAGAAGACTCTCAAAGTAAACACATTCAGGAATTCTTAGTATAGCTATTGGCTTGGTAAGACCGCCCAGTTACATGGAAAAACTTTTCTGAGGCCTGAGATAACCCTCATTTCTGGCCACCATCTGAATTAGAATCTAGTTTTCTTACTTTTAAAAGAGGCTCACTGGGTCAACTGTGCATTACCCAGTTAGATAAAGGCATATTGTATTCAGGAGCCACATGACTGCCACACCATTACACACCTTGGAAATGAGCAGCCTGGAAGGACTCAACATGCAGCCTAAGCAGCAGCGCTCTCAAACTAATTGAGGATACCACTCATGTTACAGGACCCTTTCTAAAAGGAGAAATATCTCGTTTCACAAACACTTCCAAAAGGGTGAGGATGGAGAATTAAAAAACGAAGAATAACTGCCACTCAACCAAGCCTCCCTAGGACAACTTTGAAATATTTTATCAAATGTTTACTCCAGTTCTGACTTTTTCTGGTCATTAATAGCAGAGCTTCAAAGTATAAACAGGTGTTTTTCACTTTTATTTTCAATGCTAACATACTTATATGTGCAATTTATTTCTATTCCTATACAGTCATGTGTCAATTAACAATGGGCTACGTTCTGAGAAATGCGTTGTTAGGCGATTTCATCATCATGCGAACACCATAGAGTGTACTGAAGGGGAACAAAATTTGCGACCCCAAAATGTGTCTCTTTAACATGAGGTTTATTTTTGACTGAGTATTTTTAAAAAACAAAAGACTCAGAAAATCTTGTTACCTCCTCCTTAAAAAGAATTCAGGTTAAAAAAACCTGTCTCAGGAAGTGAGCTATCACCTTAGCATAACATGACTAGGTGGCAGACAGGGAGGAACGCAGAAAAGCCTGTTCGTTGGGCTCCCCTCTGTGTTCTTCTGTTTCTGTGTGGCCAAGCAAACACCTGATTTCCAAATGTTTACTCCTTTCCACCTACCTGTGAATTGTCTACCTTCCCTTTGAAGTCCCTGACTCTCCCCACCCCCAGTATCTTTTGCCTTTAGCTCAAGATGGTATTTAAGGTGAGGGTTTCGGCCATTTTGGCAAGTTATTCAGTTTTCCTGGGTTTCTCCCATGCATATATGTTATTAAACTTTTGTTTTTCTCCTGTTAATCTGTCTCATATCAGTCTAATTCTTAGATCAGCCAGAAGAACCTAGAAAGGTAGAGGAAAATTTCTTCCTTCCCTACCATATTTACATAAACCTAGATGGTATAGCCTATTACACACCTAGGCTATATGATACTAATTTTATGGGACCACAGTCATATATGCAGTCCATCACTGACCAAAACATCATTATGCAGCGCATGACTGTATATTCCTTTATTTTAACATATGGGCACTTGTGAATTTAAGGAGAAAGAGAAGTCAATTTTGTGATGCTCAACAAACCTTCCATTTTGTTGATAAAATGCTTCTTCAAATTCCCGTAATGTTTTACGTAGTTTCTTTTTTTCAGCTCTGGCTTTCCAAAGTTGTTCCAGTAATTCAGGCCTAAAATTGAGACGGGAAGAAAACATTATTGAAGGGGTACTCTTGATTCACTATGTTCTTAACAGTGGTTAGAACCTTGGCTGCAAACTAAAATGAGCTGGGAGCTTTTAGAACATACCAATGCCTAAGCTCCACCCCAGAGCAACTAAATCAGAATAGCTGCAGCTAGGGCTCTGCATCAGTACTTTAAAAATTAAATCCTTAGGTGATCCCAAAGTGAAGCTAGGGCTGAGAACCACAGCCATACACCCTATCAGGTAAAGAAGCTGACAGAGAACAAACAAACAACTCTCATCTGGTTCCTGCACTTTTTTATGTAGCAAATGTAGGATTTTAGTTTTTTAAATTTTTAAAACATAATAATGGTTAATATAGAAAATGTAAATGACAACATGTATTTGTAAATCACATTTTGTAAAAAGGACGTATCTCTTGAGCACTGTATTAATTCCCTCTAAATGCTCAATTATTTAAAACTGAATTTCTTGGCATGTATATTTTATTACACAAATAGGCTAAACTCACAAACCAGCATACATACATAGAAGCTGCTCGAGTACTTGACAACCGGAGATCCAGAGCCAGTTTTTCTTGATTTTCTTCAACATCAGATTCTGAGTTTTCCAATGAAGTCTGTGCCTGTACAGCAGTTCTCAAGATATCAGTTAACTCAGGGGACAGACTGACACCATCTTCTTCTTCTTCCTAAAAACATACCAAACAGGCCTTCACTGTTAGAAACTTTTTTCTTTAGGAAAGAGATCAGCAAACGATTTCTCTTAAAGATTACCTTGATTTCTTCAAAAAAATGTGCAGTTTCTCCTTCTATGATTGGCTGTAACATCTGACCCCTTCGCTTGGTGGACGGAGATCCCTGTAACATCAACATACAAATGATTTACATTTTAAGGTTTTAAAGCGTTCAATGAAGCTTCACTTCACCATGGAACAGATACTAAACTTTATTTTCAAAATCCTAACCATATGCTTTTAATTTTTTTAGGAATTCCATCGCAATTTTATTTTTGCTTGTATTTTCTTGTTACGTATGTATAAGAGTGATAAATGATAACTTATACCTAGGTAATTCTAAAAGAGTTTATTGAATAAATATTCTAAAAATTCTAAAAGATAAGAAAGCATTATATATAATTAATTGGGAGCATTGTTCTTGTTAACAATAGCTGTCAACTCTTTTGGTCTGAGGACCCCTTTATACTCCTTTTTAAAAAACGGAGCTTTGGGGGCCAGCCCCATGGCCAAGTGGTTAAGTTCACATGCTCCGCTGTGGTGGCCCAGGGTTTCGCCAGTTCGAATCCTGGGAGCTGACATGGCACCACTCATCAGGCCATACTGAGGCAGCATCCCACATGCCACAACTAGAAGGACCCACAACTAAGAATACACAACTATGTACCGGGGGCCTTTGAGGAGAAAAAGGAAAAATAAAATAAAATCTTTAAAAAAAAAAACAAGAAGATCCAAGATGGCAGCGTGAGTAGTCTTCTTTGACTCTCCCCCTTCGAATCTACAACTAATTGGACATTCATCACTTAACAAAGGATATCCATACAGCATGTCAGGACACCTGAGAGACCCACGCTGCTATACATCAGAAGACAGACGGACTTCCCTCCGGGAGGAAGTGGAGATAGGTGAAAACTCTCTGACTCCGACCCCCGAACAGCCTAGTACCTGCAAGCGGCGTTCTTCCAGCGGATGCCCCCAGAACATCGCCACACACCAAGGGCAGGAGGGAGCGCACACCAGAGGAGCGATGGTGGAAACAGGTGACCAGAGCCCTACCTAAGCCCCCCGCAATTACACCTAAGCCCAGAGGGAAGATCCAGAGTTACACACTGGAGGTGGCGGGGAAAACCCCTACCCGCCATTAGCGGAGAGGCCCCTCCCAGCATCCACAACGCCAGGAGGCTCCCGGAGAGAACCCCAAACAGGGCGGCGGCCTGCCAGCTGCCGCCACCAGCCCCAGTGACCGGGCTTTCACCTGGGTGGGGCTCGGGGCTACCGGAGATCTCCTGGGAGAGGACTGGGGCTGGGTGGAGCTCCAGCAGCCGGCTCCGCGGCCCGAAGGGGAAACTCCAGAGTTCCGTCCGGGCAGCAGACAAAGTCTCTACCTGCCATTAGCAGAGAGGCCCCGCCCAGCATCCACAACGCCAGGAGGGTCCCAAAGAGGAGAATCCCAGGCAGGGCAGCAGCCAGCCAGCTGCCACTGATCTCAACATCTCTGGCTATCCCTCAGAAAGGGCAAGGGGCTCCCCAAAATCCTAGGGGAGGGGACTGGGGCTGGATGGAGTTCCAGCGACCTGGCTCCGTGGCCCAGGGGGAAACTCTACAGTCTCATAGCAGCCTCAGCGATAGCCTCTGCACAGCACTAGTAGAGAGCACCCATCCGGCAACCACAAGGCTGGAAGACCCCGGGACAAAAGTAGCATAGCTAGGTGAGCTAACCACAGACTGCAGAAGATGCCCATAGCTCTGCTGTGACCCATAGTGGACAAGTGAGATTTTGTGGGCGCCAACAGTGACAGAGCTGCAAATATAAGTGATCCTGCCCCTTGCCACTGGGAAAGCCCATAACACTGCTGCAGACCCTAAGGAGGGGGCACGTCTAGGTGGTCTGCAATAGTAGGCACCAGCAGCCTGAAGCCTGCTTGTGATGGCCACCACAGCTGAAGAGGGAACCCACAGGACCACTGTGACTGTGAGGAGGGGCCCAGGCCCAGTTAGCAACAGCTGATAGGGTTCCTGGTTGGTGCAGTATAAACAGCTGTTCCCCCACCACACCAGTAGAAACAAGTGGAAGCAGTAACTAAACTCTATCTCTATGCAGAGGCACAAATCTACACCATCAAGCAATATGAAAAAATATATTAAATCTCCAGAACAGAAGGAAAATGACAAATACACAGAAAACAATCCCAAAGACAATGAAATATATAACCTAAATGATGACTTCAAAACAGCCATCATTAAAAAACTCAATGAGTTAAAAGAGAATTCAGATAGACAACTCAACGAGTTCAGGAGCTATGTCACAAAAGAGTTCGATACTATAAAGAAGAACCAAACAGAAATACTGGAAATGAAGAACACAAGAGAGGAGATTAAGAAGAATCTAGACGCACTGAACAGTAGGGCCGATAATATGGAGGAAAGAATTAGCAATTTTGAAGATAGGAATATAGAAACGCTGCAGGGAGAGGAGGAGAGAGAACTAAGACTAAAAAGAAATGAAGAAACTCTCCAAGAATTATCTGACGCAATTAGGAGATGCAACATAAGGATTATAGGTATACCAGAGGGAGAAGAGAGGGAGAAGGGGGCAGAAAGCCTATTCAAAGAAATAATGGCTGAGAACTTCCCAAACCTGGGGAGAGAGATGGAACTTCATGTGACAGAAGCCAATAGATCTCCAAACTTTACCAATGCAAGAAGACCAACCCCGAGGCATACAGTAGTGAAGCTAGCAAAAGACAACGACAAGGAGAGAATACTAAGGGCAGCCAGGCAGAAGAAATTAACCTACAAAGGAACCCCCATCAGGCTACCAGCAGATTTCTCAGCAGAAACTTTACAGGCTAGAAGAGAGTGGAATGATATATTCAAAAATCTGAAGGACAAAAACCTGCAGCCAAGAATTCTCTACCCAGCGAAAATATCCTTCAAATACGATGGAGAAATAAAAACTTTCCCAGATAAACAAAAATTAAGGGAATTCATTGCCACAAAACCTCCTCTTCAAGAAATGCTCAGGAAAACCCTCATTCCTGAAATATCAAAAAAAGGAAAGGGGCTACAAAACCAAGAGCAAAGGAGATAAGTAGAAGGACAACAACAGAGAGTAGGAGCTCTCCATCAGAACAGACTAAACCATGGGACGAGAAACAAAGGAAATTGAAGAGAACCGGAAAACAAGACATAAAATGGAAGCGGTAGGCTCCCACATTTCAATAATCACTCTAAATGTAAATGGATTGAACTCTCCAATCAAAAGACACAGAGTGGCAGGATGGATCAAAGAGCAAGACCCAACAATATGCTGCCTCCATGAAACACACCTCAGCCCCAAAGACAAACACAGACTCAGAGTGAAGGGATGGAAGACAATACTCCAAGCTAAGAATGAACAAACGAAAGCAGGTGTCGCTATACTAATATCAGACAAAGTAGACTTCAAAGCAAAACAGATAAAGAAAGACAAAGAGGGACAGTATATAATGATAAAAGGGACTCTCCACCAAGAAGACATAACACTTATAAATATATATGCACCCAACACAGGAGCACCAAAATTTGTAAAGCAACTCTTAATAGAACTAAAAGAAGACATCAACAACAACACAATAATAGTATGGGACCTCAACACCCCATTAACACCAATGGATAGAACATCCAGACAGAAAATCAACAAGGAAATTATAGAACTAAATGAAAAATTAGACCAGATGGACTTAATAGATATATATAGAACACTTCATCCCAAAACAGCAGGTTACACATTCTTCTCAAGTGCGCATGGAACATTCTCAAGGATAGACCATATTTTGGGAAACAAAGCAAGCATCAATAAATACAAGAGAACTGAAATAATATCAAGCATCTTTTCTGATCATAATGCTATGAAACTAGAAATCAACTACAAGAATAAAGCAGAGAAAGGTGCAAAAATGTGGAGACTAAACAACACGCTACTGAACAAACAATGGATTATTGAAGAAATTAAAGAAGAAATCAAATATTATCTGGAGACAAATGAAAATGAGAACACGTCATACCAAATCATTTGGGATGCAGCAAAGGCAGTCCTAAGAGGGAAATTCATTGCAATACAGGCTCACCTCACTAAACAAGAAAAAGCTCACATAAGCAACCTCAAACGACACCTAACAGAATTAGAAAAAGAAGAACAAACAAAGCCCAGAGTCAGTAGAAGGAGGAAAAGAATAAAAATAAGAGCAGAAATAAACGATATTGAAACAAAAAAGACAGTAAAAAGGATCAATGAAACAAAGAGTTGGGTCTTCGAAAAAATTAACAAAATCGACAAATCCTTAGCCAGACTCACCAAGAAAAGAAGAGAGAAATCTCAAATAAATAAAATTAGGAATGAGAGAAGTGAAATCACAACAGATACCAAAGAAATACAAGGGATCATAAGAGAATACTATGAAAAACTATATGCCAACAAATTGAACAACCTAGAAGAAATGGACAAATTCCTAGACTCTTACAACTTCCCCAAACCGAACCAGGAAGAAATGGAGAATCTGAATAGGCCAATCACAAGTAAAGAAATAGAAAGAGTAACCAAAAACCTCCCCAAAAATAAGAGTCCAGGACCAGACGGCTTCTCTGGAGAATTCTACCAAACATTCAAAGAAGATTTAATACCTATCCTTCTCAAACTATTCCAGAAAATTGAGGAAGATGGAGCACTCGCTAACACATTCTATGAAGCCAACATCACTCTGATCCCCAAACCTGACAAGGACAACACAAAGAAGGAGAACTACAGGCCGATATCACTGATGAACATAGATGCAAAAATCCTCAACAAAATTCTGGCAAACCGAATACAGCAATACATCAAAAAGATTATACACCATGATCAAGTGGGATTTATACCAGGGACACAGGGATGGTTCAACATCCGCAAGTCAATCAACGTGATACACTACATTAACAAAATGAGAAACAAAAACCACATGATCATCTCAAGAGATGCAGAGAAAGCATTCGACAAGATCCAACACCCATTTATAATAAAAACCCTCAATAAAATGGGTATAGAAGGAAAGTACCTCAACATAATAAAGGCCATATATGACAAACCCACAGCCAACATCATACTCAATGGACAAAAACTGAAAGCCATCCCTCTGAGAACAGGAACAAGACAAGGGTGCCCACTTTCACCACTCCTATTCAACATAGTACTGAAGGTGTTGGCCAGAGCAATTCGGCAGGAAAAAGAAATAAAAGGAATCCAAATAGGCAATGAAGAAGTAAAACTCTCACTGTTTGCAGACGACATGATCTTATATATAGAAAACCCCAAAGAATGCTTAGGAAAACTATTAGAAACAATCAACAGCTATAGCAAAGTTGCAGGGTATAAAATCAACATACATAAATCAGTAGCATTTCTATACACTAACAATGAACTAACAGAAAAAGAACTCAAGAACTCAATCCCGTTCACAATCGCAATGAAAAGAATAAAATACCTTGGGATAAATTTAACCAAGGAAGTGAAAGATTTATACAATGAAAACTACAAGACTTTCTTGAAAGAAATTGATGATGACATAAAGAGATGGAAAGAAATTCCATGCACATGGAAGAATAAACATAGTTAAAATGTCCATACTACCTAAAGCAATCTACAGGTTCAACGCTATCCCAATCAGAATCCCAATGACATTCTTTACAGAAATTGAACAAACAATCCTAAAATTCATATGGGGCAACAAAAGACCGCGAATTGCTAAAGCAATCCTGAGTAAGAAAAACAAAGCCGGAGGCATCACAATCCCCGATTTCAAATCATACTACAAAGCTACAGTGATCAAAACAGCATGGTACTGGTACAAAAACAGGTGCACAGATCAATGGAACAGAATTGAAAGCCCAGAGATAAAACCACACATCTATGGACAGCTAATCTTTGACAAAGGAGCTGCAGGCCTACAATGGAGAAAAGAAAGTCTCTTCAACAAATGGTGCTGGGAAAACTGGACAGCCACACGTAAAAGAATGAACATTGACCATTCTTTTTCACCATTCACAAAAATAAACTCAAAATGGATCAAAGACCTAAATATTAGGCCTGAAACAATAAGTTTTCTAGAAGAGAATATAGGCAGTACACTCTTTGACATCCGTTTCAAAAGAATCTTTTCGGACACTATAACTCCTCAGATGAGGGAAACAATAGAAAGAATAAACAAATGGGACTTCATCAGACTAAAGAGTTTCTTCAAGGCAAGGGAAAACAGGATTGAAACAAAACAACAGCCCACTAATTGGGAAAAAATATTTACAAGCTACTTATCCGACAAAGGATTAATCTCCATAATATACAAAGAACTCACACAGCTTAACAACAAAAAAACAAACAACCTGATCAAAAAATGGGCAGAGGACATGAACAGACATTTCTCCAAAGAAGATATAAGGATGGCCAATAGACACATGAAAAGATGCTCATCATCACTAATCATCAGGGAAATGCAAATCAAAACTACACTAAGCTATCACCTTACACCCGTTAGATTGGCAAAAATATCCAAAACCAAGAGTGACAAATGTTAGAGAGGTTGTGGAGAAAAAGGAACCCTCATACACTGTTGGTGGCAATGCAAACTAGTGCAGCCACTATGGAAAACAGTATGGAGATTTCTCAAAAAGTTAAAAATAGAAATACCCTATGACCCAGCCATCCCACTACTGGGTATCTATCCTAAGAACCTGAAATCCACAATCCCAAGAGTCCCATGCACCCCTATGTTCATCGCAGCATTATTTACAATAGCCAAGACATGGAACCAACCTAAATGCCCAGAAACTGATGAATGGATAAAGAAGATATGGTATATATACACAATGGAATACTACTCAGCCATAAAAAAGGACCAAATTGTTCCATTCACATCAACATGGATGGACCTTGAGGGTATTATGTTAAGCGAAATAAGCCAGACAGAGAAAGACGAACTTTATATGACTTCACTTATAGGTGGAAGTTAACATATAGACAAGGAGAACTGATCGGTGGTTACCAGGGAAAGGGGGGGGGGGTGGGGGTGGGGGAAGGGCACAAAGGGTGAAGTGGTGTACCCACAACATGACTAACAATAATGTACAACGGAAATCTCACAAGGTTGTAATCTATCATAATCTTAATAAAAAATAAAATAAAATAAAATGAGGGGACAAAAAAAAAAAAAACAGAGCTTTGGGGGCCAACCCAGTGGCATGGTGGTTAAGTTTGCATGCTCTGCTTCAGTGGCCCAGGCTTTGCGGGTTCAGATCCTGGGTGTGGACCTACACACGACTTGTCAAGCCATGCTGTGGCAGTATCCCACATACAAACAAATGGAGGAAGACTGGCACAATGTTAACTCAGGGCACATCTTCCTCAAGCAAAAAGAGGAAGATTGGCAACAAATGTTAGCTCAGGGCCAACCTTCCTCACCAAAAAAAAGAAAAAGAAAAGAAAAAGCTTCACTGAAATGTAATTCACATACCACAAAATTCACTCTTTAAAGCGTACAATTAGTGGTATTTAGTATAATCACACAGTTGTGCAACCATCACTGCTACCTAATTCCAAAAATTTTATCACCCCAAAAAGAAATCCTGTATTCATTAGCTATTACTCATTTGCCCTCTCACCCTAGCCCTCTGCAAACACTAATCTATCTACTTTCTATCTCTATGGGCTAGCCTATTCTAGATATTTCATATAAAAGGAATCATACAGTATGTGGCCTTTTGTGTTTGGCCTCTTTCACTTAGCATGTTTTCAAGGTTCATCCATGTTGCAGCACGTATCAGTACTTCACTCTTTGTTATGGCTGAATAATATTCCATTATATGGATATACCACATTCTGTTTATCCATCAGTTGCTGGACAGTTGGGTTGTATCTACATTTTGGCTATTATGAGTAATGGTGCTATGAACATTTGTGTACAAGTTTCTGTGTAGACATACACTTTCAATTCTCTTGGGCATCCCTGGGAGAATTGCTGGGTGATATGGTAACTCTATGTTTAATGTTTCAAGGAAGTGCCAACCTGTTTTTCAAAGTGGCTACACCATTTTACATTCCCAGCAGCAGTGTGTAGGGTTCCAATTTCTCCACGTCCTCACCAACACTGTTGTTATCTGTCTTTTTGATTATAGACATACTACTGGGTATAAAGTGGTATCTGAATGTGGTTTTCATTTGCACTTCCTAATGACTAATGATACTGAACATCTTTTCATGTGCTTAATGGCTATTTATATATCTTCTCTAGAAAAATGTCTACTCAAATTCTTTGCCCATTTTTCAATAGGGTTATTCATCTTTTTATTATTGGATTGTAATCATTTGTTATATATCCTGGATACAAGTCCTTATCAGACATATGATTTGCAAACATTTTCTCCCATCCTGTGGGTTGTCTTTTCACTTTCTTAAGTGTCCTTTCATGCATAAAATTTTTTAATTTTGATAAAGTCCAATTTATTTTTTCTTTTGTCACTGTGTTTTTGGTGTCATATCCAAGAAAACATTGCCTAGTCCAAAGTCACAAAGGTTTATTCTTCTATTTCCTGAGAGTTTTATAGTTTTAGCTCTTACATTTAGGTCTATGATCCATTTTGAGTTAAATTTTGTGTGGGGTAAGGGTCTAAATTCATCCTTTTTTTGCATGTAGATATCCAGTCGTCCCAGCACAATTTGTTGAAAACACTATTCTTTCCTATTGAATTGTCTTGGCTTAACTTTTAGACTTCAAATTTCTCTTTATGATAATCACATCTAGGAGTCCATAAGATCTAGAAATGCTTCCTATAGACTCAGTTTTTAAACATAAACCTGTAGAATTCTAAAATCGCTTTCACAAAGAAATTCAAAGACTATTTATACTACTATGGAACTGTGAAAATGTCAGTGACACACAAAAATACCTTCTAATCAAAGGATAAAATCTGTATTAAATAAACTCTCTTATGTGTAAAGAATAACCCATACAGGATTCCTTGTTTAAAGAAAACTGATTAAACAAGACAGTGTTGAGAGGACCAACTGAAAAAATGGCCAATTAAAACATAATCCATTTGTCTGAGGGCTGACTAGAAAGAGCTCTGAAGGCCAATGTGAACCTTGTAATAACAAGCAGTGAGGCAGACAGAGCCTGCAGGAAACCCCTATGCAAGTGGCTGCTGACACAGAAATGGCCTGGAAGCCTAACCAAACCATAAGCTCCAGTGAATTAATTCCTAGGATGATGCAGAATGGGCTACATTCTGTTTTCTATTTGAGCCTCAGAGAAATCTAGAGCCATACTATCTAATGGTTAATTTGGGGAAAGTACTTAACTTGCACCTAAGTATAGAGTCTCCATTTTTCTCTAAAAATGAACACCAATATGAATAAGCATTATTTTAATAGATTCTTTCATTAAAAATGAACTTGAAAAAAAATCAGTTTATAGTATTGTGCAATTAAGAGCACACCATAGTGACAGCCATCACAAAACTGATATATTTTTCAAAGATGTGAATTTAAACGGAAAGAAACTAGGTGAGGGTCTGAAATATGAGTTTTTTAATTCCACAAAGTAGGTGACCCTGGGTACATCACTCCTGAGCCTCAGTTTCATCAACTGTGAAATGAGGCTATCATCTGCTATGTGTTGTGACTTAACTTGTCAGAATTTAATGACATAATCATACATAAAAATGCTTACAAAAAAGCCTGGGACAGACCAGCCCCACGGCCTAGTGGTTATGTTTGGTGCTCTCTGCTTCAACGGCCCAGGTTCAGTTCCCAGGTGCAGACCTACACCTCTGAGTGGTGGCCATGCTGTGGCGACCACCCACATGCAAAATAGAGGAAGACTGGCACAGAAGTTAGCTCAGGGCGATTCTTCCTCAGCAAAAAAAACAAAACAAAACAAAACAGCCTGGGAGACAGTAGCAGGCACTTACTATTACTTTCCTATTCTTTTAAAAGGAGTAACCTCACCTTACATATACAATTCTTGCTACCTTGGCTGTTTATCTCTCCAATGTACCACCATAATAATTTTCTTTTAAAGGGTAGATCTTGGTAAAAGGAACTAGATAAATATTTGTGTGTTTTACTTACAAGGACAGGAGTGATGCTAGCTCTTGTCAGCATCTGTTTTACAAGTCTATATCTATCATAGAGAGGTTTAACAATGTGCCTTTCTTCCCTGGTCACCTGAAGCAAGAAAAATGGAAATTACCTAGTCATCAGAAATCTAAAATGTCCAAAACAGTAAGCAATGACTTTCCCTCCAATTTTTAAAAAGTCATTTTAAATAAGCAGGCAATCTCCAAAATGTAGGACACAATGCTCTATAAAACAGCTCTGAAGACTGTAGGCTACAAAAGTGATCCATGCTCTTTTTTAAGATAGAAAATCAAATCTTTTTTAGCAAGAGAGACATTACCGGCCTTCCATGTTGACTTTCATAGTAAAGAAGACTTTTCTGGAGAGAAGTTTTCTCTTCTACCAAATGATCTTTTGTCATTTTCTAGAATTAAAAAAAAAAAAAAAACTTCTATTGGCACCATCATTATTCTCCTCACCCCTACAATGTAAATAATTAGGTTGAAAGGGCAGCCCATCACCATTCTAGCCTAAGCTAAGAATACATCGGTTGCTTACAGATTTGCAAGTAATATTTTTCAGTGTCCTGTAGAATCTGGTTTTCTAATAAGTAGGTACCAATCCCCTTTGGTGGCTTGATTTATATTTTATCTGAACAAGTTGTGAATACTGGCTTAGCGACCTTGGGTGAGTTACTTAACCTCTTTTTTGTTCAATATCCTAATCTGTAAAATGGGGATACTTCACTCTACCTCATAGGGCTCTAACAAGGACTAAATGAGTTAATTTATGTTGTACAATCATTTACAATAGCGCCTACCTAGCACACAATAAGCACAGATAAATGCCTATTATTTTATTTAATTTTGCACATGGTCTTTTATTGACATTATAACTGAAGTTTTGTGTGTGTGGACAGACACACACACACATGCATACACAGCACAGGTCTTATAATCCAATATTTCTCCTAAACTATTAAGAAAGTCTAGCAGAAGTATAGTAGAAAGACTCTGGAAAAAGCTCAACAGTGTCAATATGTGACTTCAGACTTCTACTCTATGACCTCAGTTTCCCTTCATCTGACAGTGTCTTTACACTGCAAGTCTTGTCTCATACCTTTTAGTACTCTAAAGGATAGAGTAGACAGGACACCCCAAATTTATGTGCCCATAGAACCTTCCCCACTTTGTTCCATAGGACCACTTTTTAACATCCCAATGAACTAATGTTCCACAGATCACCCTATAACACTAGACCAAATAAACTCTCTATTTATTCCCAGGACTAGACAATACTACCTTGTTTCTCACCAGAGTGAAATTAGAGGTAAAAAAAAAAAATTCAATGAATAGTATCTTCCTTTAACAATATCACTTTATTTACGTACATTCAGTAGAGGATAGCTGGGTGTAGACTCTGTAAAACATTGTGATTTCAGCCTTAAGCCTGAACCTTAAACCTAGGATAATGAATCTGAATAAAGCTAATTCAATCAAAATCATTTACAGGAAAAGGGGAGGACAGGAGGTTGGTCTAACATCAAATAAAAAAAAAAACAAGATAAATTGGGGAGTGGAGGAATTAGAATTTCTAATCCAGCTCTGCTCAAAGGAGAGTAAGACTCTATTTAGATGGTAAGAGAGGTGTACTCTGTTGTCAGGATAGGAATGCACATCAGGACTCATCACTGCCTGGACAAAAGTTCACCTGAGACCATCCACCTCTGTATTCTCCCAGCAAAACTCATCTGATACATGATTTGGGTTGCCAAATGGTTTGACCAGGACTGCCCTAGGCATGGCTTTACTGAGTGACAATTCTTCAAAAAGAATTCATTCATTTAATCCTCAATAACAACTATCCTATGTTAGTATTTTAATAGACATAATCACATCCATGTAAGTGAGAGCTATTGACAGGACTCAGTGGCAGAATGCACATAATATAACCAGTCAGGGCCTGGCAGAAGCTAAGAGCTCAATACATATAACTATTAAGATACAAGGCGAGGATTCAAATTCAGGTATGTTTCATGTTCTTTACATATTCATCTTGCCAAGTGCCTCCAAAACAAACGAAGAGATTGGCATTCTAGTTTTTTAGTTTTATTATTCAGTCCCTGAACGATGGAGCACTTCTGGCATGCTGATAAAAACATGTTTCTATATCTGCAAGTTTGGGGAGCAGACTCAGGCCAGTCAGACTACCTAGACATCTCTATGCCATTGTGTAGTTATTTGGTTTCAGAGACTCTAAAAGCTAGTCTGGGCAAAAATAACAACCCCAAAATTACTTTGATATCTTCTGGAAGACATCTCTCAACCCGTTTTTCTTTCAGTCTTTTCAGAATAAGTTCAAGTGTTGCTTCCTTAGATGGCTTCTTCTCCTTCTGAATGACCCTGGATTCATCTTCATTCTCTTCATCTTCATGGTCTAGGGAAGAGCCAAAGCTTTTTGGAAGAGTGTTACTACGTGGACGTGTCTGAGGTACAAATTCTCCATCAGAGGTTTTGTGTTTTGCATCTACATTTCAGAACCAAGAGGACAGATCAGTAACATTGATTTTAGTTACAATGCAACTAGGTCAAAAGAGTAAGCAAGATATACTATACAACAGGAAAGCACGTATTAAGAACACACAGGCTCAGATATTTCAAGATCACATGAAATATTTAAACTTAAATTTTATATATTTTACATATATATATATATAGCAAGAGACCTCTGATATTCATTCTTTCAACCAATATTCATAGAATGCCTACTATAAAGTCAAACACTGGAGACACAGTAGTAAACAAACAAACATGGTCCCTGTTTTCATGGAGCATATATTCAGAAAAGTAAAAACAAACACAAGCAATCAGATTCATAAAATAATTTCAAAGAGTGCTAAGTGCTATAAAGAAGATAAAATAGGATGGTGTCACAGTGCTAGAAGGAACATGCTTTGTGGAAGAGCAACTACGTTGGATGGGACTGACAAAGGTGGCCTTTCTGAGATGGTGACGTAACAAGGAATAAGGAGTTAACTTAGCATAAAAGATTTAGGGGATTTAGGAGAAGAGCATTACTCCCCAGTGAGGCAAGAGCTCGTGCAAAGGCCCTAAAGCGTAGCATGTTTAAGGAATAGAAAATGAGAGGAAAATGATTAAAATGGGCTAAGGGCAGAGTATGCAAGGCCTTGAAAGCCATGATAGGGAGTTTGGACTTTATTCTAAGTGGAAAGAGAAGCTCACGGAAGGGCTTTGAAAAAGATAGTAACGTAGTTTTTTAAAAGATAATTCTGGCTGCTATGTAGAGAATGGACTGTAGGACAGTAAGAGTAGGAGAAAATTGGGAAATCAGCCTACTGCTAGTCAATTTAATAACACCCACTAGTAATACACACAAGGTAATGCTTTTCACCAATGGCTGGAAACTGGCATTAAAGAAGAAAATGCTTAACAGAATTGTAGGTGAAAATTCTAAACAAGAGGTAAAAGAACTTATCTTAACCACAGATTATCAACTCAGTGACAATAAGGACACTGTCTTCTTGTTCACTGTTACAGTCTCAGATGTCTACAAGTACTTGGTACTTAAAGATACTAAAAATTTGTTGAATAAATTCAAATGAATAAACCAGAATGTGATGCTCCAGATTATAAATCCACAGTACTTGGTAAAGATAATTTTTTATGTTATCAATAGTTATTACAAAGCATGCTCACTAAACACTCACAAGGTAGATATGCCTTAGCAACTGCTGTACTGGGCTGACAGTAACACGAGACCTGGGTTTTGATTCAAGAACACTTATAATTTAGTCTTTGTAATATAAATAGTTCATTATGATCAGATATTCTTAGTCTTAGATGAAATACCCATCAAAAATGAAAACTGCTTAATATATTAAATATATTTCAGATAAACTTTTATCACCTATTAATATACAATCTAGGGCATCTTTCAAAAGAGTATTACTAATAAAAACACAGGCAAGACATTTGGAAGAATATAATACAGTACCGCAACCTGGACCATAACTAAGAACGAACAAAAGGAAACTTTTTTTTTACAACTACCAAAAATTATAACTATAATTCTCAAGGACATTATTATAAAGAATATTTTTTAACACAAATACATTACAAAAATGGCACATTCCATACCTTTAATTTGCTTCCGCAGTTTGGTAAGCTCTGTCATCCATTTTAATACCTTTGGATTGGCTGCAATATCACTGTACGAGGGCTGAGAAATTAAGGAACAGAATCACTGACACCTTTGTGGTAAGCAATTGTTATTAATTTATTCCTAAATAATATTTACAACTCCCACAGCAGAGATTTCACTTGATCTTCATTTCATCTTACCTTATTTTAAGTAGATAGAGCAGGATATTAAGTAAAGCTCTCAGAGCAGGCTCTAGCAACTGGCTGAAGCCATATTTGAAGATGAGTCTTCTGACTCCAAGTATAGGACTCTTTCCACGTTACATGTTCTAATTATTAAATCAATCTCTCTTTTCCCCACACCCTTGTACTTGCAGGTTTTGAGGGAGCAGAAACAGAATTAACATCATTTGTCAATGTAAAGTACTTGCTTTAAAAATTCTACAAGCTGTTTTACAATGGAAGTGTAAAGATGCAGTGGTGCAATGGCAAGAATACTGGCCTGGAAATCAGGAGGCTAAGGAGCTACACAATCTCAGACCTATACGATCACTATTTCTCTGGGCATCTCAGATTCCTTCTCTCTCCCAGGAAAGAGATGGACTAATGCTCTCCAAAGGACCTCTTCACAGTTCTAACAGATCCACCTCACGCTGGGCAATGCTACAAACTTACTTTGCTATTTCTTTCCCTTTCAAACTGTTCCTCGAATTGTCTGATTTTTTTCTGAAGTTTCTTGACCAATTGATATGGTGTTCTGTCTTCTCTTTTTTCATCTTTTGAACTAAAGGATGATCTTCGAATCCTGAATTAAAACAAGAGGCAAACACTGTGTGTTAGTTAAATTTTCAAGTTATCAATACTATATCTCTTACTGCCCTGATATAACATGATATTATTACCAAAAGTCCCAAACACTAAAGGACAGGTAGTAAAAAGGAACTTACACTATTGCTTCACAAACCACAGAATTAGCTAACACAAGTCGTGATAAAAACAATCTGGAATCATTCAAAAGTTGTTTGGGAAAAGGCAGAAAAGAAACAAAGATATCTAGCAGCTCAGAGCTCTTTAGATGTTCAAACCGCAAAGGAAAGGTTTGACAGTCAATAAATTTAATTTAAAGTTTTAACAATAAAAGCATCAGGGACTGGTGAGCTCCACCTGCTGCTTCCCTTCCAGAGTTCCGGATTTCAGTCATGAATGAATCAATGAATAAATACATGGTGAGGAAATGTCTTTTAGGGAGCAAATCCCCAACACTGCACCTCACTGAATGCAGAATTTAGGGGCCCAAAAAATAAAAAATTACAAAAACATGCTTCAGGAAATAGAGGAGAAAGCTTTGAGCTGCAGATCTACAGGACACAATCTCTTAAAGGACCTGGGTACATAATAGGAATCACTTCTCATAAGTACATAAAAATTACATACCTAGCAAAAGAAAGTGCTTTAGATGAGGATTCCAGCATTTCTGGATCATGTAGGAAACGCTGGCTTTGCCCAAAATCTAAGCTACGGTGTGATAATACTGGAGGACAGTCCTCTTCTAGGGGGTGATGATTCATTCTTCCAGCTTGTGGAGAGAGCTGAGCTTCTCCAGACTCAGAGTCTTCCTGCCAAGACTTAAAAGCAGGAAATGGCTCTGCAAACAAACACAAAGCATAGTACCATGGGTCTCTTGGTTCCAGACGGAAAAAAGTCACACAATATCAGCTAGATGGTCTTTAAATCTTGTCATTATGTAGTGGAACAGATAATATATATTACATATTTTTAAAAAAAAAAAAAAGGGATACTAGGATCTTCATAAAGCCTACTATAGTTTAAAATTGTCTGAGCTTCATTTTTTAGCCCAGGGTTCTATTTTCACATAAGGAGTTATACCTTAAATTTCTGAACTCAGTCACAAAGCAAGAAAGAACACTGTCAAGCTCTTTAAAATTATATTAAATGTTATTTTTCAAGTAGGGGAAAATCTTCACTTAGAAACAGTAAACACTCAATAGTCCTTAGCTGGGAATTTAACTTAGCCAAATGCTGCCAGGTGGATAAATTATCCCTCACTGTCAAGGGGCTATGTTAAGAACAAGTGGAAGCTATACCCCATGCTATACAGAACACTCACCAAATGGAGTTCTCTAGAATCTAAAAGAATTATAACATTTCCAAATGAGCAGCTAACTCACCTGACAGCACCTGGTCTCTAACATTAAACTGTGGTGGTTATTTTCTGTTACAGGACTCCTGTGTATAATATATATTTTAATAATTAAACACCCAACAGTACTATCAAGACAAAATTTAATAGTACTAGTCTTTTTTTTTTTCTCCTGCTGAGGAAGATTCACCCTGAGTTAACATCTGCTACCAATCTTCCTCTTTTTGTATGTGAGTCGCCACCACAGCATGGCCACTGATAGATGAGTGGTATAGGCCCACACCCAGGAACTGAACCTGGGCTGGCAAAGCAGAATGCATTGAACTTAACCACTAGGCCACGAGGGCTGGCCACACTAGTCCTTCCTACGTACATCTATTTTATTGGCGTTATCTTGTATGTTCTCAAATGAAACTATGTTGATATATTTGATATCTCCACACATATAAGGTTTGATTACATACAGAACACATACAGATAAACACACAATCCACAAATATACTCCAAAAACAAAATAACTTCAAGTATCACTGGAGTCCAGGAAGGGGGGTAAAACTTTTCCATCTATACATTAACTTTATAACTACAATTTAAAACTTTGATGCTATGACTATCAAGACTAGCAAAAATAAGTTTTTTAAGTATTTTTGGATGCAAAGATGGCTTGACAGTGTCAAAAATCAAGAATGATGTTTTTTATTCACACTATAGCTAAAGATTGCTACTTTAGTAATTTAGTTTAACTTTATGCATTAGCAATTTAAAGCACTGAATTTTTTTCAGGGTAATAAGAACATAATTTAGTTAGTTTTTAAAGCCCAGATCAATCTGATAACTAAAAACTGGGTACAAAGCGTGCAATCCCACTATAAACCCAATGATAAAGTGATTTTCAAAGCAACCCTTGTACCTGCTTCCCAGCAATAAGTAACTGGTAATAAACATTTTACGAGAAATCTCCTATTTTAAGAAAAGAGAGAGGTAACAAAAACAGTTTTTTCTGGGTATCATTTTTAACCCAAAACAGTTTTCCTAATATATGGGGACAGCAGGAGAAGGGCTAATAAAAAGGCAAACAAAGTGAACCATAAAAAGGCAAAAAAACTAAACTATGGTGAACCATACTTACCCTCCCCATCTCTCTGCAGATGCATTGTTTTGAAATCAATGAGGGGAAAAGTGATAGGGCATGACGCTAATAAAATGGAAAAAATGGCAAAAAATACTAAAGTGAACACACAGCACAGTCAGAACAAACCATACACATAACTAACACAAAGCCAAAGATACCAAAAACATTTCCCTAAAACCAGTTTAGTCATTCTGCTCAAAAACTTTATTCAAAGCAATTACTACTAACCAAACTTTAAAAACAAACACAAACATACATTTCCATTTCAGCAAGCAAGGCAAAAAATCAAAGTAGTGCTGTTTTATTAAAACTCAAACATAAAACTGAAGAAATGGAAACTCTTAACCAGGTACTGTTTGAAGCTTTTCAGTATAATGGATTTGACAGATAAATATCTCCCTTAGTTTACTCTTTGAAAAGATCCTAGTGTATTTCTTTCAAGAGTTAAAGGAAAGAATCTGAAGGAAAGATGTTGTCCACTTCCATTAAAAGCCAAGATTTAAAAGGCTGCTACAAGTTCATTCTGGTGGTAGACATGTGCTACCTGCTTGCTAACTGCAGTTTCCTGACTATCCTTTCAGCAATTCAAAAAAAACAAAACCCATATACTTAGGAAGAGTAAGGTGGTCCTCTTTTTGGAGTCACCCTACTTCTCTATTAAGAGCCACATCAAACAAAGTATATCTCTGATTCCAAGTTATCCAGGGTCTAAAGTAATTTGGTCTCTTAAGGAAAACTTTTATTTAGAATATCCTAACTGCTAGTTGTAGAAAATCAATCTTTATACTGGTAGCAAAGTTGGAAGGAACAACACGGTCTGCTAACAGCCACTCTCCCAAGCACACGCAGGGTTTGTGGCTGAGAAGTTCACTCAGATGTCTACTACCGTGGCTCTCAGAAAATCACTGACTCCTATTCCTGGAAGAGTCAGCAGGAGGCCTACATGGACTTGTCACAGCTGCTGAGCTAGGTGGATAACAGGGCAGATAAGGTACTGAAAATCAGGATCAAGTAGTCCATAGTTACCTCCTTTCCCTATCACAAGCTGTAAGGGGTAGATTCTGACAGGGAAACAAAAGAGAGCCCAGCATTAGATTCTCTTTGGGGAAGCCTCCCGAACATTGAAGATAGACAGAGAATGTCGCATCTCCTCAGACAACGGAAAACAACTCCTCTTCTATGTTTAACATGTAGGATCAGGACTCTAGGCCCAAGATTGCACAGGGCTACTTATCTGCATCTTCCAAGAGGAAGAAGTTTAAGTCCTTTGTCAGAATCCCAGCCTTATCTTTCAGAGACTCCTTTCCCACTGTGCCTCCTGGAATGCTCTGTTGACCACCACTCCTTTTCAGTGACTATGCCAGGATAATTAACTAAAGGGGACATTTGATCTTCACTGCCACCAGGATGCTAAAATATCCCCTAACTCTGGGATGCGTCTTCATAAATTCCAAACGTCTTGAATAACCCAGAACAAAGCAAATGAAAGACAATTTCCTGATTTAGTGTAAGTTAAGACACATAATATGCCACTGGGCATGCCAAACATCTAGGCCAAAAAAAAAGGAGTGGGCGGAGAGACAGCAGTAAAGATTGGCACAGACAATGACTCCGTTGGGGCTTTTTAAAAATTGGCTATACCTTAAAAACAAATAAATAAAAACACTCCAACTGTGATCAGGTGAGTGGACTTGAGGTAGCAAGAGGAGTCCGTGGTACTGGTATTGCAATTACTCTTGTTATTGCCACTGTACATCATCAGCTAACTCGCCAAAGCTGAGATAACCAAGGGATCCTCATCCAAGTAAACAAATATGTAACTTTGTTTAAGATTCCTGAGTTGTCTCATTGTCTCCTTAGCTAGGAAGGTGTATGATCCAAAAGGACTCCTGGATCCAAATTTATTGCTTGCATCCCCCACTGCCAATATTTTATTTGAAAGTTTACAAATATACAGCAAAGTTGAAAGAATTTTACAGTGAACGTTCTATGTACCAATCACCTATATTCTACCATTAACATTTTACTATACTTGCTTTGTAACATTTATCCATTCCATTAGCCATCTTATTTTTACATGGATTTCAAAGTGAACTGGACATATCAATATACTTCCCCATAAACACTTCAGCATGCAAATCACTCACTGGAGCTCAATATTTATTTAGTTTTTGCTCCTTTTGATAAAAAAAAGAAAAACCTATATACAATGAAATGCAAGTCTGAAGTATACATTTGCTGAGTTTTGACAAAGACTTATTTCCATGTGGCTTGCTTTTAAAATTTAAATTTAAACTTCTCTCCTTTGTAAACATTGTTAGGACCCTACTTCCATATCTTCATAACCTAATACAGAGATACAAGGATATGGGGCAATATTTGCTTAGAAATGCCATTGAAGATCATTAAAAAAAAAAAGTATTCCTGAAGATCATAAAGAAAAGGTAGCTATATATAAGCCCTCTGTTTAGAAGTGCTGAGACCCCCAAGCCCCAACATAGTGGACTTTCAAAGACTGGGCAATAGCACCTGGTTTAACAACTAACAAAAGCCTATCCTGGGTGGTTTTATTTTTTTAATCAGATCTAACATCCATCTTTAAAGCTAATGTATCAAATAATAACTTCTAGTTCATACAAGATAGTTGCCCCATAATCTCATCAGTGCATTTGAATAAAAGCACTCACTAGCTCTTCCTATATGAAAAAGAGAACAGAAAAATTGAAATGAAAAATGTTATCCAGAAAAGGGCAGTAATCTCATTACTGCTTTGGGTAATTTCAGTTACAAATAACACTATCAGGGAAATAATGCATATGGGTGAAATTACCTTCCCATTTATCACCATCAGAAACATTCTTCAGATCTAAATGTGGAATTTGGACACATGCTGCTTCCCCTTGAACACCAACACTTTGACCTCCTGGCACTTCTGATTCAGTGTTGGCATTCAAATCACATATCTTGCTACTAGACTCCTGTATTTTAAAATAAAAAATACATTTCACAACCATGAAGTTTTTCACACCCAGCTTAAAGATAACCAGCATATATCCTTCTGCTTCACTAGTTTATTAAGCCTGTACAGTCAACTGTCCCATTCCTACCATCCAAACTATTTTCAAACATAAATTTGCAATTTTATAATATATCTTATTGGGAGACAAAGTTTGGATCCCAAATTCAGGAAAGTGTTTTGATAACCAAGTTTCTTGTAACCAAAAATGGCAAATTAAATTGCTGCCCAATTGTAAAACACTTGGTAAGAGTATCTCTATTTAAATTTCCTTTAAACCTATTCAACCTAACATAATAATTGGTAGATTACATCTACTCGAATTTTTAAGAACCAGAAAAGAAAAGTAATTCTTACCAGAATCAAATGTGACAGTTTACCACTGCCAAATGACACACATTCTTTCCTAAAAATATAAGTAAAGTAATTAGTCTTTTAAGAACAAATAGGTTACTATCATTGCATATTTCTTACCTAGATTCCTCTCTTCTCCACAGAGCTAGCATTTACAGTGTGAGAGAAGAAAATGACAAGTGAACATAGGCCATTCTTTGGAGCCCTATATCTGAAAATCACACACCACTGAAAAGATCCACAGAATCACTTCAGGTTTAGAAAAATTAAGTTAACACTCACCACCCTCCCACACAACCACCCCTCAAAAGAACATTTTAAAAGGAAAAATAAAATCTACAGTAAGTGGAAACCAAAAGGACTGAATGTATAATGGAAAAGATTTTGTAAAATAAATATGAGTTTTAACCAAATAGCTCTATTCTTTCCCACTCTGGGATGTGTTTTTTCTTTTAAAGAGGATTTTTAAAGGTACAGCTATGTTCTATATTTTAAATATTGTGTTCTATCACAATCAAAACAAGGTTACTACTTCTAAACCTCTTCTTCCTCAAAACATAATGATAACAAGTAAAAAGAACATTTTTTAAAATTTCAATTCACCTTTTAATCCCCCAGAAAAACTAATCCCTATTTAGAAAGTGTTACAGCAAGCTGTCACAAATGATCTCTACCTATTTGACCAGTCAGATCACCTAGTATCATAGTAGGTTATCAATATGCCTATTGTGGGAAAGTTCTTCTCCCCAGAGATACTGTGGTAATATACAAGGATACACACAAGTGCTATGAACCCTGCCATAAAAAGAGTGTGCACTCAGAAGACAGGTCTTGATCTAAATATGGCAGTCATCTCCTCATATCCCTAATTACCTTATTCTTGCTGAGAATGAGAAACAAACTAAATTCCTTGGCAAGCTCAAAAGCCTTCCTCTGGTTAGAGTGGGAGCAAATGGTGAGATGAGCTAAATTCTACCTCACACACTAAAAGATCTAATCACCTAAATTTGAGAAACGAGTGTTAAACATGCAAAATGTAATCCAGCTAACCAGGAAATAATTTGGATCTAAAAACAAGTTTGCTAACCTACACACAAGTTGAAGAGAAAAGAGCTTTTTCCAAAAAGATTGAGTCCTCACTAAAAGGATCCTTATTGTTCTACCAAATCCAGATGTCATCATTCTGGAGATGCCTGTTAATGCTGTTAATCTTATATCTTCAGCCCATAGCTCCAATACTCCCTGGGCTGGAAGAGGATCATTCCTGCCTTCTGAAAGGAAGCACAAGGAACTGCTGTAAGCAGGAAATCTGTGGACCTTCAGAGTATGGGGATGCTCCAGAGACATGGCTCCAAAGAATTTACTTACCCTCAGAGAAAAAGTTTCCTACCCACAATTAAGAGAGACAAGGGCATTAATGCAAGTTTACCATTGCCAACAGACCATAGCCAAATTACTAATGCTGTGTGGAATTTCTCAGTATTTTCAATCTAGTCTGCAACTTCATTACTGATGTGTTTTCAGAATATCAAATCATCTTTCCTAAGAAAATTATAATATACTTCTTGGCAACATCTTCCAGAATCATAAAAAGAGTAACAAGACCCAAAACCTAGCCAGTGACTTAAACTATTACAGAAAGCTTCTGTTCAAAGGGACACTATCTATAAAATATCTATCTGTGAAGACTACATCTGGCTGAAATACTCATTGCCTCAGGTATCTCCCTCCCATTACTGCTGGCCAAGAAGGTAAATAAGCAACTGTCTAAGACTGTACTGGGACACCAAAGAGGAATTCAAAGAGGAAGAAAAACATCCTATACGTATTTGCTGAAGCAAATATGTTACAGTCGTTCAGTTAACTATCCATAGTTCCAAGACTATGAACTAACTCACTGAAAGGTATATTCAGGATATCAATAAATTCTCAATTGTTCTACAAATCAACTGAAAAAACTGTCTCCAAGAAGGTTGTGTTCTTCTCTCCAAATGTTTTCCAAGTTATAACTAATGTCTGTCTGAAGCTGCAACCTCTCTGAATATTTATGGACATTTAATATGTTTTATGCTTACCATTAAAACAAGAACCTTAGTTTTTTAGATTATCTAAAATGTATGTTGTAAAGGATAGATTCATCTAAAAATTTCATCCCAAAATTCATAAGGGACTCCAATTCTCAAAATGATTAATTAACAACAACAGGAGAAAATGCTTACCTCTCAAGACAGCCATCTTCACTATCACCGTGGTCACTGCATGGCTCTAACAGTATACCTACAGACTGACAAAAAGAAGCACTGTATTAATGGAGCTCGCAACACTCATAAATGAGAGGAAGTTATCAATCTAAATTAGGATATTCAATTACAAGTTAGTCAAATACTCATCCTTAACTACTATTTATAATAAATAGTCTATACGTGTTGGCATCTCTTTTTACAGAGTAAGTTATCTTCCTCAAAACCCGAGTCGTGTGTGTGTGTGTGTGTGTGTGTGTGTGTGTGTGTGTGTATAATGGGGACCCTGCATTTCTCGCTACCCTATTAGATAAAAGGTACTGCTACTACTATCACATTCCTTTTCCTTCTTTAGAATTCTTTCCTCCAAAGATGATGGTCTTGTGGTCCCACTAGCTAACTGCTGCTGCCTTTTCTCCTCAGCTGCAAAACATGTAAGTTGGTAACTTCCTACCAAGGTAACAGAGGAGTCATGTAGTTCACCAGATTCCTCTATTACATATATTTGAAAAAACAATTGTGAACTTCAGAAATATGAGAATGCTCCCCCATTTTCCAATGGGCTTAGTGACACCATCCCATCTCTATTCCTCCTCAAAATAAATACCTACCAAATCTAAAAGAAACGTCCTGTGCATTAGTACAAACTATGTAAACTTTTTAATGTTTTTGATGATTACCTCTGAAATCAACAAAAGGTTTGATTCTTCTTAGACTCTTAAGAAACTACCACTTGTCCAGTTTTGTTTAGTATGAAAGACAGTCCATAATTATCTGAAAAAAGCTACTAAAGTATTTTTCCCTTTCAAACTATGTATCTCTGTGAGGCTAAATTGTCTTCAGACTCTTAAAAGAAAAGAACTTATAGCAACAGATTGAATGTAGAAGCACTTATGAGAATCTAGCTGACTTCTATTAAGTCAGACAGGCATCAAAAATATTCAGAAACATGTAAAACAAGGCCACTCCTCAAAATAACATTTTTCCAAAGTAGCTGCTTTTTGACAGAAATACAAGGGAAAAGAAACAATAGAAATACAGAACTGGGAAACAAAAGATAAAATGGCAATATTAAGCCCTCATATATCAATAATCACTCTAAATGAAAATAGACTGAATTCACCAATCAAAAGACACAGAGTGGCGGATGAATTAAAAAGCAGACCCAACAATATGGCTGCCTCCAGAAAACACATCTCAGCTCTAAAGACAAATATAGGCTCAGAGTGAAGGATGGAAGATGATACTCCAGGCAAATGGCAAGCAAAAGAAAGCAGGTTTAGTCACACTTATATCAGACAAAGCAGACTTTACAATAAAAAAGATAATGAGAGACAAAGATGGGCATTATATAATGATAAAAGGCACATTCCACCAAGAAGACATACACTTATTAATATATATGCACCTAACACAGGAGCCCCAAAGTATATAAGCAAAGATTAACAGACCTAAAGGAAGAAAGTGACAGAAAACAACAGTAGTAAGGGACTTTAACATTCCACTGATGTCAATGAATAGGTCATTCAGACAAAAAGTCAACAAGGAAACAGTGGCCTTAAATGAAACACTAAACCAGATGGACTTAACAGATACATATAGAACATGCCATCCAAAAACAGCAGAATACACATTCTTCTCAAGTGCACATAGAACATTCTCAAAGATAGACCATATGTTGGGAAACAAGGCAAGCCTCAATAAACTTAAGAAAACTGAAATCATATAAAGCATCTTTTCAGATCACAATGCTACAAAACTAGAAATCAACTATAAGAAAAAAGCTGGGAAAGTCACAAATATGTGGACACCAAACAACATGCTCCTGAACAACCAGTGGATCAATGGATAAATCAAACACCTAGAGACAAATGAAAATGAAAACAACGCACCAAAATTTACAGGATGTAGCAAAAGCAATACTAAGAAGGAAATTTACAACAACACAGGCCTACCTCAACAAACAAGAAAAATCTCAAATAAACAAGCTTACCCTATACCTAAAAGAATTAGAAAGAGAAGAACAAACAAAGCCAAAAGTCAGCAGAAGGAAGGAAATAATAAAAATCAGAGCAGAAATAAATGAAATAAAGACTAAAAAAATAACAGAAAAGATCAATGAAACTAAGAGCTGGTTCTTTGAGAAGATAAACAAAATTCACAAACTCTTATCCAGACTCACTAAGAAAAAAAGAGAGAAGACTCAAATAAAATTAGAAATGAAAAAGGAGAAATTACAATGGCCATCACAGAAATACAAAGGATTATAAGAGAATACTATGAAAAGCTAAATGCCTACAAACTGGATAACCTAGAAGAAATGGATAAATTCTTAGAAACATACAACCTCTCAAAACTGAATCAAGAAGAAACAGAGAATCTGAATAGACCAATCACAAGAGATTGAAACAGTAGTCAAAAACCTCCCAAAAAACAAAAGTCCAGGACCAGATGGCTTCTCCAGCAAATTCTACCAAACATTCAAAGAGGATTTAATTCCTATCCTTCTCAAACTATTCTAAAAAATTGAAGAGGACAGGACACTTCCTAACTCATTTTCTGAGGCCAACATACCCTGTTACCAAAACCAGACAAGAACAAGACAAAAAGGAAAATTACAGGCCAATATTGCTGATGAATATAGATGCAAAAATCCTCAACAAAATATTGGGAAATCGAATAATAAAACAATACATTAAAAGAATCATACACCATGATCAAGTGGGATTTATTCCAGGGATGCAGGGATGATGGTTCAACACCTGCCAATCACTGTGATACACCACATTAACAAAATGAAGAATAAAAATCACATGATCATCTCAATAGATGCAGGAAAAGCATTTGATAAGATTAAAACATCCATTTTTAATAAAAACTCTCAATAAAATGGGTACAGAAGGAAAGTACTTCAACATAATACAGGCCCTATATGACAAAGCCACAGCCAACATCATACTCAACAATGAAAAACTGAAAGCCATTCCTCTGAGAACAGGAACAAGACAAGGATGTTCACTCTCGCCGCTCTTATTCAACAAAGTACTGGAAGTTTTAGCCAGAGGAATTAGGAAAAAAAAAAAAGAAAGAAAAGGGATCCAAATTGGAAAGGAAGAAGTGAAACTCTCATTATTTGTAGAAGACATGATTCTATATATAGGAAACCCTAAAGAATCCACCAAAAACCTATTAGAAATAATCAACAAATACAGTAAAGCTGCAGGATACAAAATCAACACACAAAAATTAGTTGCATTTCTATACACTAATAACGAACTAGCAGAAAGAGAAGTCAAGAATAGAATCCCATTTACAATCGCAACAAAAAAGAATAAAATACCTAGGAATAAACTTAACCAAGGAGGTGAAAGACCTGTATACTGAAAACTATAAAACTCTAACACATTACCAAAAGAAATCAAAGAAAACATAAAGCAATGGAAAGATATTCCATGCTCGTGGACTGGAAGAATAAACATAGTTAAAATGTCCCTATTACCTAAAGCAATCTACAGATCAGTGCAATCCCAATGATATTCTTCACAGAAATAGAACAAAGAATCCTAAAATTTATATAGAACAACAAAAGACCCTCAATAAACAAACCGATCCTGAGAAAAAAGAAGGAAGTTGGAGGTATCACACTCCCTGAATTCAAATTATAGTACAAAGCTACAGTAATCAAAACAGCATGGTACTGGCACCAAAACAGACACATAGACCAATGGAACAGAATTGAGAACCCAGAAATAAAACCACACATCTATGGACAGCTAATCTTTGACAAAGGAGCCAAGAACATACGGAGAAAGGAAAGCCTTTTCAATAAATGGTCTTGGGAAAACTGGATGGCCACATGCAAAAGAATGAAAGCAAACCGTTATCTTACTCCATACACAAAAAATGAACTCAAAATGAATTAAGGACTTGAATTTAAGACCTAAAACCATAAAACTCTCCGAAGAAAATATAGGTAGTACACTCTTTGACATGGGTCTTAGTATCTTTTTGAATACCATGTCTACTCAGGCAAGGGAAACAAAAAAAATAAACAAATGGGACTCCATCAGATTAAAAGGCTTCTGCAAAGCAAAGGAAACCATCAACAAAATGAAAAGACAATCCACCAACTGGGAGAAAATACTTGCAAATCATATATCCGATAAGGGGTTAATTTCCAAAATATATAAAGATAAAGAGCTCACACAACTCAACAACCAAAAAGTGAACAATCCAATCAAAAAATGGGCAGAGGATATGAACAGACATTTTTCCAAAGAAGACATACAGATGGCCAATAGGCACATGCAAAGATGTTCAATATCATTAATTATTAGGGAAATTAAATTAAAACTACAATGAGATATCACCTCATACCCATAAGAATGGCCATAATTAACAAAACAAGACATAACAAATGTTGAAGAGGATGTGGAGAAAAGGGAACCCTCAGACACTGCTGATGGGAATGCAAACTGGTGCAGTCACTATGGAAAACAGCATGGAGACTACTCAAAAAGCTAAAAATAGAAATACCATATTAATCCAGCTATCCGACTACTGGGTATTTATCCAAAGAATATGAAATCAACAACTCAAAAAGATTTATGCCCCACTATATTCATCACAACATTTATTCACAATAGCCAAGATGTGGAAGCAACTCAAGTGCCCACCAATGGATGAATGGATAAAGAAGATGTGGTGTGTGTATATATAGATATATACATACATACATACATATACACACAATGGAATACCTCTCAGCCATAAAAAAAAAGACAAAATCATGCCATTTGCAACAACATGGATGGGCCCTGAGGGTACTATGCTAAGTGAAATAAGTCAGACAGAGTAAGACAAATACTGCATGATTTCACTCATACATAGAAGATAAACACATAGTTAAGGAGAACAGATTAGTGGTTACTAGAGGAAAAGGGAGTGGGGGGAGGGCAAAAGGGGTAAAGGGGCACATGTGTAGGGTGACAGATAAAACTAGACACTGGTGAACACAACACAATCTATATAGAAACTGAAATATAATAATGTACACCTGAAATTTACATAATGTTAAAAGCCAATATGACCTCAACAAAATAAAGAAAAGAAATATAGAGTTGAGAATACTTTGAAAAAAATAGCTGCTTTTTACTAAGGAAAAAAGCAATCTTATTTATGTTATGTTGAGTGAGCTTACTGTGATATTTAAGTGAATTCAAAAGCATTTTTTAATTTCTCAGTTTTAATTTCTAATATGGCAAAAATTTATATGCAAACCAAAGCTTTTGCGGATCCTGAATAATTTTTAAGAGTATAAAGACCCAAAGCGTGAGAACCACTGACCTAGAAATCAGACTTTATGCTCTGGAATATAGCTTTACGTTCTTAAATATGAAGGCCTCTGAGCATATGAAATAATCATTACCCAGATCCAATATTTAAAATCAGTGTTGATATTTTACACAAAGAATCAAATTCAAGCCCCAGCTCTACTTTCCTCATCACAAATAGAATAACAATCATTTACTTGCCCTTCTTACACTGAATCAAAAGAAACAGCTTACAAGAAAAACTATAAAGCTCTATTATAAAAGCATAGTATTAGCTCACCAACTCTTTCACCTGTGGTTTTTTTTAGTATGAAATAACTGAAACAAAGTATAAAGACTGATATAACTAATACCCTCCAGCCAGATTTAGCAACAGAATTCTTAAACAAATAGTGAAAAGCAGTAAACAGAAAGGCACTTGGAGGCAATATAAAAGATGCAGTGCAGAAGTAAAAGCTGACAGCCCAGCAGTGAAGACGGCAGATGAAATGTGGAGTCAGGTACAGACTTTTGCTCTATATTATGCCCCAGTACAATGACATATAACAGTTATTAGAGTCAGGTTAGAATATGGCCAGATTTCAATGTAACAAACATGTAAATATATAATACTTTCTTTAGAAATTTAAATGTTCCATTACTTGAAGAAATTTTACTTCCTCAGATTTATACTAGAAAAAAACACTCATTTCTTCGTATATGGGTAGAGAAGAGCTTGTTTTTTAAAAACTGTCAACTAGAAAAATAGCCCATACTTTCTCCTCTCCCTTCTTCAGAAACATCAGGGTCCTCAAAAGGAGGTCAAAGCACTGTGGTCTCAAGTCAGGCAAGCAAGAGAGCTCTGGTGGTGGTGGTGGCAGCAGAAGTGGGAGCAGCAGCAGGAGCAGCACAATCATACTGCCAATGTCTATGGGGCGGTCAGGAGCTAATTAAAGCCTAATGGGCATTTCCAGTAATTTCTCTGGTCTCCACCTATTCCTTAGCCATCCATAATTGGTGTTTCCACATTGCTTAGTTCTACATCTTCCCATCCCCACCCAACTAATTTTGCTCAAGCATGCTAATTACTTCCTTTAAATAGGCTAAATATCCCCACTCCATTCTGCACATTTTATTTGCTTAGCAAACCCTTACTAAATAATATATTAAATACTTCAATCTAGCCCAGTTTCTTCCATTGACTTAATGTGGTCAAAACTGATAAGGTCTCCACAGCAAAGTAAACCATCAACAAAACGAAAAGGCAACCTATGAAATGGGAGAAAAATATTAGCAAATTATATATCTGAGAAGGGGTTAATATCCAAATACATAAAGACCTCATACAATCCAATAGCAAAAAACAATCTAATTAAAGAACAGGCACAGGATCTGAACAGACATTTTTCTAAAGAAGATATACAGATAGTCAATGGGTACATGAAAAGATGTTCAACATCACTAATCATCAAGGAAATGCAAATCGAAACAATGACATATCACCTCACGTGTCAGAACGGCTCTCGTCAAAAAGACAAGACCTAACAGATGTTGGCAAGGGTGTGGAGAAAGGGAACACTTGAATACCATTGGTGGGAATGTAAATTGGTGCAGCCACTATGGAAAACAGCATGGAGATTCCTCAAAATATTAATAGAACTACCATATGATTACCAGTAATTCCACTTCTGGGTATTTATCTGAAGGAAAAAAAAACCCTAACTTGAAAAGATATATGACTTCTTTACAATATTCTAGCCCAAGGGTCAGCAAACTATAGCCAAATCCAGCCCGCTGCCATGTTTCTCATGGTCAGTAAGCTAAGAATTGTTTTTACCATTTTTAAATGGTTGGGAGGGGGGAAAATCAAAACAAAAATAATATTTTATGACTTAAAAATTGTAGGAAATTCAAATTTCAGTGTCCATAAGTAAAGTTTTTTTAAATTGAGTTCATGGTAGTTTACATCATTGTGAAATTTCAGTTGTACATTATTTCTTGTCTGTCACCACATAAGTGCTCCCCTTCACCTCCTGTGCCCATCCCCCAGCCCCCTTTCCCCTGGTAACCACTGACTCTTTGTCCATGTGTTTGTTTATACTTCACATATGAGTGAAATCATCTGGTGTTTGTCTTCCTCAGTCTGGCTTATTTTGCTTAGCATAATTCCCTCCAGGTCTATCCATGTTGTTGCAAATGGGATGATTTTGTCTTTTTTATGGCTGAGTAGTATTCCATTGTATATATATGCCACATCTTCTTATCCAGTCATCAGTCGATGGGCACTTGGATTGTTTCCATGCCCTGGCTATTGTGAACAGTGCTGCAATGAACATAGGGGTACATATATTACTTTGGATTGTTGTTTTTAAGTTGTTTGGGTAGGTACTCGGTAATGGGATAGCTGGGTCGCATGGTAGTTCTATTTTTAGTTTTTTGAGGAATCTCCATACTGTTTTCCATAGTGGCTGCACCACTTTCTAGTCCCACCAGCAGTGTATGAGGATTTCCTTTTCTCCACACCCTCTCCATTTGTTATTTTTAGTCTTAGTGCTTATAGCTGTTTTAACAGGTCTAAGATGGTATCTTAGTATAGTTTTGATTTGCATTTCCCTGATGATTAGTGATGTTGAACACCTTTTCATGTGTTTATTGGCCATCTGTATATCTTCTTTGGAAAAATGTCTGTTCATATCCTCTGCCCATTTTTTGATCGGGCTGTTTGTTTTTCTGCTGTTCAGTTGTGTGAGTTCCTTATATATTATGGAGATTAACCCCTTATCAGATATATGAATTGCAAATATTTTCTCCCAATTGGTGGGTTGTCTTTTTGCTTTGCTCCTAGTTTCTTTTGCCTTGCAGAAGCTCTTTATCCTGATGAAGTCTCACTTTTTAATTTTTTCTTTTGTTTCCCTTGTCTGAAAAGTCATGGTATGCGAAAAGATCCTTCTAAGTTCAATATCAAAGAGTATACTACCTATATTATCTTTCAGGAGTTTTATGGTTTCAAGACTTATCTTCAAGTCTTTGATCCATTTTGAGTTTATTTTTGTGTATGGCGTGAGATAATGGTCTACCTTCATTCTTCTGCATGTGGCTGTCCAGTCTGCCCAACACCATTTATTGAAGAAACTGTCTTTTCTCCATTGTATGTTCTTGGCATCTTTGTCGAAGCTTAGCTGTCCATAGATGTGTGGTTTTATTTCTGGGCTTTCAGTTCTGTTCCATTGATCTGTGTGCCTGTTTTTATACAAGTACCATGCTGTTTTGATCACTATGACTTTGTAGTACATTTTGAAGTCAGGGATTGTGATGCCTCAAGCTTTGTTCTTTTTTCTCAGGATTGCTTTAGCAAATCAGGGTCTTTGGTCGCCCCATATGAATTTTAGGATTCTTTGCTCTACTTCCGTGAAGAATGTCATTAGGATCCTGATTGGGACTGCACTGAATCTGCAGATTGCTTTGGGTAGTATGGACATTTTAACTATGTTTATTCTTCCAATCTGTCTGCATGGAATCTCTTTCCATCTTTGTCATTATCTATTTCTTTCAGTAATGTCTTACAGTTTTCATTGTGCAAGTTCTTCACCCCCTTGGTTAAATTTATTCCTAGGTACTTTATTCTTTTTGTTACCATTGTAAATGGAATTGTATTCTTGAGATCTCTTTCTGTAAGTTTGTTCTTAGAGTACAGAAATGTAACTGATTTTTTGTAGGTTAATTTTGTACCCCCAACTTTGCTGTAGTTGTTATTTCTAATAGTTTTCTGATGAATTCTTTGGGGTTTTCTATATATAAGATCATGTCATCTGCAGACAGTGAGACTTTTACTTCTTCACTACCTATTTGGATTCCTTTTATTCTTGCCTAATTGCCCTGGCCAAAACCTCCCGTACTATGTTGAATAAGAGTGGTGATACTGGGCATCCTTGTCTTGTTCCTGTTCTCAGAGGGATGGTGTTCAGTTTTTCCCCATTAAATATGATGTTGGCTGTGGGTTTGTCACATACGGCCTTTATTATCTTGAGGTAATTTCCTTCTATCCCCATTTTCTTAACAGTTTTTATCACAAATGGTTGTTGGATCTTGTCAAATGCTTTCTCTGCATCTACTGAGATGATCATGTGGTTTTTTTATTCCTCATTTTGTTAATGTGGTGTATCACATTGATTTGCGGATGTTGAACCATCCCTGTGTCCCTGGTGTAAATCCCACTTGGACACGATGTATGGTCTTTTTGATGTATTGCTGTACTCGGTTTGCCAATATTTGGTTGAGGATTTTTGCATCTATGTTCATCAGGGACATTGGCCTGTAGTTGTCCTTTTTTGTGTTGTCCTTGTCAGGCTTTGGTATCAGAGTGATGCTGGCCTCACAGAATGTGTTAGGAAGCATTCCCTAATTTTTTGGAATAGCTTGAGGAGGACAGGTATTAAGTCCTCTCCAAAAGTTTGGTAGAATTCCCCAGGGAAGCCATCTGGTCCTAGGCTTTTATTCTTTGGGATGCTTTTGATTGCTGTTTCAATCTCTTTACTTGTGATTGGCCTATTCAGATTATCTGTTTCTTCTTGATTCAGCTTTGGGAGGTTGTAAGAATTTCAGAATTTATCCATTTCCTCTAGATTGTCCATTTTGTTGGCATATAGTTTTCATAGTATTCTCTTAAAACCCATTTTATTTCTGTGGTATCTGTTGTTATTTCTCCTCTTTTGTTTCTAATTTTATTTATCTGAGCTTTTTCTCTTTTTTCCTTAGTGAGGCTGGCTAAGGGTTTGTCAATTTTATTTACCTTCTCAAAGAACCAGTTCTTTGTTTCATTGATACTGTCTACTGCCTTTTTGTTTCAATAGCATTTATTTCTGCTCTGATTTTTATTATTTCTCTCCTTCTGCTAACTTTGGGCTTTGTTTGTTCTTCTTCTAATTCAGTTAGGTGCAATTTGAGATTGCTTATTTGGGATTTTTCTTGTTTGTTAAGGTGAGCCTGTATTGCAATGAATTTCCTTCAATATGGCTTTGGCTGCATCCCATATGAGTTGGTATGATATGTGTTCATTTTCATTTGTCTCCAGATATTGTTTGATTTCTCCTTGAATTTCTCCAGTGATCCATTGGTTGTTCAATAGCATGTCGTTTAGTCTCCACATCCTTGTCCCTTTCTCAGCTTTTTTCTTGCAATTAATTTCTAGCTTCATAGTATTGTGATCGGAAAAAGATGATTGTTATTATTTCAATTTCTTAAATTTATTGAAGCTTGCCTTGTTTCCCAACATATGGTCTATCCTTGAGACTGTTCCACACGCACTTGAGAAGAATGTGTATTCTGCTGTGTTGGATGGAGTGTTCTATATATATCTATTAAGTACAACTGGTCTAGCTTTTCATTTAATTCCACTGTTTCATTGTTGATTTTCTGTCTGGATGATCTATCCATTGATGTGAGTGGAGTGTTGAGGTCCCCTACTATTATTGTGTTATTATTAATATCTCCTTTCAGGTTTGTTAACAGTTGCTTTATGTATTTCGGTGCTCCTGTGTTGGGTGCATAGACATTTATAAGTGTTATGTCTTCTTGATGGAGTGTCTCTTTGATCATTATAATACTGCCCCTGTTTGTCTCTTCTTACCTGTCTTATCTTGAAGTCTACTTTGTCTGACATTAAGTATTGCAACATCTGCTTTCTTTTGTTTGCCATCAGCTTGGAGTACTGTTTTCCATCCCTTCACTCTGAGCCTGTGTTTGTCGTTGGAGCTGAGATGTGTTTCCTGGAGGCAGCATGTTGTTGGGTCCTGTTCTTTAACCCATCTCACCACTCTGTGTCTTTTTACTGGAGAATTCAACACATTTACATTTAGGGTGATTACTGATATTTGCAGGCTTAATGCTACCATTTTATCACTCATTTTCCGGTTCTCCTGCATTTCCTTTGTTTCTCGTCCTGTGTATTTTGGTATACCAATTGAATTATGTAGTTTTTTATGGTGGGGTTCTTAGTTTTCTCCTTATTTATTATTTGTGTCTCTGCTCTGCTTTTTTGTTTAGTGGTTACCATGAGGTTTGTATGCAAAATCTCGTAGATAAGATAGTCTGCTTTCTGATGGCCTCTTATTTCCTTAAACCGATTCAGTCCCCTTTCTCTTCCCCTCCTAAGTTGTTTTTCTCACATCTTATTCCATCTTGTGTTGTCAGATTGTGGTTAAAATGACAAGATTATCTTTGTTTTTGGTGTTTTCCTTCCCTTTATCTTTAATGCTATACTTGAGTATTTTCTAACCTGTTGTGATTCTGTCTACCTATTTATCTCCTTAGCCATACTTTGTAATCCCTTTTTCCCTTTTTTTTCTAAAGATTTTATTTTTTTCCTTTTTCTCCCCAAAGCTCCCCAGTACATAGTTGTATATTCTTCGTTGTGGGTCCTTCTAGTTGTGGCATGTGGGACGTTGCCTCAGCGTGGTTTGATGAGCAGTGCCATGTCTGTGCCCAGGATTCGAACCAATGAAACACTGGGCCGCCTGCAGCGGAGCGCGAGAACCTAACCACTCGACCATGGGGCCAGCCCCCGCTTTTTCCCCTTTTTTTTTTCCCATGTATGAGGGGCCTTCTTGAGGATTTCGTTGGAGGGGGCATCCTCGCAGTAATAAATTCCCTTAGCTTTTGTTTGTCTGGGAAAGTTTTCATTTATCCAACACATCTAAAGGTTATTTTCACTGGATAGAGTATTCTTGGCTGAAAGCTTTTGTCCTTCAAAGATTTGAATATGTCATTCCAGTCTCTCCTAGCCTGTAAGGTTTCTGCAGAGAAATCCACTGAAAGCCTGATAGGGGTTCCTTTGTTGGTTATTTTCTTCTGCCTTCTTGCCCTTAGTAGCCTTTCTTTGTCATTCACTTTTGCCAGTTACATTACTATATGCCTTGACAAAGATCTTTTTACACTGACATATTTAGGAGATCTGGTAGCCTCTTCCACACGGATTTCCATCTCCTTCCCTGGGTTTGGGAAGTTCTCTGCTATTATATCTGGGAACAAGCTTCCTGCTCCCTTCTCCTTCTTGAATACTATTCTTATGTTGCATTTCCTAATTGAGTCGGATACTTCTTGGAGACTTTCTTCATTTCTTTTTAGTCTTAGTTCTCTCTCTTCCTCTATCTGGAGCATTTCAACCTATCTTCAATTATGCTGATACACTCCTCAATGGTGTCCGCTCGAGCGTTCAAGGAATCCATATTTTGTTTTATTTCTTACACTGTGTCTTTCATCTCTAATATTTCTGATTGATTCTTCTTTATAGTTTCAATCTTCTTCGTGAAGTAGCTCCTGAACTCGTTGAATTATTTCTCTACATTCTCTTTTAATTCGTTGAGTTTTTTGATGATAGCTATTTTGAACTCTTTGTCACATAGATTACATATTTGTGTGTTCTCAGAACTGATTTCTGGGTACTTGTCATTTTCTCTCTGGTCTGGAGATTTAATATAATGCTTGATATTGCTAGAGAGCATGGCTCTGCTTTTAGGCATCCTGGTATTATTTGGTCGCAGTTACCACCTATCGCCACTGGGTGGGGGCAGTCAAGAGCTGTGTATTCTGAGCCCTCTGCCTTCTGCCAAGATGCCAGGTGCTGGAGCATGTGCAGGGCAGGTGGGAGGAGGGGTGCTTTCTCCTGCATGCTCTCGGGGTTTTCTCGCTCTGCTCCCGCTATCTGCTCTCCTGAGGTGTTGGTTTGATGAGGTCATCTCCTGCGAAAGCTTTCACTTCGGTAGAGGGCTTCCCTCTAGGCTGCAAGGGCCCTTAGGGATCCTTGATGTTCCTGCCAACCAACAGCCCCTCTCCTTCCCTCGCGGAGGGCTCTCACTGTCCCAGATCACAGTCTTTAGAGGAGGGATCGAAGTTTCTGCTTACCCACCTCCTCTGAGGGGGGCTCCAGCCTCTCCACCCTCTGTCATATGGCTGCAAGGGTCTCTCAGACCTTTTTTGTGTTGTGTGGATGTCCTCTGTTGGAGTATGAATGTCTTTGTCATTGTATGATGGAAGGGAGAGATTACCAGAAAAGCTCACTCCGCCATGATGCTGAGGTCACCCATAAGTAAAGGGTTTTTTTATGCTTTCATGCTACAACAGCAGTGTTAAATAGTTATGACAGACTGTAAGGCTCACAAAGCCTAAAATATTTACCATCCAGCCCTTCAGGGAAAAGTTTGCTGACACCTACTCTAACCAGCCTTACAAATTCTCTGGACTCTACTTACTTTCTATCTAAGTCACCTGAATCATGCCATGTCACCTATCTTTTCCAACTCATATTCCCCTCTTCTGGCAACTTTTTCACTTTGCTCACTTCTACTGAACCAGCTTTAAGGCCTCATTTCAAGCTTCCAACCCACTGAACTTGTACTCTGCACCTCTGGCCAACTATTTCAAAACTTTTTTATCAATACTCTTACCAATGTGGAACAAGTTAATGGTCAGCTTTATGTCCTCTAGGCAACTACTACAAGAGATACTGTCACATACGTAAGCTTGCTTGAGTTGGCTCACTATAAACATGCCATCAAACTTCAGCTAGACGTCTACTGTTATTCAAGTACTACTGACTCGCTTCTACTTGATCTCTGATCTACTTGATTTCTCTCCATGGAGGCTCTTATAAAACTTTACCAGGTTCATCAAACCCCAAACCCTATTCCTATCTCCTCATCCTCTGCAGATGAGGCATTTCACTTTAAAGTGGTCAAAAACATCTGGAATAAGTCCCCCAAACTCCTCCCACTTCAAAAATATTCTCTATCTCTTCAATTAAGGATTAAAAGCAGCTTTTCCTATGTAGCATCAGTCACTCAATCTATGTCCTGAATCATCTTGCCTCCATTAATTATCCTGTTTTACTGACATTTTCCTCTCTCTCCCTATTAGTGACTGATTCCCATCTAACATCCTCAAATTTCCTTCCTTCCTACAGAAAGAAAAACACAGAAAAAACAATGCAAAAACTTCTCCACACTAGACTGCCTCAATTGTTCTTTTATTTTCAATGCAAAATTTGTCCAAAAGGCACTTTGCTGCTTCTACCTACTCATTTGATACTCATTCCCCAACCCTTAATATCTGTCTTCTTCCTTGAAATACACTATCCTACCAAAGTTCCTCTTGCTTTATGAGTAAGTTGCATCACCAAATCCAATGAATTTTAATAGAAATTAATTTTAAATTACTTGATTAAAAATGAACAGAAAGTCAGAAACTTAAATTTCAGAGTATATGGAAAAAAGTAAAATCACCCACAATCCTATCAGCCAAAGATGGCCAGTGTAAATATTCTGCCGCATTTCTTTTGATTATGTGTCAATATTACACAAATTGGGACTCCATTAGTTCTACTATCCAATCCACACTTGGATTTTTCAATATAACTTTATATCATGACTATTCCTCAGGCCTTTAAAACATAATTTTTGATGCCTCAACAATATCCCATTATATGGATATACCATGATTTATTTGACCATCTCCCAGTTAATGAAAATTTTTACTGGTTGCCATTTTTTCTACTGCAAATAAACCCTTAATAAGAACTCTAGGAGACAAATCTTTGCATATATCTCTGATTTGTGTGTACTTTCTTAGGATGTAATCCTAGATTTTGAAATTTCTAAGTAAAAGTTTTTAATGTCTTTTGTTCTTATTGTCAACATGATTTTAAGAAAGTCTGTAGTGGTTTATACTCCTAATGTCTGTGTATTAGACTGCCTATCTCACCTTACCCTCTGCAGCATTAAATATAGTATTCCTGGGTATTTTTTATTTTTTTGTTCAATGGTGATGCAAAGGGGCAAAAAAACCAAACACTAATTAGACTTTTAACCTCATTAGCAAGCAAATAAAAATTTAACTCACCCTTGTTATTTTATTTCTGCACATTTGCCTCCCATCCCTTCTTTTTCTTTTAACTATTTTGACAGAATTTCAGACTTAGAAAAAAACCCACTCTTTTTGACATTACCAACTTCTATGGCCATGGCTACTTTCTCTTCTACAGCCCTAGAATATAGATGTTCCCCAAGGCTTCTCTCAATCCCCTTTTTTTCTCTTGTTCAAATCACTTCTTCAGCAATTCCATTCATTCACAGGTAAAAGAGCACCCACCACCAGGCAAAGAACAAGACCCAAATTTTTGTTTCTTACCCACCTTGATATCCTAGTGATGCAAAACCAACCTCTTTTCCACCTTCCTAGCATCCTTCTTACCCAAGTTTACAGCTAAATCACCTGTGGAATTTTCTTTATCCTCCATTCTTTTCCTAGTGCCTGTGGTTCAGACCTTTCATTAAGATCTCACTAAACCTAGTACAAAAACCTACTGACTGTTATACCTACATCTTAATCTTCCCTACAGTCTATTTTCTATATTTCTAATGCAACAGCCTTCTTCCTAAAATACAGATCTGGTTATACATTCCCTTTGCTTCAAAGTCTTCTTTAAGTTCCTTCTATTAAGAAAATTTAAGATAGTGTTTCAGCCTTTACACATAAGCCAAATCTGGTAAAGTTTCCAGAATTATCTTTCACAACATACCCTCCCATAATACCCTGAACACTATGTCTAGCACTATTTCACTAACATCCAACATTTCCCTGTAATTTTTACTCGTACTGTTCTTTTAGTCTCTTTCACAAATCCCTAACAAAATTGAACCCACTCTAAAAGGCCAAATTCAAAACTCTCTCCTTCCAAGAAGCCTTCCATAATTTCCCTGGCCAGAAGTTCTTTCCTCTCTTCTGTAAAACTATAGTACTTCATTTCTACCTCTAACTGCATTAGTTATATTCTGTATTATACACTGTACATTTATAATCTAGATTATCAAGTCAATGAAAACCTAAATCTGGTGTTTTTCTGTTTATATTTCCAAGTAACCAGGTATTACACATTACATTCATTAAGTAAACATATGCTGAACTGAAGTGACTTATTCAAACAACAAGAAAATCAGTCTGCATCTTAGCTGGCCTTCTTTTCAAGGTCAAGAAGCCGTCATCCACAAAGTTTTCCTAAAACCAATTTTAAAAAGAATTAATTCCAGAACACAATAGAATTAAACTAGGAACAAGTAACAGAAAGATAACTAGAAAATCCAAAAATAAGTGGAGATTAAACAACACACTTCTAAACAGCACATGGGTCAAAGAATAAATCTCAAGAGAAATTTAAAAATATTTTGAACTAAATGAAAATGAAAACACAACTTTCCAAAAGTTGTGGGATGCCTGAAGCGATGCTTAGAGGGAGATTATAGCACTGAATGCTCACATTAGAAAAGAATAAAGATCTAAAATCAATAATCTAAGTTTCCATCTCAAGAAACTAGAAAAAGAAGAGCAAATTAAATCCAAAGAGATGAAAAGAAACAATAAGAATTAGAGCAGAAATCAATGAAACTGAAAATAGGAAATCAATAGAGAAAATCAGCAAAATCCAAAGCTGGTTCTTCGAAAAGATCAATAAATTTGATAAGCCTCTAGCCAAGCTAGCTAAGAAGTAGTGAGAAAGGACACAAATCACTAATATAAGAAATGAAAGACGCGACATCACTACAGATCCCAGGGACATTAAAAGAATAATAAAGGAATACTAGGAACAACTCTATGCCCACAAATTTGATAATGTAGATGAAATGGACCAATTCCTTGAAAGACACAATCTGTAAAAGCTCACACGAGAATCAGATAATCTGAATAGGCACATATTATTAAATAACTTCAATCAATAGTTAATAACATTCCAAAACAGAAAGCACCAGGCCCAGATGGGTTCACTGGTGAATTCTACCAAACATTTAAAAAAGAAATATCAATTCTCTACAATCTCTTTCAGAGGATAGAAGCAGAGAGAATACTTCCTAACTCATTCTACGAGGCCAGCATTCCCCTAATCCCAAAACCAGACAAAGACATTACAAGAAAACGACAGACCAATATCTCTCATGAACATAGATGCAAAAATCCTCAACAAAATTTTAGCTAACTGAATCCAAAACAGTATAAAAAGAATTATATACAAGTATGCAAGGTTGGTTCGACATATGAAAATCAATTAATATAATCCATCATCAACAGACTAAAAAATAATCACACAATCTTATCAATAAACGCAGAAAAAGCATTTGACAAAATGTAACACCCATTCATGATAAAAACTCTTAGTAAGCTAGAAACAGAGGGGAACCTTTTCAGCTTGATAAAGACTGTCTACAAAAAAACCCTACAGCTATCATATTTAATGGTGAGAAACTTGAACCTGTCCCACTTTCCCACTTGAAGCCTTGTAAGATGAAATAGAAAGCAAGTATGTCTCCTTCTCTCCACTCCTTTTCTATACTGTATTAGAAGTCCTTGCTAATGCAATAAAGCAAGAGAAGGAAATACAACACATACAGATTGGAAAGGAAGACATAAAACATCTTTTTTCACATATGATATTGATTGTCTATGTAGAAAATATGAAAGAATAGACGCCAAAAACCCCTGGAATTACAAAGTGATTATAGCAAGAGTGCAGTATACAAGGTTAATAAACAAAAGTCGATTGCCTTCCTATATACCAACAATGAAAAAGTGGATTTTAAAATTAAAAACACACCATTTACATTAGTATGCAAAAAAATGAAATATTTGGCTATAAGTCTAACAAATAGTTGTACATGAGGAAAACTACAGAACTCTGATGAACAAAATGAAAGAACTAAACAGATGGAGAGATATTCCATGTTCACAGACAGGAAGATTCCATATTGTCAAGACATCAGTTCTTCCCAATTTGATGTACAGACTCAATGCAACCTCAATTAAAATTCCAGCAAGTTGTTTATGGATATCAATAAACTGATTCTAAAGTTTATATAGGGAGGCAAAAGACCCAGAATAGCCAATACAATATTAAAGGAGAAGAACAAAGTTGGAGATGGATGCTACCTGACATCAAAAATTACTATAAAGTGATAGTAATCAGACAGTGTAGTACTGACAAAAAACTAGACAAAAAGATCAACCAAACAGAAGAGAGAGCCCAGAAATAGACCTCCACAAATACAGTCAACTGATCTTTGACAAAGGAGCAAAGGCAATACAATTGAACAAAGACAGTCTCTTCAACAAACGGTGCTGATAACAACTAGACATCCACATGCAAAAAAATCCATCTGGACACAGACCTTAAACCTTTCACAAAATTTAAGTCAAAATGGATCACAGACCTAAATGTAAACCATGAAACTATAAAACTCCTAGAATATAACATAGAAGAAAACCTAGATGATTTCAGGTATGGTGATGCCTTTTCAGATACACTGCCAAAGATAAGCCATGAAAGAAAGAACTGATAAACTGGACTTCATTAAAAGTAAAAACTTCTGGTCGGCAAAATTCATTATCAAGAGAATTAGAAGACAAGCCACAGATTGGGAGAAAATATTTACAAAGGACACATCTGATAAAGGACTGTTATACAAAATATACAAGGAACTTTTAAAATTCAACAATAAAAAAACAAACAACCCAATTTAAAAATGGGCCAAAGACCTTAACAGACACCCCACCAAAGATAAACATCCTTGCGTATGAAAGGGAAAATAAGCATATGAAAAGACGCTCCACATCACCTATCAGGGAAATGCAAATTACAATAAGATACTACTACATACCTACGAGAACTGCCAAAATCCAGAACACTGACATCACCAAATGCTGACAAGCTTACATAGCAACAGGATCACTCATACACTGATGGTGGGAATGCAAAAGGGTACAGCCATTTTGGAAGACAGTTGGCAGTTTCTTACAAAACTCGCGCCATATGATCTACCCATTATGCTCCTTGGTATTTACCCAAAGGAGTTAAAAATTTACATCTACGCAAAAACCTGCACACATATGTTTATACCAGCATTATTCGGAAGTGCCAAAACTTGGAAGCAACCAAGATGTCCTTCAGTAGGTAAATGAATAAATAATCTGTGGTACATCCAGACAATGAAATAACATTCAGCACTGAAAAGAAATGAGCTACCAAGCCATGAAAAAACACGGAGGAACCTTAAATGCATATTACTAAGTGAATGAAGCCAATCTGAAAAGGCTATACTGTATGACATCCCAACTATATGATATTCTGGAAAAGGCAAAACTATGAAGACAATGACAAGATCAGTGGTTGCTAGGGGTGCCTGCCAGCAGTGGAGCAAACAGGCAGAGCACGGAGGATTTTTAGGGCAGTCAAAAAACTTGGTATGATATTATAATGATGAACATATGTCATTAATACATTTATCCAAAGCCATGAAATGCACATGAGTTTACTAAGGTAAACTAAACTCTAAGTGATTATATATCAATGTAGGTTCATTCCTGGTAAAAAAAAATGTACCATTCTGGTGAGTGATGTTGATAATGGAAGAGGCTATGCATGAGCAGGGGCAGTGAGCATATAGGAAATCTCTGTACCTCCCTCTTAACTTTGTGGTAAACTTAAAACTGTTCTAAAAAATAATGTCTTAAAAAAAAAGGTTTCCAGGTTTCTTAACAAAGTAAATGATATACCAATTTCATTCAACAAATTTACTGAGTTGCCTACTATGTGCCAGATGCTATTCATTGGTCATATATTCCACAAATAAAATACCTACTATGTGTTCTAGCTAATGGGGATGCAATAATAAACAAAACAGATGAAAACCTCAGCCTCCATGAAGTTTAGAGTTTAATGGTGGGAGACAGACAACAAACTAATAATTTAAAAGATATGTGCAATGGTAATATCACTATCAAAGGGGAAGAGGCAGGGAAGGACAGAAAGTTCAAGGACTGAATGGAGGTGGGTCAGTGGGAGAGCCTGCTAATACACACAGAGTCATGAGAAGATTTGGCCTCACTAAGAAGGTAAAGTTGAGGAAAGATCTGTGGGATGAGATGAGGAAATAACAATGGGGATATCTGGGCAAATAGCAATCAAGACAGAACCTTAAGATTAAGTTGTCTCAACCATAACTGTCTATCAGTCAGTGTTCCCATAGTCCCTATTGCTATATTTTTATACCTAGATGGCACTGGAAGGTTCTGAGAAGAGAATTGACATTATGTAATTTTCCTTGTTTTTCTAACTTTAAAAAATTTTTCTTTTTTTGCTGAGGAAGATTTGCCCTAAGCTAACATCCGTTGCCAATCTTCCTCTTCTTTTTCACTTGAGGAAGATTAGCCCAGAGGTAACATTTGTGTCAGTCTTCCTCTGTTTTGTATGTGAGTCACTGCCACAGCATGACTGACGAACAGTGTAGGTCCACGCCCAGGATCCAAACCCACAAACCTGGGCCACCAAAGTGAACACACTGAACTTAACCACTATGCCATGGGGCTGGCCCCATGATTTTCATTTTAAAAGGATCACTCTGGCTGCTGCGCTGAGAATAGGCCACAGGGAGACAAACATGAAACCAGTTAAGAGGCTACACTAATCTAGGTGAAATGATGTTGGCTTAGACCTGTGTAGTGGCAATGGAAACAGTAAAAAGTGGTCAGACTCTAGACAAACTTTGAAGGTATAACCAACAGGACTTCGTAAAGGACTGGATATGCAATGAGAAAGAAAGCAAAGATAACCCAAGGCTTTTTGGTCTGTGCCTACAGAAGGAGAAACTGCCCTTTACTGAGATTTTAAAGAAAAAAGGAACAGCAAATATGTTGACAAGATTACAAGTTCCTAGGGCCGGCCTGGTGGCACAGCAGTTAGATTCGCACGTTCCACTTCTCAGCGGCCAGGGGTTTGCCAGTTCGGACCCCGGGTGCGGATATGGCACCACTTGGCACACCATGCTGTGGTAGGCATGCCACATATAAAGCAGAGGAAGATGGGTATGGATGTTAGCTCAGGGCCAGTCTTCCTCAGCAAAAAGAGTAGGATTGGCAGTAGTTAGCTCAGGGATAATCTTCCTCAAAAAAAAAAAAAGATTACAAGTTCAGTTTGGTGCATGTTAAATTTAAGATGCTTATAAGATATTCAAGCAGAAATGTTGAATGTAACAGCTAGATATAGGAATCTCAAGTTCAAGAGAGGGGCCAGCCCGGTGGCACAGCAGTTAGGTTCACACATTCTGCTTCGGCGGCCCAGGGTTCACCAGTTCAGATTCCGGGTGCAGACCTACGCACCGCTTGTCAAGCCATGCTGTGGCAGGCGTCCCACATATAAAGTAGAGGAAGTTGGGCATGGATATTAGCTCAGTAAAAACAGGAGGATTGGCGGCAAATGTTAGCTCAGGGCTAGTCTTCCTCAAAAGGAAAAAAAGAAAGAAGAAAAAAATTTTAAAAATAAAATAAAGTTTAAGAGAGAGGTCTGGACTAGAGAGATAAATTTTGGAACTTTTAGCATATAGTTGTTATTTAAAACCATTAGAATAAATGAGATTACCAAGGGAGTGAATGAAAATAAGATGATCTGAAAACTGGACCCAGGCCACGCCAAATTTCAGAGCTTCAGAACAAGAAAAGCAACCAGCAAAGGGAAAGAGCAGTCAGCCAAGTAGGAAAAAAAAACAAGAGGAGCGAGATATCCTGAAAGCCAAGTGAAGAAAATTTATCAAGGCAGTGGGAATAATTAATTGAATCAAATTGTGTTCTTTGGTCAGGTAAAATGTGCAATAGGCATCACTGGTGGCTTGCAAGAGCAGTTTAAGAGGAATGGTAGGGGCAAAAGGTTGCCTGGAGTGGGTCCAAGAGAGAATGAAGAATTAAAGAAAACAGATACAGACGATTCATTCAGGTAATTTTATTATAAAGGGAGGCAGAGAAATAGAGGTGTAGCTAGAGTGGGATGAAGGGTCAAGAGAGAGTTTTTACCCCAAAGTTGGGAGAAAAAGCAGTATAAATATTTTACATTAATGGGAATGATCCAGTAGAGGCAGCAAACGGTAACCCAGGAAAGGGCAAGGAGACCACTACAGAAGCAAGAACCATGAAGAGATGAAAAAGGATTAACTAATATACCAGTGGAAGCAATAGCATTAACACACAATATCCAAGTCCAGTGAAAGTAACAGCAGCAGCTTAACTTCTGTGAAACGTTTTCTAGTTTATAAAATAATTCTATACTTTTACTTCTTTTGATATTCATTATAATCCTCTAACATAGGAATTACCCCCAACTTACTTACAGAAAAACAAAGAGCAGCTCAGAGTTGGCCAAAGTCACATCGCTATTACGAGGCAAAGCCAGAATACAAATCTCAGTCGGCATGACTCTAAGTTCCTGATTATACCTACTTTAGCTTATAGTTTAGAATGAAAACATGCTAAAGAAAGATACTTAATGGATGAGGAAGTTTATTTTTAAAAGTGTTATCAAAACTGAACTTGGAAACATGTCTTAGAAAATGCTGCTTTGTACATTTATTGAAATGATTTTTAAAAGAATGTTACTATTAACAATTGTGACAGTGAAAATAATTTAGTTATTTTTAAAACGATGTTCACGGATTTTCTCTAATTATGAAAAGATCCCATGTTCTTCAAAAGAAAATCTAGGAAACATACAAAAGCTTTTAAAAAGGACAAAACTCAATCATAATACCACGAACAAACTCAAGTGACATTGTAATTTGTTTCTTTCCAGAAAAATATTTTAAAATAACATATTTTATACCTACTTCTCACCCAATGGTGGTTCTTGACCTCTCCTAAGAAAAAGTATGTTCTTTTGACTCACAACCAAGACAAATATATGTGTCAGCAAGTATACTGAACTATGGCTTCTGGTATCAAAGGAACACATGAACAATCAGTCGTACATCTAGCACATCTAACAGAGAATTTTTAATCTTTGCATTTCTTACCTGGTCATTTTCTTCATCCTCAAATACAAAATCTTGCTGCATAACGTCATTGTCTAAATTAGTGCTAGCCACAGGTTCTGAATAGTCTCTGTTACTTTCACTGGCATTAAGAATATCATCAGCAATATCAACCCTAGTAATAAAAATTTAAAAATCAGATAAGGCCAAATGTTGAATATGTAATACCTTTAAAATAAATATCAATCAATAATGATTTGAAACTTTTACTTGTTAAAGAAAATGTGCCCTTTTCATAAAAATCCACACTTTTCTTTACCTTGCCAAGGTAGATTATTAAATGTGCTGAGTTTACTTTTGTCTTTCCATGGGATGTTGTGAGTAATCTACCTGTTTGTTAACCCCTTTGAAAGTTTTCAAAAGCAAAGAATGGCTTTAAAGATAATTTATGTGCCAAAATAATGATTTCCTTCACAAATGCACACTCTCAGTCATAATAATGACCTGTCTGTTCTGATTAAAATACAAGTCTAGCACTAGGCACCACAGTGTCCAACACTTTACCAAGTACTACAAGAATACCTTCCTACTGCAGGTTTTCCCACCTTACATAATTTAGAATATGCAAAACACTGCAGGGTTTTCTTTACAAAGATAACACTACTACTAATAGAAAGAGTTATTTCCCCAGTGATAAAAATAAGAATATTGTCTGAGCATGGGCATTGGTTTTCAGGATCTCTAGCTAAGCTAAGGACAAACTCCAAGGAATCTGCTTATATTATATCCTTTGAAACATTTTCCCACTACTTCCAATTTTTAGATACCATTTTTTTCCTTCATATTCAGCCCAAATATTTCCTATAGATCCAGTTGTATGAGTTCTAATCATGCGTTCAAAGCACAGAAACGAGGGCCATCACAGAGCTGCACGGGCTGGTGATGCCATCCATGCAGAATACCTGGTACACCTGCAGCTGCACAATATGGTATTCCTAAAATAAACATATTCCCAACCATTGGTTTTCATATCTGTTCATTTTTTCAGCTTCATCTCATATTTAATAACTATTCCAGTATACTAGATATATCTGGCTTTTTAAAAATCTACTTCTTAAAAAAAAAAAAATCACTCTACTCAATCATTTGTTTTTTTACCTTCCTATAAATCCTCCAAATTCGGGTACATCTTTCCCATCTGTGCCCAAAATAAAAACTGATAAATGAAAACTATGAAATCATTGCTTGTGGTCTCAGAGGAAGGCACACATATATCCTAAAGTGCGGGGCTTGAGGTAACAGGAAAGGAGAGGAGGCTTTTGTCCATTTAAAAGTAAAGAGTCAGATGAAGAGTAGAGTAATATCACACATCATAACAGTACAGAGAGGTACTTTTAACTTATACAAATTCAACTTTTAACAGCTAACCTAAAAAAAGCATGTAGGGAGGGCACAGGCTGGTGGCAAGGGATAACAATTCAAATAGCAAAGGATGATTCTGCTCACCATTTCACTCAATGACCACATGCACTAGGAGTGATGTCAATCTGCTGTCCCTGTACCTATCTGTCTAGATTACCACATGTCTCTCATGGCATGACCATCTGTTGCACAGAGCACAGGTCTAACTTTTTTTTTAAGTTATTTTTCATACAACATAGTCCCTAAAGGTAAGCTCACCATTTCATCTGGTGTTCAGGGAGGAAACCCTGGCTGTGTTGGACTTAACGTCTACTACTTTAATGGAAGATTTATGAGACTTTCAATGTTAAATAAGTCTATGCAAATTATATACAAGTATATACAAAGTCACTTTTCACAGTGACTTTCAGAAATCCCCAAGTGAGACTCAATTATTTAAATAAGAATATAGTTTTTCAAAGAAAACAATTTTACAACTCTTAACAAATAACGGTAAAATTTTTTTAAAGTTTCTTACTGGTTATTAGATCCTTCCCCATCAGAATTAACACTTCCTGCTTCATTATTACACACCAGACTTTGCTGTTGTAAATTCTTAAGATCATGATCTATGCTGCTCTGCAGATCAAAAAGGTGCTGTTCCACAGCTGCTCTAATTGTTCTTTCTAAAATGCTACAAAACAGAAAACATTTTAGTGAGAAGCAATCACCCTAACTGGGTATTTGGCCACATAAACACAAATGTTAAAACCTACAACCAGTGAAACAAATTAATATGGTATTTAAATGGGTACGGTAGAGTGTAGAAAGAAATACATACAAGGAATACATGATACTGCCTTAAAATTTAAAATGAAATTTGCCCAAATTGGTATTACACAAATCAATCATAATGTCACCACTACTACTGAGGTGGGAAGGATCAGTTGTCCCAATAATTCATTCCTCAGTACTATATAGACAGCCATTTAAAAAGACTTGTCAATGCTACATTTATAAAGCAACTTACCAACATTCAGCTAAATAAAAGAAACTGTAAGTATACTATCTATATTTTTTACATGAAGTCTTCATGCTAAAACTTAATTTAAAAAAAAGCTCTAATGACATTTTTCAATCATTTCAAAAGAACAAAAAAATCATCTGAGGAAAGCTCATCTTTATTTTGTGCATTAGTGCAACATGTTCCTTCTCCATTTGTTCCTACTGCAGTACATAAAATACTAACTAGTTTAACTGTCTTAAGTGCAATCCTTCCTCAAAGTAAGCACAACAAATACATGATTTTAATTTCTAATGTTTAGTAATACTTTTAAAAAATTTTATAATTATCTTCTATAAGTATACTACTTACTCTGCAGAGGCTGGTAAGATGCTGATAGGAGATATATGGGCACTGTAATCAGAGAAAGAAATTAGCTATAAAATTTTCCAATACTAAATGACTACAAAACGTGCTGAAAACTGCCACATTTGCACTATCTTGACATAACCAGGAGAGCATGTATGATTCTAATTCTCTAAAGAAATCATTTTTCACACAAAAAGATCCTTAAATATACATAGTGTGTGCGTGTGTGTGTGTGTGTAGCCAACTACTTCACTTAGAGCTCACTTGGAGAAACACCAACCTATCCCAAGGCTGAAGGAAAAGAACCTGACTACTGACTGGCCCAACAAAAGCATCCCATTTAGGATAGTATGAAGGAAGGCCTCAGTGCTAGCCTGTACTCCTTGCCAGAAGTAATAGCATGTGCTACTACTCTGAGAATGTTCTCAAGCTACAAAAAGAAAAGGCAAAATGGATACGAAAATTCAGACCACCTCATTCACTGTGGCAGTAATAGACTCTCCTCAGCAAATTTTGCACTATACTATCTACTCATAGTTATAAAAATATAGATAATAGCCTCCTTTTTTTTTTTTGAGGAAGATTAGCCCTGAGCTAACATCCACTGCCAATCCTCTTCTTTTTGCTGAGGAAGATTGGCCCTGAGCTAACATCTGTGCCCATCTTCCTGTAGTTTATATGTGAGACACCTGCCACAGTATGGCTTGATGGGTGATACATAGGTCTGCATCCAGGATCTGAACCAGTGAACCCCAGGCCGCTGCAGCAGAGCGTGCAAACTTAACTGCTACGCCACCAGGCCAGCCCCAATAACAGCCTCATTTTTACCACAGTTATCAAAAGTGCAACTTAAACACACAATGAAATGTGGATACCACTAAAATGCTTAAAATTAAAGTGTTGGTGAGGAAGTGAAGCAACTAGGACTTTCACACAATGCTGGTAGGAATACAAAACATTCCAACCACTTTGGAAACCAGTTTGGCAGTTTCTTATAAAACTTACCAAACAACCCAGCAAACTGTACTCCCAGGTATTTACTCAAGAGAAATGAAAGCATAAGTCCATAAGAAGACTTGCACAAGCATAGCAGTTTTATTTATAATAGCTCAAAACATTAATCTACCCTAACAGGTGAATGCATAAACAAAGTGTGGAATATATCCCTACAATGGAACATACTCGGCATTTTTTCATAAAAGACATGAACAACTGATACATGCAACAACATGAATCTCAAAAACATTACGCCACACAAAAGAAGCCAGACACGAGTATCTACAATATGTGACTCCATTTACATGAAATTCTAAAATAGGCAAAACTAATCCATACAGTGACAGAAACAGATCAGTGGTTGCCTGGGGCCATAGACTAGGGGGGAGGGGGCAGGATTTACTGTAAAGAAGCATGTGAGGTGATAAAAATAGTCTCTATCTTGACTGTGGTGGATGTTAACAGGTGTAAATATGTGTATGTTTGCATTTATAGAATAGGTGCATTTTATTGTATGAAAATTATAACTCAATAAAGTTGATCTTTAAAGGAAAAAAAATCAGTAGCAGGAAAAACTAATTACAACAATAGAAGTAAGACATTGGCTACTTTTGGGGAACAGGGAGATGGTAGTATTTGAGAAGGGACAGGAGCAAATGACCCAGGTAGTGGTCATACAAGCTGAGTTCTCTTTCTGATAATTCAATGACCTTATGATTTGTGAACTTTTCTGTATGCATGTCATTCTTCAATAAAAAGAGTCATTTTTAAAAAGTGAATTTAAATTAGTTTTATGAAGATCCTCTATAAAATATGCTAACAGAAATTCTAACCAACATGAGGAATGGGATCCATCAGGTTAATATTCTCAGGCTATCTGTAGGAACACAATGAACATCATTTACCATTCACCCAGTAATCTTCAGGTCTCCCTTAGATCAAACACAACAGTAGCAAACTGCACAACTGCTTTATCAGACAACAGTAAGCCATCCTGGTTTGGTACACACCACCTCTCCTAGCTTTAAAAAAAATTTTTTAACTGCCAATATTATTCTCGTTTTCATGAATGGACTATTCTTAGCTCTAAATGCTTTCATGCTGATACCCTTAAGAGAAGTACTTAAAAATATTTTCATATTTAAATGAAGCTTTTTGGGACTTTATTTTTGAAATGAGGAAGACCTGGGGGAAAAAAATCACATATATGTGCACAAAGAAGAGTGCAGCCATCAGTCTATTTCTAATAGTTTCAGGTGAGTTGAAAGTTAAATATTTAGTGACTTATGCAGGAAAAAACAAAAAACAAAGATAAATGAGGCTTTCCCTAAAGAGTGTTTAAATGTCAACTAAGATGATAGATCTTTTTCTGATTATTTTACTGCAATGATCTATTGTTTATATTTTTTTAATTTTGGTTATGAGTCGCTATTTAATTATTAAAGTCCAATCTTTACATGGTGTTATCTGTTATATTTTCCTCAGTAATATCTGTAATCTCTAAGCTTAGACAATTCCATACCTATGTAAAAATATTCATTTTATTTTTAATACCTAACTGTAATCCACTGACAGAATAGTACGTTGAATGGTGTGAAGAAAATTTATAAATCCAACACCCTTCTCTTCACCATTTATTTTGTGATTTCTGGTGAGCCTTTGCTCTATCTGACAGCAAATTCGCAAAAAGTTCTAATTCTCAACTACTTAGTCCATCCATCTGTTACTGAAGCTTTATATCATGTTTTAATTTTTGATTGAGCTTATATCTTCTCTGCTCTTTTCCAAATTTGCCATTGTTAGCCATCTACTTATTCTCCCAGAGGAATTTTCTCACCCTTTTTTTGTCAGATTAGACTATCAGTAAAATGCTAGTAGACAAATAGACACAAAACAATTCACAAAGAATTAAATAAAAGAAAAATAATCAACCTAACTAGGAACACAAATTTAAAATAATGATTAAGATAGAACTAATATATATTTTTGCTGATCTTAATATACTAAAATGATAAAGGCATGAAACTGACACTCATGTTGCTGGTGAGATGGTAAATTAGTAAAACTCTTAGGGAAATCAACTTGGCAAAGTGTTTTAAAGAGCCCTAAAAGTATGCATGCTTTAACTCAGAAATTCCACATCTGCAATTCTATCTAGAGAGTCTATCAAACCTACTAAAATCTATCCTAAGGGCTGGCCTGGTAGCGCAGCAGTTAAGTGCGCATGTTCCGCTTTGGCAGCCCGGGGTTCACCAGTTCGGATCCCGGGTGCAGACATGGCACCACCTGGCAAGCCATGCTGTGGTAGGCGTCCCACATATAAAGTAGAGGAAGATGGGCACGGATGTTAGCTCAGGGCCAGTCTTCCTCAGCAAAAAGAGGAGGATTGGCAGCAGATAATAAATAGCTCAGGGATAATCACTCTTTCTCAAAAAAAAAAGTCTAACCTAAATTAAAAAAAAAAACTTTACACTATAAGGTGTTCTTTGAAGCATTATTTTTTTACAATATTATAAACATTTTCAAACACGCAGAAAAGTTGTACATAAACACCCTCAGATCCACCATCTAGATTCTATAATTAAAATTTTACCGCATTTACAGAATTATTTTTAAGAAATATCAGCAAATAAATATACAAAATGGACTATAGTACACTCAATGGACCATTTTTCAATTATTGATGTTCATAAAGATTAAGAAATATATGAAAAAATGTTTTTATATGTGCATAAGTAAAGTATGCAACTATATATCAAAATGGCTACATTTAATAAATGTGTTTTTACAGTAATTACACACATAGGCTAGTAGAGATTAAACTAGAATTTGGGAGCTTTCTTACTACCCCTAAAACAGGATGTCATCCATGGACCACCTGTATCAGACTCTCCTGGAATGACAGTGTTTTTATTGGAGATCTGGACCCTATCCCAGACCTCAAATACCATAAAGCCAAAGTAAATAAAATAGCATGGTATTGGCACAAGAATAGACAAACAGAACAGAAACGAACCCATGCACATACACTTGATTTAGAACAAAGGGGGCACAACAGGCAAAAGACAGTCTTCCCAAAAATGAGTACTAGAACAACTTGGTATCCATACTGGAAAAGGTTACTTGGCCCCCTCTCACATATCAGAGACAAAGATCAATTCCAGGTAAATTATAGACCTAAAAGGAGAGGTAAAATGACACACCTTTTAGAAGATAATATAGAAATGTATATTTTTAAAAAGATTTCTTAAGCCAGTCACAAGCATTAACCACAAAGGGAAAAGAAGGATAAACTTGATTAAAATCAGAATTATTCATCAGAAGACAATATGAGAAGGAAAAGGCACAATATACAATGGCAAAAGGAAATTTGCAACACATTTTAAAAGGGCTCCTACAATTCAATAAGAAAAGAAAAATTCAATAAAAAATTAGGAAACAGACTTGAACAGGCATTTCACAAAAGAAGGAACTGGCCAATACACATATGAAAAAGGGATAGACCTTATTAAAATGACAACAAAATACTATTATACATCCTCCAGAATAGTTAATATCAAGTGATGGTAAGGAAGGGAAGCAATGGGAATACTCATACACTATTAGTGAGGATATAAATTTTAAGCATTTTGGAAAATAATTTGGCAATATTTACTGAAGTTGAAAGACAGGTTTATGTCTTCATATGTATGATGTGTGCACCAGAAAATGTACAGAAGAATGTACATGGTAATGTTATTCACAATAGCCAAAAAGTTAAAACAATCCAATTGTCCACAACAGTAAATTGGATCATTGTGGTATAATTATATAATGGAATACTTTACCAGCAATGAAATGAATAAACCACAGTGACATGCAACAACAGAAATGAATTTCACATATAATGTTTAGCAAAAGAAACTGGATCAAAAATACACATGCAGTCAGATTTAATTTTCATAAAGCGCAAAAATATGCAAGGAAGTTGATGCCATAATCAGCATAGTGGTTACCTTTAGTGCAGAGGGTAGGGATCAGAAATGTGAGACCCGCTAGGGTGCTATCAGTGTTTATTTCTAAATCTGGGTGGTGGTTACATGGATATTTGCTTCTTACTAACTTGTTTTGCTACACATTTGTTTTACGCTTATTTCTGTATGTATGTTTTTATTTCCCAATTCAAAAAAAGGCTTCAAAAAAGTAGATTCCTGGGTCCCTCCCCAAACTCTGAGGTAGGGCCCCAAGAGTCTACATTTTTAACAAGCACCAGTGATGATTTTCATCCATTCTAATAAATTTAAGAAACACTGGCTTAGATCAATATCTAGCCTCCAAAAAGAGTAAACTTTACCAGGATTTTCCAGTTATCCAAAAGACCAAAAAAGAGCAAAAGTTCTGATAGTCTTAAATTGGATGGGTAGGCAGAGGAGTTGATCTTTTTATTTCCTACCCCTTTTAAATGCTATTGGAATTAAATTACAAATATATAAAAAGTAGTGGTCAGCAAGCTACATTAGTAGTATAACAGTAAGATTCTTCAGCCCTGAAGGCTATATGCTGGGACAATCAAATAAACAGCTCCTTTCAACAAGGACCCTCTCCCCACCCTGAAAAGCCACAGTAAACAAATCAAATAAATAGATTTTGCACTTTCTGAATCAGATTGTCACCCACAAAGCTACAAAATGGACTGTACAACTTTGTTCTCTGAGCTTCTGAAGGACAAAGGACTGATTTAGTTTTCAGATTTCAAAGAATTTAATTATTCTTTGTTTTCAGACTTGAGCCAAGTTCTGTGGGTTAAAAGCACTTATGCACAAACCAGAGTTAACACACACCTATGACTGTAAAAGATTTATCAATACAGTTATACATCTTCAGCCGCAGCAAAACAGCATAAATATCATAAGGATGTGGGTTCTGGTTAATAAAGACACAAGAAAAATAACTGCGGATACATTTAAGGTCAAATTATTTAGGGACTATAGACAGACGCCATAAAGACTACCTAAAAATGCTAAGTGTTTTCACTAAACTCCAAGATCAGGAAGAGCAGACTGAAAGGACAAACATGAATCACAAGGTACATATTTTAAAGTCTTCAGTCAAGTTTAACACTAAAAACTGTAGTCATTCTCTGACCTTTTTTTTTTTTTTAAAGATTTTATTTTTTTCCTCTTTCTCCCCAAAGCCCCTCGGTACATAGTTGCATATTCTTCGTTGTGGGTCCTCCTAGTTGTGGCATGTGGGACGCCGCCTCAGCATGGCCTGATGAGCAGTGCCATGTCCGCGCCCAGGATTCAAACCAACAAAACACTGGGCCGCCTGTAGCGGAGCGCACGAACTTAACCACTCGGCCACGGGGCCAGCCCCATTCTCTGACCTTTTCTCTCTTCTGCTTTTAACTCTATTTTCAAATCTGCCTACAATCACATAATCTTCTTGAGAACATATAATCACTCTTACAGCCATTTATTCCAATTATTAATTTTTTGTAATTCAAACACAATCATCATAGGGATCAACTATTATTTTAATTTCCCAATTGTAAATATTTAATGTTACAAACAATAGTTCAACAAAAGTACTGCAGCTCTGCTTCAGTTAAATCTGATAAGGATCACTTTACCTGTGCAATAGAGCCTTGGAAGCCATTCTTGAATACCATGGCTTCTCCCAACAAAACATCAAGTAAAGACACTTCAAATACCACAAAGGATGGTGATGGACTTATAAAAGCTTCTGAGCAACTATCAGAGCTTCAGTCTAAACAGAAGCAGGCTGCTACCTGAGGTAACTACTGAGAAGGAGGGACTCTATCAATAGTCCACAAATTTCTCCCCAAGTATTCTGCAACTTTGTGGGAGGTAGGCAAAAGGGGACAAAATTCTGTATCTGGCTAGAACTCCTATAAAAATATTTAAGCCTAGCAGAAAAACCAATCTGTCTGTTTCCATTAGTCATACTACTATAATCAAGGATATAAATTACAACAAACAAGAAATTACTAAAACAGATGCACAACAGGTAGAGTAAAATTGTTTATTATTCATTTTCAGAAAAGCATTAATTTTTCAAATCCAAAATTAGGATGATTTCCAGATAATTTATGCCAGAACCATGCCAAAATTACCAGTGAAAAACCGTGGTTAAAAAAATAAATATATAAAACAAAACAGAAAACAAAAATCACATATCCCTTTCAAGCCAAAAACAAAAACCCTTTTTCACTTTCCCCATCACCCTTGGGAGTACCCTCTACCTAACGACAAGAGTAAACTGAAAGATTCCTCACTATAGAAAGTCAGTAAGTTACAATAACCGTAAGTCTTAAAAATATCAAAAGCATTATTTATAGGGCAAAGGGAGGGAGGGAGAGAACCTGTCAATATCTATTATGCTCTAGTACTTTAAAAAATGTTTTACTTTAATATAACTTTCTTATGACCCAAAGCATAAATTCTACCTTTTCCCACCCAACGTTTCTGATACTCCCACCAAAGTAAATGAAAATGTGGTGAATTGATAAAATCTGTCGACTGAAATATTTTGCAAACTACCTGACTTAATGGCTGAAAGAAAAAGTAAAAGTTACTACTACATTTCTCACGCCCCTGTAGTCAACTGAAGGCACATTTCCTCAAAAATAAGGCATCCACAGAATGAAGTGGAGACCAATCTCAAAACCATACACTGAGAGCTCTTCCTTAATCACTATACCCTCTTTCCTGCATCACACCTAAAATTGAACCATCAGAAACCAATGAATGAATTCACAAAAATGAACCTCTAGCATCAACAGCCCCTAAAGAGAATAGTGAATTTCTCATTCTTTCTAAATTCCAAGTTTTAACAAGGTATTAAAAGCACAACTTTATTTTTTTTTCTAAAGACTGGCACCTGAGCTAATACCTGTTGCCAATCTTTTTTTTTCTTCTTCTCCCTGAATATAATTGTATATTCTAGTTGTAGATTGTCCTGGCTCTGCTAAGTGGGATGCCACCTCAGCATGGCCCGATGAGTGGTGCTAGGTCGGGGCCCAGAATCCGAACTGGTGAAACCCAGGGCCATGGAAGCAGAGCGTGCAAACTTAACCACTCGGCCATGGGGCCGGCCCAAAAGTACAATTTTAAATGAACTTTATAATAATGCCAATTAACTGTTTTGATTTTTGGCTCTGTAAGCATGAGTATAAATTAAAGGTTACCTAAACCTCAAGCCAAAATAAACCTTTCTGATACAGCCTAAGAAAAAGATTATGAAGCACAGAAAAAAGAAAGTTAAGAACTCTTCAGAACTCATCTACCTCCTTTAAATTTTTTAAAGGTAAAGATTCCCCTAAAATTTGCATATTTAAACAACAAAGCCAAATGACAGATAAATACGTGGATATAAAGCAATAATTTTTCACCTACAGACACAGGCACTTTAAAAACAATCTTGAGGGGGCCAGCCCCATGGCCGAATGGTTAAGTTCACACACTTGGCTTCGGCAGCCCAGGGTTTCCCCAGTTCAAATCCTGGGCGTGGACATGGCCCAAAAATACACAACTATGTACTGGGGGGCTTTGGGGAGAAAAAGGAAAAATAAAATCTTAAAAAAAAAAAAATTTTTAGAAAAAAAACAATCTTGAGACTTCCAAGGACTTCATGGATAAGACTGAGCCTAAAAAGCAACCAAAACTGCTTTTTGTGCACCCTAGGGTACCCATCTCCTAAACCCCACCATCTTTTCCACTCTGAACTCAAATCTTAACAAAATATGGCTAACTGCAAACAATATATAGAAATAACAGATGCACAAATACACCAATCAATACAATTCATACCAAATATTCAAACCATTGGTTCTCAAAAGGCAGTCTGTCAACCAAAAGATCAAAACTATTTTTATAATATTTGCCTTTTTCACTGTGATGATATTTGCATGATGACGCAAAATTAATGGTAGAAAAAACTGCTTGGAGTCTTAGCATAAGTCCAGGCAAGTGGTACCAAACTGTACCACGGCCATCGCATTCTTCAGCAGCACCCACTTGCGATTTTTTTAAAACGGGGCTGGTCCTTGATGAAGCAGTAAAAATTATTAATTTTACCTCAGCCCTTGAATATATTTTTTAATATTTGGTGCAGCAAATGGGAAGTAGACATAAAGTATTTCTGCTGCATAGCTTACTAAAATGCTTCTCTTGTTTGAGTTGAGAGTTGAACTTTTATCATGAAACACCATTTTTACTGGACAGATAGACTGACAAACTACAGTTATTCCAACTTGAATTATCTGGCCAACATTTTCCCCAAAATAAGCAAGACTTACTTCAAGAAAGACAACTGACTACTGATAAAATCCGAGTTTTCAAGCAAAAATTGGAATTCTGGAAAACCTATACCCTCCACCATATGCTCAATAGCATCCCAGTACTTAAGGATTTTTTTTTTTTTCAAAGATTTTATTTTTTCCTCTTTCTCCCCAAAGCCCCCCAGTACATAGTTGCATATTCTTCGTTGTGGGTCCTTCCAGTTGTGGCATGTGGGACACTGCCGCAGCATGGTTTGATGAGCAGTGCCATGTCCGCGCCCAGGATTCGAACCAACGAAACACTGGGCTGCCTGCAGCAGAGCGCACGAACTTAACCACTCAGCCACGGGGCCAGCCCTCTTAAGGATGTTTTTGATACAATCAGTGGTGATATTAAAAACCATGAGCTAAAAAGTATCATCATTTGGAAGATCTGAATAACTCGGAGAAGCAGTATTTTCCAAATGACCAATGTTACATGGGTAAAAGATTCTCTTAAAGTGCAAGAAAGACCAACAGATCAGAGTAGAAAAAATTCACAGATACGGTTTCAGGTTCCACATTACAAATAACCTTTAAGAAACTACCACTTATCAAATTTTGGTGTATTGTCAAAGAAGAGTATCTATAATTATCTGAAAAGGCTATAAAAATTCTCCTCCTTTTTCCAATTACATACTGGTGCGATGCAAGATTTTCTTCACATACTTCAACCAACATATGGCAACAAACTAAATGCAGAAGAAAATGTAAGAATCCAGCTGTCATCTATTAAACCAGATAAAGAGGTTTATAAAAATGTAAAATAATGCCACTAAAAAATTTCTCACTAAAAATTTTGGAGATTTGGAAAACAGTTAATTTTGATTAAAAATTTTACATTAACATGCAATAGGCTTATTGCTACTTTAAAAAATAAATTTCTCAGTTTTAATTCCTAATAAAGAAAATACCAATAGCTATAACACACAGAAACAAAAGCTATTTGGGATTCTTAGCAATTTTTAAGTGTGTATCGGGGTCATAAGACCAAAAAGTTTGAGAACCACTGACTTAAAACTAATAAAGGAGGAATAATTTATCAATTAAAAAACTGTTCTGTGGGCCAGCCTGGTGGCATAGCAGTTAAGTTCACATGTGCCACTTTGGCGACCCAGGGTTTGCTGGTTTAGATCCTGGGCACGGACCTACACACTGCTCATCAAGCCATGCTGTGGCGGCTCCCACATAGAAGAACTAGGAAGACTTACAACTAGGATATGCAACTATGTACTGGGGCTTTGGGGAGGGGAAAAAAACAAAACAACTGTTCCGTCATAAATAGTTGTATTTCAGCTACAAATATAAGTGTCTTCCAAAGTATAAGTCAATAAAGAAACACTCCCAGTGGTTTACATATGCTGTTTCAATTTATAATATGGTAAATGCCAATAGGTATAATCAAAATTAACAAAGGTTTTGGAGTCCTCGCTAATTTTTAACAGTACAGTCATCTGTCGTTTAATGATGGGGATATGTTCTGAGATATACATCATTAGGCAATTTCGTCATGGTACAAACATCACAGAGTGTACTTAAACAAATCTAGATGGTATAGACTACTGCATACCTAGGCTATATGGTACCACTTATGGGACCACTGTCATATATGTGGTCCATCATTGACTGAAATGACATTATACAGCACATGACTGTATAATGTTTGAAACCAGAAATTTGAAAACTGTCACTAAATGTTTATTTCCCTTAGGTTTCTAACATATCTTCCTACAGCTACTTCTGAAGAGAAATACAAAGTAGGCTACCTAAATTTCCAGTAAATGTTTGCAAACTACCTCAGAGAAAAACTCAAAAAGATGAAACATTAAGTTACCAAAAGTTTAATCTCCAGTTTCATGCAATACAGTCTCCACTAATTCCCTAAAACCAATCTGAGAGCTCCCTATTCACTAGGCTCTGTGCATTCCAGGGATAGTTCTCTCCTACTTTTCTTTTGTCCAAGATAGGTAATCAAAGAATGTATTTTTTACCTTTATGCAACCAGCCAAAACTAAAATAAAAAGTTAATATATAAATATTAACTGAAATGTATAAATATTATCAGTAAATCCAGAAGACTACTATGGCAGACACACTGATTTTTCCTGCCTGATTTTCCTACCCCTTTCTTTTGGTAACAGCCCCATTTTCCTTTGGCAAACTAGCTCCTTTCTCTATCCAATGGTCTTGGGAGACATATAAATTACAATGACTAGCTCCACCATGACCAGAGGGATGGACACTTGACCCAGTTTAGGCCAGACCCTCTCCTCTGCCACCCCACAGGAATCTGATCTTGAATAGAATGACAGACGGAAGGAGATACTTGGAACTCTCAGAGCAATAGTCACATGCTAAAGAGATTCCTCCATGACCCTTTGTTACTAAATTCTCCAGAGATGCCCATGTTCTTATCTCTGGTTTTCCTTTCGACTCTGATCTATCCAGCATTCTTCTAATAAATTGCCTTTTTTCTTTCCTTTAACCAAGGTCTGTTTCTATGACTTCCAATTAAGGAATCCCAACTACCACCAAATCTCCAACAAATCCATCTAAAAATGACTATGTTGAAGAGAAGGAGAATTCTCTACAAAACTAGATGAATGACCAAAGAGAAGAAACTATTAGTAATGTGCATTTGAAACAATGTTTAATCTTGCTGGAAATTAAACAAATAAAAAAACTTAACAAATTTACCCCTCTAAATCAGCATTATCCAAAAGAAATTTTTGCAATAATAGAAATGTTCTATATCTGCACTGTCCAATATAGCAGCCACTAATCACATATGACTACTGAGCACTTGAAATGTGGCTAGTACAATTGTGAAAGTGATTTTTAAATTTTATTTAATTTTAATTGGTTTACGTTTAAATAGCCACATGTGGCTAGTGGCCACCTTACTGGAGAGCATAACTCTAACACCCCATTTAAATCTATTGTTTTCAGGTCCTCAAGAAAATATTGCTAATGGCAATGTAAATTTGGCCAAGTCTCTACTTAAGCAGTTTGGAAATACTTATCAAAAGCCATAGAAAAGTTCACTCTTTAAGCCTAATAAATGTATCAAAATGATTCAAAAGAAGGAAAAAAGGGCCTAAGAACAATGGTTGCTTAGCAGCAGTATAGTATTGACAAGCTAAATGAAATAACTCAAAACGTTCAAAAAAGAGAATGACAGCAAACATAAAATTAAGATATAGTTAAAATCTCAAGAATCTACTTGTGAGGTCATCAAAAAATAAATCAGAAGGTCATGGAAACACAGAAAAGCACAAATTAAATGTTAAATCAAGGGCAAAAGAGTAAACAAACATGTTAATACACCACAATTACAAACATGTCTGAAGAAACAATATATAAGATAAAGATCTAGAGGCTCATTGAGAAATGTAATTATTTCATTTAGCAATATAAATTTTAAATTTCTTTAACATTTTTCCAAATAACATTGGATAGTTCCTCCTTTAGATATTACTAGTTATTTTTAAATGATATTTTGCTTTCTGACTCTTAAATGCGCTCTTTAACCACCATTCCATTGAACACAAATTTAACAAAAAATATCTAGTGGCCTAAATATATAGCTGTCCCCCTAATTAGAAAGGGTTAGTAAACCATGGAGCTTTACAGAGAATTAGCAGAGAATTTAGCAAACCTAGAGCTACGTATGGGGAGTTCTTGAATTCTCTAAAGCTTCCTAAACAGTGTGTCCAATGGTCCCAGCTATGTGCTGGATAGTGCCTCCAGCCTATGACATTTACCAACTTTATCCAGTATGTCATATAAATATTATCACTTTATACATGAAAAAGATTGGAAAGTACTATCTTAATGGATCACAGAGTTCTCTCCTTACAACCTAGTTCAACCTAGTTCTTCTAGCCTAGAAGCTAGAAATACAAGTCAATTCAACCACTGTCTTTCTCTAGCAATTCTATTTCCAAAGGTTCTGAAATTTTACTCAACCCAACTAATATGCTAATAATACAAAAACAAACTTTGCTGTTGTTAGTGCTGTCCAGTTGATTCCAACTCCTAGTGACCCTGTGTACAGCAGAAGTGAACCCTGCCCAGTCTTACTGTGCCAGCCTCTCACCTTCCAGTGCTCTATCAGACAATGTTCCACTATTCATAGGGTCTTCATGGCTAATTTTTTTGGAAGTTAAGTGGCCAGATCCTCCCTCCTAGCCTGTCTTAGTTTTGAAGCTCCACTGAAGCCTGTCCACCATGGGTGACCCTCTTGGTATCGGAAATACCAGCAGCATAGCTTTCAGCATCACAGCAACATGCAGCAGCCACAGTATGACAACCGACAGATGGGGGTGGTCTGGGTCCCTGACCAGGAAACAAATCCATGTGCGGTGGTAAGAGTGCCAAATCTTAACCACTAGACCACCAGGGCTGGCTAAATAAACTTTAAGAAGAAATGGATGTAAGAGGTTATACTTTTAAAGAAAGGTATAAATGCTAATAACTGAAAATTCCTTAGCAAGGTTGCTTCTTTAAAATTTTCTTGTTGCTCTTTTTCATACACAAACCAATCTTTCACATACTGTTAACAATTTGTCTGATTTAGTGCTTGAGTAAATCTACATCTAGAGTGAAAGACTCAAAAGCTAAAGTTCTTTCAAACGAAATACTACCTTGTTGATGCTGTAACACTATTTGGCTCCAGGATGTTTTCAGTCATCCTTAATTGTACCACCTCTGGTATGTCATTTGATTTTTCTGCACCCTCTTCTGGAAGTTCTTCTATATGTTCCAATTTTTCATCTTCCTCTTCTTCCTCAGAAAGTTCATTAACCTATATAAATAAAAGAAAATTGAGACTTAAAATATAATGAAACTGTTATTTGACATAATCTAAGATATACTATTCTAAGAAAATTTTAAACACAAACAACTCATTTTTTACTTCATTTCCTAGGACTAATTTCTCTCATGGAGTAACTGCCAACTTTTCCATATCAGAATAAAATTACAAACTAGACAAACGTAACATTTTAAAGCAAAAGTAATGATTACATTAGTACATTGCTAGGAATATGAGTAAGACTGCGAACTATGAAAAAGCCTGCACACTACAGTTAGTTAATGTTAAGAAAGCTTCATTTCCTAACCAACCAGTTTTGTAAATCTAATAGCTACAAAGACTTCTAATTGATCTCTCCAATTTCCAGGTGCATTAAACAAATAATTTTAATATAAAGTAAATGTGAAAAAAGAAGGGCACAGAAATTTTGCCTTAAGGTGTTAACATGTTTTAGAAAATGTCAGCTAACTTCTAAATGATTCAGATTGAATTTCTCATGACGAGATTGGACCTTACAACAAGGGGGAACTCGTTGTTTTGACCATTAAGCACAACTCAAGGTTATAATTCTCTTTCTGGCAGGGGCTATAAAACATCTTCCATTATCAAACTGGCTACATAAGTAAATAATCACTCTAATAAAAAGACACTGAAATATTAAAGAAGGAAAACCAACAAAATATTTTCGAGTGAGAAATATTTTTTAAGCTATTCCAAAGAAGAAACTAGCCGTAAATGGTCTTGACATCTTTTGTAAATTAATACTGGTCATTAAAAACATCAAGCAGTAAAAGTATACTTTTGTCCATTCTAGCCAAATGCACTCCAAATACCTAGAATAAATTTACCACTACATGTAACAGTGGTGTCTTTCCTGATGGGCAGGAAAATATAGTTGCTAGAATACTCAGAAAGTAAAAGTTCAAGCAGAAGAAAGGTAATTACACTGATATTCTACCCCACTCTTAATCAACACATACAAATTGCCTGCTCTTTCAAGTATAATACAGTAAGTACTTAAAAACCAGAATTGGAGACAGAAAGACCTATGTTCACATCCTTACTGTGTCCTTAACTATCTCTGATAACTTACTTAACTTCTCCATGCCTATGTCTTAAATGGAGATGCTATCCTACCTGCCTCAAACAACATATGTAAACTCTTCAATAGTGTTTATATATAATAAGCAATATGTAACAGCAATCATTGGAACTGGAATTGTTATCTTATTTCTATATAGCATAGATTCTAGTTTCTACATGTAATATCACTTTTTATAAGAAATCAAGAGAGTATCTCTCATCCAAACTACCTAAAGCAGGAGCTTTCAACCTCTGGTGTATCAAGGTCACTAGTTACATAGGTCACTAAAAACTCATTATTAATAATAGTTAATGACCTCAATTTGTGAACCATTTACTTTATATATAAAGCATATGCAGCAGATTCTGTTGAATTTATTGTACCATAAATCCAGTCCCTCATCTATCTCCTAGCATGTTTAATAGTGATGAAAAAGACTGAAAATCATTGGCTTAAGTGGCTATTAATTGAGAGGTAAGATCTGTACACAAAGGTGAAAATTTCAAATGATAGATCAGTTTTTAAACTGGATCAAATGCAAAATTACCCTCTTTCCCCATCTACATATTTAATAAATTAAAGTCAAGAATCTACTTAATGAATATCTGTCTACCTGGTAACCCACGCAAGAAAAAAAGCTGGCAAGAAAATACTGTTTTCAGAAGTATAAAATGGGAATTAATGTGGCTGATTAACAAAGGCTTTGGTACAACAATAGACTATTAAAAAAAAAACTTAAAAGGTGGCAATTTAAACTGACAAGAGATGAATATTTATTTGGTCCACAAATTTTGGTACAGAGGTACTACTATTTTAACACATTATATCATACTTTTAAAATTATTCCAAAACTACAGTCAATAGCTCTTAGGAACAACAAAAGCTTTATACTCAATTATATTGAATATATTATATTCAACTCAATAAGCTTCATGAAACTTGACATTCTCCAGTATTTTCACCACTAATCATCAACTAAGATATGCCATGAACAATAGCCTATCGATTTTTCTTCTCCCCACTTCCAACTCCTAGGCCTCCCAATATAACTTCCTGTAGTAAGAATGGACTAAATTAGTTTGGGTAAGAGTAAACATCAAAAACTTAGATAGGGGCCGGCCCAGTGGCACAGTGGTTAAGTGCGCACATTCCACTTTGGCGGCCTGGGGTTCACCGGTTTGGATCCCGGGTGCGGACATGGCACCGTTTGACAAGCCATGCTGTCGTAGGCGTCCCACATATAAAGTAGAGGAAGATGGGCACGGATGTTAGCTCAGGGCTAACCTTCCTCAAAAAAAAAAAAAACTTAAAGAAACATGTTCTCTCTCTCATCCCACACTTATTTTCAAAAGTTCTTCTTGATCCTCTCCTTGTCAACTTGACCTGCTTATCAACACTAATCCATTCATAAGTATTTCTGAACCTGCCTACATATGCAGCCGCCTCGACTCCACTTATGGAAAACCTTCATCCATACTTACATCTCTTCTTTCTTTGACTGCTGTAATTCCCTTCTCTAGCGCCTCGTGAAATGCCTGCTCTCCAGACTCCAGCTTGTGGAGAACGCTGCTACCTGCCTTCTCAAACGTATAAAGAAACATAATTACCACCTATATCTTCAAACCACTCTACTGGATTCGCATTCATTTAAGGATCCCATACAAAGAACCTGTCCACTGACTCTGGGTCATTTCTCAAACACTCCCTATTCATCATCTCCAGTCATCTCTCTCATACTATTAATAAAAATATCTACTACCTTGAAAAAGTTCTAACAGCCAAACACTTGCATTAATGAGGTGAAACTCCAAAAGGAGAGAGTGCTAGATAAACTTTGCTTCCTTCAAATATCAAAATCAAGAGAAAAATCAAAGCACTGCCAGAATGGGCCAGGTCTGCCCACAACTTTAAATATGTAGATAAGAAATTAGCAGCATTTAAGTTATGCCAACCAAAGTGTGCTGAGTTTGAGGAGATTTTACTTTCACCTAATACCTTTGAATTTGGCCTCACAAAGTCAAATTGAACTTATCAAATCTCCTTTAAAGAAAACAAACTTTCAGAAATCTGTTCTTCTATTACCTGTAACCCACTTATAATTCAGAAATCTAATAAAAATAGATAAGAAAATAGATCTTGGAACTAGCAATATGGGCCAAGATAATTAAATATACATCACTCCTTCAGGACTCAGTGCACCACCCTGTTTATTGAGCATATTCTGTTCAACATGCTAATATCCTCTTTTCTATTGGCAGGCAAATCTGCAGAATTCAACATTATCTTCTGGTGTTAACCACCATTCTTTTTTTTAAAGATTTTTTTTTTTTTTTCCTTTCTCTCCCCAAAGCTCCCCCATACATAGTTGTATATTCTTCGTTATGGGTCCTTCTAGTTGTGGCATGTGGGATGCCGCCTCAGCATGGCTTGATGAGCAGCGCCATGTCTGTGCCCAGGATTCGAACCAACGAAACACTGGGCCGCCTGCAGCGGAGCGCGTGAACTTAACCACTCGGCCACGGGGTCAGCCCCCATTAACCACCATTCTGTTTAACGTGAAGCACAACACATTTTAAGTGTATCTTTCTAGTGCTTAAAAAAATACAAAAATACAGGGGCCAGCCCCATGGCCAAGTGGTTAAGTTCACACGCTCCGCTTCGATGGCCCAGGGTTTCGCTGGTTCGGATCCTGGGCGCAGACATGGCACCGCTCATCAGGCCACGTTGAGGCAGCATCCCATATGCCACAACTAGAAGGATCCACAACTAAAAAGTACACAGCTATGTACTGGGGGGATTTGGGGAGAAAAAGCAGAAAGAAAAAACTCAAAAATACAAATGCAGTATGTGTGAGAAATGGATATATTTCAGCATATACAAGGAAGCTGCATGATAATAGAAATATCAGAGAATTGTGCTACAATATAAAACATAATCAAGTTATACCCTGCACACGTTAGAGGACTCAAGATTTAAACATTAGGTCAAATTGACATCATCAGTTTCTTACAAGTCAAATCATCGCAGAAATGTAGAAAATTAATTAATAACACAAATATATGTATATTATTTCATTTTGAGGAGCCATTAATTTTATTTTAAAAAATAAATTACTAAACTAAAACATAATTTAAAGAAAAGATAGGTGGCATACAGAATTCCTCAAAGATGGGGATTTCTCATGGACATAAAAAGACATTAAAGGTTTAAGGAATATCTGTCTACTTGTCCTCTTTTTGCCATTTTCCTTTAAGCAAGAATAATTTTGAAGCAATCTGTCAGTTCTTTATTTTAACCAAGTTTTTAAGTCAGGAACTGTATGTGATAGTTGGAAACATTAAAAAAATATGCCAAAAGTTCCATGGATCATTGATTCAGGCTACAAATTCTACCCACTTGATTTACTTTACAAATATATATATGCATACTGATTTCACCCTCACTTTATACATTACAAGCTGCAATCTGGCATCTGCTACTGTTTCCTTAAAGCTTCTGATACTTGAAAAAGAAAGAGAGAGTGGAGAGGAAGAAAGGAAGGAAAGGAGGGAAGAAGGGAAAGAGGGAGGGAAAACCAGACAAAGATAAAAATGCTTACATGAAGAAAATATGAAAAACAAAGGAAAAGTACGAACCCCAGATATTAAAAAGACTTATCCACAAAAGTTCACAACAGTAAAGAAATTTTTAAATAAAAGCTAGGCAACCCAGAAAATAAAACTCCTAATTCACATAACCAGAGCCAAGACCTTTAAGAACTAATGAAAATCTGTATGATAAACTACCTTTCAAGAGACATTGCTTTATAATCTAAGAGCAAACAAAGGGAAGCAACCCAAATGTTCATTAATAAGTAGTAGTGCAGGGGCCGGCCCCGTGGGGCAGGGGTTAAGTGCGCACGTTCCCCTTCGGCAGCAGGGGGTTCGCCAGTGCAGATCTCGGGTGCGGACATGGCACCGCTTGGCAAGCCATGCTGTGGTAGGCGCCCCACATATAAAGTAGAGGAAGATGGGCATGGATGTTAGCTCAGGGCCAGTCTTCCTCAGCAAAAAGAGGAGGACTGGCAGCAGATGTTAGCTCAGGGCTAATCTTCCTCAAAAAAAAATAAAAATAAATAGTGTGACCATATAATTTTTCACTTAAACCTGGATATATTTAGAGCGAAAAGGGGAACCACTAATAATTACATCAGAAAGCAGATATAAACCAGCACTATTCTGAGAAAACTGGGATGTACTATCACCTTTTCAAGCAGGGACTGGTACCAAAAATCAAATAAATTATGTTACAACCATACAATAGGGAACTATACAGATGTAAAAACAAAAGGATACGTTCTCTATATTCCAATAAGAAAAGATCTCCAAGATACACTGTTAACTAATTTTTTTAAAAAGTGCAGAACAATGTGTACGGTATTCTACTTTTCTGTCAAAAAACTGCAAGGAAATATTTACTCATGTTTACATAAAGAAACTGAAAAAACAATGGAGGGGAGGGAGAGGGTATGGGCAAGAGTAAGACATTTTATTGTATATTTTACCTTTTTTTTAACCAGGTGAACTATTATTCATTAAAAAAAAGTAGCTGCCCCATCTCACAACCAAAATATAAATAACTTCATAGGTGTTAACCTACTACAACTTTCTTGACAAATCATTTCACTTAAGTGCAAAAGAAAACCTCCACAAAGACCTAAATCACAAATTCTAAAGCTGAGAAGTCTACATTAATGTGGCTTTACACCGAATTAATTACTCAGCATCAATATTCTCTTTATGAAGATAAAGCAGAAAGTAACTAGGATCCTTGTACAATCTCAATCATCGAGGCATGGCAGTAACAATAAAATATAATGTCGCCTAAAATGGATTTTAATATTCAAGAGCTATGAGAGGTAAGAAATCATCCACAACCTAAACTTACTCTCCTGATGCTTCCCACTAACGACAATGATTGCACTGCTGTACCAACTTGCTACTTTAATCACAAAAAACTTCTTACTTTTAAAAGTATGTATGTGTAAATTTGGTACTGAATAATTCCCTCTACCTTCTAATTCTCAACCTTTGCCTACATTCCTCTATGCCGGCAGTTTCTTTGCAAAAACAAAAAAAACACACTACTCTTACAAAATAATGCTTACGTTAACAAGAAAAACACAAAAAGCCCCCCCACAAAATCTCTACCATATACTCTGGTTTTAATACCTATTCCGTATTACATAAATTGAGGAACGAGAAGTTGTTCAGAAAAAATATCACTCATATACTACATGGATGTACCACCTACAACTACACAAAATAACCAAGAGAACTACTTCCACAAAAGTAGTTCTAAGTTTGAGTTCTAAAATTCCACCTAAGTTTGTGACAAGCCCTTAAGAGCATATTCTTTAAAAAAACATTCTCCCTCCAAGTAGAATATTTAAAATATTCTCACCTGTTCAGTAATTGAACTCAAATCATTAGGTGAGAAATCTTCCTCTTCATTCTCAAAAAACTCATAGTAATTTTCCAGAAGTCCAGCCATTATCCTGCTCACTATTTCTTGCTCTTTCAGATCCTCCACATCTGTGTAAATGCTAAGAATAAAGTCCAAGTTGAATTTTGAGTTCTTAAATCAACCACAGGTAAAGTTAGGAGACAACCAATGAGTCACTTTATAAACCTCAGCAATTTATGTCATCATTTTGTGCCTCACTTTTCCCATCCGTAAAGCTTACCTAATTTGTACCCTGTTCACAGAAATGCTGGGAGGATTAATCACATCTACTATAAAAAAAATAATGGTTCATTCAAGCAACCTATGATCCTTGGGAGATAGTATATTCATTCTACTTCACAAATTCATTTTTTTTTTTAATTAAACAAAAATTTGTGAAAAAACTTACTGGAAGACATCTGGACCAAAGACAGCAGCCAAAGAATTTGCAGACCAAAGTTCTTCATGATGTGATGCTACATTGGCTAAAAATCTACACAGAAACTTTAACAAACTGTAATTAACAGGTGGAAGCTGTTGCAAGAGGAACCTCAACTTTCTTCCAAATTCATCTTCGTTATTATAATCTATAAAACATAATGACAGGTTTTTTTAAATGATGTAAAAGCAAAGCTCAGATATTTTGCCAGGTTCACATTACTCCACCCACATCATCTTTTTACTATAACAATTCAAAACCTCTTCACTTCCTCTACTAGAGTCCAAATGCCTTAGGGCTTTGCATTTCACTTATTAAGTGAAAGAGAAGAGATAGAGAGAAGGAACTCAACCCCTCAATTGCTGGAGGATGTTTTCTTCATCTGTTACTCACTGGCCCCAATTCTCTCTCTAATTTATTCTTTTAAATTCTCATCATACTGTCTGTTGCATGACTGTACCTGTGTTTCCAAATTATTGCTGACTATAAGAAGTCAAACGCACTGGCCAATGTCACTCAACACCAACTACTAGTGAGAAAAGAAGAGAAGCAACTTAACTGGCTAATAGTATCAGTGATACTTTTCCACTTGAATGATCGGTAAAACAAGAAAGGAACAGAGTGAGAGTGACTTTCTTCTTCCCCTGACATGCTGAAAAGAGAAATTAACTTCAGCAATATCAGTAGAACTAAATAAAAAAGAATTCCACTTCTCATTTGTTTTTCTTCTCTAAGCTGACGGTGGTTTCTGTTTACCAAGTGAATTTTCAACTAGCAGAAGCTAGGCCCTGTATTTATCATGCCAATGAGTTTTCATTAAGAGAAACCAGGCTTGTATCAACCCCAATGATGAGTGAGGGCCCCACTTAGGAGAGGTAATTTCTCAGAGGTGCTGTTAAAATGAAGTAATGGTGAAAATCAAGCCAATTATATTTCATTTTATATTTTTCTTCAGGTTCTTAAAATTAATTTAAAAACTAACTCTTGGTTAAAAAATTCTTGGTTAAAGGTTATCATCATGACATCAGCCATCTCTGCAAAATAACACAAGTCTAAGAAGTTTATCAGGAAAGGACATACAGTCATGCACCACATTATGATGTTTCAGTCAAGAAGGGACCACATATACTGTGGTGGTCTCATTAGATTAGTACCATATAACCTGGGTGTGTAGTAAACTATACCATCTAGGTTTGTGTACATACACTCTATGATGCTCACACGACGAAATCACTTAAGGAGATGCATTTCTGAGAACGATGGACACATGATTATAGTCACATGAGAATTACTTACAATTTAAAATGCAACCAATAACAATTTTTCTATATTTTGTAATATTACCAACTGTCATTCAAATGCAGCAGGTACTTTGATTTTATAATTGGACAGACCAGTCCCTGGATTAATGTTTTTTAAACTATCATGCCTATAATTGGTGGAAATTTTTAACAACCTGAGCATTTAGCAGAAAAAACAATATGCAGCTGAACTCAAAAAATATATGCAAGCAGAGCCAGCCCCATGGTGTAGTGGTTAAGCTCAGCGTACTCCCTTTTGGCAGTCCGGATTTGCAGATTAGGATCCCCGGGCACGGACCTACACCACTCATCAGCCATGCTGTGGTAGCAACCCACAAATAAAGTGGAGGAAGACTGGCAGAGATATTAGCTCAGGGCTACTCTTCCTCAGCAAAACAAACAAATATATATATATGCAAGCAATTAATACTATCAATATGATGACTACAGCAACACTGACAAATCCTACATAACATCTTCTCTAGCTTTGTAGCACTTATCATCTAAAATGCCTATATATTTATTTTATCATCTATGTCTCCTCTATCTCCCCTTATGCCCTTTAGAATTTTAGCTCTACGATGGCAGAGATTTTTATCCAGTTTTGTTCACTGTTGCATTCCCAGAATCTAGAACAGTGCCTAGCATATAGCAGGTATTCAATAAATATTACTTGAATAAGCTGAATGAATACATAATAACCAAAAAAAGATAGTAGACAACTAAAACACTGACTTGATAGGGCAGTAAGATTCTGGGCAACACTGTTTTTACTTGAAATACTGTCCATGTTGTTCTACTTTTGTTTGTGTGCATTTCTACTACACAAAAATATTTATAGACACCAGGCTTCTTCTAAAGTCTTTAAATAAGGTAGAGAGGCATTTCAAAAAATATATATATATTACATACCTGCTTAAATTTCCTTCCTTTTGAAACTACTTTCTGGTTAAATCATATCCATGAAAAATACATGTACAGTCACATGTCGCTTAATGACGAGAGCACACATTCTGAGAAATGTGTCATTAGCCAATTTCATTATTGTATGAATATCACAGAGTGTACTTACACAAATCTGGATAGTATAGCTTACTACACATCTAGGCTCTAATACTAATCTTTTGGGACCACTCTCATATATGCAGTCCAACACTGACAAAAACATCGTTACGTGGTACATGACTATATATATCAAAGAAGTTTCCCCTGACTAGCAATTCTTTCAAGCATCATAACATTTTTTGTAAATATTAAAACAAATTTACAAAACTGGGAACTGTTTTCTACTAAAACAATGTATAATTGGAGAAAGCATCACAGTCTAAACCGGTGGCTGACATTTGACAACGAACGGAATGGTTGTCATAACTCGGCGGAAAGTGGTGCCAGTGGCATCTAGTATGTAGAGGCAGGGATCCTGATAAATATCCTACAATTCACAGGACAGCCCCCTATAATAAAAAATTATCCAGACCAAAATATCAACAGTGCCAAGGTTGTGTAATCCTGGTCTAAATAAAGATCTAACTACACCAGAAATGCCACATTACAGTGTCCTGCTACCACAGAAAAAGAAAACCACTTTTTTAAAAGCACTAACTCAAATGCAACTGCAAAAATGCTCCCTCCATGATCTTAAAAGCAATAATCTTCTCATGTACTTATGAATGTCAATTAAAATATTAATATAATATTTATCTACAATAAATCTTTGTTCAGAGAAAAGAATCTTTGTCCAGAGACCTAGACACCTTTCCAAAAGAATGAATAAAGGACGGATAAAAATATAAAACAGAGGGCCAGCCCAGTGGCATAGAGGTTGAGTTCACGCACTCCACTTTGGCAGCCCTGGGTTCACAGGCTCAGATCTCCACTGTGGACCTACATACCACTCATCAAGCCATGCTGTGGTGGCGTCCCATATACAAAGTAGAGGAAGACTGGCACAGATATCAGCTCAGTGACAATCTTCCTCAAGCAAAAAGAGGAGGATTGGCAACAGATGTTAGCTCAGGGTCAATCTTCCTCACCAAAAAAAATTAAAAATAAAACAGACATTACAACAGAAATGCAAATATTACCTCAAGTGCTGTCACACCTCTCTGCATAGCTATTAAAGAAATGGCGGTGTATGTGGGTGTGTGTGCATGCATACAAACACACGCTAATGGTTAAGGAAGTGGGGAACAGAAGAGATTGGTGGATTTCTCATATTATAATGTTAAAGGACTCATGGATCACAAGCATTTTTTGCATACTTTAAATTCCTTCACAAGTGAATATTAAGAATAATTAATTAGTAAGATGCATACTGTAATTCCATGAATGATAACATGGTGTGTGATGCTGTCATATTTTTAAGTTAATACCAATCAAAATGATAATCCTAGTGATAAAATAGCTTCTCACAGGTAGTATGAATGACAGTCAGTGACTTTATTACCATGAAATCTTATTCCAACTATTCATTTATAAATTTTCATTCAAGATTAAAGATTATCTGATTCTTGGAACTTTAAAGACTTGTCTGCAATTCAGCTAATAAAGGGAATATGGAACTCTATCACTATAAAAACAAAAATGGCTCAAGTCATAAGTAGGGCTCAAAAAACTAACACAATCAGTTTCATTACATATTTAATGGATACTTATTGGGTGACTCAATATAAACATTTTTAAAAATTTCTACAAGAAGAGGAAGAAATGGATTCAGAAATTCAAAACAAAAAATGTAAAGTTTGTTAGGAGAAAAAAATCAAGTTATATTTTGAAAAAACGAAACATTATTGACATTTCATTTTGAAACATGTTTTGTGATCAGGTAGCACAACAAAAGAACAAAATTGAATCAGGCTAACCATTTCTGAATACAGAAAGTTCAAAGTGAGTCCTATCATCCAGCTGTAAAGAAGAAAACATATATAAAGGGTCACAAAATATCTTTGCATTGACCTTAACACATAAATCCGAGGCATCCAAAATTTAGGCTCACAGGTATTTAGAATTTAAGAAAAAGATAGATAAATACTCTTAAAAGGAAATTTTCCTTCTCTGACTACATACTGCTTAAGGATACATACAAACATATTATAAAATGTCCAGCTATGACAGCGATAGACATTAAAGAAGTAGTTATAATTTCTTAACACAAGTGAATTTCTCTAGAAGCCCCAATTCAAAAAATTAAAAAGACTCCATAATACAGAGAAAAGCTAGAAAAAATAATTCAAAAATTCAATGAATGTGTAATATTACATGCGAACTTTATAAAGTCCCCATATAATGAAACACGTCACTTCATTACGTATACATGAATACCATTTGGCTCTAGGAAGAGATGCATTTCCTTACCTCTTGATTCTTTTACCTGTCTGCCTACCTCTACCTTTATTTTTCTTGTCCCTATTCCATTCCAGCTCTACTTTTAGCTACCACCAAAAAAACAACCCAACAAGGATAAATCAATTTTTTTTCTTTATTTGGCTTGGTGTTTGATGTCCACTATGATACCTTATTTCCTTCAGGCAGGTGTCCAAGAACAAGCTTTAGGTTATAGTCCAAACTTAGAATCAAAGTTGTCCTCTAGTTCTCTCTAGGAAGTTCTATCAAACCAGGAGTAAACATTCTATAGTAACATCACCATTAAGCAACACCACTAGCTATTATCAGACATTCTGCCACACATATCACCTTATATATATTTTTCTTCCTTCTTTCCCTACTCTCCTACTCCTTTTTCTTCTCTCCTGCCTTTCCTGCTTCTCCTTCTCACCTTGTATCTTAGGCTTACCAAGACCATTCATAAAAAGTAAATAATACTACAGGAATCTAACAAGTTGCCATTCCCCTGACTAGACCATACATCCCCAAAGAGAGTATGTCCCCAAATGGAAACATATGAAATTAATTTCAGAACTCTATAATTACTGTTTTCATGTCAAGATTTCTAAAAGGTAAGGACTTTGAAATTAATGTTAAATGACTGACTGATAAGAATCAAATTACGTTACCTTGAGAAAGCTGCATCAGGTGAATATGCAAACTGCCGGGGATAACAGGTTCAGGAAGTTCCTGGAGGAAAAACCTAAGAAGACTAATAGCTGAGGGAACATCTGCTTCCTTAACCAAATCCACCTCTTCTCCACTGTCATATCTCTGCCGAAGCCACTCCACTGTCTCAGCATTTCCATTGACTTGAAAAAGTCCTTGTTGCTCCAGACCTCCTACATTAGTCCAAGGCAAAAATTAAATAAGCCTCAACTTTGATTATTTGGCCTTACATATTCATTCTCCAATCAACTTAAAATATTCATACTTTTGGAAAGCCAGCCTTGGCTCCCCTGATTGGGCTACACATATTCAAAGTACACATCTAGAAACATACTATCTCTGTCCTGAGGGATATTCTATTTTATCCCACCCCCTATTAGCCAATAAAAATATTTCTATCAACACTCCCACCCCCCACTAAAAATGCTCTGAGTGGGCATTTCTAAGTATATGACTTTAAGTAAAAGACACACTAGCATGGTAAAAGGAATTTCTACTGTTTTTCCTCACTATATTTTGGACTTTCCACACTAAAAAAAAAAAAATCCAAGGTCAAAAAGGTGTAAGTTGTGTTTATTAAAACAAAGGCTAGCCCTCAAAGTAAGGAAATATATACCATGTTCCTCAATATAGTCCACAACATGGCGGACTATGAACGGAACCTCATTGTCTGGATGTCCTCCCTGCTGCAGCTCATCAAGTGGAATTCCAAATATTTTGTTAGCAAGAACGGAGTTGCAGTTACTCAAGGAAGGGGAGGAGCTCTTCCTCATATCTTTTTTGCAGCCAGAAATCAAAGCTGTCTTTTCTGCCAAATGAAAGACAAAAAAAAAACTATAATGATTAACAGGTGGCAATATGACTAAATACATTAAAGTAAAAAGCTTTACACCTGAATGTGTCCATCTGCTAAATATGTTCCAGTTATCAGGCCCGTAGTGCGTTCTACAAATAAAGCTCAATATAATCATCTAAGCATTTTCTCTACTATGTAGAGTTAGTTTTGAATGCTCCCTTTACTGTTTGCATATTTATCAAACTACAGCAAAATTGATCATTAAACTTAGCAAAGGACATTAATGTCCCAAAGACAAATTAAGGGGCAAATCTGGCTCCAAGAGGACCTTCACTAACCAAGCTTATTAATAACACAGGTAAAAAGCCAAACCCAATCATTTCTGGACTCTGCTATACGAAGCTCATCTAATCCCTCAATTCATAAGCACCCAAACAGCAGAGAATCACTTTTTATAAAGTGATGGGCTAATAATCACATTTTTAAACAATGGGCTAATAAGAAAAAGATTAATCAGTTCTTATTTCTACATGACAGAACAATCATAATATGTTTTTATAAACAAGGGAAATTTTTCAGTTCTAGACATCAGCTTTCAATGAAAATGTTCTTTTATCAATCCTGCTGTTTTATAATTATTCAAAAGAAACATTTCCACAGCCAGACTAGTTGAAAAGACAAGTTATCTGTCTTAACTTTGTAGGAATTGTGATCAGTAAACAAAGAATGGGAGAAAATATTTCCAATATCTGAAGCATCAAAGAACAAGTCATCCCAAGAAAAATTTTTCTAAGAAACATTTATTAATTTATGTGGCAAAGGAGTATTTTTAAAAGACAGAAAAATGTTTTTCAAAAGTTGATAACGAACAAAACAACACCAACTGGGCTTTTTTCATCCCCCCAGAGAAACAACTCCTTTCGTACTACCAGAGAAAGATAGAGCAAAAAAATAAATCTGCTCAATATTCTAAAGTTTACAAAAATAAGGTCCATATATACAATAGGTACACCCACTGGATAAAGAGAGTGTCACAACGTGACTGGGAAATAAATCCATCCAATTTACAGAAACAGTAGAATTTAACTTAGGACCAGCAAAATGCCAAAAATTTAAATAGTTTTAGATAAACAAGAGCCATTCTTCAACACATCTGGTGCCAGCCAAAAACTACAAAATCTCAAGTTAATAATCAAATAGCAGCAATAGGAGATAAACTCCAAAATTTCTGTGGATTTATACAGCATGAGATAGCTATCATTTTGAAAACTTACCTTTGATTACTTAAACACCTAAGTTTAAAAAACGGCTTCTGCACCAGCTACCCTCACTGAGCAAGCATTCTTTTGTCATTTATGGCTGTTTGAGATTATGGCAGAAGATCAGCCTGTAGTTCCTCATTGAAGAAACACAGAACTCGATCAGTACTTCAGCAGTTAATCTAGAAGAAAAAAACAATTCTTTTAATTTCTCACAATATCTTTGTAAGAAGAGACTAGAATATGCAGTGAAGTCCATTTAGGAAGGAGCCTATCCTGAAAAACATTCTCCTGCCTTAAAAAATCTGTCTGTGACCTAGTTAGAGGCAAAATCTTACACAAGATTTCAAATTATGATGGTTAGCCTAGGTAAGAATCTTTCTGCTAAAAATAAATAAATGAAGGACTTGCACAGGAGACTCGTTGACAGTACACATCTTCAGGGATTACATCACCCAAACAATCCATTTTCCTCAATAGACCATTCATTTGTGCACACACACCCCACCCAGTTCCATTCCAGCCACATACACTCAGAACTAAACATGGAATCATTTTCAGATCAAAGAATGAAAGCCATGATTTTAAGCTTGGAACTGAACTTATATACTTTATTCTTTTCTTTGCATAGAACAAATATTTTGTTAACAAGAACACAGTCATCTGAGCTTTCTGATTGGGAAAGGCAATAGCACACGTTGGAAAAGAGCAGTTAGAACCAGAAAGGCATACGTTCAAACATCAACTCCACCATTCTGTAGACGTGACCTTGAACAACTTTCATGTCTCTAAGCCTGGGTTTCCATATATAAAATAATACCTATACACCTGTTAAGTTTAACTGAGATAATACATGCATGTAGTAGACAAAGAACCAGTTTCCTTTCTCTCTTTGCATAATGTTAAAAGATGAGCGAAGAGGCTGCAGAGAGAGGGGAAAACCTGTCTGGCAATGTGTTCTAATATTTGGTCTCATCATCTTCTATGAATGCTGGTAATCTATTAAAAAACCTTTCAGTAACTTCAGTAAACTACACTGCAGCACTCTGCTCAAGAAGGTTCAGGCAAGCAGAAGAGCATTATCATTCAATGTCGTTTTCAAAAAAGTCTTATTAGTAACATATACCTCCAGGAGAAACATTAAAAACCGTCGCTAGAGAAAACCATATTTCCACAACAAATCTTTTGTTTTTGTTTGAGGAAGATTAGCCCTGAGCTAACTGCTGCCAATCCTCCTCTTTTTGCTGAGGAAGACCGGCCCTGAGCTAACATCCGTGCCCATCTTCCTCTACTTTATATGTGGGACGCCTACCACAGCGTGGCTCACCAAGTGGTGCCAAGTCCGCAGCCGGGATCCGAACCAGCGAACCCTGGGCCGCCGAAGCGGAATGTGCGAACTTAACTGATGCACCACCAGGCCAGCCCCTCCAACACAAATCTTTAATAGATGATTACTTCCTAAACACCCTCAAATGCCTGCTAAAACATGTAGTCTATGCATCTCAAAAACAACTTCAAAGTTATATAAGATCCTTTAGAGAGGTTAACTTCAGGGATAAGATGTTTAATGAACTTACATTAAAAGTCACATTGATACCCTCATGACATAAAGGAAAGGGAGATTTGCTTGATGTACAATAAACAAAGAATCTGTCAGACGCAAGTTCTACATATCACTAAAAGGGGTGCTCAGTGTTTAGTGTGTCCTGTTAGTGAATCCAGGAACCAGTAACTCATCAGGAGCCAGGAACTCATCCTGTGTTCTCTACTTCCAACCTCTAACTAGAAAATCTAAAAAGCCTATCTTTCCTAAGGCGAAGCTGGGTAGGAAATTCCAAATATTTTGTTAGCAAGTTGTGTTTATTAAACACAGTACATCAGTACAAATTCATCCTTACTACTATGAAAACCCAAGGCATAAATCTTTCAGGTGGTGAGTCTTTCTCCTGAAGAAGAGCATTGATGATGATGAAGAAAACAGCAGCAGCTAACATTAAATGAGCAGTTATTATGTGCCAGGCAGTTCTATGTATTTACATGTATTCTATGTTCTAGTATATACATATAGCTCTATGTATATATATATATATACACATGTAATATTTTACATGTATGATAAGGTATTATTATTTTAACCCTTACTTTAATGAGATATTGTATAGAAGTTCATCAACTTCCCCACAGTCCACCCAACTAATAAGGGTTAGAGGCAGAATTTGAACCCAGAGGGTGTGACTCCTAAACTCTTTGCTCTTAATCACTATACTATACTATCGCTCTATATAAATTCTCACAATTTAAAGTACCACAGAATCTCACATTTTATCACTGAAACTGACCACAGAGTCTGACATACATTTTAGGAGGTTATTTATTCCTAGCTTGCTAAAAAGTACTTCATAACTGCAGGCCTATGCTACAAGCTCTACTGGCCAACGATTCACTTGAGACCTCTATCTAGAACACACTGCTGAGGGCATTGAGACTAGAGTGGCCCAAAATAACATTCTGCAAACTGCAAAGTAGTTTTTTACATTATTTAGTCCTGTTTCCTGCCCCTTTTTAGAGCTTAAATGATGTAAATATTCCCTTCATATCTATAGTGAGTTGAATAATGTCCCCCAAAAATTCATGTCCACCTGGAACCTCAGAATGTGACCTTATTTGCAAACAGGATCTCTGCATATGTAATTAAAGATCTCAAAATAAAAATCATCCTAGATTTAGGGTAAGTCCTAAATCCAATGACTGGTGTCCTTATAAGAGGACAGGACACACAGAGACACACCGAGGGGAAGAAGCCCACGTGAAGACGAACACAGAAACTGGAGTTAGACTATCACAAGACAAGAAATGCCAAAAGCCACCAGAAGCTGGAAAAGGCAAGGAAGGATTCTCCCCTAAACTGGCAGAGACAGTGTGGCCCTACCGACACCTTGATTTTAGACTTCTGGCCTCTTGATCTGTAAGAGAAAAACTTCCATTGTTTTAGAGTCGCCCTATTTGTAGTAATTTGTTATGAAAGCCCTAGAAAACTAAAGTAACATCTAAACTACAACATCCAACTCTCAAAGAAAATAGCAGATACCACAGAAAAATGTCCCAAAGAGATCTGATGAAATGTCTTAGCAGATAGGATCAATAAAATGCAAAGAAAGCAGTTAATAAATAAAAGACTTGAGACAAGAGAATACATGTAGACTTTCAAACAGACAAGGATTTCCAAAAGTATAATTTTATTATAAACAAAAACAGCAAAATCATTTTAAATACAAGTGACAGCTGCGTAGCCTGGTGGTAGTAACAACCAATAAGAAATCATTTTCAATTTTACATCACATACTTTACCATGAAGCCAACCCTAGTAGGTTCAGCACTGTCACCACCCTGGCCCAGGTTCACTTCCCAGGCAGGGAACCACACCACCTGTCTGTCAGTTGTCATACTGTGGCGGCTACATGTTGCTGTGATGCTGAAAGCTATGCCACTGATTTTTCAAATACCAGCAGGGTCACCCATGGTAAACAGGTTTCACCAGAGCTTCTAGACTAAGACTAGGAAGAAGGACGTGGCCACCCACTTCTGGAAAAAATTCGCCATGAGGGGCTGGCCCCGTCGCCGAGTGGTGAAGTTCGCATGCTCCGCAGCAGGTGGCCCAGTGTTTCGTTGGTTCAAATCCTGGGTGCGGACATGGCACTGCTCATCAAACCAAGCTGAGGCGGCGTCCCACATGCCACAACTAGAAGGATCCACAATGAAGGATACACAACTATGTACCAGGCGGCTTTGGGCAGAAAAAGGAAAAAAATTAAATCTTTAAAAAAAAAAAAATTTCGCCATGAAAACCCTATAAAAGGCAGCAGAGTATGGTGCAAAAAGACCAGGCAGGGAACAGCTCTGCCGTACACAGGGTTGCTAGGAGTCAGAATCGACTGGACAGTACTAACAACAAAACAACTTCACCATGAGACGAGAGTAATAAAAATAATACAATTAAATACCAATTATCAATAAAGCTAGGTGATGGGTACATTCAGGAAAGTGTACCTTCATACATCAGCTATCAACTTGAGTTCTGATAACGCTCAAGGTACTTGTGCACTCCACTCAGTTCTATTTACATAAACATATACATGATAGCAACCAACACATCTTTTTTAGTAGATGTGTTTAAGAATCTTTAAGTTTTAAGTATCTAATAAAATTAGTAGTGAGGGGGAGCCGGCTCCATGGCCGAGTGGTTAAGTTCGCACGCTCCGCTGCGGCGGCCCAGGGTTCAGATCCTGGGTGCGGACATGGCACCACTCGTCAGGCCATGTTGAGACAGCGTCCCACATGCCACAACTAGAAGGACATGCAACTAAGATATACAACTGTGTACAGGGGGGAGTTGGGGAGATAAAGCAGAAAAAAAAAAAGATCGGCAACAGTTGTTAGCCCAGGTGCCAATCTTTAAAAAAAAAAAATTAGTCGTGAGGGGCTTTTAAAAAAGGGTGGAACACCAACATCAACACTATGGATAATAACAGCAGAGAACATAAACTGAGTTCCTACAATATGCCAGGAACTATTTTAAGGGCTTTAACTGTATTAACTCATTTAATCCTTACAACAATCCTATGGAGATAGATACTTTCATTATATTCATTTCACTGATGAGAAAACTAAAAAGCACTGAGAACTTTTTGAGGAGATGGAAATGTTCTGTCATGACTGTGGCAGTGATGGTTACACGCTTAATACACTTGTCAAAACTCATTGAACTGGACATTTTAAATTAGTGAATGTTACTGTATATAAATTATACTTCAATAAATCTGAAAAAAATTTAAAAAAGAAATCACATGAATAAAGGCATAGCATTATTAATAGATTAACTATTTAATGCCAAACTATTTTTATTACAGAATATGACATTTTTAAAATATACTTTTCACTCACAAAAAGAAAATAAAAGGTTTATTTTAATCATATTTCAAGAATCAATTCTGTTTTGCCCTTCTTTGCTATTTAGCATTCAGAAATTACTAAATTTTCTATATAGCATAACTAAGAAAATGAATAAAGTTGCACTGAAGACACGATAAATTTTAGAAACTTGTTTGAAGTCTTCTCAAAGCAAATAATTCAAAAAAACACTATAATAGTAGTAAGATTAGATCAGCAATATACTAACAAAGTTTTATCATTTTACGAATAAGGCAACCTGTGGTAAGAGCAGCATCTGTCAAGATAAATTATCATTTTCATGTGAAAAAGTTTTACCTTCAAACTGAATAGAAAGGGACAAGAAAAGTCACTTTGCCCCAAATGTTTTTGACAAAATAGGATACAATTCACATAGGAAACTTCAAAAGAGCTACTTCAATAACTGCTAAAGCCAAAAAAAAAGTCCTAGCAACGGTATACAAACAGGGAAAAACTAAGAGGGAGCTGGGTCTCAATAAAGATGGTAAATTTTGGGAACAGAGATTAAGTTTGTAGACAATTGCTGTAACTAACTCTAAGTCAATGAGCCAAAGTTTAAGGAAAATAAATTTAACCTTGCTCCATACATTCAGCTTTTCATTAGTGAGCATTAAACAATTCACCAAAGCAAAGGAAAAGGCACCTCTTCGATTCTAACTCAACAGGATGATACTACAAAAGTTGCCAATATGCTACATCACTGATTCCTTCCTGGCCTGAGAAACTGACAAGGCATTAATTTATTTGAGATCCTTAACAGTACCAAACAAACACAAAGGCTGAACAAATATCTCAACAGCACATAACTTATCTATCAAACTTATCTATCAAGTGTTCATAGATGCTACTTTGATCAGGAAAACAACAAGTCATTTAAATCTATCATTAAATTCATACTGACTTTGCCCTTAAGCAATTTATCAAAGTATAACTAAAACAAAATTTAGGACTATAAAGTTTTTAAATTAAAGAGAGCGCTAATACTCAAAAGATTAGGAACTTCTTTGCCTTAAAAACAAAATAAAAGCAAAAAAGAGTATAAAGTATTTCCTGCAACAATTATTATCACGATGCCCGAGGATCTGTTTATGTGTGTGCACTTTAACATACTACTTGAGGAAACAATCCTCCTGCATGATGATTACACAAAACTACAATGGAATCAAGCATATTTTGTAGGACTACACTTGCCAAATTGCGGTACTAGATATAGCACATATATTTCTCAGACTGCAACCCACTCAACGTAAAACACTGAAACTTCAGACAGCTCATTATTCCTCTCTTACACAAAGTACTCAGGCAAAAATTGGTTGCCCCTAGAGATAATCTATTGGTAAATAGCCTGGCTAATTTTGAGAAACTCTCAAACAGGTTTCATGGCCACATTCAATTACTTTATAACCACCAACCATGATTTCCAGCTATTCAAATCAAAGCAAAAGTAATAAGCCAGAGGGAGATAAAATCCCCTGTGACTAAGTCCTCTCATCTATTCTCCTCACTGATCTCAAACCCTGCACAAAATTCCTCAGTTGTGAGCCTCAAGTCAACTCAAATTCAAAATTTGTAAATGGTGATGCCAGAATGTGCCACTAGATGGAATCACAAATCTTTCTACTGAAAGCAATTTAGGTCTTAAGAAACCAGAACATTAAAATGAGCACTATTAGAAGGGCAAAAGACTTACTCTTGCATTCACTTGGAAACCAGCCATAATTGTGATTCAAAGAGCCACGGAGACCATGAGGTTTCTGGAGTTAGTCTCCAAGATTAGATGAAGAAACTTCCCCCGAGGATGACCTCTTAGAGCTATACACGGTTCACACACCAGTGCACGAAATACAGGAAAGAGTAGTAGAGGGATGTTTAATCCTCCTTATGAAAGTAGGAGCAAAGGTGATACTTTAAATGCCTGTTCCCTGATTAAAGGGTAAGTCTGTAATGTGCTAGAGCAAGATGGCTCCCAACAGGTTCCCTTCGCCCATATGTCACTGGTCCACTAATGTCATGGTCCACTAATTTAGCGTGATTTTCTGTTAAGTGAAAGCAATTATCTGCTAAATTAGCTCTTTCCACTAAGTATCAACACAATGATTGACTCATTTTAAACCAAAAAAAAAAAAGCATTACAATTTAGAAGGTGACACAAAATATCTGAGAAAGCATACATGCATAATAGAGAAGACATATTAGAGACCTGCCCTGTGGCACAGTGGTTAAGTTCACACACACCATTTCAGTGCCCCTGGGTTTGCAGGTTCAGATCCCAGCGCAGACCTAGCACAGTTCAAGCCATGCTGTGGCAGCATCCCACATAAAAAACAGAGGAAGATTGGCACAGATGTTAGTTCAGGGCCAATGTTCCTCACACACACACACAAAAAAACATATTCTAGTCAGTTACATGTGCACACACAATCTCAATTTTGACAAATACTGACTCTTCAAGACTCCCCTATTCCAGTAACCTTTCATTTCTTCTCCACTGAAAACACACACCCAGGGCCTACCACACCTAGGGCCTACAACCTTAAGTAAGGTCTTAAAAAGACTAGATTATCATTTCTTACTGCTCATTAATCCAAAACTACAACACACTTCATTTTTTCAGGTAAGGGGTATTGAGGGTAATTCCACAACTTGTTCTAGCCAAATGGGTCCCTTGAGATCAGAATATTTCTCTTTTGCACTCACTTGTGTAAAAACTGCTCTGGGGGAAAAAAAAAAGGAAGCTGGCATATGAACAAAAAAGCACTGATTATACTTATTTTTGTATTTGTCTTCCCCACTAGATTGTGAACTTCAAGAGCAAAAAATATGACTTTGTCTTTGTTTCCCCGTTTGTGAACACTAAACAATGGCAGATCCCCAATATGTGAACTGATGCTATCATTTCTGGTGTACTTTCCAGTTCACTATTGAACTGAATCCTCACAACCAGCCCTGTGAGATAAGCAGGGCAGATTATCATTCCCTTTCTCAGAAGAGGAACAAAAACAAATCTCAAAGACAGCTGAAGAAACTAGTGACTAGAACTCTGTCAGCTGTCTTTTTAGGTGGATGCTCTTTCAGGCAACAACGACTACAGTCATCACTGAAAATTTTGTTTAAAATTTCACTGAAATGTATGAAGCCACACACAAGGCAATTCATAAAACACAAATATTTTGTACTTGTTAGTCAAAAATCATTATTCAAACATTAGAATACTATTAGAAAAAATATATCTTTTGAAATTATTATTTTCAAAAGTGATTCTACAATAACCATAATATGGTCCGCTTTTCCTATAAAAATTCTCTCATCTTATCTGATCCTTTGCCTTTCCAAATTTTTAATCCACTGTGACTGGTGTTTGTTCCAATTATGACCACAAAGCACCTTCCCATGGCCTCCTCCCAAAAATATTAAGCACCTACAATGTCAATCAATGAGTGGTTTTCAGCTTTATTTTCACTTTTTCTTTTCAATTGTATGGAAGAGTAGCTTGATATACAAAAGCAAAAATAAATATTTTAATAAGTAAACAACTCAACTTTTCTATTTTTCTATTCCTGAAAAGGACAATAATAGAAACATGTCAGACATCTCTCCGAAAACTGTTTAAAACCAGAAAGATAAGAATTATTATACATCATATACACAAGAAAAAGTACATATATACTAGAGCTAGGTAATAACCTGACAGAAAAGATTTGGGGTACTTCCTTCTCTAGTAGAAATCCAGTAAATTTCATTAAATCATCTTGTCAACCCACTGCATTTTCCTCAACCTAACATCTTTTTTTTTTTGAGGAAGATTAGCCCTGAGCTAACATCTGCTGCCAATCCTCCTCTTTTTGCTGAGGAAGACTGGCCCTGAGCTAACATCCATGCCCATCTTCCTCTACTTTAAATGTGGGATGCCTACCACAGCATGGCTTGAGAAGCAGTGCCATGTCCGCACCCGGGATCCGAACTAGCGAACCCCGGGCCGCCAAAGCAGAACGTGCGCACTTAACCACTGCACCACCAGGCTGGCCCCAACAACCTAAGACTTTTGTACGTGCTGGTTCATCTACCTAAAACACGCTCTCCCACTTCCTCCTACTCATCTTCAGCTCTCACTCAAGTCCCATTCTTGGAGGGGCTTTCTCCAACCCACTCAATCTAATGATGTCCCCTGTTAATTTCACTCAAGGTGTATCATTCCTTGGCTCCAAAACATTCATCACAAGTTTTATTATATATTCCTTTCTGTGTTGTTTAATTTCTGTTTCTCCCCAAAGAGTATAGGCTCCTTGAAGTCCACTGGTGGGTTGCTTTAAAAAAAAAAAAATAGCTTTATTAAAGTACAATTTACATACCATAAAATTCACTCATTTCAAGTGTACAATTCAATGATATCTAGTAAATTTACAGTTGTGCAACCATCACCAAGTGACTGCTTGGGTTTTGCTCCTCAATGTATCTCTGGCATTTAGAAGGAGATAAATAAGTATCTGGTGAATGAATTAATCAATCAGATAATGAGTTACTGCTGTAATCTCATTATTACTAATATCTATTTAATGTTCCTCCTGATTATGCGGTTGGTGCACTAAAACTGCCTTTATTACATTCCATTCCAAATATTCTTCATTAATTCCATTTCCAATCAAAATCTGTTCTTCTATGAGGCCCCAAAGTGAACCTACTTATTTATCAGCCTACTGCCTCACCTAGGGAACGCTGACTCACGTCAAGTTTATGTGTACATACTACACTTCCTTTTTCTCCAAGTAAATCCCTCCTCTGCTCCTAGCCATGTTAACAAAACACTTTATAAACAAAGAAAAGTGCAGGAGCAGTAATCTTACTCATTGGTGAGGACAGGGTCTTCATTTAATGGGTACACCTTTGTAATACTGAAGTGATGGAAAGAAGTTCTTGGTACTGATATATATCTAATTGAGATCTAAATACAGTGTGACTTAATAATTGGAAAACTTTTTCAGATATAAAATCAGTCTCTTTGCTGTTTATCCATCTGTAAAAAAGAAATGTTCTGTTTTTAAAGTTTCAATATTTTATCCATTTTAATAACCTAAGGTTTTCAGGTAAAAGATTTAACTCAAATACAAAATAACTTTAAAAAGTTACTTTTGGGCGGCTGGCCCCATGGCCGAGTGGTTAAGCTTGCGCACTCTGCTTCAATGGCCCAGGGTTTTGCCAGTTCGAATCCTGGGCATGGACATGGCACCACTGATCAAGTCATGCTGAGGCGGCATTCCACATGCCACATCTAGAAGGACCCACAACTAAAAATACACAGCTATGTACCAGGGGGGGTTGGGAGAAAAAGGAAAAATAAAACCTTTAAAAAGAAAAGTTACTTTTGGCACAGCCCAGCAGCATAGTGGTTAGGCTCACCGGCTCTGCTGTGGCTGCCTGGGGTTCGCAGGTTCCGATCCCCAGCCCAGACCTATGCACCGCTCATCAGGCCATGCTGTGATGGCATCCCACATGCAAAACAGAGGAAGATTGGCACAGATGGTAGCTCAGGGACAATCTTCCTCACCAAAAAAAAGTTACTTTTAAATAATCTTTTTAAAAAAGTAACTCCAACAACAAAGAAACAAAAACTAATTCAAAAAAAAGCAAAGGGCTTGAATACACATTTCTCCAAAGATGATATACAAATGAAAAGATATTCAACATCACTATCTCTTAGGGACAAGCAAATCAAAACCACAATGAAACACCAGTTCACGCCCAAGAGGATGGCTATTATCAAACAAATCAACCAACCAACAAACAAAAAGGGAAAGTAACAACTGTTGGAGAGGATGTGGAGAAACTGGAATTCCTGTGCATTGCTAATGGAAATGTAAAATGGTGCAGCTGCCCTGGAAAACAGTTTGGATGTTCCTCAAAAAGTTAAACATAGAATTACAATATGATCCTGCAATTCCACCACTATGTATATAACCAACAGAACTGAAAGCAGGAACTCAAACAGATACTTGTACATCAATGTTCACAGCAGCATTATTCACAAAAGTCAAAAGATGAAAACAATCCAAATATCCATCAACAGATGAACGGATAAAGAAAATGCCGTATATACACACAAAATGGAATGTATTATTCAGCCTTAAAAAAAGGAAGGAAATTCTGATACACGCTACAACATGGATGAACCCTGAAAACACGCTAAATGAAATAAGCTAGACACAAAAGGACAAATGCTGTATGATTCTACCTATGTGAAGTAGCTAGAATAGGCAAATTACAGAGACAGAAAGTAGAACAGAGGTTACCAGGAGCTGGGAAGGAAGAGGGAATGCGGAATTATTATGTTTGGGATGATGAAAAAGTTCTGGAAATGGATAGTGGTAATGGTTGCCTAACATTATTAATATACTTAATGCCACTGAACTGTACACTTAAAAATGGCTAAAACGGAAAATTTGGTTGGTATATTTACCACGATTTTTTTTCAAAGTATAGCTACAGCAATTTATACTATTATATTCTCCAATAGTATTAAAGTTAGTGTACAACAGAGAGCCATGCACAGACTGAAGTTATTAATAAATGATAAATGTAGTTATTTTATTGATGGGGAAAAACTGACAAGTCACAACGTATTTTTTTCAGCCATTTTCTCTGTCCTAAAACAATGGCATTCTAATAAAAAATAAACATTTACTACACCCAATGAAGAATTTTATGACACTGTGATGTGTCTTTCTGCATCTTCCCAAGGATTTAAGCTGTGTCACAGATCCCTAATTGGTGACACAATTAAACTGGAAAAAATACTGCCCCAATTTTTTTTTATTGAGTTAATGATAGGTTACAAACTTGTAAAATTTCACTTGTACGTTATTGATTGTCAGTCGTGTTGCAGGTGCACCACTCCACCCCCTGTGCCCACCCCCCACCCCACCTCTCCCCTGGTAGCCACCAATCTGTTCTCTCCGTCTACATTTTTAAATTCCTCATATGAGTGGAGTCATACAGAGATTGTCCTTCTCTAACTGGCTAATTTCACCTAACATAATTCCCTCAAGGTCCATCCATGTTATTGCAAATGGAATGAGCTGAGTAAATACTGCCCCAATTTTAAAAGCAGCACAGATTAAGAAAGTAAGAAGGGGCTCTGATGGCTATACAAATAACGACCAGTTTATTCAACTCCATTCCACAAGGACTTACCAAGTGCACAGTATCTGTGAGAAACCCTGGCCAACAAGTATTGCAAGGTTCCAAAAAGGAAAGCTGAACACATTCTCACATTAACCCAGAAAGTCAATAATTCAAAATCATCCTTTTACGTCTGCCTTGAAAAGTCAGCGCATCACAGTTATTTAATGTTCATAGCCTGCATTTTCTGTGGTTCCTGTTGCCATTTTTACACTATCAGAAACTTGAAAGTAAGGTAAATGCCCAACTTTAGGTACTTTTTTCACTGATTAGACAGCATATTGGGGAATCGAGTGTAATTCTGCAACTGCCTTCCTAAAAGTCAGTTTGATTTTTAATTTATTACAAACAAAAGTTTACCAATTTCCTACTGGCAGGTGTGGCAACCGATTCAATTTCCTATAACCTTATCTCGGAAACCAGTCGCCCCATTTGAAACTTAATGCTGTAACTCCTCTAGCCTGGCCTATGCACAATGCATTCTACACAAGTCCCCAGTGCACCAACAGCCCAATTTTGGCTATATTCTCTGAGAGATTTAAGGAAGTCAGCAACCACTCATCTCACGTGATCTTAAAAAGGGGCGCAGCTGAGCCCGGAATAAACCACACTTTTTTTTCTGCATCAACTTCACTGCCCAGTATGAAGGAAGTGGGCAGGGAGGTGGCGCAGGTCCAGTGTGCAGAGGAGGCTAGCAAACAAGCGTGGGTTGCTGTGCCTTCTACTTCGGGGGAGCTAGGTGAGAAGGCACACTCGCTCAAGCGCACTGCAGGGGCTGAAAAATCGAAGACTGCCACACCCCCCAGGAGCCAGGGGCATAGCTTCATCTCCTCTTGCTCCACCAAAAAGGGGGCCCTTTCTACGGAATGCCTCACCCGCCGGGCACTGCCCGGATCCCCCGCACCCCGACGTGCAACGCCCTTGAGTCCGGCGCGGGTGGGACACGGCGCTGGGGGGCGGCAGAGGGGGGACGGCCGCGGCGACAGGGGACACGCGCATGCGCAGATATGGGTACCCGCCCGTTCACCTACCGTTGGAACCGCGACGCCCCGTTCCCTGGCCGCGGCCGCTTCTCCAGGACCCGCGGCGGCGGCAAGAGGGCGAGAACTGAGGCCCCGAGAGGCTCCGCGGCCGGCGAGCTTCTTCCTGCGGCGGCCGCTGGAGGGAGGCTGAAGCGACGGCTGTAGCGCGGGGCCAGCCCGGTAAGCGACCCCCGGATGCCCCCGGCGGTGGCTGCGGCGGAGACGCGGAAGAGGGGGCAGGAGCGGCGACGGTGGCAACGGCTGAGGCGCAGAACCTCCCTAACGGCGAGCGGGAGGAGAGCGGAGGGCGGAGGGCGGAGAGCGGGCGGGGGCCGGGCCGGACGTGACGTGCGTGGGAGGGGGCGGGGCGGGGAGGGGCGGGCCCGCGGGAGGGGGCGGGGCGCGCGGGCGCGGGGCAAGGGGCCCCAGACCCCCTAGCCTCTGACCTGCAGCTTGTGGGTTTTTTGCGCTGCCGTGCTTCTCCCACGCCAAATTTGGGCCTCTGAATTGGGGTGCCGGAAGCCGGGCCGGGCCTGAGGGAGATGTCTGAGGGTCCTCAGTCTGGGGAGGTTGGACAGAAGATAGAGGAAACTGGGGAGGGGACGTAGGAGGGATAAAAAGCAAGCCGGAAGACCGAGGTCGCTCCTGGACTCTGAGGGGGCCGTGCTCCCCTGCAGAAGGCCAGAAAAACCCGGGTGCCCTTATCCGGATGAGGAGCACGGAGCCCTTAACAGAAAACCGCCCCGCAGACCGAAGCGGTGACTCACGTCCCCATTCCCAGCGATGGGCGTTAGATCGGGGGCCCTGGCCGCCCCGCACCCTTCGTCTTCAGCTAAGGACATGACCTAGGCTCCAGAGAGAACACAGATGCCTCCGTGCCGAAGGCGTCTGGGAATATGAAAGTCGATAGGCTACGTGCTCACAGGGAGCTTCCGATGCTAAACCCGAGTCTCAGAGGCAGATCGGGGAGTTCCGAGGGAGGCTGTACTTGGATAGCCGCCCCCGCGCGCTCTCAGAGGTAGGAATGATCAGCCAATCTCTGCTTTAGTCTTGTAAGGGCTTTGAGATCTACCGTGGAGTGAAACGCGCTGTTCTGCCTTTGGACACCTTGACGGCGGGTAGATCCAGACCTGTACAAAGAACTCTGGGTGTCTGTAAAGATATAAACCACCACAGTTCGGTTGTCCCCTACCTACCTGTGCTGGAAGCCAGTAACCCGGAAAATATAAAACAAAAACCCTCATAGAACTTGGGACAAGATTTAAAAAAAAAAAAAGAAAAAGTCACCCTATAAGATGATCTGTAAATGTGTTAAAGAGGCCAGGGTGACTCCCAAATTTCATCAGAGAGTGAAATAAATCATCTGTAACGTAAGTGTCACATGCCCTGTTGATGATGTCATAAAAGAAGGGTGGGGTCCATAAAGAGTCTAGAACCAGCAGAATCTGAATAAGAATGTATGGTGGGCTCCCACTCTTATCCAGGAGAGAGGCTACTGATTCTAATGACTAGGACATTATCAGGACAGTTAAAACACTCAATTCAGATCCAGTCACTCACTCAACAAATACTTATTGAATGCTTACTCTGTTCTACATCAGCAAGTAAGATCTCTGCCATTATTGAGTTTATATCCTAGCAACCTTAAATTCTAGATATCCTTTAAGAATATGCAAAGACCCCTGTTCTGATTCCATACTCATCAAGTAGCTTTCCCATCACTCGAGGGGTCTCAATGCACCCAGTAAGAAGTCGTTGTCCAAGGCACATGACTGGTACTAGTTGTAGTAGCTATACAGTCCTTCTCAATTAATAAATACACATCACGGTTTGTAAATCAGCTTCTGTTCATTGGGTTATAAAGTTGTTTTATCCAAATTAATTTCTCAGAGCCTGATTAAGTTTGAGTAAAGTGAAATTAACTTTCTGAATCTGCCAAACTGAGGACCAGACAGACTGGGTCCATAGAAGGCCAATCAAGATGCAGCCTATGCAGTCAGCCTTGCATCTCTCTTTAAACATCTTAAATGGAAGCTTTACCTGTGATTCCATGCTTGAAGAACAGGGGCAACATGATTGCTTCTACAGCATAATCGTAAGCTAGTTAAAGTCTTGAGAGAAAATCGTTAAAAAACCCTCCTGAACCTGCTCTGCCTATGCAACACAGGCTCTTGTTGACATAACTGGCTGTAACAGGTACATTACTCTCAGTATGAAACCCAGGACTAAGCTTCCTGAGGACAGAGACTCCCTTGCATTTATGTGCCCTACTCTGAAAGTATGGACTCTCAAAAAACAAATGAATTGATTTAACAACCATTTTCTCCTGTAAAACTTGACAATATGTCATTGGATGATATCTTTTCCAGATCCTACTTTACAATATGTAACCAGTATGTTCAATATGCAGAATTCAGGGATGTAATTTTAAAAAACAAAAAACTTTTATTTCTATCTTTTGTCATCCCTTTAGTTCCTTGAAGTGGGAGTAGATCTGTCATATACCTGATTCAGGCAGGTTCCGTGAGTTCTCTGGTCCCCCATGGGAATTGAAAGTCCTGTGGTCATTGAGTCACAAAGAGTGAAACTTTCCCTTCTCCTCCAGCTGGGGACAGCTGGCCCACTGCTTGCCCTGGAAAGACATCATACCTGGTCTTTCTCGTTCTCTCTCAGCTTACCAACCAGAGGCAAAGGGAAGGAGAAAGGGGAAAAGAAAGGGGAGCAGGAAGGTTCTTAACTTTTACTTCCATGTGATGGTTTAACGCACTGGGCCTGGTAGATGTTTAAAGCTGCCTTTTTTTCTGATGGATGCTTTTATGCTTACTTCAGAAACCACCACCATCCCCAGTCTCTGGTGGTTTCCCACCCATAGTTCCCTTGATCTGAGCAAAAGCACTCTATCCTGGCAGTTCTTTACTCTCTCTTTTAGCATCTAGGAATCTGGTGGCCGACCTCCAACTCCTGGTCTGTGGAAACCTGTTGGTCTCTGTAAGGGCCCTGTCAGATAGTATCTAAGATAGCTCTCACTCTGGCCCATTTGCAAGTGGTCCTGGTGCCACCCCATATTGTTGTGCAAGGTTGTGCAGTCCATACCCTAGGAGTGCCATTCACATCATCCTCCTTGTAGATTTGTTTATTTATTTTGACAGTTTTCCAGCAGGTGGCAGTAAAGTGTTTTGTCCAAACTAAGTTAGTGTGACAATTTTCCAATAGATGGAACTAAAGTGTCTGGACAAAGGAGAGCTCTTTTTTTTTTTTTTTTTTTTTGAGGAAGATTAGCCCTGAGCTAACATCCACTGCCAATCTTCCTCTTTTTGCTGAGGAAGACTGGCCCTGAGCTAACATCTGTGTCCATCTTCCTTTACTTTATATGTGGGACACCTACCACAGCATGGCTTGCCAAGCGGTGCCATGTCCACACCCCGGATCTGAACCAGCAAACCCTGGGCCGCAGAAGCAGAACGTGCACACTTAACCGCTGCACCACCGGGCCAGCCCCAAAGAAGAGCTTTTTTCAGCACCATCAGACATTTTTTCCGATGGTGCTGTTTAGGCCAATGGCAGCTCTGTATGGTCCACACCTGGACCACACAAAGCTCTCACGTGCTTCTTGCCCAAACAAACTTGGGAGTACAGGCCAATCCCAGTGCAGCTTCAGCATTCTTCTGCTCTGCTGCCGAAACAGCTGCCAACCCTTCTCTTTTCCTTTATGTTTTCCGGGCAGGCGTCAGACACAGGTCCACTGTGCCCCTCTAAGTGCAAGAGATACATCTCAAGTACTCTGAGTAGTCCCATTGAAGGGCCCTCTCAGCGTGAGGCAGGAGGCAGGCAGGGAACTCTGGTAAGAAGCACGGCATACCAGCAACCCCTCCAAGAAACACTCCTCAATGATTCTCACTTGACCTTTTGTAACTTGTGAGCGTTTAGTTATCCACCTGATTTTGTCTAAATTATCTCATTTCTAGGGGAAGTCCATTTCAGAACTCACTTCTGTGAGTTTTTTTGGAGGGGGTAGGGGGAGTAGTTGGGTTTTTTTATAATATCTTGATGCTTCAGTTAATATCGTATTTTTCAACCAGGGATTTTTTTTTTTAATATCTTAGCAGTTAGAATTACCAAAATCTGTTGTTGTTTTTTTCTCCCCAAAGTCCCAGTACATAGTTGTATATCCTAGTTGTAGGTCATTCTAGCTCTGCTGTGTGGGTCACCGCCACAGCATGGCTTGATGAGCGGTGCATAGGTCCACACCCAGGATCCAAACAAGTGAACCCCTGGCCACCGAAGTGGAGCGTGCGACTTAACCACTCAGCCACAGGGCCAGCCTCTAGGGGTGATTTTTATGCCATATCTGGAGACATTTTTGGTTGTCAAACTGGGGAGGTGCTGCTGGCATCCAGCGAGTGGAGGTCAAGGATGCTACTGAACATCCTACAATGCACAGGACAGCCCTCCCCGCACAAAGAGTTATCTGACTGAAAATGTAACTTCCAGTTTGACATCTTGTGACAAACAGTTTCTACTCTTGGCAGTCACTAGGAGAATACCTCAAAATTACATCACTTTTTCCTAAAATGCTTTACCTGTAGATGTAGAGGTCACATTTTAATATATAATTAATGTCAAAAACAGCATTTCAAATAGCTGTTTGGCCAGGATGAGAAGTGATTGATGTATTTCTAAGACTTCTTCTGGAAGTGAGGCCAGGAAATTATTCCTTGAGGTGAGATTTTGTAGTTATTTCTTTGCAAGATGACTTTTATAGCCCAGGGATACAAACTTTTACCCAACTTATCTGAGCAGAGGCTTTATACCTCTCAGAAGTAAGGTCATGAGTCAATTCACTGTAAAAGGAATATATATTCACTGCAACCCCAGACCATGTCCTAGATGCAAGGGAGGACATCAGCATGTCTGCCTCCCCAGTGTCACCAGTGTCAGCGGGATGTGACTTGAGGTCAGGGAGTAGCTGTCTCTGTAGTCACTTTACAACTGATACCCTTATTATTCATAGAGAATGCAAATAGACTTCTCCCCCACCACCAAGAACATAGATTAGTTTGATTAAATTCAGCTCTTCCAGATGTACAGGATGTTGAGCCTACCTCTTGTGCTACCAATAAGGAAACTTTCATTATTCAGGTGTCCTCCTCACCCTTACTGATCTCATCTCTGACCAAAGCTATTTAATTACTAGAAAATAGATTAACTTTTGTTCAGTCAAGGCTGCTATTATCTTTTTTTAATACAATGTTCATAAGAAACTGGAGCCACAGTAGCCAGCAAGAGCCAAAAAGACATATCCCATCCCCACCAATTCTAACACTTAAAAAGTAAAAAGGACAAACATTCGATACTTAATGAATGTTGCACTTGCAATAAGAAAACTTGTATTTGAGTTCTAGCCCTGTCACTTAGTAGACGTGTGACTCTGGTCAAGGTACTTAACCTAAATGCACCTTAGAGTCTCCATTGGTAACGTAAGAAAAATAATAGTAAACTGGTATGCATAAAAGTGTTTTATAAGCTGTATACTACAATTTGTTTCACTCCTCTCTCCTACAGCTTTCAGAGGCCTAAAGAAATTTCTGGAAATGTTTGGCCGCTATATCTGGGTTTTTGTTGCTAGGGATGAGGCCGCATGTGGAAACTTGTCTTGGCAGAAGTTGCTAAATACTTCCCCATTTATTTTTAAATGAAAACCAAGAACCCCCAAACTCATGGTGCTGTTTTTAAGATCTTCTGAACCTTCTGAAAGACGATAAATACAAGCACACCTCCTCCCTAATTAGAAGCATGTTTACACTGCCCGCTTATAGACTAAGACATAAGTATAGATAAGGATGGGAAAACATGCAGTTGTGCGTGTGGGAAAAACTCCTGCACAAGGAGATGAAGTTGTAGCTACTCTGACTCCTGCAGAGCAGTAAAATGCTGTCAAGTTCAATCAAACTCAGCTAATTAACTTTCTCTTTTCTGAAGTACTCATCTCTACTGGGAAAAAAGAAAGAACTGAAAACCCAACAAAATTAAAATCTTATGATAAAGAAGCAACTCACCATTAGAGAGTGGTATTGCTGGCTCTTCTCAGGAATGCAATGGGATCTATCTGTGCCACTTCCCCAGAACCATTGTACCAGTGTACAAGAATGCATGTTCTTCATAAACGAAAAAAATATTACGAGCTGCAAAGAGAAGAAACTGTTCCAGGGTGTACAAATCCCACGCCATCCAAAATAATGGCAAATACTGTTCTGATCTTAGCAACCCTAAGTAACCTTTGTGCCATTTATTTATTCAACACATATTTCTTGAGCAACTAGTATGGGCCAGGCACTGTGTTAAGCGATATAATCATGATCTCCGCCCTGAAAAATCTTCATCTTACATATCTCTGGAATAGAATATTTTGGAATAGAACCAAAGTTAACATAATGTTGATTTCAGCTTCTATATTCACTCACACAACCACTAGTGCCATCCAGTTTGAGGAGCTAGAACAATTAACAGTAACTCTCATCTTTGCCAACTCCACATTTTTGGCCTGATAACTTGGAATTCAGTGTATGACAATAATATAAGCCAATGAGATCATCAGCTATAAGACTAAGTTGTTTTGCCCTCTTAATTAAATTCCTATGGTCAACTAGATATTTTTTCCACAATCAGAACTTTTGTGGGTTTTTTTAGAAAAAAAGAATAGATATCCCTTTCTCCTCTTCCCTATCCCTATATCCACATAAGGGAAAGAAAAATGTGCTCAGAGATTCAGTGAGATTATGATCTTCACAAAACCATGGGCCTCCTGCTGCCCCTTTAGCCAGAACTCCAGGTAGGAGGGTCTCACCATTCTGTATACGCTACCTCTTCCTTAGAGACCTTACACTTTTGGGCCTTCCTACCATTTGACCAACCAGGCTTCTTCTCAAATGCCTTTCATTAGGACCACATCTTCTGTGGCAAACTGACAGCCCAAATATTTGCAGATTGCAAACTAGCTAAAACCATATTTTTGCCAAACATTTACACCTGATTGCTCTTTTCCACTAAAGGCAAGAGTATAATGATTTGCAGAAGCATTTAGTGTTTTCTCAATCCTCAAGCTCATCAGCAGAGAAGCTCTGAAGCATAAAGGCTCATACCCTAATTTTCAGCTTTCATAGTGACATAGTGAGAGAGAAGCCAATCTGTATACACAGGGAAGAAGCGTTATAGTTATTATGTATGTATTGTCTTATCCCTGTTAAAGTATGGCACTGTCTGTATCCTAAATAATTGTCTTACCAAAAACAAGTACTGTAAACACACTTGTTGAAAAGAGAAATGGCCCTTAGTTTAACCAAATTTGTTTTTTAATAAGGTTTTGCTATTTTTTTCTTCTTGTTTGCTTTATATGTATTGTTTTCCCCCACCTGGAATACTTTGATACTTCTTATTCTGTCGTACACTTAGAAATATTTACTGAGCACCTAGTATATGCCAGGTACTGTGCTAAGTGCTGGAGACACAGCAGTGAATACACTAGATGTAATTCCCACCTTGAGATGAAGACACTGTAAACATGCCCATGGCATGGCAGAAACCCACTTGTTCAGTAAGCCTAAGTTCAGTTTAAGTGTCTTAAGTGTCACTTTATCTGGGTGGGCAACCTGTGTGACTGCATCTCGGTTGAATAAGGCATCCCTATTCTCTGGGCCCTGGGCATCTTGCCCATATATTACATTGGCAACCTCCCCAAAACTAAGATCCTAGAAGGGCTACATCCTCAGTGGGAGAACAAGAAAAAAATCGGACCTACAGAGGGAAAGGGTAAGGATACCCAACTATCTCCACTTAACTGTGGATGGAGCAGAAAAAAAGAGAAAAAACTCTCCTCTGAGAATTCCTAAACAAGTTTGTAGGCAGATCGGGGGAGGGGCGGGGGGGACAGGACAGAATTTCACAGTACCTGTGTGACCCAGAAAACCCTGAGTTGAAAATTTTACAGGTGATACTTTAATGACCCAGGCACCTGGTATAGGCATAAGTAAATCTTCTCTGGAAATTCTACAGGTAAGTTTCCAAAATATATGACCTTGTAATAAAATATGACTAAAAACACAAGGAAATAATGAACTTCAGAATAATAACTACAATGACTGCAAGTATTCTAGTCATCAGATACAGAATACCATCATGTGCTACATAACAGTGTTACAGCCAATGAGGAACCATACATACAATGGTGGTCCCATAAGATTAGTACCATATAGGGGCCTGACCCCTGGCTGAGTGATTAAGTTCGTGCTCTCTGCTTTGGCAGCCCAGGGTTCACCAGTTTGGATCCTAGGTACAGACCTACACACCACTCATCAAATCATGCTGTGGCAGCATCCCACATAGAAGAACTAGAATGACTTACAACTAGGATATACAACTATGTACTGGTGCTTTGCAGAGAAAAAAAAAAGGAAGATTGGCAACATATGTTAGCTCAGGGCCAATCTTCCTCACCAAAAAAAGCATACCTTTAAAAAAAAAGAGATTAGTACCATATAGCCTTGGCGCATAGTAGGCTATACCATCTAGGTTTGTGTAAGTACACTCTATGATGTTTGCACAATGACAAAATTGCCTAATGATACAATTCTCAGAACATATCCTTGTTATTAAATGATGCATGACTGTATATGTGTGATATTCTGATATAATAAGAAATATATATTTGGTCTTTGTCTGCAGTTCCTGGCACAGAGCTCTTAAAACCCTTGTAATTTCTTGAGTGATAAGGGCAAGAGGAATGTCTTTTCTTATTCATAACAAACCCCTTTCCATTAAGCCTTAGCTCATGTTAATAAAGTGATTTAGAGTGGGGCCCCTAGATAGCCTCAACCAAGTGATTAGAAGGTTGGAACTTTCAGCCTCACCCTTGATCTCTGGGGAAGGGAGCTGGAGATTAGGCTCTATAAAAAGTCTTGGACAAGACTTGATGAACTTCTGGGTTGGTGAATGCTTCCGTGAGCTGGGACAGTGGTACTCTCCAAAATCCTCAGGGACAACGCTCTTGAGCTTAGGACCTGTTAGAATGTTCAGGCCTCACTCTATGTGCCTCTTCTTCTGGCTATTCATTTGTATCCTTTATAATATCCTTTTTAATAAACCAGTAAGAGAAAGTAAAGTGTTTACCTGGATTCTGTGAGCCATTATAGCAAATGATCAAACCTGAAGAGAGAGTCATAGGAACCTCTGATTTGTAGCCAAGTCAGACAGAAGTGTGGGTAACCTGGGGACCCACTACTTGCGATTGGTATTTGAAGTGGGGAGCAGTCTTGTGGGACTGAGCCTTTAACTTATGGGGTCTGCACTAACTCCAGGTAGTTAGAGCCAGAGCTGAATTAAATTGTAAGACACCCAGTTAGTGTCCACAGAGAATTGTTTGGTGCAGAAAGCCCGCACATTTGGTATCAGAAGTGTTGTGAGTAGAGAAACAGTTTTTCCTTTAGTACGTTCAATATTTTTTAAGGAATTAGTGGAAATAAAGAGAACGAGGAAATAAAAGACCATCAAAAGTGACCAAGCAATTTGAAAAAGAGCTAAATAAACCTACAAAAATAAAAAATACAATAGTTGAAATTAGAAACCCAAAGGATAGGTTAGCCATCAGATTTCACAGTTGAAGGGAGAATTAGTTAACTGAAAGATCATCTGAAGAACTTGCACAGAGAGAGACAAAGAAATGGAAAATATGAGAGGTCGAGATGCATGGAAGATAGGATAAGACAATTCAACAAATATCTAATTAGAATTCAAGAAGGAAATAATAGAATGGAGGAAAAGCAATATTCAAAGAAATAATGGCTGAATACTTTCCAGAATTGATCATAACTATCCTAAATTCTGGAAGACCAAAAATTGCCATGCTGAAAAAATAAAATGCTATCCACATTTAGTCACCTCATAGTGAAATTTCAGAACATCAGAGAAAGAGAGGATCTCAAAATTAGGCAGCAAGAAGAAACAGATTAATATTCAAAGAAATGACAATTCAGCTGACAACTGACCTTTCAACAGCAACAACGGAAGCCAGAAGACATTGGAATATGTCTTCAAAACATTAAGAGAAAATTGTCATCAACACCAAATTCTTTATCCAGTGAAACTACATTTTAAGGATGAGAGCAAAATAGAAACAGTTTCGGATAATATAAGATTTGAAAAAATCAGATAAAATTCAGATTTTAAAAGAAGAGAATTTACTACGAATAGATGTTTGTTAAAGGAAATGCCAAAGGATGTACATTTGGAAAAAGAAAAGTCATCCCAGAAGGAAGATCCAAATGCAAGAAGTAATGGTGGCCAAAGAAAATTGTAAACGTGCTATAAATCTAAACAAACACTGGGTGTCCAAAATAATAGCAACAATGTCTAAATTCTACTATGACTGAATAATTTTACATATATTGGGAGAGGGTAAATGGAGTTAAAGTATTATAAGGCTTCATCTTGTTTAGGAGGAGGCTAAATATAGTAAGTTTATAATTTGTTGAATTAAATATGCATGTCAAAATTTCTATGTAATCACTAAAATAAATAAAACAGTATGTTTAACTTCTAGTATATTAGAGGGGATAAAATGGAATGGGAGGAACTTAATCAAAACAATGGCTAGGGACCAGCCTGGTGGCATAGTGGTTAGGTTAGTGCACTCTGCTTCAGCGGCCCTGGCTTCGCCAGTTTGGATACTGGGTACAGACATGCACACCACTCATCATGCTATGCTCAGGCAGTGTCCCACGTAGAAGAATTAGAAAGACGTACAACTAGGATATACAACTGTGTACTGGGGCTTTGGGGAGTAATAAAAAAATGGCTAAGAAATTTTAAAAGCAGGAGAAATAGTAAAAAATTAGCAGAAATAAATCCAAATATATGAGTAATTACAATCAATGTTAAATATATTAACTCTTCTATTAAAAGGAAAACAAATGTCAAACTGAATTTTTTTTTTGAGGAAGATTAGCCCTGAGCTAACTACCACCAGTCCTCCTCTTTTTGCCAAGGAAGGCTGGCCCTGAGGTAACACCCGTGCCCATCTTCCTCTACTTTATATGTGGGACACCTACGACAGCATGGCATGCCAAGTGGTGCCATTTCCGCACCCTGGATCCAAACTGGCGAACCCCAGGCCGCCAAGAAGCAGAACGTGTGCATTTAACCGCTGCACCACCGGGCTGGCCCATGAATTTGTTTTTTAATGCAGCTAAATGCTGTTTACTGCAGACATACTTAAAACATAAGAACACAAAAAGGTTAAACTTCTTTAAAACATTAAAAGTATATATATATATACAAGAGAGTTTAATATACACATACCCTAAATTTCATCAGTGTGAGTCATACCCAACAGAAATGTGTGCACATAGGCATTAAAAGACACATACAAAATGTACATATCTGCATTTTTCATAATGGCAAAAAACAGAAACTCAAGTAGGTATCAATGACAGAACAATGAATGATAAATAAGTTCTAGTATTCATACCATATGATACTATACAACAATGAAAAGGAACTAACCACAGCTACAAGCAACAACATGATGAATCACACAAAAATAATTTAAGTAAAAGAAGCCAGACACAAACACATACTGTATGATTCCATTGTAAGTAAATTTCAGGGGCCGGCCCCATGGCCTAGTGGTTAAGTTCAGTGTACTCCACTTAGCAGCCCAGGTTCAATTCCTGGACGCAGACCTACACCACTTGTCAGTGACCAAGCTGTGGTGGCAACCCACATACAAAATAGAAGAAGATTGGAACGGTGTTAGCTCAGGGTGAATCTTCCTCAACAAAAAAATAAAATAAATACATTTCAAAAGGAGGGAAAACTAAACTGGTTTTAGAAGTCAGGATTCTGGTTAAGGAGGAAAGCCTTTTGGGGGAATGAAGAAGTCAGTGATTGAGAGAGATCACGATGGAATATTCTATATCTTAACCTAGGAGGTGGTTGCATGGGTATATTCACTAGAGACAATTCATCCAGCTGTCTTCTTATAATACGTACATTTCTCCATATGTATTTTATACTTCAAAAAGTTTAAAAGTAAAAATTAGCTCCCTACCTTTTTTTAAAATTTGAAACTAAATATAAGTGTTTCTGAAAAAAAGCAAAAATAAACCATCATGTCTAGGGATACATATTTGGTGGAAAAGTTTTTTTTAAAACAGACCAATAAATGATTAACATAGAAGTTATGGTAGTGGTTCCTTTGGGGAAGAGGGGCAAGAATGGGTTGTCTGGGTGCTAAACAGATTTCTATTTCTTTTGTTTTTTTCAGAGTTCTATTTCTTGATTTGAGTGGTGGTTACATGGGGTTTGCTTAGTATTAAATTACTGAGCTGTGTATATCTTTGTTTTGGGCATTTTTCTATATGAATATTTCACAGTAAAAAATATTTTAAAACAAGCTTTAAAAAAAACGATAATATAGGAGATTGTCTTCATGATTTTTTTTTTTTTGAGGAAGATTAGCCCTGAGCTAACATCTGCTGCTAATCCTCTTCTTTTTGCTGAGGAAGACTGGCCCTGAGCTAACATCCGTGCACATCTTCATCTACTTTATATGTGGGACACCTGCCACAGCATGGCTTGCCAAGTGGTGCCATGTCTGCACCCAGGATCCAAACTGGTGAACCCCAGGCCACCAAAGGAGAATGTGCGAACTTAACTGCTACACCACTGGGCCGGCCCCCATCTTCATGATTCTTAAAACACAAACTCTTTCACCATAGGGAAAGGATTGATAAATTCATCTACATTATATTTGACACCATAAAAAGAGCCAAAGAACTGGAATAGTTAATTACAAAGCATTCAACCCAAAGAAGACTATTATCCATAGTATATAAATAACTCCTAGAATTAAAAATTTTTAAAAACCAGACAATCCAATATTAAATTGCACGCAAAAAGCTTTTTTATAGGGTCTACACATAAGAGGAAATCCAAATGGCCAATAAATGTATGAATAATATTCAACCATATTAGTAATCAGGGAAAAGCAAACTAAAATGAAATACATCCACCACAATACACCACCAGAATGGCTGAAATTAATAAGTCTGACAATACCAAGTGTTGGCAAGGACGTGGAGCAGTAGAATCTCTCGTTCACTGCTATCAGGAGACAATTTAGCATTATTTCCTAAAGTTGAAAACATAAAAACTCTGACTAAGCAATTCCACTCCTGAGTATATACCCTGGAGGACCCTGTGTACATAGGTACCAGAATACAAGTGCAAAGATGCTCACAGCTGCATTGATTGTAATAGCCCCAAAGTGGTAACAACACAAAATTCCAGCCACAGAAAAATGAACCATACAATGAAATACATACTGCAATAAAAAACGAATGAACTAGACCTAAACCTACAGATAATAGCATGGTTGGGTTTTATAATATAGAAGGTAAATAAAATACCAAAGAAACGTAAAGAATGGCTGTTATGTAAAGTTCAAAATCAGACAAAGCTCAACTATACTATTTGGAGGTACACACATTGGTTGTAAAATTACAAAGAAAAAGCAAGTGACTGATTACTGTAAAAGTCAGGATAGTGGTTTATTATGTCTAAGAGGAGAGAGGAGGTTAAGTGATAGATAAGGACCACGAGGGGAGCTTTGGGGAAGAGGTGTTGTCAATGTCCTATTTCCTAAATGGGATGGTGGTTACGAAGACATTTGCTTTACAATTCTTTTTTATACTGTACATTTATAGTTTCTGCCCTTTTTTTATGTGTGTTCATCTGGCAATTTAAAAAATTAGAAATAATGGGGAGCACAAGTGGTCCTGTCTGAATTACCTTATTTCCCCCTGAAGCTGAACTTGGAAATATTGATAGATGCCCAGAGTTTAATGTCCAGAGAATACATTTAGTAGTCACTTTGTGTCCAAACACTGTCGCTATATCAAAATAAGGGTATTAATTATTTTCATTTGCTCTGAAAACAACTCAGACTACAAAAATGGAGTGAGCTATTTGTTAAAAAGAAACAGTAGGTTTTTAGATGGTGGGCAGAATGAGCATGTGGCAAAGGAGTGCACAAAGACGGCTGTGGTGGCAGAATAATGATGTCCCAAACATGTTTCCATTCTACTCCCTGGAGCCTGTGAATATGTTAGGTTACAGGCAGAGAAGAATTAAGGTTGCTAATCAACTGACCCAGAGATGGAGAGATTATCCTGGATTGTCTGGGGGGGCCCAATGTAATCGCAAGGGTCTTTATAAGTGGAAGAGAAGGCAGAAGAGAGAGGTTGCAGTGATTAGATGTGAGACTGACTCTGAAGAGGGAAGGGGGCCATGAGCCCAGGAATGTGAGCAGCCTCTGGAAGCTAAGAAACGCAGGAGAACAGAGCCTCCCCTAAAAGCCCCGAGATTTTCCCCTAGAGCCCTGATTTTAACACAGTGAGACCCACGTCAGACTTCTGACCTACAGAACTGTAAGATAATAAATGTGTTGTGTTTTCTTTCTTAAAACAACCTTTTTTCCCCCTTTCTCCCCAAAGCCCCAGCACATAGTTGTATAGCCTAATTGTAAGTCATCCTGGTTCTTCCACACAGGTTGCCACCACAGCATGGCCTGATGAGCAGTGTGTAGGTCTGCAACCAGGATCCAAAGTGGTGAAACCCCCGGGCCACAGAAGCAGAGCAAGGAAACTTAACCACTTGGCCATGGGCTGGCCCCTAAAACAATCTTTTATTTTGGAATAATTTTAGATTTACAAAAAAGTTGTAAAGATTGTACAGAGAGTTCCCAGCTTCCCTTTTTTTAAAAAGATCTACATATTACGTTTATGTTTGCATTTTAAATATCTTTTACTCTATAGCAGTCCTCCTCTCTCCCTCTTTTTTTTTACAGCCCTGAGCTAACATCTGCTGCCAATCCTCCTCTTTTTGCTGAGGAAGACTGGCCCTGAGCTAACATCCGTGCCCATCTTCCTCTGCTTTATATGTGGGATGCCTGGCACAGCATGGCTTGACAAGCAGTGCCATGTCCGCACCTGGGATCCAAACTAGCGAACCCCCGGCCGCTGAAGTGGAACGTGCAAACTTAACTGCTGCACCACTAGGCTGGCCCCCACAGCTTCCCTTAATACTAGTACTTAATGGCTTTTTTTTAAGTAGACTTTAGAGCAGTTTTAAGTTCACAACAAAGTTGAGCAGAAGGTTGAGACTTCCTTATACCCCCTACCCCCACATATGAATTTGTGTTGTTTTAAGCCACTAAGTTTGTGGCAATTTGGTATAACAATATTAAAAAATGAATGCAATGGCAAACGGCATTTTTAAGATGAAAAAAGAGAGGCAGATGATTTAGGGATACATACATATATGGTAAAATGCTGAAGAAAAATAAGAGAACAATTAATCCAAAATAGCTTCTAGTGGAGGGTATGGAGCATATGGGGGGGGGGGCTCCCCAGGAACAGGGCTGTGCTAGCCTGTAAGTGGCCTCTATGGGAACTAGAAAAAGGATCGTTCTCTAGGCAGATGAATTAGAAAACGACAGCCCAGTGGGCCCACAGCCTAGCAGTATATGACATTGTACCCAAGGAGAAGACCCCATCTTTCATGAGGAGATCCCTCCTCCCCTTGAGAAGGACCAGTTTGCAATGCCTAGTTTGGACCACAGTGCTGGCAGCCCCACCAAGTCCTTTAGAGATTTTGTAATATTCTACTTCTCAAGCTGGGTAGAGGGTACATGTGGTTTGTTTTTCATAATTTATCCTTTAAACTGTACATATACATCGTATACTCTCTTTTATATAGATATTGTTCACAATTTTTAAAATGTCAAAATATTGAGCAATGTGATGAAATGTAGTACCATTGCACCCCATGCAGACCTTTGCCAGTGCTTTGGTGCCATTCCCCCTCTGTGTACTACCTAAAAGTCAGGAAGTTCTTGATTTCAAAATATACTACAAAGCTATGGTAATCAAAACAGCATGGTGCTGGCACAAAATCAGACACACAGATCAGTGGAACAGAATCAAGAGCCCAGAAATAAACCTACATATCTGTGGACAGCTAATTTTCAACAAAGGAGCTAAGAACATACAATGGAGAAAGGAAAGTCTCTTCAATAAATAGTGTTGGGAAAACTGGACAGCCACATGCAAAAGAATGAAAGTAGACCATTGTCTTACACCACACACAAAAATTAACACAAAATCGATTAAAGATTTGAACGTAAGGCCTAAAACCGTAAAACTCTTAGAGGAAGACATAGGCAGTATGCTCTTCGACATCAGTCTTAGCAGTATCTTTTTGAATATCACGTCTCCTCAGGCAAGGGAAACAAAAGAAGAAATAAACAACTGGGACTACATCAAACTAAAAAGCTTCTGCACAGCAAGTGAAACCATCAACAAAACTAAAAGACAACCTAACAACTGAGAGAAAATGTTTGCAAATCATATATCTGATAAAGGGTTAATATCCAAAATATATAAAGAACTCATACAACTCAACAAAAATAAAACAAACAACCCAATTAAAAAATGGGCAGAGGAAAACAATAAATAAATAAGTAAAAAATTTAAAATGGGCAGGGGATCTGAACAGACATTTTTCCAAAGAAGATATACAAATGGCCAACAGGCACATGAAAAGATGGTCAACATCACTAATTTCTAGGGAAAAGCAAATCAAAACAACAATAAGATATCACCTCACACCCATGAGAATGGCTATTATTAAAAAGACAAGAAATAACAAGTGTTGGAGAGGATTTGGAGAAAAGAGAACCCACGTACACTGCTGGTGGGAATGTAAATTGGTGTAGTCACTATGGAAAACAGTATGGAGATTCCTCAAAAAATTAAGAATAGAACTACCATATGATCCAGCTATTCCACTTCTGGGTGTTTATCCAAAGAACATGAAAACACTAATTGGAAAAGATATATGCATCCCTATGTTCATTGTAGCATTATTCACAGTAGCCAAGACTCAGAAGCAACCTAAGTACCCACCAATGGATGAATGGATAAAGATGTGGTATATACACACAATGGAATACTACTCAGCCATAAAAAAGATGAAATCTTGCCATTTGAAACAACATGGATAGAACTTGAGGGCATTATGCTAAGTAAAATAAGTCAGATGGAGAAAGCCAAATACTGTATGATTTCACTCATATGTGGAAGATTAAAACACCAACAACAGTAACAAGCAAACTCATAGACCCAGAAAATAGATTGGTGCTTACCAGAAGAGGAGGGGGAAGGAGAGAGGGTGAAAGGGGTAAAAGAGCACATGTGTACCCTGAGAGATGGCAGTTAGACTTTGAGTGGTGAACATGATGTAGACTACACAGAAACTGAAATATAATGAATGTATACCTGAACTTTACATAATGTTATAAACCAATATTACCTCAATAAAAAATTAATTAAATAAAAAATAAAAATCAAGGCATTCTGAAAGTTATTAGAATGATGCTTTTCTTAATTCCATGTCAGCTCCTTTTAGAGTTGGGGCAAATTACCCATGAGTAGGCAAATAGGATTTCCCTTGTTTCGGCGTCTATCCCTATCTTAAAGAAGAGGTGTTGTCTGTCTTCTCACCCAGATATTGTACACAGTGGTAGGAGCTAAATGTGTAAACCACAGAGAAGTTGGTGGGCACCTGTAATCCAAGAAAGTTCCCTGGGACTAAAGAGAAATTTCATTTTTAGGGATCTGACATGTCTGATAAAATCTGACATGTTGACCTGAAAGGAAGAATAGAGGCAGACAGATGAACTCAGAAGGTTCTGTGTCAGCCCAGGAGTCTTGGATTCTGAGAGAGTACAAATCTGAGATCGCTTTGACTCTTCCAAAGAAGCCCAGAACCTTTTTTTTTTTTGAACAGATCATCTTGGGTAGGATGGAAGGCTACTGAAACACCTCTCCCTCGCTCCCATGCAGTCCTGCTATCTTCAGAAAGGGTCACTGGTCCAACAATCCAAGCCCTGAACCAGGAAGAGGAAGTTTTGCTTCTTGCATACAAGCTCTTCCCACCCTTCCAGACCTAAGAAGAGCTTGGCTTTACCCAACTATGATGTTGAATCTAGACAAGTACACACAGAAGGGCTGAGAAATGGTCTAATTCACACCACCACCTTTTTAAAATTGTTTTCTCAAATACAAAAATAATATATAATCATTGGGAAAATTTTAAAATTTTAGAAGAATAAAGAAGAGAAAGCAAAATTCTCTCTTCACCCCGTAATCTTACTCTCCTCCCCAAAAGTAAGCCTTACGAAGTATATCTTCCTAGACCTCTTTTCATACATTTACAAAATGCACACACATAATTATTTTTCTTAACATAAGTGGAATCATACTGTAGTGTTCTATAATATGCTTTTTATACATAATATTTACACATAATATTCCGTAGAAATCTGACTCTGCTAAAAAAAAATTAGGTTGTTTCCAGTTTTCTCTATTAAAAACAGTAGTGCAATAAATATCTGTACTCATGTATATTCGTGTGTAACGGATTCTTAGAAACAAAATTGCTGAGTTAGAGTAACGAATTTACAGTTTGATAGGTATTACCAAACCTACCTCGGAAAAGGCTTTATGAACAATATAGGAAAATGCCTATTTGCTTAAACTTGCAGCAAAAACGGATATTACGTGAATATAATTATATATATATATATATTTTTTTTTTTTTTTGCTGATTTGATGAGCAAAAACAGTGGTACACATTATTGAACTTGCATTTCCCTAATTACAAATGAGGTTGATTACATGCTTCCTGGCCAGTCATATTTCTTATTCAGCAGATTACCTATCCATCTCCATTGCCTGTTTTTCTGCTTGCAACTTCCTCATTTTGATCCTAAGAGTAGCTACTATATATTGAGCACGTGGCTGTGTGCCAGCCATTGTACTAGGAGCTTTAAAGTAAATTTTTTCTTAAAACAACCCATTTTGCAGATGAGAAATATGAGAAACACATGGAGATGAAATTCAAACCGTGGTCTTTTTTACTGGCCTGTTTGACTCTAAAGGCTACACTTTCTCCACTATATCACTATGCCAAAAAGCCTCATTTTACCCAAATGTGGAAACCCCAAAGGGAAGTGACTCACCCAAACACAGCCTCGTAGCTAGATGCCCGTCTCAGCCCAGACCATGGGTGGGCTTTTCACCACCCTGGTCTTCCCAGAAAACAAGGTTGAAAACTGCCAAACGGCTGTTCAAGCAAACATATCAGACTTGGCTGCCTATTATCTGTGTCCTTAGAGATAAAGAACCAACCCTCAGGACAAGGGTCGAAGATAAATAAAATACAAACTCCAAGAAACATGGAGACCTTGGCCCCAATTCCATCCATATCACAGCCAAAGCAGAGGGCTGATGCCCCTACAAGTCAGCCTTAGAGACTAGCATGGTTTCTAATCACCTCCCAACACCCACCTGCCATGCTGAAATTCTTTTTAAAACTCTGAGACTGCACAAACTATTAATCACAGGTATGAGTAGCAAACAGTCAGTTTTAAGGTTCTGCTCTTTATAAATTCAAGATGTTTATTTTATAATCCTTTTATTAAATAACTCAGAATGAAAAGTGTCCCTAAGAATTTCACCTCTGTTTTTCTCAGATGTGATTAACCTAATGAGAAGTATAGGAAATGTGATTTTCTGATTTTATTGTTCATGTTGATCACAATCTTCTAAAGACAAGGAGGGTGGGGTAAATTATGTCTAAGAAACTGCCAAAATCTCTTCCTTCAAAAAACATTAATTAAATGTCTGTGTAATGAGTTGATAACAGTTTGAAGCTGGGTACATGGAGATGCATTGAACTATTCTTTCTACCTTTGTATAATTAGAATTTTCCAAAAATAAAAAGTTTTAAAAAAGTCTTACATGCCAGACACTGGGCCGGGCACTGGAGGTCCCGAAATGAGTGGAACATAGTTCCTGTTCTTTTGAGGAGCCGCAATCCCTTTCATTGTCATGTTAACATGTTACATGTGACAAAGCATTTTCACATGTATTATCTGATTTATCCTATAAACACATTTATCCTGTAAACACACATGACTACAAATCAACCAGGAAGCCTCCTACTTTTTATTCTTCCTTTTCTCCCTGGTCTGTCTTTGTGTTCGCAATAAAATCTAACCTGGGGGGGTGCCCAGATCTCTAACAGGTCAGATCAGGGTTGGAGGTAGGAGGGGTGAGCGAGACCAGGGTAGGGAGACCTTTATCTTATGGGTGGAGACCCAGGTGGAGTTAGTTTCAGGATGCTTCAGGTAATATTATCAGAATCTTAAATGCCATCTCCACCTTTCTAAACACTTAGGGTTAGCCTTTCACTCACAAAATCTTCCCTTGAATTCAGGGTGATTCTCCTATTTCAAGACAGTTAAGCTGGGTCATAGAAAAAGAGCCACTTTCCCAGGATTAGATAACAAAATGGAGTAAAATTTCATTCCCTTTGGCTCCCAGAATCTCATTCTCTGAAGCTCCATGCAAGGCAGAAGACTGATGCTTACAACTAAATTATGTTTCAAATCTGATTGATGGCCCACTCCACAGAGCTCCCCTTTGGAATGCTGTCCCTCTTAGCTCTCAGAGGCCACAAAATATGTTCTGCTTCAATTCTGTTTTAGAAGTTTCTACCTACTAATTTTTTCCCGTGTGGTTGTAGGATCCTATCCATGTGTACAATGTCCGCTTCTTCTTAACCTGTTAGACCTGAAAAACTTCCTCAGAGAGTTCAGCCATACTGGGTATACCCTTTTGCTTCTTTGTTGTCTAATTCTTTGTGTGAAAAGGACCATGAGTTTATGCCCAAAGACTAGCCTGGTCGTCAGAGATAAGCACTCACCTATTATCCCCACCTCACCCACAATTACTTCATCCTTCCTGCCTCAGTTTCCCTATGTGCACACAGCGTAACATCAGATGCTTCCTCCTTCCTTCCCAGAAAGTTGAAAGAGTTTGATAGAAAAGCAGGGCCACAGGCTCTCTCTCCAAGTTCTCTTAGGGACACAGGTAAACAGTTGTTTCCTTGTCAAAAGATCTACACCAGCCACTATCGTGCAGACAACACAATCTCCCAGAACAGAGGTAGACAAAGTAAAAGGTAATGTAAAGAGGGGAGATGGCTGGAAAGAAGCCCCACTTCCCCTAATCATCACCCCTCCAGCTTTGTGGGGGAGGTGTAGAGGCAATCAGCCTACCTCACAGCCAGCGCTCCTGCTCCGGGGCCAAAGAGGTTAAGAAGTGAAACACTGCTGGGCCCCAAGGTCTCTAGATGACAAGCATTATGGGATATATTTGTCCTAGGACTGGTTGGCTTTTCTCTCAGCTCTTCAGAGTTCAGTGTCAGCCTCATTTCATTCATGTTCTCACTGCTGAAAATCCTAGTTGCTGACAAAGGAATGGGAATAAAGGGCCAGACTAGAAGACACCCCAACAGCCCCAGGTAAAAGAGCTGGTTCAAGTTGCAGGACATCTAATTGCTCAAGAAGGAGAACCTGAGATTTTCCCCAGCGGCTCGAGGCACTTCTCTAAGCACTGCCTCTTTTCAGCAACTCCCTGCACCAGCCATGCTACAAGAAGATTCAGTAGAGCCGTGTGAATGGTCAGAGAAAAAAACTCCCATTATCCATAAAACAAGCCCACTTCACTTCCCAGCCTCTGGGAGAACGAGTAAGGAGAAGGGCAACCAATGAAGTGCAGGCTGAATGCATTACCTCATCAGGGCGAGCTCCCATTGGCTGAAATTACTCGGGGCAAGGCTTTCATGCAAGTAAATTAACCCTTGTCAGGAACACAGACCCCACAGGGGACCCCTACTCTCCCCTACTGCTCATTATTTTCAAATTAGGAAAAGCAGTGAGTGGGGAACAATAAACCTTTCCGTAACGTTTTCTTTAAGCCTAAGTAGTTATACAATGGCTATGAGAAGGTTTAGATCTCCTCTCCCAAAAAATTATTATTTGGTGACTTTAGGACAAAAAAGGAGCCACCTGCATCAGATTGATAAGGGAGAGTCAATGAGGATGAGGCAAAGAAAGCAAATTGTCAGTCTTGTTCTAAACCTGCAGTGGAACCATCAGAGGGACAAAGATGAAAAGAATAATAAAAAAACACCTTGGGGCAGATTGGCAAGAAACTGACATTGTTTTTGCAAGTTTTTGGGTTTATTGTGTGGTTTAATGGCTAAGGAAGATTCATCCGGAGCTAACATCTGCTGCCAGTCTTCCTCTTTTTTTTTTTTTCTTGTATGTGAGCCACCACCACGGCATGGCCACTGACAGACAAGCCGTGTAGGTCTGCACCCCAAACCGAACTCAGGCTGCCAAAGCAGAGCGTGCTGAACTTAATCACTAGGCCTCTGCAGCTGGCCCTGAAACTTAGTTTTTAAAGTTATCCTCAAAGCTACAGCCTCCATTTTTATTGCAAACTGCCAAGATATCCTGTTTTTTAAAAAAACGCAAATATCAGCAGACAGAAATTCTAGTTTATAACTTAAATCCTATAATGAATAAAACTCTCAATAAACCTGTAAAAACCCCATATTTGACAGAACGAAGAACAAAAGATTGTTTTATGTATGTTTCAAAAACTTTGCTTTTAATGATTAAAGTCCAGAGAAAGGAAGGCACTTCTCCTAAGACAGACTTGTGGCTGTCAAGTGGAAGTCACTAGCTCTCACCTGAGACCTGATTTGCAAACCAGGCCTGAAAACCACTCTAATTTCAAATATTTAGAGTTGAGTATTTGAGAATGTCCTGTTTCCATACTATAGGCAGAGGCTCTTTGGGAACATAATTTTCTCTTTTATTCTAAATTGATTTAAATTTAAAATTGACAGAATATGGGGGGTGGATTGTTGTGGATTGCTGTTGTTTTCCTAAGGGCTTAAAAGCAGCTGTTTTTCAGTGAAGTAGGCCAAACCAATGGCTGGTTTACTGTGTTACAAAGTGACTCACACTCAAGAGTTTCTGCTTTGTGGCCAGGCCTGTTGTGAGCCTAGCCCAGACAGAGACCAGCAGGTTCCAAACGTGGCAGAATCTGGGGCAATCTCTTCAAACTGCAATTCTACAACAGAGCAATTCAACCACATTACAACAGGGCTAAAGACCAAAATCCTCTGGAGAGAACAGACTCCAACTTGGGGATATCCTTGAGAAATAAATCGTGCAGGTGTAGGCCATTAGAAAGAGACAAAGGACGCTGAAAAAGTGATTATTCACGTTGGTGATTATGTCCCAGTTTCCTTGTGAAACTTTGTGACACCCACTCATCCAGCTGACCTTTATTCAGCACTTCTCTGTGCCTGGTGCTATTGTTACAAAGATGTGTCTGCCCCTGGGGACTCCTCTTGATACAAGCTTGGCTGCCATCACTACCAGAAATACGCTGTAAGAGGTAGCTCAGCGTTCCTTTGTGCAAGTTTTCTTAATAATTTTTACCGTTTGTTGAGTGCCTGCTGAGTGCCAAGTTCTTTGCACATATCAGAGGTTCCCAAACTTTCACAGGGCCCACAGTGTCTCAGTAAGTTTTCTACCATTCCCTTAGGCCGAAAGAAATATCCAACAACTCCATTTAGTAAGTAAATTAGATCCAAACAACTTAAGAAGCATTAATATACCAATAACTTAGCAACTGTTGGAAAAGAAAATGATACATGTAAATTGAAAGAAAAATATTATTTTCATTTTATTCTTAGATAACCGCAATTACTTATTAATGGGGTGCGTGCACCTATTGCACACTGCTCAAGTTCTTACTCGGATTGGACACCACCACCCTCATTTCATGTTCCCTGTTGATTTTCACATGACACTTGCTTTTTCTGACACTGAAAACCCAGCTTTGTGAAGATATGACATAAGGCATCAAGGAGTATAGCACAATCTAATGTTGAAACCGTGAACTACCTCTGGTACCCAACATATGTCACTGTGTTTCCCTCAAAAATTTGAAAGAGCCCCTGGTGGAACCCGTGTGAGTTCACTGCAGGGTGCCTCAACACACAGTTTAGCAACCATGGACATACAGTTTCATTTCGTCGTCACAACAGACATGCATTGTAGGTACTACTCCAATTTTATCAATCTGGGAATTGAGGCTGAGGACGGTTAAATAATTTACAGAGTTCACATAGCTAGTAAGTGTTGGCACTGGGATCTAAACCTAGGTCTGCCCGACTCAACACCCATATACTCTTCCTGTTAGCCATGCCGCCCTCTCAGCACCTTTGCAAGATATTAGAATCACAGACTATCAGAGCTGGAAGGGATCTCAGGGATAATCTAGGCGCAGCACTCTGGGTTTACAGATGAGAAAACTGATGACTGAGAAGGAAAATGATTTGACCAAGACATACACTGCTTAAAGGCAGAGCTGGAGGGCAGGCCTCCAGACTCCTGGTCTAGAGCTCTTTCTGTTCCACCAGACTGACTACCTATCAAATGAGTGTAAGAGGAGGAATAAATTGTCCTCTCTGTCCCCAGAAGTATCTACCCCATAAGAAGTTTCCATGTTGGGGTTCAAGAGGTCCTCAGAGGCAAAGGATAGCTACCCTCCAAAGGTCAGGGGCTGCTGTCAGGACACAGAAGGTAATTCTGCTTTCCTCTGTCTAGTGCCTTCCCTTTGGAACCAGGCCTCAAACTAACCACTGCTCACACTGGGCTTCTTGGGCATCATATCACCATCAGGTAAAGCCCCACCTCCTGTGTCCCCTCTCCCTTGAGTCCGGCAGTCCAAGGAAGGGTCTTTAAAGTGCTTAGAAGAATGGTGACTCTTCTTCTCGCTGGTGGTCTTTGCTATTCTGATGCAACAAGGAATCATTTACACAAGAAATGTATCTGCACCTCTATCATCACTAAACAAGCAAAGCACCAACAGGTTAGGCCATACAGAGTTACAACCGAAATTTCAAAAGGAATTTTAGAGTTGCAAAATCTTTATGGGAACAACAGCTCTTAGAAAACACCTTCCTGAGTTCCAGGTTCACACTGAGCTGTTAATAAATATCAACTGCAGCTAAGAAAGCAGACATAGGACAGCAGATCTTCCCATCCTTTTGCCCACTTGACAGCTGTAGAAGAAGCAGGAAAAATAGAAAATACCTTAATTTTCTCTCTGCTAGTGATATGTTTTCAGAACAGGAAGCTCCAGATTCAACATTTTTGTCAGTGCAAACATAAAACTTTTTGTTGGCCAAGCATTAATCCTCCTCCCTTTGACTCCTCCGGAACACATCTCACCCCCTCTATGGAAACCAAGATCTGAGAGCGCTTGTTCAGGAGTGGCAGGGTGAGGATGACAATAATGATGTTGACAATGATGTTCAACTAACACTTAATGTGCTAATGCCCGGCCAGGCACTATTTTGAGGGCTTTATATTTATTATTTATTTTCTTTTAATATAACATTTTTAAAATAATTTATTTTAAAATATAACAAAAAGACAGAAAATGGCAGAGAGCAGATATATATATAAAGTATATATACGTATATGTGTGTATATATATCTTTACAAATAGTTATAAAGCAAACACCCGTGTATCCATCACTCAAATCAAAAAACAAAACATTGCCAGCACCTCAGAAGCTCCTCCCCCAATCACAGCCCCCACCCTCCTTTGTTGAGGTAACCTCTATCCTGACTTTTATAATCGCCATTTCTTCATTTTTCTTTATAGTTTTACCAACTGTTGACATATCCATAAGTAATATATGGCCTTAGACAATAAACAGCTTCCCTCCAGGGCCCAGACTCCCATTCCAGGTGCCCCTGCTGCTCAGTGGCTCCCTTCCTACCTCCCTTTATGTCTTCCTGGCAAATCCTCTACTTCCTGGATCCCTCATCCAGTTGCTTCTTGAGAAACCGTGCATGGGAAGTGAAAAGAAAAAAGTCAGAACTGCATATCTGAAATGTCTTTATTGTTGTATCTTCAAATTTGATTGACAGTTTGGCTCAGAATAGAATTCTAGGTTAGAAATCAGTTTCCATGAGACATTTGAAGGCATTTCTCCATTGCCTTTTAGCTTCTAATAGTACTTTCGAGAATTTTCATGTCATTCTTTTTCTTGCCCCTTTGTGGACACCCTGTTTTTCCCCTCTTGCTGCTTTCAGGAGCTTTTCTTTATGCTTGGTTCTAGAGTTGGCTAGCGATGGATGCTGCGCTGCACTAGGCAGATCCCCCTTCGGGAATGCAGGACTTCCTCCCCCAGCTTTTGGGAATGCTGCCATGCCCCTCAGCTGTCAGCCCTTTTTGGAGGATGCCTTGGCTAAAGAAAACTTCAGGGACCAGCTTGTACCTAATAACTGACAACATGGGCATGTGAAGGCCCAGCTCCCTTACCTCAACTGGCAACAATTTTTTTTTCGCTGAGGAAGATTCGCCTGAGCTAACATCTGTTCATCTGTTGCCAGTCTTCCTCTTTTTGTATGTGAGCCACAGCTACGGCATGGCCACTGACAGACGAGTGGTGTATGTCCACACCCGGGAACCGAACCCAGGCCGCTGAAGCAGAGCGTACTGGCAACAATTCTGAAGGCTCATCCCAGCTCTAGAGCTCCTTGTGGGAGGTCAGCTGAGGCCTGCACTGGGCCTGCATCAAAGCCCAACTTCTTCCTCTGCCCAATCATGTTTCTTTCCCCATCCTAACACAGGTGTTGATCACAAGAGCACTCTCTTGTATATATCCTGCCTGCTACTCTCCATCTCAGAGTTTGCCTCTCAGAGAACCCAACTTACAAATTACAACATGCCTTGCTGTCAGTCTTTTTTGCGTTAATCATATTGAACAATCAGTAGGCCCCCATATTATTCCTAATGTTTACCTCCACTGTGAGTATAGTGCATTATGCCCATTTTATTTTATTTTTTTTAATTTTTTTTGTTTTGAGGAAGATTAGCCCTGAGCTAACATCCACCACCAATCCTCTTTTTGCTGAGGAAGACTGGCCCTGAGCTAACACCCGTGCCCATCTTCCTCTACTTTATATGTGGGACACCTGCCACAGCATGGCTTGCCAAGCGGTGCATAGGTCCGCACCCAGGATGCAAACCGGCAAACCTGGGCCGCCAAAGCAGAATGTGCAAACTTAACCACTGCGCCACTGGGCTGGCCTCCATTATGCCCACTTTAGAGATGCACAAATGCATGCTATGGAAGCGAAATAACTTGCACAACAAGGTCAAACAGGTATTACCTAGCGGAAGTGGGATTTGAAACCAGGTTTACCTTAGTGCAAAACCAGTGCAATGTTTCTTTCTGGAGTGGTTGTGGGAGTTTTGGCTACGTACACTGAGTCCCAGGCTTTCCAAGGAAGGAAAAAAGAGGAGACATCAGAGTGAGGAGAAACACAGGAGCCAAGGACACAGCACGAACACAGTTATCCATGTTCTCTCAGCGCAAGTCATTTGGTTCCCTTGGGAGAAAACTGATTCTGCTGCTGCAGTGGACGCGGTGCCTTCGGAAACCCATGGCACCCGCTCCAAGGAAAGCTGAGTGTTTTTACGATAAATATTGGGACAGGAACAACTGGTAAAAAAGAAAGGTAAAATAAAGTGAGAATACAGAGGTTCTCTGTTTCCGGGAAACAAAAATGAAATGCCTATATATATATATGTCATTTCTGAGAAAGATTTGGTTTTTAGTTTTATTGCCAGCAAAGCTCATATGACATTGGGAAGGTTCCTTCTCTCTGGGCCCCAGTTTTTCCTTTGTAAAAATTAAAAGGTTAAAATAGATAAAAACTTTCAAAACTTCATAAATAACCTTGCATATCACTTTGAACACCTATTCCCAAGACATGGACCTTCATTCAACAAACATTTCTTGAATGCCTGCTGTGAGCTAGGCATAGTCCTAGGCATGGGGGATATACAAGTGAAGAAAACAAGTCAAAATCTCTGTGCTGAAGGACCTGACGTTGCATTAGAACACTCACATAGTGCTCACCTTGTGCCAAGCAGAGGTCTGAGCACTTCAAACATATCAACTCATTTAATCCTCATGACAGCTCTATGAGGTAGGTACTATTAACATCATCCCCATCTTACAGCTGAAGACAGAGGCACAGAAATGTCAACTTATACTAATCAGTTACGAGCTGAGATGTGAACCCGGGCAGTCTGGCTTCAGGGTCTAGACTCTTAAGTTATGCCACTGCTAACTCTGGAAAAGCCCGATGGAACTACTTTCAAAATTTACTCTTTTGAAATTCTTGCCAAAAGATGATGACCTTGTAAAGCTGGCATAAAAGAAACAATATATACTTAGAAGATTCACAACAGAGAGAAACATTTTCTATTTGCTATTAATAGAAATTGAGAGCAGAAATCATTCTTTTAGTAGCCAAATAAAGCTCTAATTAGAAATGATAACCACATATCATTCCAATATGGTTGTATAAGCTATTATTTAAATGAATATAGTGCCAGCTGGGACCTTTGAGAAATTTATTTTTCTTACTGAGTTTCTTATTTTTGGTTTACATATTCCTTGAAACAATCTGACAACTAGGAATAATCATCTTCACTTTATTTTGTAGGTGACAACTAATAATTATAATATGCTGTTTGCTGATAATAACTAAAGTCACTCACAGAAGATTCTTTTTTTGAGGAAGATTAGCCGTGAGCTAACATCTGCCGCCAATCCTCCTCTTTTGCTGAGGAAGACTGGCCCTGAGCTCACAACTGTGCCCATCTTCCTCTATTTTATATGTGCAACGTCTGCCCAGCATGGTTGATAAGTGGTGTGTAGGTCCATTCCCAGCATCCAAACCAGTGAACCCGGGCCCGAAGCACGTGGGAACTTAACTGCTGCGCCACCAGGCTGGCCCCCACAGAAGGTTCTGTAAGAAAGGAGGGTCTGTAGAACTTGCTGGTCCCTCAGCCTTCTGGTGTGCCCTCTGGTGGTGACATTGGTTCTGCCCAAGCTCAGGGCAAGCTTCAAGATTCAGTCTGGATCTCAGGGCAGCCTGGGCAAATTTCCAGATTGTTCCATCAGGGCTGGAAGGGCTCTTCGATATCATCTTGTCCAGGTACCTTACTTTATAATTGAGGAGGAAACTCAGGCTCACAGAGGGAGGGAGTTAATGGCAGATGCAGAGATGGAGCCCAAGCCTCCTGATGGGATGATCGACTGTCCCAATTTTCCCAGAATGTGGGACATTCAGTGTTAAAATTGGGCAAGTTCAGGGAATAACAGGATGACGTGGTCACTCTGCCTCTTGGTTCTGGCTGTCCAGTGCTTTTTAAAAATATCTTCAGGCAGCTGCATCATTCCCTGCTGGTCCTAAGCTCAGGGAGAGCCTTTGTCTGTTTCCTTTGACTTCCCTTTTGAGTTTTACCCAGAATTTTTAAGACTATATCCTCCTGACTATTCCCCATTTCTCTTCATCCCCTCTCCCTTGTTTCTCTGGGAAAGCTGAGTTTGCAGGGCAAGCAGGGTGATAGTCATTTAGGAATTAAGAGGGAGTGACTTCATCTCTAGAAAATCGAGAGCTCCTACTTCTGCTTCTGAATGGTCAAAATGATGTCCAGAAAGTGAAGCAGTCCTCCTCATGTCCCACGGAAGGTCGGAGCTGGCCTCTGAGTAAGGACAGCTCTGACTGCCCTCTCTCCACCAAATATCTCTACTTCCTACTGACTCAAGCCCGTAATTCCACCATCAGAGTTTCATTCCCGCAGCTTAAGCCAAACAAAGGCTTTACTCTTATTAAATACAAATGCCCTTGCAAAGATTAATAAATCAGCTGTCAGTCTCTCCAAATGAATGACTTTCTCAGAAACTCCAACCACTTCCCTGCCTTTCCCATGCACTCATCCTAGTCTGCGTGTACACAGTTCAGGTTCACGTGCTCATGCAGTCGTTGGAGACTCAGCTTTTCAAAAGCCTGCATTTCCTCTGCACACACTCCCTTCCGTGTCCTCCACATGCTTGGGCATCTCTCCATCCGCTTCCATTATAGGACCACAGGAGAGCAGTGTCCCACAGGATAGAGTCTAAATTCCTCTGCTTACTTGTCGAGACCTGTCTGATTTGCTGAAGGGTATGGTTTGGAGAACACGGCCTTGGTCTGTTGGTCCACAGATATATCCCCAGCACCTAACCTGGTGCCTGGTGCTCAAAAATTATGTATGTTAATCAACTAACTTATTCAGCTCTTTCTACATCCATTTGTCACCCCAGACTTCTTGGCTAGAACCTCCACTCACAAACTTCAACAACTCCCAGACCTTGCACATAGACTTGATGGTCAGAATTGTCTATTGCACCTTAGTTCCCATGCTTTTTACTCTGGAAACTCCCTGCCTTTATCTCCATCCACCCAGTCCACCCATCCTTCAAGGTCCATTCAAGTCCTCTTTCTGCCACAAGCCTTCCTGAGTACTCCAGCACACCGTGACCCCTCCTTTGCCACATGGTACTATATTCATCGCTCAGCTGGCACTGCACCCCTCAGCTTAAATAGTTTTGGGATTCCGCATTGCCCTGGTGCTGCAACCTTGCTCTTTATTCAGCCCCCTGCTCCTTTGCTGCTGTTGCTTCACTGAGGGTCTGTCTTTGGCTCTCGCTCTTTTCTCTCAGTTCCTCTCTCTGATGCCTCATGGTCTCACAGCTTCAACTATTTCCTCTCCACAGTAGACTCCCAGATCTAGACCTTCAAAATCCTGTTCTTTCTCCTCAGCTCCTGAGCCAAATTTCCAGCTACCACCCAAGCATTTCAGTGGGCTATGCTGCTGTCACCTTTTTCACCAAATGAAAGCCTGACTTCCCAGGTGGTACATAGGCTGTCACATAGGCTGGAAAATGCTGAGATTGAGGTGGGGATCACAGATAGAAAGAAAAGTAAATTAAGTACCAAAACATAGTTCTTCTTGAGAGAGATCTCTCAATCTTTCTTGCACACCCCACCCCAATTCATTGTCCACATGGCAGAGTGATCTTTTAAAAATGTGAGCCAGATTCCCCTCTCCCCCCAAACATACACTTAAAACCCTGCAGTGACTTCCCATTGCACCTAGAATTAAGGGCCCACGCGATCTGGCTCCTGCTGCTCCCCTCACCTTTCTCAGCTTCTCTCTTCTGGACTCCATTAAGATCTCAGAGCGTTTGCCCCTGAGGTTCCTCTCCTGGGGAGCCTTCTCTCCCCACTCTTTGCATGGCTGACTTCTTGTCTTTGAAAACCTGCTTCACTTTAAACCCAACTCCTAAGTATTTTGAGAAATATCAGAAGGGCTGCTTATTATCTCCCATATACAAGGTTATACTTGAGTACCTGAAGTGACCTGTGCCCTCCTCTCTACCCAGTTCGTTTGTCCTTCAAAGCCCAGCCGATATCACCTCCTCCCTAAGGCCGAGCCCACTGAAATCACTCCCTGCCAGGAATCTCACAGAAATTAGGGTCAGATCCATTGTTCAGTATTTGTCAGACCCTCTCCTTATTTCAGTATTGTCAGTGTTTTTAATGTTTTATGTGTATTGTTTTATTGTCCAGATAGAAAATTTCTTCTGAGAGCAAGGACCATTCTTTATATCCTGAATTGCAGCAAGCCCACTGTACTTAACTTACATTTGTTTAGCCCTTTAAAATACTTTCTAAAAAGCTAATGAATATATTTATTAGACTGTAATGATTTTTAATGAGTAACAATTCAATTTTTTTTTAAAAGATGTCTTTTTTTTTTTTCTGAGGAAGATTAGCCCTGAGCTAACTGCTGCCATCCTCCCATTTTTGCTGAAGACTGGCCCTGAGCTAACATCCGTGCCCATCTTCCTTCACTTTATATGTGGGACGCCTACCACAGCATGGCGTGCCAAGCAGTGCCACGTTTGCACCCATGATCCCAACCAGCGAACCCCGGGCCACCGAAGCAGAACATGCGAACTTAACCACTGCGCCACTGGGCCGGCCCCAACAATTCACGTTTGAAATCAAAACAATATTAAAAGATTTGAAACGTCTTGCTCCCATCTTGTCCACATCTACCCATATCCTTTCTACCTCATCTCTGAGCTTAGAGGAAACCATTTTTATTAGTTTCTTTTCTTTTTTTAAGGTATGCTTTTTGGTGAGCAAAGTTGGCTCTGAGCTAACATCTGTTGCCAATCTTCCTTTATTCCCCTTCCCAAAACCCCAGTACATAGTTGTATATCCTAGTTGTAACTCCTTCTAGTGCTTCTATGTGGGATACTGCCTCAGCACGGCTTGATGAGCTGTGTTTAGGTCTGTGCCCGGTATCCGAACCAGTGAACCCCCCCGCCGCTGAAGCAGAGCACGCCAACTTAACCACTATGCCATCAGGCCAGCCCCTCATTGGTTTCTTATGTATTATTGCCATGTTTCTTTATGTGAATGTGAACAAACATTAACGTATATTCTTCTTCCTCCTTATATTTATAGAAAAGGGGCACACTCTTCATACTCTTCTGCACCTCGCTTCCTTCACTTAGCAGCATATTCTGGGGATCTCTCCGTAACACATAAAGAGGAGATATTCCTGATTACTTTTCTAGGGCTGCAGAGTACACCATTGCATGGATAGTTTATTTTACCCATTCCCTGTTGCTGGGTTGTTTCTATCTTTTGCTATTATAAACAGTGCTCCAGTGAATAATCTTGTACATGTGTCATTTCATACTTGTGAAGTTGTATCTGCAGATAGATTCCTAAAAGTGGAATTCTGGTTCAAAGGGTAAATGCAACTATAATATTCATAGATATCTCCAGAGTCCCCTTCTCAGGGTTTATGGCATTTTTTGTCTGATTCTCCATAGCCATGCTAACATAGCATGTTATCAAACTTTTGGATTTTTGCTAGTCCGATAGGTGAGAAATGATACTTCAGTGTAGTTTCTACTTGTATTTCTCTTATTATGACTGAGCTTGAGCATCTATTCATAAGTTGAAGGGCTGCTTTATTTCTCAGCCTATGAATGGTCTATCCATGTTCTTTGTCAATTTTTCTGAGTTGTGATCTGTTGTCAGTTTCGAGGCTCACACTATATTAGGTAGATTAGCCTTTATCTGTAATATGAATTGCAAATCTTTCCCCCAAATTTTTCATCTGTCTTTTGATTTAACTTATGGTATAAGCAATTGTTTTTGAGGAATATATAAATTACCAAAATCAAAGAAAAGGTAGAAAATCAATTACCATAGAAAAAACTAAAAGTTTTCAAAACTCTGTTTTCAACAGGACACCAGGTTCAGAGAGTTTTACTTGTGAGTTCTATCAAACTTTCATGAAACAAATAATTCCTATATTATTATTTTAAATTGTGGTAAAAATATATATATATATATAACATCAAGAGAGTGAGAAGACAAGCCACAGCCTAGAAGAAAACATTTGCAAGACATATCTGATAAAGGACTGTTATCCAAAATATACACAAAACTGTTAAAACTCAACAATGAGAAAACAACCCAATTTAAAAATGGGCCAAAGACCTTAATAGACACCTCACTAAAGAAGATATACAGATGATAAATAAGCACATGAAAAGATATTCCACATCATGTGTCATCAGGGGAATGCAAATTAAAACAACAAAGAGACAGCACTACACATCTATTAGAATGGCCATAATCTGAAACACGACACCAAACGCTGGTGAGGTTGCAGAGCAATAGAAACACCCGTAATCGCTGGTGGGAATGCAAAATGGGATAGCTATTTTGGAAGACAATTTGGCAGTTTCTTATGAAACTAAACATCCTCTTACCATATGATCCAGCAATCTCATTCCTTGATATTTACTCAAAGGAGTTGAAAACTTATGTCCTCACAAAAACCTGCAGAAAGATGTTTACAGCAGCTTCATTCATAAATGCCAAAACTTGGAGGCAACCAAGATGTCCTTCAGTAGGCGAATGGCTAAATAAACTATGGTACATCTGAAGCCTGGGTACCTGAGAGTTACTGTAAGTATTCAGTGAGATTACCTTTGACCTTGTTATGAACAGAAGTTAATCTTGTCAATTTGCTGTTTTCTTTTTTAATCTGAAGGGAGAATCAAAGGTCACAAGCATTTATGAGCTTGTTTTATAGAAGAAAAAGAATGCCTTCAAGGATCACCAGGTAATCAGCCCCCAGCTGCCCTTGACCCCATAAATCAAATAGCCCAGGGGCTTATTGGGAGTGAAAGAAACACAGATTACCCCCTTTGTTTCTCTGAAACTCCTCCTGCCAAGCCCCTTAGCTCTATAAACCCCCCCACCCCCACTGTCTTCTTTTGTTAAGGCAGACTTGACAGAATCTGTCTTCTGCCTTCTCATTTTGGCCAACTTAAATAAACTTTTCTCCGTCTCCAAGCACATGGCTCAGTGATTAGCTTACTGCACTTGGAGCACATGAACTTGACATTAAGATATTCAGGTATCACATCGAGACTATGGAATATTATTCAGCGCTAAAAAGAAAGGAGCTATCAAGCCACAAAAAGACATGAAGGAACCTTAAATGCATGTTACTAAGTGAAAGAAGCCAATCTGAAAAGGCTACATACTGTATGATTCCCACTATGTGACATTCTGGAAAAGGTGAAACCATGGAGAGAGTAAAAAATCAGGGGTTGCCAGGGATTGAGGGGGGGTAAGGGGAGCAGGAGAGGGATAAAGAGGTGGAGCACAGAGGATTTTTTTTTTCAAAGCCTACAGTGCCCAGTATTCCCAGGCAGTCTTCCATCCAAGTCCTAACCAGGCCAGATCCTGCTCAGCTTCTGAGATCAGATGAGATTGGGTGCGTCCAGGGTGGTGTCGCCTTAGACCACAGGGGATTTTTAGGCCAGTGAAAATACTCTGTATGATACTATATTGATGGGTACATATCATTATACATTGTCCAAATACATAGAATGTACAACACCAAGAGTGAACCCTAAGGTAAACTGTGGACTCTGAGTGATCATGATGTGTCAATGGAGGTAAAAATGTACCATTCTGGTGAGTGATGTTGATAATGGGAGAAGTTAAGCTTGTGTAGGGACGGGGGGTATATGGTAAATCTCTGTACCTCCTTCTCAATTTTGTTGTAACCCTGAAACTTCTCTAAAAAAATGAAGCCTTAAAATCTATATGTGTATATACAACACACACAGAAATCAGATCAGAGGTTGCCAGGGGTTGTGATGAGGAAGGGGGTTGATTACAAAAAAGCACTAAAGAACTTTTTGGGGTAACGGAAATGTTCAGTGTCTTGATTGCAGTGGTGACTTCATGACTGTATATATTTGTCAAAACTCCAAACTGTATACTTAAACAGGGTAAAGTTTACTGTATGTAAGTTATGCTTCACTAAACTTGACTTTTTTTTCTGCTTTTTCTCCCCAAATCCCTCCAGTACATAGTTGTATATTTTAGTTGTGGGTCCTCCTAGTTGTGGCACGTGGGATGCCACCTCAGCATGGCCTAATGAGTGGTGCCATGTCGGCGCCCAGGATCTAACTGGTGAAACCCTGGGCCCCTGAAGCAAACTTAACCACTCTGCCACGGGGCCGGTCCCCTAAACTTGACTTTTAAAAAAATTTAAGAATGTGTATCTTCTTAAATTTACTTGACAAATATTTATTGACTGTCTCCTATGTGCCTGGCACTATTCTGGGTCCTCGGAATACAATAGTGAATAAAACAGACAAAATTCCCTGTTTTCATGGAGTTTACATTCTGGTGGGGAGACATAAAATAAACAACATTAATATGTAAGATATCTAGTGTGTTAGTGTTGGTAAGATTTGCTTTCAGAGTAGACGTGGAGTGTGAGGAAGAGAAATCTAGAATTGCTTCAAGGTTTTTGCCCTGAGCAACTGAAGGATAGAGTCGCCATTTACTGAGATGGGATGACTAGTTAGAGGGTCAGACTGAGCGCAAGGAGGGAGAAAATGGAAAGCTCTGTTTTGGACACCTCACATTTGAAATGCCTACTAGATTAGGCCTTACTTAAGAATGTCAAGTAGGCAGTTGGATATACAAGTCTGGAGTTTAGATGAAATCTGACTAAAGATATAATTTTGGAGTAGTCACCATATGGAAATAAATATAGATAGAAAATAAACGATGTCTGAAGAATAAGCTTCAGAACACTGCAGTATTAATAGGTTGGAGAAATGAAGAGGAGACTGAGACAGAATGAGCAGAGAGGTAGAAGGAAAACCAGGCATCTCTGGAGTCCTAGAAGCTGAAAGAATCAACAGTTACAAGTTGGAGAGCGGATCATCTATGTCAAATGCTGCTGCAAAATCAGATAAAACGAGGACTGAGATTTAACCCTAGATTTGGCAAAGTGGGAGATGACTGGTGATCTGGAGTAGTTTCAAAGGAATGGTGAGCGTGAAAGATTAACTGAACTAGGCTTAAGAGAGAGTGGAAAGAGAAAATTAGAGACAGTGAGCAGGGAGAACTGTTGCAAAGAATTTTGCTGTAAAAAGAAGAAGAAAAATGGAGTGGTAGTTGGAGAGAGTAGTAGGGTCAAGAGATGATTTTTTTAATGGAGGAAAGCCTATTTTTATATGCTGGTGGAAAGGATCCCACAGAGACAGGAGAATTCAGGGATGGGAGCTGAGGTACAGTGGATTGACTGACTTAGAAGCACAGCCCTCCATTGCCTTGGAAGAGATCTAGGGCACAGATGCAGGTAAGTGGATATATGTAGTGATGGAGGCTCATGCAAGTTTTCTTCTGATTGTTTTTATTTTCTCAATAAAATAGGAAGCAAGTCAATTGAGAATCAGAGGAAGAGAGGAAGAAGTAGAGATTTGAAGAAAGGCAAGCTATGAAATAGTCATCTAGAGAATGGGAACATAAGTGGACTAAGGAAATAAAGTAGGATTGCTGGGCAGCATTAAGAGACCACTTTAGATTAGCAGTCATGATTGTAAAGTGAAACCAAACAACATGGTTATGTGTTTCTCTCCAGCCAAATTCAGTTATGCAATTACAGGAATGGAGTAAGCAAAGAATCAGATTTAATCAATGTTTATTTGGATTTCATTTACTACAGAGAATTAAGTGAGGGCAAGAATTGAGTCCAGGTAAGAGAGTTGAGGATGGATGCAAAGAAGTAAATATATTGACAATCTGATTTAAGTTGAGTAAGGAAGGAAGTGAGGACATGAGAGGGTGAAGGGCAGGAGAGAAATGGTAGGATCAATTAATGGTAGGTCCCCATGGAGCAGAAGGATTGATGGAGTTTGGGTACTAGAGGAAGCAAGCTGGAAAGTGGGGAGGTAGAAGGAGAGTGAAATACATGAAATTGGAATCATGGAGAGGTGTGCTTGTTGGTAATGACAAAGTCTAAGGTATGATTTTGGAAAGGGAGTGGCTAAGGGAGGGTGGTAGAAAAAGTCATCAAAAGAAAGGAGACCAAGGAACTGAGAGGCCAGGGAATTGAAAGGATCATCTATATGAATATTGAAATCACCAAGAAAACGGAGCAAAAGTATGTTGTTAGTCTCTGAAATGGCCCCAATGATTCTCACCTCCTGCTATTCATGTTCTATGTAATTCCCTCCAGCTGAGTATGGGCTGAACTTATTGACTCATTTATAACAAATAGAATACAGTGGAAATGATGGGATGTCATATTCATATCAGGTTATAAAAACTCCGTGGCTTCTCTCTTAGGTGCTGTCATTCTCTCTTGGGTCACTTACCCTGGGGAAAGCCAACTGCATGTCATGAGGCAGCCCTGTAGAGAGACTCACTTGGTGAGAATTGAGGCTGCCAACAATGTGAGTGAGCTTGGAAGTGGATTCCCTCATCCTCACCCCAGTCAAATCTACAGATGAGACTCCAGCCTCCGCCAAAGCCTGACTACAATCTCCTGAGATACCTTGAGCCAGAAGTGCCCAACTAAGGCATACCCAGATTCCTGACTCACAGAAACCGTGCTATAATAAATATCTATTGTTTTAAGCCACTAAGTATTGGGGTAATTTGCCATGTGGCAATAGAAAACTAACACAGATTTTGGAACCTGGAAGTGAGGTACAGTAAAAAATAACTTAAAATGTGATTGTTGCTTTGAAAGAAGACGATGACTTTGAGAAGAGTTTTAGTGAATGTGATACTGAACCTCTTAACCTCAAGTGTGTGCCCTATGCACAGTAAGCCAATCACTGAGGCATCTGCTTGGAGATGGAGAAAGGTTTATTCAAATTGGCCAAAAGAGAAGGCAGGAAGATAGGGTCTCTCAAATCTGCCTTCACAAGAGAGGAAAGCAGGGTATTCTATAGAGCTAAGGGGCTTGGCAGCAGGAGTTTCAGAGGAGCAAAGGGGTAATCTGTGTTTCTTTCACTCCCAATAAGCCCCTGGGCAATCTGACTTTTGGGTGTCAGCAGCAGCTGGTGACATCTGGTGATCATAACTTCCTTGAAGGCATTCTTTTTCTTCTGCAAAACAAGCTCATAAATCCTTGTGACCCTTGAGTCACCCTTCAAGTTAAACAAGAAAACAGCAAATAGACAAGATTAACTTCTTTTCATCTACGTTTGTGTTGGGAACAAGTTTGAAAAGTAATTTCATTGAATATTTACTTACCCTCAAGTACCTGGCTTCAAAAGTTTAAAGAGCCTTGAAGACACTTCATAGGATTTTGGACTCTGAGGAGGCTACTGGTAAGGCTTACAGGAAAGTAAGAAAAATATTTTGGAAACTCAAGGAAAAGGGGTACTTGTTATGTAGGGGCAGGAATTTTAGCAACACTATTTTCATATATGTGGAAAGTAGAAAATGTGACTAATGAACTGGGTGATCTAGCCAAGGAGATTTCCAAGCAAAGTGTTGAAGATGCTAGCTAGTTTGTTCATTCTGCTTAGTAAATGTGAGAGGAGAGAGAGAAACTAAAGAAAGGACTGTTAAACAAAAAGGAGCAAGGACTTGATGGTTTTGAAAATTCTCAGCCTCTCTCATTTTAGCTTCATTTTAGCAAGTAATGCTAAAATTAAGAATTGGCTTCTGAGAAAAGATTAAGTCCAGGACATTGAGAGGAAAATGTAGTTTAAAGATAAAGCTGAGGACTGTTATACCTTTTGTTAAAACCTCAGAAAGATTAAAGGAGGTGCTTCAGAGTACTATTCAGTCACCAAAAGTCCCTTTAATGAGATTGACAGTATGCTTCACACATCTGTTGGGAGGAAAGTATATTTTGCATGTTGGAGGGATGGGAATCATTAGGGAGCCAGAGAACAGAGTGTAGTAGGCAGCCTCTAAGGTGGTCCCCAATGATCCCTGCCTCCTGGTATTCACACTCTTGTGTAATCTCTCCCACTGAGTGAAGCTGGACTTATGGACTCACTTCTAACAAATAAAACACAGAAAAAAATGATGGGATGTCACTTCTGGGATTAGGTTACAAAAAGACTGTGGCTTCTGTCTTAAGTGCACACTCTCTCACTCTCATTCAATCACTCACCTTGGGGAAGCCAGCTGCCATGTTATGAAGCAGTCCTACGAGACCTTGCACCAGAAGCACTCAACTAAACTGCATTCAGACTCTTGACCCACAGATACTATGAGATGGTAAGTGTTTGTTGCTTTAAGCCACTAGTTTTGGGGGTAATTTGTTACACTGAAATAGATAACTAATACAGACTGACAGTGAGCCAGGATCTAAAATCTTCAATAGATTGGAGGTGGAGAAGTACAGAGGATAATACAACAAGGAAGAGAAATGAGTGGTAAACTTGAACAACACCTGATACGCAACTGAGTGTTTTTATGGAGGAGAGAGGAAGATTAGTTTAGAAGTGTCAGTGAGTAGCAAAGAGGACTTGAGTGGCACAAGAGGTGTAGGAGAAAAACAGTTATTTTTGAGGAACAATGCCCTCCATACTGAGCGAGGGTTCAGTTAAAGCAAGAAAGAGAAGGGAACATCAGAAGAGGTTGAGGTGAAGGAGAATATGCTGATGACTGCTTGCAAAATCTAGAGAATTCAGTGAATTGGTTTTAGGAGATAGGGTGGGGAAGGAGTTAGAGCCAGAAAAGAAGATATACAGAGCATAATAGGAGTCACAGTCTAGGGATGAGGATTCTTGGGTTTCTTGTAGCGATTGACATGGCAAGCATAAGGGGCATAGTGAACTTATTCTTGATGATGCCAAGGCGGATCTTTGCAAAGAGGATTCATTAATGGGAGAGGGGTGTGCGATCTTGCCAGAAGCATGGACGGTTCTAGGGCTCCCACTTGACTCCTGCTGATGGAAGCAGAAAGTTATGTGGAGGAATAGTCTTCCCCAAGCACAGGGGCTCCCTCTTAAGAAGAGGCTTTGAGTCAGGCACAGGAGCAGTCTCATTCTGAGAATATGGCCATCATCTTGACATCCGCAGATGGCAGCCTGCAAAGGAGCAGACTAATTCCAAACGTGTGGACTCCCTTTTGATTTCTATTGAAGGAGGTTTCTAGCATAAAAATTTCTTTTCTAAGACTTTATTCTTTAGTGATAGTTAAAGAAGTTGGTAAACATTTAGAAACAAACATTCTTCACTATAGTGTTGTTAATACTAAAAAACTAAATCTACCCCTCTGTTTTTTAAATAATTCCAAGTATTTAAGAATGCTCGCTTTACTATCCTGATTTTTTTTTCAAAGACTTAATTTTTCCTTTTTCTCCCCAAAGCCCCCAGGGACATAGTTGTATATTTTTAGTTGTGGGTCCTTTTAGTTGTGGCATGTGGGATGCCGCCTCAGCCTGGCTTGATAAGCAGTGCCATGTCCACGCCCAGGATCCGAACTGGCAAAACCCTGGGCCACCAAAGTGGAACATGAAAATTTAACCACTTGGCCAAGGGGCCAGCCCCCATGTCCTGATTTTTTTTTATTTTTTGGTTATTTTATTTTTAGTTTTTTTGGTGAGGAGGATTGGCCCTGAGCTAACATCTGTTGCCATTTTTCCTCTTTTTGCTTGAGGAAGATTGTCACTGAGTTAACATCTGTGCCAGTCCTCCTCGATTTTGTATGTGGGACACCACCACAGCATAGCTTGATGAGTGGTGCATAGGTCTGTGCCTGGGACCTGAACCAGTGAACCCCAGGCTGCCAAAGCAGAGCTCATGAACTTAACCACCACACTACAGGGCTGGTCCCTGTCCTAATTTTTCTTTGGTTCTGTTTCCTGGGTTGGGCAGGGAGACATGAAGTCACCTGATGGAAGATGGGCACTGCTACGCAGTGACCAAAATTGGTCTTACTCAAATCATCCCAGGTGCCTTTCCATTCCCCATTTTAAATACTAATTTTAAGAACTCTGACATAATGAATATATGTATTCTAGTGAAACACTGCAGATTGAATACATGCATTTATTTCCCCTCCCTCACAAAACAACACAGGGATTTTCTTAAGGCATGAAACTCCAAAGTCAAAGGGAACAAAAGAGGAGCCAATAGCAGATGAAAAACAAAATTTGGAAAGGTGGAAAGCAACTGTATCTAAGTCTTGAGAAACCAAAAGCTGAGTGCCCACATAGGGGAAGCCAAGAAGCTTCTGCCACAGAACCCTACAGAGGCTCAGAAGTTGAACATGCCTAGTTCCCCTGAAGGCGTGGTGTTAGATAGGTTAAATGTTTGATTTAGGAAGCAGATTAGAGTCCCATATTCCCTCCCCCATCCAGCAGAAGACTGCAGATGTTCTCTTTAGTAGCTGAATCAGAGAGATTCTAGGTTCGGGGAGGCCAGACACAACCAAGAAGGAGATCTGAAAGAAGTCGGAATAGTGAGAGCTCATAATCCCCTTCCCCGTGTGATTCCCAGAATTCTGACAGGAGATTGGACGACTTCTCTCTGGAAATACTGACCAGCCCTACAGCAAAGCCTTAAAGATACCAATGTTTGCGGTTCCCCCAGTGAGCTAGCTGGGGGCCTGCCTTATCACTCTAGAGTGAGCCCCATCCGGGTGCACAGGGCTTCCTGTCAGCTTTTTAGTCCCTCATTATTAAGTATGAATGGATGGCCTAGCATCACCAGACTTTTGAGAGACGGCTCTAATGTTATGGGGGGTATGAAAGAACTTGAAAGAAGAAACAAAAGAAATCTTTAAAAAAAAATTGTATCTTTGGGGGCCAGCCCCATGGCTGAGTGGTTAAATTTGTGCGCTCCACTTTGGCGGCACAGGGTTTCACAGGTTCAGCTCCTGGGCACAGACATGGCACTGCTCGTCCCACACAGCACAACCAGAAGGCCCTACAACTTTAATATGCAACTATGTGCTTGGGGGCTTCAGGGAGAAGAAGAAGAAGAAAATAAAAAAAGAAGATTGGCAACAAGTGTTAGCTCAGGTGCCAATCTTCAAAAAAAAGAAAAAAAATTTTTTTAAAAAAAGAAAAATTGTATCTTCAGAAAGTTAGAACATAAAATTGCCATCATGAAACAAGAACAGAAGATTATATTTTAAAAAAAAGAAATATTCCAAGAATAAGAGAAAACTCTTAGGTATTAAACATTTGAGGCAGAAATAAAAAGAATTTAATAAAAAGTTTAGAAGATAAAGTTGAGGAATTCTCCTAGAAAATAGAAAAAAAAAAAGATGGAAAACAGGAAACAGGAAGAGATAAAATGAGAGAATCCGTCCAGAAGGTCTGATACTCCCCTCCATACACAGAAAAATAATTGTAGAAAAAGAGAATGTAGAAAATGAAGGGAAAGAATACAAGAAAGTTTACCAGAACAAAAAGACATATATTTATAGACGGAAAGAATCCATGTACTAAACACAAGAGATGAAAAAATTCTACACCAAAGCCACATCTTTTTCAAATTTCAGTACGCTAGGGATAAAAAAAAGTTTCTGAAAGCTGCCAAGGGTGGTGGGGGAAAGAAGAGATAATCTACAAAAGACCAGCCCTCAACATGGCATAAGACTTCTCAGCAGCAACAGTGGAAACCAGAAGACTTTGGAACAATGACCTCAACACTCTGGGGGAAGATTATTCCCAAACTCCAATTCTATACCCTACCAAAATGTTAATTTTTAAAAAATGTTAAGTATCAATCAAGTGAGGGTAGAATAAAGGTTTTTCAGCCATGAAAGGTCTCAAAAAGTTTGCTTCCTCGCACCCTTTCTGAGAAAGCTACTGAAATATATTACCCACCAAAATAAGGGAATAAACAAAGACAAAATTTAAGAAGTGATGTGCAACAAAGTAAGGAATCAAAGTGAACCCCCATCCTGGTGCTGAAAGACAATACTAAGATGACAGCTGTGCAGGACGTAGGGCAGAAACGAGGCCAGATTGGAGCAGATCTGAGGCCTAAATGGTGTGAGAGGTGCTTCAGATAATCGGCAGAGTTTGGGGTTGAAGCGGTGATAACTACGTAGAAAACTAAGCAAACGACAAAAGAAAAGATAATTATTTGTTCCAAGGAAAACAAAAAGACTTGTTGGGAAAGAAAAATAAGCCTGGTTTACACCTCTAAATAGTATTTAGGCGATCATAATGAAAACACTGAATATTAACCTAAGTAAAATTATAATTTAACTATATTGGGAGATGGGAAGATGAAAAAGATGGATTTGTGTTTGGTGGGTGGGGAAAGAAAAGAGAGGCATCATCCATGGTGGAAAGTCAACAGATAATACCTAAAATTGAAAAACCAATAAACAGGAATCAAATAGGTCTTTTAGAAATATGAAGAAATATGGAGGTAATGCTAACAGCATCAGATACAAAAACTGAAAGTTGCTCCTTTTTGAGAGGAAAATGGGGGTATAGTTGAAGAGGGCTGCTGCTTTCCATAACAAAGCTTACAGAACTATTAACTCTTATGAGCATGCTTAATTTTGATTTAATTTAAAAATTAAGAGAAAACAAGGTAGATGGATATGTAGTGTCACAGAAAGGGGTCCATGATATAAAAGTTTAAAAACCAAATTGAGGAATAACAGCACAATTCTATTTTTTTAAATTATATATATATATATAGGGGCCGGCCCGGTGGCGCAGCGGTTAAGTTTGCATGTTCCACTTCTCAGTGGCCCAGGGTTCGCCGGTTTGGATCCCGGGTGTGGACATGGCACGGTTTGGCAAGCCACACTGTGGTAGGCGTCCCACGTAAAAAGTTAAGGAAGATGGGCACGGATGTTAGCTCAGGGCCAGTCTCCCTCAGTAAAAAGAGGAGGATTGGCAGCAGTTAGCTCAAGGCTAATCTTCCTCAAAAAAAAAAATTATATGTGTATATATAACATTTGTATGTGCAGAGAAAACAATGCACGCTAAACTGTTCACAATGGTTACCTACAGGGAGTGAGATGGGGGAGAGTCTCGTCTTTTACATTACATATTTCCATTTTATTTAATTCTCTATTTAATTCTCTTGGTAACAAGCCTGAATCACAATACTTTTTTTTTTTAAGATTTTATTTTTTCCTTTTTCTCCCCAAAGCTCCCCGGTACATAGTTGTATATTCTTCGTTGTGGGTCCTTCTAGTTGCGGCATGTGGGATGCTGCCTCAGCACGGCTTGACGAGCAGTGCCATGTCCGCGCCCAGGATTCGAACCAACGAAACACTGGGCCGCCTGCAGCGGAGCGCATGAACTTAACCACTCGGCTACAGGGCCAGCCCCACAATACTTTTTTTTAAAGCACATTTGTTCATGTGTGCACATCAAATACTTGTTTGGTTGATAACTTTCTCAATTATGCCTTATGTCCACAAGCACCCTGCGAGTTTTCAAGGACAAAGCTCATCATGGGAGCTTTATTATATATGCACCACAGCGCCAAACACTGGGCTGATTACCCATTAGGCCTGTGCTCAGCAAAGGCTGAAATTGCTGCGCTGAATCCTGCATCAGAGCAACAAAGAGCCTGTTATACCACTCACTGCCACCAGATGGCAGGTCTCTATCAGAAGTCCTCCTTTATGGCACTTCCTCATTACCCTCACTCCCCCTCCAACCTTTTCACAGAGTACTTTATCTCACTGTATTGTTATAAATTGTTTAAGCTTATCTCTCTAGGATCAGACTGAGAGCTCCTGCAGGATAAAAACATCAACTAAGGCTAATTCATCTCAGACCCCTAAGTGTTGAGTATTGGCCTGAAAAAAGTAGGTAAATATTTTTAGAATGAATAAATGGATGAATGCACACAAATTCCTCTGAAAACTAATACAAATCACACAATCATCCCAATATTTTATTCCCCAACAATCAATAAACATTACTTGGGAACTTCTGTGTCCTATCCAGTGTCCAAAGGTGGGAGTTTAGAACAGTGAGAGAATAAAAAATATAATAAAGGAGTTTGAGCTATCTGAAATCTCCCCTTGGATGAGCCCCGCCCCCCCCCCCCCCCCCACTCCAAACCTTCCTAGGCTAATGCTGAAGATATAGCTTCTGCCGTCTGGGCACCTCAGTCTGATGGGAGACACATGCTATCCTTGGAGAGATCCCCGTGTGGTTGGGATTGACAAAGCCCAGCTCTAGGGGGCTTGCAGATTGATGAAGGAAACACACCTTCAAACAGGAAACAGATCTAGTCACGCCTTGCAGATTTATCCCCTCTAACCTACCCCAGCCCTCATAGACCCATGTGTTCAACAGACCACCAACTGCTCCTATTTTCCACGCAGGAGGACCTCCTATTTTCGTCCCCACACCTGGAACACTGGATCTGAAAGGGAAAACTAAATCTCCTCTTCCTTCCCTGAGCATATGTTGAGGAACTTTGCAAGTCATCGAGGCTAAATTGGGGGGCCAAAGGGAGGGTCAGGAGCTCAAGCAGCTGTGGCATTTGGACCGGGAGTCAAGTATCCCCAGGGGGTGGGAAGAGACAAGCTTCCAGGGAGGAGGGGTGGAGACCAGAGACTGAAAATCCCTGAGCTCTGCTCAGTGTCACAGCTCAGAGGAATATGCATAGAGCCTCATTGTCCCCCTTCCCCACCCCCTTATCTAATTAGCAGAGGAGTGTAAAAAGTCAGAAGTCCTATCTGGCTTCTGGCATTCTCCGGCCACCTCCACCCTCACCCCACCCTCCCACAGCATCCCCTCCCCAACTTGCTCCACAATCTAAGCAGCCCCTGTAGGCTCAGTGCCCTGGAAAGAGTTGGAAAAGAAATGTGGAGGAACCAGGGATTTGGGGATTTTAGTGAAAGTGCACATTTGGAAAGAAGCGTTAGCCTGGGATGCATACCATCATCATCACAGGGTAGCTAACCATCCAGCTTTGCCCAAGGTTTAAGCACTGAAAGTCCCAACACCGCAGGAAACCCCTCAGTCCTGGACAAACCAGGATGGTAGGATCCAAGCTTTCTTGGCCCCAACTCACTATGTAACCCTAAGTAAGTCCCCTCTCTCTGTGCCTCAGTTACCTCCGTGTAAAATCGGACCTCTAGCTCAGACACTCTGTGGTTCTATGAATGGCCTCTAGATTTCCTGAAGCTGGACATTGCAAGGGTGACTCTGGCTTATTTATTCCTCCTTGAGTATAGCCACCAATGCTTCCCTAAGACTCCTGGAATCTCAACATACTGGAACATCAGAGGTGGAAGGAGCCTTCAGGATTATCTGGTCCTAGCTCCTTCCTAGCTTGATGAACCCCTTTCCAGAGGTACGTGCATTTATTCATTGTATTCCACTTACCACTTTCTGCCTATATAGCTAGATATACACTTTGTCTCCTGTTTACCAGATGATAAGCTCCTTGAGGGCAGGTAGCAAGAACTATGGCTTAGCAAGGGTTAAAGCCTTGCACAGGGCCAGCCCGTGGCTGAGTGGTTAAGTTCGTGCACTCTGCTTCCACGGCCCAGGGTTTTGCCGGTTGGGATCCTGAGTGTGCACATGGCACTGCTCAACAGGCCATGCTGAGGCAGCATCCCACATAGCACAACCAGAGGGACCTACAACTAGAATACACAACTATGCACTGGGGGGCTTTGGGGAGAAGAAGAAGGAGAAGAAGACAAAAAAAAAAAAGTTTTGCACATAACCAGAACAAACAAATATTTGGTGTTAAACTCCACAGAGAAATCTCTTGCATTGTATCTCCCAGTGGCCTAGAGGGAGGGCACAGGGCTCTGACGGTGTGCTGAGAGGCAGCTTATCCCAGCTCAGAGGGCTGACTGTTAAATTTTCAGGAATTTGGCAAACTGGTTGTTAAACACAGCCATTATTAAAAATTAAATTATATAAACTTACAATTAAATAAATTATATTAAAAACAAAGACAATAACTGCTTAAAATTCATCACTTCCTAAATATTTTACTACATTTTACTATTATCTAGACTCTGAAGGCTATTTACATCTGTTATATCTATATGATAGAAATATTATATAATGATGTGCTAGCTCTTCTCAAGTCCATGTTGGTAATTTGAAATCGGCCATGATGGGAGTATTTACACCATGGAAATCAGCAAATATTACCAATCATAGCTCCTGTCACACCAAAGCTAGTTGTTAAACACCTACTACCACACTACTGCAGGTTCAGAGACACTACTATTCTGTCTTGTCATAGGCCCACTGTGTCTCCGCTGTCATCTTCTGCTCTGGTCTTCAGTTCCAGATTTCCATTCCTGGAAGAGAGAAACCAAGAGTTGAATCATCACTTAAATACTAAAGAGAGAATAGAGCTGGGGTTAAGGAAATGATGCACAGATTGCCTGCAAATGATTTGTAGACTCCGATATGGAGTGCCTGTCTCTGGCTCTTCTCTCCTTCCAGGGGACCCTCTTTCCAGATTGAAGGACTTTGGTCAATCGAGCACCGGGGTGTTATGTAGACAGAGCCCCAAAGGACTCTGAAGAAGGTGTTTGTTGCCCTCCAGGTATCCATCTTACAGTCTACCCTGATGGCCAACTGAAGAATTCAAAGATAAATAAGATGAGACTTCCTCATTTCCAGCCTACAATCACCTCTGAGATTAATAAATTCTTTAAATCTTAAAAATAGGATTCTAGCATATAAGAGAGCTGGAAAAGTCTTTAGAGGTCATTCAATGTTCCACGTTTTCCCCACTCCCTCATTTTACAGATGAAGAAACTGAGTCCCTGTGGTAGGAAATTGCTTACCCAAGGTAAGCTTACAACAACTTCATGGCCAAAGCCCAGGGCTCCTACTACCTGGAGCAGAGGCCTTTCCTTAACATTCTAAATTCCTGTTAAAGAAACTGTATGATCGTTAGAGAATCGGAGCACCAGCGAACCCCAAGTTTGCACACAAAAAGCTCACTACCTTTCCCTCTGCTTCCTAGAAAGTAAAGAATATTTTTATAGAGTACCAACTAAATGCCAGGTGCCACGGGAACACAGAAGAATAAGATCCACTCATCATAGACAGGAGGTGAATAGAGAGTCACACTTAAGGCTCAAGGTGCGTGGGGGGACTACCTTGGGTCTAACACTAACCCTGTTCTGACCCCACAGCCAGTGGCATGGAAATCAACCCTGCTTTTTCACTTTTAAGAAGCGAAAGTTAAACATTAGATTCTTGACTGGGAAAAATAGGACACAGAGAAAAGACCACTGAGGCACATGCAATGCGCTTTTCCCAAGTGACTCAAGTCTGGACACCTCTTTTCCCCAAGGAGAGAAGCCCACAAGCAAGCAAAGGAGAACTGGCTGGTCTGAGAGGCAGAGCTTTAGTCCACTAAGGACGTTTTACATTTGCAACATTCACACCCATCCTCCTACAAAAATGAAACAGAAACAAAGACATACAAAATAGGAGCCCAAATTTCTCATTAGATTTGACATATCTAAAATCACTCTGTCAAATTGCTGTAAAAATTTCTAAATACTTCCATTTCTGTACTTATCTTGTCATAGAAAGATGACACTTTGCAGACCAACACCAAACCTGGCCCATACTTTCGATGTACTGCCCTAAAAAGGCCTGGGACTTCTTGACCCCTGGAACTCCTGTGGTGGGGGATGTCTGAACTCCCTTTCTCAACCAAATCAGGGCCAGAGTGCTGGGAAGTGATCTGGATGTGGATGGTCACAGGGCAATGAGTCAGGGCTGTGACTTCCTGTTTGTACCTTCCTCTGACTCTAGCCTGCCTTCCCCAGCCCTGGGAAAGAGCTTCACCAGCAGAGGAAGATTTCTATCCCTCCACCATAGTCCCTAACCCTACCTAATGGTGTCTTGGGTCCCTACTAGGGGCCACAAGTTCTTTCATTAACTTGTTCATTCGTTCATTTGCTCATTCATCCAGTAATCTTCTTACGCACTAAGAATACAAAGTGAATCTAAAGACAGATTCCTACCTAAGGAGTGATGTCCTAGCAATGACGTGGTGTCTGAAAGAAAGGCATCAATTTTTTCAAGTATAGCCCTTGGTGGACCAAAGGTTGATTCTCACAGATACAAGTCTACAAGAGTTAACAAACTAGAGATCTAACCCTCAAATACAAAATTATAGACCTACTAGGAACGAAGGAAATTTACCAGAACTTACTTGGTTAGAATGTGGTAGAAAGGACTGTTGCAGAGATGGCCTCAGAAGCGTTTCTGCTCCATGGTCCCAAGATTCCATGAGTTTACAGTCACCAAAGGAGGAGGTAGGAATGGTGCACTCACTTACTTGGGTAAATGAGTAGGAGGAGGCCCCCAGTAGAGCCCCTCCATAATTATTAACACCTTGGGGAGGAAGGCAGGGCAAGGAGTGGGTTCTCAGTGACAGATGCAGACACTGTGCTCTGAGGGATAGGTGACTTACCTTCAAGGTCGGGAACCGCACCTGCTCCAGGCTACAAGATTCTGAGAAATGAGCCCTCAAGCAGGAAGAGACAAAAGTCTGAAATACAGAAGAAAGAAACCTCGAGAGTAGGGAAAGGCTTCAGCCCCTCTGTCAGCCTGGGAGGGAGGAAGGGCAGGCGGGGCGGGGCAGAGTTGGGCGGGGCTTTCCTTGAAGCTTTGGGCTGAGTCCCTCCTTCCTGGTCCCCCATTGGGTCACTGGCTCCTGCAGCCCTGCCACTAAGGGACAAATGAGAAGAGCTGTTGATTTTTCCCCCTTGGCCATTCAGAATTTCCCCACGTTAATACTGAGAAAGACCCTGCCTTCCTCTCACTTCTTATCTGGACTTGGCCCTGAGCTGGACCCCATCTCCTGTGGGTGGGCAGGGTCATGGGGGACCTGTTTATGCTAAGGGTGGCTGTGGGCATATGCTATGCTACCTTCAGTGCCTCTGCCTGGTAAGTCCTTTCTGCCACCCCTCACTCTCTGTCAAGGAAGCTCCCGTTATCTCATCCCCATTCACCATTGCCTCACTTTTTCTCTTTTTGGTAGGTCAGTGAACAATTTCCTGATAACAGGTCCCAAGGTAGGATGGTCTCTGGCTCCTGTTTTTAATCCATCTGGGTCCTAAGGGAATTCTTTTGGGAAAGGAAAAGAGGGAAGGGGAGACGTTGCCAGAAGTCGCCCACCCAAAGGAACTCATGATTGTTCTTTAATGGACAGCTAACCCATTTGAGTCCTACCTGCTCCCCCAACCCCTGACACCCTGACCTAAGCCGGGCCTGAAGCTCATAGCCCTTTTCCCTTTGCCAGGCCTATCTGACCTACACTACCAGTGTGGCCCTGGGTGCCCAGAGCGGCATCGAGGAATGCAAGTTCCAATTTGCTTGGGAACGCTGGAACTGCCCCGAAAATGCTCTCCAGCTGTCCACTCACAACAGGCTGAGAAGTGGTAAGTTTGTGCATCTGTATAAGGGGGTATTGTGCATGGAGGTGGGCTTGAGTATAGGTGTATGTATGACATATGTGTGACATATGTGTGCACAGTGAAATGAAAAAGCTATCAGTGATCTGCTGACTTGTCACTTCCTTGCTGTGTGACGTTGAGTGAGTTACTTCCCCTCTCTCAACCCCAGTTTCGTCATTTGGGACAATAAGCCCAGCTCTCTTTAGCTCACCAGGAGTATTGTAATGGTTGAATGAGATGAATACTAAGGTAAGTCTATACATATGTAAAAATTACTCTATTTTTGGGCGGCCAGCCCGGTGGCACAGCGGTTAAGTGTACACATTCTGCTTCAGTGGCTCGGAGTTCGTCAGTTTAGATCCCGGGTACAGACATGGCACCACTTGCCAAGCCATGCTGTGGTAGGAGTCCCACATATAAAGTAGAGGAAGATGGGCATGGATGTTAGCTCAGGGCCAGTCTTCCTCAGCAAAAAGGAAGATTGGCAGCAGATGTTAGCTCAGGGCTAATCTTCCTCAAAAAAAAAAATTATTTTTTTAATGCATCCCTGTATTCATGTGTTTGTACACACTTATCTTGCACTCATTTACAAGAAATAAAGATGGGGAAAGGGCTCTGTGTTTGCAGTCTCTGAAGGAGTTTCTCATCTGCCCAACTGGCATAGAACCCCAACAGAGAAGCTGAGAGATCACAGTGTGCTGTGCCTCAGGTGGGGGCGTGTGTGTGTGTGTTTGTGTGTGTGCAGCTGTTTGTCTGTAGTAGTTTGCATAAAAGTCATTTATGTAGAAACAATTAAGTTCCCTGAGAAGAGTTGGGGGTAAGGAAGTAAAGAAGATGAGGACACAAAGAAATACTTCCCAGGGGTATACAGATAGAATGAGTAGTGTGTGGAAATGAAATGGGACGGTGTTTATAAGCAGTTTAGTAAGTCACAAGCTCTGTAATTGGTAGCCATGATCATTATGATTATTACATGTCTCCAGCTTCATGTCAGAAAGAAAAGGTGCTTCTCACTTTCATAAGCCAGCCTGATGGCCCTTAGTCCTCATTGTTCCAAGGACCAGAAGCAGTGGCTAATGGACAGAGGCCTAGGCTGGACTTCAAGAGAGCAGGGTCCTTGTCCCAACACCACAACTGGTGAGGAGAGTGGCCTTGGTCTTATCACTCTATCGCTGGGTTTTACCTTCCCAATCTGTAGCATGTGGCACTCATTCCTGCCTGGATGAACTAAATATGAAGTGAGGAGACATGCACTGTTCTCTCAAGTAGAAGAGCGTCCTTTTAAACCCAAAAGGGATAGGGGACAAGGAAGAGAAGAGGCATTGCTTTTCCAAAGCCTCTGCTTTGGGTCATCAGGGACCAAGTTTCCAGTCCCTTCTTTCTCTCCAAAGCCACCAGGGAGACTTCCTTCATTCATGCTATCAGCTCTGCTGGAGTCATGTACACCATCACCAAGAACTGTAGCATGGGTGACTTTGAAAACTGTGGCTGTGATGAGTCAAAAAATGGAAAAACAGGTAAGTTGGGCTGTCTGCTGAGGGGAAGAAGTGAGGGGTGCAGAACTGAGTGCAGGCTAAACTCTTCCAGAGAAAGGCCAAGGGACACAGCTGCAGCTCCCTCAAACCCCTAGACTGCAGCAGCAGCTTCCTTGGTGGGAGCTCCTGGACCTAGACTTTCTCGATGGTGGAGCCTGGTCCGTGATTCCAGGATTAGCTAGTAGCACCAAGCTCTAAACTAACAAGGCATCCAGAATGACGAGGCCATAGAGAGTTTAAAGTTTGTACTTCAGGCTTAGAGTAGCTTGTCCATAATCCAGAGCTACTCAATTATTTGCAGACAACCTAAGAGACTTACTCAGATTTGTCTCTAATGAGAGAAGAGGAGGCTCTAACAAGACTATTGTAGGATAATGGTGCAGAATTCCAGAATGTTTGAGCTGTGATGAACCTTTGAGGTCATCTAGGGCAGCCCCAGTGCAACTACTTTTACTGTGGGTATAGAAACTAATTGCCTAAAGCTGGAGAGTGCTTGAAGAGTGGGCATTTGGCTTTGGGAGCAGGACTCCCCCCATCCACCTGGAGCACCTCGATTTCCCTGTCTCACCTTCAGCTATAGCTTCACATGTTTCTAGGACTTTGGGGGTGGTTTGGCTGTGTCAGCCAAGATGACCATGACTCTTCTCCAGCAAGGAGCTATATGCAGAACTTTTTCTTTCTGTGTAGGAGGCCATGGCTGGATCTGGGGGGGCTGCAGTGACAATGTGGAATTTGGGGAAAGGATCTCCAAACTCTTTGTGGACAGCCTGGAGAAGGGAAAGGATGCCAGAGCCCTGATGAATCTTCACAACAACAGGGCGGGCAGGCTGGTAGGTATAGGAGTCACACAGTGAGCCGTCCGGCTCAGTATTGGCAACAGCCTCACATCTGTACAGCCCTTCACAACTTACCAAGAGCTGTCTTATACCTATGTTTCATCCTCACACCCCCCAGCAGTACTGCAATAGCTACCCCCATTTCTTGGATAACAAAGCCAGTTAAGGCCAAGCCAAGTGGCTTGGCCAAGGCAATACGACTAATAATCATCAGAGTTAGGCAAAGAACTCGGATCTTCTAGTCTAGTCCTCTTATCACTAAACCTTATGTTCTGGTTTCTTCCACAGGCAGGTTTCTGAAAATATAGAACCAAGGCCTTGCTTCCAAGACTTAAATGTTTTAACCATTTCAACTGCATGCTCTAGGAAACTAACAGGGGTTTGTCATCCAACCTGTTCTCTAGAGGGTCTATTCTCCCCCAGGACTTCTGGTGGGGTAGCAATCCCTAGAGTGTTCTGAACTCAAATCTGGAAGCAAGTTGGATTTAGAGCTACAGCATAGAAATTTCCCTTTCAATCTATACCTAGATGTCCTGGTCGCCCAGGGCAAGGGGAAAGGTTTTCAAGACAATTACAATCACAGGTAATCACCTTGAGGGTAGGGGTGCAGACTCCAGGAGCTTCCTTCCCTCTGGGAGAGGACCCAGAAGACAAATCCAAACCCCCAGAAATACTGTAGCCCCAAGGTTTAAGACAATAACAGTGCCAGGGCTGGCCCGGTGGCGCAGCAGTTAAGTGCGCACGTCCTGCTTTGGTGCCCAGGGGTTCGCAGGTTCGGATCCCGGGTGCGGACATGGCACCGCTTGGCACGCCATGCTGTGGTAGGCGTCCCACATAGAAAGTAGAGGAAGATGGGCACAGGATGTTAGCTCAGGGCCAGTCTTCCTCAGCAAAAAAGAGGAGGATTGGCAGTAGTTAGCTCAAGGCTAATCTTCCTCAAACAAACAAACAAAAAAGACAATAACAGTGCCAATGATCATATTTTCCTTTTTAATTTACAAAGTACTTTCTTGATTATTCTTATTCTAATTGGGCAGAGAGAGAAACAAGCTCAACAACTGATGAAGCTGGGTCTGGAGCCTAGATTTCCCGACTCCAGTAACCTCCCCAATACTTGCCTGGCTTTCCACGAGACTCACTCAGGGGAGCCTTAAAATCACCAATACCAAGGCCTTTAAAGCCCTGGACATTCTAATTGAGAAGATGTGAGGTAGGGCCCGGGAATAAATACTATTCACTGGCCTCCCTGGTAATTCTGATGCTCCTCCAAAGTCAAGAAGCACGGCTGTAAAGTATCCCACTTATAGTCTTCCCTACTCACAGCCATTCTCTCTTTTGCTCCCTCTCTCTCTCTCTCTCTCTGAAGGCAGTGAGAGCCACCATGAAAAGGACCTGCAAATGTCACGGTATCTCGGGGAGCTGCAGCATCCAGACATGCTGGCTGCAGCTGGCTGACTTCCGGGAGATGGGAGACTACCTAAAGGCCAAGTATGACCGGGCGCTGAAAATTGAGATGGATAAACGGCAGCTAAGGGCTGGGAACAGCGCCGAGGGCCACTGGGCACCCACTGAGGCCTTCCTCCCCAGTGCAGAGGCTGAACTGATCTTTTTAGAGGAATCGCCAGATTACTGTACCCACAATTCTAGCCTGGGCATCTATGGCACAGAGGGTCGGGAGTGTCTGCAGAATAGCCACAACACATCCAGGTGGGAGCAACACAGCTGTGGGCGCTTGTGCACCGAATGTGGCCTGCAGGTGGAAGAGAGGAAGACTGAAGCTATCAGCAGCTGTAACTGCAAATTCCAGTGGTGCTGCACAGTGAAGTGTGACCAGTGTAGGCATGTGGTGAACAAGTACTACTGTACACGCTCCCCAGGCAGTGCTGTGTCCTGGGGCAAGGGCAGCGCCAGATAACACCCCACACAAACTCACTTGCTCAGTTGCATGACAATGGAGGGGGACACAGCTTCTCTTTCCGAGAGAGTAGATTGGAAAATCACAATGTTGGTCTGTAGTCGTCTTGATATGTGCTATATACATGGGGAAACAGAGGCCCAAGATTCTACAGCATATTCTTGACAGAGCTGAAATTGGAACCTGGGCCTCCTAACTTGGGCAGATCCCGTTTCATCTTTCCTACAAGTTTCATCCTGGTCTTTGTGCCTGTACTTTTGCAGCTTGCTAAAGGGGGAGTTTGGTTTGGGGTCCACATCCAGAAGGACCCTCAAAGTACTTGTCCCTGTAAGTTTCAGACCACGTCCAACCCAGCTGTGCTGAGAATCAGAAGGAATGGAAAAAATCAAAGAGTTCTGTCCAGACTCGTGAAGGAGCAACCTTCTCCTACTCTGGCTAGCTCCGGAAAGACCACCTGCAAGTTCATGCAGATCAGTAGGGCAGAGACACATACCTGCCTAATGGAAAGTTTTCAGGGTGTTGGGTTTTTCACTTGAGTATGCACTTTTGAAAAGTTCTCCCCACCAACCTTGGGGAAACCAGGACCTAACATAACCTGAGGACTCTTCCAGCTCAGAAACCATCTCTGGAGCTAGGGAGAAGGAACGGTCACAGTAAGTGGACAGGTGACTACAACTTACCCAAACAAGGGCCCCCAAGAGGGATTTTCCCCCAAAGAGCTGGAAAATGACTCTGTTTTATTTTCCCAGATTGGGAACTCAACTTGATTTTGCAATAAATACTTCTAGAATATATATCCAGCTGAGACCTTTTATTTCTGTCTTTGGAAAGCTTGGGATCAGAAAGGGAATGGGAAACCCTGCTTCTATATCCCAATTATGCACAAGGCTAAGGGAGAAACTGGAAATATCCAACTCCCTTGAGATCATTGTTTGACAGTTAATAAAATTAAGACCCAGGAACTGGCCAATAGGAAACCAATTCAGACTCCTAGATTTAGAAGGTGTTATTTTAATGTAACTTGAGGAACAAGGAAGCCCTTTGAACTTGAACCTTATTCAAAGAGTGTTTACTCTCTTAACTTGGGCTTCCTGGGGTGTCTGTACTCAGAGGACCTGGGCCCCAGGGCAAGAGACTAGGAAAGTTGTGGATTCTACCTTCCTCGTTTGCATTTCTACATCTTCCATTGGTAATCTTTGGGAGAGGAGTAGTTTCCCATAAAGAGAGCCCTGGGGGCTCAATCACTGGTCTCCTAAATCTGAGCATCTCAGCCTTGGGAGTCTCCTCTCTCCGCAAAGGCCAAGTACCCTGCAGGGAGGAGGTATTTCAGCTATGTTAAATAAACAAGTAAAATGACCGATCACCAAGAGTGGTGAAACACTCTCCATTTAATATTTTAAATTATAAAACAATTTAAATGTTCACTAGTAGGGCAACTAGTTAAATCGTGACCCCACAATGAAATATTAGCCATCAAAATAATATTCCAGAGAAATATTTAGTAACATGAAAAACATGCATGATACAATTAAGTGAATAAAGTTAGTTGCAAAACAGCATGTTCAGGGGCTGGCCCCGTGGCCGAGTGGTTAAGTTCGCGCGCTTCGCTGCAGGCGGCCCAGTGTTTCGTTAGTTCGAATCCTGGGCGTAGACATGGCACTGCTCATCAGACCACGCTGAGGCAGCGTCCCACATGCCACAACTAGAAGAACCCACAACGAAGAATACACAACTATGTACCGGGGGGCTTTGGGGAGAAAAAGGAAAAAAATAAAATCTTAAAAAAAAAAACAGAAAAACAGCATGTTCAACATGAACCCAATTTTGTTTTAAAAAATATGAAAATATTTGCTATTATGTAATATCAAAATAGAGTGGTTTGTTTTCCTTATAGTGTTTTTATGTATTTTTACATTTGTCTACAATAAATTTTTTGTCATAAAAATAATAACTTAATAGTAAGTTATTTTTTAAAATGTCGACAGGAAATAACCAATCCTTTTTTTTTTTTTTTTTGAGTGAAAAGGAAGGTGGAATGTTCGTTAAGTAAGTTGGCATCTCAAAAGAAACCATAAGCAGGTGCCTTGAAAGTCCACTCTGGTCTCTATTATTTCTGGTGCATTTAAAACTGTCACAGATGCCAGAGACCAGAGACAAGGAGATATCCATAAAAATGCAGTCTACGTCAAGGAAATGGGAGATTTTCTTTACCTGTCTCCTTCTAAGGAAGGTAAAAAAAAAAACACACCACAGTTAGTGACAGAGAAAGGAAGAGTGTGTGTGTGTGTGTGTGTGTGTGTGTGTGTGTGGCTGTGTGGTGGTGGTGGTGGTGGAAGGGAGAATGGAAGAGACACTATCTAAGCACAAAAATTGTGGTGAAGAAATAGGAAACCAAAAGAAAAGATTATTTCCCTGGGGCTCAGGGATAAAAGCACATAAAATTATCTGGTCTTGAGGTTAAACCCTCAATAAACATAGATGCTAAAGTATCATGAAACCTGAGTTGTGACACTGTGCTAGGAAAAAGAAAAAACTAGATTTTCTCCCTTCATTCCTAACCGAATCTCCATCCAAAGAACCCAAGTACCCGATGCTTTGATATTTTCCCCAGGACCTTGCTGACATTCCCAAATAATCTTAGGTGAGATTTTCAGAAATAAAACCATCCTCGCCGCCCTGTTCAAACAGTCATTCAAAGAGAACATGCCTTGTGTTTTCTTTGGGTTTATATCTGAGGTTTTCACTAATGAAACGTGGAGCAATTGGGAATTCCGTGAAAGTTTACCTATTTCCCCAAAAAGATCATGGTCCCACTCCTTCCGAACCTCTTCCACCCTCATTCATCTTACCCTCACGGCAATCAGTCACATCAACCAATCTTCCCACATGGACCCAGCACCAGAAACGAAAGGAATTCAGGTTTCTCTACATCCATCACCTTCCTGTCAGGGATTCATTCCAAGGCATTACAGTGTCATTCAGATTCATTAGTTACAACCCTACACCCCTTCCCTTTTGGCTTATCCTTAACAAGCGGGCTATCATTAAGGTGACAGAACAGTAAAACCCTCATGTTCGGTAGGTTCAGGGACCAAGACAGGCAGATTGGCCACAGTCTAATGGTGGATCTTGAAAACCTGCGGAAAAAGGAATCAGCTCAATGAGGGAAATCTGTCCCTGAGTCTGTTCCCACAGTTCAGTGAATCCACGCACTGCTGCACATGCCTGGGAGAAGAGACGCCTGTATTTTCTCAGCCTAGATTAAAAAGGAAAATATCCTTATGCTTGCCACACCTCTGCAAAGCTTTTTCTCCACCTCTTCCTTCTCCTCCTCCTTCCCAGCTGACCTTAGCCATGGGTAGAATTAGGGACTCCTGAGAAAACCCTGAGGCCTGTTCCTAGAGTCTCCTATGGTCCCCTGCCATTCTCCTCAGCGCTGGATGGTAGGTGATCATAAAAGTGAGGGTAGAAAGGAAGGAACTGAACACCTACGAAGCATCAGGTGCTTAATATATATTATCTCCTTCAATCCTCAAACCAATCCAATTTGGGGCCGGCCCTGTGGCACAGCGGTTAAGTGCGTACGTTCCACTTCTCGGCAGTCTGGGGTTTGCTGGTTCGGATCCTGAGTGCGGACATGGCACCACTTGGCACGCCATGCTGTGGTAGGCGTCCCAGATGGAAAGTAGAGGAAGATGGGCACAGGATGTCAGCTCAGGGCCAGTCTTCCTCAGCAAAAAGAGGAGGATTGGCAGTAGTTAGCTGAGGGCCAATCTTCCTCAAAAAAAAAAACGAAGAACAATCCAATTAAAGAGTTACAATTATTCCCCCCTTACTACCAAGGAAACAGTGGTTCAGAGAAGTTAAGCACCCAACCTAAAGTTAAACACAAGGACGTGGGTTTGAATTCAGGCCTGCTACCACAAAAATCCATACTCTTTCTTTACACCCCTTACACACTGGAAGCCCAGGGACCTCTGGTGACATTCTTAACGTCCTGACAGCTTTGTAGAATGACTACCATTCATATGTAGTGAAAGGTGTCCTCTTCCTCCCTCTTCTGCAAGTAGAAGACTCACATTTCTCAGGCCTTCTCCAGAATGAAGAGATCTAACTTTTGACTTGCAAAGGGCTTCCTTAGAATGATAAAGCAGATAGCCTGGCTCCTGCTGACTTGGGAGGGCGGAATCCTGGTTCTCTAGCGGATACTCAAAGAAAAAGGCTACCCACTATGGTCTATACTAAAGGTCAAAGTTTCAAAAGGAATGTTGAAGGAGGGGTGTTTACTTTAGAGGATAGAGGAAGGAAAAACAGGATCCAGAGAAAGACAGACAAATTTCCAGCCCCAGGTCACAAACTACTCATAATCATTGATCACAAAAGACAGTGACCCGGGGCCCAGATAAAAATGTTTGGGTTGGGGGAAAATAAAATGTATGCAAGGACGAGAGCACAGTCTTCTAGGACAGGTTACAGACCTTTGGGTAGGACTAGAGCTCTAAATCACCTAATCCTGCTGCATTCCCTACCACAGGAGGAAAGCTGGGTTTAGAGGAAGAAAGTATCCCCCTCAGTATCACCAAGTGAGATAGCTGAAGAGATAACACTAGACTCCAGGGCCCTGAACACTCTCCATGGCTGGTGCTCTGCCCATCCGGTCAGACTGCCCTTTTCATCAGGAAAGAGACATATGATGACCAACGGAAGCATTGAGGAAATTAGGCCAGAGTTCCGGGAAGCGTCAGACTGTACTTGGTCAGTGAGGGAATAGGGAGGCTACAGGTGAGGGAAGTGGGGATATGGGTAGGGGGTGGGTGGGATGTGTGTAAGGGAAAGGCCTGGTGGTGCACCAGGCACCCAAATCCACTCCCACGTTGCTCTGAGATTCTCAGGGAGCTGTGCAGACCTATGGTGGGATTTGGTGATCTTGAGAAGGACTCTTGTCATTTCTTCAGGAACTTCTCGCAGTCTATAAGAGATCCCTTGATTCAACCACCTTCTTCTTAATAGAAGAGCTCCTAATCCCAGGCTGAAGGAAGAGGAGCTTGTTGTACACTCTGTTTTGAAGGGAGGGGGAAGCCAGTCCTTCTCTACCTGGGATAAAGTACTTATTAGGACCTGTGCTGCATGTCTAATCTGAATCAGCACTACTATATTTTAAGCCTACCAAATCTTCTAGGACCTCTCACTGTGGATTCAGGCCTTCAAACACTCCTTTTCTTCAAGCTAAATAACCCTAATTACTCCAGTTTTTCACTAGTTCTCTCGCATACTCTTTCCTACACTGTCTTCAAATGCACCAACTTTGGGTTTCAGTGAGGAGTTAGGTGGAGTTGAGCCAGATACCCTTCTCAAGCCTCAACCGCCATTACCCCTTTGCCCTCAGATATCTGAAGACTCTACCTCTTCTTGGCTGTCACAGAGCTTTGATTGCCCCATCAGGCCCCACTTGCACTTGCGATGGTGCAGGGGCAAGAACATTAAACTGGGTAGGGGACAATCAGGACACACTTCCTTCCCTGCTCTCAAGCATGGAGAACTTACCTACTCTAAAACTCCAGCTCTATTTCTCTGATGATGACTCCTAAGTCCCCATCCGTGCAAGCTCTAGGCACCACAACTCTAATGTTTCACTGGTCATTTCTACCCAGGTAGCAGAATTGGTTTTCTCTTATGACTTCTCTGTTTCCATCAGTGGTCTAATGAAACTTTGAATGACTGAGGCTCACTCCTGAATCAACCCTGACTCCTCCCTCTGCTCAACTTTTCATATTTAGTCATCTTTCTTTGGTTTAGCCTCCAAATCCATCCCGCTCCTCCATTATCTTTGCCTCCACTCTGGACTAATACTGTTGTACCTTGTACCTGAATTTTGCACTAACTCAATAACTGCTATTTTGCCTCTCAATTCTCCACCTAATACACTGTTAACCGCATTTATCTTACAATATGCCACATTCAATTCATCATCACCTGATTAGAAAAAGAAAACTTGCAACATTCCAGAGAATAAAATCTCAGTTCTTTGGCCTGACATTTCAAGTCTCCTAAACTTGGCACTATCCTACTGTCAACATTAAAAAACTTTTCTATGAGTATGTTCTCATAAAAATTCAAACAATATAGAAGTAAATAGGCACAAAAGTGAATAGTCACCTTCTTCCCCTAGCCCACCGCCCTTCCCAGAGGTAACTGCTCCCAACTTGCTTCTCCATTTTATACCTTGCCTCCTCAGCTCCAGCTAGACTAAGTTATGATGGTTCCTTGCATACACCATTCTCACACAACTTCTGTACCCCAGTTGAGACCATTTCCCTCCCCGAAATTTCTTTGCCCTACCTACTGCTTCTCCAGCTCCAAACACTCCCTCCTTAAAGTCTATCTGCTCCTTGAAATTGCCTGCCTTTTATTTGATAGAATCTAAACATCACTACCTATGATATCTAAGCATTATGTATTTTTTTATGTCTCAACAAATCTCCTCCTTGAGGGTAGGACCATGTTGCCCCGTCTGAGTGCCTCTGCAAACCTCTCAAAACATTCTGCATGCAGTGGGTGATTAGTGTTCTCCCAACATTAAGCCAATTTTGCCCACAGGTGGTGTAAGTGTACAGGTAATAGAATCTCAAAGCTGGAGGAAACCTTAGAAATCATCTCCTACAATCCTCTTACCTTGCAGGAGAGGCAAAGCAATTTGTCCGAGGTCCTTTGGCTAGTTAAAGGTCTAGTTGAAGATAGAGCTCAGATCTCCTAATTTCAAGTTCAAGCAACCCCTAGGTCCTCTGCTCTGGGGGCTCCATACTACTCTCAAGACCAACTAGCTGGGCAGTAACTCAGCCAGGTAACTGATGGGGTGGGGCTTGCATGTGCAATGTGATATTAAAAAGTAAATAGACGGGAGGAGAAGAACATACGAGGTTCTCAAACACACCAATACCACTTATACCCAAAGCAAAGGAAAAGGTCAGCCCATTCCTTCTGCTACACTACCGTTCCACTGCCATGTATCCCTTCTCTCCTTGGTATTCACCTAAACTCAGCTTTACCTGAATAAAAATGTTGTAGGGCACAAAGTCAGAGTCACTGTGGACTTCTGGCATCTTTGGAGACTCAATGCTCTTTCTATTTCTTCATGGTTTATGCCTGTTATCCCAAATATAATTGTAGTTGTGCCTCCTTTCACTCTGATAAGTGTCCTAGTTTAATGATAATTATGTGGCCCCCTATTTATAGCCCACTTCATCCATTCATTCATTCATTTAATAAATATTTATTGAGTACCTACTCTGTTATAGGCATAGGACTAATGTGAGGGATACAGAAGTTCATGACATAGACAAGATCTCCGCTCTCATGGAGCTGGCATTCTAGTGGGGAGCACATACAATGAATGACTAAAAAACAATTACAGATTGAGATAAGTTTCATGAAGGAAATAAGTGGTGTTTTTATAAGAAGGCTGCAACAGCTTTAGAAAAAGTGGTCAAAGATGGCTCTCTGTGAAGCTGACATTTAAACTGATACCCAAAGGATGAACAAGAACCAGTTATAAGAGCTAGAAAGCATATTCCAAAGACAAGCATTAATAAGCAATAAAGGCCAAAGCAGAAAAGAGGTTGATCAAAGTCTGATGTGACAGGAGCATGGTTTGCATGTGGTGGCATGAGATGAACTTAGAAAAGTAAACAGGGGCCAGATCCAACGGGCCACAGTAAAAAGTCTGAATTTTGTTCCAGAGATATGGGAAGCCATTGAAAGATTTTAAGCAGGGCAGTGATGGATCCTATTTACTTTGTAAGGAAACCATACTGCCTGCTACTTGGAAAATGGACTTGAGAGAGGCAAGCATGGAAGCTTGAAGACAAGGAAGCAAGAGCTGATGATGGCTTGGACTAAGGAAGGGAAAGAGAGAATGGAGAGAAGAGGGAAGATTAGCAGTATATATAAAGGAGGTAGAACCAATAAATTTGCTGATGGATTGGATGTGGTAGGTGAGAGAAGGGGAGGCATCTAGGATGATTTCCAGTCTTCTAGCTTGAGTAACTGAGTGGGAGCTGGTGCCATTTATGGACAGAGGCAAAATGACAGAGACCACATTAGAGCTAATGGGGAGAGGGGAATCAAGAGTTCCATTTTAAGCATGTTAACTTTGAAATTGTTCTGAAACATTCAAGTGGAGATATCAAGTAGGCAATTGGCTATTAAGTCTGGGAAAGCTGGCTAAATAAATTAGAGAAAAAATTTGAGATGAAGGTGCAAATATAGGAGTCACCAATATACAGAGAGTTTCTAAAGCCATGAGGGTAAATGAGATTTCCTAAAGAACAGAAAGTGAATGGAAGAGGGCAAGGTCCAAGTCCAAAGAAACATCGCACCTCTCCCATCGACGTCCACAAGTGCCCAATAAGGAAGCTGAGCAACTGATCCTCTTTTTGATTCTGGAAATAGGTAGGTACAGACTTGCTGGCAGGTAGGGAAATAGATGAGTTAACCTTTGCGGAGAGCCTCCACTGATCTATTCATTCAATAGAGATATTGATATAGATAGATATATATAGATATATATCAATAGAATGAATGCCTTCTATGGGTCAGGGACTATGTGAGGTGTCTGCAGAGGACAGAAAGACGAAGGGACATAGTTCCTCCCAATCAAAAAGGAAAACACACCAGTGCCCATAATAATGTGGTATGGTAAACCTTCTAATGGAGGTGTGTACAGGGGCAGTGGGAACACAGGGATGAAAGCAACCACTGTCTGCCTGGCCCAGAACTGAAGCAATGCTCATTCAAGCAGTGAGAGGAACCAAATGTTTCAAGGGTGCACTGAAGCAAGAACGGCTTTTCCACCTCTCTAGTTGTTTGCTTGTTTCTGTTTTATTTTAAAACAAATCTTGTGCTTCCTAGAATAAAGGTAAAATCATGACAGGTTGGTGGGGGTGAAAAGGAGGCTTTGGTTCTCTGACCATTGACAACAGAGAACAGCCCTTTCCAATGAGCCTTAATCAGGTGTGGGGTGGGGGTGGGGGTTAGAGGAAAAAGTGGAAGAGAGTGGTTTATTGCTGTTCACAAAAAAAAGCAATAAAATACTTTGCCCTGAGCTGCATAAGGGTCATAATCGGTATGATAAGCTATCCTTTAACATGAGGAGGAAATTGAAGTTTCATTTCCTTGCTTTTGTGGCACCCCTTGAATTGGGTTGATGACACCATTCAGTCAGTCAGCATGAGGCCTGCCTTACCAATTTTGTTTTGCAAAACAAAGCCAGTCACGGTCAAACTCAGTTGGTCAATTCCATAGATTAACACGAGAGGCCCCAGGAAAGCAAAATAGCTGGGACAGCTCTGGCTGGGAAACGATGGGTTAATCCTAGGCCAGCTTGGCAGGGAGCTTCATAAGACCTTTCAGGTCCCTGGCACCCTCCCACTCCTCACCTCTCCAAGAGATTCCCACGCTCACCAGTGTCCCGGGGTTGACTCTAAATAATCTCCAGAGTTTGAAGGACAGGGCTGGGCTGAGGGTATGGATGCATTTCCCCATTGTGTCATACAATCCTCCTTCTCAGGCTGACTTCTTTTAGACCCAGGCTGGGTAGTACGGTGTGATAGAAAAAATCTGACCAGAATCTATATGAGCACAAACTGGGAAGAATTCTTTAAAATTTGAGAGTAATATAAAATTTCTCTCAAATCCTGGGCTCCAGTAGGTGTACCCACACAACACAACCTAAAGAAAACAGTGCAGATGAAAATATTGTAGAAGCTCTACTGAACAGCCAGACATTTTCGTTGCCCCTAGGACTAAGATATTAGAAAAGAACTGTTGATTTTCTTAGAGGATAATCTAACCCGTTCTGATTTCTCTCCATTTCCAGAAGTTGCTGAAAAACTGAGGTCACTATAGATCACGATCTGAAGCTTTTCAAAGATCCCATTTAGCTGAGATAATTCCATTTTTCTCTCTTTCTGAATTCTGATGTTTCTGGTGAAAAAAAACCAATTCCGCCAGTGACACATAAGGACTCAAAAAGCCAAGAACATCTGCACATTGCCTGAATAATATTGGGGTTCATGTTCCCAAAAGAGATTAAGGTAATATTTAATTTTAGTTCCCTGAAGGTTGTCTTATATTTTTCCAAAAGGATTTATTCCTGCAATCTTCTGTGACTATCAACACAATTTAATTTTCAGGAAATCAAGGGAGGCAATTTAGTGTTGTGGGAAAAGTGCTGCTGACTTTGCCACAGATTTTACTGTAATGCCAAGCAAATCACTTTCTGAGCGTCAAAATCTTTATTAAAGAAGGGGATTGGATTAGATTGCACTAGATATTCACAAAATTTTTTCAAATTCTAAAGTTCTATTCTCAGCCTCTATCCTGACAGTTCTGGCCTTCATATGATGTCCCATGCCAATTGCCATGCAGAATAAATTAGAACTACTGGTTTCTAGAAACTTATGGCCTGTAAAATAGCAATAGTCAGATGTCCTTCACACACTGGTGAGTGTGGGAAGCTCTTGGAGAAGTGCAGAGTGGGAGGGTGCCAAGGACCTGAAAGGTCTTATGAAGCTCCCTGCATGGAGAACGAGAGGGAATTCGGAGGCACTTTCTGAGTGATGAAGGAAGAGATTTCATGTTAGGTACATGTTAGGTACTTTTATGTATATTATCACAGTTAATCCTCACAACTGCTTTGTGAGGTAGGTACTATCATTATCCTCAGTTTATAGATGAGGAAACAGAAATTAAGCAACTTTTCCCATGGTCCCAGAGTTAGGAAGTCATGGAGTTATGATACAAAACTGGTTTGCTGTTTCCAAACGCCAGATGCTAAACCATTTCACCATACTTCCTGGCAAAGGAGTATATTATTGTGTCAGAGAAGACAGAAATTAAGCATGAGCAGTTCACAGGCACAAGAGACAAACGTGTATTAGAGCAAAATTACAGGAAATTGTCTCCAAGGCTAGGAATTATATAAGCATAAAAGAGTGGGAGAGTCCTCCAGTGTCTGTTTTGTGGGGGAGTGGGAGTAAAGGAAGAGACTGGCTTTAGCAAATGCACAGAGTTAGGAAGGAGCAAAGTGAGCAAAGAGGCCACTCCAGCTAGAGCAGCGTCCATGAAATCAGGTTCTGGGGAGAAAGGGTTGGAAAGATAAGAACTGACCAGTCTGTGGGAGCCCTGAATGCCAGACTAACAAATATATAATATTTTTTCACCATATTAGGCATACACGAGATACTCAGTAAGTATTTGTTGATTGTCACAAATTAGAGAGAATTAATTTCAAGCCTAGCTACCAAATGTAAGTAGGAAACTGTTTTCGATATGGGCAGTATCTGTTCAACTTGAGTCCCCTGACCAACTAGAACAGGAAGAAAGCATGTTAGCACATTGTTTTTAACTCCTTCACTTTGTGATATGCTTCATAATTTCAAAATCTTTTTTTTTTTTTCAGTTCTATCGAGATACAATCACATATCAAAATCTTTATAGTTAGCTTATGTGGAGGTCAGGAATACCATACTCACTGATAAAGATAAAGGGAAATGATCAAGATGACGGCAAGAGAGAAGATGAAGAGATTTTAAAAATAATAGAACTGTAAAGAACAAAAGTATTGTAGGATGCAAGAGCATGGAATCCAGTGAAAAGTCCAGCTCTGATGACTTAGGAGAGCCCAGGGTCAGGCCTCAGAGCCAGGTAAGTACTGAAGAGCCAAAAGAGGGCAGGTGGGGGCACCTAGACCTATAGGAAGCTAGACAAAGGGTCTGGCTTCCTACACACAATAGTGTGTTCAAGTTGGGACCTACCATATTAGCAACAGAAAGAGGAATGTAACAGTGTGATCTCACCAATGGGATAATCCCCTAACAATATTACATTTTTTACTTAATTTAGTATATCGTTTCTCACCATAAAGATCACAATGGTTTCAAATACTACATTCTCTCAAACCATTCCTGAGAGGCATGAAAGAACTCATAACGGTTTGCCATTTATGTGTTGAACCTGTATCTCTAAGAGATGCAAACAAGTTAAACTAGACTAGAACTTTGTGGTCCTGTTAGATACAGTATTTTATTTTAATTGAACTGTGGAAGTAAAGACTGAAGCTTTAAAGTCTAAAAATTTTCGTCTGGGATGTTTAGTCTGTAGCCAGTCATCTGACAGTCAGAAGTTTGGCATGACTAATTCTTCACAGTCCATTTGCTAAATGACACATTATAAAAGCAAGCACACTGAAAAGGATGTGCTTGTTTCCAAAGCTTCAACCTCATTGTAGACTGATTGTTTTATATTGGTGCTTGTCTAACCATTTTATGGTGCAAAAGGCTCTAACCACACATATATGTTAAAGACTCCTTGAAATGTTCTCACATTGGCAAGGATCAGAAACACTAGATAAAGTCCAGAGAGGTTGTCATGCTGGCCTCAACATAAAGGCCACCCAGAAGGATCAGGATTTTACTATCCTGATTAAGATAAGATTTATTAACCCCTGAAATGCTTATTCTTATAAAATAGCTTAACCTTCTCTATCCCACAGTTAGAAAACTTGTGCTGAAAAGTAAGCAGATCCTAGTAGAACGGTTGAGAATGCTAATTAAGTAAGCTCAGCAGAGCTGCTTCAAAATAAAAAAAACTGAACATGAGAGAGATGCAAACTCTGATGACAGGAAATTTAAAGATGGATCCAGAAACAGTAGCTTAGGTTGACACACTGTTGATAGTTTGTTTTTCAAGGCCTTTGTCTATTTCGTCTTATTCGTCAAATTTATTGCCATAAAGTTGTTCATAATGTTCCCTTATCGGCCTTTTAATATCTGCCAAGTCTGTAGCGACTTGACAACATTGGGCTGAATAAGCAGAATTGGTTTGAGAAAGAAAAAAAGGAGAAAAACTTTGAGGCTTCTTTGATAGACCATATGAAGCCACAACGTTTGCAAAGAGCATTCCCCCCACCTCAGCCAAGAAATGCAGGTGAGGCAAGTGGGGGGAAAAAAAGGAATTTTTTTATGGTTCTAGTGATGGGGCTGTTGGTCAGATTAGCTGTCCATTTGTCTGCAAGCTGCTTTCTCCTCCCATTCAGTGCTCCCTGCCATCACAGTGCAGCTGCTGGCCAGGAAGCCTGAGGAAGGGGCTCCCTCTGGAGCTGATGGCAGTGGCACTTTGGAAAGTGCTGGCAGGGGGTGGGCTATAAAAAACAATTTGGTCTGGGAACAAAAGGCATCAATCACAGCAGTGTCATCAACCCTTGATTTGAATGGGGGGAGAGAACTTTCTGGGTCACCTTGGAAGCAGGAAAGGAACAACCAACATCATTTTATTTAGTTCTCCTCTCTTTCCTATGGACTAAAAGGTCTGGTTTAATAGGAAAAGCTATGCATGACTGTTCCACAAAGATCTTTTCCTTTGGTGAGGTGGCAGAAAGCTATCTTATTTGCAACCTCTATCTGAAATTGCCAGAAATCACGGCACTCTATCTTTAGAAGTAAACTTCTGTGTTAAAGGCTCTCATAAACCTGGGAGTTTCTGAGATTTAATTAACTTTTGGAAAACAATTATGGATCATAAATGAAAGGTGTAAAGTTTCTATAGGGAAGGTTATTAGTGAGGGGACTAACGAAAATAAAGAACCCAAGAAAAGCCCCTGAAGTCACAGAAATAGCAAACAAAGAAGAGAAGAATTGGGCCACCTCTGATTCAAAAATCAAAGCTTTATCTAAATAGTTTCCACAAAGAGTTAACTGCATAAAAGAAGTGGCAGTATTTCTGAGCTGGGAAAGTATTTCCTCAGAAGTATCTGTGATCCTTTCAAATCAAGCTAATCTGTGGCACCTTAAACCAGGGCAGAAAAACTGTTGCCCTGGGCTCTCTGCTTCCAGCATTATTCTACTCTTCAAAACCCCCCAAACAGAAGCTGAGGTAGGGATGTCGGGGTTAGCAATGTACCATACTTCTTGGCTAAGTATAAGAAGATGCAAAGAGGCCTGGGAAGAGGGAGCCTCCAAGATGCCATCCCAGACCTAAACTTCTAAGGAGTAAAGGAAAAGCTAAACTTCTCTTTAGTTCCAAGTCATAAGAAAGCTGCATCCTTGCTTGCCTTCTTCTTTGGTCTCTTTGAGTCCTGGAGAAAGAACTAAATGAAGTGATATATCTCAAGCAATAAGAATAGCACACTATCATTCAGTGTGAGAAAAATGCATTAAATCACGCATTTAACGACCACAAATTTGCTTGCAGTATGTTGGTCCCACCTAACAGGATATGTCAGAAGGCAGTCTTCTCCCCTTTTTAGTTACCTAGAAAGTAAACAAGGAGGCAGTCTTCTCATTTTCCTATTCACCCTATGCTATACTTTCCATTTCTGGCCCATGAAATAATGATCTCAAATGTGTCCAAAATTAAAGAATCCTACAGCTAACTATATTATTTTCCCTATGTGTGTATTTTTGTCTATTTCATCTCCAAAATATATTTAAAATTGTCTGTTTTCTCTAATTTTTTTCCCTCCATTTTTATTTAGTTCTTTATTTTTTAAAGATTGGCACCTGCGCTAACATCTGTCGCCTTCTTCTTCTTCCCTTCCCCCTCCCCTCCCCCTCCTCCTCCCCTCCCCCTCCTCCCCCTCCTCCTCCTCCCCCTCCTCCTCCTCCCCCTCCTCCTCCTCCCCCTCCTCCTTCTCCTTCTCCTCCTCCTCCCCTCCCCCTCCCCCCTCCTCCTCCTCCCCCTCCTTCTCCTCCCCCTCCTCCTCCTCCTCCCCCTCCTCCTCCTCCTCCCCCTCCCCCTCCTCCTCCTCCTCCCCCTCCTCCTCCTCCTCCTCCTCCCCCTCCACCTTCTCCTCCCCCTCCCCCTCCTCCTTCTCCTCCCCCTCCCCCTCCTCCTTCTCCTCCCCCTCCCCCTCCTCCTTCTCCTCCCCCTCCCCCTCCTCCTCCTCCTCCCCCTCCCCCTCCTCCTTCTCCTCCTCCTTCCCGTCCCCTTCCCCCTCCTCCTTCTCCTCCCCCTCCCCCTCCTCCTCCTCCTTCTCCTCCCCCTCCTCCTCCTCCTTCTCCTCCTTCTCCTTCCCCTTCTCCTTCTCCTTCTTCTCTTTTTCTTCTTCTTCTCCCCAAAGCCCCCCAGCACATAGTTGTATATTCTAGTTGCAGGTCCTTTTGGTTGTGCTATGTGGGACGCCGCCTCAGTGTGGCCTGATGAGCAGTGCTCCATCTGCGCCCAGGATCTGAAGCACCGAAACCCTACGCTGTTGAAGGGGAGCTGTGAACTTAACCATTCAGCCACGGGACCAGCCCCCTTCCCTTCATTTTAAAAAGACAAATGGCAGGTCTGGAGACTGAAGCTGACTTCCAGAATGGAATTTTTCTGCCGTAAACAATGCTGTCTCTTTTTTCCACAAGAGGTGGAAATCACCTCCTGAAGGTGTCACACTGGAATCCCATTGTAAAAACTATTTGCTTTTTCCCATATGCTTTTGGCTATTGCTCAAAATATAGCGATCTACTATTTATCTTTGTTGTTAAGATTTTAGTTTGTCTTCCCAACACTGATGCAAAAGGTGTTTTGAAATACAGTAGGCACACCAGTCTCAGGAGGAATATGTCCAAAAATTCAGATAAACACCAGCACTGAGAAATTGCAAAACATCTTGGCCATAAACAGCATAAAGATCATCTGTTAATAAGGAAGTGTTGCCAACCCTTTTAATGCTGACATCCATTAAGATGTTTATCTTTTAAACCCTAAAAAAACTACAAAAGCAGTAACATGATCACTGTACAAAAACTTAAAATACAGCTAAGCAAAAACAAGAAAAATAAAACAGCATATTCCCACCATCCAGAGATTATATAATAATATTTGAGTGGGTATCCTTCTATATCTTATTCTACATATATATACACATACGTATCTTTTTATCAAAGTGAAACCACACTGTATATATTGCTTTCTAACATGCTTTTAACTTAACCATCTTTACCTTCCAACACAATATATTTTCATCTCATCTGATACTAAGTGTAGGTTCAAATCTTCCCAGTTGTCTCAAAAATGTCCTTTGCAGCTCGTCTGTCTAAACCAAGTCCAATCTAGAGACAAGTTTTGATTCTGATTATATATCTTAAGTATCTTAATCTAAAACAGTCCCTTTTCTCGTGACACCAATTTGCTGAAAAGACCTGGGTAGCTGTCCTGAAGAACATCTGATTTTCTAAATTTTTCTAGTTGCTTCTTTATGGTGTCCTTTAGATGGTCACTTGATCTCCTATGTTACTTTAAGCTGGAAGTTTGGCCTAAAAGCTTGATAATTTTAAGGTACACATTTGGCTAGAACAAATCATAGATGATTAGCATATTTCATTTGTATCAAATCAAGAGCTACATAATATCTGAATGTCTCCCTCTCAGTGATGTGAAAAATTAGCCACTAGATTATGGTGGTAACAGTCAGATTGTTTCTTTTTTTTCCCCAACTTCATTTATGAATAGTTTTAAAGTACAGAAAAGTTGAAAGAATAGTACAGTGAACACTAGGGCACCCGACACTTAGACTGAACAATTGCTAATATTTTACTAAAATTGCCTCATCTATACGTGTATAAAAATATTTCTTTCTTCATGAACCATTTGAAAATAAATTGCAAACATCAAAAATTTTAAATAATTCAGAATGCATCACCTAATAATAATGACATTCTCCTTTTATGGCCATATCATTTTGGCCCTAAAAAATTTAGCAATTATTCCCTCATGTCACCTAAAATTTAGTCTATATCTAAATTTCCTTAATTGTCCCCTGCAAAGGTCTTTTATAGATTTTTTTTTTTAAACCAGGATCCAGTCAATATCTACTCATTGCATTTGGTTAAGAAGTTTCCTTAGTCTCTTTTAATCTAGAACAGTTCCTCCTCATTTCTACTTTTTGTTTTATAATGACATTGGCTTTTAGATGAGGCCAGTTTAAGCATTTACTCTTAATAAAAGTGATTTGCAATCTGGATCTTTTCTAAGTCAAAATTTCTTTAAGAAATGAGAATTTTACAACACTTTTTTTTTTTTTTGAGGAAGATTAGCCCTGAGCTAACTGCTGCCAATCCTCCTCTTTTTGCTGAGTAAGACTGGCCCTGAGCTAACATCCGTGCCCATCTTCCTCTACTTTCTATGTGGGACGCCTACCACAGCATGGCGTGCCAAGCAGTGCCATGTCCGCACCCAGGATCCAAACCGGTGAACCGTGGGCCGCCGGGAAGCGGAACATGCGAACTTAACTGCTGCACCATCGGGCTAGCCCCACAACAATTTTTTGAAACCAGTACCTTGTCACAAAAACATAACTGGGAAACACTAACCTACAGACTATTTTGGAGAGTGACCAATCATCCCATTTTGCCCAGAACTGAGGGGGCTTCCAGGATGCAAGTGATACAACCAGGAAATTTCCAGGCAAACCAAGATGAGTTGTCACCCTACATACGGTCACCTTTGGAAGGCACTTACTAATGTTGAGGAAATAGTTATATAGTGATTATTTAAAATCATAACCTAGTTCTGATCATTTTCATTATACCAAATAAGTATTTATATACTCATACTTCTTAAACTAAACTGTGAACTGAGCATTAATTATGCATGTAGATATAAGATACATGCTTGGGAAAACGTCATAACTAAAATTCCATGTCTTACTTCTCAAACTTTAAAAAAAAATACAGCAACATAATACAGCCTTCTATTACTTAATGTTACATAATTGTTAAAATCATACCCTAAACCAACAACGACTGCAGTACATTGAGCTCCATAGAGACAGCACCAGGGCAAGCGAGAGCCAGATGGGCACTGGTTGACGTTGTGCCTTGCTGAGAGGAAATAACTAAACATGGGCAAAGCAGATCCCAAGAGACCAAGAAGCAAAATGTCATCATATGCAGTCTTTGTACAAACTTGCCGGGAGGAGCACAAGAAGCAACCAGATGCTTCAGTCACCTTCTCAGAGTTTTCCAAAAAGCGCTCAGAGAGGTGGAAGACCATATCTGCTAAAGAGAAAGGAAACTTTGAAGACAGAGCAAAGACAGACAAGGGCTGTTATAAAAAAAAAAAAATGCAGGGCCAGCCCAGTGGCATAGTGGTTTAAGTTCACATGCTCCGCTTCAGCGGCCTGGGGTTTACGGGTTTGGATCCCAGGTGCAGACCTACACATCGCTCATCAAGCCATGCTGGAGGTGGCATCCCACATTAAGAATGGAGGAGGAACATTGGCACAGATGTTAGCTCAGTGATAACCTTCCTCAAGTGAAAAGAGGAAGATTGGCAACAGATGTTAGCTCAGGGGCAATCTTCCTCACCAAAAAAGGAAGGAAGGAAGGAAGGAAAGAAGGAAGGAAGGGAGGGAGGGAGGGAGGAAGGAGGGAAGGAAGGAAGGAAGGAAGGAAGGAAGGAAGAAAGGAAGGAAGGAAGGAAGGAAGGAAGAAAACCTATATTCCTCCTAAAGGGAAACAAAAATAAGTTCAAGGATCCTAGTACACCCAAGAAGCCACCTCCAGTCTTTTTCTTGTTCTGATTATTGCCCAGAAATCAAAGAAGAACATCCCAGCCTATCCATTGGTGATACTGCCAAGAAAGTGGGAGAGATGTGGAATAACACGCTGCAACCTTGAGAAAAGAAGGCTGCTAAGCTGAAGGAAAAATACGAAAAGGATATTGCTGTATAAGCCTATGCAGCAAAAAAGGGAGTCATCGAGGCTGAAAAAAATCAAGGAACAGAAGGAAGATGAAGATGATGATGATAAACAAGTTGGTTCAAGTCTTTTTCCTTGTCTATAAAGCATTTAACCTCCTTGTACACAACTCATTCCTTTTAGAGAAAAAAGTTAAAATGGAAGACTTTGTAAGACCTGTTTTTTAAACAGTACAATGTCTTTTTTGCTATAGTTAACACACTGCTAAATGTGTCTTTAGCTAGCCCTGTCCGGTGGTATTTTCAATACCACCAACCTTGCCTGGTACGGTATGGGGGTTGTAAACTGTCACAGAGATTTAAAGCAGGTTCTTGTTGGTGCACAGCACAAGTTAGCTATACTTGGGAATGGTAGCTTTTTCATCTGCAGTTGTCTCTGATGAATCCTATTTGAATTAACTGTTGCTTTCTGAACTGAACACCACTTTGTAGTTGCAAAAAGAAAAAAAGTTGCAGTTGTTTTATTGGCATCCTATATGCTTCTAAGTAAACACAATTTTCTTTTTAGAAAAAAAAATAATCCCCTAAACCTATATTTTACCCTAGTGAATGTTATCTGCTGCACAAAACACAGTTATTCTCTTAAAACTTATTTTTAAGAAGTAATTTATTTCACGCGTAGTTACTTAAACCTTTAGGAATTATGTTTTCTTTCTTTCTTTTTTTTAAGTAGAAGCATGCCTTTTACAATACAATAGTTCGTGATTTGTTCTTTAAAGGACTTTACTTTTAAAACGTTCTTCTGCAACTGGATGGTGACAAAGTTTAGGTTTGTTGGGATTATTTTTCAGCAGCCAATCAGCCAGCCAAATCTATGAAAAAATGAAAAACATCCTCAAGTTAATAAACATTTAAATACTTTATACAACACATAGTATATCAATTTAAAACAGTTTTCAAAAATTGCTTTAAGAATAATGAGAAAATGATCATTAAAAATTGAAACACTGAGTTTTACATTATGCAAGATTGTCAAGTACAGATCCAAACTGGAAAAGAAGTAAAACTATCTCCATTCACAGAGGACATGGTCCCATATTTAGAAAACCCCAAAGAGTCCACAAGAAAGCCACTAGAACTAATAAATGAATTCAGCAAAGTTGTAGGTTAGAAAAGCAACACATAAAATTCAGTTGTGTTTCTATACATCAGCAATGAACAATCCAAAAAGGAAATTAAGAAACCATTTTTGGGGCCAGCCCAGTGGTTAAGTGCACACATTCTGCTTTGGCGGCCCAGGGTTTACCAGTTCAGATCCCGGGTGCGGACATGGCACTGCTTGGCAAGCCATGCTGTGGCAGGTGTCCCACATATAAAGTAGAGGAAGATGGGCACGGGTGTTAGCTCAGGGCCAGTCTTCCTCAGCAAAAAGAGGAGGAGTGGCAGCAGATGTTAGCTCAGGGTTAATCTTCCTCAAAAACAAAAAAAGAAAGAAATCATTTTTATTATAATAGCACTGAAAAAATATATCTAGGAATAAATTTAACCAACTTGTATCCTGAAAACTATAAAACATTGCTAAAAGAAAATAAAGGACCTAAATAAAAGGAAAAATATCCCGTGTTCACGGAAAGACTTAATACGGTTAAGATGTCAATACTACCCAAAACAATCACAGACTCAGTACAATCTCTGTCAAATTTCCAACAGTCATTTCTGCAGAAATGTAAAAGTCAATCCTCAAAATCATATGGAATATTTCAAGGGGCTCTGAAAAGCCAAAACAATCATGAAAAAAACAAAGTTGGAGGATTTTCCGACTTTTATCCTTCCTGGTTTCAAAATCTATTGCAAAGCTACAGAAATCAGGGGCCGGCCCCATAGCCGAGTGGTTAAGTTCACTCGCTCCACTTCAGCAGCCCAGGGTTTCGCTGGGTTTGGATCCTAGGCGTGGACATGGCACCGCTCATCAGGCGATGCTGAGGAGGCATCCCACATGCCACAACTAGAAGGACTCACAACTAAAAATACACAACTATGCACCAGGGGGCTTTGGGGAGAAAAAGGAAAAATAAAATCTTTAAAAAAGAAAATGCTACAGAAATCAAAACAGGGTGGCATACAGAGAGACAAAAAGACCAACAGAATAGAAGGTGAGAGTCCAGAAATAATGGCCATACACATATAACCAATTGATTTTTTTTTTTGAGGAAGATTAGCCCTGAGCTAACATCTGCTGCCAATCCTCCTCTTTTTGCTGAGGAAGACTGGCCCTGAGCTAACATCCGTGCCCATCTTCCCCTACTTTATATGTGGGATGCCTGCCACAGCATGGCTTGCCAAGCAGTGCCATGTCTGCCCCCAGGATCCGAATCGGTGAACCGCAGGCTGCCAAAGCAGAACATGTGAACTTAACTGCTGCACCACTGGGCTGGCCCCTGACCAATTGATTTTTAACAATGATACCAAGTCCATTCAATGGAGAAGGTACAGTCTCTTCAACAGATGGTACTGGGACAACTGGATTTCCACATGCAAAAGCATGAAGCTGCATGCTTACCTCACACCACATAGAAAAATTAATTCAAAATGGATCAATAACCTAAATATAAGAGCTAAAACTCTTACAATATTAAATGAAAGCATAGGAATAAATCTTCATGACCTTGAATGTGGAAATGGATTCTTAGATGACACCAAAAGCATGAGCAACAAAAGAAAAAATAGATAAATTAGATTTTGTCAAAATTTTAAAACTTTTGTGCATTAAATGACATTATCAAGAAAGCACCTAAAGGGGCTGGCCCCATGGCGGAGTGGTTAAGTTCACGCATTCTGCTTTGGCGGCCCAGTGTTTCACCAGTTCGAATCCTGGGCACGGACATGGCACCACTCATCAAGCTAGGCTGAGGCGGCATCCCACATGCCACAACTAGAAGGACCCACAACTATGTACAGGGGGACTTTGGGGAGAAAAAGGGAAAATAAAATCTTAAAAAAAAAAAACAAAGCAAAAAGATAACCTACAAAAGGGAAGAAAATACTTGCAAACCATAGATCTGATAAGAATTTAACATCTTCCACATATAAAGAACTCCTACAACTCAACAAAAAAAAACTCAGTTAAAAATGAGTAAAGAACTTGAATATGAACAGACATTTCTCCAAAGAAAATATACGAATAGCCAAACAGCACATGAAAAGATGCTCATTATTAGTTGTAAAGGAAATGCAAATCAAAACCACAACAATAGACCATTTCACATCTACTAGGATGGCTATAATAAAAACAAAAACAGAAAAGAATAAGTGCTGCTCAGGATGTGGAGAAACTGAAACTCTCAAACATTGCTAGTAGCAAAGTAAAATGGTGCAGTCGCTGTGAAAAACAGTTGGGTGGTTTCTCAAAAAGCTAAGCACAGAATTAGCATGTGACCCAGCAATTCCACTCTTATGCATATACCTCAAAGAATTGAAAACAAGTACTCAAACAGATACTTGTACACCAATGTTCACTGCAACATTATGCACAATAGCCAGAAGGTAGAAACAACCCTAGTATTCATCAATAGATGAATGGATAAGCAAAATATGATATATACACACAATGGAATAATATTCATCCATAAAGGAATGAAATTCTGATACATGCTACAACCTATATGAACTTTGAAAACATTATGCTAAGCGAAATAAGCCAAACGCAAAAGAAGATTGTCTGATTCCACTTATATTAAATATCTATAATAGGCAAATTCATGGAGACAGAAAGTAGATTAGAGGTTACTAGGGCCTGAGGGGAGGAGATAATGGGGAGTTATTGCTTAGGTTACAGAATTTCTGGTTGGGTTGATGAAAAAGTTTTGGAAATAGATAGTGATGATGGTTGCATAAAATTGTGACTATAATTAATGCCACTGAATTGTACACTTAAAAATGGTTAAAATGGCAAGTTTGATCTTATACATATTTTATCACAAAAAACTAAAAAGAAAGATTGTTAAGTATATACAGAAGCATTGAAAATAACGTTAAAAGTAATTATTTATTGTGGTATTGTTGTTAGAACGTAAAGATCCTTGTAACAGAATACATGCCAAGATATAGAATTTAATACATGATAAGTAAGGCTTCATAAATCAATGTACAAGGACAACTGGTCAGAAAAAAATCAGTTTAGATCTTCATCTTGTGTTACACACAAAAATAATTCCAGATGCACGGGAAAATTAAGTATAAAAAATTTACAAGTAAACAAAAGTGAATATTTAGCAAAACTTTCAATGGGAGAGGCCTTTCTAAACTTAGATGGTAAATGAAAACTCACAATAAGGAAAAAAATCAAGGTCTGACTTATTGAATATTATTTAAAACGCAAAATTGAAAGTTAAACAAAAAGGGAAATATTTTTGCCGTAAGTCTGATTAAAGGTTGATGTAACTAACATACAAAAAACTCTCACAAAACTCCAACAGGTAAGCGGACAAAAGACAGATAGATAATTCACAAAGGAGGAAATACAACTAAACACAAGGGAAAATGCTTAACCTCGCCAGTAAATATATACATATAAGTTAAAACAATTGAAATATCATTTCTTTTGTCTCTTTTGCCTGTTATCAGATCAGTCCCACTTCCACTTCAGTGTTTTTAACTTACATCTAATACTAATGTGGATGGGGTGAAATGGGAATTATACATTTGTGATCACAGTGTAAACTGGCATGGCCTTTCAAGAAAGCAATATGATAGTATGTACTGTGACCTGAAAATATTCACATTAGAAATAACAACACAAAAAAAGTCAAGAAAATTCTGAAAAAGAAGAGTAACTAGGAGGCTTAGAACTACCTGATTTTAAAATATAAAGCTACAATAATTAAAGCAGTGTGGTACTTGCAAATGAACAGATATATAGGTAAGTAAAACAGAAAAAAATACAGAAATAAACCTAAATGCATGCAGGAACTTAGTATATGTTAACAGTGCAATCTTAAATCTATGAGGAAAATAGAGATTGTTCAATAAATGGTTTTGGCCAATTGGGTAACCCAGTGGAAAATAAAATAAAATGTGGCTCCCTACCTCACTCTCGATAGCAAAATAAATTCCAGATGATCAAAAATATATATGTAAAAAAAGGAACATAAAAAGTACTAGAAGGAAACATGGGAGAATGTTATTTATAATCTCAGAGCAGAAAACCTTCTTTAAATACAGCCAGAAACCTAGAGCTCAATAAATTCGGCTACATTAAAATTAAAATATCTCATGAAAAAAGTCAAAAGACAAGCGATAAACTGAAAAAATCTACTAAACAACAAAAGGATATTTTCCTAAATATATAGAATTCCAACACAATAAGGAAAAGATCTAGAACCACCCTTCTCCTCCAAAAAATGGACAAAGGGCATGGGTAGGAAGTTCCCAGAAAAGGAAATGCAAACGACTTTAAGCAGCATATGTAAAAAGACACTCAGACTCACTCATAACAAAAGAAATACAAATTAAACAGATTAAAATGGTACCAGATATTATTTTTCATCTATCAGATTGGCCAAAAAACGCAAGGCTTGAAAAACATCAGGCACTCTCATTCATTTTTGATCTAAGTATAAAATGGTACAACCATTACAAAAGGTAATTTGGCAATATTTATCCAAATTAAAAATGCACATATCAAAAACATCAAAATAACATTCTTTTTGACTCAGTACTTCCATTTGTAGGCATTTATTCTATAGACAAATGGTGTGCTGACATGTGAATGAGGATATTCACTGCAGCAGTTTACAATAACAAAAGAGTAGAAAGAACCCAAACAACCATCTAAATGGGACTAATTAATAAATTGTAGAGCATCCATACAACAGAATGCCATAAGCTGTTCTTTTAAAATGTGGAGATTTTGTTGGTGGTGCTATGCAAAAATTTATAATACGTATTAAGTAAATAAGGTTAAAAGTGTCAAATAGTATATTTAGTGGCTAGCTACTAAATTTTGTATGTGTATGTGTTTTTAAGCACATAAACATATGTATGCTTATCCGTGCATAGGTTTTCTCTGAAAGGATACACTAAAGGCTGGTAACAGTGACTCCAAGGAGTACAACTGGGTGGCTGAGGAAGAGGAATAAGAAGAGTTACTTTTCACTATATATCCTTTTGTAACTTTTGAATTTTATACGATATTCAAATATTACTTATTCAAAAAAATAATTAATCAAAAAATAAAGTTCTTTAAGGGCCAAAAATTTTTAAACTTCATATATTTTGACATAATTCTACTTTGATCTCTTTCCAAATGAAACAATCCCAGTGTGTGAAAAGCTCTATACTCAAAGCTGTTTATTATCACAGTATTTATAATAGCAAACAACTCAAACAGCAAAAAAGGAATAGTAAAGGTAATAAAAGAAATAGATCATGTGCCTATTAAAATAATCTCTATAGGGCCAGCCCCAGTGGCCTAGTGGTTACGTTTGGCATGCTCCACTTTGGCAGCCCAGGTTTGGTTCCTGGGCGCAGACCTACACCACCTGTCTGTGGCCACACTGTGCCAGTAACCCACAGATAAAATAGGGGAAGACTGGCAATGGATGTTAGCTCAGGGCAAATCTTCCTCAGCCAAAAAAAGAAAAAAGCCCACCTCTTTTAAATATAGCAATGTTCATGGAATATATGTTTATATATAGTCATATAAAAAATAAAACCTCAGCAAAGAAAAAAAAAGGACTGGAAAAAAATAACAATAATAGCAGCTGATATTTAAGCACTTATGCATTACACACCTTGACTAAGAATTTTACAAGCATTTATACATTCAGTCCTAACAATATCCCTATTAGGTAGGTAGGTACCAAATATATCTGTATTTTACTGAAGAGAAAAGAGAGATTCAGAGAGAGGTTAGGAGTCTGGAGGCAGAGGTGAATCCAGGCAAGATGACATCAGAGACTATGTTTAGGAAATGGAACCAGGGGTATCTTTTTCTTCTCTTCTTTACATTTTACATTTTTACATAGTTTCAGGTTTCCTACTAAATAAACATATATTACTTTTATAATATAAAGAAATAATCTGCCTATCTTTTCTTTTTGGTAAAAGTGACAAAGTTAGTACAGGAGATTAAATTTTTTGTCTTCCAAAGGGGATTCCCTTTGGGAGTGTTTACAGAGTCTAGAAATATTATTTTGGTAGGGCTGGTATTGAAATAACCTTCCCTGATTATCTTGGAGAGTCTTCAAATGGGTGGGAGCAGCTGTAAAGAAGGACCCAGGATGACATTTGGCCCTAGACAACTATCCTAGCTCTTCCTCCCCAACCATTCTTCCACCCGCCTGAGCAACGTTGAGGCATGTAGGGATGTGAATGAATACAAGTTTTCTACTTAAAAATTTTAGATATCATGAGAAACAAACATGTTGAACAGGGGCTGGCCCGGTGGCGCAGCAGTTAAGTTCGCACACTCCACTTCTGGGTGGCCCGGGGTTCACCAGTTTGGATCCTGGGTGCAGACATGGCACTGCATGGCACGCCATGGTGTGGTAGGCGTCCCACATATAAAGTAGAGGAAGATGGACACGGATGTTAGCTCAGGGCCAGTCTTCCTCAAAAAAAAATGTTGAACAAAATTCAAGTACGTATCTAATTTTACCCTTTGATTATATAAGTTGTACACAAAAAAACAATGCTCAGCAATTGAAGGATGCAATAATTGAAAACGTATTTAGGAACAATGTTTTTTAAGAGTTAAAACACATCAAGGAAATAAGTAATCAAAAGTTATACACAAAGAAACATCTAAAATGTATATGAAATAGTTTTTAAAAACAAGTCCCAATACTTTCACTGTTTCAAAGAATACAATGTTTTAAATATAAAAACCATAGACAATATTCTTTAGTGTAAATAAAAAGATTTCTTACAAAAGGATCTGCTGGTTTTTGCTTACAAAGCTCTGTGAGTCCTTCAAGCAAGGTTGGTGTTACATATAAATTTAAATAGTCCTTAGCAGCTTGTCCAACTGGAATGGGCTCAACAATCACTGCAAATACAAATGTATTCCCATTAAAGCCAAAATAAATGATGAAATATTATATAGTCATTAAAAAATCTTCAAAGAAATTTTAATGCCATGAGAAATAAAAAGCTTTTTTTTAAAAAAAAGGAAACAGAACTAGATACATAGCATAAGTTTGTTCAAAAACACACAAGCACACACAGAGAAAAATAATAAGACTACATAAGACTGGCAAAAAACATATCAAGGTGCTAATAATGATCATGTATAAGATTCTGATTATGTTTTCAACTATATCCTTTTCTGCATTTCCACTTCCACGTTTTTTATAGTAAATAATGGACAACATTATAAAAAGAAAAATACGAATGAAAAACATGTAAAATCCAGGAGATTAATTCATTTCAAAAATTAATTTCTGCCAAGAAAATGGCAGGCACCTTGCAAAGTGTATAGATACAACAGAAAATAATATATAGTTTTTGCTCTCTTATAGACTACTGAATATACACATAAAATCTATTTCTGTCTATATAATATGTATCAATATTCTTGCTCTTATTTTTCAGGTTTTTAAATAAATTATTTCAGATAGGGAGATTTTAGTCTCTTCAGCTTTGTTTGAACACTATGTAGGTGAACCAAACTTGCAATACAACAAAGAATATATTTCTACAAGAAAGAATATATTTTATAAGTCTTGGTAGGTCTTTAGAGGTTGATGTCCATCGATATGCTACTTTTGATAAAGATGAGAAAGTGAAGCTACTGGTCTCATGTGGGCAGATCTAAATCTTCACTGGTCCAAGGGAAAGGAGGGTGGGAGGACAGATTTCTGTAGGACTAGTGTACAGGCTCAGTCTCCATGAGACAAGGACTAACAATGGGAGTCCTTTGCCACGATGCCAGGAAAAGCTGAGAGAAGGCTCACAGGTCTTGGATAAAAGGTTCCTTTCCCATTAGTCTCATAATAGCACCCTTCATTACACTGATCACTGTAACAATTTTATTTCAGTTACACAAATATTTGTCATCTGTCTCTTTTACTCTTTCAGTTCCATGAACGTTAAGACCATGTTTATCGTGTTCAATGTTCCCTGTGCCCAGGCCTTTGGTAGTATCTTAAAAATGAGAATCTGATGTTGTCCCTTCCATCCTTAAAATGCTTCAGTAGCTCCTCATTGCATTTATAGTCAAGACAGAACTTAACACCATGGCTCACAAGACTCTCTACCATGTGACCTCCATATATCTCTCCAATCTCATCTTACATTTCTCCACCCCGATCTTTCAATTTATAGAATGTGCCATCTTCTTTCCTGCTTATGACCTGAGCACATGCTGTTCCTTCTGCTAGAATGTTCTTCCCTTCACTCTGGTTAACCACTACTTATCTCTTGGATCTCAGCTAAAATGTTACTTCCTCAGTCAGGCCTTTCTTACTGTAGTCTCTCACGATACCCTCTAATTGCCTTGCATAGTACTTACCATACAATAACTATGCAATTATTACAATGATTATGCAATTATTTGGGTAATTATTGTTTAATGGCTATATTTTGAACACTAGACTATAAACTGCATGGGAACAGGAACCTCATCTATTTTTTATAATTTTATTTTTAAAAAACAGCATTATTGAGATATAATTCACATATCACAAAATTCACCCACTGAAGTATACAATTGATTTTTTATAAATTTATAGTTGTGTGATCCTCACCATACAGTTTTAGAACACTTCCATCACCCCAAAAATGTTTCCTTGTACCCGTTTGCAATTCCGTGCTTCCACTCCTATCCTCAGCCCTTGGCAACAACTGAGCTTCTTTCTGTTTCTAAAAATTTGCCTATTCTGGACATTTCACATAAATTGATCATATAATATTTGGTCTTTTGGGGCCGGCCCCGTGGCCGAGTGGTTAAGTTTGCGTGCTTTGCTGCGGCAGCCCAGGGTTTTGCGGGTTTGGATCCTGGGCGCAGACATGGCACTGCTTGTCAGGCCATGTTGAGGTGGTGTCCCACATGCCACAACTAGAAGGACCTGCAACTAAGATATACAACTATGTACGGGGGGGATTTGGGGAGATAAAACAGAAAAAAAAATTTTGGTCTTTTGTGCCTGGATTCTTTCACTTAGCACATGTTTTGAGATGCATCCATGGTGTAGCATGTATCAGTAGCTTGTTCCTTTTAATTGCTGTGTAGTATTACAACATATAGCTATATTAAGTTTTGTTTATCCTTTGATGGACAGCTGGATTGTTTCCAGTTTTTGGCTATATTAAATAATGCAGCTATGAACACTCACATGCGTCTTTATGTAGATGTATGTTTTCATTTCTCTTGGGTGGGTAGATTCCTCTAGTAGAACTGCTAGTGGAGTTACATGGTAAGTGTATGTTTAACATTTTCAGAAATTGCCAAACTGTTTTCCAAAGTGGCCGTACCATTTTACAATAATGTACGAGGATCACAGTATCTCTATATCCTTGCCATTGACTATAGCCATTCTAGTGGGTATGCAGTGGTATCTCATTGTGGTTTTAATTTGCATTTCCACAATGATTAATTATGTTGAGCTTTTTTTATGTGCATATTAGCCATTCATATATCTTCATTTGTGAAATGCCTATTCAAATCTCTTGTCTAGTTTTTAGTTGGGTTGTTTGTCTTATTATGGAGTTGTAAGAGAGTTCTTTATATGTTCTGGATACAAGTTCTTTATCTGATACATGACTTGCAAATGTTTTCTCCCAGTTTGTGGCTTTTCAAATTCTTTTTTTTTTTTTTTAAGATTTTATTTTTCCTTCTTTTCCTCCAAATCTCCCCAGTACATAGTTGTATATTTTTTTTAGTTGTGGGTCCTTCTAGTTGTGGCATATGGGACACCGCCTCAGCATGGCCTGATGAGTGGTGCCATGTCCGCACCCAGGATTAGAACCAGTGAAACCCTGGGCCGCTGAAGCAGAGCACGCAAATTTAACCACTCAGCCATGGGGCCAGCCTCTCTTTTCATATTCTTTTTTTTTTTTTATCAAGATTATGATAGATTACAACCTTGTGAGATTTCAGTTGTACATTATTGTTAGTCATGTTGTGGGTACACCACTTCACCCTTTGTGCCCTCCCCCACCCCCCCTTTGCCCTGGTAACCACCAATCAGTTCTCCTTGTCTATATGTTAACTTCCACCTATGAGTGGAGTCATATAGAGTTCGTCTTTCTCTGTCTGGCTTATTTCGCTTAACACAATTCCCTAAAGGTCCATCCATGTTGATGAGAATGGGACAATTTTGTCCTTTTTTATGGCTGAGTAGTATTCCATTGTGTATATACACCATATCTTCTTTACCCAATCATCAGTTGCTGGGCACTTGGGTTGGTTCCACGTCTTGACTATTGTAAATAATGCTGCAATGAACATAGGGGTGCATGGGACTCCTGGAATTGTGGATTTCAGGTTCTTAGGATAGATACCCAGTAGTGGGATGGCTGGGTCATAAGGTATTTCTATTTTCAACTTTTTGAGAAATCTCCATACTGTTTTCCATAGTGGCTGCACCAGTTTGCATTCCCACCAACAGTGTATGAGGGTTCCTTTTTCTCCACAACCCCTCCAACATTTGTTACTCTTGGTTTTGGATATTTTTGCCAATCTAACGGGTGTAAGGTGATATCTTAGTGTAGTTTTGATTTGCATTTCCCTGATGATTAGTGATGATGAACAACTTTTCATGTGTCTATTGGCCATCCTTATATCTTCTTTGGAGAAATGTCTGTTCATGTCCTCTGCCCATTTTTTGATCAGGTTGTTTGGGTTTTTTTTGTTGAGCTGTGTGAGTTCTTTATATATTATGGAGATTAACCCTTTGTTGGATAAGTAGCTTGTAAATATTTTTTCCCAATTAGTGGGCTGTTTTTTTGTTTCAATCCTGTTTTCCCTTGCCTTGAAGAAGCTCTTTAGTCTGATGAAGTCCCATTTGTTTATTCTTTCTATTGTTTCCCTCATCTGAGGAGTCATGGTGTCCGAAAAGATTCTTTTGAAACTGATGTCAAAGAGTGTACTGCCTATATTCTCTTCTAGAAAACTTATTGTTTCACGCCTAATCTTTAGGTCTTTGATCCATTTTGAGTTTATTTTTGTGAATGGTGAAAAAGAATGGTCAATTTTCAATCTTTTACATGTGGCTGTCCAGTTTTCCCAGCACCATTTGTTAAAGACACTTTCTTTTCTCCATTGTAGGCCCTCAGCTCCTTTGTCAAAGATTAGCTGTCCATAGATGTGTGGTTTTATTTCTGGGCTTTCACTTCTGTTCCATTGATCTGTGTGCCTGTTTTTGTACCAGTACCATGCTGTTTTGATCACTGTAGATTTGTAGTATGTTTTGAAATCAGGGATTGTGATGCCTCTGGCTTTGTTTTTCTTACTCAGGATTGCTTTAGCAATTCTCAGTCTTTTGTTGCCTCATATGAATTTTAGGATTGTTTGTTCAATTTCTGTAAAGAATGTCATTGGGATTCTGATTGGGATTGCGTTGAATCTGTAGATTGCTTTAGGTAGTATGGACATTTTAACTATGTTTATTCTTCCAATCCATGTGCATGGAATGTCTTTCCATCTCTTTATGTCGTCACCAATTTCTTTCAAGAAAGTCTTGTAGTTTTCATTGTATAGATCTTTCATTTCCTTGGTTAAATTTATCCCAAGGTATTTTATTCTTTTCGTTGCGATTGTGAACGGGATTGAGTTCTTGAGTTCTTTTTCTGTTAGTTTATTGTTAGTGTATAGAAATGCTACTGATTTATGTATGTTGATTTTATACCCTGCAACTTTGCTGTAGCTGTTGATTGTTTCTAATAGTTTTCCTATGGATTCTTTGGGGTTTTCTATATATAAGATCATGTCGTCTGCAAACAGCAAGAGTTTTACTTCTTCATTGCCTATTTGGATTCCTTTTATTTCTTTTTCCTGCCGAATTGCTCTGGCCAACACCTTCAGTACTATGTTGAATAGGAGTGGTGAAAGTGGGCACCCTTGTCTTGTTCCTGTTCTCAGAGGGATGGCTTTCAGTTTTTGTCCATTGAGTATGATGTTTGCTGTGGGTTTGTCATATATGGCCTTTATTATGTTGAGGTACTTTCCTTCTATACCCATTTTATTGAGGGTTTTTATCATAAATGGATGTTGGATCTTGTCGAATGCTTTCTCTGCATCTATTGAGATGATCATGTGGTTTTTGTTTCTCATTTTGTTAATGTAGTGTATCACGTTAATTGACTTGCGGATGTTGAACCATCCCTGTGTCCCTGGTATAAATCCCACTTGATCATGGTGTATAATCTTTTTGATGTATTGCTGTATTCAGTTTGCCAGAATTTTGTTGAGGATTTTTGCATCTATGTTCATCAGTGATATCAGCCTGTAGTTTTCCTTCTTTGCGTTGTCCTTGTCAGGTTTGGGGATCAGAGTGATGTTGGCTTCATAGAATGTGTTAGGGAGTGCTCCATCTTCCTCAATTTTCTGGAATAGTTTGAGAAGGATAGGTATTAAATCTTCTTTGAATGTTTGGTAGAATTCTCCAGAGAAGCTGTCTGGTCCTGGACTCTTATTTTTGAGGAGGTTTTTGATTACTGTTTCTATTTCTTTACATGTGATTGGTCTATTCAGATTCTCTATTTCTTCCTGATTCAGTTTGGGGAGGTTGTAGGAGTCTAGGAATTTGTCCATTTCTTCTAGGTTGTTCAATTTGTTGGCATATAGTTTTTCATAGTATTCTCTTATGATCCCTTGTATTTCTTTGGTATCTGTTGTGATTTCTCCTCTCTCATTCCTAATTTTACTTATTTGAGATTTCTCTCTTCTTTTCTTAGTGAGTCTGGCTAAGGGTTTGTCGATTTTGTTAATTTTTTCGAAGAACCAACTCTTTGTTTCATTATCCTTTCTACTGTCTTTTTTGTTTCAATATCGTTTATTTCTGCTCTAATTTTTATTATTTCCCTCCTTCTACTGACTTTGGGCTTTGTTCTTCTTTTCCTAATTCTGTTAGGTGTTGTTTGAGGTTGCTTATGTGAGATTTTTCTTGTTTAGTGAGGTGAGCCTGTATTGCAATGAATTTCCCTCTTAGGACTGCTTTGCTGCATCTTTTCATATTCTTAATGATGGCTTTTGAAGCACAAAAGCTTTTAATTTTTATGTAGTCCAATTTACCAATATCTTCTTTTATGGATCACGCTTTTGTGTCATATGTAAAAATTCTTTCTCCAACTCAAAGTCACGAAGATTTTCTTCTATGTTTTCAGCTCTTATGTTTAGGTGTATGATCCATGTTGAGTTCAATTTTATGTAAGGTATGAAACAAGGGTCTAAGTTCTTTTTTTGCATGTGGATATCCAGTTGTCCCAGCACCATTTGTTGAAAAGACCATCCTTTCCCCCATCAAATTGCCCAGGTACTTTTGTCTAAAATCCATTGACCATAAATCTAAGGATTTATTTCTACATTCTCAATTCTGTTCCATTGATCTATATGTCTATCCTTATGTTAGTACCATACTGTCTTAATTATTGTGGATTTGTAGTAAGTTTTTGAAATCAGGTTAGTGGAAGTCCTCCAACTTTATTCTTCTTTTTCAAAATTTTTTTAGCTCTTCTAGATCCTTTGCAATTCCATATAAATTTTAGAATTAGCTTGTCAATCTCTATATAAAAGCAAGTATGGACTTTGATAGGAATTGCATTTAATTTACTGATCAATTTGGAGAGAACTGCCATCTTGACAATATTGACTCTTCTGATCCATGAACATGGGGACATTTATTTATTTAGATATTCTTTTATTTTTCTCAGCAATGTTTTGTGCTTTTAAATGTATAAGAACTGAGCTTCTTTTATCAAATTTATTACTAAATATTTTATTATTTTTGGAGTTAATGTGAATGAAACTGTTTCCTTAACTTCATTTTTGGATTATTTGTTTCTGCCTCATCTATTTTTGCTGAGCATTTATTATTTGTCTCTAGAAACTAGGGTGGGATGAATTAATGAGAAAATAAAACGTGTTTTCATGTTTCTTACATAGATGAACTTTCATTATGCTTTTTAATGACATTTATAATTTATACATTGCATTGTATATTTATTTTTATAGACTTTTAAAATATGATCATCTTGAGAGCAGGGACATCTTATTATTCTTTACATGTCTGGCACATAGAAGGTAACTCAATAAATTTGTTAAATGAATGACTATAGCAAAGCTTTGAATTAGCCACCCCTATTAAAAGGGAAAGGGAAGACCACTACCTTTTTCAAAAGTTAAGAACATGTCTTTGAATATCTTTTAACTTGTTTTAATTACTCATCATATAGGGTTTTGCACATAGTTCTTGACTGACTGCTAAGCTAGAGGGAGTTCATACCAAATCTCAGAATTTACTTCAAAGAACTTCACATTCCCACAGCAAAAGATCTGCAGTGTGGTAAGTAACTAATCATTTATATTTATCCTACAACTGCTGCTTCTCAAATGTCTAATTATATCTCTTAAACTCATGTCTAGAGGATTAACCGGTAAAATCAAGGCCAATCTAAAATCACAGTTTAGGGATAGAAACCTATGAGTAAGAAGAACTTCCAAATGTATCTTCTACTTAAGAGAAAGTACGTTTTCATCCTCTTTTGGTTAAAAGCTAAAGAGGAAAAGTCTAATTCACTAGTAGGACTAAATCTAAAGTGCTACACATTAAAAAGACATCTCATGCTTGAGATGTGCTTCAAAATAATATGGAAGCAGAAGTAGGACAGGGGTTATACACGAAATAAGACTGACCACAGGGGCTGGCACTGTGGCCAAGTGATTAAGTTCACACACTCCGCTTTGGCAGCCCAGGGTTTCACTGGTTCGGATCCTGGGCACGGATCTAGCATCGCTCATCAAGCCATGCTGAGGCAGAGTCCCACAGAGAACTAAAAGGACCTACAAGTAGAATATACAACTATGTACTGAGGGGGCTTTGGGGAGAAGAAGGAAAAAAAAAAAAAAGATTGGCAACAGATAGTTCAGGTGCCAATCTTTAGGAAAAAAACAGACTGAAAACAACTGTTGATGTTGGGTGATGTGTTCATTAGGGGTTTATTATACTATTCTGCCTACTTTAGTGTATGATCTAAATTTTCCACAATAAACAGTTCCAAAGAAAAAGATACTTCAATGGAATGGATATGTGACAGAAATTAGATCAGTAAGAATAAAAGATGTAAGCAGGCAAACCCTTTTGTGTACAAATGTCTACAAAACAGTTTTTGTTCGTTTTAGAATCAGGACTTTTAAATCTCCAGGACAGTTTTCAGTTTTCTTTGAATAAATCTTCTGTAGAAAATACTGAGGAACAGGTCTAAATGAGTTAGAGAAAAATAACACGCCCCCCAAAAATTCAAAACTGCCTTGTGCTTTGCATTTTTTTTCTTTATAATGAAAATCACCAAATTTTCTTCCTACCCTAAAAATATTATTGAAAACAAACTAAAAATCTCAGTGTTGTTCCTCATTATGCCCACTTCTAAAAGGTTTACAACTTCCATAAGGGATGGAAACAAAAAAGGGCCTGAAAACTATTAATTTTATAACTGCATGAGCATTTGTTAGGCAAACAGTAAATTTTTAGAGAAAATGGTAAATCAATCATAATTTCCAAGGGAGATTCTTGTTTTCATGTGTAACAGACTTTACTGATGCATTAGGGATAACTAAAAGGAGTTATAACACAGAAGGAGAAGAGAAACCCTAAATATGTCTAGTCCAAGAGCAAAGAAAGAAAAAATATATAAACTTTTCTTGAAAGATTCCCGATAGGGCACAATTTAGTTCCAAGGGAAATGCTGAGTTTTCCATTTTTGGCTTCAAGTTTTCGTTTTTTGGTTTTTTTGCTGAGGAAGAGTTGCCCTGAGCTAACATCTGTTGCCAATCCTCCTCTTTTTCTTGCTTGAGAAAGATCTGCCCTGAGCTAACATCTGTACCAATCTTCCTCTATTTTGTATGTGGGTCACTGCCACAGCATGGGACCCCACCACAGCATGGCCAATGAGTGGTGTAGGTCCATCTCCAGGATCCAAAACTGCAAACTCAGGCTGCCAGAGCAGAGCACAGCACACTGAACTTAACCACTATGCCACAGGGCTGGTCCCAGCTTCAAGTTTTTAAGGAACTACAACTTGAAAATATGACAAAATATATTGGAGAAAAACCGTGTTATCTTCTGTCCCAGCTACATCCCCAAAATAAAACAAAAAGCAAACAATAAGGAGACGTGATTGACTAATTACTCATCTGTAGCTCACCTTCAGGAAACATGAATCGAATTTCTCTTTCTGCTGCAGCAAAATCATTACTCCCATGAAGTGCATTCCTTAGGTCATCTGTGCCATAAATTGCCCTTAGACTAAAAGCAAGTTAGAGATGATGACCATCCAATTTGACATCCTTTCCTTAGTTTTCACATGTGTATTCTACTTAGGAATTTTACAAAAGCATTGCCACTTCTCATATATACAGGTTTTAATCTATTTCAAATTTAAGCTTAAATCTATCTAGACTAGGGTCAGATATATTTAAATCTGCAGGAGAGATACACTGGGAAAATAGGAGTTCTCTGGGTAAAAGGAGGTGTAGTTTTGTGAGAAGTGAAAAAGCAATGCATATTCAAAAGTGCAAGAACTCAATGTCCTCTGGTTTCCAGACATTAATGATAATGCTGAAAATCTGGATTTCTGGTCTGTATTATCAATATTCTTCTAAAATACCATACCAATTTTCCCATGAAAAATCCTACTTCAGTGGCAGTTTAATTCAAGGTTGAGAAAAGAATAAGCCTCATCAACCATAAATCAGATATTCCATGAGGCCTTTTGTGGTATTTGGTATTAAAGATAGACTTTTAAATAGTTAAGGCATAAAATGAACCTCCCCCACACAACATACACACAAAAAGCAGCTGATTCAGGAAGTCTCAAATAAAAGGAAATTCCTATTATAATGAAATCAGATTTTTTTTTTTTTCATTTTCATAGTTGGATTTCACTTTTCCCCCTAGGAAAGTTACCTGTCTGGGTGTGTCTCCTTAGCTAGTAAGCTATTACTTGGTCCCAAAAGTTCTTTCCAGTAAGAGATGGCTTTATGTCTAGCTAATATCATAGCAACAAGTGGCCCAGAACTCATGTAAGCTGTTAAATTGGGGAAAAACATTTTCCCATACTGTTCCACGTAAAAGTTACTACAGTGCTCAGGGCTGAGATGCAGTTTTCTTCTCTATAAGAGAAACAAAGTTAACAAAAGCATTTAAAATGACAGCTCAGTAATACATCATTAAGTCATTAATAACTTGAAATTAGTAACAATCTGATTACAAGTTTGAGATATATTTTTGTATTATGAAGAAAGAGTGAGATAAGAAAGTTAAATGTAGGCTATAAATAAAATTATAAGATTATTTTCATTCTAGGCTGGGAATATGAGGTGTAGGAGGACTCTGGACTCACCCCCTCCCACAGACAAAACAAATTTACAACTACTCTTGGAACAATTACCTCTGAGAGAGAACCAGAAACTGGATAAAAAGAATGCCCACAACAAGGGACAGTGCTGACTGAGGTGGAAGAGGCAGAAATGCCTTTCTGGAGAGGAAAACAGCCACATTCTAGCCATGGCACTTTACATCCAGGAACAATCTTAAGATATGAAGCTTCCTGTGGAAGAGCAGGGGATCTGAAGAGGAGAGCTATGCCATAATAAGCAGCTTTTGAACTCAGCACAACTGAGACAAGTGTCATAATATCTGGCTTTGCTGGCTATTAACAACAACAAGGAATACCCTCAGAAAAGCTACCAAACATAAGAGAAAGAAAAGCCTGCTCTTAAAGGGTACACACACAAATTCACCCATTTCAGAAAGCAACACAAAATCACCAGGAAGAAAGGTACACAGTCCTTTGATGAAGAGAGACTGACTTGGTGGGCTCTGGGTGCATCTCAGGGAGGCAGGAGGCAGCTGCGGCCACCTCCCCAGGAACTGAGACATTGGTGACAGCCATTATTGTGCTCTAGTATAGGTGTGCTGACACAGACACAGGCAGACACCACTGGAGTTCTTACCCTGGTCTGTTAGCACTGGGGTTTGCCCTGCCCACTAGAGTACTGATTTAATCCAGCTCAGCCAGGGCAGGCAGCCTGCCCTAGGAATGGACCCCACCCACCAACAAGTCCTGGAGCAACTTGTGGGTCTGCATAGACAGGGTGTGTGGAACCTCTTCAGCAGGATGAGTGGGTCCACTCAGTGGGGCATGGCATCTTCATGGGGCAGGATTGTGTGGACAGGGTGGGTGGGCCAGTGGGTGGTGGGGCTTGTCAGCTGTAACAGACTTGTTCTTCTCAAACAGCCATATAGGGGATCTGCCCCACCTTCCAATGCCTAAAGCAATTGTGTGCTGCCACGCCTGGGGCCAGCCCCACCCAGCTGCACTACTGAGAGAGCTGACAATAGCCTTGTACACCAGAGGCCTACAGCAATTGTGAGCCCCTGAGCCTAGCAACCAGCCACATTAGGGTCCTACTCACTTAACAGAAAAACTGTAGCAGGAATGTGCTATTAGACCTTGCAGCCAGCTGTGCTGGGGCTCCCACCATCTGATAAAGTGACTGCAGCAGCCACACGCAACTGAGCCTTACAACCAGCTGTCTAGGGGGATGGCCTAGCCTTCCCGTGCACCTGCAGTATTGGCAAATCTGCCACAACAGAAGGACACATATAGCCCACGCAGGGGACACTCCTGGAACATTTGGAACTGGTGACAAGAGGGAAGCACATTGCTGGGCCTTATAAGGATCTCCTACATAAGGCCACTTCTCCAAGATCAGGAGACATAGCTGATCTACCTAAAACACAAACATAAGAACAGAGAAATGGAAAAAATGAGGAGACAAAGGAATATGTTCCAAATAAGGGGACAGGACAAATCCTCAGAAAAAGAACTAAATGAAACAGAGATAAACAATCTACCTGACAAAGAGTACAAACTAATAGTCATAAGGACACTCACTGATCTTGGGAGAAGAATAGATGAATATAGTGAGAACTTCAACAAAGAATTGGAAAATATCAAAAAGAACCAATCAGAACTGAAGAATACAATAATGGAAATGAAAAATTTACTGGCAGGAATCAGTAGCAGAGTAGATGATACAGAAGAATGGATCAGTGAGCGGGATGAAAGACTAGAGGAAATCACCCAAGCTGAACAGAGTAAAGAAAAAAAATTAAAAAGAACCAAAACAGTCTAAGGGACAACATCAAGTGCAAGAACATCTGTGTTATAGGTGTCCCAGAAGAATAGGGAGACAAAGGGGCAGAGGATCTATTAGAAGAAATAATAGCTGAAAACTTTCCTAACCTAAGGAAGGAAACAAACATTCAGGTACAGGAAACACAGAGAGGGCAAAATAAGATGAACCCAAAGAGGTCTACACCAAGACACATTGTAATTGAAATGTCAAGAACTGAGACAAAGAGAATCCTAAAAGCTGCAAGGGAAAGGCAACAAGTTACATACAAAGGAACTCTTTTGTATGGCTAACTTCTCAGCAGAAACTTTGTAGGCTAGAAGGAAGTGGTATGATATATTTAAAGTGCTGAAAGGGAAAAACCTACAGCCAAGAATACTCTACCCAGCAAGGTTATCACTCAGAATGTAAGGAGAGAGAAACTTTTCCAGACAAGCAAAAACTAAAGGAGTTTATCATTGAGAAACCAAACTTACAAGAAATGCTAAAAGGACTTATTTAAGTGGAAAAGAAAAGACTACAAATAGGAATAAGAAAATTATCAAAAATAATAATAATAAAAATCACTGGTAAAGGCAAATATACAGTAAAGGTAGCTGATCAATCACCTACGAAGCTAACATGAAGGTCAAAAGAACTAGTACTATCTATTTCCAAGATAAAAGGTTAATGGATACACTCACACAAAAAAGAAGTTAACTATGATATCTAAAACAAAATGTGGAAGGAGGGGAGTAAAAGAGTAGAGCTTTTAGCAAGAGGTCAAACTTAAGAGACCACCAACTTAATATAGATTGCTATTTATGTAGTTATTATATACAAACCTTATGGTAATCACAAACCAGAAACCTATAACAAATACACAAAAAATTAAAAGGAAGGAACCCAAACATAAAACTAAAGAAAGCCATAAAACCACCATAGAAGTGAGCAAGAGAAGAAGAAAGGAAGAGAGAAGAACTACTAAAACACCCAGAAAAAAGTAACAAAATGACAATGACTACATACTTATCAATAGCTACTTTAAATGTCAATGGACTAAATGCTCCAATCAAAAGACAGAGGGTAGCTGATTGGATTAAAAAACAAGAGCCATATATATATGATCCATAAAAGAGACACATTTCAGACCTAAAGACACTCACAAACTGAAAGTGAAGGGATGGAAAAAGATACTCCATGCGAATGGCAATGAAAAGAAAGCTGCGGTAGCAATACTTATATCAGACAAAATAGACTTTAAAACAAAAACTGTAGCACGAGACAAAGAAGGGCACTACATAATCATAAAGAGAACAATTCAGAAAGAGGATATAACAATTATAAATATCTATGCACCCAACATGAGAGCACCTAAATATATAAAGCAATTACTAACAGACATAAAAGGAGAAATAGACAGCAACAGAATAATAGTAGGGGACTTTAACACTCCACTTACATCAATGGATAGATCATCCAAACAGAAGATCAACAAGGAAACACTGACCTTAAATGACACATTAGACCAGATGGACTTAGTAGATATCTACAGAACATTCCACCCAAAAACCACAGAATACACCTTCTTTTCAAATGCACATGGAACATTCTCCAGGATAGATCATACATTAGGCCACAAAATAGGCCTCAATAAATTTAAGAAGACTGAAATAACACCAAGCATCTTTTCTGACCACAATGGTTTGAAACTAGAAATCAACTACAGGAAGAAAACTGGAAAAGCCACAAACGTGCAGAGATTAAACAAAATGCTACCGAACAACTACTAAGTCAACAAAGATGTCAAGGGAGAAATAAAAAAGTACCTGGAGACAAATAAAATGAAAATATGACATGCCAAAATTTATGAGATACAGCAAAAGCAGTTCTAAGAGGAAAGTTTATAGCAATACAGGCCTACCTCAACAAACAAGAAAAATCTCAAATAGACAATCTAACAGCACATCTAGGGAACTAGACAAAGAAGAACAAAGCCCAAAATCACTAGAAGGAAGAAATAATAAAAATCAGAGTGGAAATAAATGAGCTAGAGACTAAAAAAAAAAAAAATAGAAAAAAATCAATGAAACTAAGAGCTGGTTCTTTGAAAAGATAAACAAAATTGACAAGCCCTTAGCTACACTCACCAAGAAAAAAAAGAGAGAAGCTTCAAATAAATAAAATCAAAAATGAAAGAGGCAAAATTACAACGGACACCTCAGAAATACAAAAGATTCTAAGAGAATACTATGAAAAGCTATATGCCAACAAATTGGATAATCTAGCAGAAATGGATAAATTCTTAGAATCATACAACCTTCCAAAACTGAATCAAGAAGAAATAGAGAATCTGAATAGACCAATCACCAGTAAGGAGATCAAAACAGTAATCAAAAACCTCCCCAAAAATAAAAGTCCAGAACCAGACGGCTTCCCTGGCGAATTCTACCAAACATTCAAAGAAGACTTAATACCTTTCCTTCTCAAACTATTGCAAAAAACTGAAGAGGAGGGGAAGCTTCCTAACTCATTCTATGAGGAAAACATTACCCTGATACCAAAACCCAGACAAGGATAACACAAAAAAATAAAACTTCAGGCCAATATCATTGATGAACATCAGTGCAAAAATCCTCAGCAAACTACTAGCAAATCAAATATAACAATACATTAAAAAGATCATAGACCATGATCAAGTGGGATTTATTCCATGGATGCAGGGGTGGTTCGACATCCACAAATCAATCACTGTGATATACCACATTAACAAAACGAAGAATAAAAACCACATGATCATCTCAGCAGATGCAAAGAAAGCATCTGACAAGATAAAGCATCCATTTATAATAGAAATTCTGAATAAAATGGGTATAGAAGGAAAATACATCAACATAATAAAGGCCATATATGACAAACCCACAGCTAATATCATACTCAACAGAGAAAAACTGAAAGCTATTCCTCTAAGAACAGGAACTAGACAAGGATGCCCACTTTCACCACTCTTATTTAACATAGTATTGGAAGTTCTAGCCAGAGCAATCAGGCAAGAAATAAAATAAAAAAATAAAAGGGATCCAAATTAGAAAGGAAGAAGTAAAACCATCACTATTTGCAGATGACACAATTTTATATACAGAAAACCCTAAAGAACCCACCAAAACACTTTTAGAAATAACAAATGAATACAGTAAAGTTGCAGGATATAAAATCAACATACAAAAATCAGTTGCATTTCTTTTTTCTTCTTCCCAAAGCCCCAGTACACAGTTGTATATCCCAGTTGTAAGTCACTCTAGTTCTTCTATGTGGGGTGCCACCACAGCATGGCTTGATGAGCAGTGTGTAGGTCTGTGCCCAGGATCCAAATCAGAGAACCTCAGCTGCCAAAGCAGAGTGTGCAAACTTAACCACTTGACCACCAGGCTAGCCCCCAGTTGCATTTCTATACACTAAAAACAAAGTAGCAGAAAGAGAAATTAAGAATACAATCCCATCTACGATTGCAACAAAAAGAATAAAATACCTAGGAATAAATTTAACCAAAGAGGTGAAAGACTCGTACGCTGAAAACTATAAAATATTGTCGAAAGAAATTGAAGAAGACACAAAGAAATGGAAAGATATTCTGTGCTCTTGGATTGGAAGAACATAGTTAAAATGTCCATACTTCCTAAAACAATCTACAGATTCAACGCAATCCCTATCAAATTCCAATGATAGTTTTCACAGAAACAGAACAAAGAATCCTAAAATTTATATGGAACAACAAAAGACTCCCAATAGACAAAGGAATCCTGAGAAAAAATAAAACTGGAGGCATCACACTCCCTGATTTCAAAATGTATTACAAAGCTATAGTAATCAAAATAGCATGGTACTGGTACAAAAACAGACACACAGATCAATGGAACAGAACTGAGAGCTCAGAAATAAACCCACACATCTATGGACAGTTAATTTTCGACAAGGGAACCAAGAACATACAATGAAGAAATGAAAGTCTCTTCAGTAAACGGTGTTGGGGAAAATAGGACAGACGCATGCAAAGAATGAAAGTAGACCATTATCTTACACCATACACAAAACTTAACTTAAAATGGATTAAAGACTTGAATGAAAGACCTGAAACCATAAAACTTCTAAAAGAATACATAGGCAGTACACTTTTCAACATCAGTCTTAGTAGCATATTTTCAAATACCATGTCTGGCCAAGCAAGGGAAAGAAAAGAAAAAATAAACAAAAGGGACAACATCAAACAAAAAAGCTCTGCACAGCAAAGGAAATCATTAATAAAAAGACAACCTAACAATTGGGAGAAGATATTTGCAAACCATATATCTGATAAGGGGTTGATATCCAAAATATATAGGGAACTCATACATCTCAACAACAAAAAAGCAAACAACCCAATTAACAAATGAGCAAAAGATCTAAAAACATTTTTCCAAAGAAGATATACAGATGGCCAACAGGCACATGCAAATATGCTCAACATCACTAATTATTAGGGAAATGCAAATCAAAACTACAATGAGGTATCATCTCATGCCCATCGGAATAGCTATAATTAACAAGACAAGACATAACAAATGTTGGAGAGGGTGTGGAGAGAAGGGAACTCTCACACACTGCTGGTGGGAATGCAAACTGGTGCAGCCACTATAGAAAACAGTATGGAGATTCCTCAAAAAATTAAGAATAGATCTACCATATGATCCAGTTTTTCCACTTCTGGGTATTTATCCAAAGAACATGAAAACACGAATGCATAAAAATATATGCACTCCTATTTTCATTGAATCATTATTCACAATAGCCAAGACTTGGAAACAACCTAAGTGCCATCAAGCGACAAGTGGATAAAGAAGATGTAGTATATACATACAATGGAATACTGCTCAGCTATAAAAAAAAAAAAAAAAAAAGAAATCTTGCCATCTGCAACAACATGGATGGACCTTGAAGGCATTATGCTAAGTGAAATAAGACAGAGAAAGGCAAATACCTATGATCTCACTCATAAGGAGAAGATAAAAACAACAAACAAACACATAGACCCAGAAATTAGATTGGTGATTACTCGAGGGGAAGTGGTGAGGGAGGAGGGTGAAAGGGGTGACCAGGCACACGTGTGTGGCGATGGATGATAATTAGCCTTTGGGTGGGGAACATGACGTAGTCTACACAGAAATCGAAATATAGTGATGTACACCTGAAATTTATATGATGTTATAAAGCAATGTTATTTCAGTTAAAAAAAAAAAAGATTTAACCTAATTAAGAAAAATCATTCCTGTTTGGCAGCCTTCTTCAACATAGTTTGTTAATGACAAATTCACAATACCCCCTTCTTGAAGTAAAAACACTCCAATCAATAATATTTTGTTAATATATACTTTGTATACATTAAAATAACAAAATTGGACATTATAATATTCCAAATTCATCTTTCCCTATCTATTTGTTGTACTATCCTATTTATTGTGAAATTTTCCTATTTTAGTTTAGGGAGCTGGTCTCATTATGGTACTTAGAAATAACATGCAGTATAACCAGGCAGTAAACAAGTTTTTCAGCATAATATGAAAGTTGTGTATTCTTTATTCTGGTTCTGCTAATAAATATGTTGATTCACTGTGATCTTAAGAAAAATTAGTTGGCATTAAGTTTCTCAATTCAAAAGAATATGAAACGCTTAAGACAAATAAATGTTATTTTCTTCACAAATGAGAGACTATACAAATGAATCATTAAATTTAAAAAATCATAGAAGCTGAGTTGGTCATTCTTCCTACTGGAAAGTATCATACTTTCCCTAAAAGTAGCTATTTGAGTGCTTTTAAAAAATTATTCATGGGGCCGGCCCTGTGGCAGAGTGGTTAAGTTCACACACTCTGCTTCAGTTGCCCAGGGTTTCGCCAGTTTGAATCCTGGGCACAGGCATGGCTCTGCTCATCAGGCCATGCTGAGGTGGCATCCCACATGACACAACTAGAAGGACCCACAACTAAAAATACACAACTATGTACCCAGGGGCCTTTGGGAGAAAAAGGAAAAATAAAATCTTAAAAAAAAAAAAAATCATTCATTACTACTGTTTTTCAGTTCCACTAAAAGTGGATCATGAGGGAAAAGGCTCAAAATATAAGAGAGGGATTCAAAGTAGACGTCAAGGAAGAATTCTGGCTGGAGTAAGGATGATGAAACATGGAGATAAGTCACTAGGTGAAGGCTGAAAAATTTCCATGATTGAGGCAGAAATCCATCTTTCTAAAATGGGTTAGATTTTCCTGAGAGTACAGTGTAAATTTTACCAAGCGACCTACCTTTTAAAGCCCCTTCCAAAACTATCATGTGTCCTCAGGTTTGAGAAACTTGGTAAAATTGCTTGATTTGTACTGAGGAACCTAGGTTGTCCAGAGCAAGAAGCCTGGAAAGATGTTTACCTAGGTGGGTCAGCACTGGTACAAACAGGCTCTACTGGACAAACATGACATTCTCACCAGGCAAGAACAAATTACTACAAAAAAGGTGCTGTATCTGTGCTCATATTGAAATTCATATAGTTGAGAAATAGAAGAAATTTGACAAGTTACAACAGCAACTGATTTAGTATAATCCACGATTCTGTTATTTAAAACTAAGACATGCTAGTATTTGTGATTCTTATGCATATTAGTGTGGAGTCTTGTTGTTGCTGGGTTAAAAAATAAAAATCTCATCCGTCACAATGTAAGCCCTTACCTGCCACATACCCCTTAGCAAGCAGGGGAAGCTACTTTCTGCAGGTGTGCTGGCTAATGCAGCATAATTATAAAAATGAAGGGCTCATCTTAAATTAAAGTTGATAATGAATCAATGAATCCATTGGTCACTAGATCAGGTAAAATATTTTGGAATTTGAATGAATATTTTCACAAAGAAAAGCACTGGTACTAAAAAATATCAGAAAAGGAACCATGAGTTTGTGAAGGAAAGACTGCCACCTACTGAAAGGACACATCATTTTTCAGAAGGTTTTCCCTAGATGGGATAAGTAAGCCTCAAGTTCAATGGATTCCCAACTACAATAAAGCCTATCTTAAAAGCACACAATACAAAGGACAAATATTGTATGATTCCACTTACATGAGATACCTGGAATAGTCAAAGTCATAAAGACAGGAAATAGAATAGTAGTTACCAGAGCCTGGGGAGGGGGTAAACAGAGAGTTAGTGTTTAATGGGTGCAATGTTTCAGTTTGAAATGATGAAAAAGTTCTAGAGATGGATAATGGTGATGATTGCACAACAACATCAATGTGCTTAATGTCACTGAACTCTACACTTAAAAATGGTTAAAATGGTTGGGGCTGGCCCCGTGGCACAGCGGCTAAGTTTGCATGTTCCTCTCCGGCAGCCCAGGGTTCACCGGTTCGGATCTCGGGTGCGGACACGGCCCCATTTGGCAAGCCATGCTGTGGTAGGCACCCCACATATAAAGCAGAGGAGGATTGGCAGCAGTTAGCTCAGGGCTAATCTTCCTCAAAAAAAAAAAAAGGTTAAAACGGTAAATTTTATGTTGTATATATTTTATCACGATTAAAACAAAAAAGCAGCATACAATATACCAAGGCCTTCTTTGGTCTGAAATGTACTGCTGACTAGGCAAAGTGTTAAATATTAATATTTATACTAATTTTTAATTTATAATTAACATTAACCATTTAAGTTTGTCACTAATTCTTTTTAAATGATGGACTTTTTTAAAAACTTAAATGGATATCTTTATCTTATTTTTATATTTTTTTTTTCTAAAATTAATGGGTAATATACTTACAGGGTTAAAAAATTCAAAGCAATATAAAAAGGTATATCCTGGTCCTAATCTACCCTGTTCTTCCCTGCCTTCAATTGGCAACTTTTTTTATTTTTTTGAGGAAGATTAGCCCTGAGCTAATTACTGCCAATTCCCCTCTTTTTTCTGAGGAAGACTGGCCCTGAGCTAACATCCGTGCTCATCTTCCTCCACTTTATATGTGGGACATCTGCCACAGCATGGCTTTTACCAAGCAGTGCCATGCCCACACCCAGGATCTGAACCAGCGGCTGCTGAGAAGCAGAATGTGCGAACTTAACCTCTGCACCACCGGGCTGGCCTCGCAACTATTATATTTATTTATCTCTTAGTGTTTCATTTTGCAAATACTGGCAAGCATGAATATATATCACTTTTTCTCTATGACAAAAGGTTGTTACACATTGTTCTGAATCTTGCTTTTTTTTTTTTCGTAACAGAGGGTTCCTTATTCTTTTTACAATCAGTCACATAGTATTCAATTTGGTGGATTCGCTAGAGTTTATAACACTGGGCTGTTTTCAACCTTTTGGTGGTAAATAAACAATGCTGCAAAAAATAACTTGTATATATGTCATCTCATATTAATACATGGATTATAGGAAGGGTTCCCAGAAGTAGGAATGCTGGGTCAAAGGGTAAATGCCTCTGTAATATTAATAAAATAATCACCAGATTCCCTTCCAAAGGGGTTGCGCCATTTACTTTTACATTTTTGCCAGATGGTATCTCAGTATCTTTTTAATTTGCTTTTTTCCTTAGATTTCAGGCTAGTTAAGTAAATGGGTCTACAAATGGCCAACAGAAACCAGAGGAAATCAAATCTTCATGTGGAAGGGTGTCGAGGGAGAGGGATTGTCCTATTTTATGGGGGGAAAAATGTTTTTAAATGCATAAAAAAAATCCTGGAAGAACAGAAAGTGTTCAGTGGTTGCCTCTCTCTGGAGCCTGGGAGTTGGGGTGGGAGAGAACAGGTGAAAGGAAAAGGAATTTTACTTCTCACATCCTTTTGAAGTGTGAAAAAAATTTTTTAAAGCTATCACATATAACTTTTATACTTAGAAGAATAAACCTAAATTTAATGCTAAATACTGAGGATCTAAACAGATTAACATATTTGCATAAACATAAAAAAAGGAGCAGAGAGAAAAAGACATGATCACGTGCCCAGAAGTTACCTGAACAATGGTGAATCCAGATCTGAGAATAATATCTTGTATCTCCTCCTCCTTGTCAACAATATCTGGTTTGATAATGGCCAGAGTTTTTTCTACATATATCTGAGGTGGGGGCATTGATATCTCCATTCTGGTTTTTCAGGGTACAATTTAAGAGATTCTTGACAGGTATCAACTGCAATGACATGCATTCCCCCACCCCAAATTTAATGTAATCGTGATTAAGAATAGCATTAGGTGCTTGATTTTATTAATTTATAAAGTTAGAAATTGCGGATCTTTTTCTATAAGCACTGTCTCAGTAATACGATTTCTACTCTGCGACTAAGTCGTGCTGTGGGTTTTCCTAAGCGCTTTCGAGGTGGAGAGGTCAAGGGACAATCCGAGGGCCTAGGACTGGCGCAGAGTCTCGGGGCAGCAACAACAGACTGAGTCGGCAATCCCTCCGGCCACTCCAGCAGCAGATGAGCTGCCCGCTACGCCTGTCCCCGCCCAGCCCCGCCCGGCAGGAACAACCACGCAGAAGGTCAGGCCTGTTTGGAAAGCAGAATCTCTAGGTCCCCTGGGCCCTTCGGGGCTGCAGCTGCAGATTCCGAGTCCGACCCTTGTCTGGGACTCACCTTAACACCTCTCCTCCAGTGCCACCACAACTGGTTTCTAGGAGACCTGAAGCCCTGCTTAAGGACGGTGGCTGCAGAGGGCCAATCCCAGCAGAGTGCTTCACAGCCTCTGGCCGGTTCCTTTTAATCAAGACAGGGAGCCAGTCACAGGCGTTTTTATCCCCCTTGCAAATCTTAGAACACTAGATGTCTTTCAGCATTTCTCATAATTTATCTTATCTCATCCTCCTAGACATTTGAAGGACACTTCAATTATCTCCACTTTACAAATGATGAAGCAAATCACATACACTCTCCCCTCATCCTACCCCACCTCCTTCCAAACAGTGTATGGAAGAAAACTCATGTCAAATACCTTACTCATTTCACCAGATGATACTGTCCCCTCTATTCCCACCTTCTGTCATCATTAAAAAGCAATCTTTGACTTGTGAAATAACATTTATTTATAGAGGAGTAATAAGATGTCTAATCTAGTTACCTCTAAATTAAGCCTATGGAACAAAGATGTGGACACATTTACGGCATAACCCAAAGCTCAGCTCTCCCCATTTTCTATATATTATGACCACAGGCACCTTTGACTCCTTGGTTGTGAGTTAAGGCATTATTCTTATTAGAAAAGACAACTGAGAAGTGGTAAACAAGTAGTGGGAGCCTCTGTGGGCCAGAGTCTCAATGAGAGGTCCAAATTCCAGAAAAGTTCACGGTAGCGGCTCCAGGTTAACAAGACAGGTTTTCCACCATCCATGAAGTCGGCTGCTTCTCACTCCAGACTATTTAAGTCTCTTCTTTTGTCTAACCAAATACTCAGCACCTACAGGGTCAAGGCAGATAACAAGCTATGAATCTTCAAAGCGACAGAGGTTTGAATGCAATTTTATTTTTCTGCAAAGAGATTTGACTATGCTGTTTTCCTTAAAGTATGATGCTGCCCATAAAAGAAACCCTCAAATGTTTTCTTCTGGCTATATGTCTTATCCCCTACAGATGGGACAGTGTGAACATACACTAATAACAAGTGTAGCAACCAAAATATAGAAAGTGACTCCAGCCTCTGGTTTGCATGTTTAGCCCTCTAACTTGAAGCTTGGGAAGCAGGAGCTCCTGTTACTTTATCTATCCCCAGCTCTCTTGAGAGCTCTTCACGGCTGCCTGCTTTCCTGGACTACTTTACTTCACTATCTATTAAAGCTGGTCTTGCAGAGGCTCAGGGTTTTCTTAACTAGCACGTACGTCAATCCTTCAGGGCCTTGAATCACCTCTAAACACAAACTCTAGGAGCACAAGGTCACTTCAACATCACCCTTAGTCTCACAGACTTTCTAAAATCAGATTCCAGAGACTACTCTCCTTTTTCTTGCAGTTCTCTATGTACAGTACCTGAATCTGCTCCAAGACTTCTCGCTGCATCTCCACAGCCATATGGTATACATGATGATCAGAGTCATTGTACATCACAGCATTTTGGAACATCAGCATCAGGTCCCTCTGGAACTGAGCCATGGTGCGAATCCGTCCCTTAGACAGATTCCTTTTCAGGCTAGTCAAGTCCATGGGTCTACAGGCGGCCAAGAGAAACCAGAGGAAATCAAACCTTCACGTGGAACATGTGGTGGGTGACCTAATACGTTCTCTTGGAGAACTACCCAGCTCTTAATGAAAACAGTAATAAAGATAATAATCCCCATCAGATAATAAAATAGCATCAGCAGCTAACATTTGACTGTGTACAACAGGCCAAGCGTAATGCTAGGTATATGAACTCACTTGATCCTTTCAGTAAACCTATAAAGTGGGTATCATTATTATCACCAACTGGCAATGAGGAAACTGAGATCTAAAGAGGTTAATTACTTGCCCAAAGTCAAACAGCCCCAGTTGCAATTCAGAGGCAGCCTGACTCCAGAGCCCTGAGGCCCAGCCACTACACTCTATTATTGTAGGGGGAGTGCTGACCCCAAGTACCAAAGTTGTAAAGAGCTCCAACGATCATTGTAACTACATGGTAGTTACTGACTGACTGTTTACAATGTGTAGTTATATACTAGGTATTTAATCTACTTCTCTTAATACATAATCAAAAGCTAAGAATTTTTTCTTCTTTCATGGAGATGAAAAGAGTGAGAATCAAGTGAATATTAGGATAAATAATTATTTAATGAGATATAGAAAGTGGGTATATAAGAGAAGGCACAGCAGTGTAGAAAGAGGGCTGAACTGGGAGGTAGGGATCTGGGGTTTAGTTCTAGCTGTGCTATTCACTATTGATCACAGGCAAGTCATGACCACCTCTGAGCCTTAGTTTCCTCCTCCAGAGAATAAAGGAGTCTGTCTCCAAAGGTACTTTCCTGTTCTTTCATACTCCATTAACACACTGCTTTTTTTTTCTTACTTTTATTTTTTTTTCTGTTAATGTAGTATTAGTTTATTGTGCCAAAATCAATCAGTGATTTTTCACAAATCTTAAGCAAAATTAATTGGAACAAAGATTAAAATCAGTCATTTTATTAAATTACCAGATCTTGCTAAATAAAACAACTTTGGTTCAATTTTACAAGTAAGTAACACACTGCTTTATGACAGCATTTTCGACCAATTATGCTATAAAAATCCAAAATACTGCAATCATCCAATGTTTGTAACATCCATTGGGATTACCATCTTTGCCTTAGCACACCTATAACTGGCTGAATAAAGACGGTGTTTCCTTTTAATGTTTTGCTCCAACAGAACAGTGTCAAAAACTACCAAAGGCTAATGTAAGATAATAATGAATGGATCATTTTACTTAAAAGCCAATACTGAGGGGCCAGCCCACTGGTGTAGCAGTTAAGTTCGTGCACTCTGCTCCAGCAGCCCAGGGTCCCCTGGTTCAGATCTTGGGTGTGGACCTACACACTGCTTATCAAGCCATGCTGTGGCAGGCATCCCATATATAAAATAGAGGAAGATGGGCATGGATGTTAGCTTAGGGCTAATCTTCCTCAAAAAAAAAAAAAAAAAAAAAGCCAATACTGAAAACAAAAACCTATATTATCCTTTTGTTCCCTGCCTTCCTTCTCAAATGAAGACTGAGCTCACCATAACTTTACAAACTTATTCAGCTATAAAATATATCTTGAATTTGTAAGTAATGTAAATGAAATAAGGACATAATCTAATAGATGGGAAACAAAGTATGAAAAGACAGATATAAAAGCAACCAACCTTTCTTGACCCCTTTTCCACTGACCTTTTCACCACATCCTTGTATCCTGGGGCCTGCCTTTCTGACACAGGCTTCAGAAATGGACTGCTGAACCTGTTAAAGGACAAACCAAGAGAGGATGAAGAAATTCTGGAAAGTCGCTCTAAACGAGAAGTGTGGCTGTGAATGCCAAGAATGGCTAAGAGACCTACCTGTGACTGGCAATCATCTTCCAGACTGGCAGGAGAGTCTTCTTAAATAGCAAATGATCCTGAACAGGGTCACTCTGGCCTAGATCAGACCTATGGGACAAAATAGGACAGAAAAGAAACAGTAACTTCACAAATGGTATTCTGTCTCCCCAAGGTGGGCAAAGAAGTTTTCTCAACACATAGTGTTCCTAGTTAACATCTGAAGGAAATAACACCATAAGAATAAAAACATATTTAATGCTTCCATAAGAGACCCCAAATTCTGTAAGTATTCTCTCATTGGTCACTATTATCGAATGAAGTGGTTACTTCATAAAGCATACTACAAATCTACAATTGCCTCTTGGACTTGCTGATTTGCTCTTCAGCACCTGTGACTCTAAAGAACTGGTCTATGAAAGTGATCTTTGTTCACTGATGTTTCACAAGTGCCTGGCACATAGTAGGTGCTCGATTAAGTATTTAATAAATGAATCTGATCCTGTTTTTATGCAGAAATATGCCACATTAATAAGTATTTCTCCCATATTTCCAGAGAAAGAAATACTTGGTTTCACATTCCAAGGAATTCTCTTATGTTTCATCTGAATGCTACAATTTAAACATTTTTCCTTTTTACTCTCTTCTATATAGTAATAGTTAAAATACCTAAGAAAAATTCATTTCTCCTCAGGGCCCTTCCTTCTCTGGGCTAAACTGCCTCATTTATTTAGTTTTTCTCTGGAGCTGCAATGTTTTATGTCATTTTATACTTTTCCCAGTTGGCAAGTTTTCTGTTTACTCCAAAGTTAAACATCATGTTGCACTTCCCACTTTACACACTACATTATACTCTCTAAATGGATTCTCTTCACACCTAAGGTTTTGCACCCTCATTTTGCTTTATGTACTGTATTGTGTGCGTTCATTTGAGCACAACTCACATCTCGTTTTACTTTTATCCAATTTGAGCAACTCTACATAACTACTCATTTTCATGATGCAACATCTCACCTCATCTAAATTACATACCACAAAAATCAACATACCCTTAAACCCAGAACCCTATCAAAACAAGGCAGGTAAAGCCTAAAACAAACATCTTCCTTTGTTTCTAGTCAGCAAACCAGAATGAACAGTAGCTCCTTGGTATGGTGCAATCTTGTTCATACACCAACGCAACAGATATTTAGTAAGTTTCCATTATGTGAAAGGTGCTGCGCTAGGTTCTGTAACCTCATAATCAATCACCTTTGCAATGTTTTAAGAAATAATCCCTTGCTTACCTTTATCTCTATGTATTTAGAAATGCATGTCAAAAAACTACAAGTAAAAGTGTGGGAGTGGAAAGGACCTACAGACTTGGACTGGTGCTACAAAGGCTCTACTTCTCTTTACTCCTGCGAGTCAATACAAACTAAGGGAGAAGCCAGAAAAGAGGCACTTGGAGAATGTCTATCTTTCAAAGAAGTTTTAAGCTTCCCCAATGATTACACAAGAACTCAGCTTTCTATCTCCCCTTAAACTATCTGGCCAAGCAGATTCAATTACTACTATCTATTGCGTTCTAATAAAGATTTTGTGTTTAATCTAATTTCTAAGATAAGAGTGTGTAGTTTGCCATTCAAGATGCTGAAATGTTATGAAAGAAAATGTCCCAGATTAGAGATTTCCTGTTTTTTGAATAGTCATAATAGGCCAGCTGCTCATACTTACACAGGGAGTTACAGAAAAGCAAAGGAAGCAATTCTTCAACAACCTAGATTTTAAGCTGTATTCTTTCTGCGTAACCAAAATTTAAAGTCTGCTATTTAAAAAAATATATATGCATGGTTCGGTATCTTAAACAAAAGAAGGCTAGAATAACTATTTGCTTGCCTTTCCACAGATAATGTAGGTGGATCTGGGATGTAGTAAAGGAAAAAAAAAAGAGAGATCATGTTATCTTCTCTCAATAGATAGATACAAGGCTAGGCCCAGAAACAGAACTATTTATTACCATAACAAAAATACTTTGTTTAGGGGCCGGCCCAGTGGCGCAGCGGTTAAGTTCGCATGTTCCTCTCCGGCAGCCCGGGATTCACTGGTTCGGATCCCGGGTGTGGACACGGCACCACTTGGCAAGCCATGCTGTGGTAGGCATCCCACATATAAAGTGGAGGAAGATGGGCACGGGCGTTAGCTCAGGGCCAGGCTTCCTCAGCAAAAACAGGAAGATTGGCAGCAGATATTAGCTCAAGGCTAATCTTCCTCAAAAAAAAAAAAACCAATAAACTTTGTTTTTCTGATTTAAAAAAAATTCACTTAGGAAAAATTAAGATTCTAAAATGTGCCCTTAGCCTCATAATTATTTATAAAAAGATGAGACTATTATATAAACAATTTCCCAAGATTCGTGAAAAAGAAAGAACGGAGATGATAACTTTAAAATAATTTTGAATTTCAAGTTAATAGGAGCTGTTTTAGTATATTGAAAAGGATAGTTTGCATAACATTAGACTTAAGGTACAATCTGATGCAGCAATGTTTCCTAAATAAATAGAAAGCAATTAGAGAGAAGGGTTATTTATAAAAGAGATTCTTAATGTTGATGAAACAGACTTGTTTTATAAAAGAAAAGCATACAGACTTCTAGTTATACAATAAAATTATACTTAATTCTATTTCTACTGTTTTCCAACTCTAATTGCCTTTTTTTTAATTTACAAAAGTAATCCATGTTCCTGGGAACAAATTCAAATGGGCATAAATAGAAGTAAAAGTATGAAACTTAAGAGCCTCGGATAAAAATCTATACTTACAGCTTTGAGGAGGTAGCACGACTGAAAAGGATATCCACCAGAGGAGTCTCCGGAATGCTGAAGCCATCATCACACTCACCTGCAGAGGGCTGGTCTTCCATCTCTGACACATACCCTTCACCCAGGTCCTCCTCTTTGGATTCTTGCTGAACCTCCCCCTGGGAATGCCAAGAAACAAAGGAAACTTTAGAAAGAGATTTACTATCTGCAAGGTAATTTTACTTGTATGGGGTAAAGGAAGGTTGACTTTAAGGTGAGAAAAGGCCAATTATATAAAGCTATAAAAGAAATTAGAAAAAGGTGACTTAACTAGACCTGTCAGTGAATTATTGGCAACAATCTTGCTGGAGAACTTTGTAACCCAAGAAAAAGTGAAAAAGCAATAAATTCAATTCTAGACGGATGCTGCATTCTTTTAAAACTGCCATTATCACTTGTGGCCCTGGAGCTAACTAGTCTAGCTGGTCAGATAATATTAATGATAATGGCACTCTAAATTTTACTGATTGCTTACTATAAGCCAGGCACTATGCTAAGTGCTTTAAATGAATTGTCTCATTTAAACCTCACAGCAAACCTGTGAGGAAAGAACACTATAATCCATTTACAGCAGAGTAAACTGAGGTTCTAAAATGTTCACTCACATGCCGAAGGTGGCACAACTAATTGGTGCTGAAACCAGGATCTGGACCCAGGTTAGCTGAACTCCAGGAGTTAGCCTATGTGCTCTAACCACGCTGTTCTGCTTCCCTGTGTGGAGGACCAATCTGAGTGCTGGTTTAAATTATTCACTTACCTCTTCACTCTCTGTGGGTAGTCCCTGAACTGCACAAATATCTGAAGGAGCTGGAGCCACCTCCAGGCTTCTATTTTCTCCCAGTGACCTCTTTTCAACTACCAAGGGGTCTACCTTGGCTGAAAGCTCTTCAGGCTCTCTGAAGGGCTCCCCTTCTCCTTCAGCGGCTTCAACTTCCCTTCCCTCTTGTCTGGTACCAGATGGAGGGCAGCAGCCTTCACTTGATTCTTTGCTACTAATGCATAATGGCTCCATTAAATAGGCTACCTGCAATCATAGTTTATTGTTAGATGCATAGGAACACCAATGGAAATCATCATCCATATCAATAATGCCATATGATTATACGGCCCCTGTGACTAAGTCTGAGACGGCAAATAGGTTCATTCATTCATTCAATCATTTAAAATTTATCAAATATCTTCTATACACAGGCACTGGACTAGTTGCTAGGGACCTAACAGAAAACAAGATTGATATGGTTCTTGGTTCTTCAAGGAGCTTATGTTCTAATTTTTCAGCTCAAGTGTCAACTCTGATCAGTTGAGAGTGGCTGTCTACAAAACTGCGGAAAATTTTGTCTGACGCAGAATGCAGATAGAAGTGGCAACATTTTAACTGGATTCTTGCTGATCTTGACCTAGGTTCTCCTGAATGTGTGCAGTTGCCACATAAATATAAACTCTCTTTCCAATTCTGTTCATTTCTGGTCCTCAGCCCTTAACCAGGTAATAAGGACTCTGTAAAATACTGCCTTGAAGTCATCATGTTATAAGCTTCAAGGAGAGTTTGGGTGTCACCTCCCCTGACTCTGAAAGAACGAATTGCAAGGATACTCATAAGGCAGTCCTGCATACAGAAATTCCATTTCCTATGACTCAGGCTCCTAATAACTGGGGTCTTAGAACATTCAGTCAAAAAGTACATATTTGGCACATATTTTGTATTAGCACCAAGTGCTGAAGACACAGCAATGAACTTAGTCCCTGCCACTGTGGAGCTTTCATTTTAGTAAACAGTATTAAGAGTGGTAGAAATGTGTACAGGTAAGCATTCTCTCAGAAAGTTGAGACTTTTCCAACTTTGGGAATAGTGGCTCCCCATTACCTCAGAGAGAAAGTGGAGGAGGTTCTGGCGGCTGACTTGCTCTGCCTCTTCCTGAGATTCTTCACTGCCTCCATCCCCCAAAAGCAGCTCACTAGGTTCTCTCTCTGGGCTGCTTTCTTCTAGTTCCTCAGCACCTGGCTCCTCAGTTTCCCTCCAACTGCCCACATCAAGATCCAGACTGGAGTCCCATGAGCTGAAGAGGGACCTGCAGTCGTTGCTCAACTCAGAGTCATTCGAATAGTCTTGTTCAGAATCCAACCAAACCCACTCATGTCCCATCTGTAAATACACAGAAAAAGATGCATTTCATTCACTCAGATCAATATCCCTAAGGCATTTCCATCTCCCAAGTTCAGGAGAAAGATAAGGAGCCAGAAGTTTCTTTCCAGTCATTACTAGGAAGAGTAAAAGCTAGCTGAAGGGAGACACCGGGAGACCAAACGATCTGTCACTGGGAATAAAGAAAAAGCCCCATGTCAAACAGTGTTACCCAATAATTATTTTTTCTTGGATTTCCTCATACTCCAAAAGAGTATGAGAACAACTGGAAGAGAAAAAACTAGAGCATAGCTAACTGAACAGAAGTCCTCTATCCCAAATCACCCTTAAACTCAATGGCAAGGCAATAAATTTGAGGAACAAAGGATTCTTTCTCAGCATATAGACATTTTTAACCTATCAACCATTGACTCTTCAAAGCACACCTTAAGATTACCTGTGGCATCCTTCTGGTCATATCCAACTCTGACTTCTCAGAATGAGAACCGCAGCATCAAGTTTTTAAAATATCTTCCCTTGCTTTCATTACACTACACTACCTTGGCTTTCTTACCCCTTTGTCCTCTACCTTTTACAACTTTCAATAAATCTTTGTCTTCTATGTTCTTGCTTGGTCCTCTGCTTCCTTATTCATGCTTCCTTAAAAAACTGAGGTTTCAACTTTGATCTCTATTCAAGTGGCTCCCAAATCTCTCCACCTTTACTTCTTATATGCATTCTGGTCTCACTTCCCCATGTACCCCAAAGTCAATTCCCTTTAGGTATCCTATCCTACTTCAACTCAGCATTTCTAAAACTAAAATCACTTTTCTTCCTGAATATCTCCAAAATCATTTGCTCTCCCCAATTTCTTTATCCTTATCAACACTATTTTCTTAATCCTGTTTTGACTCTTCCTTCTCTTGTATTCAGTAAGCAAGTCTACTTCCCAATTTTCTTCCAGTTTTTCTCAATGCTCATCCTTTGTTCCTAAATAAATGCCACAGCCTCCTGGTCATTTATCTTTAATCCAATCTACTCTGAACAGACAGCCTCCCTAATCAAGGCTTTACAGTAACTATCACCTCAGATATAAATTTCTCAATCTGCCACTCAAAGTCCGACATACGTTAAGCCCTATTTTGTCCCACTGGCCCAGTTATCTGTACTTCACTATTCCTTAAAATGATCCGTTCTAATGACATTGGTCTCCTTATTGCTCCCACCACAGATGCCTATACCTTCAACTCAGGTTGCTAAAGCTCATCCATCACCTTCTCTACCAACTCAAAATCTGTGTCCTTTAATGGACCACCTCCTCCACAAACTTCTCCAACCTTCAGGGTTTCATTGCTTACTTCACATGCATGTTTGCAGACTGTTTTGGGAATATCCTGTAGTTGTTTAATTTTCTAACTAACTCCTAGATTGACTGAACTCCTTTCTCTCACCTCACAAGGACTGTATCTTCTATTTCCTTAGTATCCTAACAAGCTTTAGTTCTAAGCCAAAAAGATCTGTGACTTCTAATCATCTTTCTAAAACCCATCTTTCTCAAGAAGGCTCAAAGTACTAGATAATACTTTATTAATCTCCATCTCTTTATAATAAGACTTCTAACTAATTCATTTCACTGAGATAGTTTTTACTTAATAAGAGAAGTGGGAATAAACTCAGGTGATAAATTTGCTAACTCTTAAACTGAGTTTAGCCTTCAAACATCAATGGTATGAATTCTAAAACACACAAGAACCCTACACAGAGAAAAAGATAGAAGGAACAGTAAAATACTATCCCAGAAATACCACCTGCAAAGATAGTATTAAGGAGGACAAATGTCCGGGATAAAAATCAGTGCTACCCACATCCATGCTCAAATCTTCTTTAAACAATGCCAGGAACAGAACTCTGAAAACCTTAAGTTTTCCCAAAAATTCAAGAAAAGTTGAATAATATAGTCCTTATTGTACAATGCAACACTTTAAAATATTAATTATAAATTCAATCTTGGTTACTTACCTTCTCTGAGCTGTAGAAGAACAATTCATACTACAAGACCACTATCCCCTCTAACAATCTCACTCTCACAAATGATGAAAGTTATTATGCAGAAGAAATCACAAGTTACACATACACACACACAAAGAACACACCAAGGCTAGAGTTTTCTTTTCTTTCAGAGTTTATTGTATACATACACATTTCACAGGGTTTTTTTAAAAAAAGTCTGTACACTTCACAAGACAGTACAAACTAGCTACAATCTGCTAGCTACACAGTAGGACATTAACACAGCCCATGATTTTTGCCCTAAAACAGGCAATTGTGTTACTCCAACTCTCTGAAAGAGATTTTCCCAGTTCATGTCACATGGCCCAGGCGCCTCCTCTTCTGTAACTTCCACTTCTGGAACTGGGCCCACAAGCCCAAGCTCTATCTTGTTTACTTCTATTTCAGGTTCAGCCTGATGAGCATACTCTGAGGCTTCATTTTTTCATCTTCATATCTGCTTCAATGGCACAGCGACGGCCCCGGGTTCCCCCATCCTAAATGAGAGGCAAACAAAGAAAGGCAGCATGAATGAGTTGGTTAGGAGGTAACAGAGAAGGTGCAACAAGAATGCTGGGGATTTGGTTTTTTGGGGGAGTGGGGAAGAGAATCAGCAGAAAAATCCAGGAAATGAGGGGTATATATATCTGTCTTCCCATAGAGTAGGCTAAAAAGCACCTGGTAGTAGTTTGTAAGAGGAAACAGAGGACAGAGAGTCTTGCTCCTGCCCACCAAAGAGGGCGCCAGAGTTTACCTGGGGTCCCACAGAATGACTATCAGTCATCCCACCCAGGCCCCAAATCATATACAAAGGAACAGGAAGAGTAAAGGAAAGGTGGGAGAGTCAGAAAGGGCAGTGGATAGTGAGATTCTTGGCTAACATACCTGTCCAGCTGTTGGTCCCTATAAGAAAGGCCTTTCCTGCAGACTGACCCTGGCACTAGTTCCCTAGCACCTCCTGACAGTTGTTTTCCATGAGATCAGGACAATCAGAAGGCTTCTTTCCATCTGCTGCTCTCTCCCTGCAGCCCAGCTCCTTCCTCTTGTGCAATATTTTGCTGTCTTCAATAGATAAAAGATCCTATTAACCAGCCTTGCAACAGCCAGCCAATTGCTTGGGGATCCAGAGTCACTGTTGCAGGCCAACAAGAAAGAATGGAGATTATAGTGTTCTGTCCGTGGTACAGGCTGAGGCCTGTAGGCGAGATGAACTAGTGAACACTTTTGCTGGGCCAGGCCATTTTTACATTTCTAACAGGCAAGGACTCTAAAATTTTTAGAGCTCATGAACACAAGTTGCCTTTGAGACAACAGTAAGAATAAAAATACCACCTTGCATTTGTATAGCACTTTAATTTTTTTTCAAGCCAGTTCCATATCTATTATCTTATTTTACCCTCACAACATCCCTGTGAGGTAGGCTGGACAGGTACCTCATTATATTAGCTCCATCACACAGATGAGGAAAACAAGGCTCCAAGAGATAATCCGGTGAATTTAAGATCATGTGGTTTTCTAGCCTGATGACCTTCCATTACATCATGCCTCAGTGCCCCATAATGAACAACAGAGAGTCACAGAGTCATTCAATTCATGGCGGAAAAGACTGAAAGTCTTTAGACTATCTTTGCTAATAAGCTTATCTCTAATTCCACCAGACACTATTGTATGCATTGGTCATTGTTACTGAGATCTTTATCTTAAATTTGTGTCTCAGGCATCAGTCTTGCAACTTAGTATTAGGGAAAAAGCAAAAAGAACTATGTGCTGAGTATCTGGTGGTATAAGGAACATTTTTTAAAAAGCCAGCTAGCAGCTGCTGTTCTAAGCAATCTTCCACTTGTAAGAAAAGAATTGGCAAAAGGTGGAGTCAAGAAATGAGGAGCAGGTGCATCCTAGATCCTTACCAAGAATACCTTATTTCAGCCCAGGGAACTCATAAACAGTCCTACCCAGAACACACACACACACATGCAGAAAGACAGGAATGCGGAAGACGACACAGTTTCTTATTCCATGACCTGAATAAACAGAAGTTCAAGACACTGCCACAGTCTGCATGTTCAATTTCCCTCTGCTACCCACCCCCAGCAGGAGCTGAGAATCTTTGTGGCAACACCGCCCCTTGCAGCCATTCAATACTTACAAAGAGAGAGAGAAGGAAGGCAGGAGAGCCCATGGGGACACTGTCCTGTTAGAGGACAAACAAACACTGATCAGGTTCCACGGAAACTTTCAGCCGCAAGCACCCCAAACCTCAGGACAGAGACATAAGCACCACACACACACAAAGACAAAATTTAAAAACTCAAGAACAAGAGGAAAGAGATCCAAAAGCAATCTGGCCATTATGCCTCTAGAACACGAACTGATGGTCCCCAACTGCTGCAAGCTAAGTCATTTCCCCCACCTTGCGAGCACACTCTCAGAGGAATTAATAATTCACTCACTCAGCTCACAATTTCTCCCATGTGACTGGGCCTTCCAGTCACAGCAAGTTTCTTCAATGTTTGGATGGAAGCAAACCACCACCATTCTAAGATCTACATGTCTATACACTGTTGGAACGTAGAAGTCCAGCAATACCAAGTACTAACACAAGGTTCCTTGGATGCTTCAGACTTCTGGCAGTGAACACTAGCACATAGGCTCTTTCTTGGTCTCCTCACCTTCTCTGAAGCATCCTGTTTGCGGGTAGAATCTCTCCCTCGAAGACTTTTAGCACTGATCCCAGACTCAGATGTTTGCATAATCAACTGTGTGGCCAGGAATTGCTGTAGAAGAAATAGGGTTGGCCTTAGAGACCTGATCCAGTAGGGAAGAATTAAGACAACTTGGGTTTTGTAAGAAGGACTCTGTATAGTATCCTTCTGCAAATAGCATTCAAATACATATTGACTGATTAGAAGTTCAGCATATTAGGTTTTAATTCTAGTTGTGCATGACAAAGAATCTGAAAATGCAAAGGGCTCTAACTTTTTTTTGCTATAATATAGGATCAAAATCTCTCTACTCTAGGGGCCGGCCCAGTGGCACAGTGGTTAAGTGTGCACATTCCGCTTTGGCGGCCCAGGGTTCACCGGTTCGGATCCCAGGTGCAGACAGCACCACTTGGCAACCCATGCTGTGGCAGGCATCCCACGAATAAAGTACAGGAAGATGGGCACGGATGTTAGCTCAGGGCCGGTCTTCCTCAGCAAAAAGAGGAGGATTGGCAGCAGACGTTAGCTCAGGGCTAATCTTCCTTAAAAAAAACAAAAAACAAAAAACCTCTCTGCTCTAATAATGAGAAAGAGAATAAAACTAGATGAACCAAAAATCATTCAGCAATTTAAGTAATTTGGCAGACTGCAGAGATAGACAACATCCTTTCAAGATCAATATCCCAAGTTCAATATGCCAAGGGTGCCTGGCAATGCAACTGCAGGATACAAATAGGTTATCTGTGATGAAAAGGGAAAAGAAACTCTATCTGATGACTGTCTGCTAGGTACATACTTAATGTAATTTAAAAATATACATTCAGCATTTTATAAAAATTTTATTTAAAAACTCCATGAAACTAAAGCTATTACCCAAGAAGGGTTGAATATAGTCATGCACTGCACATTTCAGTCAGTGACGGACTCCATATACGACAGTGGTCCCATAAGATTAGTAATATATAGCCTAAATGTGTAGTAGGCTATACCGTCTAGATTTGTGTAAGTATATACTATGATGTTCGCACAACAAAAATATCACCTAATGAGGCGTTTCTCAGAATGGATCCTCGTCATTAAGGAATGCATGACTGCAGGCCATGGGCATGGCCATATTCTCCCACAACTTTCACCAAACCAACATGAGAAAACCAACATGAATCCAGCAAGAACAAAATTTTATGTTCCTGTGTTCCTGATGCTATTTCAAGTAAAAGCCACTGCACCCCTTTCTAACATCAATATGAATCCTTCCCTTGAGTATCTGCATTTCAACCTTGCTAAAACACTAAAGATCCTCAAAGTACCTGGATCTGCTCTAAGACGTCTCGCTGCATTTCTACTGCCATGTGATAGACATCATGGTCCGAGCTATTATACATTACAGCATTCTGGAACATCAGCATAATGTCACGCTGAAATTCAGCTGTGCTACGGATCAGTCCATTTTCAATGTTTTTCTTAATAGTTGACAAATCCATAGGCCTAAAAAAAGAACAGGGGTAAATGGCACAGAGAAGGGAAGAGGACTCAACTGGATCCCTGAATGTATTATTACCATATCAACCTGGCAGTCTTAGCTGGCAGGACTCAAATGCTAACCCCTCACCCCAAAACATGCACTTAACCCAAAAACCAAAGTCAGTCTATAAATTAAGTATTGAGAAAGGTAATAAAGGGGGTTAATTCTTTTAGACTATCATTGGTGATCCAGCCACTGAAATGATCAGACCAAATGATTGGTCACCCTTACTCACAGCAAAAAACATCTGCTTTAAACTTAACAGTCTAAAGCAAAAATCCACCAAGCCTAGACAACTTACAATTCAGGCAAGACAGCATGCTGAACAGATCATGGCTTACCTCTGTACAATGCTGTGGTAGCCAGGTGCTATATCATCTGTAACAGGCTGCAGGAAGACATTGGCATACCTGTCCAAAAAGAATAAGGTACAATTACTGACTTAGCGATCCTCCAGAAGCACAGGTGAGGGAACTTGATCTAAGCAGCTGAAAGTTGTAAGAGCCAATGCCCCCAGGCCCATATAAGCCAACTCAGACTTTTTTCTAGTCACCAACAATGAGGAGCAGCAGAAGAAAATGTTCCCACTGACTGGTAAAGCCCACTCACCTATGATTAGCTGCAGCTCTCCATACAAGCATGATGGCTTTCTTCCAGATTTTCTGTGCCTGAATAGCTTCTTGATCCTCACTACAGACAGAACTGAAATAAAAGAAATATATGAGCCCCACTAGGCATAAGTCAAAAAAAAAAGTCCTAATTATTTCTTGTCAACTGTTTGTTCCAGGCCAAGAAAGGGAAGAAGAAAAAGTAAGATTAAAGAAAAGATCCTCTCCTCCTTCTCACCTTCACTGCCTTGACCTCAAAGAAAGAATCTCAGATACTCACAACTGCGAAGAAGCAGGGCTGCTGGGGATGGAGTCTGCCAGTGTGTGGGATTGCAGCGTAGCATTGTGTATGCTAAAGCCATCATCACTCTCGCTCACAGGGGGTTCATTATCCATTTCTGACAAATAGCCTTCTCCTTGATCTTCTTCCTTAGGCTCCTCTAGGCTGGCCACTTCACTGACTCCATCTTCCTCCTCATCCTCACCTGGGGCATCCTTAGACACAGTGTGCTCCAGTCAACAAATGCAAGCAAAGCTATCCAGCAAAGCGTCATTAAAAACGATCTGTCTTTGGGTTAGCTCAGTTCTGTAAAATGGCCTCACACTGTTTCCTGACTGAGACCTCTATCACTTATACTACCATCTACTTACAGACACTGACTGATCAAGTAATTCAGAACCTGGACAAAGAATAAGACCCAGGATCTTTTTAAAAGGAAGAAAAAAAAAAAGCTACTTACTTAAGACTAAGCTAAGAGGCGTTCCTTCTTTCCCCTTGCTCTTGAGAGGAACTCTGACCCTGGGTACAAAGTTATCAAAAATAGTTTTACTTTGTGTCTCATCTGATGGAGCAAGCTCACATCACATTACTTTAAGTCTGTTTATTACTACTGCTTAGTAATTCTAAAAGGAAAACGCTGAATGATTTTCTCTGGATAGTGTAATTAATAATCTGATTTCTTATATGTTCTCGCTGGCTCTGGTATCCCTATTCACTCCAAATCACTTTGGATGTATCAAAGCTTCTTTGTGCATTATATGCAAAGAAAGGTCTGTGTGACATTCACAAACTCTTTCAGATGGGAAGCACATGTTGCCATAGAACTCCCCCTATGCCTGACTGTCCACTGCAGCTTTTCGCCATGCAACTCCTTAACTGGATGGGAGTTTACTGAAATTCATGAAAAAGGTAGCGCTATAGGGAAATCTAGTCACATAGCAAGAGGGATAAAGAAAAGTCTGAAATACCTTTATCTGGCTTCCAAAAATAGTCCCTGATTCTTCTTTCAATGAGTCTGCAGAGGAGAGAAAGACTACCTGAAGATTTTTCCACCTTAGCCTTCCCCTTCCTATGGACAATAATCCCCTGCAGCTCTCCTTTCCATGCTGACCTATTCTGCCTCCTCTACTTGCCCACAACCCACAAAATCCCTCAAAAAGCCAAAGCAAACGATTTCAAGTTAGTTACAGAATATAGATTTCCTGGCATTATTTACCTGACATTTCAAACTTGTGCTGAGTCTCTGCCTCTAAAGGATCCTCAATGGGATTTGAGCCATGTGATGGAGACAACATGCTTTCAGGGGATGCCTGAAGACCAAAAAGAACAAATACCCTAAGTACTGGTAAATCACTACAGCTTATACAATTTTATTCTTCAATGATGAGACCATAGAAGAAATTCTAAGTTCTACCCACATAACATGATTCTAATGGTCACCTTAACAGGAATAGGATAAGTATATATAGTACTGATCACATTTATGTGCCTTGGACACATCAAACATGTCAGAATTCAGGAATGAAACAGGAAAACCAAAGGCCTAAACTGTCACTTCTTACCTAAGGTATAACCCTCCATCCTTCCAGCCCCTGATCTTAAATACCTCTGTCTTTACAGCTGTAAGTGGAGTCTCATCGCCTTTCCCACTGGAAACATCTGCTTCAGCAATCTCTCCAGTTGCAGTACTTCTGGGTTCCTCGTCTAAGTCCTGACTCCTGAGTTCCGGTGGCTCCATACTTGTGGCTGGAACAACTCCTGCTACTATTTCAGCCCCTGAAATCCCTTGCTCTGGTTCTGCAGGTTCCATTTTGATCTCAACACTGGGCTCCCTGACGTCCACCAGTTCATGAATTCCTTTGTTTTCTGTGTCCTCAAAGTCCAGCCTCTCTTGCTTGACCGTCATCTCTGGTGCAGGGAGAGGCATTGGCTTGTCCCGCTCCTGCTGGATAGGGTGCTCCCAGGGTCCAGGCAGGGACTGGGGATCATCATTCTCTTCACAGAATGAAAGTGCTGCTTCCACTGCTGCCACATCCAGCACTTCAGGATGATCATCTACCTGTCCCATAATACATACACTGTTGAAGTCACAGAAAGAAGCCCAAGTCCCTCAATTCTGTTAGCACCAAATGAGATGGCCTGAATCTGCAGCTTCTCTCTCCATCTTCTCCAAGTAGTAGAAGCAACCAATGGACAGGTACCTGTCCTATATAAACTAGTAACATAAGGATGGCTGGGGAGACAACTACTATGTCAGTACCAAAGGGCTTTGAAACTACAGAGATGGTGATGGGAAGAAGCAGAAGACTTGTTTGCTTACATAATTCTTACTATGAGAAGCAAGGAGAGGCTGAAGAGAGAAGCCTATGTAGGACCCATGAGAGATTCTTTTAGGCTTTGCTGAATAGTTACCTTGTCTTCAATGATGGCAATGATGTCTCCAACAGTTTCAAAGTCCAGCTCTTCACCTGTATAAGACACAGCAATATCCATCTTCTCAGCCAGATCTAAATCTTCCTTCCCATCTATGCTGGGAGCCTTTGATCCTCCAGGGTCCTCTGCTACCCCTGATCGGAAACATTCTTCTTTGATAGAATTGATGATCATGGAGATTTCATTGCTATCCATGGAAACAGTCACAGTATGTGGATCCCCCACAGCCTCCATGGGAACACAGGTGTCAGGCTGACTCACTGAGTAACAGGAAGAGAAAAGCATCTCAGAAGCTTATTTGGTACTAAGTGACCACCTGGAGATCAGGCCAAGGCTGCAGACAAATGTCAAGTACTCATACACTAAAGCTCAAAAACAGTTATCTTACATCTGCCTATGTTTTCTTCTCTATAGCTTTCTCTAGAAAGTTAAGGTGAGAACCCATTCTCAAGCCCACTTATATGTATACTTAGTGTTCTTCCCCCAACACATAAATGCCCACCCACCTCTTCTCACATGCTTGTTTTCCTAAGGATAAAGATGGCATATATCCATGGAGAAGAGAACAGAAGTATCTGAATTGGAGCTGATGCACTTGGTCACTTTTCTTTAACTAAAGCTCAAGATGAAATTTTGGACCTAGTGGCTGCTCAGGGCGTGGGTCAGGGACGCACCTGGAGCTATACTCTCAGGAGTGGAGACAGCCGGAGTAGAGGATGGTGCTGGCAGCGCAGGCATCATGACAATGGTAGCCTGGGACACAGACTCTACAGGAGGTGGCACAAGTTTAACTGGAGGTTCACTGGCAACAGTAGTGAAGGAAGCAAGAGGTGTGGTGAACTGTGTAGGACCAGCTTCTAAAAGCCGGGAAAGAGTGGGAGCACCTAACAGACAAAGAGGTAGACAAAATGAGGTAAAAAGAAAGCACATGAACAAGCAGCAATAGCCATTTTAAGATTCAACCAAGAAAACTTTTAGTCTCAAAGGATGAAAGCAATTCCTCTGTTGAATAAGCTTATTATCTATATCCTTACTTTCTCCAAACTTACTTAAAACCTGCCCAGTTAGGAATGACCCAAAGCACTAGACCACACAATGTATACGAGAAATGGGTGGTGATTTTTTTCTCAGAAGAAAATTAAACAATAACCAAAAAAAACCCCCAAAAAACACCCCACCCACACACAAAAAACTGGTATGAATAAATCTGTCACTTCTGCTGAAGGTAAGCATGCTGTAAACCACCCAAATTCAACACCATTCAAATACCAGTATCTAATGTTTGTTTGGTACATTGCAAAGCTTTTTTTTTTCACTTTGCATTTTCTACCTTATTTAATTCTCACTACATCCCTGTGAAGTACATTCATTGCAATTAATAAAAGAGGAAACTGAGACTAGAGAGTTCATTCACCCAATCCAAGGTCACGAAGCTAGTGTGTGGCAGGCCTAAGACTCAAGTCCAGTTCTCTGGTTCCAAATCTCATCCCCCTATTCTATAATCTCAGATCTCTCTAGCACTCTTCCATGATTTTATAAGCCCCAGAGAAGCAGCTTCACTATTAACTTCACTATTGCTCTCATCAATATCTATGCTGTGGTCATCCAGGGCTATCATTATTTTGAAGATGGAATGGATTTACAATGTGGAGCGCTATATGGTTTAACAGGTAAAATAGCACCGGGTTGGGCTTTATATTTAAGATTGACAGTTGCTTAGTCACAAAGGCTAGAAACCAAGGGCAGTCAATGTCAAGTTCAATATCTTTAAAGTAAAGCAGATAACAGAAAAGTGGCGACTTACCTGAGGCAGCAGGGGAGGCTGCAACAGTGTTGGCTGTTTGCTGCATCTCCCCACCATGTATCATGGGAAGGACCCCGCCTACCTCCAGGAGGACACCTGTATTGTTCAGGTGGCCAGAAGCCACAGCCATTTCATTCTCATTGACCTACCAAGGAAGAATAGAGGTGAAGGCTACACTCAAGCTTTCCTTTACTACCACTTCCCAAAAACGCTCCAGCAGTTGACCAAACTTCATGAAACTAAAAGTTAATATCCAAAGAGAATAATTTCAGACCCACGGGAAACTCTAATTTTCAAAACTTATTTGACAAGAGTTCTCTGGAGAAGAGAACCAAGATAATTTGGGTTTCAGATACCTCAGGACCCAAGGATACTATCAACTTACTGTTTTTTGTTTTTGGTTTTTAATTTTTAGGTTTTTTAATTTCGTTTTAATTAATATTTAACTAGGAGATCTCGTCCTCTTTTGAACTTTTTTTTTTTCCATGTCATATTTTAGGTCCCAGGCACTCCCTTCCAAAGTACTAAATCACCACAGCTCTCAAACACCCACAGAAGTCTCCATACCAGTCTGGGGCTAGTAGGCAGGAGGCTGCCCTTCTTCAAGAGCTCTGACAGCAGAGGGGAGGGGGGTGGAGTTGCTTTCTGTCCAAGCATCTTTTTCTGGGGTGAATCATCTGTTACTGGGGTCATGGGGGCTTCTAAGGGTGCAGAGCCTGGAGGAAGGGTGTCAGGAATCCCAGGAAACGAGGTGACTGGGGTACTCGGCAAAGTCCCAGGGGTTACCTAAGAGACAACAGAGAACCTTTATCTGACTTCTCAAACTCTGGAAGGTTCCCTACTAATCTGGATGGGTTAGTGTGTCTAACTATTACTTTATTAGTGCTGAATGGAAATGCCCAAAAACCCTCTACCCCTCCTACTCTCAGCCACACCTTTCTTGCCCACAATTTTTTCTCTTCCACCCATTCAAACCCACAATGAGCCAACCATTCCACCAACCTGCCTTTTACAAACTCCTTTCCCACCAGCAATTATTATATTTACAAGAAAATTGCCCCTTATTTCATCAGGAATTTCATAAGACTAGTATACTTACAAACAATTCTTTTACATAGTCTTTTACCTATCTCTCAAAAGGTCAAAAACCTCAATGTTTTTAGGTCCATCCTTATCTTAGAGCATAGAACATGGTAAATTAAGTCTTTAACATTCACACCAAGAGACGAAGTTGCCTCTAGGCCAAAAGTGGTTTCCTCATTACTCAGCTCTCTGCTGGCTTATTGTCCCTTTGCTGATTAATTCCTGCAGATGGAAATATACTCACCCCAGAGGTCGTCTCTTCCACAGTGGTTGCAGTCAAGTCCCCAAGTGGATAATCACCTCCTGGGGAGGCAGAATCTATAGGAGAGCGGACCATCACAGTGGGTAACCTCCGAGGGGGTGTTTTTACTGCTTGACGAGCTAGAACATATAAGAGAACAATTTCTAAGTCTTCAAGATTAAATAAATGAAACTAAACATTACTCTGCTATTACATAATAAAGGACAAATAAGGATGCTGCATTACTAAAGTAGCATTATGAGTTCGGATTAGAAAGCTTTCTTTAACGCTTCTGAGAGGTAGGTAACTTTTTAGCCTGACTTTTCCCAAGAGTAATTTTTACACTAAGCAAATTCACTTAACTAGCTATCCCAAAGGTCCTTGGAGTAGGAAAGTGATTTAAATACCTCTCAATATCCTCTTCAACAACTTATTAGGATTCTGCTTTGTTTTAACAAGAGAAAACGACCTCATTAGCTCAAAGCATGTATTCCTAGAGTTACAAATGCTTAACTTCCTCCCTTTATCCAACGACTGAGCTATTCTCAATCTTTTTACAGGCCTTTGACTTCTAAAATCTTAATTATGTTCAGTGTCTTATTACCAAGCCTTTTGTCCTAAAAGGACACAAAGTCTAGTGAGATCTGAGCAGAGCTAATTTTCTAAGAGCTTCCTCCTGGACAAAAGGGGATATTTTTATTCTGGTAAAAGAGAAGATGACAGAGAAAAGTATGCAAGTAAATTGGAATTAGTAGATTCTGTTACAAAAGAGTCTTCAATTTTCATTAGTGTGCAGTACTGCATAGTCAATTGCTCAACAGTCACTAGGTTCAGCTTACCCTGATATGCAGCATCTGTAGCCTTCCTCTTTACTTCAGCCTCCTCTTCCTCCAATTTTTTTTTCCTGAAGAAGGAATTAAGGGTTAGATCCTAACCAGCTCTAGCTCCTCCTCACAGTGCTCTCACAAGGAATTTTTTGCCAGGCTAGCACTTTCTGAAGGAAAGGCCTAAAAAGGAATCTTTATCAGCAAAACAGGGAATTTTGAGTACACTGCCTAACTAACAGTTCTTTTATTTTCTTCCTCTTTTCCCGAAAGCCCCCCAGAACATAGTTGTATATTCTAGCTGTAGTTTTTCTAGTTCTGCTATGCAGGACGCTACCTCAGAATGGCTTGATGAGCGGTGCTAGGTCTGCACCCAGGATCTGAACCAGTGAAACCCTGGGCCACCAAAACAGAGCAATGAACTTAAACAGGGCTGGCCCCTAACTACCAGTTCTTTACCCAGGCAAACTAGAGCCACTTTTAAGTTAGGACTAAGTTATGTTCTCACATTGAAATGTTCCATCACATTACTTTCCAGGACTCACATCCCCCTCCCAGCTACCAGGCCACTCTGCAGCTTTCCCTTTCTAGAACCTCTCAAGTCTAAAGGGATGGAAGATGAAGGAAATAAGCTAGATTACTTGAGGAAGAAAGGGAGTAAAAAGAAAGGAGGTAGATAGAAGAACAATGTAATATAACACACATCGCAATGTCATTGCAAAGCTCATCCAGTCTGCTGTCCATGTGCCCAGCTTGAATTAGTTCTGCATCTCTTTTCAGCCGTCTGTAAGGAAGAAAGAGAGGTAAGTAGAATGGGTTTTTTAATCCGCTATTTAAAAAATTCTGATGAGTATCAGAAGTCAGCCTCTTTTGCCTCTCCCAACCCATTTGGCATTCTCTCTAATAAGTACCTATATTTTTCCTGGGTTTCCTTTATCACTTTCTTTAGTTCCTCAACTCGTTCAGCAGTCAGTTTCCGAACAATGACATCTTCAACAGTTTCTACCACTTCTCCCTTTTCACCTCTTTTCCGTCTGTGGAAAATTAAAAAACAAAAAACAAGACACATACATTTGAACAAGAGAACATTTGTTCTCACTCCCACTTGCTTTCTTTGAGCCTCCTCCATGACCTAACCATAGACAACTTCTGCTATACTTTTATCACCCAGTAATATAAATAGATATAAATCAGATTTCCTCAGTAAACACTCTCCACTAAAAAGATTTGGCTTGGGGCCAGCCCGGTAGTGCAGTGGCTAAGTTCGCAAGTTCTGCTTCTCGGCGGCCCAGGGTTCACTGGTTCCGATCCCGGGTGCAGACATGGCACCGCTTGGCAAAAGCCATGCTATGGTAGGTAGGCATCCCAAACATAAAGTAGAGGAAGATGGGCATGGACATTAGCTTAGGGCCAGTATTCCTCAGCAAAAAGAGGATTGGCAGTAGTTAGAACAGGGCTAATCTTCCTCAGAAAAAAAAAAAGATTTGGCTTAAGTGCCTGGCTTTGTACTCACTTTGGGGTCTCAGTGGTCTCTAGAAGCTCCGAGTACTGAGAAGCACAATGCTATGAAGAAAAAAAGTGAATATGATCAGCAAGCCTGGAAAGGAATGACCTTTCAAAATTTCAACATATTAGACTAAGGTTTAGAAAAGGGGGCTATATGTAAGATGTAAGTGGTTTCTAAGAGGGACATTACTTTGCAATCAAATCAGTTCAAAATAATCAATACCAGGACACAGAAAAGGGAGTCTCCTGGCCTGGAATTTGTGTATTTGAGGAAAGACAACCTAACAGCCAATATATTTATAGCTCCTATCTACTGAGTAGTCACTTTAAGCAAGGCACTGTGCTAAATGCTTTACAGGTATTACCTCAATTAATCTTTACAACAATCCTGAAGCAAAGTTTATCTCTATTGTGAAATAGGGATAAACTGAGAAAACTGAGGATCATGGTCCAAAGTTTTTAAGTGGAGTCATATTGAAACTGAATCTATCTAACTCCTAAGCTTGAGCTCTTAACTGTTATGCTACACTGACAAGAACAGTTTGTAATACGAGCATACATGGATGGATTGACAAATAGTGGGAAAAACGAAAAAGTATTCTCAACTATTCTCCCTTTTCATGGTATAAAAGCCTTGTGACTAAAGGGCAGGGCCTGGAAGGGAACCCACTTCACATTTCAAAGACTGCTCTAAAAGAACACTTGCTTGGGAACTTATTTTTCTTTCCTGACAAAGATGATTATATTATCTGCCTCCACAATTTTTTTAGATTTCTGTAAATTAACAGATGGGCTTTAATTCTCATTAAATTACAAAGCCAAAATAAACATCAATACATCTAAGACACTGACTATACAATCCTAACCCTGATTACACATCTGACCTACCTTGGAAATTTTATAAGAACACACAATCCATGGCCATCTCAGAGGTATAGGGAACTTACTTTTTGAGAGAACCAATCTGGAGGGCGGCCAGGTTCTGCAAAGGGCTTGATTGCTCTGCTAACTGATACCCTGCAAAAGGAGAAAAGCCTTATTACCCATCAAATAGAAAAAAAAGGAGGGAACATATGCTGAGAGTTCAAGGTTTGAAGACCAAACTTTGGAATAAAAAACTGCCACTGTAAAGTATTCTGGAATATGTGACTATGGAAAACGACACAACTGCTTAAAAGTTGTTTAGAAGGAAAGAGTCATTGCTAAATAGTTTTCCTAGGTGATATATCTCCTGGGTGAAGTGAAGGTATTAGAACCCAGTAAGGTACCATTTCTGTTCATTTTGGAAAATATTTTTATGTTGATTTTAGTTCTTTTAGAAAAGATTTGCCTTTTGAAAAGCAATTTGTAATACAGTCCAGACCCAAAAAAGTTATCTTTTGATCCACTAAGAGAGCTCCTAGGAATGCAATATAAGGAAATAATTTAACAAAAGAAGGAAGCACCAAGAAGACAGCACCATGTAGATTTGATTAGACTATGAACAGTTAGGTTTTTCCTAAACACCTGCAAGACGATGCTTAACTTATGGCACTTCAACTCTATGAAATTAAACAGTTCATAAAAATAGTTATGAAATACATGTGGTGATATGGAATATATTTATAACATAATATTAACTGAAAAAAGATGACGATTTTTTGCTATGATGCAATCACACAACCTTTAGAAATGTTGTCGGTATAAAGACAAAGAAAGAAATAGGCAAAATTGAAGAGAGTTGGACTGGAATGGGATGAAAGAAGACTGTAAAGGGGCTTCAACTGTGTCTGTTTTTCTTTAAAAAGATCTGAGGGAAATATGACAAAATATCAAGATTTGTTAAGTCCAAGTAACAGGTACACGTGCACTCTATTATTCTCCACATTTCTCTAGGTGGTTGAAATATTTCATAATTTTAAAAAAGAAAAAAGTTTTTAAATTTTGTGTTGGATAATGGTATCAGAGCTCTTTTCCTTTATAAGAAGTAATTTAACATTGTTAAATGGATGGCTATCAGCAAAAAATAAAGTGCGACCCATAATTTACGCCGTATACCAAGAAAACCCCGAAATGGATCAATGATTTAAATGTTTAAAAAAATTTAACCATGGAAGTACTAGAAGAAATCATAGAATTATTTTATAATCTCAGACTAGGGAAGAACTTTCTAATTATGTCCCAAAATCCAGGAGTTGTAAAAGAAAATTATTAATAAGTAAGCTATATTTTATAAGTCTTAATGTAAAAATATCACCAAAAGCAAAGGCAAATGGCACATTAGTAAAACAAATGCGTCTCATAGCTCAGACAAATGGCTAATCTCTGTAATATATAAGAAGTCCCCAGAAATTAAAGAGAAAGACTAATAATCAAATAACAAAAAGGGAAAAAGCAGTTACAGAAAAGGAAATACAAGTGGCTCTTTAACACATGAAGATATTCAACCTCACTCATCATAGGATAAATGCAAATGAAAAATATGGGAACTATTTCTCATCTTTTATAACACTGTCAAAGATCAAAACCATCTAACAACACATTCTATGAGCCAAGGCATAGAAAAACATGTGCTCTGATATATTACCAATGGGAGTATAAATTGAAACAATTTCTGAGTGAGGCAATTGAAAATATCTATCAAACTTTATAAACTTATATATTCTTTGATCCAATAACTCTAATTTCAGTTTTAGATATAATTTATACACAATTATGCAAGGTTATTATTTCTATTAACAAATGTCCATCAACAGAGACCATTTAAACAAATTATGGTATATCCCTAAAACATGCAGCTGCCAAAAAAAAAGAAAAAAAGGGAATGAGATAAAACTTCATATACAGATATGCAATGATCTCTAAGATAGAGTACTAAGTTAAAAACAGAGAAGCAGCAGCAGCAAGGTAAAGAACAGTACGTATAGTCTATAATCATTTGTGTTCAAGAAGGGAGAGGGAAAAAGAAAATATATATTTGCTCATGTATACAAAATTAATGCAAGAGACACACAAGAAATTGCTAACACTAGGGAGATAAGGTACAGTGATGAGAGGAAGACATTGTGTATCATTTTGAACCTATGACTTAGTACTTCCTCAAAAAATAAATACACCTTAAAATTTCAAAGTTTTACTTAAATGTTCATATACTGTTTTTCTAATAAAAATGTGAAGAAATATGCAGATTGGATTCTATTTACTTGGTGTTTTGTCTAAAAATGAGTTCAGGGGCTGGACCAGTGGCATACTGTTTGTACACTCTGCTTCAGCGGCCGGGTGTTTGTAGGTTTGGATCCAGGGTGTGGAACCAGCACCACTCATCAAGCCATGCTATGGTGGCATCCCAAATACAAAATAGTGGAAGACTGGCACAGGTGTTACCTCAGGGACAATCATCCTCAAGGGAAAAGAGGAAGATTGGCAACGGATGTTAGCTCAGGCCCAAACTTCCTCACCAAAAAAAAAGAAAAATGAGTTCAGTTTATATTTGAGTTGAGCTATATACATATCTTTTTCTTTCTTTAAAGATTGGCACCTGAGCTAACATCTGTTGCCAATCTTCTTACCTTTTTTTCTCTTCTCTCCAGAGCACCCCCAGTACATAGTTGTATACTCTAGTTGTAGGTCCTTCTAGTTGAGCTATGTGGGACGCTGCCTCAGCGTGGCCTAATGAACAGTGCTAGGTCTGCACCCAGGATCCAAACCAGTGAAACCCTGGCAAACTTAACCACTTGGCCATGGGGCCAGCCTCTGAGTTGAGTTATATTTAAGTTCAGGCTGTCATTTATCAAATTAGTATGATTCATTTTGTCTTGAGGTTTACCATTTAATTTGGCCCAAGAATAGCTGCTACCTAGAGCCATCCCTGACGGCCTAGCAGTTAAAGTTTGGTGCACTTCGCTTCAGCGGCCTGGGTTCAGTTCCCATTCACAGAACCACACCACTCGTCTGTCAGTAGCCATGTCATGGCAGTGGCTCACAGAGAAGAACCAGAAGAATTTACAACTATACACACCTATGTATTGGGGCTTTTGGGGGGAAAGATAAAGAAAAAGGAGGAAAATTGGCAACAGATGTTAGCTTAGGGCGAATCTCCCCCTCTGCAAAAAAAAGAATAGCTGCTACCAGAATATACTGGTTTCACCTTAGAAAAGTTATTTGAAAAATATATAAAGTTGCAGAAATGCTAAGTGTGAACAGTAATAGTGCTTTTGTAAATTCATTTGAATGGTTAAAGTAGTAAAGATATATATATAAACACGAATTTGTATATTAACTAATTACAAGGTTTAAGACAATTAAAGTTGTCCTTAGAGCCTGATCGCGGACATGGCACTGCTCATCAAGCCACGCTGAGGCAGTGTCCCACATGCCACAACTAGAAGGACCCACAACAAAGAATATACAACTATGTACTGGGGGGCTTTGGGGAGAAAAAGGAAAAAAATAAAATCTTTAAAAAAAAAAATGAAAACGGGGGCGGGGGGGTTTGGGGGGGCCGGCCCCGTGGCACAGCGGTTAAGTTCACACGCTCTACTTCTTAGCGGCCTGGAGTTCGCTGGTTTGGATCCCGGGTGCGGACATGGCACCACTTGGCACGCCATGCTGTGGTAGGCGTCCCACATATAAAGTGGGGAAGATGGGCACGGATGTTAGCTCAGGGCAAGCCTTCCTCAGCAAAAAGAGGAGGACTGGCAGTAGTTAGCTCAGGGCTAATCTTCCTCAAAAAATAAAATAAAATAAAATAAAATAAAATAAAATAAAATAAAATGAAAAGGGGTATGTCCTGGTAGCAAAAAAGATTGGAAACCACAGTCTTACTTTCTGGTACTTAAAAAGAAATACTGAGTGCCTAGACAATTCAATAGGAAAAGAATAGTCTTTTCAACAAAAAGTGGGTACTGAGACAGCTGGGTACCTAAATGCAAGAGAGACCTCTGCCTTACAACATACACAAAAACTAACTCAAAAATGAATCAAAGACCTAAAATGTGTAGAGATAAAACTATACTTTTAGAAGAAAACATAGAAATAAATGGTTTCTTAACTATGACACCAAAAGCACAAGCAACAAAGAAAAAATAGACAAACTGGACATATCAAAACTAAAAACTTTTTTGCTGTAAACAATACCAATCAAGAAAGTGAAAAGTCAACACACAAAATAAGAGAAATATTTGCAAATCATCTATCTGACAAGGGATTTGTGTCCAAAATATACAAAGAATTCTTAAAACTCAATAAAAAAAAATCAAAAGATCTGAGCAGACATTTCTCCAAAGAAGATATACAAACGGTCAATAAGCATGCGAAAAGACGCTCAGCATTAGTCATCAGGGACATGCAAATCAAAACCACAATGAGATACCATTTCATACCCACTAGTATGGACATAACCGAAAAGACAGTAAGTGTTGTCAAGCACAAGGAGACATTGGGGCCCTCATTTATTGCTGGTGGGAATGTAAACCAGTGGGGCCCCTTTAAAAATAGTTTAGCAGTTCCCCAAAAAGTTAAACATAGAGTTACCATATGTCCCAGCAATTCCATTCTCAATTCAAAAGAACTGAAAACCTCATACATGAATGTTTATAGCAGCATTAATAACCATCAAAACAGTGGAAACAACCCAAATGTTCATTAACTCATGAGTAAATAAATAAAATGTGGCATACCCATACAATGGATTATATTAGTCATAAAAAAAGGAATAAAGTACTGATACATGCTACAACTTGGATGAACCTCGAAAAACATTACACTAAGTGAAAGAAGCCAGTTACAGAAGGCCACAAATTATATGATTCCATTTACATGAAATGTCCAAAACAAGCAATTTATAGAGACAGAAAGTAGATGAGTGGGTGCCTAGGGATGGGGGGAGGGATGTTAGGGAGATGGTGAGGAGATGGCAGAGTGACTCTTAAGGGGTAAGAGGTTTCTTTTAGGGGTAAAGAAAATGTTCTAAAATTAGACTGTGGTGATGGTTGCACAACTCTGTGAATACACTAAATTCTGTGAATATACTGGGTTAATTTTACGGTATGTGAATTAAAGCTGTTAAAAAATAAACACTTAAAGGTTAGTATAATTAACTATAGGAATCCACCAATGTAAAAAAATACCCAACAGTTTCTAAGACCCAAGAAAGCAGACATCCTAGATATCTTACCAATTTTGATCTCCACTCCTCATGACAGAAGATGCTAAACACAGCTTCTCTCGGATAGACCATGGCTCTGTGGGGCCAGTACTCAGCAGCTTGTGTTCTGAAAGGACAGAAGGCTTAGAGACAACCAGTGAAACAGTAGAGTAGTTCTAAGCCCCAAAGGGAGGACTAGAAGCCTAATACAAAACATCCCAATTTGTAAGGACAAAACAAGCTACTATCACCAAATCTTGATTTTCATATGTTTCATAGTAAAACATAACCACGGGGACGGTATCTATTCATTGTATTTGAATTGCACTCTGAATATCTGGCGGAAGATTTTATTTCTTCAAGTGCCATGGCTCCTTTTCTTTATAAAAAATAATCATAATAATAAATAAGGAGTGTCAGATTAAGATAAGGCAGTTCTCCCGAAAGATCCAGTTTTAAGAATACTTTATTCCAGTTTGAACGCAAAGGCTTATTTCCCGCGATTCGCAACGCCACCTCCCCTACTGTCCCGCCTCCTTCTTAGCATAAACTTGTTTACTTCCTTCACTAATTCCTCCCTTTAGCTGTTGGGCCTAAAGAACCTTTTTCATCCATGAAACAGACAAAAATGGCTGAGACGCAAGAAATGCAATTTTCCCAGTGGCACAAAAAGCTCACGGTTAAAATACCCCCATTTCTCTAGCAGATGGAGTATGGGCCTCACAAACGTGGGTCAAAAAATGAATGCTGGCCACTCCGTGTGGCTCACAACATTTCTTCACCTGCGCGCCCGAGTCTCTAGAGCACACTTCTCTCTCACCCCGCAGAGCTCCCCAACACATAAGGATTCGCTGAGCTGCTTCTCTCAAATCTCAGCGGCCTCCCTGAGACACAAGACAACACCGCTGGGCCCCTAACGGTTGGCCTTCACAACACCGTCGAGCGAAGGTCTCTGAAGACCCTGGGCTCTCAGGCAAATCACTGCTCCTACTCTCTAAGCATGTGACAGAAATCTGCTGCCTGGCCTCGCCTCTACAAAGGCCTTCCGCGCAAAAGCACCGCAGATACTTACTACCCGTTCCTGCCGCCATCTTGGCCCCGAAGTCTCCAACCCCGGAAGGGAGACCGTCTAGCGGGGCCGAAACCCGGGGAACTCTGGGAAGCAGAGTCTGGGCGTTTGTTTGCGGTGCCTCCTGGGAAATGGAGTCTTCCCGCCCCGACCTGCGAAGAACAAGCACCCTAACCAGGTCTCTTGTGCGCTCTTGGGAAGGAATGTGCTAAAGAACAGAGGATGACGGCCGAAGCCTCAGGATTTCCTTTAGGCTTCTTAGAAAAGAAATACCTAGGGTTCAAGAAAAAGTGTTAAGAGGGAAGAATTCCAGGCGACCCAACTCCAAACTCCGACAGTTGGTAACCCGGACCCATATTAAAGCGGAGAGGTCAAGCCCCCAAGCAAACGGTCTCGCGCGGCCCGGCCCGCCCCCTTTCCTTGCTCTGATTGGTAGCTGCAAGCTTCGCTATCTGATTGGCCGAGCGAACGCAGCGCGTAATTTAAAACATTGTATCAGTAACAAAAGGTGTGCCTCGTGGGCGGAGTTGTGCTCTCTGGCAGCGAAAGTCCAGGTTCGGCGGCGAAAGTCAAGGTTCGGTGGCGGAGTGTGAGTGAGTCGGTACCAGAGGAGGAACAAGTGTCGCGTCTTCAGGTGAGTGTGGAACTGTGCTGGAGCCCAGCTGGGATGCCACCTCTTGCCCTCGCGGAATAGGCTTTCAGAAAGCGGAGCTGCCGCCATCCCTTTTTTTAATCCCTCTCTGCTCACTGTGGGCCTCTGGCCGAGGTTGGAGAAGGAGCCTAGCTTAGCGAGACCACCTCAACAACACCGGTGGGTGAGGCACCCCCTACTTAGATCGTGGCCTTTTGCTTTTGGAGTCAGATATCTGTTCATTCCTGTTCGCGGTCGGACCTGCCGCCTCAGATTGGATTAAATGATTAACTCCTCTCATCCCTTTTCCCTCTGCTGGTAGTTGAAGGGAACAGGGACCAGGAATTCAGGCAGCGAGACCAAGATGTCCTGGGGCAAAGGAATTGTTTCTTAACCTAGAATTTGCAGCCCCTCTGTCCCTTAAGGTTCTCCTCCCTACCCACCCGTGTCTATTTTTAGACCTAAGCTGCCCCTGCTGTCATGTCGCAAGGGATCCTTTCTCCGCCAGCCGGCTTGCTGTCAGATGAGGAGGTCGTAGTCTCCCCCATGTTTGAGTCCACAGCTGCAGATTTGGGGTCTGTGGTACGCAAGGACCTGCTGTCAGACTGCTCTGTCATCTCCGCCTCCCTAGAGGACAAGCAGCAGGTAAAGGAGTTGGAGAGTGGCAGAAAAAATTTTACTTCTAGGTTCTTCAGCTGTTCTAATAACTAAATTTACAGGTTAATAGGAGAAAAACAAACTTAATTTTGTACTACAAGAACCCCAGAGAAATATGAGACCCAAGGCAGTCAGGCAATTGAGGCTTATGTGCCATCCTGAGCTAAGGAATGGTATAAGGGCCTGGGGCTTCAAAGGGGAGCAGGGCAATTCACAGGAAGATAAGAGCAGATGTTTGGTAATCAGATGTTTGCCCTGCCATGTAGGTAAGTCTTTCAGATAAAAAGTTATCTCTGGTAATAGCTCTCTTTCTGGGCCAGGCTCCCTACCTAAAATCTTTTAGGCAGTTAAGGGAGAGGTAAAAGTTTTTCTCAAGTCTGCTGGATCACGATTGCCTTCAGCTCAAAATAATCCACATGCCAAAGTGACACATTTTGGGGTGGCGTATTCTGCTCCCCTTCAGTGGCTTGGGGGCAGAGAGTGATATCCTCAGCCTACTAGTTGTCCGTACAGAGTAGTATGAGGTCAAAACCCAGCAATCTTGAGGGTCTGAATGATCAATTCAAAATTAAGAGCAGGACGAATAAAAAATGTAGAGTTGTGTATCCATAAGAACTATTATTTGCATTGCATTGATGAAATACCCTCAAGTGCATACTCTCAGGTAATCCTATGAGGAAAGGCTAACAGTTATCTCTCCTTCACCGTGAGGCCCAGATGTGTTAATAATTTGCACAGGGTCATACTGCCATCAAGTAGGTGGAATGTACATTCAGGTTTTGGGGGTTTTTAATGTGTCACCACCACAGCATGGCCACCAATGAGTGGTGTAGGTCTGCACCAAGGAACTGAACCCAGGCTGTCCAAGTGGAGTGTGCTGAACTTAACCACTACGCCATGGGGTCAGCCCCAACATTCAGGTTTTAATGTCAGCCACAGCTTCCATTTATGGAGCCTTTCTGCTAAGCTAGGTTTCTCAGCTGCACCATTATTGACATTTGGGGCCACATAATTCTTTGTTATAGGGGGCTGTCCTATGCATTGTAAGATGTTTAGCAGCATCCTGGCCTCTACTCACTAGATGTCAGTAGCTCTTTCTCACTTGTGACAACCAAGAAACCTCACCTGACATTGCTAAATGTCCCTTGGGAGGCAAATGCTCCTGGTTGAGAACAGCTCCACTCAGAAGTCTCGACTTATAGAGAAAATTCATGAAAGCAGGAGCCTTGATAGTGTCCCTCACTGTGGACTACCAGAGTTCCTGGACCATTGTAGACAGATCTCTAAATATCTGTTGAATGGATGAGGTGGGTGCTACTATTAACCCCATTCTATAGATGAGGAAACTGAGGCAAAGAAATTTAAAGAACTTGTTCAAGGTCTCAAAATTATTAAATGATGGAATTGAGATTCAAATTCAGGTGTGTCTGCCTCCAAGGTGCTTAACTACTGTGCTGTGCCTTAATATCACAGGCTGATTTTCCTACTGGTCAACCACTTCTAACTCAGATAATCAGCGTGGCGCCACATATTCAGGATACTGAAGAGACAGGGAAGGGTGATAAAGTAGTGAAAAGTCCATGTGGATTGGAATGATTATGGAACCAAAGAGTAGCTGCACACAAACATTTGAGGTAGAATGGGGGTAGTGTTAGTGTGATTCCCAGGAACTATGTTATGTTTGCCCATCTTAAGTAACTGCTGAGATTAATCTGTGGTTCTGGCCTGAAATTCTGCCACAGGCTCCATCTGAGGATAGTACGGAGAAGGTGAAAGTATACCTGAGGGTCAGGCCCTTGTTACCTTCAGAGTTGGAACGACAGGAAGATCAGGTGAGTTTCTGAGAAGAGAGGATCTGAGGTACAATGATGCAATACCCAGGAATATTTCCTTCTGTGACAACTATGTTTTCCCCCTTCTCAGGGTTGTGTCCATATTGAGAATGTGGAGACACTTGTTCTACAGGCACCCAAGGACTCCTTTGCCCAGAAGAGCAATGAGCGGGGAATTGGACAAGCAACACACAGATTCACCTTTTCCCAGGTATGGAGGTACCGGTCTGCAAACAAGGGACCAACATGTAGGGGGAGCTTTATTCTCTTTAGAGGGAAATCTTTTTATTTCACTGTGAGTACCTTATATATGCATGTCTACAATTTTGGGGACCCTTGTTGTGTGCTAGTCAATATGTCAAGTACTTTATATGCATTAATTCCCAACAGCTCTATTATCATTATTGTCCCTATTTTCCTGACAAGGATACTGTGGCTCAGTGAAGGTAATGTTGCTGAAGCTATGTAGCTAGTCATTGGTAGAGTTAGGACTTGAATCTAGATCCATCCGTCTCCAAAGTCCACTCTTGTGCCCATTATGTTGCCCCATTGTGTGTGCAGCATCGGACTTAGTGGATAGCATTCCTTAAGTATTTATTGATTTGAATGCAAGATGGACTGGCAGAGTGGTTGGGTCTGCAGTGTTGCAGCACTGCAGAAAGAAGATGCTTGAGTAGTCTCCAAAGCCAGCCACCCAGAAAGGGATGCATCTGCTGACTCTGCACAGGAGGCAAATGGGAGGTGAAGAATGGCCCCTGAGAAACTGGGTCTGTCTTTAGATCTTTGGACCAGAAGTGGGACAGGCATCCTTCTTCAACCTGACTGTGAAGGAGATGGTAAAGGACGTACTCAAAGGGCAGAACTGGCTCATCTATGCATATGGAGTCACCAACTCAGGGAAAACCCACACAATTCAAGGTGAGTAGTAGGCCTCCTAGAATTGCTGACTGGCGTCCTTTTGATGCTCTGAGTTGGGGAACAGCACTTGCCTCAGCTGTCTGCCATTCACATGCCTGCAGGTACCATCAAGGATGGAGGGATTCTGCCACGGTCCCTGGCTCTGATCTTCAATAGCCTCCAAGGCCAACTTCATCCAACACCTGATCTGAAGCCCTTGCTCTCCAACGAGGTAATCTGGCTAGACAGCAAACAGATCCGGCAGCAAGAAACGAAGAAACTGGCCCTGCTAAATGGAGGCCTCCAAGAGGTGAAGTGTTGGTGTTCACAGAGGTGGGGGTAGAGGGACAAATCTCTGGAAAGTTTTGTACTTATCTTCTCCCTGGGTGCCCCCAGGAGGAGCTGTCCACCTCCTTGAAGAAGAGTGTCTACATTGAAAGTCGGATGGGTACCAGCACCAGCTTTGACAGTGGCATTGCTGGGCTCTCCTCCACCAGTCAGTTTACCAGCAGTAGCCAGCTAGATGGTATGTACCGTAACTGTGCTCTATTCCAGGTAACACTAGGAACACACTTCCTGCTCCCAACTGCTGCCAGGGGTACAGACCAAAGGTTGCAAACTGATTTCCACCTTCTGAAGCCCCTGCAGGCCAAAGGGGAGATGGACTACCCTATGGTTGATGCCCTGTACATTGGCTTCTTCCCTAGAAACAAATCACCGATGGGCACAGCCAGACACTGCCCCTGTAAGTGTCCCTGCAGACATTCGCTTCTCCATCTGGATCTCCTTCTTTGAGATCTACAATGAACTGCTTTATGACCTGTTAGAACCACCTAGCCAGCAGCGAAAGAGGCAGACTCTGCGGCTGTGTGAGGATCAGAATGGCAATCCCTATGTGAAAGGTATGGGAAAGCAGGGAGGTTGGTATGAACCCTGAAGGGGACTTGGGGAGAGACTAGGAAAAGAGTTAGGTGCTCCCGTCTCATGTATACCTTTCTTTCCTTGGCCTCAGATCTCAACTGGATTCATGTTCAGGATGCTGAGGAGGCCTGGAAACTCCTGAAAGTGGGTCGTAAAAACCAGAGCTTTGCCAGCACCCACCTGAACCAGAACTCCAGCCGGAGGTGAGTGAGTTGTGAGAGCCAACCAGTCAGTATTCTGGGAAACATCAGTTCTCCACCTGGTCATGGAAGGTGTGCAGTGACTTTTCTTTATCTTAACTTCCAGTCATAGCATCTTCTCAATCAGGATCCTGCACCTTCAGGGGGAAGGGGATATGGTCCCCAAGATCAGCGAGTAAGTGTCTCCATTTAGAAATTTGGGCTTCTTGGCCATAAATGGTAGTGGGGGGAGGGGGCAAGGGAGGTCCTCAGAAGAATTACTTCTGTTAGATTCTTGCTGCCCTTCCTTGGATACAGAGATTTTTTGATGGGTCCTCCCCTCCCCAGAACTACATGAAGGGCTTGAAAGCTTGTAACATGTGGGTCCTTATGTCAGATCCTGTCCATCATTCAAGGTTATCACTCTGTGATCTGGCTGGCTCAGAGCGCTGCAAAGATCAGAAGAGTGGTGAGCGGCTGAAGGAAGCAGGAAACATTAACACTTCTCTACATACCCTGGGCCGCTGTATTGCTGCCCTGCGCCAAAACCAGCAGAACCGGTGAGCTTTTGACTGCAAGCCATGGGCCTGGATGGCCTGGAGCTCTGCAGTTTGCTAAGAGACTTCCTGGTCACCACTGAGGATAGTGTTAGGATACCCCAAGGGCTGGAGTACTGCTCACAGCTCTATTCTTTCTGATTCTCTGCCAGGTCAAAGCAAAACCTGGTTCCCTTCCGCGACAGCAAGTTGACTCGAGTGTTCCAAGGTTTCTTCACAGGCCGAGGCCGCTCCTGCATGATTGTCAATGTGAATCCCTGCGCATCTACCTACGATGAGACTCTTCATGTGGCCAAGTTCTCAGCCATTGCCAGCCAGGTGAGAAGCTGTAGGTTTGATGGTTGTGCTCACTTTGGGCTGCTACCTTTATTTATGGAAGCTACTAGGGACTAGTTATGGATTCAATTAAAATTTCTCCCCGTTCACTAGCTTGTGCATGCTCCACCTGTGCAACTGGGATTCCCATTGCTACATTCGTTCATCAAGGAACCCAGTCTGCAGGCCTCTCCCAGCTTGCAGACAGGAGCTAAGACAGACCCAGGCCTTGATGATGACATTGAAAACGAAGTTGACATCTCTATGTATGGCAAGGAGGTGAGAATACAAGAAAGCTTTGGTGCAGCAGCTTGATGGCTATACATTTTCCATGCTGCCTTCCAGGTGGGCCTGTGGCTTTTTGGGGGCATGGGTATCTGTTACGTCTGACCCATGTGTCCTTCCTAGGAGCTCCTACAGGTAGTGGAAGCCATGAAAGCACTACTTTTGAAAGAACGGCAGGAAAAGTTGCAGCTGGAAATACAGCTCCGTGATGAAATTTGCAATGAGATGGTGGAGCAGATGCAACAACGGGAACAGTGGTGCAGGTACCAACTGAATGACCCCTCTTGGTCCATTGCTTGGACCACAAGTGGGAAGTAGGAACTAGGATGGAGTTGTTTCTCAAGATCTGTCCTCCAAACTCACTTCTCAGGATCTTTACTCACTTCTCTTTGCTCCTGACAGTGAACATTTGGACACCCAAAAGGAACTATTAGAAGAAATGTATGAAGAGAAACTAAAGATCCTCAAGGAGTCACTTACAAGTTTTTATCAAGAAGAGCTTCAGGTGAGTTGCCCTGAACCAGTCCCAACTAGCTACTCAGATACCCATAACTAGGTTGCCTGAGGTAAACAGATTTTATAAACTCTGGTAGGAGCAGGAATATGTAACTCACTTTTCTCTAGTCTCCTTAGTGCTTTGTATGTGTCAATCTATGTTTGGCAAATTGATTAAGGGTTTGGTCGGCCAGGAAATGGTATAAGTGCTAACAAACAAGCTTTTGAGGCATAAGTATCAGGGAAGGTTTTGTTCACTGTTCAGTCATCTGCTCCTGTAGGATTTGTCTGACTCTGGACAGAATTATGCTGCTTCTCTCTTAGGAGCGGGATGAGAAGATTGAAGAGCTAGAAGCTCTCTTGCAGGAAGCCAAACAGCAGTCAATGGCCCATCAACAATCAGGGTCTGAACTGTCCCTACGGCGATCACAAAGGTTGGCGGCTTCTACCTCCACCCAGCAGGTCCAGGAGGTTAAAGCTAAACTGGAACAGTGCAGAGCAGAGCTAAACTCCACGAATGAAGGTGAGGGAGGAGAGAGGGCAGCAAGCCTAACAGTGGCTCAGGGAAGAGCTGTTCTTCAAACTTGGGCCTTCTGACACCAACTCCAACATAATTTCCTCAACTCCAAGCTACTTCCCCTGATTTTTCTCTCTAGGATGCATGCGGCCTCACTTTTTATATTTGTTGCAAGCTACTATTAACTCAGTTAAAGAGGTAAGCCCAAGGCTACAAAGCATACATATTGAAGATTCTTGTTTCCTTCCCTCAGAGCTGAGGAAGTATCAGAAGATGTTAGAACCGCCACCCTCAGCCAAGCCCTTCACCACTGATGTGGACAAGAAGTTAGAAGAGGGCCAGAAGGTAATTACCTTTCTCTGTTACCAAAGCTCTTACCTAAAGCAATTTCCAACACTATATCCTTGGTTCATGTGAGGGCAAAATGATGTTTTTTGTGCACAGTCCTGGGAAGTGGCTACTTCACTCAGCTGACTAGCCTTTCTAATTTTACTTCTCTTCAAATGGCTATCCAACTCCTCCAGATCATTATCCTGGAGGATCTTGGCCACAATTTGGTTCCTACTTCTGCTTTTTCAGAATATAAGGCTGCTACGGACAGAGCTTCAGAAACTTGGTGAGTCTCTCCAGTCAGCAGAAAGAGCCTGTTGCCACAGCACTGGGGCAGGAAAACTCCGCCAAGCCCTGACCTCTTGTGATGACATCTTAATCAAACAGGTTAGGGCAGCCTATTATGTCCCCTTCTCTCCCGTCAGCCCACTTCAGAGTCTATGTGAGAAGGAGAATAAAGAGCAGAAGAGAAAAAAATGAAGATTTTTAGGCTGATCTTACAGTGAGGGGAGTTTCTCTTCCTTGCAAAATAAAAACAACCATTCACTAAGTAGAAGACACTGTGCTAAGTAATTTATAGATATTTACTCGTAATAACAACCCTACAGAGGTAGATACTGTATTAAATCCAAGATGCTTAGATTATAAGATACCATTATTTTATGTACCACCAAAACAAAATACTAACAATTGAACCATGAAATTGGTCATCAGTTAATGCATCCTGATTCCAGAGATATTAAAATGTAAAAAAAATACATCGTAAACACAGCACTTAATTTGATACCTAAGAACTGGGGCTCTTGGAGGTTAAGTAAACTTATTTAAGCTCATACCACCTTATGTGTTAGAAAATGTTCTATTCAGTGCTGTTGGTTTGGGTCTTAAAAGAAAATACTCCCTGTTCAACTATAAGCTCTGACTTCAAAGAATCTTTTTGTAAAAACAGTCATTAGTAACTGCGAGTAGATGGTATGTATTACCTTGCCCTCTTGTTTCTCTAATATGCCAAAAATGTTTTTTATAACTTTATTGATCTTCCTTAGGATCAGACCCTGGCTGAGCTGCAGAATAACATGATGCTAGTAAAACTGGACCTTCGGAAGAAGGCAGCATGCATCGCAGAGCAGTATCATACGGTGCTAAAACTCCAAGGCCAGGCTTCTTCTACCAAAAAGCGCCTTGGTGCCAACCAGGAAAACCAGCAACCAAACCAACAACCCCCAGGGAAGAAACCATTTCTTCGAAACTTACTTCCCCGAACACCCACCTGCCAAAGCTCAACAGACTGCAGCCCTTATGCCCGTATCCTGCGCTCACGGCGCTCCCCTTTACTCAAATCTGGGCCCTTTGGCAAAAAATACTAAGGCTGTGGGGAAGGAGAGAGCAGTCATTGCCCTGAAGTGGGTCAGCTGCTCAGCTTAAGAAATATGTCTCTTTTAAGCCTTACCATATACCTGGAACTCTATCTCAAATGCAATATTCAGACACTAGTTATTTTTCTCCCTTTTGTAATATAATCACCTATGTAACCTCATGCTTTTTTTCTTATATGGTTTCTATGCACAAGTTATATTAAATAAAGATATTATTCACATTTCTTATTTGAATTCCAAATTTAGCAAAACCATTAAAACAGAAATTATAAAAGGAGCAGAAAAGCTGAAAATCAAGCATCATTCAGGTTCACGGGAACCTTGCACAGGAATGGCAAGTGGAGACGGGTAACTACTATACAGCTAACCTAAGAAAACTTGATAAGAAATGAATTCAAGGGACATTAGATATTCTAAACCTTCCTTAATATAAAATGAAGTATCATACATTAGAAGGTGAATGGGTAAGAAACTTTTTCTGGAAACAAGCATAAAAGGGCTGGGCCCTGAGCTCAGAATACTTCATAGCACCTACCGCACAAATTCATTGTAGCAGACATTTAGTCATAGCATATTAACTCCTACTGAATACAGGCCTGTATTCAAGGCCTGAAACCCTCCAAGAGTGATTCCCTTTACCTTGTCTAATCAGGTGAAGGCTGGAAAAACAACATTCTGTTGGAAATAGAGGAGAAAAAACCAATTACATCAAAAATATTTATTAAAACAGACCAGCTTGGAGTTTATTCTTGTCTGTACAGTCATAAGTTATCACTCCCAAATGTCCATGACATTATCTGTAATCCTGTCTTCTTGCTTTGCTTTAGTAGGGATATAGCTAACACTATAGACATCTTTGGCCCTCAGTAGGGGCTATCAGCAATTCCATGCTCAGTGGGATTCTTTTTGCCCTTCTTTTATTCAACTCTATTAAGTTACTTCCAATTTGAAAGCTTCTCAGAGACTCCTCAAAACTATGTTTTAGAAGAATGTTTCCCTAGAGTAAGAATATATAGCTTCACTCCATTTAAACCTAATCTCTGACAACAGAATAGTCATGCCCAGCAAATCCAAGAATGAAGAGGTCATGTCTATCCAGTGCCCTGACCTTCCTAGGGTATCCAGTGCCCCTACTGCCAGCAGAAGGTAGAGTGGCAGACTTCTCTCCCTTTCTTGCCTCTCTAAAGAAATCTCCCAGTCCCAGCAGCAGTAAACATTTGTTCCTGTAGCCTTGCCTGTACTAAAGTGCTGTTAAAGGGATTTTTTTCTTGTGGGGGGGAGGGAAGGTATGGGAAGAAGGCAAAGATTGGCAGCCACTCTCTGAACAGAAGAGAGATGGAAGTGCTTCTAACTGGCAAAAGAAAATGTCTGTTCCTCCCAGGATTCTTCTGTCAGTCTGCCCTGAAGATGATTCTGTAAACTGTCCCCAAGGAGCTGTTTCCATCTGTACAACCAAAAAGCACTAAGGTCCTTGGAAGAACAGGTGTGCCATTCTTTACATGGAGGTATGGGTCTGGCAATGTGATGGCTTGAAGGTAGCCAACTATGGTGTGACTGAAGAAAGGTTGAGTGGAGAAACTCTGCGTGTGGGAGTGTTGTTAGCAGACAGTGAAACAGGGAGGAAGAAAGGAGCAGGCATCTCAGTGGAGGGAGTCTCGCCTTGGTTCCGAAGCTGTAGGATTTGCCGGAGTAAGGCCTTACCTTCTTCCCGAGTCTGAAACAAAGTCAGGCAACTGTTTCAAAATATGTCCAAGGATACTCTCAAAAACAGGTTCTAAAACACTGATATGTAAGTTCCACAGATCAAGGTAGTTTTTCGTCTCACCTTCTTATTCACTTTCCACCCACACATCATGGTAAAGATCATATGTTTGAGCCTAAAATCCAAACCCTTTATTAAAGAACTGATACTCACATCATTGAATGCACAACACTTTTGGGCACAAGTTGAAGCTTCATCCCACAGCTTGCACTTAAAATAGTACTGGGCCAAATAGCGGAAAGCAGTGCTCTCCTCCAAGTGTTCCACTATCTCCTAGATAGGGAAAGCAGGAATAACTGAGATGATAAGAATAAGATCAACAACCCAATTCTCATGCTCGTGACACATACCCCACAGGAATAGATATCTTGGATATATTTGATGTAACATTGGGCAGCCTGTTCTGATTCAGTCAACTGTTCATGAAGCCTACAAAAGAAATTGGTCTTTAAGTACAAATCAGATCTCAAAGCAAACTAGTGAGAAAAAGGAAAAGCCCACAATTAAGACCAAAAAATGACAATACATAGACAAGTAAAATTGTGACATACATGGCACACTGGGACCCAGGACAGTATTAGTGCCCAGATGTGATGGTTACTTCATCAAAGCTTAGAATCATTACTCTACTACTGGTGATGGAGGGAGGGTCAATAAACATCTAAGCTGGATAATACAACTTTGCAAAAATTCTCTGATAATACCCTGAGTGAGATTTTAAAAAGGTACTAAGCAATTCATATTTTTTCTAAGAATCCAGAAAAGAACTGGCAGGAATGAAACTACATTTAAGAACCTCTTTGCCTATTATTTCTGAGTTATTTCTTATTTTCCTGAGCCTTATCAGGAGATCAGTACTTAAAGTAGTTTTCCTAGACTGCTCTGACATGAAAATTTCATTTCATTTCTTTCAATTCATTCTTGATCCTTTGCCTAATAGGAAAGTACTTCCCCCTTCAAAGAGAAGTGGCATTCTCTCTAGTCAAGATGGCTAAATTTCCAGACAAGTATCCATACACCCTGTTCCTACCCCACACTCATGTAAGAGGGATGGGAGGCTCCAGTGCATGCAGGACCCACCATAGCAGAGAAGCCAACAGAAATACCAATAGCATTTCACTCCTTTCACTCACTTTGCCAGTTTCACCAGGGCCATTTTCTCCACATCTCCCACAGCGTAAGCTCTCCAATAACACTGTCAAAAAAATAAACTGGTCACTTTGACCACTGCCCCATGTGCCATGACTAATCACATAAAGGCTCTGGCCCTACAAGCTTCCCAGAAGTTCAGACTTGCAGAGTGCAAGGCATTTTTTACTACATCTGATAGGTCCAAGCTACATATTGACATTCCCAATGATGAGGTCAGCCTCACTTTGCTTTTTAGACTATGCACCTATAAATATACACACTTTCCTATGTAAATAGATCAGAGTGAAGGAAAATTGAGCACAGATAGTCCCACCCTTCATCCAAACAGCAGATTTCCACTCAAATTCTCCAGAACCCAATTTCAGGTACCTTTTTGGCTTCCACTAGTTGATTGAGTTTTTCATAACATTCTCCTAAAGCAACCAGCATACGAGAATCATTTGGCCTGAGAGAAGAGGAACAGGCAATCTGAGCAAAGATTTTACAGGTACCTAAAGTCAGTCCTCCCTTGAGGAACCACCACCATCACTATTTCAAATCTATGCAAGGACTGGTTTTTAATCCAATGCTTCTTATAACTATATTATTTTGTGTTCACAATTATAACCCATTACTAGAATACACTACATAAAAACTAGCAAAGAACATATGGCAAGTTTAAACTCAGATCTCTAAGAGCCAAAACCATTCACTGTGATTTTTCAGTAGTGATCAAAAGAGAAAGAAGGGGCCGTCCAGTGGCGTAGTGGTTACGTTTGCATGCTCCACTTTGGCGTCCCAGGGTTCACAGGTTCAGATCTGGGGCACGGACCTACACACCACTCATCAAGCCATGCTGTGGTGGCATCCCACATACAAAAAAAAATAGAGGAGGACTGGCACAGATGTTAGCACAGGGACAATCTTCCTCAAGCAAAAAGAGGAGGATTGGCAATAGATGTTAGCTCAGGGCCAATCTTCCTTACCAAAAAAAAGAAAAGAAAAGAGAAGGAAAAGCATCAGCCCTTCCCACAACAAACACATTGTCAAGTGGCCAGACTTACCGAAGCTGGTGAGCCCGTCTATAATAATAAAGGCAGTAAAACGGCATCTTAAGGATTTCATAAGTCTGCCCAAGGCCATACCAGGCTCTATAGTCCCGCTTATTGACCTCAATGGCATGTCTGAGAGATGGGTAAGAGGGCAAAATCAAGGTTAACGACTTGCAGACTCAATAGAGGCTCCTAACATCACAGCAATCTGCTCCACCTCACCCTCCAACTAGAAGCTCACCTATAAGCCTGAATAGCAGCAGATGTGTTCTTCATCTCCATGTACTCATGTCCCATCAGTGTCCAGGCCCCAAGATACCGAGGATTCAATTTCAGAGCTCTCTGGAAATATAAGGCTGCTTTCTCATGCTGAGAACGCAAACTATAATAATTGCCTGATTGAAAAACAAAAAACAAATATGAGTAACTAGAAAGGTAAAAAATAAAGGTCCACTAAAATGGACAGGATTCCACAGAATGGGCATGAAACCATATCCCATTCCCCCAAAGTCCTTGCAGAAAAGCCAAACTGTACATAAGGGGAATATCATCATTCCCCTGGGAAATATACTGCATCTATCACACATTCTGGTATAAAATTAAAAGTGTTCTCTAACACTGCAAGTTTTTCTTCATTTTATTTCATCTGGATATAGCATTTGTACACATATTTTCTTAATAAAAGGTAGGAAATTTCTAGAATATGCTTTAAATCAGTTGTTTTCCAACCATATTCCTAGGTTTCTAAAGAGGTACCTCAAGGATTAAAAAGGCAGAGCTCTGAGCTCCCCTCTCTCACAAGAATCAAAGCAGTTCTATTATCATTGGTCTTGAAAAGAGCAAGTGAAAGATATTAGGACTCTGTGAAAGAATTTATTTGAAGAAAGGGTATAAAAGCCATCTGTCTGATGTCAACTGGTAAATGGATGAACAAAATGTGGTATATATCCAAACAAGAGAATACCACTCAACAATAAAGAGGAAAGAACTATTGATACATACTATAACATGCATGAACCTCAAAAACACCTAAATGAAAGAAGTCAGACAATAAGATTAAATATTGCAAGATTCCATTTATATGAAATTTCTAGGCTGGTCCCATGGCCAAGTAGTAAAGTTCACGCACTCTGCTTCAGCGGCCCAGGGTTTCATCAGTTCGGATCCTGGGCATGGACATGCACTACTCATTAGTCCCCGTTGAGGCTGCGTCCCACATACCACAACTAGAAAGACCCACAACTAAAATATACAACTATGTACTTAGGGGATTTGGGGTGAAAAAGGCAAAACTATAGAGATAGAAGACAGATCTGTGCCTGCTGGGAGATGGGAATAGAAATGACTGCAAATAGACCCAAAGGAACTTTTGGGGATGATGGAGTGTTCTAAACTGGATTATGGCTATAGCTATGATTACACACTGTATAAATTTATAAAATCCCGTTGTTGCCACAACTAGAAGGACCCACAGCTAAAATATACAACTATGTACTGGGGGGATTTGGGGAGAAAAAAGCAAGGGAAAAAAACAATCCCATTGAACTGTAAGCTTAAAGTGGGTAAATTTTATGATATGTAAATTATACCTCAATAAAACTGTTTTTTAAAAAAGAATGAATTAGAGCTATACTAAGACTTTGATGGATTTTTCAAGAGGTATTACTGAATGAGAAAAGTAAAATGCAGAGAAATTTATATAATACAATTCCATTTTTGCAGAGCAAACAACGCAATAAATCTTGCATATGCATGTATATATTTTTATGTGGTATGGAGCATGCTAACACAAGTATTTTAAAGGGGGAAGGGTGCAGCAAGGAAAAAAAACCCTGCACTTTAAAAAATCTCCTCTATGTATAAATTGTATGTGCATAAATAAACTAGACAAAAAGGTGGATTTAGATGTATATATACTAACTTGCAAAGATCATGATATACTGTCAAGTGGAAAAAGCAAATTGCAGAGAAGTTATATGTTTCCATGTTGGTAAAAAGTAACAAAGCCTCCATTCATGTTTTGTTTTTTTTTTATCTGTCTAGATTCAGCTGTTAGTTTGATTCAGGAGAAATCATTTATAACAACCACACCCTGTACCTGATCATTTAAGTTCAAATTCAAGTTCACGTTCACGTGGAAAAAAAGATGGAGGGCTCTGTCCTACACCAGGATATCTTTACTTCTGCCACTGGCTCAGATGCATACACAGAAGAGCAAGCAGACTCTAGGCAGAGTGTCCAAAGGTTAACTTTTGTAATTGAATAGGAGAAGTGGGGTAGTGGTAGCAAGGGTATAAGCCCTAGCTACTAAAGGAGTCAGGATGACAAAGGAGATGTTAAGGAAGTCAGAACAGGCAAGTTCTGAAAATCTTCTGACCAGTTGGAACAGCTAAAATGTACTGAATGATTACAATGTGCTGGGGAACTTACACGTTCTAGGTGCTTTGTATGTATTAATTTATTTAATCCTCACAACAACTATATGAGAGAAGGTTCTACTGTTATTACCCTTTATGGATGAGGAAACTATAGCAGAAAGAGGTTAGGTCCAAGGTCACACAGCTAGTTAGCAGCAGAACCAAGATATATAGAGATATATAGATACACAAACAAATGCTGCCTCTCAGAGATTGTGACTTCAGAAAAGATGCAGAAGGAAACAATCAATGCACATCAAGACATAAACGCAGAAGCAAGGACCAAACAAGTAGGAGATCCTTGCCATCACTCTATTCTTAAGTTGTTTCATGCTCTCTCACATCCTTAGTTTCTTTTCTTCTCTCCATCCTTCTTTCTCCTTTCACTTCAGCTATAATGTAAAAGCTGAAGTTATTATTCTTTGTCATATCTAATGCTCCTTATTCTTAGTTTTTAAGGTAGTTGTGCTGAATTCAACAAAAGTTTACTAAGAATTCAAAAAACAGTTTATTAAGGAGTTCACCTCAAACAATTATTTAAAAAACCAAACTCCTAAATCATTACTCTTCATATGTATGTGTCCTTTGATTTTAATTGGCTTTAAAAAAAGAACTGTTCATTATCTCCCCTACCTCTATTTCCTTTCTTCATGTAAAGGGTACTGTTATCAAACTGGTTACCCAGTCACCAATTTCTGTTTGTTCTACTTCCTGAATAAGTCCAATTGTCTCTCTCCATTCCTTCTGCCAATACCTCAGCTCAGGATCTCATCATCCCTCAGCTGGATTACCACAAAAGCCTCCTAGCTTGTCTCCCTGACTCTAGTCTTGCCCTTTTTCTAATCCTCCCAGCACAATGTCTCCAGTCATCATTTGAAAATGAAAATCTGAAAACTTTCATCACTCTCTGTTTTAAAATCCTTTAGAAGGTTCCTACTACTTTAAGAATAAAATCTGGGGGCCGCCTCCATGGCCGAGTGGTTAAGTTTGCGCGCTCCGCTGCAGCGGCCCAGGGTTCAGATCCTGGGCAGGGACATGGCACCGCTCGTCAGGCCACGTTGAGGCAGCGTCCCACATCCCACAACCAAGTGCAACCAAGATATACAACTGTGTACAGGGGGGCTTTGGGGAGACAAAGCAGAAAAAAATTGGCAACAGTTGATAGCCCAGGTGCCAATCTTCAAAGAAAAAAAAAAGAATAAAATCCAAACTTTCAGCAAGGCATAAGAGGCTCTTCAAGATCTGGTCCCATTGTGTACATTCTCATCTCCCACACCATGCTCCAGAACACTGAACTATTTCAAGCACAATGTTTGTTTTACACATCAATGCCTTTGCAATGCCTCTGCAATGCCATTCCCAAGTCAATCGTCCTCCTCCCTTATCAAACTCACTCCTGCCCATTCTTCAAGCATCGCCTTCTCAAGAAGCCTTCCCTAATCTCAGACTGGATTAAATACCTTTCCTACATACTTTCTTAGCATCCTATGTTTACCTCAATCATCACACTCAATCCACTATAGTATAGTTGTTTTCATTGGTCTACCTCAATAAGCAACTAGGGTAGGTCCTGTAATACAAAGCACAGTGTCTGGAATTCAGAAGATGCTCAAAAGATGTTTTCTGAACAAACTGAAGTTTCACCCTCACCTTAATGGATGTTATACCTTATTCATAGCGCTCTGATATTGAAGACCATTTGTTTCTAAACTTACCTATGTTCTCACAGGACTTACTATGTTTTTTAAATGTTTCTTTCCCATACTAGACCACAACTTCTTCAAGGAGTGGAAATATTTATTGAATGTTTGGTGAAGAGAAGTTCTATCTATTTATTAACAACATCTTGACCTAGATAGGTACGAAGGTATGATCTCAATGGAGTGTCACCAAAGACACAGGAATGGTATCTCCCTCCTAGGGAACCTAGGCTTTCCATCACAATCAACCAAGCTTACTTTTTTCCAGGAGTAGCCATTCATCTGTCAATGTCAACTGATTATCAGGCCACACTAGTATAACCAAGTACATAGGGCTGTGGTTCTCAACCAGGGATGATTCTGATTCCAAGAAGTTATTTGGCAATATCTGCACAATTTTGGTTGTCACAACTGGGGCAGGGGGTTACTGGCAGCTAGCTGGTAGAGGCCAGGGATACTGCTAACACAGGACAGCCCTCACAAAAAAAAAAAATCAGCCTAAAATATCAATAGTGCCCAAAGTGAGATTCCTTGATGAAGAGAAATAGGAACTCTCATCTCTTTTCATACGACTGGACATTCTAACAAACATTTCAGTAACATTAAGGTTTAAAATATACATACTTTTGATCCAGCCTTTCATTGCTAGGAACTTATTACATACACAGAGTTGCATAAACATGCAAAAATAAATGCACACATACAAAGACGTTTCCTAAAACAATTTTTATATTAACAAACATTGGCTACAACTTATATAATACAAAACGATTAAAAATGATGGCACATCTATATAATAGAATACTAAATAGCCATCAAAAATAATACAAATCTACAGACGTCAGCAACACGGCAGCATGAGCTCACTGGAGACTCTCTCCCCTCCAAATTACAACCAAAAAGAGCATCTGCTTTCCAACCAAAAAGAAAAATCCTAATAACAGAAAGCGTCAGAGACCCATAGCAGCCAAACGACGGAAGACAGAGAGGCTGGAGGCGCCCTGGGAGGAGCTGGAACAGGGTAGGAGAGAACTTTGCTCCCTCCCCTAGAGACTGGGATCGCTGCCGTGGCTGAGGGAAGGAGCAGGGGAGAGGCCACGCATCCGGGGTGATCCAGGACTCCCACCACGGGTGCAGTGGAAACCCTCTAAAGGGGGAAAGCTTTCAGTGGGGGAACCCCAGCAAGCCAGGGCCCCGGGAGACCAGAGAGTGAGAGCTGATCCAATCTAGGTCTGCGTAAGTGAAAGTGCCCCTCCCCCCTCAACCCACGCTGGGCGCCACCATCGTGGCTGAAGGCGGAGGGCTCAGAACACAAGGCTCTCGACCCCCATCTAGTGGCGACAGGCTGCAACCGAATAATAGCATCATGTGCAAAAACCGCTCCTCTACCATCCAGCAATTTATAAAAGCTCCAGTCCAAAAGGAAAACAATAAAAATACAGAAGTAGGTCCTGAGGGTTTAGAAATGGGTAAATTAAGTGACAATGAGTTCAAAATAGCTATTATCAAAATATTCAATGAGGCAAAGGGAAATATAGAGAAACAAGTCAACGAGTTCTGGAGTTACTTCACAAAAGAGATTGAAATTATAAGAAGAATCAATTAGAAATACTAGAGATGAAAAATACAATGGATCAGATAAAACAGAATACGGATTCCCTACATGCCTGTGTAGACACCACAGAGGAGCAAATTGGCATAATCGAAGATAGACAGGCTGAATGGCTCCAGACAGAGGAAGAGAACTAAGAATTAAAAAAACTGAAGAAAAATCTCAGAGAAATAGCTGACTCAATGACAAAATGCAACTTGAGAATCATCAGAATTCCTGAGGGTGTGGAAAAGGCAAATGGAGCAGAAAGTGTGCTCAACCAAATAATAGAAGAGAACTTCCCAAATCTAGGGATTGAGAGAGAAATGTGTGTGGAGGAAGCTTTCAGATCTCCTAGATTTGTCAATGTAAAAAGACCTACTGCAAGGCATATAGCAGTAAAAATGGCAAAAATGAACAACAAAGAAAGAATACTCAGAGCATCAAGGCAGAAGAAAATAACCTACAAAGGAACCCCCATCAGAATTTCAGCGGATTTCTCTACAGAAATCTTACAAGCTAGGAGAGACTGGAGTGACATATTCAAAACTTTAAAGGATAAAAATCTTCAGCCAAGAATACTCTATCCAGCAAAAATATCCTTCAGATATGAGGGAGAAATTAAATCTTTTCCAGACAAACAAAAGCTAAGGGACTTTGCAGTCACAAGACCTCCACTACAAGAAATCCTCAAGAAGGCTCTCATACCTGCAAAAAGAAAAAAGGGAGTAAGGGGTCACAAAACACAGAGTAGGGAGACAAATAGATAGAATCTGAATAGGATAGCAAATATTCAACTATAGCATTAGGATAAAGGGAAGGAAATCACGAAAGCAAAGACAATCTTATCACCCTAACCACAAACTCACAACACAAGTTGGAATAAGAGATGAAAATAATAATTTAGGAGGGGAGGAGGAAAGGGACTGAAACAGTCTAGGCTAAGGAAGTAAGAAACCACCAGAAAATGAACTACGTTATACACGAGATTCTGAATACAAACTTCAGGGTAGCCACTAAACTAAAAAACAGAACAGAGACACAAAACATAAATAAGGAAAAACCAAAGAAATCCAGCATAAGAAAATGCAGAAGTCAATGGGTAGGCTAAAACACACAGGACAAGAAACAAAGGAAACACAGGAAAACCGGAAAACGAGCAACAGAATGACAGCATTAAGCCCTCATGCATCAATACTCACCCTCAATGTAAACGGAGTGAACTCTCCAATAAAAAGACACAGAGTGGCAAAATGGATTAAAGAACAAGATCCAACAACTTGTTGCCTCCAGGAAACACACCTCAGCTCCAAGAACAAACACAGCCTCAGAGTGAAGGGGTGGAAGACAATCCTCCAAGCTAATAGCAAACAAAATAAAGCGGGTGTCGCAATACTTCTATCAGACAAAACAGACTCCAAGACAAGGCAGGTAAAGAGAGACATAGAGGGCCAATACATAATGATCAAAGGGACACTTCATCAAGAAGAAATAACGCTTATAAATATCTATGCACCCAACACAGGAGCACCAAAGTTCATAAAGCAACTATTAACAAACCTAAAAGAAGATATCAAAAATAACACAATAATAGTAGGGGACCTCAACACCCCACTCACATCAATGGACAGATCATCCAGACAGAAAATCAACAAAGAAACAGTGGAGCTAAACGAAAAGCTAAAACAGTTGGACTTAATAGACATATATAGAACACTCCATCCAAAAACAGCAGAATACACATTCTTCTCAAGCACGCATGGAACATTCTCAAGGATAGACCATATGTTGGGAAACAAGGCAAGCCTCTACAAATTTAAAAAAATTGAAATAATAACAAGCATCTTCTCCAATCATAATGCCATGAAGCTAGAAATTAATTACAAGAAAAAAGCTGAGAAAGGCACAAGGATGTGGAGACTAAACAATATGCTATTGAACAAACAATGGATCACTGAAGAAATTACAGAAGAAATCAAAAAATACCTGGAGACAAATGAAAATGATAACAGGCCATATCAACTCATATGGGATGCAGCAAAAGCTATATTAAGAGGAAAATTCATGGCAATTCAGGCACATCTTAATAAACAAGAAAAATCCCAAATCAGCAAACTTAAACTACACCTAACTGAATTAGAGAAAGGAGAACAAACAAAGCCCAAAGTCAGCAGAAGGAGAGAAATAATAAAAATCAGAGCAGAAATAAATGCTATTGAAACAAAAAAGGCAGTAGAAAGGATCAATGAAACAAAGAGCTGGTTCTTTGAGAAGATAAATAAAATTGACAAACCCCTAGCCAGACTTACAAAGAAAAAAAGAGAGAAAGCTCAAATAAACAAACTGAGAAATGAAAGAAGAAGAATAACAACAGACTCTGCAGAAATACAACAGATTATAAGAGAATACTACAAAAAACTATATGCCAGCAAAATGGATAACCTAGAGGAAATGGATAAATTCTTGGACTCCTACAATCTCCCAAAGCTCACTCAAGAAGAAGCAGACAATTTGAACAGACCAATCACAAGGAAAGAGATTGAAACAGCAATCAAAAGCATCCCAAAGAATAAAACCCCAGGACCAGATGGCTTTCCTGGGGAATTCTACCAAACTTTCAGAGAGGATTTAATACCTATCCTTTTCAAGCTATTCCAAAAAATTAGGGAGGATGGAACACTTCCTAACACATTCTACGAGGCCAACATCACGCTGATACCAAAGCCTGACAAGGACAGCACGAAAAAGGAGAACTACAGGCCAATATCACTGATGAACATAGATGCAAAAATTCTCAACAAAATTTTGGCAACTCGAATACAGCAATTCATCAAAAGGATCATACATCATGATCAAGTGGGATTCATACCAGGGAGACAGGGATGGTTCAACATCCGCAAATCAATCAACGTGATACACCACAACAAACTGAGGTATAAAAACCACATGATCATCTCAATAGATGCAGAGAAAGCATTTGACAAGATCCAACAGCCATTTATGATAAAAACTCTGAACAAAATGGGGATAGAAAGGAACTACCTCAACATAATAAAGGCCACATATGACAAACCCACAGCAAACATCATACTCAATGGGCAAAAACTGAACGCCATCCCCCTGAGAACAGGCACGAGACAAGGATGCCCTCTATAACCACTCTTATTTAACACAGTACTGGAGGTCCTGGCCAGAGCAATCAGGCAGAAAAAGGAATAAAAGGAATCCAAATAGGGAGGGAAGAAGTGAAACTCTTGCTGTTTGCAGACAACATGATCTTACATGTAGAAAACCGCAAAGAATCCATTGGAAAACTTATAGAAGTAATCAACAACTACAGCAAAGTTGCAAGGTATAAAATCAATTTACAGAAATCAGTAGCATTTCTATACTCTAATAACGAACTAACGGAAAAAGAACTCAAGAACACAATACCATACCCAATCGCAACAAAAAGAATAAAATACCTCGGGGTGAATTTAACTAAGGAAGACAAAGACCTATACAATGAAAATTACAAGGCTTTTCTGAAAGAAATGGATGACGACAAAAAGAGATGGAAAGACATTCCATGCACATGGAGTGGAAGAATAAACATAGTTAAAATGTCCATTCTACCTAAAGCAATCTACAGATTCAACACCATCCCAATCAGAATCCCAATGACATTCTTTACAGAAATAGAACAAAGAATCCTAAAATTCATATGGGGCAACAAAAGACCCCGAATTGCTAAAGCAATCCTGAGAAAAAAGAACACAGCTGGAGACATCACGATCCCTGACTTCAAAACATACTACAAAGCTACAGTAATCAAAACAGCATGGTACTGGTACAAAAACAGGTGCACAGATCAATGGAACAGAAGTGAAAGCCCAGAAATAAAACCACACATCTATGGACAGCTAATCTTCGACACAGGAGCTGAGGGCATACAATGGAGAAAAGAAAGTCTTTTCAACAAATGGTGCTGGGAAAACTGGAATGCCACATGTAAAAGAATGAAAATTGACCATTCTTTTTCACCATTCACCAAAATAGACTCAAAATGGATCAAAGACCTAAAGCTGAGACCTGAAACCATAAGGCTTCTAGAAGAAAATGTACACTCTTTGACATCAGTATTAAAAGGATCTTTTCAGACACCATGTCTTCTCAGACAAGGGAAACAACAGAAAGAATAAACAAATGGGACTTCATCAGACTAAAGAGCTTCTTCAAGGCAAGGGAAAACAGGATTGAAACAAAAAAACAACCCCCTAACTGGGAAAAAATATTTGCAAGTAATATATCCGACAAAGGCTTAATATCCATAATATATAAAGAATTCACACAACTCAACAACAAAAAATTAAACAACCTAATCAAAAATGGACAGGAGTCATGAACAGACATTTCCCCAAAGAAGATATATGGATGGCCAACAGGTACGTGAAAAGATGTTCATCATCGCTGATCATCAGGGAAATACAAATCAAAACTACACTAAGATATCACCTTACACCCATTAGAATGACAAAAATACGTAAAACAAATAGTAACAAATGTTGGAGAGGTTGTGGAGAAAAAGGAACCCTCATACACTGCTGGTGGGAATGCAAACTGGTGCAGCCACTATGGAAAACAGTATGGAGATTCCTCAAAAAATTAAAAATAGAACTACCATACAATCCAGCCATCCCACTACTGGGTATCTATCCAAAGAGCTTGAAGTCAGCAATTCCAAAAGTCCCATGCACCCCAATGTTCACTGCAGCATTATTTACAATAGCCAAGACGTGCAAGCAACCTAAGTGCCCATCAACAGATAACTGGATAAAGAAGATGCGGTGTATATATATACAATGGAATACTACTCAGCCGTAAAAAAGAAGAAAATTGTCCCATTTGCAACAACATGGACGGCCCTTGAGGGAATTATGTTAAGTGAAATAAGCCAGATACAGAAGGACAATCTCTGTATGACCCCACTCATATGAGGAATTTAAATATGTGGACAAAGAGAACAGATTAGTGGCTACCAGGGGAAAGGGGGGGTGGGGGGTGGGCACAAAGGGTGAAGGGTTGCACCCTACAACACGACTGACAGACAATAAGGTACAACTGAAATTTCACAAGGTTGTAACCTATCATTAACTCAATAAAAAATTTTTTAAAAAATAAAAGAAATTTAAAAAGTGGAGAAAAAAATACAAATCTAGATGTACTAACATGAAGAGATGGAAAAAATATATTGTTAAGTTAAAGAAAAGGAAGTTACAAAGCAGTACGTATAATGATATAAGCTTTGCAAGCAAACAGTACACATACACATGTACACACCCACACATTTTTAGTATTCGCACAGAAAAATATTCTGGAGTCAGGTTCAGCAAAGAATCTCGGGGATGGGATTACAGTGAGCTTTTACATTTTATCACATATAATTTTGTTACCTTTGACAATTTTATATTGTTATTTTTACATGTGTATTTCTTGCCATAAAGATAAATCGTTTTTTTCTTTTGCAAGGGAGAATGGCCCTGAGCTAACATCTGTGCCAATCTTTCCTCTATTTTGTATGTGGGTCGCCGCCACAGCATGGCTTGATGTGTGATGTAGGTCTGCACCCGGGATCCAAACCCATGAACCTGGCCACTGAAGTGGAGCATGCTGAACTTAACCACTAGGTCACTCAACTAGACCCAAGATAAATCTTAAAAGAAAAAAAGAAGTGACTCTTACCAATCACACAGCATGTTTCTACACGATATTTATCAATTTCACAGAGGTTGTGAGCCAGATAACTCAACTCAGATTTCATGCTCTGGAAGAGGCAAGAAAGATGCTCTAAGCATGAAAAACAAACCCCCTAAATTATTTTTCTTGTAGCTAATGCAACTGGGTGACAATCCAAACCAGGAGATTAAAGCACAAAAGAGCTTAATCAAGTTCAAGCAAAAGAAGTAGCTCACCCTGACATAAAGAAGGTTGGAGAATGTGTCCATATTTTCAATCCTGTAAGGGTCTTGTTTCCTTAGCTCATTAAAAATAGAGAGGGCTTTGTCGATATCTGCAGAAAGAAGATACAGAGTTTAGAATACAACACAGTGCCACTTTCAGGGTTTGATGGTATTTCATTGTCCTTATTCACTCACCTCTGATATTGTGATAGGCAACTGCAATTTGGGAAACAATATATGAGCTCTTAGAGAAGCCCACATCAATGAGATTCTGATACTTTTGCAGCGCCTCCTCTATCAACTGCAATTCTGTGTATATATGAGCCAGAAAAAACTCTTTCATCCAGGTGTCTGGCAAAGACAGGAACTTCAGCTGGCAGCAGGAGAGAGAGGGACACACTTAATATACTTTAACCTCTCTCCCAAACGAACATCAAGGAACTATCTTTATTGTCTAAAGAAGTTTATTACCAAAATTTTATTAGAGCACCTAATAACCAACACAGGGAAGCTCAATTAAGTGAATAGGAACTACAAGCACAACAGGGAGGAATGACCTAGTTGGGGAAGGCTTCAAAGAAAAGAAAGGATTTGAGGTGAGTCTTGGAGGATGGGTCGACTAGAACAGAAAAAAGGAAGAGGAAGAGAAAAAAGACAACATTCTAGGTAAGAGCAACAACATAAACAGAGGAAAAACAGTCATGATGAATGTTGGTGAATAGGATGACAAAACTAGCCTAGTTTGAGGGGAGGCTATGTGCTGGGAAGTAGCGGAAAAATAAGGCTGAACTGGTAAGGTGGGTCCTATGGCGCAACAGGAAACGGGATGCAATAGGAAACCACTCCAATTTTTGGCAAGAGAATGATATGGTGACATGGGTTTTTAAGAATAAGTTTAGAAACAGTATGCAGGATGGCTTGGAAATGGGAGTGTAAAAACAGGAAAGCTAGATATAAAGTATTTATTACTTATAAGTAATCCAAATTTGAGATGATAACCACAATGGCAAAGGAAACCAAGAGAGAGAGATACACACAAGAAAGAAACCACAGCAACGTCTGACAACTGACTAGATAAGGGAGATAAGGGAAAGGGAAGAGACAAATATGACTCTGAGGCATCAACACTGGTGTCTTGAGAAACAGTGATGCTAACGAGAGTCTATCTAGTTTGGAGGAAGAAAGAGAATTTGGTAGGCAAGATGAGAAATTTGGTTTTGTATATTTTGAATTTAGAGATAAAACAAACTTTCAATGAAAGTCTAGCAGGCAGTTAGAGATGGTGAATACAAGTAAACAAAGATTAAGATTTCAGACAGATTTAGTAGCATGTATCATTACTGGGGGAAATCAACCAGGCTTTGGTTCTTTAGAGCCAACAAAAGGATGCTATCATTTCCATTAACTATTGAAGAACAGCAAAATAAACTCTATAGACAATATCCTCTAATAATGACTAACAAAATGATTGCAGTTTATAAAGCAATTTCATATACATCATTTCATTAATTAACAAATCACTAAATCTTTACAGAGTCCTATGACAGCTCAGAAGAGACCTTAAAAAGGTTTTTAAGACAATCTTTAATATCAGAGAAACCTTTCCTATAGCATCTTTGGAATTAGGAGAGAAACTATAATAGCATTTAGTCTATAAAACAAGTTACAGTAAAACCTGAAAGTGAAAACATGAATATGTGAAGATATTCTAATACAACTGGATGCAAATCCAACAGCAACTACCAAACAAGAGCTAAACATTAGTCTTCAAATGAAGATCTAAATCCCAACAGTGAAAGAGACTAGAGAAGGAGCAAAGAGCTAGCTATAATGAAAGGTTTAGCAGAACTCTTTCTCCCTCTACCCCATTATTACAGAATTATGTAAGACTGGAGCAGGAGGTTTTTCACATAGCTCATCTCAATTTACCATCTCTTTGTCTGTAATCAAGTTACAGAGTTCTAGCCAGGCTCCCCAGTGCAAAGGCAAAACATGAGTAGCCTCCACAAACACATCAATGGCCTCTTTCACCAAGTCCAGTTTTCGAAGCACCACACCATAACTAGGAAAGAAGGAAACAATCACAGGAAAAGTTAATGCTTTATAATACCTTCCTTCTACCCAGGAGAATATGTTATAGAAAGTTCCAAATTACTTTAACACTTACAGATAAAGGCCAAATCCATCAAGTTCCCGAGCCTGGTGTTTTTTGCTGAGCTCCACTCTCAATTCTCTAAGGGCCTCATTTTTCACTTGTCCTTTCTCCAGGGGTCCTAGGAAAGAAACAAAGTCTCTGATCTAAGGGAAGACAGCTGATCTTCATTTCATAGACCTAGAGACTGCCTTTGCATCAACCAAAGTTACTAAACCTGGAACTTCCAGGAAACATTTACAAGTAAACAATGATATCTTACACAATCCATTTACTTTATTCCAGAAACTGCTACTGATAACTTGTCTGTAGTCATATTTTGTTAGGCCCACACAAGTTTTTAAAAATTTGAATTAGTTATCAATGTTTAAACATCAGAAGCCTCAACTAAAAATCCAAATTTCCAGTTTCAGGTTGCAGGCAACAAGGTAGGGCCAAGGGAAGAAAGCCCTGACAACACTAGGCCCACATTCCATAAGGCAGCCCTCAGAGGAGCTGGGTGACAACTGGCCAGTTGTGCTCTTCGATTTGCAAAAGTCCTCCTCAGTCTACTCCACACATTTATATTACTTGCCTGGCTCCTGTAGGCCATTTGAGTTTGCAACCTCTGCTTTAGTCCAAAAGGTAAGAGAAAGAAATTCATACCTAGGCTGTCAACTGTTTCATCATCCTTTTTCTTTTCACCAGACTGTAAGAGAAAATCAATAGATCTTTTTTCAGTTTATTCTGAAACCTGTTCTAAAACTAGCAGCCTGCTTCTACCTAAAGGGCCCAAGTCCAACCAAAATGGCATCTACTATTGGTCACTAATTTTAAACAACTATTCAGGGACTCCCACAGGCCAAATCTGGAATAATCTAAGCACCACAATAATTAAGTACAGTAATAAATTATAAACAATTAAAAACATAGGAATCTTTGAGTCCATACTGATAAGAGATACATAAATGGAGAAGAAGTAAGGCTCTTGCTTACAGCAGAATGCCAAGTAGTGAGTAGTAAATGTGGAGAGGGTGCTGGAGTGGAAAATCACTTTACAACATCATAGTAAAGAATACTACAGGCAAGAATTAACAAAAGATTTCTTGACTAATGGATGGTTGGGTTACTGACATTTTTTGGCTATTACAAAAAATACTTCAATGAACAGCCCTGTACATATATCCCTATTTCACATATTAAAGTATTTCTACTGGACAACTTAAGTTCCTTAGAGTAGAATTGTTTGGTTATAGTATTTCACATTGACATAATCTGCCAAAATTGATATCCAAAACAGTTGTATGAACTTTCACTCCTAAAACAGGTCTACTACCCCACACCTCTGTCAATAATTATCATCAATATTTTTACTATTATCTTTCATACTGTCATTTTTTTTACTTTACTTATGCTATTTTCTTTATTATGGTTAAGTATTTACAAAGTACATTCACCAAGTAGGCTATTGTTGAACTATTTAAAACACTGAACTTTTCCACTTGGCTCTAAATAGGGATGCTTCACTTGAAGATAGAATGACATCTCAAAAGGCCCTCACCAGATATCTAGAATACATGTACAAGAAATAGGCTTTCTTGCTATTGCAGCCATGCAGGAAATGTGCTGCCCGATCATATTCTTTAACGTCAAAGTAGGCCTTGGCCAGGGTATAAGCATCCATATCCTGGGCATCCTCCTAGAAAAGAGACAAGCTTACGTAAGTGGTTGGGAACAGAACAAAAAACCTCAAATCCAAGAAGCATATTCATTAATTTCAAGATATATGAAAAAATAATTATTTTTCTCCTCCAAAAAACCAAACATATATAGAAAACATAATATATTTAAAAATATAATATATATTTTACGTATTTTAATATGCAATATATGATTTTTATATATTTATTTTATTATGTAGTAAGGTCAAAACTTTTTTCCAAAACATTTTTCCAAAATAAAAAATTGGGGAATAAAATAAAAATTTAAAAAACTAAACCAACACACTCAGAGGCTTGTAATATTTTTGCAAATGTAGTGGGAACTTGCACAGGCTGTAGCGTGAGGGACCTGGATTCAAATTCTGACTCCTTGATTTCCTGGTTTCATGACATTAGTAGGGAAATTACTTAGCTTTTCTGAGTATTCACTTCTTCATCTGTAAAATGGAGCCAGTAATACAGATTTAATATGAGAAAAAAGTGAAAAATTATGGAAAATATCTGGCATTAATGTCTGACATTCCCTTCCTTCTCCATGCTTTTCAATTCTTAGATAAATGCTATACTGTGCAATTACTTATACTTTCTTTTTCTTTTTTCCTTTTCTTCTTCTCCCCAAAGCTTTTCAGTATATAGTTGTATATTCTAGTTGTGAGTGCCTCTGGTTGTGCTATGTGGGACGCAGCCTGAGCATGGCCTGATGAGCGGTGCTAGGTCCATGCCCAGGATCCGAACCAGCAAAACCCTGGGCCGCCAAAGCAGAATGCAGGAACTTAACCACTCAGCCACAGGGCGGCCCCACTTATACTTTCTATACTTGAAAAAAGTTTTGACGTTAGTATTGCAAAAAGCATAGAACACTGCTAAATTCTGTATGTAAAAAAATGAAATGATGCACATTTAAGTTAAAAACAGACAAACCCCCAAATTCTAAGGATAATTAAAACTTTAATAATTTCGGGGCCCGCCGAGTGGCACAGTGGTTAAGTTCCCACATTCCACTTCTCAGCGGCCCCAGGTTCTCCGGTTTGGATCCCGGGTGTGGACATGCACGGCTTGGCATGCCATGCTGTCGTAGGCATCCCACATATAAAGTGGAGGAAGATGGGCATGGATGTTAGCTCAGGGCCAGGCTTCCACAGAAAAAAGAGGAGGACTGGCAGTAGTTAGCTCAGGGCTAATCTTCCTCAAAAAAAAAAAAACTTTAATAATTTCATTTTCCTCACCCTTCTTGCCCCAAATATTACCAGCACAAAACTGGACCCAAAATATATTCAGCATTTTCTTCATTGAATCAATAAGTCTTAAATGTGGTCATTCAGCTTAGGATTCTGGTGGCCCTTCTGGTGGCCCTTCCACACACCATTTGCTTATTTCTTCCCCCACCCCTTCCCAACTGCATTATACCTTTCGGAGGTGTATACCATTATACCTTTTGGTTTTGGTTTTTTTTCTTGGTGAGAAAGATTGGCCCTGAGCTAACATTTGTACCAATCTTCCTCTTTTTTTTTTTTTTTTTTGTACATGGGAAGCCGCCACAGCATGGCTTGATGAGCCCTGTGTATGCCCGCACCAAGGATCCCAACTAGGCCACTGATGTGGAGCTCGTGAACTTAACCACCATGCCACCTGCCGGACCTCTCTTGTTAAGTGGGGGAGGGGAGAATCAAGAAATGGCATTTTCAGGAAAAAGTGAATTATGATGAAAATCATTCTAACTACACAGACTATGTAAACATACATACCAAAAAGTTTATACATAAAATATACTCATATCTCATTTAATTCTCTCAATATCCTCATGAAGTAAATACTATTATCTGCATTTCACCGATGAGGAAACTGTAGCTGAGGAGGTTAAGTTGCCAAAAGTCACCAGTGTGGTTGAGATTTCAATCCAAAGCTATCTGAATCCAAAGTCAGTTTTGCACTGGTGTCAAAACCTTTCATTCTTCTCATCGTTATGAACACCATCTGGGTTGGGCTACAAGACCGAAAAGACTGAACTCTTAATCAAGGACTGTTTACAAATTCTCTCCAGCTTAAGAGCACCACCAAATCTTTCAAAGCTCAACAAAATCACACGGATAAAATCGCTTAAAACACCCAGCTCTTTTTTTTTTCCTTTGAGGAAGATTAGCCCTGAGCTAACACCTGCTGCCAATCCTCCTCTTTTTGCTGAGGAAGACCGGCCCTGAGCTAACATCTGTGCCCATCTTCCTCTACTTTATATGTGGGATGCCAACCACAGCATGGCGTGCCAAGCGGTGCCATGTCCGCACCCGGGATCCCAGCCGGGGAATCCCGGGCTGCTGGAGCAGAAGGTACGCACTTAACCGCTGCGCTACGCGGCCCCTTCCAGCTCCTTAAATGCTGGAATTCTCTCTTCAAACACTCCTTTAAGCAGTCTGCTCCCTTCCAGGGACAGGGCACTGAGTGCGTCTTCGGGTGACGGGGAGCGCTCGCTGTGAAGCAGCCCTTACCTCCGTAATAGGCGGCGGCGGCTGCAGCTCGGCCAGAGGCAACGGCGGGAGGGAGAAGGCCAACTCGGCGGACCTGGAACACCCACACAAACTGAATCAGCTCCCCAAGCCCCTCAAGGCCGAGCATCCAAGCCCTGTCTCTTCCGACCCCGACACCTCACCATTTGCTACTGTGCAGTAGGCCTCGCTCCCGGGTAAGGCCAGCGATGAGGAGCAGCTGCTTTTTAATTTCCCGCAAATTTGAGAAATCGCCACTCGTTGACAGGACCGGCACCACGGCAGCCGTCACGGCCGCCGGCACAACAGACGCGCTCGCAGCCATTTTCCAGGCTCGGCCACTTCAGCCAATCATCAGTGATAATACTAGCTGTCCGTGTGCAACGAAAAAGCCTGCTTGCTATTGGCGGGCTTTGGCTCCGGAAAGCCAATCAGAGATCTTTCTTTTCGTAACATCTCCAAGAGGCCGGGAAAGAAGAGACACCCATATCCCCGATTGGCCAAGGGCTAACTGGGGCGGGAAAGTTAGAAACAGAAAGGGGATGGGGCGGGGGGCGGGAAGCCATGATCTTTGGGCGGGGCGGGGAGGAAAGAGAGACTGGGAGTGGGAAGCTGGGAGTGGGAGCAGGGGCAAGAACGGATGCAGAAGGCAGAGTGCCCTGCACCTTAGGGGTGATGTGTTTGGACGAAAGACGGAAAGAGTGTAGTTTGTGAGTAGAATCTGTGCCACTCGACGACAAAGTGGTGTACGTATCCAGCAAGGATGTCTGGTACCCTCTGGATTTTTCCTTAACGCAGCAAGATGTGTGGCCACTAGTGGAAAATCCTTCCTCTTTATCCACCTTCTTTCTTACCTCAGCGGGGGAAAGCTAGCTAACACTTATTAAGGGCTTACCCAGGGACAGGTTCTGTACATTTACAAGTATAATCCGGTTTAACCCCTAAAACAGCTCTTAAGACATGCGTGTCATCCCAGTTTTACAGATAAGAAAACGGAAACTCAGAGAAGTTCTGTCACTCTTCCGGGAAGACCATCTAGATGATAACCCAGCTGCGACTGCAAATCCCAGCATTCTTAAACATTACCTCAACATTTTCAACTTTTTTTTTGTTTTTAACCCTTTCACAGTAATATATGATTTTATCAACTCCCTTGGGAACTATTTGAACGATTTTGTCATTCTTGGGGTGTTACATAGGACTGATTTTAGGTAAAGCATATTGTTTTAGAGTAATAAATATTATTAAAGATTGTGTTATAAAATCAACTTTATTGCACCATAATGTATAGCATATGAAGGCAAAATTCTACTTTTTTCTTGTTTCACAAGTGATGCACGCTTTATATTTGTCAAACTTTTAATTTAAGAAAAAAAAGCATGATGTGTTAGCAAATTAAAAAATTACATCATATCATACCCATGAATATATATATTGAATATAAAGTGAATAAACACTGACACAGAATGAAAAGTAACTGTTTATGTCATTATATATAGTAAAATAATGCTTTTATGACTTGTTTGGAACTCTTACATTTTGCCCTTTAAAATATCAAATTCTTTATTTTTGTAATTGTATATAATTTTACATTTTTATGTTTTGTTTTTAAATAGCAAGAAAATAGAGATGATTTCAAGATGCTTTTGGCAAGCACTTCTCTATAAACACATTTTGGGTGTAATCTTTTATCCAAATGAGTGAAAAGCTAAATTGGATATAATTGTCACACAATTTTTTTTACAACTTTTAAAAAACCATAATTGTTCTTATAATATCATTACTCTGTATTATACTTTTTTTATGTGATGTTATATAATATTTATTCCTCCACCATCCCTCCCCCCCACCACTCCCTGCTATTACATGGACTTTGTACCTTTCTATGTTATAACACTTTTGTGTGTGTGAGGAAGATTGTCCCTGAGCTAACATCTGCACTAATCTGCCTCTACTTTATATGTGGGATGCTGCCACAGCATGATTCGATGAGCCATGTGTAGGTCACTGCCCAGGATCCAGGGCTGCGAACGCCAGGATGCTGAAGCGGAGCATTTGAACTTAACCGCTATGCCACTGGGCCAGCCCCCAAATTTTTCTATTACAGTAATAACATATGGTCAGGGGCTGGCCTGTTGGCGTCCCTTCATACTGTCTTGTTGCCCACATTTGTCACTTTGTAATTCACTATGGGCCTTTTCCCACATTGATAAATATTCTTCTACATCTTATCCTTGCCTATTAATCCATTATATGGATGTACCATAAATATATATAACCAGTCCCTTGTGCTGAATTTGTATCTTATAATCATAATTTTCATAACCATAATTTTTAAAGCTATATAATACTCAATTGAATAGAAATATCTTTTAAATTTTAATTTTCTCATCACATATTTGTATAATTACTGACTTCTTATTGTTATAAATTATGATATATTGAGCATCTTTGTGCACAAGGGGTTTTTTCTTTAATAGTTAGGATTGTTTCACAGGATAGATCCTTGAAATAATGGTGGAGGTTTTTTTTCATTCTGAAGTGTCAATTATATTGAATGATTTGGAGGAAAAAGTATGTATATCTTCATACATAAGTATATCTTCAGTATGAAGATATATGTTCTTGATTAGAACGCAAAATTCAAATGACTTTTTTAAAATAGCAGCTTTATTGAGATATAATTCAAGTACCATAAAAGTTCGCCCTTTTAATATGTACAATTCAGGGACTGGGCCCGTGGCCAAGTGGTTAAGTTCACACGCCCTGCTTCAGCAGCCCCAGGTTTCTCCAGTTGGGATCCTGGGTGCAGACATGGCCCTGCTGGTCAGGCCACGTCCCACGTGCCACAACTGGAAAGACCCACAACTAAAAATATACAACTGTGTATAGAGGGATTTGGGGAGAAAAAGCAGGAAAAAAAAAGATTGGCGGGGCTGGCCCCGTGGCCGAGTGGTTAAGTTCGCGCGCTCCGCAGCAGGCGGCCCAGTGTTTCGTTAGTTCGAATCCTGGGCGCGGACATGGCACTGCTCATCAGACCACGCTGAGGCAGCGTCCCACATGCCACAACTAGAAGAACCCACAACGAAGAATACACAACTATGTGCCGGGGGGCTTTGGGGAGAAAAAGGAAAAAATAAAATCTTAAAAAAAAAAAAAAAAAAAAAAGATTGGCAACAGTTGTTAGCTCAGGTGCCAATCTAAAAAATAAAAAAACTTTTAAAAAATGCACAATTCAGTGGTTTTGAGTATATTTATATAGTTGTGCAACTATCATGACTAATTCCAGAATATTTTCATCACTCCAGAAAGAAACCCCATACCTATTAGCAGTCACTTCCCATCCTCCCCTCCCCCTAGACCCTGGCTATATTTTCTCTTTGTAACATTGCTTTCTGAAGCCCCAGAGATTTCTTTTTCTTTTCTTTTTTTTTTTTTTTTCTGAGAAACATTAGCCCTGAGCTAATATCTGCTGCCAGTCCTTCTCTTTTTGTTGAGGAAGATTGGCCCTGAGCTAACATCTATCCCCATCTTCCTCTACTTTATATGTGGGACGCCTGCCACAGCATGGCTTGATAAGTGGTGTGTGTGTAGGTCCACACCTGGGATTCAAACTGGTGAACCCTGGGCCACCCAAGCGGAGCACTTGAACTTAACCACTGCGCCACCAGGCTGGCCCCCCCAGAGATTTCTTGATGTGCTAGATAAGATTTTTTATTAGATGAATGCAATTCACAAATATGTTGAAAAGGACCTTAAGGCAAATTTACAGAATTATCATTTGTAAGCTCCTCACTAACTAGTATTTCAACATCAGAGTTCCTTATGAGTCTTAACCATTATCCATCGTGGGTAAATTTTTAATGTATATGTGACAGAATAAAACACTACAACAGTTAAAACCACCACAGAGGCTCCCAGTGTTCAACTGAGTAATAAACTGTTTCATGCTCATCTGATCCACCTCACACTCATTCTTTCATTCACTCAAGACTCAAACTGTTCCTTTTTTCAGGAGGAAAAATATTTATTACTATTATTATTATTTTGGCTGAGGAAGATTGGCCCTGAGCTAACACCTGTTGCTAATGTACCTCTTTTTGCTGGAGAAAGATTGGCCCTGAGCTAACATCTGCTCCAATCTTTCCCCTATTTTGTATGTGGGTCACCACCACAGCATGGCTTGATGAGTGGTGTAGGTCCCTGCCCGGGATCCAAACCTGTGAATCTGGGCCACTGAAGTGGAGTGCACTGAATTTAACCACTACACCACCAGACCGGCCCCAGGAGGAAAAATATTTAAATAATTATTATTTCTTAAATGTTTAAAAAATGAAAGTCATAATACCACCTTTAATGATATGGACCCCCCAACACCTTTGTGAACCCCTGAATTCTACTTCCTTGCCCTCCAACACCACCAATCTCAGCCCACTTCAAAGGTGTCTCATTTCCAAACTGACATTAGGCATCTTTTTACCTTTCTTCTCCTCTCTCTAGAGGTAAAATGTTGGTAGTGATAAGGGTTCTTTATTGGGAGGCAGTAGAGTAAAGAGCTTAAGAATGTGGGCTTTGAGCCATACTACCTAGGTTCAAACCTTAACTCCACCACTACCAGCTTGTGACCTTGGAAATGTCATTTATTCTATGACAAAATAAGGATCATGACAATAATTCCTGCTATTCAGTTCAGGTAAGAACTGAATGAGATAATCCATGTAATACATTTAGAATAATTTTTAACATAATAAGCACTGGATACATGTAAGCTATTCTTGAACACTTACCCTCTGCTGGCATCTTTACATATGATCATCAATCCTCGTGACAACCCTGCAAGGAGGTATCATCATCCCTATTTTACAGATGCAGAAAGGCAACTTATCTGAGGTGACTTCAAGTTCTAACTAAAACCCATATTCTTCCACTACATTTTCATAACTATAAAAAAATTAATAATTCATCTTATTTGTATGTTTTGCCATCATAAACAATTTTCAAATGTTATCTTATTGAATCCTGTAAAGAAGATAAAATTATCTCCTTTTTCAAATGATAATAAGACCTATTTTATAGAGTTGTTAAAACGATTACAGACATGTGCACTTAGTAGGGACTACTATTTCTACTAGGGGACAGACAGCATGACTTAAGGGTTACCCAGCCATTCAGAAGTAAAGAAACCAGGACTCCGTGTTTCTGGTTCAAGCTTCTGCCCTCATATATAGCTGCCATCTAGAAGCAGCTCAGGATTGGGATCCAGAAGAGCTGAAATCCACCGTGATCTAAACATACCTGAGAAAATCTCCCCCTCCCCCACTCCCTCTGCCCACTGGGCCTCAGCTTTCCTCCTTATAAAATGACAGCGCTGGGCAAGATGACTTTCAAGATTTCTTCTGCCTCTGATAATCTCTAATTGGAGATTGGAGCTCAGATTGCCTCCGTGAAAGTTAGAGGAGAGGAAATGATCTCCTTGTTTTTGGTTTATTAACAGTAAGTAAATCAAAAGGCAGTGATGTAGTGAGGAATTAAGAAGTCAGAGTTAGGGCTGGGATGCAAAGCTCCCCTCCCAGTGGAAGCCTGTGAGCCCCCTCCAGAAACCAGGCTCCATACAAAGTCAAAGACCTCAGTCTCCCAGTACCTCACCTACTTTACAACCAGGACCCTCCCCTCTGCACAATATTAGACAGATCCCTTGAAGGAGAGAAGAGGTGAAAGGAGACCAGAGTTCTAGTCCCTACCCCTCTGCAGGTCTCTGCACTACAGTCAGATTGTATCTTCACTTGTTTATGAGCCCCATTGTGTCTACTCACTGGTCAGGATGCCCCCTCCTAAGTCTGCGCAAGGACACACAGCCAAGCTAGCGAAGCAAGCAGCCTCCAAGCTCAGGAGATGGATCTCTGAGAGCAGAGCTGCACTCACACTCTCATGCCCCGTGGCCCCATCCAGGGGCCCAGACCCAGAAAGGGAAATGACCCTAAAATTTCATTTCCTCCAAGGGGTTAGTGTCCTGGACTTAACAGCACACCAGCCACAAAGGTGCTTGTAGCCACCTAGTGGATGCCTGATGAAGACTTACAGAACTGAATTGAGTCTAGGAGAAACTGCACAAGCACACAGCTGCTTTTAATACCACCACTGGGAAGAAATTTTACTCTATCAGAGAAAGAGGAAGAAAAGGAGAGAGGGAGGAAAGATTTTAACATTTATTTTAACTGGTTACTGGGCACCTTATGTATCATTTCTTCTGATCCTCACAACAGCCCTGTGTGGTCAGTTACAGACCATCAGTATCATCACCCCCATTTCATAGATGGAGAAGTTTAGTGATTTGCATAAAGCCACTGCTGGTATATAATGGAACCACAATTTGAACCCGGGTCTCTTTGATTCTAAAGTTTATGCCTATTTCCATTATACCACAGAATTCTTCTATCAGTGAAGAAATGACTTTAAAATAATAATAAAATATAAACAGTTCCAATTTATTGACTTCCAACTATATACCAAGGTCTGTGCTAAGGTTTTACATGGATTATCTCCTTTTAACCCTTACACAAACAGTATCTCGTGAAATCTCACAAGTCAGTAAGCTTTCTTATTATTCCCACTGTATAGATAAGGATACTTCAGTCCATAAGAATTAAGTATCTTGCTCTAAGTTTCACAGCTATAAAATGGCAGAGTGTAGAAAGGAAAAAAAGAAGGAATTCTTTAAAAGGAGCATAAGAAAGAATGCACAAAAGGAGGAAAGGAAAAGAGAAAGAGCAAAAGGAAAGGAGGGAAGGAAGAAGGAAGTAGAGCTGATTGACAGTGTAACTGTCACCGGGGGGCTTCTAAAGAACTGGTAATGTTCTATTTCTTTTTTTTTTTTAAAGATTTTATTTTTCCTTTTTCTCCCCAAAGCCCCCTGGTACACAGTTGTGTATTTTTAATTGTGGGTCCTTCTAGTTGTGGCATGTGGGATGCCGCCTCAGCATGGCTTGATGAGCGCTGCCATGTCGGCACCCAGGATCTGAACTGGCAAAACCCTGGGCCACCGAAGCAGAGCACAGGAACTTAACTACTCAGCCACAGGACCGACTCCTAATGTTCTATTTCTTAATCTGAGTAGTGGGTCATGGATGTTTCTTTTAATATTATTCTTTAAAGTGTACTTATATACTTTTTGCTATATATAAGCACATTCATATACTGCATATGATATAAATGTATCATATGTTTCACAATTTTAAAAAATAAAATACAAGAAGAAAGAATAAGAAGGTAAGCAACTCAAACTGCTAAATACAACCCTAGGCCCTAACCCCAAGCTTGTCACACATGACAGCTTCAGCAACAACTTTATCCAGTCACATGCTGTCCCAACTAACATCCTCCAGCTGCCCTTGGAATGTGTAGTAGGGTCAAGGTTGGCACACCTGAGGCCTTTCTCGGGAAAAATTCCATTACCTTCTCCTGCTGTGATCCCAGCTGTGACCAACAGATGGCGCCATTTCCTCCCTACCGACTCTGAAACTGCTTATGCAGAAAAGATGTTACTCAAAAGCTGTGTGGTCCAGGGATAGGAAGATTGTGGCCATCATCAGACACCTCAAGCCAAAGAAGGGTGAGGGCTGACTACTATTAAGAAGAACTTACTACATTTAAACCTGGTGAGGACTGAAAGAACAGTCAGTTCCCAGCAGGGTTTCGGTCCTATTTGGGGCCAGTTAATTCTTTGTTGGGGCTAGGAGAGAGCTGTCCTGTGCATTCTAAGATGTTTAGCATCCCTGGCCTCTACCCGCTAGATGCCAGTAGCATGCCTCTCCCCTGAGCTGTGACAACCAAAAATGTCTCATTTAAAGATAAAGAAACTGAGTCTCAGGCAGATTAAGCAACTCGCCTAATGTCAAACAGCCAGGAAGTGGCAGAATTGGGATTCAAACCCAGGACTATCTCCAAAGCCTTATGCTGCAACTTTGGCACTCCTGGAACCTATCTTTCACTTATTCATTCATTCATTCATCAGTTCCTTTAACAACTACTTACTTAGCTCCTATTATGCACCAAGCTCTGGGAATAGAGAGGAATGAGACAGTCAATCCCCACATTCATGGACCTTGTTGTCCAGTGGGGAATAAAAACAATAAACAAGCAATCATACAAGGAATTATTTAATAACAGTTATGATAAGCGTAGTGAAGGAAAAGCTTAGGGAGCTACGCCTATGCTAGGCTGTGGGCAAAAATGGCCACAAGTCCTGCCATCCCTGAATCCGTGCCCTTTTGCAATGCAACTTTGCATCAAGAGATGAGTCCATTTTCCTCCCTTTGAATCTGTCTTGGCCCTGTGACCTTCTTTTTTTTTTTTTTTTTGAGGAAGATTAGCCCTGAGCTAACTACTGCCAATCCTCCTTTTTTTTGCTGAGTAAGACTGGCCCTGAGCTAACATCCGTGCCCATCTTCCTCTGCTTTATATGTGGGACACCTGCCACAGCATGGCTTTTGCCAAACGGTGCCATGTCTGCACCCGGGATCCAAACTGGCAAACCCTGGGCTGCCAAGCGGAACATGCAAACTTAAGCGCTTTGCCACCAGGCCGACCCCTGTGACTTTCTTTAACTAATAGAATGCAATGGAAGTGACCTTGTTATGTAACTTCTGAGCCTTGGCCTCAAGGGGTCTTGTAGCTTCTACTCCCATCCTCTTGCTGCCCTGAAGCAACGGTGTAAGGAAGCCCCAGGTTAGCCTCTTAGCTGTCCCAGAGATTCCAACTGTCCCAGCTGCCCCTGCCATTCTGGCTGAGGCTCCTGACATACGAGTGAGGCTATCCAGAACCAGCCAGCACCCAGTCAACCTGACTACTGACTGCAGCAGCTGCAGAGGTCACCCCAGGCAAGACTGAGCCCAGCCAAAATTGCAGAATCATGAGCAAATACGTGGTTGAAGGTGGTTTGTTACCCAGCAATAGACAACCTATACAAGGCCCTAACCTGGGTGTGGGGATGGGGAGTGGGTCGCGGGAGGCTTCCTTGAAGACACTAGGTTCAAGTTGAGACCCGGAGAATAAGTGGGAGTCAACCTGGTAAAGTGTAGGGGAAGAATATCCAGGCAGCAGACAACAGTTTGAGGGCCTTGTACCCTCACACACAAAAAAAGAACCATGTATGTCTGAGGACCCAAGGAGGGAAAGGGCAACACAAGGTGGTCTGAAGACAGAGGCAAGCCCAGCACTGCGGGCAGTGACCAATGAGTAGAGTGCTTTATTTACAACCCACCACTGATCTCCATTCCCGAACCAACTGTTATTGACATTCTGTATACACCCATGGGCTGTGTGAAGCATGGACATTTCATTCACCCTGTATACTGAAGAATTAAAAAGTTGAAACTACAGATGGATATTAACCTGCCTCCCAGAAGCTTGGGAAAGGTTGTGTCACAGTTTTCTGGGGATGAACGATATGAAGATGACAAGGCAGCCTGAGCACAGGGGAAAAAATGTATTTTTAATAGCTGTGATGACCATCTAAGCTATTATGGCCCCATCTTCACTGATCTAAGCTCATACTTAAATGGAAATTTACTTGAAAAGCCCTTTCTTTGCATAATGGAAAGGCAGGCTTGTCCAATTCCATTTCCCCAAGGTAATAGTCCTAGGATGTAATGGGAGGCCTCTACTAGCCCTGCTTATCAGGGGCTCCCAGCCTGGGTACCCCCCTTCTCAGTGTCCTTCATGCCTATTACTCAGTAAGGTCCCCCTAAGGATGCCTCACCTCCAAGGTCACTGCTGGGAACTGTTAGGAAGAAAGAGAATTGATCGGGGTGACATCACTGTGTTGTTCAGCCTCTTTATCTTGGGAAGATGATCCAGTGGGAGCTCTCTCTGCAGGGGCAACAGGCTAAGCCTGATCGCAGCAGGCTTCCCATCAGGCAGGCCTGCATGGTGGCTTCCTCCAAGACCACAGGATTCCTCACTCGGGCGGCCCATGGTTCCAGTGGGCTGAGGGAGGAGGGCAAGCTGGGCGTGGCTCTGTCCTTACCCAACCTGGCAACTCCTGTTTTCTCTCCTGTACTGCTCGGCCTTACCAAAGAGGGGGGCATTTACATTTTTTTAACTACAAAAGTGAATATTTACTTAGAATAACAAAACAAGTCACACGAAATTCACATTTAAGAAAACCGACAAATTACTCACAAGCATTACAAAATCCTGGGGGAGGGGGGAACCATATGTTTTTACTAATTAACAGCTTGACATTCCTCCATAATACATTTTTTCCCTACATTTCAACCTACAAACCTTTTTTTTTTTTTAAAGGTTTACCAACCCTGGCTCATAAGAGCTTCCTTTTGTTTTTCTTGTTCTTGTTTTCTTGTTGAGGTATAAGATAATACAGTAAAATGTGAAAACTACACAGTTTGACCTGTGAAAAGTAATATGATCTTAGGTGTACAGTTCAATAATTTTTTTACAATGCGTACACTCATATAACTACCACCCAGATCAAGATATAGTACATTTCTGACAGGTGTTCACTCTTAACCCAGTTTTATTATGGATAATATGATTTTTTAACATTGACTGAAGTCCAGGTATTAGGCTTTCTGTGCATAATATCACTTGATCCTCACAACAAAGTACTATTATCATTTCCACTTTATAAATAAGAAACTGAGGCTTTGAGAATATAAATACCTTGCCAAAGGTCATCCAAAGAAGCAGGTGCCATAGTGGCACTTGAACCAGGTCTGCCAGACTGCAAGACCTACATGCCTAACGACTGCCATAGCAGGGGGCACCTACTGGCATCACTTCAAAGTAACCTACTGCCTGCCCCGTTTTTGTTTCATTGAGCTTATGTTCACCAGGAACCTCTGGGCTCCCCCTTAAAATTTGGATGGAACAATCTCCACTCTCAGCATCTGAGCTCAGTGCCTAATTTCTGCCCCCTGGGGAAGACATCAGAGGACCCTCTACCAGCCCACTGTTTCTGGAATCCACACTGGCCACTCCAGTGGGCTTGTGGGCCCTCCCTGAGAAAACAGCACAGCTCTCACACTTCCCCAGGGTCCATGAGTGTAGACAGCACAGCTCAGATCTGAGAATACTCTTTATCTGGAGTCAGAGAGGAAATATCATGGACTTTGGAGTCAGACAGTCTTTGGTTAAAGTCCTGCTTCGGCCACTTCCTCGCCAAGTGACCATGAGTAATTTATTTGATCTCTTAGAATGTGAGTTTCTTCAACTTGAATAGGAGGCTATTAAGAGAAGCTTGCTCCTAGGGTTGTTTTGAGGATGAAATGAGACCATGGATGCATACAGCAGGTACACAAAGGTTGTTGTGTTTCCAACAGGCACAGAGTCCAATGTCCTTTCACATTTGCCAGATTACCAGCTGGGTCCAGGTCAGGAAAGAATCAACCACTACAAATTTAGTAGAGTGGTGGCAAATAAAAACAAGAGGTAAAGGAGAAGAGAGCCAGGAAGATGAAAGATCTGGGCAGAGAGAGACTGAAGTACAAGCTGGATGTCCTGAGCTGGCATCTCAGACTCAGGATTGAGCCTTTGCAGGGGCATCATGGCTGCTGGGCATTTAGGCCTCCCAGACAGCTCACAGCTTGCACCTGCCTACTCCAAGGCCCACCTCGTTGTTGGAGACTAATGAAATCCCCCTTTATCCCTTCTTCCCTGCTCTGCCTTCCAAGCTGAGGGTGGTCCCAAGCTAAGCTAAGTTTGGTAAACACATCTCTACAGTGGTGACCTCAAGCTGAGGGGGCATCTGGCTCAGTCCAGGCTCCTTCTGCCGGGGGACACACAGAGACATGCACTCCACCTTTCAACCCCACAAGCACACGCGCGCACACACACACACACGCACACACACACACAGGGCCTCAGCAAGAAAAAGTGAATCTTCTCTCCTGCTTCTCTAACTTGAGAAGGCTGACAAAAAGGCTAAACTCACTCTCATCCATACTGCCCTAAGAAGAAGAAAAATCATGAGTTCCCATTTATTAAGCAGCACTGGGGGGTGAGGGGTGGGGAGGTTGTGTGTGCGCTTGCCCAGTAAGCCTACTGCTATGCCTAATTTTCTCCAACCCTCACAACAACCCTGGGAGGGAAGTGTTACTTCCTCTTTTTCATACATGAAGAAGCTGGGGCTGGGAGAAGTTAGCAGCGATGGCACAAAGCCAGTGGATGGCAAACCGAGATCTAAACCCAGGTTTATTTCTAAGATCTTGTTTTAACTAGTATATTTCCATTTAAATTAACCTTTTGTAGTAAATGCTAATGTTCCAAACTTAGAGATGAAGAAACTAAGGCTCAGAGAAATTTAGCAACTCACCTGCAGTCACACAATTATTCTTTTGCCTCATTAACTCTCTGCTAATCCCACATCCCTGTCGACTGCCCTCCTGGAGCCTGTCATTTGTTGCCTCAGATTGGAGTTGACTGGGTAAGTGTCTCATCCCTTTGCCCCTCACTGGTGCCTAGTGTGTGCCTGTCTGTTGGCCTCCATGCTTAGTCACTGCTTGGTAATTGAAACTAATCCCAAATGGCTCCCAGAGCCTCTCCTCAGCCCCTGCCTCTGAAGGTCCCTTGGGCCCAAAGAAGTGTGATGACCTCAGATTGGGCCAAAGGCAATAACCAGGAGCTGCCGGCATCCAGCCTGGGGTAGCAGCCAGAAGGCCCCAGGACAAGTCTGATTTAATCCCATAATGGAATGTGACTTAGATAAGGCTTTTATCAACTCTTTCTGGGCTGTGGGGAAAAAAAAAAGACTATCTCAGAGCCATGCTTTCCACTGTCCTGGGGCTGCCCACGGATTCCAGAAGGCCTGGCCTCACTGGAAAGCCCAGGGGAAAGCAGAGGTATCAAGGGACACTCGGAGGTATTTGACTCAAGTTTTCACAACTGAGGGAACAGGAGGGAGAGGAGGAGGCTGGGGAATCCATAAGTTCAGGCGAGAGGACATCAAGTCCTAACAATTAGAATCATAACAATAACAATATTAACGGCTATTATTTATGAGGCGTTGTACTAAGCATTTAAACGTCTGAACAATAGCTATCATTATCATCCTTATTACAGAAATGGAAATCAGACTCTGGCAGGTAAATTACCTGCCCAAGGTCCCACACTTGCTGTAGTGGGAGAGCTGGGATCTACACCTAAATCTACCCAATGCCCTCCAGCCTCACCATCATGCTGATTGCTGGGATACAATCACTCTTGCTCACAGGCTTCTTCACCCCAGGAATCTTTGTTTACTAGCACCTCACATGCTTCCCCACTTCCTGGAAGAGTTCCAGGAAGCTTTATGTAACCACAAGCTGCAGCCTCTGGATCACCCCAAAAGGGAGGAAATAAAGGATAAAGCAGGGTGAGCTGACCAATCAGGAGCAGAGGGGCTACACCTCCCCCACCCCCAACCCAGCATCACCACCTCCCAACCCCCAGGGGCAGCCACACCAAAGGCAAAGTGGAGTCTGGCCTTCTGCCAACTGCTTTCTCTATCCTTCCCCACACCTCCCCACCCCAGCCTCCCCACCCTCACTTCTCATTTTTTCCTAGATCAACTTTACCTTACAGGCCCCTACTCCACTGGTCTTGTTCATTCAAGAACACTTCTAAGTACCCACTGTTAGCAGTAGCCTAGGGACTTACCTCCCTGCCAGAAAGGAACACACAAAATGCAATATTAATAGTAATAACAGCTAACACTTACTGGGCACTTACTATGTGCCATTTTTCTTTCATTTTGAGCTTGAAAATGCAGGCAGAATGAGCAATAGCTTTTACATCAATTACCAGACTAACTCAGACAAGGGGAGGGATCTAATATTCCAGGAGCTTACTCTATGTGCTGGGCCCAGTAGCCCCTCGGAAGACAGGGGAGTGGAGTAACAAAGAACATGGACTCTGGGCTCAGGCCAACTGAGGTCTGAGGTCAGCTCCATTACTGACTAGCTGTGCATTTATAGACAAGCTAATACTCTGACTCTCAGTTTCTTCATCTATAAAATGTAAATAATAGCAGTTCTTATCTCCTGAAGTTGTTGAGAGGATTAAAGAAATTATGTGTAGGGGCCAGCCCAGTGGCACAGCAGTTAAGTTCACACGTTCCACTTCAGCATTCTGGGGTTTGCCGGTTGGGATCCGGGGTGCGGACATGGTACCACTTGTCAAGCCATGCTGTGGTAGGTATCCCACATATAAAGTAGAGGAAGATGGCACAGATGTTAGCTCAGGGCCAGTCTTCCTCAGCAAAAACAGGAGGATGGGCAGCAGATGTTAGCTCAGGGCTAATCTTCCTCAGAAAAAAGAAAAGAAATGTTGTGTATAAAGTGCTTAGGATTGGGGCTGGCCCCGTGGCCGAGTGGTTAAGTTTGCGCACTCCGCTGCAGGCAGCCCACTGTTTCGTCGGTTTGAATCCTGGGTGCAGACATGGCATTGCTCATTGAACCACGCTGAACCATGCTGAGGCAGCGTCCCACATGCCACAACTAGACGGACCCACAACTAAGAATATACAACTATGTACCGGGGGGCTTTGGGGAGAAAAAGGAAAACAATAAAATCTTTAAAAAATATATAAATAAATAAACAAAGTGCTTAGCAAACTCCCTGACCCATAATAAGCAATCAATGTATAGCAATTATTATTAATCATTAAAATAACATTAGGGTGAAATGGCTAAATAATTCTAAACTTTTTTTAAAGTTTTTCAGACCTAAGCAGGAATATTTTTTTTTTAATTACACGGTTGTAGTTGATTGGGACTAACAGGTCAAGCCTTTCCACTCATTCTGCCTGCTGCTTGGAAGCACGCTTGGAAAGAGCTGTTTGGTTTGAGAAACAGAAATGGCTTGAGGTGAGCACATATAGATCTAGGTATTGGGGCTTGGGCATGAATTGCCACTGTGAGAGCCGGGGGCAGCATTTTTGGATTTGTTTGCTTCATGTAGTAGCTTGCTAAGCCTGCCATAACAAAGTACCACCAACTGGTGCCTTAAACAACAGAAGTGTATTGTCTCACAGTTCCCGAGGCTGGAAGTCCAAAATCAAGGTGTCAGCAGGATTGGTTCCTTCTGAGGGCTGTGAGAGAAAATCTGTTCCAGGCCTCTCTGCTAGCCGTTGGTTTCCTGGCAATCTCTGGTGTTCCTTGCCTTGCAGAAGTACCACCTTGATGTCTGCCTTCATCTTCACCCATTTTCCCTCTCTGCTTGTCTATATCCAATTTTTGTCTTTCATAAGGACACCACGAAGTTGTATTAGAGGCCTACCCTTCTCCAGTATGACCTCATCTTAACTAATTACATTGGCAATAGTCCTATTTCTCAATAAGAACACATTCTGAGGTACTGGGGGTTAGGACTTCAACATAGGAATTTGGGGGAATGTAATTCAATCTGTAACATTTTAGCGCTTCTTGACTAAGCTCATGACCTTAAACTTTGAGAATTTAAGAATTTGTGGGTATTCTTTCCTGAGGGCATGTTGAGCTTCTAAGTCTTTGGACGACTCCTCTCCACCCTTCTCATCTACCTGCTCTGCAGTGCTTCTACCCCAGAATTAGAATCCTCTTAAAAATCCCCATTTTACTTTCCAAAACTTTCAAACTGCTTTTCAGTCCTGTGATGACCATACTGAGGGCTCAGTGTTTATTCAAAAAATTATTTATTTGAATAGGCACTAAGCTCTGAGAAAACCATAGCAACCAAGACCCAGTCCCTACCCTCACAAAGCTGCTGAGTAGATACCAGAGCATTTACTTTATTTTATTTTATTATTTTTTTGGTAAGATTAGCCCTGAGATAACTACTGCCAATCCTCCTGTTTTTGCTAAGGAAGACTGGCCCTGAGCTAACATCTGTGCCCATCTTCCTCTACTTTATATGTGGGACGCATACCACAGCATGGCTTGCCACGCGGTGCCATGTCGGCACCCAGGAGCCAAACTGGCAAACCCTGGGCTGCCGAGAAGTGGAACGTGCACACTTAACTGCTGTGCCACCAGGCTGGCCCCTACGTTTACTTTAATTTTATTTGAATTTTAGAGCATTTTCCTTTGTTTTATTTTATTTTATTTTATTTTATTTTATTTTATTTTATTAAGGAAGATTAGCCCTGAGCTAACTGCTGCCAATCCTCCTCTTTTTGCTGAGGAAGACTGGCCCTGAGCTAACATCCGTGCCCATCTTCCTCTACTTTATACGTGGGACGCCTACCACAGCATGGCTTGCCAAGCGGTGCCATGTCTGCACCCGGGATCCGAACCAGTGAACCCCAGGCCGTCGAAGTGGAACATGCGCACTTAACTGCTGCGCCACTGGGCCGGCCCCTAGAGCATTTTCCTTTAAAATCTGGCTCCAGCAATAAACCTTGTCACGTTTTCATGATGATCATTGTAGCTAATAAAACATTTATGGATTTCAACCTATATGCCAGGCACCAGGCAAAGAATTTTGCACATACTACTTCATTTAATACTCAGATCAATGATATGAAGTGGGTACATTTTTATCCCCACTTTACTGATGGAGATGAGAAACATTTAGAATCATACAGCCTCCAAGGCACTCTCAGATAGCCTTTCCCCTCTTTTCCCTGTTTCTTAACTCAGTCTAAGTCCTCTAACCCCATCCACCCTTAGATCCTCAATATTCTTTTAGAAACCACATGATCATATAATGCAGTTTTTGAGAACTTACAGGTGCTGTTGAAAATCAAACATTTTTGAGACTTTCAGCATAATGACAAAATATCCAAGAAAATATAAGAAAAAGTTTTCTCAGCTAGTTTGTGGCTGACACTGCCTAATAACTGGTCTGACCAATTTGTGCTTACTAGTTTACTGAGATAAGGGTGTGTTTTGAGTGTATAAGCTCATTTCTAAGATGACTTGAGTTTTTTAAAAAGCTTTTTTTTTTTTTTTGAGGAAGATTAGCCCTGTGCTAACATCAGCTGCCAATCCTCCTCTTTTTGCTGAGGAAGACTGGCCCTGAGCTAACATCCATGCCCATCTTCCTCCACTTTATATGTGGGACACCTGCCACAGCATGGCGTGCCAAGCGATACATATGTCCGCACCCCAGATCCGAGCTGGCGAACCCCAGACTGCCAAAGCAGAACGTGTGAACTTAACTGCTGCGCAGCCAGGCCGACACTAAAAAGCATTTTCCCTCATAAAGGGACAACACTGCCCTTATCCTAGTGTAGTCTCTTTTGGTGGCAAGGAAAAAAGACGTACACCTGCTAGTGCCAATAAAAGGTGAGCACTAGTCGTTGGTTGCAGACTGCATAGACTCCAAGGACAGAAAATTAGCACGGCTAGGCCTCATCAAGAAAAGGACCATTTCCATCATTTTACTAAAGCTAAATGACCTCTTCTTTGTATTTCTCTCTGTGCCTCTCCATATCAGTTTCCTCAGCTCACCCATCAACTGTACACACCTCAAAGTGGTGGTACTAGTTCTGGAGTCTACACGACTCCCCACAATTGACTGGTTCACTTCTCAGGAGAAGAATCTGATTTGTCCAGCTTAGGTCAGGTGTTCACTTATGGTCAAATCAACAATGGCCAAAGGGACAGAGACACATGGTACCAAGATGGCTGCCCAGGTCTAGCCTTTTGGCAGGGAGTATGAGTGGGAACAGTTCCTGGAGAAGTGGACCACAGGATGACAAATTGAAAGCATGTATACTTGAGAATTCTGAAGACTATAGTGACCTAGTTGACCAGACTCCCTGTTTTATTCCAAAATATTAGCTAGCAGATAAATTTGGGAACAATTTTAATAACACCTACCATTTCTTAAGCTCTCACCCTGGTGTCTAATTTAGTCTCCACAATACCCCTTCCAGCTAGGCATTATCATTCCTGTCTTACAGAGGAGAAACAGGGGGCTCAGAAAAGTTAAGTGAGAAGCAGTCAAGTCACAGTGAGCTAGGATTGGAACCTGGGTCTGTTTGACTCCTAATCTTGTGCTCTTAACTTCTAGGAGTAGGAGGCTTATGCTATTGTGGTAAAAAAGCAATTTTCAGCTGCTGATAGAGCTTAAAACCATCACCTCAAATATGTTTGTAAGGTCTACAAACTTCCTCAAATTGCATTTACCTCGATGACTCATGTGAGCCCCTAGAAACCCATGCAGTAGTCAAGGCAGGCTCAAATGAAGTGCTGTGTCCAAGGGCACAGGTGGGACTCCTAGCCCCAGGCTCTAGGCTGTAGTAGCTGAAGATCTGATCTGCTATCTGCAATTGTTCTGTCATCAAGGGCAGTTTCCCATCCCCTGGTTCTCCTGAGTCATTAAGGATTATGTGGGTTAAGAAGCTCCTGTCTAACTCCCCACCCTTAAACACCCCTTCTCTGGCAAGCTTTGGCCTCTGTTGCCCCTTTGCAGGTAATAGGAGGTGGTACCCTTCCAAGTCCAAAAAGGATAGCATAATGAGGATTCCTGGTTCAGGGAGAAAACTACCTCCTTTACACTTGGCTTCTTTTCCATTAAGATACAAAGTTGCAAATCAATCAGGAGAAAATTGCCCTCCGGACCGTTGAGCAGACATCTTTGCTCAAATCAGACCCTGGATGCCTATGTCAAAAACACCTCACACTCTCATTCATTGCCAGCCAAGTCTCTAGGGTGGTCCAATTGATTTAGGAGCATTCGCTCAGATCTAACATTCATTGCGCATATCTGCCGTGTATTGTAGCTGCCAGGCCAGCCATCTGATTGCCACTCTTACTCACTGGTCCAATGGGCAAGGTGAATCTACAATGTGATAAAGAGAATGCCAGGGAATGAAAGACAGAGCTGCTGTCCTCCACACTCCAGGATTCTGAGCTGGGAACACTGAAGGTACTAACAACTCTCTAGGTTTTAAAAAAGGAGTCGGGGAAGGAGCTATCATTGAGCATCTACCACATGCCAGGTGTTTGGCATACATTAGTTCATTTAATCTTCACAACAACTTTAGTAGGCGGATGCTATTAATACCTTCATTTACAGGTATAAACATTATTTTAGCTATGGAAAGTAGAATTTCTTAAACATAATAATAAATTATGAATAGATTTTTATGGATGGGCGGTTATCTTTAAAACTAATTTCTCTCACAGAAGGAACCTGGGAAGAGCTCTCTGGGCAGGGTGGTTAAATGGCTATCACTCTCTTACTGCTCTGCCCACTGTCATCTTCTATAAACAACTTTAAGTGCACTTTTGTGGTCAGACAGATCTGGGTTCCAATCATGGCTCTTATAGTAATCAGGAAAATGAATTCACTCTAAGTATTTCAAACAGAGGGAATTTAATACAGAGAATTTAACACTGTGGCCACGCAGATGACAGAAGAACTGAGAAGCCAAGCAGGGGAAAGTGAGGTAACCCGGAGATTAGCAAGAGCAGGAAACTGCTACCATCCCTAGTCTGGAGGCCAAAGGATAGAGATGGACCCAGAAGCTGCCAAGGCTGGGGGTACCCTGGCTCCTCCTGTCCTCAGCCCTCCAGTCTGTGCCAGTGGCTCCCATTGGGCAATCCCAGCCCACATCCAGCTGACAAGGAAGTCCGGGAAATGTAGCCTGTTGGGAGGTGGGATAGGTCGAGGGCTAGGGGTAACCCATCTGTGACACAGAATCAGAAGGGGAGAAATGTTATCAGAGGGCAAACAGGTAAATGAGCGGTCCAGCTGTTACTTAAAATTCCTGCTTTATACAATAATTTCTATCTCACAGGGCTGTGTGAGAATTCAAGGAGCAAATCTAAATAACGTGGTCCCCAGCCCTTAATATGCAGGCAGCTGTAACTAATTTTTCCCTAAATGGGGAAACCAAGATTCCGATGGATTAGCTGATTTGCTCAAGGAAAGAGCCTAGGGGCTGGGAGGTGGGTATGATCTTGGGCAGGTCACTTCATTTCTTTGAGCCTCAATTTCCCTACCCTACCAACTCACTGGGTTGCTGAGGGTATTCATTCTTTCTGCAAATATTTACTGAGCACCTGCCCTGTTCCAGGCTCTCTGGGTGCAGGTAAACAAGGCAGACCCACACAGTCCCTGCTCTCCTAGAGTTCACAACGTGGTGGAGAGAAAGACATTGACCAGAAACTGTACCGATCACCATGTAATGGCACTGTGATAAAGACCATGAAGAAGGAATGGGAGGGTGGGTTACGCAGTGGCCTGACCTAGCCTGGGGAGGTCAGGGCGTCTTCCCTGTGACCAAAGTCACTGGATCTAAAGGATGAGTGGGAGTGGGCCTGGTGAAGAGCTGGGGCAGAGTGCCCTGCGGAACAGCACGAGGAGCTCTTTGGAATGTTCAAACGTTGACCCAGCCATCGTGCTCCCAGCCTCACCAGATTCAGGCCACGAAACGTGCCAGAGAGGACCTCCCGCATCCCAAGCCCCCACAGGGGCTCCGGTCCGCCCAGGCGGGGGCAACGGCTCTTGCCAGCACAGCACCGCGTCAGGCCGGGCCACCTGACCCAGGCGCAGCTCCCGCGCTTGGCGGCTCCGCGCCCCCGGCGGCCGCTGATCGTCCGCTAATGCGTATCGAATTTCTGTTGAATTCGGGCCGCGGCCCGCGCAGAGAGCGCGGCGGCGGCGCTGCCAGAGCCTCTTAATTCCTTTTGCATCGATCCCGCCGTTAATGACATAACCTTCTCCCCTAATTAACTGACAACTGCATTAGGCGGCGCGCCTCCTCCGCACGCCGCCTGCGGCTTCCCCACCGCGGTTCCACCCGCGCCGAGGAGCCCGCGCCAGCAATGGGTCTAGGGCGCTGCGGTGACCGCCCTCACTAAACCCAGGGCCCTGCCACAGGCGTGGGAGGGGGCGGGTAGTGTTTCAGGATTTGGATGCCCTGCCATCCTTATCAGTCAATAAACGTTTGCCATTATTTATGTTGTTGTTGTTTATTGTGTGACAACACCGGGCAAAGCACTTAACACGCTTTAGCTGACGTCCATTACAACGACCCAAGAGGCAGCTAGAGGAAATTGGGGCTCGCAGGTGAAGGAACATAGGCAATAACCAAGGATATGCAGCAAGTTACTGAGGGAAGTGGGACTCCCACCCCTCCTACCCAAGCTTGGGCCCTTAACTCCTAGGCACCTACCCTCTATACTAATTACCTTAGTGTAGCAATTTAGACTATACTAAGTGTGAAGTGCTTAGCAGACTAGCTGGCAAGTAATAAGCACTCAGTAAATTTTAGTATGGCAGGATAGTTTATTGAAATGTTAATTTGGGTTTATCTCCTTTGCCTCCCCTCTCCTGGATGCCCATTTCAATTAAGTGGTCAGGTTTTTTCATTCCTTGGGCAGCAGAGAAAGCAGAGGCAGCTGCCTGTGGTCTCTTGCCAAACACAAACACATGGGTCTCCAACTTTGTACGTTGTTTAATTTACAAAGAATTTTTCCTCCTCCCCCTTCGCACATGCACATGCACCTTATGTGCTGGAACCAGGGCAGGACTTAATCTGTTTTATTTGTAAAATAGAAATTTTACCTTTAGTTCTGTTTAAGATACATATTCTAACCCCTACTACCTGCAAGCATGATACATTAAGGGTTTTGTTGTAACGGTATTTTTTTTTTCTTTTGAGGAAGATTAGCCCTGAGCTAACTGCTGCCAATCCTCTTCTTTTTGCTGAGGAAGACTGGCCCTGAGCGCACATCCGTGCTCATCTTCCTCTACTTTATACATGGGACGCCTACCACAGCATGGCTTGCCAGGCGGTGCCATGTCTGCACCTGGGTTCCGAACCGGCGAACCCCAGGTCACCGGGAAGCAGAACATGCAAACCTAACCGCTGCGCCACCAGGCCGGCCTGTGTGGTAACGGTATTAATCTAAGCAGGACTTTTTCTCATACATTACAGATTGCTAAAATGATCTGGCTCTCACTGTTTTACTGTGATTCTCTCTTCACCCTGGTTTCCATGCCTTTATTTTCATTTTTTTACATTGTGCATTTTTATAAGCCACCTCAAATTTCTTCTGGGATGCGGCAGAAAGTGAAAAAATACATTTAAAAATAAAACAGATGAAATAGCAGTTCGAGTGTCTGGCCAATATTTATTAAGTTGAATTGGCATTTGAAGGTGAGGAAACTGAGGGTAGGGATTCACTTTTCAGTTCATGAGATTGTTCCAACCTTGCAGTGAGACTTCAGGACTCGAAACTCTGTCCACGCTTCGTCCACTACTCCCTCTTTTTCCTTCCACTTGCTTGGGAGTCACCTTCCCACCCAAGTTCCCCCTGCTGCCCACTTCCTGCAGGGGAAACCTTGATTTGACAAGTCCCTAACACCCACATTGAAGTAAATATTAGTTCAATATATGCCCCATGCTACCATTTTTTCTTTCTCTCTGAGAAACCTATCAAGCACCACTTTTTATCACTAGGGCCTGTCATTTTCTAGATCAAGAGACTGAAGCTTAGCAAAATTAAGCAGTTTGCCTGAATTCAGCCAGCTGATAAGTAGTTTTGCTGAGATTCAAACCCAGATCAAGCCGGGTCCACTTTCTACTGTGTTCTTTTCACTACAACATACTTTCATTGAACAACTAGAGAGCTGCATTCCCTAAGACTTGACATGTAATTCCTGAGGAATTAAGTGTGTTTGATTTGGCCTAGGAGGGAGTGCATTTCTGGGTTCCTTCACCACAGATCTTCCCCCATGGCAAAGAGGGGGGTTGGGGAGCCAGCCTAAATCAGATGGTCTCTTTCAGAAGACACAAGGAGGCTTTGTGATGGAGGCTGCTAAAAGGGCACAGGCAGAATCTGCCTGGGGCAAAGTTGGGAAATGAGGCAAGGCTCCTAAATGCCAGGCCAGCCACCATTGAGAGGGAGGAATGAGATGACCTCCCTGCTGACATCCCACCGTCTGACACGCTTATCTTCCGGGCTTCACTCCCCTCCTGAGAAATACTTTTATTGCCCATCTCTATCTGTTGAGCTTCTCTTCGTCCTTGAGTTCCTACTCAAATGTTGTCTCCTCCATGAAGTCTCCCGTGGTAAATTAACTGTCCCTCCCTCGGCGTCTCACAGGCCCTGGATCACATGCACTTTCACAGTATGCACAGAGCCTGCTTCAAATCCAGTAATTAGCTGTGTGACTTTGAGCAAGATTTAACTTCTAGACATCTGTTTCTCCATCTGTAAAATGGGGATAATAGTGTCTGCCTTCAGAGGGCCGTGAAGAAGTTTAATTGAATAATGCCTGTCAGATGAAGAAAAACACGACCTACGTATATTCACGGCCTAAATGTCTCCTCTGAGGAGCATGGAGAGAGAGAAAAGAGTCTGTGGGGGTGGCTGCTTTCTGCATACGATACACAAAGACAGAAGGGGAAATAGGACTTTAAGTTTTGCTGTGTATTTTTTGCAAAAGACTATGCAAAAATTACTTAAAATTTTTTTCAAATGTTGTAAATGCCAGACTGATACCATGTGGAGATGAGGCCATGAGACAGCTCACGTTTATTTTTTTATTTTATTTTTATTTTTTGAGGAAGATCAGCCCTGAGCTAACATCTGCTGCCAATCCTCCTGTTTTTGCTGAGGAAGACTGGCCCTGAGCTAACATCTGTGCCCATCTTCCTCTACTTTTACATATGTGGGACACCTGCCACAGCATAGCTTGCCAAGCAGTGCCATGTCTGCACCCGGGATCCAAACCAGCAGACCCCAGGCTGGCCACAAAAGCAGAACGTGTGAACTGAACCGCGGCGCCAGCGGGCCAGCCCCACAGCTCAGGTCTAAAAAGGATACACATGTAAAGCTCTTAATGCAGTGCTCTTAGTGTTGTACACGTACCACAGGCTCCAATAACGATGTCTTGCACTGTTATTTGTCTATCTGTCTCTACCACAAAACTTGTCTTCATCTCTGTGCCAATCTACTGCCTGCCCTACCCAGCTCAGAAGATGTGCTCAGGAGGAAGAAGCCTCTGTGGGAACCCCAAAGCCAACCAAAGTCTGGGAAGACCAAGACTCTTGGGAACAAATGCCTTGACACTTCAGCTGACCACAGCAACTGGTAACAGGGTCAGCACAGGGAGGAGCTATTTGCTGGGATCCCTCTGTGGGGCATGGGTTCTTCCTTTCTGTTTGTCACTGTTCCCAGCCCAGACACAAGCTCACTTCATCCTCTCACCCACACACATTGACCTCTGTGCCCTGGGATGTCACCGAGGGGTCAAGGGGCCATGGAGCTCAACATGGCCAGGGATGCCAAGCATGCCAGACCAAAATTCTGGACACCAGTTCCCCAGGACTCCTACTTGCTCCACAGAGTCTGGCTTTCACAGCAGCAGCTCTGCAGTTGAATGTGTCTTCTGAGGCGACTGCTTCCCTAGGACAGTGGAGTGGGAGATGAGTGACAGGATCACCTGGGAGCACCTCCCCTCATAGAACTCCAGTCACAGCAGACTACTTGTTATCCCCCCAACACTCCTTGCCTTTTCCAGTCTCTGCATTTGCTCACTCTAATCTCTGGGGTGCCCTTCCCCCATGTCTGTCTAATAAACTCTACTCACTCTTCAAGGCCCAGCCCAAATACCTTCTCTTCCAGGAAACCATCTCTGCAGCTTGAAAGACCTCCATTTGACCTCACACCTCTCATCCTAGCCTCGTAATTTAGGATGTGGGGGTCTTACCCCAACACTGGATAAATGCAACATGGATCAAAGATTGTGCCTGGGAGGGGGTTGGCCTGGTGGTGCAGCAGTTAAGTGCACACATTCCACTTTGGTGGCTCGGGGTTCGCTGGTTTGGATCCCGGGTGCAGACATGGCACAACTTGGCAAGCCATGCTGTGGTAGGCATCCCACATATTAAAAAGTAGAGAAAGATGGGCACACATGTTAGCTCAGGGCCAGTCTTCCTCAGCAAAAAGAGGAGGATTGGCAACAGTTAGCTCAAGGCTGATCTTCCTAAAAAAAAAAAAAGATTGTGCCTGGGAGTCAAGGAGATTGACATTTGATTTCTGGATCAGCTACTTATTATCCTGTAACCTTGGACAAGTTGCTTGGCTTTGCTAAGCCCCTTTGTAAAATGAGGAAAATAAAATAGGATGGTTCTGAAAAGTAAATGCGATAATGCTCATCAAGCCATTAGCATGGTGCTTTGCACACATTAAACTCTTAATAAATGTTAGCTATTAGAATTGTCTCTATCCTCCTCAACCCCCCTACTCACCCACAGTATGTCAGATAAGGCCTTGACCAGCTCAATATCTGAAGGTGGGATTTTATCAGACCAAGTGTCCCAGGTTTCAGATGTAAATAGGCTTCCTCCTGAGAGAAGCAGAGATGCTGAAAAGAGACTGGAATTTCTGAAAACCAGAGATCCCAAGAGAGGAATGAGGGTGAGGACCTATGACTATTGGTCAGATGGGCTATAGAGGCAAAGATAGAGTGTTATCGGCCAAGGAAATGGCAATGCTTTTGTTGGGGAGGAAGAGCCTTTTCCTCTAACCTCTTATGTTCAGTTCTTAGGGGCCCGTGAATTAAGCTAACAAGCTAACAGGAGAAATGGCAAAATTTTTATTAATATATACCTGCATGAGAGTTTACAGAAAAGAAGTGAAACTCAAAGAAGACTTGCGGTTAGACTTGGGGCCTTATATACCCTTTTGACAAAGGGAAGAGCGTTTGGGCTCCAACGGACAATAAATCATGGGGAAATGACTAGGAAACATATGTGAGGGGGGCAACTAATGGAAGATAAAGGCTATTTTGGTAAGATCTGATTATGCAACTCATCTTGGTGTTCACTTGGTGTTGGTCTTGAATTAGTCCCTGCTTTCAGGCAGATAAGGGGAGGGCAGAGAACTCTTCCTGCATCTGTGGATTCTCAGTTGCCATCAGGTCAAAACAATCCTTATGCCAAAGTGGCATACTTTGGAGTGGCATATTCTGATCCCCTTCACTGTCTTACTCTTCAACAGCCAGAACCAGAAATCTAGCAAGCCCCACAGTAGCAAAGTCTCCTTCTGCAGCCATTAAAAAACGTCACTCAGGGGCCAGGCCCATGGCCGAGTGGTTAAGTTCACATGCTCCGCTTCGGCAGCCCAGGGTTTCACCGGTTTGGATCCTGGGTGTGGACATGGCACCACTCGTCAAGCCATGCTGAGGCGGCACCCCACATAGCAGAGCCAGAAGGACCTACAACTAGAATATACAACTCTGTACTGGGGGGCTTTGAGGAGAAAAGAAGAAGAAAAAAAAGATTGGCAACAGATGTTAGCTCAGGTACCAATCTTTTTTTTTTAAGATTTTATTTTTTCTTTTTCTCCCCAAAGCCCCCCGGTACATAGTTGTGTATTTTTAGTTGTGGGTCCTTCCAGTTGTGGCATGTGGGATACCACCTCAGCATGGCTTGATGAGTGGTGCCATGTCAGCGCCCAGGATTCGAACCAGCGAAACCCTGGGCCACCAAAGTGGAGCACGTGAACTTAACCAGTCAGTCACGGGGCTGGCCCCCTCCAGTACCAATCTTTAAAAAAAAAAAAACAAAAACTAAAGAAACTCCACTCAGTTCTAGCTCCCAGGGTGGTTCTCAGACCCAAATGAGCCGCAGCACCTGGCCTATGTTCCTACATTCCCATCCCCTCACGGCATGCAGGAAGGAAACTCAGAGAAGACACTCCTAGGCCAGGGAGGAAGCCACGAAAGAGGCAAGCTTCACACATAGCATGGGGACAGATGGAAACTAGACTTTTGGTAGTGAACACAATGCAGTCTATAGAAAAGTCAAAATATGATGTACACCTGAAATTTATATAGTTATAAACCAATATGACCTCAATAAAACAAATTTTAAAAAATTTTAAAATAAAAAGCAAAGCTGGACCTCAGGTGATTAAGATCCACTCCAATTCCCTGACAAGAGTCTATGCCTTTTGCAGGTCTTGGTGAGCCACACTGCCTTCTCTGAGAACTGCCCTTCACTAATAGGCCTGGGATCCTGTAATTACTTTGGTAGCAGGTGGATTGATGTTTCTTTTACCCAGCTGATAGGCCTGGGATGGACCCTCAAACCAGAAACACTGCTCTAGAATCTGTACACGGACAATAAGATTTTCTGTGAATTTGGAATTGGGATGGGAGATCACTTAGCTGAAGTCATGGGACCTGGAAGGTTATGCAGAAGTAGGTCTGCAGAAAGAATGAAGTGGATGGTCCAAGATGTCTAGGCCTTCAATAGATGGGGTTCAAGGCTGGTTGATGACTCATCAGTCCCAGCTTCCCCAAGGCCTGACTGAACTTCTTGGCATTGGGTTGCATGATATTCCCCTTTTACTAAGTAATTCCAATGTTTCTGTTACTTGTAGTCGAAAGACCTTTGACTAAGACACTGACTTTCTTTGACTCCATCACTTGTCCAAGGTCCCTCAGGGCCTGAGCTCTGGCTTCCATCCTGGAGTTCAGACCTTGAATAGTGAATCTCCCATGGGCAGCCCCACCTAGAATTCAGCCCACAATTAGAAGGAGAACCAGTACCATCACTCACCACTGTTCCAGGGCAGCGAGAGAAATACATGGTACCCACAGATCCCCTCTCAGAAGTAATAACAGCTGCCATTTATTGAGTGTTCATCCTGTATCAGGCATTATGATAAGTGTTATAATTATTTCCAGTCCTCATAACAACCCTGACTAGTTTTAAATATTTTTACTGTTATCTAACTTAAATATACATGGATATCAAAACAAGCATAAATTCCTCATACTTACAAGCTTTTATAGAAATAAGAAGCCAAAAAATGGCCAACCAAAACCATTAAAATTGATATAAACAATAGTTGATATTGCTAATTAGTTTTTTGGCTTAAATTGCTGATGTACTTATTAAAAACAAAGCAAAACAAAAACTGTAACCCTTTAAGTTAGGTATTCCTATTGGCATCCCTGCTGTAGATGAGGAAACGGTGGCTCAGAGGGGTAAAGAATATTTCCCAAGGTCAAACAGCTGAGTGTTACAATCAACCAGGATAACTGAAGAATCCCAACCGCCCAATCTTGAGGCCCAGCTGCCAGAGTCCTGGGCTGCCCCTTCACTGAAATGGCAGCTCATGAATGGGCAGGGACAGGTCTTGAAAAATACTCCCAGTCTGGCACAGAACAAGTGATTATTAAAGGTTTGTTGAATGAATGATTGAATGGGTCAATTTGAAGATAGTTGTTTATTTGTTTGTTTTTTGGTAAGAAGATTGTCCCTGAGCTAATACCTGTGCCAATCTTCCTCTATTTTTTGAATGTGGGATGCCGCCACAGCATAGCTTGATGAGCAGTGTGCAGGTCCACACCCAGGAACCGAAACCACCAACCCTGGGCCGCCAAAGTGGAGCACATGAACTTAACCACTATGCCACCAAGCCAGCCCCCCAAAGATAGTTGTTTAAAGACATCTGTACCACCCAAACCATGCAGAGGCCTGTAATTCAGCACTCTCCACTTACCACTGCTGCCAGCAACCCTTCCCATTTCATTACCCAGAACCTAGACTAATGGCATTAACCATCCCAGCCAGCCAGGATACCATTAAAAGCTTCAGGCCAGCCACTGTGGCCCCACCCTGGGTCTTGGCTCTGGGCCCTGGGCTGGGAGAGTGGTCTGGTTGTTTACCAGGAATTTGGACCTTCTTCAGAGAAAAGCACAGATGACCTATTAGTCTAATTCAAGCACTTAGAAGTAATGACTGTACCATTCACACCCCGAGCCGCAGGCTAATGGAACCAAAGCAAATGGAGAGGCCTTCACTGGTTCAGAGATCTTCCTGGGAGGGGAGGAAGGAGAAGGTCCACCCAGTGTCCCGCTGAAGTTTGCAGGGAGGCAGGTTGGCTGGGCATTTCCTGGGGCAGGGTGGCCAAGCGGATACAAGAATGTACAGGGATAGGCTTCCCTATTCCACCCATCGCTTTGGCAGCTCCTCTGCACATCCTACCCACAGTCACCTCCTCACTACCTTAAAACTTGGCTGGGAGAAGAATAGGAAGACAACCAAATATCCATCAATACAGAACTGGTTAAATAAACTATGTATGTAGGAATAAGCATTCGTACAAGTCCATGTTATGCAGCTGATACAAAGAATGATGTAGCTCAAGTTCTACTCATGGATGCTGAAAGATGTCTGTGACTTACACTTTGATATACAGTGTCTGACTCCACTGACATAAAAGTATACATACCATAGATTCTCATGTGCACAGACGTGCAGGCAACAGTTTGGAAGTTTGAGAGTGAGATTTTAAAGATTTTTACTCTCCCCTTTATAATTATCTGTATCGTCCAAATTCTGTACAAAAACCTTATACCATAATTGCTACCTTTTTGAGTTCTTACTATGTGTCAGGCACAATGCTTTTACATGGATTATCTCATTTCTTTTGAGGTGGGCTCTATGCTTTTTCCATGTTGCATATGTGGATAATGAGGCCCAGAGAGGTTAAGCCCAAGGTCACATAGCTAGTGACTGACAAAGTCAAGTGTTCCTGGAGGATTAAATGAATTAATGCATGTACTTGCACACAGTAGGGGCAAAGTAGTACTTGGCACACAGGAGGTGCTCAATAAACGACGGTTATTATTACAATTATTGTACAGCATGCATCATTCTGCATTTTGTTTTTTAAAGATTTTATTTTTCCTTTTTGTCCCCAAAGCCCCCTGGTACATAGTTGTATATTTTTAGTTGTGGGTCCTTCTAGTTGTGGCATGTGGGACGCCACCTCAGCATGGCCTGACGAGTGGTGCCATGTCTGCACCCAGGATCTGAACCGGCGAAACCCTGGGCCGCTGAAGCGGAGAGTGCGAACCCAACCGCTCAGCCACGGGGCCGGCCCCTGCATTTTTGTTGTTGTTGTTGTTGTTTTGTTTTTATTGACTATCTTGTCTATTCCTCTGTTCTGGTGTGTGAAAGACTTGAAAAACAAGATCTGAGTCTTCTTACCTCAGAATCTCCTGCACCTAGTGCAGTGCCTTGCAGAGCCAGCACTCGTCAGATGCTTATGGAAAGAGTGAGTGAATGAATGGACAAATGTCCACAGCCTACATATTCTTCTAACTACTTTGCATGGATGGCTGTTTCCTTATCCTAACATGATTTCAAATGAGATCAAGAACCAGTCTCCCTTTTCCTCTGGCCCCTATTATGGCCTGGAGCAGACCAATAACACAAGCAGATGCTCAATAAATGCTGTGGTTGACTAAGGACACTCCCCTCTCAGCTGCTGTGGCAGATCCCAGGCAGTATCCCAGAAATGGCTGGAGCTGGGACTGAAACCAGGTCTACAGCCACACCTAAGCTATTTTTGCTTCCAACTCCATGTCACACATACAGAAAGGCTAAGAGACTTGCCCAGGGTCACAGAGCAGTTGGTGGCAGGGTTGCTGTATCTCTTGATCACCTGGCCTGTGCTCTTTTGTGTGCAACAGCTCTGGTTCTATATAAACTCACAACGTGAGAAAATGGGAAAAGAGCAGCATAGTTTTAAGTCAAAATGTTTAATCATGATCCAAGAGGCTGAGGGGTACTTTGGGACAGTAGCAAGAAGAAAGCAAGGCCCAAATGCTCCAGCTCTTGATGCTCAAATGCTCTGCAGGATCCCAGGGCAGGGCAGGTAGCAGGTTCCCATCCCCCAATCATAGAAGGAGACAAGGCGGGCAGGAGTCTTGCTCCAGACTTCCTTACAATGGGGAATGTCTTTCTAGGCTGCCTCAGAAAACCCAGCCCTAGCTACCTGGAGAATGCAATAGAGAATGACTGATTTCTTAGAGCATGGGTGATCCTGGTGGGCAGGAGGAAGGGATCAGGAGAAAGCTCGGTAGAGCTGGTCACCACCAGAAGATATGAATAAACCGGGGCCACCAAGTCCTAAGGAGGGGCAGCCTGAGTCAGAAGTGGGGGGAATGAGAACTCAGCCAGTCAGCTTCTACTGTGGCCTCATCTGGAGTCAACTGGATGTACGGGATGGTGTCAGGGTTGCCACGTTGTTTACTGTGCCTCCTTCCTGATGCTCTCCTTTCCTTACCCCTTGTAGTATGCAGGTCAGGCTGGATGGGGAAGAGAGGAAGAGGGCCTCTGGGGAAGTCCAGCTACCAGAGGCTTGGGAGCAGAATCAAGGTAAGTGGGCAGGAAAGAAGAGAGGGCGCCCAGGGCTGTGGCCTCATAGCAAGGTTTTTATTCTGTGGAAGAAATGGAACGGAGTCAGCTCCACCCCCTTCACCACCTCAGCCTCAGTCAAGGCCTGTCCCCCTCCCCTGAGGTGTCCATTAGAGTTCTATAGTATTCATGATCACAAGGGGGTCCATCCCTCCATCCCCTTGTCTGGGTTTCCCCAAGCTGGTCCGGTAAAGGCATGAGGGGTGTAACAAAGGGGGCCTTACCTGGCGTTGCATCACAGAAAAGGTAGAGTCTGCCCAGTCCTGGGAGAAGAGCTGGCTGTGAAAACGCATCTTAGCTGCAATGGCCTCCACTGAGGAGAGGAGAAGGTAGATTGGAAGCAGGCAGTTGTTGGAGGTTTCTCAGGCTCCCAGGGAAGGAAAGGGAGCTTCAGGAACTCTGGGATATAGGACGGTGAGCGGGCAGCAGTAGGAATAGGATATTGTCTCATTCTGCTTGCTTATTCCTTGAGCTGAATAGTATCCCTGGGGCCCAGACAGGTTGAATAAGCAGCTTGGGGGTCACTCAGGGAGTGGGAGAAGGAAGAAAGGCCAAGTCTGGGGGGAGGTAAGCCTATCCTGAGGAGGGAGCTGCTCTGCAGGAGACAGATGGAACCAGTGTGGACCACAGAGCTGACCCTCTTCCTCTCCCTGGGTTCAGCTGACCCAGCCGCAGGGGCTGGGAGGAGGTGGAGTGCACTCACTGAGGCAGGGGTTGTGAGAGAAGGACTCTTCTAGCCGCTCACACTCCTCCTGCAGGTTGCCACTGCCTCGGCAGGTGCAGCTTAAGGCAACAGTGGCGTTGACATTGCTGACAAAGTTGGGAGTCATGGAAGTCCCTGTTAGGTAAAGAGAGGATTGTCAGGGCCTATGCCAACCCCAACTTCAGCTCCTGGCCTCTCCCACTTGTCTCAGGACCACTGCATCTGGGTTCAGTCTCGAGAGCATTCTCACCCCCAGGGCTGGCCAGCCTGTGGGCTCCCTACACATGCCCCCAGCCTCACCAATCAGCCCTGTGTATGCTCGCAGACATCTGGACTGCTCTGTTGCACAGGTCCCTAGGATGTCCATGGGATGGCAGTGGGTCTGAAAATCTGCCAGGCGTGATCTGAAAGAAGGAAAATTTCAAGAGTCCTCATTGAAGGTCTGGCCTGCAGCCTTCACCCTTGCTGCCCCTTTGGTTGACATGCTCATCTTCATGCCAAGTCCTCCTGTGCTTTCAGAACCTGGCCTAGGGCTTCCTTCTCAGTGAAGCCTACTCCTGTCACAGTTAAATGCACTATCACCCCAGTCCCCACAGCACACCACTCAGAATTTAGGCTCTACAATCCTTAGCTACAAGATCTCAGGCAGCTTCCTTAACCTCAGTTTCCCTGACTGTAAATAGAGATGAAAACAGCACTACCTCCTGGATTTTTGTGAGAATGAAATAAGAGAATGCACGTACAGCATTTAGCACAGTGCCTGTACTTACTAAAAGTTCAATACATGTTAGATATTATTATTAACACTCATCCTACAATAGGTAAAGCTGGTTATCTTCGGGTGATGGAATTATGAGTATGCTTTTCTATATACATTTCTGCAGTTTTCCTTACATTTTGCTTTGTGTTAGACTGGTCTTTTACTTCTCTATCACCCCCACTCAACTGCGCACTCCTTGAAGGAAGGGAAAGTATCTTAGTCAACTAGCCGAGCACTTGTTATGTAATAGTAATAGTAGGAGCTACCAGCACAATAATAGGCAGTAGAGCAGAGCGGTTAGGTACACAGACGCTAGGCCAGACTTCCTTCATTTCAAACCTCATTAACAAACCTGACTGACTACCCAGATGAACTTGAGCAAGTTATTTAACATTTCTCTGCTGTGGTTTCTTCATTTGTAAACTGAGGATGATAAAAAAATAAAAAATAGCATCTATCTTGCAGAGTTCTTGTGAGGTTTAGATGATTAATATGTGTTAAGTACTTAAAACAGTACCTAACCCATAGTAAGTACTCACTAAGTGTTAGTATTATAATTCTTGAGAGCTCTGACTATGCAATATTTTACAGAAGAGGAAAGTGGGACTCAGAGGTTAAGTAACTTGACCAAGGTTACAGAAAATTAAGTGGTAGAACCAGGTTGCAAAACAAGATTGGTGTGACTCCCATTGTCAACGAATATCACTTAAATGAATGATAACTTCAATTTGGAGAGTGTTTTGTCCCGAGAAGGCAGAGGAAAGCCAGATGAGAATTTTGCTGGAGAGTATGTATCAAACACCTTACAAATCCTCATGTCCTTTGATTTGGTAATAGCCCTTATAGCAACATACCCTCAGTAATAATTAGATTTGTGCACAAAGATTAATGAGCAAGAGTGATACTTATTGCAGCATTATTTATAGCAATAAAGAAAGCAACCTAAATATCCAACAATAAAGGAATTAAATAAAGTATGGGGCATCCATAAAATGGAATATGACGAGGGCACTTAAAAATCAAGTTGTCAGGGGCCGGCCTTATGGCCGAGTGGTTAAGTTTGCGTACTCCGCTTCGGTGGTCCAGGGTTTCACCAGTTTGGATCCTGGATGTGGACATGGCACTGCTCATCAGGCCACGGTGAGATGGCGTCCCACATAGCACAACCAGAGGCACTCACAACTAGAATCTACAACTATGTACTGGGGGGCTTTGGGGAGAAGAATAAAAAAAAAGGAAGACTGGCAACAGTTGTTAGCTCAGGTGACAATCTTTTAAAAAAAAAAATCAAGCTGTCAAAGGACAGTAAATGACAAAAAAGAAAAACCACCACCATTTATTGAGCGCTTACTCTGCACTAGTAAGCTTAGCACTCTACATAAATTATGTAATTTAACTCTTGCCAGAATCCCATAAGATCTGCAATATGATCCAGTTTTTACAGAGGACTAAGTGCAACCTTAGGTTAAGTGATGAGCTCAAGGTCACACAAACCCAGTATTTAAATTCACATCTGTCTGACTTCAAAGCCTTCCTTCACCACTATTCCATATTGCCTACAATGGAAAATGCTCATAAGATATGCTCCATTAAGTGAAAAAAGCAAGATACAAACATATCCCCAAAATGCCAAATTTTCTTTGTATACAAAAGAGACTGGAAGGAAATACTCCCAAAAGTATGGTAGATTATCATCAGGTGATGGGCTTTGAGTGATATTTTTATACTTTCTGAAGTTTTTCCTCAAAGAAAAAAATATATATTCTTCTTGAGAAAAGTTTCAGAAAATATAGAAGGTAGCTATGTGGCAAAGTCCGTCCACAGTCCCTGGAGGGTCAGACCCAGCCCTGCACAGGAAGACGGCCCGGGAGTGGTACGCACCGCCCTGGCCCACCCTGCCCGCCCGCACCTGCAGCCGCACCTGCACAGTGGGTCGGAGAGGCAGAGGCGCCGCAGCTCCAGGCAGTTGGGGGCCCCTGACGGCAGCGCGCAGTTGGGGGCGATGGTGTTTCTTCGGCGCTGCCCACAGCCCTGATCGGTGGGCGCGCACGGGCACAGCAGCAAGCCTTGTGCGTGGGCCTCCGACGCCTTCTCGAAGAAGGAGCGGAGCTGCCCGAGGCAGGTGTGGCGCTGGCAGCGGGACCCCGAGCATGCCTCCCCATAGGCCTTCCGCAGCCGGTCACACTTGTCATTAAGAGTGCACAGCATGGCGAACTTGAGGCAGAGGTCCGAGTCTGGCGGGAGAGGGGCACCAAGTCACGAGTCCTCTCTGCAAACCTGCAGCCCAGCTTCCCTAGGAACCTCTGCAACCCTCCGATTTAACAAGATGGTAGTAGGAGAAAAGGGAAGACTACCCCATAAGGCCATTCCTAGTCCAGGGCATTCCCTCTACCCACAAACTATCTGGGCATTCACGAGCCTCCCCCATCGCAGCATCCTACTCCTCAGCTTGACTAGGTTAAAAAAAAAAAAAAAAAAGCCATATACATCTAATACTCATTTATATAGAATTCAAGCAGCCAGAAAGCTCAAATAACCAAAATCCTTTCCTCAATCCTATGCAGTGAATGAGATCTCATGGTGGAAATCATGACCTAGAGGCCCCATAACATTCTAAAGCACTTTCTGAACTGTCCAAAACAGATGCAACAAATTCTATTTAGGATTTTTTTGTTTTGCGTCTGTCTATTCTGCTCAGTTTTTTGTTTTGTTTTGTTTTGTTTTTGAGGAAGATTAGCCCTGAGCTAACTACTGCCAATCTTCCTCTTTTTGCTGAGGAAGACTGACCCTGAGCTAACATCCACACCCATCTTCCTCTATTTTATACGTGGGACACCTACCACAGCATGGCTTTATGCCAAGCAGTGCCATGTCCCCACCCGGGATCCGAACCTGTCGAACCCCAGGCTGCCGAGAAGCGCAACGTGCGAACTTAACTGCTGCGCCACTGGGCCGGCCCCCTATTCTGCTCAGTTTTAATGTCACCTGCCTGTCTTTCATTGATTGATGCATGCATAAAAGTTACCCATACTCTGAGTCTTAGGAAACTACTGTGATATTTCTATCAACAGAATATTCCAGCAATGGAGTAACTGGAACAAGTTATTCCCAGATTCCTTGTAACTAAGGGTTTGTTATGTATAAATCTTTATGCTTTTCTCTCAAAATTCTAATTCTAATATATAGAACAGACGGTACAACAAAACTCATGTCTTAAAAAGAGGGTGCCTGTGTGTGTTCCTTTCCAATTAACACAACAGCTTCACTTTCCTGAAAAACATGCATCATTGTCCTTGCCAGACAGATGGCTCCCCACCCTGAGTCACCCCTCAGGAGTCATACTCTCTCGCCTCATTTTCCCTGACCAACACCTCGCCCATTCCATTACAATGGTTGAAAACAAGCAATTTCCTAGTCTTCAGGGACAAAAAAATATTTCCTGGCTGCCTCAAATGAAGATAAATACTCCATTTCAGCACATGTTTTTCTGGGACTGCTGCCACTCCCACCAAACCCTTTGTAGAGACCCACCTTTTGGAACTAGGGAGCCCTAATGGGCTCTCTTCGAATGCTTCCCTAATATCTATTGCTCTTTGTTGACTCTGGTGAGACCAGAGCATGCCCCACAGCTCAGACTCCCACCCTGACATGGTGCTTCCTTAGTTATCTGGCAGGTGAAGACTCTTCCCTGACAAGCACCCCAGCTTGGTCCCCTACCAGCCACCCTTTCTCTCAGGGTCTAGGCCCAGCCCCTACGTCCCAGCCTCGGCTTGCCGTCCACACCTGGTTTGAGCATGTTCAGTTTGCTGAGATTCATTTTCCAGGGTTTTCTGGTCACTGTGTCTTCATAGGGGGAGACATCCAACTCATAGTCACCTAGAGACAAGGTGGGGAGCACCAGAATCCTGAGGACTGGGCTGGGGGGGGAGGGAGCAGGAGGGGCTGAGGCTACTGAGCCAGACCTCAAGGCCCTGTGAAGAAAAGGAAAAGGCAGTCTCTACCTAACTAGCTGCAAGCTGTGCAGAGGTGAGAAAAAAAGAGGGCTGTAAATGCACATGCTGGGATCAATGAATAAACTGGGTTTAATGATAAGAATAATAAAGCTACCAGCTGTTGAGCACACTGTGTACTGGGCACTATGGTAAAGGTGGAAAAATATATATATATCTATTTTTCAATCTCATTTAATCCTCCTAGAAGCCTTTGCGTAGGTGAAAAGAAACTGAGGATGAGAACGGTTAAGTTACTTGCTCAGGCTCACATACGCCAATAAGAAATGGAAACCTAGACTCTCTGATTGCAGAGTCTCTGCTCCTAACCCCTAGACATATTGCCTGTGGGTACATAAGCAGGCAAGGGGACTTGTCTTGTTTTCTCTTGCTTTTGGGGAAGGCACAGTGGTGGACTCTGACCACTTGGCTATGGAGATGTATTGCATCCTGAGGAGATGAAAGTGAGGCCAGGTCCCGAACTAAACCTGACTGAGAAAAGCAGAGGAGGAAGAGACAATGCTATCAAAGGAAACACATCTCTCTCAGTCACCCACATGGGGCTGTGGGCTCCTTAAGGAGACTCCTAGGTCTTATATATATAAAATCACCACATAGCTCATACATGTGGTAGGTGCTCAATAAATGTTGGTTAATAAATCCTGTTGGAAGAGAGAGAGGTGAGCTTGCAGGTTTGTCACTCAATTAACTTTGTGAACGCATCCTGAGGAGGGAAGGAATATGGAAGATGTTCAGGAAACAGGAGAGGATGGTTTGGATACTTGGGAAGTCCTGGAGTTCCCAAGGGAAAAGAGGGAGGTGAGAGGATACAGGGAGAAGCCTCAGGGGAAGTTCTGAAAGAGAAGCGATTAGGACAAAGACTGGAAAGCAAGGAACAAGGAGTGTGGTAAATCGTATTACTGTTTCCAAGTATTTGCGGCTCACCCTGTGGGAGGATTATACACCTCCACCTGTTGCCATGTGACTTTCAGGCCCCCTAGGAGAGGAGTATACTTCCCCACCCCACTGTACGGCTAAGCCACTTTCTTTGGCCTGTGGATTGTGAGCAGAAGTGACATAAATCACATCTGAGCAGAAACTTTAAGAATGTTCAGATGGTTCTGCTGTTGTTCTCTTCCCTCTACCAGCCTGGATTCCCAAATGAATTAGACAGGTAGGGCAAAGACACAGCTGACTCTTGGAAGCCTGCAGCAGAGTGTAACATGAGCAAGAAACATATTTTTGTTGTTGAAAGTCAGATATTTAGGGGTTGGTCAGTTGTTACTGCAGCATAACCTAGCAAATTCTTATTAAAAATGCAATTGGTGTCTAGAAGTGGAGGGCTGCAGTGACCAAAAAAAATCGAAAATGTGCAGTACTGGCTTTGGTATTGGTCAGTGGATGGTGAATAAGCTGTTACTAGGGGCTGGAAAGAGAGCAGCTGCCATCATGCAGTGGCAAAGCACTTGGTAAAACTGTTGCCTGCAATAACTTGGAAGGAAGATGATATACTGAGTGAGCCTATGCTTTAACGGGAAGAAGCTGAGAAGCAAAAGGTTATTAGTATGTCTTGATTGCTACTGGCTACATTTGGCAAGGTACTACAAGAAAGACAGAAGCTCAGAGAAGAATTGGCCAGTTTGCAAACAGGGAGGAAAGAGAAAAGAGAGAATCCAGAAATTCCAGGACTCGTAGGATTAAGAAATGTAACTGCTTCTCATATTCAAATGGTAAAAGATAAAAGTGAAAAACGCTTTGAGTAATAAGGTCAATTACAACTCAGCCTTGCGGCAAAGACCAATTCAAGTATGTGGCTATCATGCCCTTTGTGGAGATCTCTCATTGATTAAGATGGTATCCCATAAATCCTGCCAGTTGGACAAATGTGCTCAGGGAAAAAAGACTAAGGTAGTGGCTCTTCCACAGAAGCCTGATAAGGGCAAGGTACTTCTAATTAGGTCTAGAAAGAGATGCATGTCTTGAAAAGGATTACAGGAAAGGCTACTGGCACACGAGGTGACAGAAATCAAAGATATAAAAAGGAATTATGCTTTAAGAAAGTTGTACTGCTAAGAGCCACCAGCCTGGATTTAAAAAGATTTTGACTATTTAAGGGGCTGGCCCCGTGGCCAAGTGGTTAAGTTTCCGCACTCCGCTTTGGTGGTCCAGGGTTTCGCTGGTTCGGATCCCAGGAGTGTACATGGCACTGCTCATCAGGCCATGTTGAGGTGGTGTCCCACATGCCACAACTAGAAGGACCCACAACTAAAATATACAACTATGTACTGGGGGAATTTGGGGAGAAAAAAAAAAAAGACTTAAAATACCCCACTATTCCTCAGGTAGCAAGCAAACTGAGAATGCTGCTTAGTCCCCAAGGAGGCTGTAGTCTCCAATGCCCTTTTCAGATGTGGCCAAAGAAAATAAAGGAAAAGGAAGGACCTCCCAGAGGGCTGGGCCAAGAGCCCTAGAAAACAATGGATAGAGTAACTCTCCCATGGAAAGGTCTTACTGAAGAGCAATCTCTTACACCCAAGGGAGATGGCCCTTGCAACATTTGTGTAGCAGGACTTCAGAATTACTGTAAATCGGTGTCTGCTGTGTGCCTCCCGTTCCTCCCCTTTCTAACCAAGAAGATCTGTTGTGGTTCTCCTGTCCCTGTTTCATTATTGTATATTGAGTGTGTATGGTGGACAGATGACGGTTTCTAGATGAACAGGAGCCACATCCAGACCTGATATAAAAATTATCATGATGGGGCCGGCCCCACGGTGTAGTGGGTTAAGTTTGCATGCTCTGCTTCAGCGGCCCGGGTTTTGCAGGTTCAGATCCCAAGCATGGACTTAGCACTGCTCATCAAGCCATGCCGTGGTAGCATCCCACAGAAAGTAGAAGAGGACTGGCATGGATGTTGCTCAGCGACAACCTCCTTCAAGCAAAAAGAGGAGGATCAGCAACGGATGTTAACTCAGAGCCAATCTTCCTCTCTCTCTCACACACACACACACAAAATTATCATGAGATCCTAGACTTGGAGCCTGATGTCATGTTTGGATAGAACTCTTAGGGCATCTTCCACGGAATGTGGGTAGGTATATTTTGCTTGAGGAAGGCAAGGAAATGAATGTTTTGATCAAGCGGTAGACGATGGTAGATTGTATTATTGTTTCCAATTATTTTGCCCTCCCTGTAAGACTACCTATCCTCACTTATTGCCACCTGATTTTCAATGTCTCCCTGTGGGATGAGCATATACTTCCCCACCCCAGTGATGTCAGGCTTGGCCATGTGATTTGCCTTGTCAATTAAAATGTGAGCAGAAGTATTTTATGTAACGTCTGAGCAGAAGCTTTTAAAGCCATCACATAGTTCTGTCATTGCTCATTTCTCTCTGCCATGAGAAGGGAACACCCCACATAGAGGCTGTACCTTCAGCCTGGATTGCAGAATGAAGAGAACACATGAAACAGCCAACATGGAACATGAGCAAGAACTAAACTTTGTCTTGCAAGTCACTGTTTTATTACTGCAGCATAGTTCGGTAAAAGCTGACTAATACAGAGCGGGGTCTCTGGAAAGAGTCAGAGGAAGCTCCTCTCTTTGACTCTCCAGTGACTTCCCTCTCTTAGCATCTCTTGTTTGGTTAATGAGTCTCCTTTCTATTAAAGGCTGGACCAGGATGCTGCCTCTCAGTCTCTCTGAACTTAAGGATTACATTGTATTTGGAGCATATTTATGTGTTAAAACCATTTTCCTCCACCTCCTTTCCATACCCTTCTGTTCCAGGAGCTCCCCAGGCTGGGCCTCAGCCTGGCTCAGAGCTCTACCATGAGGTAGCTACATGTAGCCTAGTAAGAAAGAAGGAAGTAAGGAGAAGAGAGGGCAGTATTATAGGAGCCTAAAAGGATACTGCCAATTCCTCCCTCCACTTCTTGCTGATGTCAAATGCAGAGTTTCATTATCATCCCGTCAGAATCTACCATGTGGCCCTTATGCTGAAGGACTGAAAAACAACCCCCAAAAGACATCTTCTCTAGCTTAATCCACTCTAGGATTGGGGCCTCACCAATGCTGCGGGCAGGGTGAACGGTCCAGTAGATGTCCAGGCAGGCAGCTTGGTTCTTCATGCGCCGGTGGCATGTGCAGCTCATCAGAGAGCTATTCCTGAGGTGCTGTGCTACCTCCACACAGTCTACAGGGACGAAAGGCTCCTCTGTGGGTGATGCGGTGTTTATACTAGAGATGCAGGAATTCAGGTGGTGGTAGGTAGCATTGCAAGTGGGATCGGCCTGGCACTTCCTCCTGGCCTGGATACAGTTGATCATTAGCCGACCCTCTGTGGGGAGGGGATCCCCTGTGGGGGAATAGAGACCAGGTGAGGCTCACAGAAGGTCAGAGGAGCTGGCTGGGAGAACAAAGTTGTAAGGTAGGGTGGGGGGATTCCAGATGAAACTTTGGGCAGAAAACTCTTGGGATGGCACAAAGGCCTTTAGGAATACGTGGGGAGAAGGAAGTCCAGCAGGAGCAGAGAGTCTGCAGCTGTCACAATCTGGACAGAACAGATCAAGCCCAAGAAGAGGTGGGGATTTGAAGAGAGGCTGCTCGGCCAACTGGAAGTGGAAGGGGGACAGTTGTTTGAAGCTGAGCCTGATGACCCTGCCAGGCACAGGGAAGAGTGCCCTGGGCAGAGCTATGCCATGGGCAGGGCTAGCATCATAACCAGAGAGTTGAGAATGTGCATGTGGTTGCAAATGAGTTAGCAACAACTTTGAGTCTTCCATTAAAAGTCACTTAAAAATACCTTTTGGTGAGAACTGGTTGGGGTTGGGGTGAGGAGCTTTTGTTGATTCTGTCACTCAGGAACACCAACGTTAGTTATAGCTTGGCCCTGAAGGAAGGCCCTGCATCCTAAAACTTAGGGTCACTGTTAAGGGGTGAAAGAACATCATCATCCCCCTGGTTTTTCAAGGCAAAACATATAGGAGTCATTCTTAATTCTTCTGTTTCCTTCATATTCTACAGTCAGTCCAACAAGTCCTGTCAACTCCACAAAATATCTAAAATCTGTCTACTTCTCTCCACATCTATCACTACCTCCTTAACTCAAGCCACCGTCAACTCTTGTCTCAACTATAGTCAAAACTCCTTATTGGTCTCCCTGATTCCATTTTCCAAATTCCTTCTCCCATACCATTCAGCCATCTTTTTTTCCAGCTTTATTGAGATATAATTGACATATAACATTGTGTAAGTTTTAGGTATACAATGTGATGATTTGATACACATATATATTGTGAAATGATTACCACAATAAGATTAGTTAACATATCCTTCACCTCACATAATTAGTATTTTATTGTTATTGCAGCCATCTTTTTTAATACATTTTTTTAGGTTGGAAAACATTTCTATTGAGGTAAAATTCATGCAGCATAAAACTAACCAACTTAAAAGGTACAATTAAATGGCATTTAGTACAGGCACAGTTTTGTAGAACCATCACCTCTATCTAATTCCAATATATTTTCATCACTACAAAAGGAAACCTGTACCCATTGAATAGTCATTCTCCATTCTCCCTAGTCTCTGGCAACCACTAATCTGCTTTCTGTCTCTACAGATTTACCTATTCCAGATAGTTCACGTAAATGGAATCATAAAATATGTGATCTCTTATATCTAGTTTCTTTTACCTAACACACTTTTTTCAGGTTTATCCACATTGTAGTATTGCATCAGTACGTCATCCTTTCTTATGCATGAATAATATTTCATTGTTAAGGATATAGTGCATTTTGTTTATCTATATATCAGCTGATGGACATTTGGGTTGCTTCCACCTTTTGGTTATTGTGAATAGTGCTGCAGTGAACAGACATGTACAAGTATTTGCTTGAATACTTGTATTCAGTTCTTTTGGGTGTATACCTAAGAGTGGAATTGCTGGGTCATATAGTAATTCTACATTGAACTTTTTGAGGAACAGCCAAATTGTTTTCCACAGTGGCTGCACCATTTTACATTCCCACTAGCAATGTACTAGGGTTCCGATTTCTCCACATACTTGCCAACTCTTGTTATTTTGGGGGGTTTTTGTTTTCTTTTTTTTATATAGCCATCTCATGGGTATAAAGTGGTATCTCATTGTGGTTTTCATTTTCATTTCCCTAGTAACTAGTGATGTTGAGCATATTTTCATATGCTTCTCAGCCATTTGTATATTATGTTTGGTAATAAACTTTTTATTGAAGTATAACATACAGAAAAATGGACAAATCAAAAATGTACAGTTCAATGAATTTCAAAGAGAGCACACCTATGTAACCAGACCCCAGATAAAGGACTAGAACGTTACCAGCCCCCCAGAAGCTCTCTGCCAGTCACCATCCCCCCAAGGAAACCAGTACTTTAATTTCTAACATTAGAGATTAGTTTTGCCTGTTTTTCAATCATACAACATGTGCTTTTGGTATCTTGACTTCTTTGATCAATATTATTTTTATGAAATTCACTCACACTGCTAAGTACAGTTGTAAACAACTTATTTTTGTTGCTATGCAGCATTCCACTGTGTGAATATAATTCTAATGCTGATTGGCATTATATGAGATTATCTCTTAAAAACTGTAAATAAGATCATCTCATTTCTCTGCTTAAATCCCTCCAACAGCTTCCACTGCACTTAGCTGAGATCTAGTTTATATTCCCTGGTTACCTTGTAAGACCTGGTCCCTGCCCTGCTCTCTAACCTCCTCCTAGCTCTTTGTCTCCCACTTCCCGCATGCCACACTGGCCTTCTTTCTGGTTGCCACTGAACAAATATATGCCCGCCTTAGCGTTTTTGCCCTAGCCTTTCTTTCTGTTTTGGAATGCTCTTCCCCCAGATCTTCACACGGCTGGCCCCTTCTGGTAAGTCAGTTTGCAACTTAAATGTCATCTCAAAAAGGCCATCCCCAACCAACCAATGTAAAATAGCCCCCTAGCTACTCTAACACATTGTTACTCCAATTCTCTGCATAGCACTTATCACGACTTATTTTTTGACTTGATTTTTTATTGATTATCTCCCCCTCTAGACTTCCACGTCTATCTTACTACTCTGTCGCCAGTGCCAAGAACAGTGCCTATTATTTGTAAGCTCCCACTATTTAAGAAATAACCAGATAACAGAGACATTCTGTGAGTCACCTCTGTAACTTCTCTGGGTCCCTTCCCTCTACTTACAATCAGAGTCCCCAAATTAGGAGGGGCCTCAGGGTTTAGTTAGTCCAACCTCCTCTTCTAATCATATGATAATCAATTAGATTACTTATTAAAATTCAGATGTCAGAACCCCATCCCAGAACTACTGAATCAGAATCTCTGGTGATAAAGCCTGGGAATCTGAATTTTAGCAAGTTAGCTGGAGTGTATGATGCACCCTAAAGTTTGAGAATTAGTGCCATATTCAATGCATAAATAAAGACAGGCTCAGTAGCACTGATTTTTGCTTTTGCTTCAGTTCCAAAATGCCTCAGCATACATTGTTACTCTTTATTTAAAAGTTTGATATTTTGTTCATCAAGGATTTTGGGGGGCATTAATTTTGATTTTTAAAAATATTGCATTAAAATATTCTTTACCTTGACTACTGAGTTTCTTGGCACCCCCTTCTGTCACCTCACCTTAGTCCTAGCCCTGCCTGGGATAATTTACTTCACTTTCTGGACCTTTTCCAAATGTAAGATGAGGAGATTGGATTAAACCAGAGTTTCTCAATGGAGGGGATGGGGAAGAGAGAGGTTAGGTCCCTTTTGGGGGTATATTAGAATTTCCAAAGGGAATGTGTGGTTCAAAAAAGCATATTTGATAATTTTATATGTGGAAGATGAAAACGAAAGCTTTTGAAATTTCAAAAAACATTTAAGGAACATATGAGATTTTTATCTTTACCAAAGGGAGAAATGGATTTAAACAGTTTGAGAAATAGTAAGTGTTTAAGATGTTACTTCTGGTAGAGACCCAATAAGCGCTTGCTGAAAAAAATGTTGCAGGTCCACGTCTCATTGCTTTAACTGGACTAAATATTGAGTCATAACAATTTTCAAAAGGAAACCTCCCTAATTTCTTAGCTGATAGTTCACAAAATTTGAGTGGTGGATTTAGGGGCATTTGCATCTCCACAAAAGAAGGTGGGAGCCTTGTTAAATTTCATCATAATAGGGTGGAACTTGTTCCCTTAAATTGGTTAAGGTGTCCACATTGGAGGAAAAGGTGTTTAATGTTTACCCCCAATCCTGACATGCAGCCATACCTAGGGTTAGTGAAATTTCCTGGGCAGTCAAATCAGATCAATGATGTCTTGATGCCCTGATTTACTGATGGAGTCAGTCTGGACAGACCAGTCCTTTCCTTCCTTCTTTCCATATCTGTCTCACAGCTAAGATTGGATTTCTGTAGTACTACCTTGTGGACCGAGGTCATAGGGTCAATGTGTGGTCACTGCCTCAGGATTCCCTCCAGTCAGGCTCCAGGCAGGAGCCCATACCTGAAGAGGGGTTTGTTGGTGGTGAGCAATATTCGCACAATACAACCAAATAATAACGTTGGCAAATTGTGAGCAGCAGTTTACAACCCTAATTTGTGACAAGTCAGTTTTAACAAAAAACTTCTCTTTCTTACTCTGTACCTAGTGACCACTTCCCCAGTCCTTACAAGGGGAGGAAGAGTTGAAGTCCCTGTCGAGCAAATGGCAGTCCTGCTTCTGATTCTTCCTACCTCCTAAAGATGCTGTCCTTGTAGTAGCCTGGCTGCAGTTGTTTTGTGACTGTGTTGAGGCACCTCAAAACACAGAAGAGGGGGCACCGAGGACGAGGAGATGCTTGGGTGACCTGACCATTGCTGGTACTCAATCTACAACAGTTCAGACACTGCTCTAGGCAAGAAACCCAGCCCCTTCCTGGCACCCTGGGCTTCCTCCTCCAGTTGCCCAGGCTAGGACAGAAAGGACGCCCGGGACCAGGCAGCATGCGGTGTCTGAGCCCTCTCAGGACAGAGGTGACCCAGGCCCCGCCTTCCCGCTCCCCTCCCCCGCGCCTCCCCGAAGCCCTGGCCGGAGCGGGCTTCGGGCTTCGTGTACGCACAGACGACACTCACCGGCTCCGAGGGGCACCGGCAGCGGCAGCAGCAGCAGCAGCAGCAGCAAGAGCACGGGCGGCAGCGAGCACGGGCTCGGGGGGCGCGCCATGACGGGGTGCAGACGCCCGGTGGCCGCCCCCGGGGGCGCTCTGCCTGCGCGGGCGCCGCGCTCCCCTCGCTCCTGAGGCTGGAGCTCTGCGAGCGGGGCTCTTCGGCCGGCGCCTCCCACAGCCGCCTCCCGCCCCTCCTCGCAGCGCGACGCCCACACTCTCCCACCAGGGTCCTGGGCGCCGCCCTCCAACTCCGAAGCTGACGGACGCGCCACGCCGCTGCCTCTACTGGACCGAGCAAGCGGCGGGGGTGGGGGCGAGGGAGGGCAGGCGCCCCGGGAGCGCTTAGCCCAGCCGGCCCACCTGCCGTCTGCTGCCAACTTCGTTTAGAGGAGGAATTCTTCGCAAGACATTGTGGAAGCTGCCGCTGAAGACTCGCCATCTCGAGGGTCCAGATATTTATCCAAAAAAGCATTCCTTTTCACTTTCTGGAACTCCCTCCCCACCACCCCCAACAGTCACCGCAAATGAAATCTTGTAACAAAATTCGAACCAGCACAAGGGCACTTGCATTTCTAGTATCTTTTCTTTTAGAATTTGCACATGTATGATTTCATTTCCCCCATAAGTATCTTCAAGGGTAAGATTCAGTTGTCGTCATTAACCCCAATATTCTGCCAAGATGGGTGCCAGACAGGTGAAATAGCTTTGCTGGGAGCAGATCTGGGGCAGATCCCAGGACCGTTGCCAGACTAGACTCCAAAATTCAGCCCCTTCTGTCTTATCAGGGAGGAAAAAGGATTAAACTTCCCTCAGACTAAATAGCAGAGATTTCCCTGGACGAAACAAAAGATCATTGAGGAAGGTGGCTGGAGAGACCATTTAGGAGCCTCATCATTTTCAGATGATGTTTCAGAGGGCAAGCTACTCTACCAAGATCTCTCGCTAGATAGAAACACAGCTGTGCCCAGAATCCAGGATTTCTACCCATAAGGATAAGGATATTTGTTGGGCCCAGGGCAGATTCCCACCTGGTCCGAGGGTAAAGATACAGGCAGAATGTCTTGGAAGAATGGGAACTAACCAGTACTTAGAGAAGAGAGTGATGAACGGAAATGCAGGGTTTCTTCCCCTAACCCTCCAACCAAGCCCTCTCCTTACCTCCACAGCCGGCCTGGCAGAAGGCCAGGAGGGAGGGTATCGAGAAGCTCAATATAAACCTGTAAGATTTATTGGCTGCTGCTTCTGAATATGGCCATCCTGCTGTGGCCTCTGGGGGGCATTTGCCGATGTAATCAGCCCAGAAAGAGAGTCATTCCAGCCAGGGGTGTAAATCACCCTTCACAAAAGCTAGGAGAGAGACATGTGGCCCTAGATAAGGAAGGAGACTGATGTGGCCTCTGTGCCCTTTCCTCCCTTCTCCTGCCCAGGGGGAGCTGGTTCCTGAGCTGTAATGCACTTTAAATGGAGTTTGTGCTTCATTTTAATCTATATTTGCCCTGCCAGTCTTATAGGAGAGCTGGGAAAGTGAACATCTGGGTACTCAGCTTTTGTACAGGGCCTGTTTCCCCCCAGCTCCACCCTACCTCTATGTACCTTTCCCAAGCCCTCTCCTCCAGTAAAGTTAGGAAACCTGTAGCGGGGGAGCTGATAGCCCTCCCTTTCCACTTCACTCTGGCAATAGTTTCAAAACAGAATTTACAAAGAGAACAGTAACAATTTCAGGTGGTTGGGATGCTAGGAAAGGGCTGAGACCTATGAATCAACAAAGACAGGGGGTAGTCAAGGGGTGTCACCTCTGCTTTCCTCCTCCTTCAGCAACCAAGCCAAATCAAGTTCGGGGTAGGAGGTAGGTTGGGAAAAGGCACTTTCTCAGGGCGCCTACTCAGAGTATCTACTCAATGCTATCCCCATGGAATGGACCAGGAAGGCAGGAACAAAGTCAAACTGATGGGCTAAGAGCAATGCCCAATTCCACCTGTAAGAGGTCAGCCTTATTGTGAGAGTAAATGAGATGCTTGGAGCATATTTCTGTCTGGGTACTGCAGTGGAGAGCCTGACATCATTGGGCCTTTAATGAGGATTGGTAACTAAGGCTAGGGGAGGGTTGAGGAAACCTCTGCAAATAAATATGACTCCAAGACTAATATTGACAGCTCCTCCAGCACACCCTCTCCCTACCAACCATGTTCTCTGCGACTGCCAACACCTGCTAGATAAGCAGCATTGCCGTTGGGAACCTGGTGGATAATGACAAATGAGCCAGTCCCTTCTACAAAGATGATGTTACTCAGCCATCGTTCAATTCAATATGTCTTTTGAGACTGATTATGGGTCCAGCTTTGTGCCAGGTGCAAAAATGATTAAGACACAAACCCTGTCCTGGGAGGGCCTTGCAGTCCACTGATTGGGGCTCAAAGGTCCAAAGGTCCTGTACCTTACTCCACTTTCATTTGTAATCTTGGTTTTCTGCCTTCTATCAAGAACCTCTTTCACTGTTGAGCTTTAATTCCTGCTGCTATCCTAGCTAATCTCAGAGTATTAGCAGTATAGTGAATAATAGTTAAGAGCACAAGCTTGGGGGCTGGCGATGTGGCCAAGTTCGCATGCTCCACTTCGGTGGCCCAGGGTTTTGCCGGTTCAGATCCTTGGCGCAGACATGGCACCCTCATCAGGCCATGCTGAGGCGGCATCCCACATGCCACAATTAGAAGGACCCACAACTAAAAATACGCAACCATGTACCAGGGGGCTTTGGGAAGAAAAAGGAAAAATAAAATCTTTAAAAAAAAAAAACAGAGCACAAGCTTTACAGACTGCCTGGATTCAAATGCTATTTCCAACACATGCTGGGTGACCTTAAGCACGTCACTTAACTTTCCTGTGCTTCAGTTTCCTCATCTGTAAAATAACAACAGTAGCTACTTCATATAACAGTTGTGAGGATTAGACACATTTAAATTGAGTAATGGGTTTAGCAGAGTGCCTGGCACATAACAAGCACTGAATAAATGCTACCCCAGGTGGCATGCAGGAGTTAACTATTCTGTGAACTTAGCCAGCCCCCCACACCTGACCTGCTGCTTTGGAGCTGGAAGCTACAGTACTTCCTCCTTTGGCTGAATATACTAGCGGGCCAGAGTGTTTGTAAGGATGGGAACAAAGAGAATTATTTTCTACCTTTTCAGTTTCTTGAGGGCAGGGACTGTCACATCTGAATATCTGTGGTACTTAGGAGTGACAACCCTAGATATATGTTTAAAGGCATTGGTGTTTCCCTAACATTCTGCCTTAACTAAATGGGGAAAGAAAATCCTCCATGCCTCCCAATTTATACTCCTGATAAGGAAAGGGAAATGCTCCTCCCCTCTCTGTAGCAGAGGTCAGCCAGCTCCTAGGCTGAGATTGACAACCAGAAGCAGTTTTCAGTCCAAAAGATTTCCATTCTTTATTACTTGACTTCATGATGGACAAATACCAGTCAGAGCAAGGACACCAGTGCAGAGCTAACCCCCTAAGACGGCCTTGTGCCGAGGTTCTGAGCTAGGGTCTTAGTGTCTACCCTCAGCCTCATTTCCCAAACCCAAGCAACCCTATGACCTGGATTTCTCAAGAACCTACAATTGAGGCTCTTACATATTTAACACCTAATACAGTGCTAACTTAGGAAGACACATTGTTCATTGATGAGGATTTGGTAACAACAAAATTCATTAAGGAGCCATACTGCCTGGGTAAAAATCCAATTCCACCATTCATTAGCTGTGTGATCTTAAACAAGTCACTTAATCCCTCTGTTCCTCAATTTCTTTATCTGTAAAACATGCATAAAAATGACTACCTGCCTCATAGGATTGTTGTAAAAATTAGTTTATATATATAAAATGAGTTCATAAAAAGTTTTGTATGCAGTAAGCAGCTGAAAAGTGTTAGCTACTGTTGGTATTGTTCCTTAAAATAACATGAATCAAATCACACGGTACCTATATAGTTGGAGAACATTAAAAGAAATCATATGGGAAAATGTTGCCCTTTAGGCAAATACAACTTTTCACAAAGTAGATAACTAAGTAAGTTCTAGTTTTTTGTTTTGTAACTCAGAATTTCCACTTAACTGAGATAATTGAAATGTGAACACATGTGCACCAATCTCTTCCCAGGTGGGTCCTTGGTTCTACCTTTCTGGGGAAAATTATCAGGAAATGACCCAATAGGGAAGGCAGTAAGTCGGGGAGCCCTCCTCACACTTGGAAGTGGAGGTGCTTCAAGCAGTTTCCTCCTCACACTAACTAGAGTTCCTTCTTGGGGGTCGGGCAGTGTGGGGGGGGGGGCGCTGGGACAGAGGAGCAGCATCTTTCCCTTGGCCATCCCCACCTAGCGTAGCAGCAGCTTTTCTCTCCCTTTTGCCCCCGGCCCTTCTGAGCTCTGAGCTCAAGGGCTCAGGGAGAAGGCCAGAGAGGTAGCTTCCCTCTGGACAGACAGGCATGAGCTAGGAGAGCTATGACCGGAGGCGGTAGGCTTCAGTGGCTGGCTTAGAGAATACAGCAGTGCCCTCTGCTGTGAAGCATGCATGTGGCACTCCAGGAGCAGAGCACTTGCAAACCGTGCAAAATCAGAGCAGCTACTGCCCTCCTTCCCTCCTGCTCACTTGTAAAAATTCTCTCTGCTCCAGAACCCAGCAAGATGTCATTTTTGTCTCTATTATATCTCAGTCTGGGCTTCAGAGCCCTTGGTCCTTTTCTGGTCCTGTGCTATGACTACTACTAGGATAATACCAGAGAATGACAATGTTCAATCAATTCCACTGCCACCTAGACCAAGTATGGCTGTATCTTACTATGCTGACAGAGCCTACTCGCCTTAAAGAGCTCTAAGAAAGGAAACCCTGAGCTATTGTTGAAGACTGCAGTTCACAAAGTCTCCCTTAAGTCCAACTGATCTTGCTTGGTACTTTTATATTCTTTGATTCCTGTCTTCACATAGCACAAATCTCTACTTCCAAGCATCCTAAATCCTAAACTTGTCTTTGTGAGATGTGAAATGGAGTGGGGAAGAGTCTGGGAAATGGGAAAAGTTAAAATCCCATTGAGACTCTAGATAAGGAACCTTCTGATCTCAACTCAGACCTATCAGCCGCCTTAGAGAATGTCAATCATTGTGGTTTTCTGAGCCTAGATACCAGAGTGCTGAGTCTGGGGCACACTTTCAGCTAACTCATACCATGGAATGATCTAGGAAAGGAAAGCCTGAAATATTGCTGAAAAATGCAGGTTAAAAGGTTTTCCTTAACTCCAGAGCAGTGGTTCTCAAGCATTGGTGTGCATCAGAATCACCTGAAAGGGAGATTACTAAACCCCAAATTTCTAGGCCCTAACCTCAGAGGTTCTTATTTAGTAGGTCTGGGGTGGGGCTCAAAAATTTGCATTTCAAACAAGTTCAGATGATGCTGATAGTCCAGGGCCCAAACTTTGAGAACCACTGGTCTAGAGAAAAGCATCATGGCCTCAGCTCTGAACAGAGATGGTTACACCTTTATGTCTGAAGGAGACTGACCTTATACAGATCTTCTAGGGGCAGACTGGGCTCACAATCACATCCCTCATTCTGCAATGTTTATTTTCCCATTTAAGAAAAAGAGAGAAAGGGAAACAAAGAAGGAAAATACAAAGATGGACAACTCTCTTGCATAGCCAGAAGCACAGGGAGAGAAAGAGCTGGCTGGCTTGTGAGAAGATATGAGTAGTTGGGAAGAGAATGCAACTGCTTCCTGAAGCAACACAAATATGTATGCAACCCAAGGCTACAGCCTTATAGAGCCAGCTCCAGGACTTAACCACAAGCCAGCAGCTTTACTGAAACCTAACCAATCGCCAGGCCTGGGATTCCATTAGTTTGGCAGCCTGTTGATTTGCAGACATCTTTTAACAATCTTGGGTTAATACATAGAAGATAGCCTCTTTCTGCTCAGAGTTTCTACAGTGTCTTTTGACGACTCCCAGGCAGCCAGGGGCTGACCCGTTATCATGGGCTCACGTCTTTCACCAGCAAGGCAATCTGCTCCTGCAGCTGCCGCTCCCCTTCCCACGCTTTGTTCTGGCTCCGACACCTCAGCAGCTCAGCCTTATGGTCCTGGTGATGCATAGGGCAGTAGCTCTGTGGTTCACATAGCTCCTGAAAGGTAAAGGACAGAGTAAGGGATCCTCTAGACTCCTGAACTCTGCCTACTAAGTATAATAAGGAGGCTAAGAAGGAGCAGCAGTTTCTTTTCAGAGGGATTTGCACACCCTGGGAGTTGCATGCTAACGTTGGCTCCCCCAAGTCTGAGTTCCCCTGTTGCCCCACATGCCCTTTCCTTTACCATATATTCTGGAAAGAAATCTCTGTAGCCCCCTTTGAGGATATATAGCTCTGGGTAGTACAATGCAGGATACCGGTTCAGAGCCCTGTCCTCTTCTCTCAGAGAGCGGCACCTTTAGAGAAGATCCAGAGATGGGTGGGGTAGAAAGAAGCAAGGTTAGGATTTCATTGGCCATTTACTGGGGATGGGGAGAAAGACTAGACTATTGCTAACTCCAAAAAGGACCTCCAGATCTCACTGTTCTTGCAAAACAGGTTCAAGTAGCACACTTTCTCCTTTCCTCCATTGATGGCTCATTCCCAATCCTTTTTTCTTCACTGCTCCACATTTTTAAATTGTAGAAACCCTTTCCTTCCACCTCCCTAACATTCTTCAAACTGCAGTAGAAAGCATTTGTTCATTTCAGTCTCTGTCTGAACTGCTCTGGGAAGGTTCCCTGGTTGTAAGTCTCAACTCAAGATCCATTTCCACCACCCGCCCTACCCCATGTAGACACTCACATTCGGGGACCCCTCTCTGAGGAGAATTCACAGTGGAACACGATGATTATTCTTTTCTGGGTGTCCAAAGGGACAACAGGCTTCTTCAGAAAGAAGTTATACAGTTCTTCCTGACTGGACAAGTTTAAGGCTCCCTGTAGAAGAATTTTAGTAAGTACTTCCTTAAGGGCCTGTGGACAGTTCCAAAACTTAGAAATAACTGGGATACCATCTTGGGATGTTTGGGCCAGGAAGGCTAGACTAAAAGCACTTTCAGGGCAGAGACCTAATTATATCTCTCTATCTACCCCCAGGGCCTAGTGTAGAGCTTGGTATGTAGTAGTGCTTGATAGATGTTTGCAGAACTGAACCACCCTAAAGTGTGGAAATCATTGTGAGGAATGCCTATGAGCAGTAAGTGTTTGCAAAGTGTTTCTCAGTCCTTGGGTTAATGCTTTTATTTCCAGGTAGGAGCCCTTGGCTCCTATAGAAAAAAGGGAGATTGGTCTAGGAAGGAAAGAGAAAGTAAATTGTTCAAGATGTACAGAATTAGAACAGGAATGAGGACTTCAGCCTTGATGTACTCCAAACGTATAATCTATGCCCTGGTTTTAGAGTTCATAAATAGAAAGCTATTTCCAGCTCCTCCCTACTAATGACCCCAATGTAACCTCACCTGGATGTGTCCTCCCAGGTACTCATATGGATAGCGGCAATCAATGATATAAAACTTCTCAATCAGACCCTGGAACTTCCCCGACAGCAAGGCAGCCACCTGCACAGAAACTGTGATTGAATACCCTGCCCACTGTCACTCCGAGGGAGAGAAGAGCCAGTCACACAGTTTCTTATTTGCACTCCCTTTAGTCACCCAGGACTCCACTGTATTCCCAACCTCCAAAGTCCTCCTGTGTTTGAAATGTGGCAATGGCTCAACTCCACTCCACATGAGAGGATAAAATAGAAAATGGCCTTTTTGGAGAACCAAAATAGCTGGTATTGCCAGGACACCAGGGAAAACCATATTCAGGCTACTCATCTGGAGGCAGGCATGGCTGCAATCAGCCTCTCAGAAGACACCCAAGGGGCCCAGGTAGCAGCTACAGAAGCCAATTTTGCAAGAAGAAATGGGAGATGGTTCCCCACCCTCCACTGTAAAGGAAGAAAGCAAGTCTTTCAGAAAAGGATATGGAAGGAAAGGGTTAATACCCAGAGGAGGAAACTTAAGCTACTTGTAGGAGTGTAAATTGGTTTAACCTTTCTGGAGGAAACTTTGTGAATACATATAAAAATAAATATAGTTACACTTTGACTCAGCAATTTCTTTTCTAACATCTTAAGTAAACAGGAAAGTACACAAAGATGTGGCACAATAATATTCATCTCAGCATTCTTTTAGGTTATGAAAATATTACAAATAAATATTCAATAATAGGGGTTTGGTTAAATAAATTATACATATCAGTATAATAGAATATTACATAGCCATTAAAAGGATAATACAGATATCTTTTTATTGATATAGAAAGATGTTTACAATGTCTCACTAAGCTAATTGCAACACTACATGTTCATTATGATCCTATTTTTATAAAACATACGCCAGAATAAAATGTGGAAGGCCATAGGAAAATATTACTAGTTGTTATCTCTGGTGGCAAGATTATGGGTAGGGTGACTAAATAATTATTGCACAAACCAGGACACTTTTGAGAATGAAAGACAACACTATTAATAATTACCCTGCATTAATAGGCATAAAAGGGATTATAACATGTAAACCAGGATGTAAGGTCACCCAAATTGGGTGATTTTTCCTTTCTTTTCTTTCTTTCCTTTTCTTTCTTTCTTTCATAACAATTATATATCATTTGTTTCATTAAAAACAAAAGTGACAGAAGAATGGGATAAAAGGGAGTCCTTTAATCCAGCTTCAGCTGAATGAGGAGCCCATGTGAGTAAACACAGTGACAGAAATACAAATGAAAGTGGGGATTTTAGGGACAGAATAGACCAGATGGTAGCTTACGTAACCAGTTACCATCTCCAGAAATCTGCTTACTGTTTCTGGGTTGACGTACTTCAGATCTTGGTGTCTCCCTGACACGGTTGGCAGCACACATACCTAGAAATACCCAACAGCTGAAATAACAGCAAGTTTTCTATACCCAGATTTGAGATCAAAGACCCATATATCATCCTTCTTTCCAAATGACCTTTAAAATCCCAGATGCCTTCAAAAATCAATGGTGTCTATAATATGCATATGCAGCAGTTCTAAGAACTGATTCTAAGGGACTAATTAAGGATGTGTACAAAGTTTTAGATTTAGCTACAAATATGTCCATCTTGGTATAGTTCACAAAAGAAAACTGTAAAAGTAAATATCCTATGAGAAGGGACTCATCAAGAAATTATGGGCAGCCAAAAAAATGAAATACTATGCTATTTAAAAATGATGAAATGATGAAACAGAACTGTTCATTGACATGAAAAGATGTTCCTGATACATCAAATGAGGAAAAAACCCCCAGTGGATCACAAAACTATAAACCATTTTTTTGTGGAAAAACAAAAAATATATCTGTGTATGTGTGTTTGTGAAAAGACAGAGAAAAAAGTCTGGAGGAATATATACCAAGATGTTAAAAGTAATAATACTGTGGTTGATAACCTTTGGGGTAGATTTTATTTTCTACCTTTTCTGTAATCACCAAGAATTATTTACATAATTTTAAAAGATGTTTTTAAAAAGAAAAAAGTAAGGAGCCAGCCCAGTGGCATAGCGGTTACGCTCATGTGCTCCGCTTCAGCAGCCCAGGGTTTGCCGGTTCAGGTCTCGGGCACGGACTTACCCACTGCTTATCAAGCCATGCTGTGGCAGGCGTCCCAGATATAAAATAAAGGAAGATGGTCACAGATGTTAGCTCAGGGCCAGTCTTCCTCAGCAAAAAGAGGAGGATTTGTGGCAGATGTTAGCTCAGGGCTGATCTTCCTCAAAAAAAAAAAAGATAAAGAAAGAAAAAAGTAAAAAGCCTCACACTTTCCTCACTGCTCTAGATTTTCCCAGAACGAACAAGGAATACTTTAGCATCTGAAAGTCTTAGGGCCTAGATCTACCACCACGCACCTTCAGGATATCAAAGAGTACTTAGTGAGGATGCATAATTATACCTAGTGTCTTCTGCAAGCAGAGAAGAAAAGATTCAGATCCAAAATGACTCACCGAAATATAGAATGGATGTAACCAAACTCACCTTGGAGAAATCACCAATCAGATGCCCCTGGTTAGAATCTTCCTCCAACATGTGAGTGATATTAACGTCACAGAGAGAGACTGTCTTCTTTAGACCTAAGCCCTGAAGATGACAAGATTCCTCTCACCCCCAATCCTCACGTTAAAGGTTTAAAAACCAGGGGATGGAAGGAGTGGAGACTCATTAAAAATATGCATACCCTTTGATCTAATAATTCCACTTGTTTTCCTAAGGAGATAAAGATATGCACAAAGATTTGGCTGTAAGGATGGATATCTCAGCATGTTTATAATATAGGAAAATTACTAATAAATTAAATATTCAATAACAGGCTCGTGGTTAAACAAATCATATTTGACATATTATGGATTAGTATTACACCATAAAAAGTATATAGTAGGTTAATTTCATTAACATGAAAATAAGTTTATAATATCATTAAGTAGGTTACAAAATACGTACTTTATAATACTACTTTAATAAGAGAAAAAAAATATTTGCATAGAAAAGTTTTTTGGGGGCCAGCCCTGTGGCCTAATGGTTAAGCTTGGCACACTCTGCTTTGGTGGCCTGGGTTCGGTTCCTGGGTGCAGACCCACAGCACTTGTCAGCAGCCATGCTGTGGTGGTGACCCACATATAAAATAGAAGAAGACTGGCATGGATGTTAGCTCAGGGCAAATCTTCCTCAGCAAAAAAAAAAAAAAGTGTCTGGAAGAAAATACATCAAGTGTTAACAGTAATTATCTCTGGCCTGTGAGATTATGGGCATTTTGCAACTGCTTCTTTTTGCTTATTTGCTTTTTCTATACTGTCATATACTGATTTTATAAAATAGTCAAATATATTTAGATTTTTTTTTTAAGTAGGGGTGGGGGTTGAGGGCTAAGTTTTTCAGAGGTTGTAATCCACGAAACCAGTGTGCTCTATGATGCTGTTTCCAACAGAATGCAGGTAAAAACAGCAGTAAGTATCCTTACCAACCTAAGTTCCTTGTATTCTCTCAGATCTTAAAAAAAAAGAGGGCTGGGAAGACAGCATGACAACGTCATTTCCAAAGAATAATATAACATAGATATTTATTGATAAATATTTTACATATGGATGCAGATGTATAAAAGGGAAAAAGAAAGATGGAAAGAATAAAGAGATAAAGTAAAAGTAGGGGCTGGCCCGGTGGTGTAGCAGTTAAGTTTGTGCACTCTGCTTTGGCAGCCTGGGGTTCACTGGTTTGGATCCCAGGCACCAACCTGCACACCACTTGTCAAGCCATGCTGTGGCAGGTGTCCCACATATAAAGTAGAGGAAGATGGGCACGGATGTTAGCTCAGGGCCAGTCTTTCTCAGCAAAAAAGAGGAGGATTGGCAGCGGATGTTAGCTCAATCTTCCTCAAAAAAAAAAAGTAAAAGTAATGAGGAAGAAGACAAAAAGGATATACTAAAGCAATCTCCATACTAGAAAAGTAGAGAAGACAGTGAAATAAAAGATTAAACAGATTCTCATCTTAAAAAGTTCTTACCTTCCTGAGCTCTCTGTGGCTAGAACAATACTTCTTCTTTACTTTATCTGGTATTGGGTTGTCCTTGAATTTTACCACCTGCTTCAGTATTGGCCTGTTCAAATTCTCTGGCAATGAAGGAGAGCGATACAGCCTGCTTCTGTTCAGAGATGCCTGTTTGGGAATATCAAACCCCTAGGTTCTTACTCCTCAAAGTATGTCTGTAGCCCAGCAGCATGAAATCTCCTGGGAGCCTGTTAGAAATGCAGAATTCCAGGGGCTGGCTGGATGGTGCAGCAGTTAAGTTCGCACGTTCCGCTTTGGCGGCCTGGGGCTTGCCGGTTCAGATCCCGGGTGCGGACATGGCACCGCTTGGCAAGCCATGCTGTGGCAGGCGTCCCACGTATAAAGTAGAGGAAGATGGGCACAGATGTTAGCTCAGGGCCAGTCTTCCTCAGCAAAAAGAGGAGAATTGGCAGCAGATGTTAGCTCAGGGCTAATCTTCCTCAAAAAAAAAAAAGAAATGTAGAATCCCAGATGTTAGGCCTCATCCCAGACCTACTGAATTAAAAATCTGCATTTTAACAAGATGCCCAGGTGATTTCCAGAAACACTCAAGTTTGAGAAGCAATCCCCTAGGTAAGCAACCTGTCTTCCCCTCCTTATTAACATTTTTCTCCTCAGACTGCATGTTCCATCTCCCCTAGATGTTTTAACTCTAGCCAAACCAAATTCTTCAGCTAACTGTCTTATGTGTACCAATTCTGGTAGGAGAAAGCAAACACAAGCTAAGTTCCTCCAGTCATGTGATAAAAAACAAACCCAAGTCCAATTTCTCTATAGGATCCTAAGACACTGACAACAAGATTTAAGGACCCCAACAAAACCAGTCCACATTTTATATAATCAATATTCTACACTTCCTAGGATCCCTGCCAGTTATCTCCCTATGTCTAAACTGCCCTGCTGCAAGCCACTGAGGACTGGACCACATTGCTGGTTGAGCACACCTATTTAGTGGCCTAGAACATGTAAAAATAATCTGGGTCCATCAGGTTCCCTCTTCTGGAAGTCTAACTTGGAAAATGGAGAAACAATTAGGCAGCAGCAGATGCCAATGCTTAAAAGGAAGAAGCCAAGAGATAAAGTAAAGGCCATGAGGCCAACGATGAATAGATGGATGAACCAAAGCTATGGCAGGAGAGGACACATAGTAAAGGATTGAGGAGCAGGCTACCCAGCCTCCGTGACAGACTTCCCTTCCTATAATTTCAATTTTGCCCTGAGAAGAAGGGCAGGGGAGAGGCAGATCAGGATTTCAAATTCGCTGGCCTTGGTGCAATCTTTGTTTATTCTAACCAAAAGAGGCTCTCTAGAACATGGTGTAGGGGCCAGTCCAGTGGTTTAGTGGTTAAGTTCCCCTGCTGTGCTTTAGCAGCTGGGGGTTTGCGGGTTTGGATCCTGGGTGTGGACCTACACACTGCTCATCAAGCCATGATGTGGCGACATCCCACATACAAAATAGAGGAAGATTGGCACAGACGCTAGCTCAGGGCCCATCTTCCTCACTGAAAAAAAAAAGAAACATACCGTAATTGTTAAGCTAAGGGCTTATTTTAAAGAGTTTGGAATTAATTAGCTACTAAGTGAACTATATCCATTTTTTTAGTGTTATATCTAAGAAATCTTTGCCTAACCCAAGGTCACAAAAATTTTCTCCTGTTTTTTTCTTCAGATGTTTTACAGTTTTAGGTTTTACATTTAGGTCTATGATCCATTTTGTGCTAACTTCTACATATGGTGTGAGGGATGCATTGAGGTTTTTGTTTTTGTTTTTCATATGGATTTCCAATTGCTCCAGCACAATTTGTTGAAAAGACAAACTTTTCAACATGTAACTGCCTTTGTATCTTGGTCTAATTATCAGTTGACCATATATGCATGGGTCTGTTTCTTGAATCACTATTCTGTTGCACTGACGCTTTAGAGTTTTGGTAGCTATTATGATGGTGACAATGAAGGTGATAAACATCTTTTTGGGTTTCATATAGTCCAAGGATAAGAAGCCAGAAATAAATGATAGTAGGAAACTACTTTAACAAACAGACACAGCCACTACTCTTCTGACAGACTCTTTCCAATACATTTACATGAAAACAAAGGGAAACATCGCAAACAGGGTCATGGAGGGATGATGATGATGATACTTTAGCTTTGTCTAGTTAGCTGGAAGTTTCCCAGTTCCTAGAAGCTGGTGTGGGGAGACACTAGGACCAGCTGGGATAGATCACACTCAAAATCAATCTATTATTGGTTTTCATTTTTTAAGGAATCATTGGCCTTTCCAAATCTGGGGGTTTTAAGCTCTGAAAAGGCCAGAAAGAAGAAAAGGAAACTTGCTAAGCTTGATTCTACCTGCAAATTTATAAAAGGTTTAATTGAATAATTGAATTATTATTTTGTAAACTAAGGAGGCATCACCATTTCCTCATAGCCTATACACTCATAGGCCTGGCTTCTGTCTGCACTACTCTACTGCTCTTGTCAACAATCTTCATGTTGCCACATGTTGCTTCCACCGAGTTGGCTACTCCCTTCTTCTTTGGCTTCAACAGCACCTCCTAGCTTTTTTCAGTTCGGCTCTAGGGTAGGCGACCCCTATACTAAAAGAACTGTGATGCTTCTCCCTCTCTCTTGCTCCTTCTTAGTCTTCTTTGTCTGGCCTCTTCGCCTACCAAACCTCTAATAGATGATGGATTCATCAAGGCTAGGTCCTGGTCCTTTTCTCTTTTATCTCCTCACTCTTGCCATAGGTGATTTTTTTTTTCTACCCATGAATTAAAATTTTCTCTCTATGCTGATAACTCTCAAATTTCAATCTCCATTCTTCAAGACCTCTGCTCTTACTTCTAACCATCCGTATCCACATATCTGCTTAACGCTTTTTGAGTACCTACTAGGTGACATAGCAGTGAAAGAGAGTGAAAGAGACAGACAAACAAACAAACATACTCTGTACTTCACAACTAGAGTGACCAACTCATCCCAATTTGTCCGGGACTTTCCTAGTTTTGGCATTAAAAGTCCCATATTCTAGGAACTTCCTCAGTTGCAGGCAAACCAGGACAGTTCATCAACCAGTTCTCAACTAAATATCTTCTGCTTGAGGAGGCCTTTCCTAATTACCCCCATTTAAAAGTTCCCTTCTATTAGTCTGTATCTCGGCCCCCATTTTGTTTCTATCATTACACGTGGACAATTTGCAATAGTTAAATTATTTTGTCTGTTATGGCAGTCATTTGCAATTTGGCTACCAAGCATCCTATTTTAGTAAAATCTCAAACTAGATGGGAGGCAGCCCTACCTTCCAATAAAGAGGCCAAAGGGGGAAGATACTCCCTTTTCCATTCTCTTATAGCCAACTAGATATTCCTGCCTGATTTTTGAACCATGATGAGTAACACAAGAGCATGGGATTGGTTGAGACATTTTTATGCATTAGAGTAGAGAATATAGTAGGTGACAGCAAATGTCCCTGAGCAGCAGAGTCCAGCAGCAGGTCAGATTATGTTCTGTGGCAGGGTGCCAGTAACGGTGGCACTGAGTGTCCAGCCAGCAAGTGGTAGCATCCCAAGCACAATGTTCCTACAGAACTTCGGCCAGGCCTTACCTTGTTTTCTGGCCTTCCTGGTAATTCTGAGTTCCCCAGTACCCTCCAGAAAATCCCTTTTCTACTTGAGGTAACTAGAATCAGTTTCTGTTATTTGCAACCAAGAACTCTAACTAGACCATCTATTAACTTGATAAACATGGGTGATTTTTTGTTCTCTGATGTCTCCCTGACAAGAATTTAAACTCCAAGAGAGCATAAATCTAGTCTGTTTTGTTCCCATTGTATCACCAGTGCCTAGCACATTACCTGACAGTTAACAGGTGCTCAATAAATATTTTTTAAATGAATGAATTAGAAATCACTAAGGTTATACCAATCTCCAAGGAGTTCACTGCCTTACACGGTACCTACTTTCATTTAGCATCAAAAAGGCAAACCAATAACAAAAATCCCTACCATTTTTCTAATCTAAAACCTACTGCTATGCATACTCTTATACAGAGGACTCACAATTGAAAATGATCTTATGAGTCACAATCCAAGAAAATGAGCCCATAAAGGGATTTAATATAAAGACTAACAAAATAAATACCTAACAGCCATATGCTGTTCTTCCATGTAAACATACAAAACTTTCAGAGATTTCCTGGCGTCAGTCTATTTTAAATCCACTCTCCTATACCATCTATATGACACAATTCAGAACATATCTGAGACTATGAAAGACCTTCAATCAGCATAGATTCAATTATGTTCACTGTACTGTACTTATAATTTCACAAAAGCATATTAACACACCATAGACAAATTTCCACCAATAAAATTTAAAATAAAAGGACTTTCTTTTTAATCAACATTAAATTCAACTTACTAAATTAACACTGGTTGAGATTTGACCATATTAACTGCAACACTTTGCAAATTAAATACGAAGACTAACTAAAATATATTTGTAAAAGCAACACTAAATGTTTATTTTACATTGTTCTTTTTTTTTTCAGAAGGCCTAGCAAACTTTTCTCTATGCTAACTATCCCTAACTTGCTGTTTTTCCACAAATCTACTCTCCATTATCAGCAAGTCCTCAGAAATGTTTGTTTCAGGAAGGTCACTGTCAATTCTCCCAATACACATCCTGCTCCTTTCACATTATATCTTGGTTCTGTTGTTTTCCCACAAACCAACGAAATTAAAACAAAACAAAATTTAATACTATGTTATAGAACAGTAGCTCTCAAACTTTAATGTGCATCAAAATTACCTGGAGGGATTGTTAAAGCACAGATCATTGGGTCCCAACCCCAGAGGTTCTGATTCAGAAGGTCTGGGGAGGGCCCATAAATCTGCATTGCGAAGAAGTTCCTACCTCTTACAGCTGCCACTACGCCAGGGACCATACTTTATAGAGGGTTCTAGATCTGCACGACCCACTATAGTAACACTAGCCGCAGGTGGGTATTTGCATTAATTAAAACTAAAGAAAATTAAAAATTCAACTCCTCAGTTGTACTAGCCACAATTCAAGTGCTCAATAGCCAGCCACATGTGGTGAGTGGCTATTGTATTGGACAGATATAAAAAAACATTTCCATCATCTCAGAAAGTTTTACTGAACAGCATTGTTCTAGATAATTGATTCACCATCCTTCTTAACGCTTTAGTTCATTCAAACTCAGGGTATTCAACTTTACCGATCTTACACAAAAAGCAACTAACATTATTATATGTCCCTAGGATGACTTTTACTTCCCAGGTATCTTCAGCAGGAAACACCATAATATTGCTAAAAACATAGGCTCTGGAGTCAGGCAGATCTTAGTTTAAATACCGGCTCTGCCACTTGCTAACTTTATGACCTTGGGTAAGAGACTGTACCTCATGGCCTAATGTTCTCCTCTTAAAGAGAGATAATCTTTCAGGACTGATAGGAGAATTAAATGTGATGATGGATGTAAACTGCTCAGCACACGGTGCCTGGTACATTCTAAGTAGTCAATAAATGGGAGCTATTATTATTACTGGGCTTTCATTTTTCCTTTCCACTCTAGCCCATTACTACCCTCAACATTAAAGCCCATGCTACTTCTCTACACTCGTACAAAGTTCACTGACAATCCATGGAGAGTGTGACTTCTCAACTCCTCAAATATTTACACCAAGCTTCTCCTGCATTCCACATTAACCTCTCAACAAACTGAGATGAAAAAAAATCTGCAACCATCCTCTATCACTCCGTCACCAAGAATTCAAATGTGACATGTTCTCAAATTGATTAAAATCTCCCCTGATTCTCACAACTTTCTACACCAGTTCCTTTCTATCTCGTCAGCAATTTTCAATCACATGACTGTTTTTACTTTATTGAGTCTACGCAATGACATTTGGCTCCTGATCCAGGCTTTGGTTCACCATCATCTACTCTCTGCTGCCTTCACTATCAACTAGGCTTCCTTGACCCGTTTTTCATCTACCATTGGCAACCTCCAAGCCTTACTTAGTCACTCCTGGAGTTCCAAAGTGCCTTGCTTCCAGGGAAAAGCATTCTTGTAGGAAGAGAGTATACCATGCAGGTTTGTCTTATAGGACCTCAAAGATACCATTTTATTAGCCTTTTAATAATTCCCTTCCAGTTTCCGAAAGTTGACTATAACTTTATCCACTCTCTTCAAGATCCTCGTGTAACAATTTCCTCTGAGTCATCAGATTACTTAAACTTTCACTTTGCTGAGGACGTCAAGGTCATTGAGCATCCCTGATCTATCAGTCTTCTTCATAACTACACACATTTTGATTCTTACACTATAATAATTAAGCACTTATACTACATCACACTATAATAATTAAGGACTATTAATTGGCAAGTATAATTCTAAATGCTTTATGTGTAATTAACTCATTTAAACCTCACAACAACCCTATGAAATAGTTACTAAAACGATTTCTTTTTTATAGATTAAGGAATTCAGGCATAGGGAGATCGGATAACTTACCCATACAGTTACAAGCGGCAGAGTCAAGCTATGAACCCAGGCGGTCTGGCTCCACAGTCTATACTTTCTAGACCACTATGCTCCATAGACTCCCATGATCTTGACTTTTCCCTCTAATCTCAGATAATTTAAAAGTCACCCTCCAATCCGGGCTGGGAATGGTCCACAGATAGGGCTAGTTAGCTTTCGCTATTATGTTTTAATTTTTTACAAGGAGAATATCTTCAAGTATAATTTGTGAATTAAAAAATGTATAAAATGGGGCCAGCTCCGTGGCTGAGTGGTTAAGTTCACGCGCTCCGCTGCAGCGGCCCAGGGTTCAGATCCTGGGCATGGACATGGCACCGTTCCTCAGGCCACGTTGAGGCGGCGTCCCACATGCCACAACTAGAAGGACCTGCAACTAGGATATACAACTGTGTACCGGGGTGGGTGGTGGGGGGACGGTTGGGGAGATAAAGCAGAAAAGAAAAAAAAAAAAAAGATTGGCAACAGTTGTTAGCCCAGGTGCCACTCTTAAAAAAAAAAAAAGGAAGATTGGCAACAGTTGTTAGCCCAGGTGTCAATCTTAATAAAAAAAAAATGGGGCCGGTCTGGTGGTGCAGCGGTTAACTTCGCACGTTCCGCTTAGGCAGCCTGGGGTTCGCTGGTTAGGATCCTGGCTATGGACATGGTACCGCTCTGCAAGCCATGCTGTGGTAGGCGTCCCACATGTAAAGTACAGGAAGATGGACATGGATGTTAGCTCAGGGCCAGTCTTCCTCAGCGAAAAGAGGAGGATTGGCAGCAGTGAGCTCAGGGCTAACCTTCCTAAAAAAGAAATGTATAAAATGACCTACTACAAAGCTACAGTAATCAAAACTATGGTACTGGTATAAAGACAGACATAAGACCAACGGACTATAATACAGAGTTGAGAAATAAACCTTCACATATATGGTCAAATGATTTTCAACAAAGGTATCAAGACCATTCAATAAGGAAAAGATAGTCTTTTCAACAAATGGTGATGGGAAAACTGGATATCCACATGCAAAAGAATGAATATGGGACCCTGACCTAACTCTAGACACAAAAATTAACTCAAAATGGATCAAGACCCAAATTTAAGCAATAAAACTATAAAACTCTTCAAAGAGTTTCTGTTTGGGGTGTTGAAAAAGTTCTAGAGATGAATAAGTACATTCTCAACAACAGGAAGATACTTAACGCCATCAAATTGTATACTTAAAAATAGTTAAAGGGTAAATTTTATGAATATTGCAGTTTACCACAATAAACAAATGTATAAAATGAGTAAGTACATAAAATTGACCCCTCTGTTGGTGTCCTAGATTTCTCCTTTCTGATTCTTGAACAATGTTATTCCTGTATGTATCCACTACTTCATTATGTCTCCTCAGTAGCTAGCACTCCTTCTTCAAGAGCTCTTTCTCTCTGCCTTTAAACTTGGAGTCATTAGCCTTCATTTTCTCCTCTATGCAGATGGTCCTGAAATGTACATTTCCAGTCCTGATGGCTCCAATGCCTCATTCAGTATTTCCATTTAAATTTCCTTTGCCACCTCTAACTCAAATGTTCCAAACAGAACACCTTAGTCTCTTTGATTTCACCTTTCTTTGCAAATTCATTATAGCACCACCATTTCTCTAGTTACTTAAAGTTAAAAATAGTACCCTTCTAAACTCCTAGGTCCTTTTTTCATATCACTCTGTCATTCATAGCACTTTTGACAAGCTATCATTATGACAAACTGGTTTTAATACTTTATCATATTCACAACAATCCTATTGAGGAGGTATCCTTTTATTATTATGCTCTCCATTTTATAAAGGAGAAACTGAGCCCTAAGAGTGTTTAAGTGTCTTGCTCCTGGTCATGACACTAAACAAGAGAATAAGACTAGAATCTACTATATCACATTTGCCTTGCATAATGAAAAAATTTAAAAAACACATCCCTACACATATTTGTCTCAAAGAAATGAAGTTGATTCAGAAATGCTAAATGCCTCAGAAACTATCTTTGACAAATCAGTATGTGATCAATAAGCCATAGGCTTCAGATATTCCTCCCAGTGATATGGGGAGGATAAAAGAAGACAAAAAGATACACTGTAAAATACCTGAAAAATCATGCTAGGTATATTCCATCCATTACCACTATTCTAGAGGCATCACTTACACCAGATTACATTGATGGTGATCAACTCAAACTAACTAGAGCCTTCTCATCCAGCAATAAGAAGAATCCCACGGTAACCTTATACCCTATCAGTCAGGTAACCCTTAGAGTGTAAAGACAGTATCTTCTTGATCTCTGCAGACCTACCACTTAGTACAGTGACTGCAACATGTTAGATATACAATATTGTTTATTCAAGAATGAAGGAAGATGAAAAATGCAAAGATACCATAAGAGAGCACTTTACCTTGGCCTCTTCTTGATCATCCAGGGAAAACTCCATCAATTCATCTGAAAACTCCTCTGTCTGGTCTTCTAGTTCTGGATTTTTATCCAGTTTTGGAACTCTAGTAATGGGGCTGCCCAGATATTTCATTTCATTTTCCACCAAGTTTCCATTGTCCTGTCAAGTATACTGACTATTAAAAACTACCCAGGACCTTTACCTTATACCATATACAAAAATTAACTCAAAATGAATCAAAGACCTAAATGTAAGAGCTAAAACTATAAAACTATCAGAAGAAAATATTGGGGGAAAGTTTCATGACATTGGATTTGGCAACAATTTCTACACAGGCAACAAAAGAAAAAATGGATAAATTGGACTTCATCAAAATTAAAAACCTTTGTGCATCAACGAATACTATCAACAAAGTGAAAAGGCAACCATCAGAATGGGTGAAAATATTAGCAAATCATATATCTGATAAGGAATTAATATCAAGAATATGTAAAGAACTCCTATGACTCAACAACAGAAACAAACAGGACATTTCTCCCAAGAAGATATACAAATGGCCAATTAGCCCATGACTACATAACTTGTAGTCATTTTGTTGTTGCTAGTGCCATTGAGTTGATTCCAACTCCTAGTGATCATGGGTACAGCAGAGTGGAACCCTGCCCTGTCTTTTTGCACTATCCTCTCATCTTCAGGCGCTATATCAAGCAATGCCCCGCTACTATTCATAGGGTTTTTGTGGCCAATTTTTTTGGAAGTGGGTGGCTAGGTCCTTCTTCCTAGTCTGTAAGCTCCACTGAAAACCTGACCACCATGGGTGACACTGCTGGTATTTGAAATACTGGTGGCATAGCTTTCAGCATCCCAGCAACATGCAGCTGCTACAGTATGACAACCAACAGTTGACTGGTGTGGTTCCCTGACCGGGAAACGAACCCTGGGTGCAGCCGTGAGAACGCTGTATCTTAACCACCAGACCACCAAACTAGTCATTAGAGAAATGCAAATCAAAACCACAATGAGATACCACTTCATATCCATTAGAAGAGGTATTAAAAAAAAACCTCAGAAAATAACAAGTGTTGGTAAGGACATGGAGAAATTGGAACTCTTGGGCATTGCTGTAGGAAATGTCAACTGGGGCAGCTGCTATGGATAAAAGTATGACAGTTCCCCCCAAAATTAAACATAAAATTACCATATGATCCAGCAATTCCATTTCTGGGTGTATACCCCAAAGAACTGAAAGCAGGGATTTGAACAGATATTTGTATACTAATGTTCATAGTAGCATTATTCACAATGGCCAAAAGGTAGAAACAACCCAAATATTTACTGACAAATTAAGGGATAAACAAAATGTGGTATATGCACACAATGGAATATTATTCAGTCATAAAAAGGAACGAAATTCTGATATATTCTACAACACAGACGAACCTCGAAGACATTATGTTAAGTGAAATAAGCCAGATACAAAAGGACAAATGTTGTATGATTCCACTTACATGAAGTACCTAGAGTAGTCAGATTCATAGAGACAGAAAGTAGACTAGAGATTACCAGGGGCTGGGGGGAGGGAGGAAGGGGGAATTATTGTTTAATGGGTAGAGAGCTTCTGTTTCAAATGATGAAAAAATTGTGGAAATGCACAGTGGTGATGGTTGCACACAACACTGTGAATATACATAATGCCACTAGACTGTACACTTAAAAATGGATAAAATGGCAAATTTTATGTTATGTATATTTTACCACATTAAAAAAAAATCACACACACAAAAGACTATCCAGTAATTTACCATGTTCCAAGTCTTCCCTTCCTCCAAGAAATAAAAAACATGAAACATGATCAACTTTATCTACTTAGGACAGGATATATTAAAATGGCTTTCCCATAGGATTGAGATTAGAATCCAAATCTCTTGAGTATCCTGAGTCCATAGTCTATTAAAAGCAAATGAGTGCTTGGGTGACTTAAGACTCTAGTAGCTAAATGGACAAATGACACAATCATTCATCAGAGGAAATATACATGGCTAATATTCACATGAAATCACTACTAATTATTATTATTATTATTTTTTTGCTGAGGAAGGTTGGTTCTGAGCTAACATCTTTTGCCAATCTTCTTTTTACTTGGGGAAGATTGTCACTGAGGTAACATCTGTGCCAATCTTCTTCTATTTTGTATGTGGGACACTGCCACAGCATGGCTTGATGAGCTGTGCAGAGGTCCATGCCTGGGATCCAAACCTGTGAACCCTGGGCTGCTGAAGTAGAGCATGCAAACTTAACCACTATGCCAGCAGGCAAGTCCCTGAAATCACTACTAATTATTTTTAATGTTGAATAAAATTTTTTACCCAATTAGTAATTTTTTAAAAATCGTAACAAATCATTTATCCAAATGAGCTATGGATTGCTCATTAAAATGTAAGTTCTTATAAACTTTTTTGGAAAGGAATTTGGCAATATGTATCAAAAGTCTTGGGGCCAGCCCAGTGGCACACGATTCAGTTCACACGTTCTGCTTCGGCTGCCCGGGATTCGCCAGTTCAGATCCCAGGTACGGACACGGCACCACTTAGCAAGCCATGCTGTGGTAGGCGTCCCACATATAAAAAAAAAATAGAGGAAGATGGGCATTGACGTTAGCTTAGTGCCAGTCTTCCCCAGCAAAAATAGGAGGATTGGCGGCAGATGTTAGCTCAGGGCTAGTCTTCCCCCCACCCAAAAAAAAAAAAGCCAAAAAAAATAAAAATCTTAAAAACATTTATATCCCTTAACCCAATAATTACAATTCTTGGTACTAATCCCCTAAAGAAAGAAAAAAAAATCTGACATACAGGCAAAGATTTATGCTCAAGAACTTACAAGAGACCATTATTTATAAAAGCAAAATTTGGATACCACTAAGTGTCCAACAATGACCAAGTAATTAGGTAAATTATGGTCCATTTATCAGAATAAAAGTATCTGTTAAAAAATAAAATTTATTAAGAGTTTTAATATTAACTTTAAAAATAGGATATAAAGTTATATGTAGGATATGACCTCAACTTTGTAAAACTTTACACACAATTAAAAGATTGAGAAGCAATAAGTAAAATGTTAACAGTGGCTTTTCTCTATGAGATAGCTATTTTCTTTTTTATACTTTCCTATATTTTTAAACCTTTTTCACAATTGGCACACAGTACTTTTAAAATCAGGGGGGAAACACTTAAAGAACAAAGAAGAAATTTCTTAAAAGGCCTAACAATTTTTTCTCCCCTTTAAAATTTAAACAAATAGAAAGATTAGAGGACATACGTCTCCTCCCTTTCCCTGGTCAAACGTTATTTCTCCAACCCTTTTGCTCAGTCAAGCCAGCTTAGAAAAACTCAAAGGGTCATAAATCCAGACCTGCTATCCTATACCCCACAACACTTCAGCTGACCCTTGATGACAATGTCCAGTGACTCACCAGTAGAGAAAGCGGAGACATATAAGGCCCCTCTGGTCTCTTTCGAAACTTCAGGTTCCTGGGTGCCCACCACTCTAAAGGCCTTGAAGTGTTGTTTTCCTGCATAAGAAAAACTACATTTGCTGGAGGAAGAGAAGTGCTGGCAGGCCCTGGTAAAAACATTTCATCTGGTGAAGCCATGAATAGCCCTCATGAAACACATTAAAGGTAATCAAGGTTGACCCTATATCCTGAGGATATAAATTATGCTTTGGATTTGATGTACACTATGTAGATTTGCTTTAGAGGATGCTAACTTTATGATTAAAGCAAAAGGAATAGAGGAAAAAAAGAGCTGACTGGGGACAGGATGGTGAGATTTTTAAAAAGTGATTTTAAAGGGAGATTAGAAGGACAGTATTAAATCAAGAAAAAGCTGATTAGAACAGCCAAAAACATAGGCATAACTTAGTCAATGTGAGAAAAGAAGAACAGCAGCTATCCTTTATAGATATTGACTTGGGGGAAAGGGTGGAAGGCAGGGACGAGAAAAAGATGGCTAGAAAAGGGGATCAGTTGAAGGGATTAGTTAGAGAATTATCTTAATGATTAGGTGGCTCTGAAGGAGGCCCTGAGGCTTAGACAAAAAGGTCCATGGCTTTCTTAGAACAGGGGCTAAGAAACTAAGAGGGAAATAAAAAGAAATTAAGAAATCCAGACTTGTATGTGAAACCATGCAAAAAGTATGTGAACAAGTTACATACATTATCTCTCTCTGTTTAAAAAAAAAAAGAGAGAATTTATCTCTAAATTCCTAATACTACAGTACTAGAGATTTTTGTCCTTAAACCAATCAACTGAACATGAGTAATAATGGCCTGCTGTGGAAGACTTGGAGCTAGGTTTTTATCCTAGGGTCAAACTTTAAAGAGAAAAAAACAAAACATACCATAAAGAATTTTTTTCCTATAGTGATGCAGTTTGTTTGTCTAGCGAACTGAGGCATAAACAGCTCTAGGTCTCATAATGACACTGATGAGTTGCTCCACTCAAAGAAAGAAAACTGCTAACGTATCTAGGTTTCCATTAAACACTCACATTTTCCTTATTTGTGGATGAGCTACATATCACATCTTTCTTCTTGTTGCTGTGGTCCAAGGCATTTGGAGTGCTACAAAGCAGCTGTGCCTACAAGAGACCATTTTTTGAGACCATCTAGCATCTTCAAGCCACAGCTGAGCTGGAAAGCCTCTGCATCCCACCTGAGAAAGAAACCCCACCCAAGAAAGAAGGGCTACTTACTGGGCTGCATTTTATAACGTTCTGGTGATGATTCCTATAGATCAAAAGAACTGCAGTTAGTTAAGCCCCAAATACTGTTTGGTTATTCTTCAGTGGCTCGGGGCATCCCAACTTTTCCTTTCTTCCATTCTAGGAGTCCTATATCTAGTTATGTCTCCTCCGATAACAATACATAGGGTGCTCTCTGTGGTAAATATCAAGACATTAAGTGACATAACTATATATATATATATATATACACACGCATCAAAGATGATGAGTTTGTCCTATATCTTATGTAGACAAATTAAACAATTTAGTAATTTTCCAGCATTGACTATTGGGAGCTAATATTTACTTTTTATGAATTTCTATCCTCCCTCCCAGGATTTTATCCAGTCTACATGGGTTAAGACATTTTAAGCAATTCAAAGAAAATACAAGCAATACAAAGTGAAATTTTCACATGTATTGATAAAAATAGTCATGGAAAGCCTTCCCTCGTGCACCAATGTAGCACCTAATTTACCTCAGCATCAAAGGATAAAGTTCTAAAAAGATTAACACAGTCAAATGGAAAACTTACAATGAGTTTAATAAGTTAAGAAGTTGAATTAAAATTACTTTTCATTCCTTGAGTATTCTCTGATTGAACATTTTAAGATCTTCAACAAAGAATCCTCATGAGTAATAATAACAAATATTATTAAATGCTTGGTATGTTCTAAGGATTAAATTTCCCTACAATGGCTGTTTATCAGAAGTGTTATTATTTTTTTAAGATTTTTTTTTCCTTTTTCACCCCAAAGCCCCCCGGTACATAGTTGTATATTCTTCGTTGTGGGTCCTTCCTTGTGGCATGTGGGACGCTGCCTCAGCGTGGCTTGATGAGCTGTACCATGTCCGCACCCAGGATTCGAACCAACGAAACACTGGGCTGCCTGCAGCAGAGCACGCGAACTTGACCACTCGGCCACGGGGCCAGCCCCCTAAGATTTTTTTTAAATTTTTTTCCTTTTTCTCCCCAAAGCCCCCCAGTACACAGTTGTATATTCTTAGTTGTGAGTCCTTCTAGTTGTGGCATGTGGGATGCTGCCTCAGCGTGGCATGATGAGCGGTGCCATGTCCACGTCCAGGATTCGAACTGACGAAACACTGGGCCGCTGCAGCAGAGTGCGCGAACTTAACCACTTGGCCACGGGGCTGGCCCCAGAAGTGTTATTATTATCTCTTTATTATTACTTCTTTATCATGAACAAAGAAACTGAGGTCCCATGAAGTTAACAGACTTGTCAGAGCCACAGTTGGTGAAGCAGTAAGCCACTGGAATCCAGACTCTCTGATTCCAGAGCCTACACTCTGCACTTTTAACCACTAAGATATAGCACTACTCACATGCAGATAACAGACTATGCCTAAGTGCAGTATTCCATTTTCCTCCATTTTTAAAGATAATACTGATTTATGTGATGGTTAAAATGAGTAGCCTTCATTTTCACAACACTATTCAGACCCAGGAAACTTAAAAACCTTTCAAGGGAAGGATCTAGGCCTTCAGGCCCACTTACACCCAAAGTGACACATTCTATACTCTGCATAGTCTAAATAGGATAAAATCCCCGTGTCAGTATTCAGCATGGGGTTCATTTAGCAAAAGAACTTACATCGCAGATAATTGTATCTCCTGAGGTCCTGAAGAATTCAAGTGACCTGCAAACAGATATGAAGAGTTATTCTTGTCCATGCATCTTGTCTTTCCTTCTGATATCTTCATTACCAGTAAGTCATATTAATTTCAAAAGCTGACCTTTTGAACACAAAGTCTCTTGATAGGTACCAATTTCATGGTACAAGGTAGCAGGGTACAAGGTACAAGTTCGTGGAAATTTAAGAATTTACACGTGTCACTGAAAGAAGAAAAGTTAGGAAGCAGTACACTATGTTAACCTACAGAGATTTTTTTCGTGAGTAGAAAAGAAAGCTTACCACTCAGTAAATCTAAAATTAGAACAAATACTAAAATGGTTGACTAATAAAACATATTTCTTTCAGGCACAGGCCTTATAAAAACACATAAGAATTAGTTAATAAATTTTTCTTTCTTTTTTTTTTTGAGGAAGATTAGACCTGAGCTAACTGCTGCCAATCCTCCTCTTTTTTGCTGAGGAAGACTGGCCCTGAGCTAACATCGGTGCCCATCTTCCTCTACTTTATATGTGGGATGCCTACCACAGCATGGCTTGCCACGTGGCGCCATGTCTGCGCCCGGGATCCGAACCAGCAAACCCCAGGCAGCCCAAGCGGAATGTGCGCACTTAATTGCTGCATCACCTGCTGACCCCAAAGTTTTTCTTTATGTGGGTTTCTTTGCCTCTGCTGAGATTAGACTAGGGCATAAAACTCATCTTAACTACTACTTTCATTCTCACAATCAATCAGTCAACACATATTCCTTCCTGTCTAACTTTTCAAATGCAAAGTGGCTCCTATTAGTGTGATCTTTCTCTTCCCATTGGTTTAATCATTCTCCTCAAAAATCTTCTGGGTACCCAAAAAATTCCAACTTCAAGGCTCGCTACCTATCTTTATCACCTTCCATCTCTATCCTTCTACCCTGCCCTCCCCCTTAAAAGTTATTCTTTCCCTTGAGGCCTTTACCTCCCTTCTCCCTACCAGTTTCATCATGGTCTGCAGAAGTGGTAAGCTGAGTGGCAGACATCTCTCCACCGCTAAGATTCGAAAGATCAAGGCAACATTTTGGGGTTCCTCTGTTGAGACAATAATACATCAAGATTCCCATTAAGTTGTAATATCCTTAAAAGACAAAGATCGTGTTATCCTCTTGTTTTGAAACACCTCTCAATGACTATCACATAATCTGAACAGTGTCCAAATAAATCTAATTGCTTTTGGAAATATCTCAGACTAGGATGAGAAAACTCTCTTACCTTTTCTCTACTCCAATAATCTGTACCTCATTTTCTCCTCACCCACATATTGAGACAAGATAATTTTTTAAATTAAGAACCAAAGTTCATTGGCCAAGATAGGTCTTGACCCCACATCTTCTGCCCTTGTGCACCATGAGTACATAAATTTGATTTCTCCCTGCAATCTTTAGTACTTTTCAGGTCCATAACTCTGCAACTTTGTTTGCTAGCTGAGGCATCAGGGCATGACCAAAATTTAAAGTACAATAACAGTAACACTAATATTGATACCACTAAAGTGACCAACTCACACAATGCAAGAGTTTTCAAAGACTTTTCCCAGACATCACATCATTTGATTCTCGCAAGATTCTCATAAGATAGGATAGTATTATTATTTCTATGTCACAGAAAAGAAGCCTGAGACTCAAAAGGGTCACATAGTTAGTCAAGGGCAGAGCTGACACTTAAACTGTCATCTTTGAGCCCGCATAGTTAAAAACAAAAACAAAACCTAAAACTGTTTAGAAAAGCAAAGGAGATAAGGTCTGAAAAGAAAAGCTTTACCCAGACAAAATGCTTAGGTGTCCAGAATCACCAAAGAGTTTGTCCACTGGCGTTCTAGGGAGATCTGGACAGACGGTAAAGGAAGTGTCTCTCTCCAGGAGCAGGTTTAATATCTTCCTCTGATTGGATCTAAAACTAGGTCCTGAGCCCGGGCTTCCTGGCTCTCTCGTGAATGAGAAGAGTTCTGCAGACATGGTCTCCGAGCTCTCACTAAGAAAAACAATAAAACCTAGCTAAGAGGCGAACGTCGTCTATATTGACTAGCTGTCACAGCCTCCCCGACCCTTCCCAGCAGCGGCGAGCGGATCGGTATCGGAGGAGGGGCATCCCCAAACCGTGAATCACAACTTGGCTTGATGGTTAAATCGCACTTGCCCGAAGCGGCTTGGCCTTTTCGTCGGAACCTGAATTTACCGAGAGGCAATCTCAGGACCTTAAAGAGGGAAAAAACCCTTTGGTTCCGGGCCACACAGCTCGTGATTCCTGACCGGAAGGAATTCACCTCTCCTAACTCGTGATAATGCCTATTAGGTCTTCCGAACTTCCGTTTGCGGGGCCCGGACCGGACCCTGAGGGACCATGGGGTCTCGGCGATTCTGTAGCGGAGACGACTCCGGGCTAACCGCAGGTTTGAGTCTGAGACCTACCTTCAGGAGAAAGGGAGTGGATGGGGATCAGACACAAGTGAAGACTGGAGCAGAAGTAAAGGAAATCTGGAGAAAGGAAGCGATTAACCAGGCTACAATTCTGCTTCTCGACTGGATAGGCCAGGGTCAGGATTTGCCGCTTCTCTCCGCATAGAGTCGAAGCTACAGCTTGCGTGCGAGGATATCAACTGCCACAGACCTTGACCATTCAAACCTTCCGCCCTCCCAATAACCTATCCCGCTCGCCTCTAAACTGCGTCAGCCAATCTCCGCGCGTCCGCCCAGACCCCCTCGGCCAATCGTTTGTCTCGTACATCACCCGGGGGCGTGAGTTTTCTCGGGCAGGAGCACGATTTGCCCCGCCCCGCAGCCAGAGTCGGATGCCGATTGGCGCACCAGCGTTCAGCGAGCGACTAGGTAAGCCTCGCCCCACAGGGAGCCTGGCGTACCATTGGCTCTCCCTCTAGCCAATCGCCACACCCTTTCTGAGCTCTCCTGTCCCTCTGCTCGTCCAACCCCGGGAGATTTAAATTGCACCTGGCCAGCGACAACCACTGGTTAGGATAAGACCTGGAGACGTTTGTTTACTTGGGTGTTTTAAACATTTCTTTTTCCTTGCTTTTTTCTCTTGTCGTTAAGTGGACCTTTCCCTCTTAATTTTGCTAGCCTTCCGCTGGAGATGGAACATTTGCTCCTGGTGTGGCAGACGTTGGGGCGAGACAGGTGTGCGTATTTATGCTGAGGGGCATTGGCCCCTTCCAAGAGCTTTCCTTGTTCGGTGTTCCTTTTAGAGCGCAGCATCTCAGAGACGCTAGGTTATGTGGGGTAAAGGAAATTCATTTTTCAGGGAAAGTAGGGGAGTTGAATCATCCCTTGGCATAATCCTTATCACAGTCCCAAGGATCCCAAACTTTGGTTGTTTTGGAAATTTGCACTAGGTGATATTAAGAACTTAATCTTGGAGTTTTGCTTTTAAATAATCCTGTGGAAGTGGTGGTGGGTATAAATGAAACAAAATTGGCCATGAGTATTGAGTAATGGGGAACTGGGCGTCCATTATATCAGTGTTCTCAAAGTTTAATGTGCATACTAATCACCTCGGGATCTTGTTAAAATGCAGATTCTGACTCAGTAGGTCTGGGTTAGGGCCCAAGAGTTTGCACTTCTAACAAGCTCCCAGCCGATGCTGATGTGGCTGGTTCTGGGACCATACCTTGAGTAGCAAAGCATAATGTTATTCTCTTCTCTGTATATTTGATATTTTCCGTAATAAAAAATGTTTAAAATAACCTTGGAAGCTCTTTAAAATGCAGGCCCCCAAAATAATTCAATAGGTCTAGAGTGGGGCCTAGGAATTCTCAAGGCCCCCAGGAGCTACCCATGCAGATGGCTTGCAGATCTCACTTTAAGAAACAAATCAGAAATGCAGCCTTTATCTTTGAGAAACAGTAAATCAGAAATACAACCTTTATCTGGTGGTAGGATCTTGGTGGTGGTAGTGGCTGAGAGGTGCAGTGTAGTCAGCTGGGTTTTACCCTTTTCATCTGTAGAATCTGCTTCCCCTGAAAGAAGGTGTGTGAAGAATCTTTGTCCTCTAGGATAGAGATGGTGAGTGTGGGAGTCAGCACAGAGTCCTGCCATGCCAGGTGAGTTCGAAAATCAGGCTAGGGATTATGGGAGTGTGGGATGAGTTGGTTTCTGCTTTGATGACTATAATCACACTTCATGGGACCACTGTATACTTCCTCGCAGGTGGGAAGTAGAGACAGATGAAATTGTCCTACAACGGCGGCAAAAGCAGATAGATTATGGCAAACGCACGCCTGGTTACCAGTGCTTTCTGCAGCAGGTCCCCAAGTGAGTGCAGTTGTAAGTGGTCATAACAAGAGCATCAACCAAGTGGCTTTAGTTCAGTGTCGGGTGATGGAAAGATACTAGAATCTGAGTGTTCTCACCAAGTTGGAGCATTACTAAAACTAATTCTCCTGCAATCTAATCTCCAAAATGAGTTTCCAAGATTTTTTTCAAATAGAACAAGTCATACTTGGCCCATAAGACTTTTTAAAGCTCTACCATGCTTGCTATTGAAGTTTTTTCCTTCCAACCATTTTTATCTCATGCCTCCAGCTGACTTGGCTAACTGCAACATATTTGCCTAATTACATGTACGTTTACATGCATACCTTCAAACCAAATGTATGAACGCGTAGAATGCATTTTAAAGGGATATCAGATACTATCTTCTTTTATATCTATTTTGACTTCTGAGGGAGTTGGAATATCTAATTTATCCTTCCCAGAAGAAAGAATATTAGCGAGTTAGGAAGTTTGGTGTTTAACCTGATTTGAAGATTTGTTTTTTCTGTTGGATTGACAGCATTGATCCTACCTCATTCTCAGGGAATTCCCTAACGAGTCTCCTGATTCATTGTGATAAAGCAGTGAGTTGTGCCCCTCACCTTGACCTCAGTCTAACACATATTTGTCATTGCCAGAGCACAGCGACAGCCAGGACTTCACCCTCAAACGCCAAACAAGAACAGGAGATACAGCCGTCGCTCCTGGGATGCCCAGATCAGGCAGTGGAGAAGAGCTCTACATTCCTGGGACCCCCCCAGCCAGCCTCTGCAGGGCAGGGGGGCTGAGGGGTGTGTACACTATTCCTAGTTCCTGCTGTGAGTGGTGGACTGAACCCTACCTCTCCCCACTTCGCAGAGGTTTAGCTTTCGCTGGTTGAAAAGGGGGTCTAAATGAGGTACATGTTCCTCTGACTCTGCTGCCTTCCTAGGCAGGGAATGGAGAGTCTCTTAAAGCCAATGGATTCCACCCCTTTGGATGACCTACTGGATGACTGGCTTCAGACCCTGGAACACTCGGAGAATCTTGACGGAGGCCAGGAGGGAACCCAGGCAGTATCCTCTGCTGAAACCCATTAGAGCAGGGTCAGAGATGGGTCTGGCCCATGAGGTCACAATGAAGATGGGGTTCAAGGTAGTAGCCCAAGAACAAAAGAAGGAAAATGGGGCAGCAGGAACAAATAGGATGTGAGTAAAAAAACCTTGAGAACTAAAAGTGGCATAAGGAGATTTAATTATAGTTAGTAATGGGGGGGAGGTTGGGCTGCACTAGGGGCTATTTTATATTTGATGAAAGGGGTGTAATAGTTCTTTGAAATGAGGCCTGAAACCTGACTTACAGGTTTGCTTTTTTTTTAACTGTCTCAGTTTCTTTCAATGTTTTGCAAATGGAGCCACTGCTAACTTCTTATACTCCATCATTTAACTTTAGTAAGCATGGTTAATAATAAAAAGGGGGATCAGCGAGTGGTGAAAACCGAGGGCTTTAGAGCCTTAAACTGCTTTGTAATACTACCTTTGCCTACCACATGGGCAGTCATTTAACCTCTCTAGCCATTTCATCTGTCAAATAACGAGATTTTGCTTCACTCGATGATTGTAAGCAAAAATGAGTATACATATTTAAAGTATGTAGCACAGTGCCTGGCACATAAGTGATGCACAACAGCAATTATTGGAAACCATGTCTCCTATAGTTCATGGCCCCTGCCCCTGCTCCTTCTTTTGCCAAAGGGCAAGATGCAGAGCAAGGAAATGTGCAGTGCATCTTCCCTCCACCCCCATTTTCTTCCTAAGTTCCTCCCTTTCCCTTTACTCTTATTTTTCAGTTTGCAGACCTGGTGGCTCCTGCTTCCTCCCTTCCCTGGCTCTATGAGGAAGATCCCCACCACTGCCTCTACTTTCTAGTTTATCACAGTTACTTATTTGTCCCAGACTTGAGTGGGGAACAAAATATTTAGGGAAAACCGATGTCTTTCAGGGGACTTGTTGCTAAGTATAATAGTGAAGATTATTTGCATTACTGCTACTTTCCAATAGATTAAAAAAGAAATCTAAAACTCTGCCCCACAAAGAGATCACAACACGAAGCCATTGTTTAAAACCTCTCCTTTTTCCATCTTTTTGCCCGTCTCTCTAAACCTTTGATAGCTGAGACTTGAGTTTACATAACAGCCAGAAACCATCTAGCTGTTCCCCAACCTCTTCGCCTTCTAACGTCTACATTCGGTCTCTTTCAAAAGGACTTAAACTTTGGCTGAGGTGGGAGGTGGTAGTGGTGGAGATTTAATAAAAGGTAGTTTCTTCTTCCTGAAGAGGAAATGTAGCGCCATCAACATCTTTACCTCATCTGCGTGTTTTCTCCCTCCCTTTCTGTCTTAACGAAAAAGGTCCAGCTGTAACCACCGTATTCCCCGCCCCCGCCCCCCCCATGCAAGCAACTGAACCGCCTATGATGTCATAATCACAATCCCATTACCTCATCCTGCTGGGGGGGGGGAGGTGCGTAGAGGGAGAAGAAGGAGTGAACAGCCTTGAGCCCTCCTCAGTTTTACAAAGTGTTTTGAGTGGGGGCTAATTACAGAACCAAGTAGGAACGGCCCCGCGACCGTTATAAATCCCGGGTTTATAAGGTTCGAGCCGATCCGGCAGCTGGAAGAGGGGCTCCTGGGACTCAGAGCAGGCCTTAGTCGGCTCTTGGACTACACTTCCCAGAAGCCTTCACGCCGCGGACGGGTCCTCTGCCAGGGGTAGGGGGATTCCTTCAGTAAGACGGCCGTAGAGTGCGGGAAAGGAGAGCAGGTGAGAGGAACCTTGGTCAATGCTGTTATGCTACCCGAGCCGAGTAGAGTGCTGTACTTGGGCCCAGGTAGGAATGGAGGGCGGGGGCGATGGCTTTGTTTACCTTCGTCCGACACGGCCTCCCCCGCGGGTTTCGAGATATGCCTCCAACTGGGCCCGTCCACCTTCTGCAATATTTTGGAGGGGGTGACACGATAGTGAGGAAGCCACCCTCATCCCTAAATCAAAGAGCTGGGCTCGTTCCCGACAGCGCTATCCAAGAAAGACTTTGAGAGAGAAACTGCGCCGGGCTGGAGCCTCCGCGGGCGGTTCAGGGGGATTCTGTGAACCGAAGCGATCCCCCACACTCCTGAGGGGCCCGTTGGTTCGCGCCGGCGCCTTTTAAGGGCACCGTGGGGCGAAAGGAGCGCTCAGAGCTGCTCCGGCCGCGGCCCTGGGAGCTGGAGGAGCCGCGGTAGGTGGCGGAGGGCAGGTGGCGCTGGGGCCTCGGGGCGGGCACCTCAACAGTCCCTCCCTCCTTCCCCCTTTCCCCTCCCCCAGCCCGGCCGCCCGCGCGGTACGGCTTCGCTGGCCGCCTCCGCGGGGAGAGCACGGGACCCGGTGGGGGAGGGGGTGGCGGAGTGCTAAGTCCCAGACCCTCTCCATCCCCTTGCGTCTTGAGTTCGCTTCCCGCGGCCAGATGATGGAAGCTGATTGGGAAGAGGCGAGCGACAGCCCCCCTGAGCGAGCCCTGGCGCCCCCCCACCAGGGGCCAGCGGACCCCCCATGCCCCACCCCGCGGGGACAGGCAGGGCAACCTAGGGAGAGGTTGAAGATTGGTGGGGGGCCTAGCTTTTGCTTCTTCATCGAGGTGGGGGGGAGGGGTGCTCCTCACTGTCACCCCTTTCCCCACCAGAGCCATATGGAGGAAGAGCAGTCAGATCCCCACTTACCTGTTCATGCACCTCCCTGCCTCCCTCATGTTTTCTTTCAGTCTCCCCCAGAGGTCTGGGACTGGGACCTGGGGGGAAGGTCCCTAGGGGATTTGTGACTCTCCTCTCCTTTGGCCTGACTTGATCCTAGGTTCTCCAGGTTTCAACACAACCTCAGCATCCCTGAAACCCGAATGTCAGGAGTTACTGCCATCCAATAGGAGATGGGGTGGGAGTCCAGTCTTTATTTTAGGGGGCTAATGGTGGAGAGAAAGCCTGGATTGAGAGTTGGGCCTGGTGGGGTTTTGGGCAGGGTCTAGGCCTGCTGCTCTGTGAAGGACTGAGCCCCGTGCCAGTTGTTAAGCTGAGAAGTTTTAACTTGTTTAGTGAATGTTCAGGGCCATCTCTGCCCCTCAGATATACAAAATGGAAGGGGAAGGAAGGCGGCAAGAGAGAGCTTCTTACACTTTTTTCTATGCCTGCCTGAGAAAGAGGAGGCCCCTCGCGGAGCTGGTTTGCCTTCTTTTGTGTCCTGGTTTGATTCCTTATGGCTTCCGTTCTGTTCCCCCTCTCTGCCTGGCCTGTTTTAGGAAACTCAGGCTGAGAGTATCAGTTGCGTGGTGGTAGTTGCATTGTTCCAATTACCGCCGTGTGTGGCCACATCCCAACAATTAAAATGCAGAAAAACACAAAATCACTCTCTTCGCTTGATCCCAGAGAGAGCTGGGAGTTTGCTGTTTGGCCAAATGCCTCATGAAAAGCTTGAAAGAGTTTGCTTCACTCCCTGCTCCTCATGGCTGGTCAGCCTGAGGCCTGAGGTCTCTGGGATAAAAGTGTGCAGTTAGGTTCCCTCTCTACTTGATCTTTGAGGGTAAAGTTAAGAAACCAAGAGCAGAAGTGATATAAGGTTTAGCTTCTCCCTCAAGAACATAGGGGAAGCAGTTGAAGGGAGCTTTCAGGAAGCTGGAACTTCGTTCAGGGTGGTAATAATAATTATGCATGAAAATGATAGTTAACTAGAATGATGATTGGCTTCTCACACCTTTCTTCCAAAAAACTCCAAGTACATCCACGTGTATTTCTTTGCTCTTCCTTGTGGCGTGCCTCCCTCTGAGGTGGCAATGGGGTAGAGATGATTCCCTCCTTTTTGCAAAAATAGAAAGTGATCTGCCCCCAAGGTCACAGAAGAGCCCTTTTGGGCTTCTCTTGGTATGCAGATGAGGAAGGTTGGCATCCAGCCAAATAGATAAACTTGATCTTAATGATATCATCACTTGTGGCATTCTGAGGCTTCATAGAGCAACAAACAGGAGGATTGAGAAACAGCAGTCTATGTGGACTCCTGATTTGTACAGATCAGACGGTATGCTTTTTACATTTTAATATTTCATGTTGTATTGTCCCTGTGACAGATTAAGATTATTCTGCCCATTTTACTTATGGGTAAACTGAGGTCAAGAAAGGTTAAATGATTTGACAAAACTGTCACAGCAAATAAGATCAAGATTTAGATTTCTTGATAGTTCTCTCTACTAGCAAATGCTACATACATTCTCTGATCAGGTGTCTGCTTGGTGGTCATTTCTGGGAATAGGCAGTACAGTATCAAAACACTGCGTTAACCTCCCCTTTTCCCTTGAGCAAGGCCCCTCAAGCAGTTGTGTGGGCTTGAAGCCTGTTTTCTGAATTAGTTTGCTTCTACTGAAACTGACTGTGAGAGTCTAGATTAATTGTGTCCGTGGTCTTTGAGTCAGATCCGGCTAAAAACTTAGTTGAATGAAGTCATAGAGTAGTTGTTTTTAACATCTATAGAGTTGAAATGTAATTGGAATTACCCTGGGACCATTTCCTTATCCTCTCACCAAAGGTTGTGTACTCTATATTGTTCTGATTGGTCTGAAGCAGAAAGTCATTCCTACAACCACTGCTCCTCCCTGTTACCTATTACTATTTCTGTTGTTTAGGAAAAGGGTACCTCTGTTTGCTTGTGCCTAGAGGATAAAGAAAATATTGGGCTAATCAGGATAGAAATAACCATTGGGCATCCCTCTCATTTGAGCTGTTTTTGAAGTGGTGCTGGTATTCTGGGTAGACAGAGCAGAGCATGAACCAGTTAGGAACGGCAAATAGGTTTCAACTTGCTTGCTAACTCCAGTTCATTTTACTGGTTATCTGGAGTGCCAAGTTCAGGATGTTTCTGAGGCTATGTTAGGCTTAGCAGGAGAGAGCTGTGATCAATTAATGATGTCTGCCAGAGGCCTGGCTTAGGGATGCTGTAGTATGTGCCATGCATTTTCCATCTCTGGACCAGGTACATCTCTAATATCACTTGGGGCTGGTCCCTCTGTAATTGGCAGACTCAGCAGGCATGACTGGAGAGGGAAGTCCCAATGGTGCTAGAATGGTGCTGCAGTGGCAGAAGACGGCTCACGAGTGAGGTCTGGAAGAACGACAGGGAAGACATCCATCATTTGCTCCAAAGTGTGCAAGTCAAATCCTGGGGAGAATCATGATAACCCTGATCACTGAGCAGCTACAGAAGCAGACTCTGGATGAGCTGAAATGCACACGCTTCAGCATCAGTCTGGTAAAAGACCAGTCTTTCTGCTTCTCCACGACCCCCTCCCCCTTTTTTCTGAGGCTGTTTGTTGCTAATACTTCACCCTCGTCCTGTGCTGTTATGAGTCATGGTACTTGTACTGGAAGAGCCCAATAAAGGCTCAAAACCCAGCCCAAAAGGAAGGGGGCAGGAATTTTAGAGAAAGGACAGCAAATCTTGGGTGGAGAAGGGTTTGAGATGTTGGAAGATGTGGATTATTTTACTTGCTAACTTTGGAAAGACAAGAAGAGAACACTTAGGAGTCCCTAACATCCTTATAGCCCATGGTTTGCAGGGGTGAGCTGAAGAGGGCTTCCTAGAAATCTGTGTACTGAACCTGAATCATGATGGCTATTCTCTCTCCCTTAGCCTTTGCCTGATCATGCAGACATCTCCAATTGTGGGAACCCTTTCCAGATTGTGTCTGGTAAGGCATTGTGTGTGCATGTGTGTATGCCCATCCTCCATCCACACATTTCTTTCATTGGTTTACAGTGACCAGGGCTAGCTAGCCTACATCCACAACTTTGTTGCCAGGGTCACCTTCTGAGATTGGCACTTGTCTCCATTTTACTGCACCAGCATGGAATTTATCTGTTTAGTTTGCTCTTATTCTAGCCTTGTGGGGACTTTTGTCATCTAATTTTTTTGAATAGGTAATACATTCGGATGGTTCAAAAATTTTAAAATAGCAGTAAGTTATACTGAGAAAAGTCTCCCTTCTCCTGTCCACCCAGCTCCCACCACCTCCCTAAAAGTACCTCCTATTATTAGTTTCTTATCTATCCAACCAGAGTGTCTTTATATAAATAGAAGCACATTTAAATGTATATTTTTTATTCTTACTCTTTTAACACAAAAGGTTGTATACTCTATATGTTATTTGGTACTTTTTCTTCTACTTAATATAGCTAGATCTTTCATATAAGTGTGTTGTGTTGAGCGTTTCCTTGTGGGTGGCCAGACGCAAAGGAACACGAGCAATCCTAGGGTTTCCGAAGCACAGGTGCCATCAAAGGCCTTCCCCACCCTGTTTGCCCTCCTTAGGAATGAGAATTGTCTGTTACCTACTTGATTACCTCTTACTCCTTGGCAACTCTAACTCCTGTCTTGGTGCTGTTGACACATAGCAAGGGGAAATGCTAAGGCAGGAGAGCATTGATCTGCTATTCACAACCTCGGGCTGCAGGGCGAGGGAGCAAAGTAAGGCTAAATGGAGTGGGGTGAGAACTGAGCAGGGCACACACACACACATTTGTTTCCCTTGACTCATTCTACCTTTGAGAGGGAGTGGCAGGCAGTATATGAGACTATATTTTCAATTTCAGGTGGTTCCTCGTAATGGAGGCAGTATAGCATAGTGGTTAAAAAACTTAGCCTTAGCATCAGACAGACCTGAGTTTGAATCCTGCTTTGGTCGTTTGATTCCTACGTGACTTTGGGCAAGTTACTGAACTTCTCTCATCTGTAAAATGGAGATAATAATAGTACTTACCTCATGAGGTTTTTGGGAAACCTCACATAAAGTGCTCATTACATTGTGTGGCACCTAGTAAGCTCTTAAAAATGTATCAGCTATCATTAATATTATTTTTATTATGAATGCCTTCCAGAAGGTGCTTCCTGGAGGGGCCTACCCCACTGTTCCTGTGCTGAGTTCCAGGACAGCCTCAACCTCAGCTACCACCCCTCAGGCTTAAGCCTGCACCTCAGACCACCCAGCCGGGGAAGTTCCCCAAAGGAGCAGCCCCTCTCCCAAGTCCTAAGCCCTGAGCCCCCAGACCCAGAGAAGCTTCCTGTGCCCCCTGCCCCTCCATCCAAGAGGCACTGCCGCTCACTCTCAGTGCCCGTGGACCTGTCTCGCTGGCAGCCAGTGTGGCGGCCCGCCCCCTCCAAGCTGTGGACTCCCATCAAGCACCGGGGCAGTGGTGGAGGGGGTGGGCCGCAGGTACCTCACCAGAGCCCCCCAAAGCGGGTCTCCAGCCTCAGGTTCCTCCAAGCTCCCAGTGCCTCTTCTCAGTGTGGCCAAGCTCACAGACCCTACAGTCCTCCTTTCTTCAGCCTGGCCCTGGCGCAAGATTCTTCTCGACCCTGTGCCGCCTCCCCCCAAAGTGGCTCCTGGGAGAGTGATGCTGAGTCCCTGTCACCTTGCCCACCCCAGCGCCGCTTCTCCCTGTCACCCAGCCTGGGCCCGCAGGCAAACCGCTTCTTGCCCTCGGCCCGGAGTTCCCCCGCCTCCTCCCCAGAGCTCCCCTGGCGACCTCGAGGCCTCCGCAATCTTCCCCGAAGCCGCTCACAGCCTTGTGATCTGGATGCCCGCAAAGCTGGGGTCAAGCGGCGCCATGAGGAGGACTCCCGGCGGCTTCGGCCTTCCTTGGACTTTGACAAGATGAATCAGGTGGGACCAGCAGGACTGGGGCAGCTTGGATGGGAGTAGGGAGATGCTGTTCCATTTTCACTTTTGAGCTGCCCTCTGCTCCATGCTTTTCTGGCGGGGGCTCCCTTGGAGCTCCTTTCTGTCTGAGCTTTTGCTTGGGTAATCTACCATCCCAGTTTGCTCAGGACTGTCCTAGTTTTAACACTAAAAGTTCTATGTCCTGTGAAACTTCTCAGTCCTGAGGGTTCCAGAGAGACTGGGGTGAGACTCATGTTAAACCTTCCAGGGACCCCAGAATGTCCTGCTAGAGGAACTTTCCCTCCTCTCTGAGAATGCATAAGCCACAAAAGTCCCATCATCAGTACCCCAGCACTCCTTGCGCTTAAGGCTGGTTTTGTCACTTGTCCTTCACTGCTTCAAGTGGACCAGCGAGGGCTTAAGCAAAATGGGCTACTGCATCATTCATCTGTTCAACAAATGTTTTGTGACTTCCCAGTGGGACTTGCTAGTTGTTGTATGCACTTGCCCCTTTTTTTCATATGCTTCCTTCTAGACTACTGAGTCACAACCCTCTTTGAGAACTTATTCACTTATTGATAGAGTCATTCATCCAACCAATCAGCCAACATTTATTGAATACCTACTATATACTAGGCTCTGACTAGGCACTGATAATACAATAGTGAAATAGGCAGACAATATTCCTGCCCACATGAAGTTTATAAACTAATCTTGAATTTAATAGAAACTATGGGCCCTTTCCTCAAAGAAATGTAGGTGTACACTAAATTTTCCAAATTTTATTAGGGAGTTCACACACTTTACCCTAAAGCCTAGGACTTCTGCCTTCAAGGGTAACCAAGAGAGAGACTTTGAAAGACAGCTTGAGCCAGGGTACTCTTGGGAAGGTAGTGTCTTTGTTTGCCTTCTTAACTTTGTTGTTTGTTTGACAGAAACCATACTCAGGAGGTCTCTGTCTCCAAGAAACAGCCCGGGAAGGCAGCAGCGTCTCTCCACCATGGTTCATGGCCTGTAGCCCCCCACCCCTCTCTGCTTCCTGCAGCCCCATTGGGGGTTCCTCCCAGGTGCTGAGTGAAAGCGAAGAGGAGGAGGAGGGGGCCGTGCGGTGGGGGCGGCAGGCGCTGAGCAAGCGGACACTATGCCAGCAGGACTTTGGGGACCTGGACTTGAATCTGATTGAGGAGAACTAAAACTGAGAGGCTACTTCCTGGGGCCACACAGACTGACTCTCTTATGGCTACTAACAAGTGTGGAGGCCCCAAGGCCAGGGGCCCAGCCTGGGAATAGGGGTGAGTGGAGGGCTCCCACTCAGGGCAGCCGGAAATCTTCTCGCTCCAGGAAGCTCGACCATGCCGAGAGACTGGCCGGGACAAGATAAACGGAGCTGGTGGCGGGAGGGACAGCCCCAGAGCAGACCCTTCCCATGGCGGCCCTGAGTGTGAGTATCCCTGCCACCGAGAAAGCAATGGGCAGGGAAGGAAGGGGTCTGCTGACCCCAGCTCGGGGAATTTCACTAGCCCCTTTGCTTCAAAGGGCACTTGTGTCTTAGAATTTGGCCAGGGTGGGGGGTTCATTCAGCCTCCTTGGAGAAATTGTGTGAGAGTGTGTGCATGCATGGGAGTGTACTCAAGGAAAGGTGTGTTTGCATAGCCTTAGGGAAGGAAGGCACTTGCTCCTTGACAGCAGAGCATCATGATACCCCCAGGATCCTGAGTTTCCATGGGACAAGGGGCTTGTTCAAGGAGTCAAGAGGAGGGCATCGAGTTTTTCTTTTTTCTAAGTAGCTCTGAAACCAGGCTTGTAATCCATAAGCACCACTGGCTCTACAAGGGATTCTGTTTTGGGGTACAGCAGGGTCTTTTAAGTGCTGTGACCTCATCTAATGGTCTTTTCCTCAGGCCCACCCTTTCCCCTAGATAGATCTAGTATTGGGGGCGGGAGAGGGCTCTCCACATTGTTTCTGAGCTGGCCTTTTTTTCTCATCAGATTGCCTATGCTGTGTACAACCTGCCTCTCTCGTTCTCTGAATAGATGCAAGCACATGTGGGCAACTGAGGCAGAGTTGAAGGGCTCCATCTCTCTCTTTCCCTCCCTACTGACGGGAACTTTTTCCTGTCACTCTCTGACCTTTGAGGGTCAAGAACAAGGAATGAAGGCCCTGTATTGGTCCCCAGCATCTATTGAGGCCAACCTGCAGCAGGAGAAGTGGCATTTGGTCTGTAGCGGACATGAGTGAGCTCGCCTCAGCACTGCCCTTTGGAAGCAGACTGTAGGGAAACCTGTTGTTATATGATTGAGGCCGAGCCTCTTTTCTCACCTGCTTGAGAAAGAGGAAGGGGATATCAGCATTTACTAGTTTGCTTGTCTTCCACTCCTGCCAGGAAATGTTTATTTGCCTCTAATTGGCGCTGAGAGACCTCAGGGAGGTTGGGGCTCACTGAGGGATTGGCTGAGGATGTGGAAAGCAAAGGCAGTGAGAAGCAGCTGGGAGTTTGTTGTTGTTGGATTGAATTTCGTTTTTTGTTTCTCACCCACAACTTGAGCCAGGGCAGCAGGTCCCAGTGACCACAGTGAGGCGTTTAAGGACTGCAGGAGCCTTGGTAGGACTGGCAGCAGTGGAGATGCATACTGAAGCTGCTGCCACAATAGCTTGTGAGGCTCTGTCCAGCTTTGGTTAGACTCTGCACAACCAAATTGGACCTGTCCTTCCTGTTTATTGGAAGAAAGGCATTTTTCTCTTCAATTTCCAGGGTGTCTTAGGACCCAATTCCTTATATTAGGGAAGAAGACTAAAGTCTATGTGTTTTCTTCCTCATGGAATTGAACCTGTCGGTTGCTGGGTCTCCCACATGTCAGATAGGAGCATCAGTGGGGCTCCAGCCTCTTGGCCTCCACTCCAGAGGAGATGCTCATTTCTTCTCGAACCTCTGGCCCTCAGAAGTTCTACCTTTCCAGGGCTCCTCCCTTTCTTCTGCTAGTTACCATGTATTACCAGTGAGCTACCAGGTCTGTAGGGGCCTGAGAGAGGCTCTCTGGAGAATCCAGGGAAACTGTGAGCCCAGGAGTTGCCCATCCTTGTTTTCACCCTGCCTCTGGCTCTTCTCCCTCTTTAGGCCATAATTTCCCTGGTGCCAGGTTCTTTTCCTCTTGGGACATCCTCATCCCTGGGCTCTCTGCTGCAGATTGGCTGTGCCAGGTTCCAAAAGACCACTGACAGTGCCAACTGGGTCACTGCAGACCCTAAGCTGAAGAAGTGAAGGCAGTAATTCTGGCCTCCACCCTGGCTTCTCCGAAGTCCTTGGGCACCATCCTTAGGGGAGAAAGTCTACAGATACCATATTTGAATTCCATTACTTTAAGACTGGAAGGTTAAACTAGCTGGAACTATCATCTTGCTTCCCAATCTAAGCATCTGTGGCCCTGGGACAAGCCTTTTCAAGAAGTGGTTCATTTTGCTTTACACAATAGATCTGTTCCAACAGTTCTGTGTAAACCAAATGCTATTTTTCGATACATTTGGACTGCTGACCATTTAAAAGCAGGCTGTGATTGCTTCTTTTGTAAAGCAAGCAACCTCCCTCTACTTTAGCAGTTTTGACTATTTGGATTTTCACATATTGGGCTTACCCAGAGTGGAGCACACCTACAGGGCTGTGGTTGATGCTGGGTAGACATCTGCATCTGTGTTGTGTGTGTGGTGTGGCTGACCAGTAGGTGAGTATTCCTGCGTGTGTGAGTGAAGCCACTCCCAGGCTGGTGCTCTCGTCCTGTGCCCGGTGACTGCCCAGTGGCAGCTCCAGCTGCCCTTCACTCCCACCTGCTGCCAAAGTCCCTGTGCTAATGGGATTACAAACACAAAAAGTGGAAAAAAATTTTTCGTAAACTTTGTTTTATATTAAAAAAAAAATCCATAAGTCTGTGTGTGTTAAACATGAGGTCCTGCCTCTGTGGCTGTGTTTGAAAAAATAAAGTTTTATTAGAATAATGCATTTTCCCAAGCAACCTTGTGTACTACAGTGTCTTCTTCCTTTCTCCACAAAGAAAGGCAAGGAGGAAGCAGGGAGAAGGCTGCCTAACTCTTCCACCCCTTCCTCTAGGACAAGGCTGGGCCTTTGCCCTTTGAGGGCAGTATCTGGTCCCTAGGCCGTTTGCAGCCACAGCAGTCATATCCCATGGCCTGGGTTTCTGTTAAGGCCTTGGTTATTTCTGGCAGTCTGATTTGGTTTATTTCCCTGGTACTTATACCCATCTCCTTTTCCCTGCCGTCACTCTCACTTCCACCAGGCTGAAGTTAAGTACAGGCATACATTGGAGATATTGTAGGTGCGGTTTCAGGCCACTGCAATAAAGCAAATCACACAAATTTTTTTGTTTTCCAGTGCATAAGAAAGTTATGTTTACACTATACTGTAGTCTCTTAAGTGTTCAATCGCATTATGTCTAAAAAACAATGTTTGGGGCCGGCCCGGTGGCGCAGTGGTTAAGTTCACACGTTCTGCTTCGGCAGCCTGTGGTTCGCCGGTTCAGATCCTGGGTGCAGACATGGCACCGCTTGGCAAGCCATGCTGTGGTAGGCGTCCCACGTATAAAGTAGAGGAAGATGGGCATGGATGTTAGCTCAGGGCCAGTCTTCCTCAGCAAAAAGAGGATTGGCAGCAGTTAGCTCAGGACTAATGTTCCTCAAAAAAAAAAATTAAAAAACAATGTACATAATTTAAAAATACTTTATTGCCAAGATATGTTAACCATCATCTGAGCCTTCAGCAAGTCATACTCTTTTTGGTGGAGGGTCTTGTAAAAAACGCAGTATCTGCCAAGTGCAATAAAACGAGGTATGCCTGTATTAATACATTCTGAGAAATGCTTGATGGTGTAGTCAGGAACTTGTCTAGATTGGTTTGTAGGCTTTGGGAAGTGGGGAGAAGGCAGGATGGGAGACTTGACCAGGAATCTCTTATTTTAAGAGTTTGCACATGTTATGTCCTGGAGAGATGGAGATTTAGTCATCAAAATTCAGATTCCAAAGATCTAGGCAATTTCTCCATCCTAAAAATACTGCTTTTGGAAAATTATCCTAGCAGCAGAGCTTCTCTTTTCCCCTAGAAGGTGGTATTTTCCCTGATGCTTCAATTTGGAATGTTCGTTTGCTGAAAGAAGCTGTGTGGCTTATTCTCTCCCTTTAGATCTTTCTATTTCACCCATTCTTCTCCCTATGTTAGCATTCTTCCAATGTGTGTGGGTGAAGGGTAGTTGCTTAGAGATCTAGGCAGAAGCCTCTGTCCTTAAGGCATAGCCTTTCTTTACCAGTTGTGGTGCTGACTTGCCAGGTGGCAAGAAGAGTCAAGTTGCTTAGCCTCCGTCCCAGTTTCTTGATTCAAATTGGTAGTTCTCATCGTTGAATACCAATGAAGTGTGCAAGAAGACAGGATTGGCTTGACTACCTGGAGCAGGAACGTTTGAGGGGATGAAAATACACTCTGAAAAGAGTGGGAGTTGTCACCTGCCCTGGAAACAAAGGAGGAGCTTTGAAGGGGGTAGGGCAATGGTGTGTGGTTAAAGAAGCTCAGAATTGTAGGTTTTTTCTTTCCTTAAAACTGCTGTTTTGCCTACTGTTTGAGCAGAGGTAGTTTGGACATCTAAAATGACTTCTCTCCCCTGACCCCCAATTTTTTTCCCTTTCTGTTCAATTTTTTTGTTGGGCTTTTCTACTGTTTATTTTCTGTGAGGCGAAATGTGATTTCATTTTCCATTCCTAAAGTCCCACTAGTACAGGAAAGAATATAAACTCCATGAGGGCAAAGGTTTTGTTTCATTCAGTGTTGTGTCGCCAACACTTAGAAAAGTTACTGGCATATGAAAAGTGCCTGCCTTCTCTGTTGAATGAATTTCCATCTTTGCCTTCCCATACCTAAGCTTAGGCACATTTCTGTCTCTGGTACTGTGAGAAGCCAGCTTTGGACATGGGCAGTAGTTAGAGCTCCATATAGGAGAAAATGCCAGCAGTGAATTTTGGTAGAAAAGCTGCAAGGCACCTGGGTCCTGTATGGGTTCACCCTTGTTTCCCCACTACCAACCACAACTTGTGGGCCAGGTGCTGTAAGAGGTGTTTCTTGGTGCTTCAGAAAAACATTGAGTCAGGCCTCAGGTTGGCTATAGGAGATAGAAATTCCAAGGAATAGGGAGAGAAATAGTCCGAGGAAATGTTTCCTTGGTGCTCCACAGGGTTAGTTCTAGAATGATTTCTCTAGATGTTTTGTATTTTTATTGAAGTCAATAGTTGGTCCCCTTTTGCCCCCATCATTTGCTACAAGAAAAGTAGGTCAAAGGTAAAGACGAGGTTGTGAACAGATTACTGGGTAAGCGCCTAAGTCTTGGAGAAAGAACGAGCTGCTGCTTTTTCCAGTCTGTAGGTCAGATCAATGAAAGAAATTGCTACTTTTAGGGTAACAATCTTGGATTATTACTAGACCCTTTATCTTTCTGGTTTGTGTCTGCTCCCATATATATTCAGTCTCTGTGTCCATAAGACCATGGAACCTGTGCTAGTCTCTGACATTACCGATGTTAATGATCGAGGTTTCCAATTGCCTGGTGTGAATAACAATCCAGGCAAAAAAATTCAGTATCTCCCCTTCTCTACAGCCCCTTTTCTAACAGGAGCTATCGATCTCCCATGCCTGTATTAAATGAATTCAGATAGGAGTAGTGGGGTTCTTGGCCCACAGCCCCACCACTTCAGTGGTAAGGTGAGATGCTATTGAACCACAGGAATCTCTACTTCTGGTCTCTTTCCAATTCCCCTAAAAGTTGAATTGAGAAACACCTGACTTAATAACATTGGCCCACTTGGAAGGGGAAGAGGAGCTCTACGTGTTTAAGTCAAAATACCAAGATGTTGGAGGTATGTTGGCCTTCAGCCAATGCAAAGAATGGCATTATCATATTCAATGGATGTAACACATTGGTCAATTGGAAGGGAATCTATGAAGTACTGGTAGTATAGAATGGGGTGGTACCATGTTATAGGCCAGTGAGAAGAAAGATACTGTATCCCAAGGACCAATGGGGAGAACGTTTCCTAAAAGATAACGACAGGAAAGGTATCAGATTATTTTTGGGATAAGAAATCAACAGAGTATTGGGGCGCTAACTTCTAAGCTCGAAACATCCGCTCGCTAGGTGCCTTGCCCCACAGCCCCGATGACCGTAAAAGTATTTCGTCTTAAAAGGGTAAGCTAAAGCTTCCTCAGATATGGGACCCCCTGAAGAAAGGTTGGGACCAGGATGGTGCCATGGGGGACTGAAGGACCCGCCCACTTCCCTACCCCGTCCGAAACTGCAATTCCCCTCCCTGCCGCAGGGGGCACTGCAGGCCCCGGGGAGGTTGGGGCGGAGCGCTGCGAGGGGCCCGGAGCTGCCGCCCCGCTCCGGAGCACGGGGGGCGCTGTGCGGGGCCCGGGCTGCGGCTCCGCTCCCGGCCACGGGGGGCGCTGCGCGGCGCCGGTGGTTGGTGGTGGCTGTTGGGGGGGGGTGGGGGGGAGTCACGGCCGCGGGTGGTGCGGAGGGAGGCCTTGCGGGAGGATCGGGCGCTCGGCGGCGGAGGTGGTGGGAGGCGGAGGGCGGGAGCGCGGGTCCGGCCGGCCCTGGCGATGGCGGACGCGGCGGCCTCCCCGGTGGGCAAGCGGCTGCTGCTTCTGTTCGCGGACACCGCGGCCTCGGCCTCAGCCTCGGTCCCCGCGGCAGCGGCGGCGGCGGCAGGCGGAGATCCGGGGCCTGCGCTGCGCACTCGGGCCTGGCGGGCCGGCACGGTGCGGGCCATGAGCGGGGCGGTGCCCCAGGACCTAGCGGTGAGTGGCGGCCGAGGCGGGCACTCGAGGCCGGGGCTGTGGGGCCTGCGGGCGGCCTCCCCGGGGGCCTTTGTGAGGGGGCAGTGGGGTGGGGGTGACCCAGTTCCGCGCCCCCAGATCTCCTCAGCGCCCCCCGCCGGCTCTTCAGCACCTCGAGCTCTGGCCGGCATGGCTTCCGCGTCGGGGTGCGCGCCCCGTTTCCTCCGGGGGGCGGCCAGGGGCTGCTGCCTCCACCCGGCAGGCCCCGCCTCCTGAGCGACCCCTTTTTCAGCGTCTCCCCCCAAACACGCTTTCGGAGCAGGCTCCCGAACCCTGGGCTCCGGGGCCCCTCAGAGTTCGGCCGGTGCTGCCGCTGCTCCCTGGAAGACGCGGACCTGTAGTCCCCAGCCTCTCCCAGGAGACCTGCGCCCTGTTCCCTTCCTCCGGGAGCCCCGAGTGGGGCGGGAATGTGGGCAATTGTGGGAGGCACAGAGGCTGCACTTGGAGCTGCTGGGGCTTTTTTATCTGGTTACTTCCTCCTTGTCTGAGCCGGGCTCGGCCTGGCGGTCTCCAGAAAGGCCAGCTCTCGGGACTCTCTCGGGCTCCTCTCTCTCTTTGCGCTTCTGGGTGACAGGAGTTGCAGTTGTGGCTGTTTTTGATAAGTTTGGGATCTGTCCTAGCAGCCGAGTGGGGCTGCTGGGTGGTGCTTTTTTGCTCCCAGCTCGGCTACTCCCCCAACCTTGGGAGAGGTTTTGTTTTGAAACTTTGTGTTGGGGCTCAGCCGCGTTTGACTACTTGCCTTGGTGTATTTTGTGATTTTAGTTGTTCAGTAATAGAACTTAACTAGCCTTCGGGACCACGGTGTGTTATTTTTGTTAATGTGGCGGCAGAATATTGTCTTTGAGCTTTGGCAGGGCTCTTTTAGTTCCTCATTCTGATAGCGGCCCTAGCTTCTCTGTTGAGATAGGGCTATGAAATTAGGGGGATTCTTTTGGAATGTAATAGATCAGCAGGCAGAAGGTAAATTTTCTTGATGAACTTGCTTCTGCAGATATTTTCTTCGCTATAAACGGGAACGCATTTTGTGAGATTTAGTAGTAATATTGTAGGTTTCTGTTATTCATTTTTCTACCTATTGATCAATGGTGTTAAACCCCTTTACCCCCCGCCCCCATGCAAGCTTTATGGGTTGTTTGGTTTATGGCTGTCTTAGGCGTTGCTTCTGCTACTTAAGTTCGCTTGATTTGATCCTTCTCCATGCTCTATAAGAAAAGGCTGCTTGGACATTTATGAGGCTTGGGCGGGGGGCGAATTTGTAAAAAGATATCAGGAATATAGGGGAGTGAGGAAGATGATTAAGAACGGGATTTGGATTTAAAGTCCTCTGCGCTTTCTTTAGAAGATTGCTTTCTAGGTAGGGATGAGGAGAGGTGTCCTTCTCAGATCCAATAATTTACTCTACCCCCTTGAATGCAAAACATAGTTAAGATCCACCGTTATGTGCATAATTTAACCAAAGGCCTAGTCTGTCCTAGCTTTTCAGTTGGAATTTTCTATTCTAGTTGTTTCCATCAAATGAATTGCTAATGTGCTGTGCACCTGAAATGGCTACCCATTCACTTTGTTGTTTGCTGGACTCCCTAAGGGCAGAGGTTTTTGAAGCTCTCTGAGATGCTGGACACCTACTAAGCTAAATACTGAATAATTTTACTACTGGGTCCGTGGAATTGGTTTCTCAAACCAAGTGAAAAGTTGCAGGGATTCTTGGAAATTAAAGCAAAATGTTCATTACAACTGTGTTGAGGTCTTGCATAGACCTGTGTACATACAGAAGCAAAGACAGATTTGGGTTTTGAGAATACACTTAGCTTGTCTTGTATGTCTGTCAAGGGACACAGTTGAGAAAACGGCCGCAACAAAACTTTTAGAGCCTTTAGAATTTTTCACCAGCTTGCAAAATTGCTCAAGAATTGCTCTTGCTATGGTGAGGTTCTGTTAATGACAGTGACTAGTATAGGATCAGAACTAGCCGTTTGTTTTCCTTTTTCATTAGAGATTTCCTTTGGACCCTAGGCATGTGGGCATTTCCAATTTGCACCACACACCGTAGTAAACACAACCGTCTCCCAATCAAAAGTGTTCTTCCTGTACTCAAGGGTGGAGTTTGCAAGCAGCTGGCCTGTGATTGGGCAGATTTTCATTCAGTTATGTTTAAGATGTTTTCAGGCGTGCTTGGCTTTGAGTAATGCATAGCAGGGCGCCCCCTGTTAAGGATGAGTAATTGAGGGTTGGATGAATGAGTTTTTGAAGTGATTGAAAACACTTCTCAATTGTAGGCTCCATTAATATCCTCTTTCTAAATACTTTTTGATCTAGAAATCTTTCAAAATATAGTCCTGATCCCTTTTTATGAACCCTTTTTTTTGAAAACAGTACCAAAGCCATGTGCTACCTTAAGATGAAATATGGACAAGGAGAAGTCAGGATCCTGTTGACTGGGAGTTTTGGTTGATAAGGGTTTGATAGGTGGCCATCTTCATCAAAGCTATGCTGACAAGTAACTACTGAGATTTTTAGATGAAGTAGGAATAGAAAAACAGCCTTTTTCTCTCTCATGGAATTGAGCTTTATTTGTATTTTAGAATAGGCCTGTTTTTTTAAAAAAGTCTTATTGCAAATTAATTTAATGGAGTTTCATGCATTTATCTCTAACTCTTCTTTTCTAACTCAATGTCCTCTTTGTGTTCCTGAATCGTTATTGGTGTATATAAGTTGCAGAGCCCTTGGGACCTTCACATATGTAGGTATGGTAGATAAAACAAACACACAGACCAAAAAAACATGGATTTTCCTTTTTTTTTTGTTATAAAAGAAAAACTTACATTTTGCGAAATGTCAAACAACCAAAACTCCATCCTTCACCAGCTCCCACTTAGCAAAGAAGGCTTTGCTCATCTTTCTTAATACTGGTACAAAACAAAAAATATTAAAACATTCATCCATATACAAAAGGTTGCTTTTTTTAAGCAAATGATATCATACTGCACAATATCTGCAGCCTGCTTTTTTCTTTTTTCCATTTAACATTATACCGTGTGCATCAGTACCTATAGATCTTACTCATCCTTTTAGATAACTAAGTTATATTTCATGGAATGGATGTACCATAATTTATTCAGTCATTTCCCCTTATGGTGGACATTCTTGTTTAAAAGTTTTTGGCACTACAAACAATGCTGCAGTTAATGTACTTGTACATATATATATATATATATTTATTTATTTGTTTGTTTGTTTTATTTTTGGTGAGGAAGATTGTCACTGAGCTAACGTCTATGCCAGTCGTCTTCTATTTTGTACGTGGGATGCTGCCACAGCATGGCTTGATGAGTGGTGTGTAGGTCTGTGCCTGGGATCAGCAAACCCTGCACTGCCAAAGAGGAGTGTGCAAATTTAACCACTACACCACGAGGCCCGGCCCCATATATTTTTATGTAATTGTGATTTTATTTCTCTGGTTTAGCCATCCATGAGTGAGGTTGTTGGGTTAAGGAGTATGTGTATTTTTATTTGATTAGGTAATGCCAGGTTATTTTCTAATAAGATTGTAGCATTTCATACTCCCACCAGCAGTGATACACAAAGTGCATGTTTCCCCTCACCCTTGCCATCACTAGTGTCATCATTCTTTGTCATTTTTGGCAATGTATGGGTGAGAAATAGTGTCTAGCATTTTCATGACAACTAGTCTTTTTTCTGTGTTTATTGGCCTTTTACATTTCTTTTATGCCTATTTGAAAAAAATGGAAGTTGTCTTATCACTCTGTACAAGTTCTGCGCGTGTTAGGGATATTAACCCTTTTACCTGTCAAGCGTGTTGCAATTATTTTCTCTCATTTGTCTTTTGACTTTGTTTGTGGGTTGCTTTGCCATACAGAAAAATAAAATTTTTATATCATCAGATCTCTTAGACTTTTCTTAATGGCTTCTGGGTTTATTTGCTTGGGAATGGCTTCCCCATCTTGAGCCTATATAATATAAATATGCTTCAAATTTTCTTTCAATATTTTCACGTATTTTTACCATTAGATCTTTGGTCCATCTGGAATATTTTTGTAAATGGCATTGAGGTAGGGGGATCTAACTTTTTTCCTACTGAGTAACCAATTGTGGCAGCACCAACTTTAAACCATCCGTTTCTTGCTGTATGATAGAATTGAATGATGCTTTTAGTAGTATTGGTTTTTTTTTTTTCAATGTGTGTCTTAGCTATCTCAGCTGTCCAGAACTTGCAAGAGGAATGAAAGCGTACTGCCTTATTTTTTTACCCTTTAATCTTTCATCTTTATCTGAGGGAAAGGTGGACTCTAACATACTCTTTTCCTTTGATTTGAGATAATGTAATAATTGTAACAGTGTCTGGGCTAATACCATGTTTCTTCTATCTGGGAGTCTTCCAAGAGGGGTGAAAGCGTATCTGCCTTATTTCTTTACCTCCTCCTCCTCCTACCTTTCCCCTCTGTTTCAGGTTAGGTGGACTTTAAAATACCTCTCTACTTTGTTTCTAGATAATATAATAATTATAGTCAGGTCCAGGATATTACCATATTTCCAGTGTACCATCCATTGTTTATTCATTCTCAACCTACGTTCAAACAAACATAGAACTTCAGCCCTAATTGAAATAGGAGTTTATGGCTTTGTGTGTGTGTGTGTGTGTGTGTGTGAGAGGAAGATCCTCCCTGAGCTAACATCTGTGCTAGTCTTCTTCTACTTTGGATGTGGGATGCCTCCACAACCTGACTGAGAAGTGGCGTAGGTCCGCACCCTGGATCCGAACCCGTGAATCCTGGGCCGCTGGAGCAGAGCGCACGGAACTTTAACCACTTGGTCACAAGGCCAGCCCCAAGGGGTTTATGGCTTTTAATGATTATCCTTAAGTATCCTTTTCTTGCTTATAATTCCAAAAGTTAAATAAAAGTCTGAGTGATATCATGATACCTCATGATATACTTTAAAATAGAATATGTTTTCCAGTGTACGGTTTAGAGAACTTTGTATAAAAATGAGATTGCACAGGGGGCCAGCCCCTTGGCCGAGTGGTTAAGTTCGCCTGCTCTGCTGCAGCAGCGCAGGGTTTCCCCGGTTCGAATCCTGGGCACAGACATGGCACCGCTCATCAGACCACGCCGAGGCATAAAATCTTTAAAAAAAAAATGAGATTGTACAAAAGAATATATAACATTTAAGTGTGAGCATACTTCTAAGCATACTTTTCATCTTAACTCCCCTCTTAAAGCAGAAGGTCTATTTTTGAAACACTGAGCCACCTTTGAGTTTTTTAGGCATTCAAGTGCTTCCTATAGTTTTTTTTTAAGTTTGTCTTACTTTATGTGTTTATGTGTGTGTGTAATTTTTATTAGCTCTATCTTAATTTGTCTTTGCATTCTATTTATTTCAGGGCTGTGCAGTATGTCCACCAGTGATCACATTATATACTGGTCATTTTGTCCAGCCTCCTCTCTCTATTACACAGTCAGATCTTTTCTCTTAATTACCCGTTTATTTCTAAGAGTTGCTTCATTAAGTCCTCACCTTCCAAGGCTTCATTCTCGTCTTTGGTACTCACTTGCCTAGTTCTCATCCCCAGCTTGTTCTGGTTGATTTAGTTTCCCCTCCACCCTCCTAAATGGTGGCTAAGTAAATAGCATTTTCTGTTACTGATTTTCTCAACAACAGCTGGGGTGGGTTCCAGTAGGCTTTGCTTCCAAGAGGCCTGGGGGACACAACACCTGTTGCTGCTTCTCAGTTTTCCACTGCCTTTGACAGATTGGTTGTTTTTAAGCTCTCCCCACCCCACTATCCCTATTGCCAAAGTGTCTTTTATCCTTGTTCTGGAGATGGGTAAAACCTGCCTGATTGTTTAGTAGTGACTCATATAGTGTGACCTCTCTCGGTTTTGCAAGGACAGAAACTCCGTTTTTTGTGTGTCTCTTCAAGGGTAATCAGGCTCTAGGGGACTGATTCTCACTAACCAAACTCTCAGGAGGCTGATTTGTAAATCCACATGTAAGGTTATTAATTTACAGTGGGAGATATACCTATCCGGAGATCTGCACAGAGCCCCCTCCTGGTCTACTCAAGAGACCAGATTGCAAATAAGAAGAATCCTTGGTGTGCAAAGAATCAAGACAGGGAAAATTGGATGTTGCCTAAAGGGTATTTACAGCAAGCAGCCCTGCTTTGGTGATCTTCCATTGCTTTGTTCCCCCTTTACCCTTTGCTTTTTTTTTCCCCCCCTGAGGAAGATTCACCCTGAGCTAACATCCATGCCAGTCTTCCTCTCGTTTTTTAGCATGTGGGCCTCCAGCACAGCATGGCTGCTAACAGAGTGATGTAGGTCTACACCTGGGAACCAAACCTGGGACCCCAAAGCAGAGTGCACCAAATTTAACCACTAGGCCACCAGGGCTGGCCCTACCCTTTACTTTTAATGTTGTCATCCATCAAAATCCTATAAAGAGAAAAGAAAGCCTGTGCATTCTAGGTTCTTCCACATCTATAAAGCCTTTCTGAATCCCTGGCATGTTATTTTTTTCTTTGTTCTTTTAGCATTTTGTAGATACCTCTTTTGGAATATTTATCACAGTTTTTCTTATAGATATATAACAAGATGTATAGCTCATCTCCCCTACTAGATTGTAAGTTCATCAATAACAAGGAACACATGCATTTTTCTATTATTTTAAAAGGCCTTCTCTGACTGCCCTATCTTAAAAAGTAGAATATTTAGAAGCCAGTTTTAGGTTAACTTTCACTTCTGATTTATTGTGGAATTTCTACTCTATGACCCCCCCTGTTATAAGGTATTTATAATTGATGTTTAAGTTTTTTTCTTTTATATATTTTTATTGATATGGACTCACTATTAAGTTTTTTGTCTTGACATTATTGGAGTCATATTTGGGACCCCAGTCCAAGGTACATTGTCCATAGGTATTGTGATTTACATCTGGATTGTTAGATTGGAAGCATTAGATGTTTTATTTTTCTGATTCTTAAGTAATGTGTGCCTATTATACAAAATTTAGAAATTATTTTAATAATAATAATAAAATAGCCTCTGTAGTGTCACAACACGTTAGAAACTGTTGTTTATATTTTGATACATTTTCTTCTAATCTTTTTTTAGAATTAAGAGGTGAATTCGTACTGTATTTTCAATTTTGAGTTTTACTTTGTCTCTTAAAAATTATTTTATTGTATTACTAAAACTCTTTTGTATTGTGAGTGATTTTAATTTTCATGGTGCTCTTCTGTATTTCCCACATGTAAAATGTATTGCTTTTGTAACGGAAAGGAAAACAATAAATGCTCTGTAAGAAAATCTTATAATTTTTATTGGCTGGATAATTTATTTAACTGTTCCATTTCATTGGATACTGAAATTGTTTTAGATTTTAGGCTTTATCAGTAATGCTGTGATGAGCATTTTTATAAAGTCTTTTCTGTGTTTAGGGTTGTTTCCCAGTATTATTGCTAGTAGTGGTATTATGGAGACACAGAGTATGCACATATTTAAGTTTCTTGATATATAGCTTTTTTTTTTTCTTGTTTTAAGTCATATCAATTTATACTCTGAACAGTAGTATGAGTTTGCTTAAGGAATGCATCTTTATCAGGAGCCTGTGGTCTGCTAGGCATTTTATGCTTTTATTTCATTTAATCCTACCAACAATCCTTTGAGGTACTTACTGTTCCTATTTATAGGCAAAGGAAGTGAGGCTCAAACAGGCTAAAGTAACTTGCTCCCGGCTACATAGCTAAGGAATGGGGAAGTTAGGATGCAAATCCAGATCTTTTTGATTCCACAGCCCCTAAAAGCACTGTGTATATATATGTATATATATGCTTGAATTTTTATTCAGGTTATCTGTATGGTACTCAAGTATTTAACATTTAATTTATTGAGGATGTTAGAAAGTAGGAAAAAATTGGGAATAATTGTTAGAAAACTATCTCTTGATCAAAGGAACCATAGAGAGAAAATTATTTTTTGTTTGAAAACAGCAATATTCTAGACATGCATCATTCCCCACCTTGGCTGTCAAGATATCCCACAGTTTTGTAAGATCATTTGTAACACAGTTCATATTTTGTTTAGAAGATAGGTAGGAGATTGAAAAAGAAAATTTAGGAACCTTGGGAGTTAGTCTTCCATTTCCCTTACCCTCTCTAATTCACCACCACCATATCCCATTATTTTTATCTCTAATTTCTCAAAGACACTTTCCATTCATGCAGTCTTATTAGTTTAGGACTTTTTAATCTCTTTCCTGAGTTATCATTGCTTTGTAATTGGTCTCCCTGCCTCCGGTTTCTTCCCTCTGTAATTTTTCTTCCATTCTGATCCCAAAGGTAATTCTTTCCTTTTTAAAAAAATGTAAATTATATAAGTAATATATGAATACATATTCTAAAGAAAAAAAGAAATGCTTACTGATAAAGCTAAAATATTATTTCCCTTCCTATCTCAATCCTCCTTCTTATCCCACCACCCCCCTAGAAAATAATCTGCAACTTGCTTTTTTCCATATAGTGTATCTTGGAGATCTTCCTACATTAGTCTATCAGATATATCTCATTTTTTAAAACTTGTCTACGTTATTCCATAGTATGAACAAAGTGTGTTTAGCCTTTCACCTAATTATAAAATATTTTGTAATTTCTATTTTGATTTCCTATTTAGAATGAATATTGAGAAGTTTTTCTCCCCAGATGGCATTATCTTTCTAAAACATATTGTACTGTGTCTTGACCCTCCCCCCTTTAAAACTTTCAGTGGCTCTCCCAAGGCCTGTAGCAGGCAACATAAACTCACATGTGTCCAGGGACCAGGCTTCTGAGAAACAGCTGCGTGACAGACCAAAAGGTGTAGGGGGGATTGGCAACTGGAGAGTGCAGACACTGCCTAAAGATGTTCAAATGCACATTAAAAACAAACCAACAAAAAAACACTCTGTTGGCGAAACAAGACACTTTTGCCACCAGGTTTCACTTTGTCATCCATTAACATGCTAGTCAGAGCCCTTTACCGCTTTCTTAGTAGCCGCCTTCTCCTCCTGCTAGAATACTCAATCTGCCTTTATGTTTCTCTGCCTTTACACCTGCTGGAACGTCTTTCCCTACCTTCTCTGCCAGAAGAATGCAGTTTGTCCTTTAAGACCCAGCTTGTATACTTCTACCTCTTCTGTGAAACCTTTCTAGTTTCCCACGGCAAATGCCTTCTATAGCCTAATACAGCAGGTGCAAATCTTTATTATTGCCTTTATTACATAGCTCTGTAATAATTGCTGTACTTCTCTGTTGGCTCATCCAGGATGTGAGTCCTTCCTACCAAGTGCTACCTTGTTCACTTTGATATTCTTGGTCCTGGCAAGTGCTACTTGTATATGTAAGAGGTGTTCTATTTTTGTTGAGTGAGTAGATAAGCAAATAATTTTATTAGTTGTAGTAAGAATGGTCTTGGGGAAAACCAGAATTCAAACATGATTACGTGATAAACCTGAAGACTTATATTACTCAGATTACTACCATCTGATTTTATCAAACTTAAGGGAACTTAGTTGATTTTTTAACGAATTTATTTGATTTTAATATAAGGAAAATGAATATAAGTCACATATAGACCATAAAAGGAATGTTGAAGTGAAAGTAAGAGTTTTACCGTTAACTCTCCTTAACTGATAAAATATCTTACATTTCGTCCTTGGGTTCTAGCTGTAGTGTGTATAGTACTCTTTGCTATGTTTACTCTAATAGTAGAAATTTTTTACAGACTTTTTAAAAAAAATCAACTCAAACTGTTTTAGTCCTGTTCTGTTCAGATTATCAACCTGCCTTGGTCATCTTTGACTCAATCCAACCACTACCATTGATTTTTGTTAATTTATGTCCCTTCTTCCTGTCCTGTGGCCTGGCCACTACCATTTTAAGAGTTCACTTTTTGTGTACTTTGACCTGAAATGTTCTAACTCCTTCCATTTCTCTAGCTAGGAGGTAAAGCGCAGTGCTAGGGGCAAAAATAAGCCTTATTGTTGGAAGAACATGTTTATGTGTATCTACATTCCATATTGCTTTCAAAACAAATTCATATTGTTATCTTGGAGCTGTTGCTTGATCGCAGAATGTATAACAGTGGTTGTTGTCAGGTTAAACACTTTATTCCGCATCCTTTGCTCAGGCAGGTTAAGAGATAATTGTCCTTAAATTAGGTGAAATTTGTCTCCCAAGTATTTCAGCTTTTCCCTGATGTTTTCAGATATGTGATGATAGGATTCCTGAATATTAACTTTTTAAAGGCTCAAGTTCTTATACAAAGAATAAAAACAGTCACAGCTTTAATACAATGACTTCATTTAGTGTTCTTCTTGTATTTGTGTATTGGTTTGACTTAGAATTTTGTGACTCATATATTGATTTTTAAAGTGTCTGGCAGATTAGAACTGCAGCATGGCATCTAGCCGTCAAGTCACCATGGATCCTCAACCTCTGGTGTTCTAAGTGATGCTGGATAGAGTACTGTGTCACTCAGGGACAGACTCAGCCTGGCCACTGAACACTACACGCTGCTTTCCATGGCTTGCTAGGTCTTGTCTGTCCTCTAGCCATCGCCGCCTGCTGACATCAGTTATGTAAGGGCACTACTATTCTCCCAGTCTCTGGTTCAAAATCCAACTCATTTTGAATTTCCCCTTACTTTTATATCCAGCCAGTCATCAAGCTTGATGATAGGACTCCTGGATTCTCACAAGCACAGTTCTCTTCCTTCCTAGTCACTCCTACTCTAGTCATGTAAAAACACCCCCTACTTCCCCACACCCCCAAACTCTAACCCATCTACATCCACTGTTAGCTAGCTGAGTTTTCCAAAAACCAACTGCTCTGTTCCTGTCTTGACCTTGAGTAGAAACCTTTCAATGGCAATTGCACATACACACACACACACACACACACACACACTCACACTCACTCATACACACACACACACACACCCCTCTGCTTGGCAGCTGGATGGAATCCTAATTTTTTTTTTTTTTTTTTTGAGGAAGACTAGCCCTGAGCTAACTCCTACCAATCCTCCTCCCCTATTTTCTGAGGAAGACTCGCCCTGAGCTCACATCTGTGCCCACCTTCCTCTACTTTATATGTGGGACGCATACCACAGCATGGCGTGCCAAGTGGTGCCATGTCTGCACCCGGGATCCGAACTGGCGAACCCTGGGCCGCTGAAGCGGAATGTGCAAACTTAACCACTGCGCCATCCTGCCGGCCCATGGAGCCTAAATTTTTTATCCCAGTGTTCAGGGTCTTCCACATTAACTCTTAGTCTTCTTAGCCTCATCTCCTCTCTTTCCCTACAGTGTTCTGTAGCTCCTGACCATCCTGGAACTTGACTGGAGCTTTCCTTGGCCTCTGCCCGCATCAGTCTCTACACACCTGAAGTGATCTCTCCTGCCTCTGAACATCCCCCATACTCTATTTTACTTTATTTCTGTTTATCTTATGGCGTATTATTGCCCAAGTAGTGCTTTGCAAATGACCAAAGTGCTTTGGAATCTATTACTTTAATTTTTACAACCAGTCTGTGAAGTAAGACTGTTGTGTCTTATCACAAGGGAGGAAACCAAGACCTGATGAGGGAAGAGTGGCTTACCCAAGTTTTGCAGTTACTAGAGAGTGGAACTAAGACTCAAATCCAAGCCTTCTAGGACATAAGCCCCAAGCTTTGTTCATTTTGCTGCTACCACTACCTTTCTTGGTGCCTGAGTCTGCGTTTAAATGTTAAGTTTGAGTACCTGTCTTTCCAGTTACCTGCAAGTTACGCAAATTGGGTTTTATTCCCCTAGAGCATATATATATATATATATATATATATATATATATATATATATGAATGAGTCCATATTGCAGTTCAGTGTTCTCTGTAAAAATCATCCTTCCCCTTTCTGAGCCTTGTTTCCCCATCTTTCTTTTTTTTTTTTGAGGAAGCTCAGCCCTGAGCTAACATCTGCCAATCCTCCTCTTTTTGCTGAGGAAGACCAGCCCTGAGCTAACATCCGTGCCCATGTTCCTCTGCTTTATACGTGGGACACCTACCACAGCATGGCTTGCCAAGCGGTGCCATGTCCGCACCCGGGATCCGAACCAGCGAACCCTGGCTGCCAAAAGGGAACGTGTGCACTTCACTGCTGTGCCACCACACTGTGCCACTTTTTTTTTTAAGTAGAAATGAAGCTTACTTGGTATATTATAAATAATAAAACTAGAGCTTTATATAATGAATTTACTTTCTGGAATAACTTCAGCAATGTACTTCAATTAATAAGTATTTATTGCCTGTGAAGAGAAGAAGCCTAACGCTAGGCTACTGAGCAGTGGTTCCACACTTTTCAAGTATAAGTATCCTGAATTTTCATATTGTTCTAACTATAATTTTATGCTGACTGAGAACATAGATACCAACAAAAGCTGTTATGAATTCAGTAACAATTTTAGTGGATTTGAATTTTATTTATTGTATCATCTACATTTATTTGAAAAATAATAATACATACATGTACAAGACCTCTAGTATTCAGTCTACAGGAAATGCTTGATGCCCCTAGTACTTCCAGATCTTCCTAGTAACTCCATGGTTCCCAGGTGGGGAGTCACTGCTGTTTGATTCTGACATTGTCCTGTATCACTCATTATTGCCTTAGGAAGCTTCATGTGAGAAATTTCTTATAGGGCCAAGTGGTTGTAATAACATTGTTTCCTGGAGTAATTGCTTTATGTTTTCCTCTTAGACAGTGAGAACTATGCAACTGACCTCTCTATTTTCAGACTGGCCTTTAGGAAGCTCAGAGCCAAATTTATCACCTCATACAGCTGCATAGATCCTTATTGCCGGCTTAAGTTTTCTGTTTTCAAACTTTGATAGTGACTTTCTGTTGTAGTTTGCTTGGCCCTGATTTTTTAACTTATATTTTATCATTTTATTGCATATGTTTCCCAAAAGCCAACTAAAATTCTTTGAAAGTTAAGTGGGATATAAATAAATACTCAAGCCCTTCTTTTGTCATCAGCTATATTTTAGGCACTGGACATATCCATTCTAAATATTGATACCTATATGCATATGTCTTGCTCTTTATGCTGGATTGAACGTGATCAGAAATCAGAATTTATATGGAAAAGCCAAACCTAAGCATACTATTTATTAGAAAAATGTAGGTTCATTTAATATGAATTGCTTTCAAAACTCCCTACAGTGTCTACTTAAGTATATCTCAAAAAGTGGAGTGTCTCTTCTGGGAGGAAGCAAAGCATTGTTGTGACGACAGCATGCCTCTACTAGCAGATATGAGATCACTGCTGGCAGTGGTACTTAAAAAATCCACACACAGGACTAGAAGGGCAACTGTTTTATTTCAGTGTTTATCTTTTTGAATTTTGTACCATGTACATATATCACTTATTCAAAATAATTAATAAAAGGAGTTCACAGTCATTTTCGGTGGAAGTGTAAAAAATTTCTCTTCTTACCTGTTTGACTATCAGCTCCTTGAGACCAGGAAATGTGCTCGATTCCTCTCTGTATTCCTGAACCTGGCACAGTGCCTTATACATATATGCCCCCAGCCAGTGTGCATAGGTGTGAACTGGAAACAAAGAACTGCAGATTTCAGTAGAATCACAGCTAAAACTTACTCACTGTGAGTCCCTCATGCACCCTTAGTTCTGTTCCCCCCTTTCAGAATGGGGCTGAGACCAGCTTCCTGGCTCTGAAGTAAGATTGATTTTAATTAAAATCCACTAAAACAATCTAAAAACAAGTTAGTAGAATTTCTCCTAGTTGTTCAAAACAGGGGGTTTATGTTTGTTTATACATTGGAGTGTGGGGTTTTTCTACATGTGACCTTCAAACTGTTCCTTATCTCTTCTTGCAGATCTTTGTAGAGTTTGACGGCTGTAACTGGAAGCAACACTCCTGGGTTAAAGTTCATGCTGAAGAGGTTATTGTGCTCCTGCTGGAAGGGTCTCTAGTATGGGCACCTCGGAAGGACCCAGTCCTTGTCCAAGGTGCTCGAGTCTCCATTGCTCAGTGGCCAGCCCTGGTGAGTGACGCTGATTGGCTGGGAACTTATTTGGGCTTTACTTCGACGCTGTAACTGTGGTATTTATCTAATAGCTGAACTCTATAGAATTCCCCAAACTCTATGATTTGTCCTTAACACACTTTTATTCTGAAGTTACCAAAGCAAAAATTGGGAGAGATCTTTTCTCCTGTGTCTTCTGAAACTTTTTATATTAGATAATATTTGATACTTTTTGTTGCCAAAGAATTTTTTCACCTGTAGTCTCTTCTCACAGTAAGGTTATGAAACAGTGTTTGTAATCCTTAAGGTCTTTTTTTTCCATAGGAACTCTATTTTATTTTTTTCCCAGCTTTATTGAGATATAATTGACATAACATTGTGTAAGTTTGTGTACAACATGAGGATTTGATATACATATATATTGTGAAATGATTGCCACTGTAAGGTTAGTTAACACATCCATTGATTCACATAGTTACCTTTTTGTGTGTGTGGTGAGAATGTTTAAGATTTATTCTCTTAGCAATTTTCAAGTATGAACAGAGTATTGTTACCTATAGTCACCATGCTGTACATTACATGCCCAGAACTTCCTCGTCTTATAACTGAAGTTTGTACCCTTTGACCACCTTCATCCATTTCCCTCACTCCCTCTTCCCCTGGCAACCACCAGTTTACTCTCTATATCTATGTGTTTAGTTTTTTAGATTCCATATATAAGTGAGATCATACAGTATTTGTCTTTTCCTGTCTGACTTATTTCACTTACCATAATGCCCTCAAGGTTTATCCATGTTGTAAATGGCAAGATTTCCTCCTTTTTTGGTAAGGAAGATTGGCCCTGAGCTAACATCTGTTGCCAGTCTTCCTCTTTTTTTTTTTTTTAATCCTCAAAGCCCCGGTACATAGTTGTATATCCTAGTTGTAAGTCATTTCGGTTCTTCTATGTGGGATGCTGCCACAGCATGGCTTGATGATTGGTGTGTAGGTCTGCGCCCAGGATCCAAACCAGCGAACCCCAGGCCACTGAAGTGGAGTGCACAAACTTAACCACTCAGTCACAGGGCTGACTCCAAGATTTCCTCCTTTTTTTGTTTTTTAAATTTTTTTTAACTTTTTTTTTTGAGGAAGATTAGCCTTGAGCTAACATTCATTGCTAATCCTCCTCTTTTTTGCTGAGGAAGATTGGCCCTGAGCTAATATCCATGCCCATCTTCCTCCACTTTATATGTGGGATGCCTGTCACAGCATGGCTTGATAAGCAATGCATGAGTCCGCTCCCAGGATCTGAACGGGCGAACCTCAGGCTGCCAAAGAGGAGCACGTGCACTTAACCGCTACGCCACTGGGCCAGCCCCAGAGAGTTCCTCCTTTTTAATGACTGAATAATATTCCTGTGTGTGTGTACATACCACATTTTCTTTATCCAGTCATCCATTACCAGACACTTAGGTTGTTTCCATGTCTTGGATATTGTGAATAATGCTACAGTGAACATGGAGTTGCAGATAGCTCTTCAAGATAGTGATTTCGTTTCCTTCAGATAAATACCCAAAAATGGGGTTGCTGGTTCATATAGTAGTTCTATTTTTAATTTTTTTTTCTGCTTTTTCTCCCCAAATCCCCCAGCACATAGTTGTATATTTTAGTTGTCGGTCCTTCCAGTTGTGGCATGTGGGACACTGCCTCAGCATGGCCTGACCAGTGGCGCCATGTCCGTGGCCAGGATCCGAACCAGTGAAACCCTGGACTGCCACAGCAGAGCACGCGAACTCAACCACTCAGCCACGGGGCTGGCCCCTATTTTTAATTTTTTGAAAAACCTCTATATTGCTTTCTATAGTGGATGCACCAATTTACATTCCCACCAATGGTGCACAGAGGTTCCCTTTTCTCTATATCCTTTCCAGTACTTATCTTTTGTCTTTGATGATAGCCATTCTAACAGATGTGAGGTGATATCTCATTGTGGTTTTGATTTGCATTACCTGTTGCCCATTTGTATATCTTCTTTGGAAAAATGTCTATTCAGGTGATTTTCCCATTTTTTAATAAGATAATTTATTCTTTTACTATTGAGTTGTATGAGTTCCTAGTATATTTCGCTATTAACTCCTTATGTATGATTTGCAAATATTTACTCCCATTCATTATGTTGCCTTTTTATTTTATTGATCATTTCTTTTGCAATGCAGAAGCTTTTTAGTTTGATGTAGTCCCACATGTTTATTTTTGCCTTTGTTGCTTGTTATTAAGTTTTGTTTTCTGAAATCAGACAAAATATACTATAAAGTTTAATTCTGAGCATATCCATTTGTTTCTACCTATCCTATTAGCAAAGTATAGGCATAAATGGTTACATTTTTTAAAATCTTAATTCTCCTGTGGCTAACCAAATTAAATAAATAATACTCAGAACAAATCTCTTTTACCTATTGATTATACATATCATCAATTACTAAACTGTCTTTTTTCATTTGTTTTTAAGGCCACTTTCCAATTGAACTTTTAGAAGAAGCTCAAATGGATGTTGTCCCCTGGGTGACTTTTGTAGGCTATTTATTTGTGAAACAGTAATATGAATTTATCCGTGCATATTTATACCAGTGATTATTTTAGAAATCTCACTGAGATTTCAGGAGTTGTAGAGATGATAATGGTGTAACTCTTTATTCTGGGAATTTACTGTACTTTTAGTCCTCTTGAAGCCTGGCAAGAAGATTAGTCAGATCCCTAGAGAGGAGGAGGAATTTCTCATTCTTCTTGTCCTTTTTAGCTGTAAATAAGAAGTATTGAGCTGACTTTCTGCTCTAGTTTGCTTGCTGTGATTATTTGAGGGGCATGTGCTGGGTTGGGAATGTTTCCAAGGACTTAAGCTTTAGTTTATCTGTATTTACTGAGGTGAAAGATATATTAATAATGGATATTTTCTCTGAAGTTAGAGATTTGGTTGAACTGTTATATATGTTCTTTTGCAAGTTCTAATAAAGTTCTTGTCATTGTACTTCACAGACTTTCACTCCCCTAGTAGATAAACTCGGTTTGGGTTCTGTGGTTCCAGTTGAATACCTTTTGGATCGAGAGCTTCGTTTCCTGTCGGATGCTAATGGGTTACATCTGTTCCAGGTACTTAACATTTACTCTAGTCCTAAGCTTATTTCTCGCCTTGCTAATTTCTTTGTTGATTGTAAATATATGGTGTTTCCCCTTTTGTTTTAGCATTGAAACAAGTCCTTCCTCCCAGTGATACGCTATGCTTTTTAAAGTTTCTCTGTTCCCTTGAAAAGTGGGCTTGGCGGCTGAGGCTTCTTTCCTCTTCTATAGACCCCTACCCCACCCTAAAACCGCTTATGACTTAATACCACAATTCTAAGGGTCTCAGAAGAGGTGGCTTCCCAGAGGTAGCTGCTTTTATAATTTGAGTCTGAAGGGGCCTACATTTATGTCAGTGGCAGGGAAGCTGGGAGTTTGGGATGATTCTGAGCAACATTAAATATTTAAGAGCTTATGTATATCTTTAGTTACAACGAAAAAGGATAAGTTAGTAATTTAAGCAAATTAGCATCTGAGTTAGAGTTTCAGAATTTATGAATAGTAATATTTGTTTCTCACTTGTAAGGGTTACTGTCCAAAGGTTAAAAATTAGGAGACTTCTAAGAGTTTTGCTCTCTTACTGAGGCAGCCAAGAACAGTATTTCCTAAACTGAAATATTAATGAAAATTTCTTTGTTGATGTGTCTTCCTCTCTCATGAGGCCTCACACCCTCTCAGCAACTTTGCTTTATTCATCTTTGTGAATATGAGTAGGCACTCAGTAAATGTTGAATAAATATCAAAATAAACAAACAGATTTACCTGGAATAAAATGTTTTGTGGTCAAATAAGTATGAGAAACACTGACCTAAGAGATTTTTTTCTCCTACGTGTCTTCTCAGAGCCTTTAATATCCTATTGTATGTAGAAAGATATAGTATGTAATATTTCCTAAACCTAATTGATTCTATCATCCTTATTTTATGCAGAGTATTTCATGAGATTAAGGTCCTACAGAACATTCTTTGGCAAATGCTATTATAGAACTCCTTAGGAGTACGATTTTTCTCATCTAGTTACATATTATTGCTACTCATTTTAATATTCAGTTGTTTTCTTCTTTTATCTTTGCCAGATGGGAACAGATAGTCAAAACCAGATTCTTTTGGAACACGCTGCACTGAGAGAAACAGTTAATGCTTTGATCAGTGACCAAAAGCTACAAGAGATATTCAGCCGAGGTAGGAGCAGGATTCTTCTGTCCCTGAATTTTGAGTCAGGTGTGTGGTCAATGTTGAAAGTGATAGAATGAGGAGGATACCATGCAACTCTAAACATTTGTGCTTGTCTTCTTTTTGTATGTAGAGTCAAGAGTATCTCCAGTTAGCTGGATCTCTAGAATAGGTTGGCAAATTAGGCTCTCACTCAGACCACTGTTTTCTCTTTGTATTACGTTTCATAATACACAGTTTTGTCTTGAGTTTTGTTGTTTTTTTCATTTCTGAACTATTCACTAAGGACTAATCTTGTACCAGACACAATGTTGAGATACTAGGGATATAACCATGAGCTAGAAAATCTCTGCCCTTGTTGAGCTTACTGTCTGTAAGTTTCTCAAGTTCTAAAGACAGTTAATACCAGCAAATAACAACTAAGAGTGCAAGGTGGATTCATAAGGAAAGTTGTCCATAGACTCATGCACATTAACAGCATGTTATTTTTTAAGAATGAAAACAAAAAAGAGAATTATTAGCTTTTTTCAGTTCAGATACAGATTTTGCCCAAGATTCTACACAAAGGTAGATTATTGCTTCATTTGTCCTTCCCTTCATGTTGTACATCCATTCCTCTTTCCTTCTGAGCCTCGTGATAATAATCATGATTTTCAGTGAAATAGGGTCCTTGATTCTCTTTTGTCAAACTAAATCTAAACAGGTAAAGGTAGGAAAACTAACCTATTTAGGGAAGGAGAATATCAGGATAAAATGGGGCTGTTTAATAATCAAGGAAAGGTATGGAGGAAAAAAGAAATGTGAGGAAAAATTAATAGCAGAGAGAAGAAGATCAAGCAGACAGAATGAAAGGTGGAGATGTATATGAGTATATATAGAAAAATTAAGCTTAAATATAGCTTTGAGAGATAATAATTTAAAATAAGTAATGATTTAGCCATATAGTCTCAAATGTATAAGATATGCAGGAGAGAGAAACTGTCCTTCTTGGCTGGCCAACTGAAATTGCAGGGTAACATTACCTGCTGATAAAGTAATATCTTTGAAACTATGTGTTCCTAGGAAGACAGGTGCTATATTTGTTCAGACTATTATAGTGCAGAGGCTGGAAACCCCATAAATTGAACTCTCCACCTACTGTTCTTGAAAGTCAGATAGCAGAGTATAAATGGTCATATATCATTCCTGTGGTCACTTAACAAAATAGTACATTCAACTTACTGACCTCTCACTTTTTATATATATGTCAGATAGATCTGAGTAGATTTTCATACTACCTGTAGTTTTTGATTTCTAAGTTTCCTTTCTCTTCTCTATGTTATTTCTAGAATTGGAAGATTGAGATAAGGTGGAATCACAATGCTGAGAGATTCCAAGGAATCTCTTAAAAAAACAGAATTTACAAAAGTCACTGGGAAAAACTATTTATGTTTTAAATTTAATATTAAAATATTAAATACTGACTGATCTCTCCTTTAGGTCCCTACAGTGTTCAAGGTCACAGGGTCAAAGTATACCAGCCAGAAGGGGAGGAAAGTTGGCTCTATGGTATTGTAAGCCATCAAGACTCTATCACTCGTCTTATGGAGGTGTCTATAACTGAGGTGAGGCTCCATGTTATTTCATCTGAGGTCCATCCATCCCCTTACAGAGGGTGGTGTAGAGAAAGGGAGCACTTCGCTAGTGTAAGAAGACATGGGTTCCATTTCTGGCTCTGTCACTTAATGACTGTATGACCTTGAGAAAGGCTGTTCAGTTTTCTTAGTCTCAGTGTTCTCATCTGTAACTTAGAGGTAATTAGGTAACCCTCCACTGACCTCACAGCACTGTTTTGGGAACTGAGATAATGTATTTGAAAATGGTTTGAAATTGGTAAGAGAACACACAAATGTGAAGTGGTATCATATTCATAAAGGTTAGCAGTTAAAAATCTAGTCAGTTAGCATTTGCTTCTGTAATACTTAGCCACTCTCCCTGAGAGGCTGAAGAAATGAATTTTTTCTAATGAAGTAAACAGAAAAAACATAGCATCTAGAAATACCTGGAGAATAGTCTAGGAAAAACAATAGATGAGTGTTTTGAGTCAAATAAATATTTATTTATGATGTCTTTGAATTGGTTTCAGACTTGCCCTAAGCAGTCACATGTAATGCAGTTTATTTATTTGTTTATCATTTATGCTTAAATGATATTTAAAAAATATTAAATTGGGGCCAGCCCTGTGGACGAGTGATTAAGTTCCTGTGCTCCCCTTTGGCAGCCCGGGGTTTCACTGGTTCAGATCCTGGGCACGGACATGGCACCACTCATTAGGCCATGTTGAGGCGACGTCCCACATGCCACAACTAGAAGGGCTCACAACTAAAAAAATATACAACTATGTACTGGGAGGATTTGGGGAGAAAAAAGCAGGAAAAATAAAAAGGAAGATTGCCAACAGTTATTAGCTCAGGGGCAAATCTTTAAAAAAAAGATTTAATTAATCTTCATTTAAAAATTTCAAATGATACACAGATATATAAAGTAGATATTGAAAGCCACCCCTTCTCCTAGGCAAATATCACTCCCTCAAATGGTAACCATAATCAACACTTTGGTATATATTTCATATTCTTCCAAATATGTTGTTTGTGTGTGTATAATATTAATATATTACCTATTTATATGATAATTATATAAATCACACTTCATTAACTAATGGGATCCTACGGTACATACAGTTCTATAACTCACCTTTTTTACTTAATTGTAAATTATCATCTTTCTGCGTAAATATATATAAAAATCTGCCTCATGCTTTTAAAATAGATGCATACTATTCCACTGAATGGATGTATCATAACTAATTTAATCTAAAATTGACAGACATTTAAATCTTCGCCAGTATTTTCACTAATATAAATAATGCTGCAGTGATTATCCTTGAACATATATCATTGCACACTGTTTCACATTATTGGAATAAATTCCTAGGTGTGTAATTGCTAAGTCAAAGGATATGCACATTAAATCTGACAATATCTGTCAAATTGGCCCCTCCCAAAAGCTTTTGTTCTTTAATAGTAGAGAGGTGAGTTTTGTTTAGCATAGTGCTTTTAATGATTATTGGTACTGAAGTTTTTTGGTTTCTGTAATGAAATGTAACAGAGTAAGAAGGTTTTAGAGATGCAGAATTTGAAATTAACATCCCTAAAAGAGACACTTGGGCATTGAACACAATTCTGTCATTCATTCTAGTAGGGGAGTAGAAATAAATGAGATGGTGCTGGCCCTGTGGTGTCATGGTTAAGTTTGGTGCACTCTGCTTCAGTGGCCCAGGTTCACGGGTTTGGATCCCAGGCGTGGACCTCTACCACTTGTCAGTCATGCTGTAGCAGCAACCCACATATAGAGTGGAGGAAGATTAGCACAGATGTTAGCTCAGGGCTAATTTTCCTTAAGCAAAAAAAAAAAGATGAAGATTGGCAAAAAATGTTAGCTCAGGGCTAATCTTCCTCAGCAAAAAAAGAAAGAAAGAAAGGGAGAGAGAGAGGAAGGAAGGAAGAAAGAAAAAGAAAAAATGAGAGAATATGAGATAATTAGATAGATTAGAAAAATACATGGTTACATCTTTGGTGGACAAGGCATTAAATCTTTTTTCCTCCCTTTTTCATATTTTCTGCTATCCTGCTCCTACTGTAGAGTGGTGAGATCAAGTCCGTAGATCCCAGACTGATCCATGTGATGCTGATGGATAATTCGACGCCTCAGAGTGAGGTACAGTAATAGACTGAGACTCCGAGCAGACTCATGACCTTGCATTATCTTGTTATGTGGATTCCTTATGTGTGTGTGTTACCCTGGATGCCCTTTGGATTTCAGCTCTAGCCACTGTACATTTCTTGCTGTTCCCACAGTCTTGTCTAGTTAAGGGAGGCTACTCTGAAGAAAGAGACCTAGTCTGAGAAAACCTTTTTAATCATGGCTGTGTTGCCTAGCCATTTTAAAATCCATGGCCTAACTATTTCTTCTTACATTCTTTTAGGACAGGTATGTTTGAAAGATACAGCAGACAGTTAAAGCTGTAATAAGCACTGGTAGTATTCATGACCTATCCAGTAATAACAAATGGAGAAGCTACATCCTCTTTTTTTTTCCATTTGGTGGTAGTGAGCTCCAACTGGTTCTGAAATTCCATATCCCAAGAAGAAGCAAATCAAACAGGTGCCCAGTTCAGTGCTCAGCACACAGTGGATTACTCCATACTTACCATGAACCAGGCCAACACTTACTTCATTCTGAATTATCATGGTCCCCTGCCCCCCAAAAAGATACTTTATAAATCAGGGCCTGAACCAGTCAAGGAATCTTGTGTGAATTTCCTTCAGTAGGACATTGACTAGGACAACCAGCTGTGCACATATTCCTCATAGTCTTTTAGCACCTCTGTAATATTGCTGTCTTGACCACTCCTGCTGAGCGTACAGTTTTCCTCATCATCTTTATCCAGTCATTCTTGACTTGATAAAACAAGATCAGGGTAGGAAAAGAAGCATCAGGGTTAAATTTAACAGCTCTTTACAACATATTGTGTTACACAAATAGGATAAATCTCTTGACTGTGTTTAAATGGCTAAAAATACCTGTTAGTTTGATGGTGTACTGGGTCCCTTTTTCATTTTCTTCCTTATTTAATTAACTCATTAAGCACCTATTATATGCCAGGTACTGTTCAGCTGGCCAGATAGTGCTGGAGAGTACTGGTCTCAGTATTCTAGGTTGTCTACTCACCTGTGAGTAGCTTGCCATAAGTAGGACATATAAATAAGTTGTTGCTCAGGAAGGTTGCTATGAGCCAAGCTCTACAAGTTGGCTGGATGAGTTAGAAGTGAGATCTGTGGTTTTCAGCAGCAGATGTTGATTCTTCCCTTTTCAGCTTTGCCATGATGTGACTATCTTCTTAGCTAACAAAGTACAATTATTATTGACAGTTCTGCCAAGTTTTCCAGTAACCCTTCTTAGAGATCCATAGTCACCTTGTCTCCTTGAATGAGTGAGCAAGAAAGGAGAGATTTCATTGATCATGCAGAAATAGTTCACAACAGTGAAAACTGAATGATGATAAATGTTGAAGAAAGGATAAAAAAAATTTGAAGGAGCAAATGAAAACAATTCTTAGCAAACAGAAGCAATTCTTGAATGAAAGATTTAGAAACTTAGATTGATATTACCAAAAGTATTGGGGAAACAAATAAATCTTGAGCTTTGGTTAAGAGTTGTAGAAGGGGGGCTGGCCCGGTGGCGCAGCGGTTAAGTGCTCACGTTCCGCTTTGGTGGCCCGGGGTTCACTGGTTTGGATCCTGGGTGCGGACATGGCACCTCTTGGCAAGCCATGCTGTGGTTGGCGTCCCACATATAAAGTAGAGGAAGATGGGCACGGGTGTTGGCTCAGGACCAGTCTTCCTCAGCAAAAAGAGGAGGATTGGCAACAGTTAGCTCAGGGCTAGTCTTCCTCGAAAAAAAAAAAAAGAGTTGTAGAAGGAAGTTAAGGGAGAAAACATGGAAATGAAGGCAACAAAAAAAGGAAAAGAAGGAAAGAAAGAAGGAGAAAAATATAGAAACTAGAGATGACAAGAAGAAATATAAAATTTGAAAAAGTTTGTTGTAACAGCTATTATAGTGATTATAACAAAGATGCGGATCTGCACAAAGAATCTATAAATATTCAAGGGCAGTAAGAGTAGATTGAGTTGGTGAATATTAATGGCTAAATAACTGTGAGTCACTAGCTTATTGGCACCTCAACACATTTTATCTGAAAGTTAAAGCTAAAAAGAATACCCGCTTGTGGTGGGATACCAATCTAGGAATGTTCTAGATAGAAGTCCTTGCTGCACAAAGTTTGCTTGAGAGAATGTTAGCTGTGTCCCAAGTCACCTGCCCCTTGACCTTCTCAAAGAAGGGATTTATTCAGATAGGAATTGCCCTTCTGATCCTGTATCATTTAAGATTATCTGACCTCTTAAATAAAGCACAAGTAAGATTTCATGAGATAGGCTAAAATTATTGGAAGAGCCAAAAGATTTGGCAGTTTATGATAACCTGGTTTTTTTGCTTTCCTCTCTCTAATGCTTTGAAATGAGGTCTAGAGATTGATTGCATCTTTGTAGTATCTAAAAGCAAGCCAAACCTATCTCTCTTGGGCTCACTTTTCCTTTGGTCACAGACTTGCAAATGTTGGTTTTCCTATTGTTAAATTGTCACAAGTTTTTAGAGACTTTTTATTTCAATACTTGAAATGCCAGTTTCTGTCAAACAAGGAGATAAATGTGAAATAAAGCAGACTTTTTTTCAGCAAGGGGCAAATGAGCTCCTAGCCTACCTCCAGCAGTCTATTTTGTAAAAGAAATTCCACAAATTTTTAAAACCCTCAAAAAAGTCCATTTGAGGAAGTAGTGCATTTTGTTTAAGGGAAAGTTTGCCAAGTGAGGTCTAGTAACCATTATCTTGAATATGTACATATAAACTGAGTCACAGGAAGATTGGAGCTTTTTGACAAAGGGAATGTAGAACTGGCATTGGAACTTGGAAACTTGTGCCTGCTTTGATTGTCTGCTTCTAGAGATAGGAAAGAGCTAATGGTTTATGGTTTTCACAGGATGGAAGGTCCATTTTAATAAATCTTTTTTGAATTTTGTTTTGTAGGGGGGTACGTTAAAAGCAGTAAAATCTTCCAAAGGAAAGAAGAAGAGAGAGAGCATAGAGGGGAAAGATGGCCGGAGGAGGAAGAGTGCTTCGGACTCTGGGTGTGACTCTGCATCAAAGAAATTAAAAGGAGACAGGGGTGAAGTAGACAGTAATGGGAGCGATGGAGGTGAGGCGAGCCGAGGGCCCTGGAAAGGAGGGAATACCAGTGGAGAGCCAGGGCTGGATCAGAGAGTCAAGCAGCCACCGACTACATTTGTCCCCCAGATTAACCGCAACATTCGCTTTGCCACTTACACCAAAGAAAACGGCAGGACTCTGGTGGTGCAGGATGAGCCTGTAGGTGGAGACACACCTGTACCTTTCACTTCATATTCTACAGCCACAGGTCAGACATCTTTGGCCCCAGAGGTGGGTGGAGCCGAAAACAAAGAGGCAGGAAAAACACTGGAACAAGTTGGCCAGGGCCTGGTGGCTTCAGCAGCTGTGGTCACTACCACCAGCTCCACCCCAACCACGGTGAGGATCTCAGACACTGGCCTCGGAGCAGGGGCTGGGCCGGAAAAACAGAAAGGCAGCCGGTTGCAGGCCCCAGGAGAGGTGAGTTGTTTCAGGGGCAGATTTGCAAGATTTGGGTTCACTCTTTCACCCTACTTTGTTGTTAACACATTGAAAGGCATTTCAAATGCCATAGGGAAGGAGTATTTCTGAGATGTGCTTAAATTGTACTCTGTGGATAGTCTTTTATTGCTCACTGGACAAATGTGTATATTTTAATAAGTTTATCAGCTCTTAAAAGTCACCTGAACAATTGGGCTAATCAAAAACAGATTATACAATCCAATTTAATGAGATGCTAATATAGATCTGGTGGGGAATCTTTTTAAATTATCTATTTAGTTCATGTAGTGGTTGAGCCTCCACCAGGCCTATGAGAGGCAAGGGTGATGAATTACAGTGTTGGTAATAGTGAACACTATAATTAAGCCTATGTGAAAGCTACTATCACCAACCCCTGTTTTCATTTCATCATTTTCTATGATATTTTCCTTTGAGGCTGGGCTTCTTTCTGTGATTTGATATGGCTATAAAAGCTTTTTTCTTTTTTAATACTAACTTAATCTTTTAAAGCCTTACCTGGGAAATTTGATGGAATTAATCACAGTAGTATCCAGTTTACTATGTTCTTTGTCTGGTATGCATGTATTGTTGCTAAAATGGAACTTTTGTTAAATACATGTTAGCATCAAGTTGACTCCCCAATCAAATTTGAAACAATATCAAAATCAGTTCTTACAATCTTTTGACTCTTATTTTGGTCACCAAGGTATCATTTATGATGTGAGTCATATTTTTTTTCAAACTGGCTGTTAACTTAATCTGGAATATGAAATATAAAGATAAAATACTAAATGATTTTTTAAATTATGTATAGGAAACTACTGTGTGCTAAGTACTGTATATTATAAACAAAGAATTGAAATCCCTATTTGAAGGAGCTCACATCCTAAAATGGAATTATTTTAGGTACAACAGTGTCAGATAAAACAATGTCAGATAAAACAAATGGCATATACATTTCCTCTGACTTCTTCCTCTCCCTAGCAAATGCAGCTTGTTAATCCCTAGTGTGCAGGGATGAAGAGGGAGGTAAAATGTCCAGGCAGAAGAGGAAAAGGCCTGTAAATGCAAATTTCACACTGTTCATGGTTTGTCCTCTGTTAGTTGATCAGAATTCCCAGGAGAACTAGGTGAGGATCTTATGTGGATTTCCAGTGTGTGTGAGTCATCATATTGCCCAAATTAATTAAAATCAACTCCATGTCAACGGCAATGTGGATGTAAATGGGGATTACAAAATAGACCAAATTTTGTATGCTACAAGAAGAGATCCACTGAATGCTGTTACTCTTGGAATAGCAAAGCTGAATAGATGAAATATGGATTCAAAGGGCATTTTCCAAACAGGTTGGAGAAATTTCTCTGACTGTATCAGTAATTTTGCTAATGTGTCAGCCTCTTGGTATTCTCCTAGGATATGATTTAAAGTACAGAAATGGATGTTTCCATTATGATGTCAAATCTAAAATAGGGACACAGCCCCCAGGAAACCTCTTGCCCTAAAACTTGAGTTGAAATCAGTTTGTCATCACTTTCTTCTAAGCAAAGGGTTTGGAATTGAATCATTTGAAGGAAAATGAAGGACCTTCCAAGTTATTTTTCATTCGTGTGTGTATTTATTTTTAAAGGGTACCTTTAGTAGTGAAACCTGAGCTACCCACACTGGTTCCTTGCAGTCATGCAGGTGTCAAGGCTCCTGGCCAAATTCTGCTAGTGAAACAACAGCAAAGCCTCAGGGCTGTATCTGTCTGGTCTCTTCTTTTTTCTTGGGGGTGGGGGGTTTAAGTCAGTGGTTGTTGGTTAGTGGAAAGGAAAAGAAGAAAGAATAATAATCTTTAAGTTTTTAACTCCGAAATGCCCTGAAGCAGTCTCTGTAGCAAATGTCAACTGGAGGCAAGCCATAGGTGGCCTCCCTGGTTCTCATGCCTCTATGCAACCCTCAAGGACAGTCCTAATATAGACTCCTCTTGCATATTTAAAGAATACCTTAAATAAATGGAACCCCCTCCCCCCTTTTTTAACAATAGCTCTTTCATTTATTTGGAATATTTTTGTAGTTGTGGCAAAGTAACATCTAACACAAAAATTACCATTTTAACCATTTAAAGTGTACAATACTGTGGAATTTAGTACATCCACAATGTTGTGCAACCATCACCACTGTCTAGTACCAGAAATTTTCATCACCCCAAAAGGAAACCCCATATCTGTTAAGCAGTCATGGAATAATTTTTATTTCCATTGTTTTAAAGTGAGTGTTTAGGGATATTATCCTCTACTACCAGAAAGTTAATTTTTTTTAGGAATCTATTGTTTGTAAATCAAGTCCTAGGGACTGGATTTTCTTAAATTAATAAGTATTACATAAGGGCTCATATCTACCTGTGGATGTTTCTCTCTGTGTATGTATACGTGTGTGTAATGCATATGAAAGTGATCCTACCCTTCTTTATTCATAGCAGAAGTTAATACTTTCAAGGTAAAAAAAGGAAAGTGTTTATTCATTCACCATTTTGTTGTGCTGAATGCTTTTGTTTCATGGGTATATCAGTATCTACACTTTTCCTACTTGGAGACTTGTTAGATCCTAATGATAACAAAAGCGTTCGGTAATTAGTGTGCTTTCTTTAATTAGCATTTTTAGGTCTAAATTCAATTGAAACAGATACTTGTCTTTTGGGTTGACTTGAATCCGTAAATAAATGGCCAAATTCCAAAAGGGTCCATCTTGGGAAGTTTCAGACTAACAAAGAAAATGATTTTCCTTAATGTACAATGGGCTTGTTATGGGGCTAAAGTCACTTTTGTAAGATGGATAATTTGCAATAGCTTAAATAAATCTAAGCTTTAACAATAGCCCCAAAGGTCACTGAGGTAGATTAATATTACAGGGTCAGTAGGTGTATTTCAAAGTAAAAGCTAATGTCTGTTCAGGAACACTTTTCTCCAATTTCCTGGTGAAGTCTTCATTTCCAAATAGATACTGAGAAGCCTACACGGCCTGCTAGTGCTGTGACAACCAATTGGCTAACAACCGAGGGAGTGGCAGGATGAATGACATCTTGCTATCTCTAGCTCACCTTGCTAAAGATGCCCTCTGTATGGTCTGTGGCAGGTTTCTGCCCTAATGCTGGTGAAATCTAGTCAGTAGAGCAGTTTTCATGGATTTGTAGGAAAGAAAAGTTGATTGATCCACAAGAAATGTTGGCCTAGGTCCAAAGAGGTCATAAGGTTGTCAGGAGAAGCCAGCATCACTAACTCAGCCTATCTTCTTTTCAGAATTCAAGAAATTCTGTTCTGGCCTCTTCTGGATTTGGAGCATCTCTTCCAAGTTCATCACAACCTTTGACTTTTGGAAGTGGAAGGAGCCAGTCCAATGGGATTCTAGCCACAGAGAACAAACCTTTGGGCTTCTCTTTTGGCTGTAGCTCTGCACCAGAGTCTCAGAAAGACACTGATCTCTCCAAAAACTTGTTTTTTCAATGCATGTCCCAAACTTTACCCACCAGTAACTACTTCACTACCGTTTCAGAAAGTTTGCCTGATGATTCCTCCAGTCGAGACTCATTCAAACAAAGCCTTGAGAACCTATGTAAAGGCAGGTCCACCCTTGGAGCAGACACTAAATCTGGTTCTAAGGCTGGCAGCTCTGTGGACCGGAAAATGCCTGCAGAGTCCATGCCCACCCTCACGCCAGCCTTCCCACGGAGCCTCCTAAATGCCCGCACCCCAGAGAGTCATGAAAATCTATTTTTACAGCCCCCTAAACTGTCCCGAGAAGAACCCTCTAACCCTTTCCTGGCGTTTGTGGAGAAAGTTGAACATAGCCCTTTCAGCAGCTTTGCATCTCAGGCATCAGGTAGCTCTTCTTCTGCTACCACTGTCACCTCCAAGGCAGCACCCAGCTGGCCCGAGTCTCACTCTGCAGATTCAACATCTTTAGCAAAGAAGAAAACCCTCTTCATCACAACTGACTCCTCCAAACTGGTACCTGGTGTTCTAGGCTCAGCTCTTACCACTGGGGGTCCAAGCCTCTCTGCCATGGGGAATGGCCGCTCCAGTTCACCCACCAGCAGCCTCACCCAGCCCATTGAGATGCCTACACTCTCCTCGAGCCCCACAGAGGAGAGGCCAACTGTGGGGCCTGGGCAGCAAGACAATCCCCTCCTCAAAACCTTTAGTAACGTCTTTGGCAGGCACTCAGGCAGCTTTCTGTCCCCCCCAGCAGATTTTTCACAGGAAAACAAAGCTCCTTTTGAAGCTGTGAAAAGGTTCTCACTGGATGAGCGAAGCTTGGCTTGCAGACAGGACTCGGACTCCAGCACCAACAGTGACCTGTCAGATTTGAGCGACTCTGAGGAGCAGCTTCAGGCCAAGACTGGCCTGAAGGGGATTCCGGAGCACCTGATGGGGAAGCTGGGCCCCAATGGGGAGCGCAGTGCTGAGCTGTTGCTGGGCAAAGGCAAAGGGAAGCAGGCCCCCAAGGGCCGGCCTCGGACTGCACCCCTGAAAGGTGATCCTGCTGGGGCTATACATGGGCTCTGGCACTAGCCTCAAATGTCTGTTGTGTTCTTGGGCAGCGGAGGCCCTCTTTTTGATGAAAGTTTTATAATCTTATAAAATTACATAGCCAAAAAGGTCCAGCAAAGGTTTCTCATCAGACCTCCTGATTCAGGGTAGGATTGCATCAAAACCAGACTGTAAGAGGGGTGTCTGTCATATGTAATGATAATCCCACAAAGGAAGATCCTCAGTCTTCCTTGATAAAATGTTTGTTTAGGAACTCTTTCTGTGTTTTTTTTTCTCATCTCTTTCTACCTCCCTTTGACTCGTTCTTTTGAATTTACTTAAGGGGAGTTACTGAGTACTCGCATCTATTCTCAAATAGCAGCCTTTTGTGGACTGGAAGCAAAGAGAATCACTCCTCAGTTTGATTCTCTCTGGCACATATATAAGGCTTTAACACCTTTTCCAAAAGCCATTAATTTCTGTGGTATGAGGTTATGGTCCAGAAGTGTGTAAGAAAATTTAATGGTAAAAGTAGCTGTTGTCATTAGGAATTGGTATCCCATGGGAGTCCAAGAGTCCTTGATTAGTTAGAACAGTCATATCATGAAGGGCTAGAGGCAGATGGCAGCTACCTTCTGCCTTCTTGGGTTTTCTTCACCCATGCCCAGAGTTGTGTTGCTGTAATGGGGCACTTCCCACAGATTCTCCGTAGTCCTTAGCAACCAGTTGAAGCCTCTGTGCTCCCTTCGCTCCCTTTCTGCAAGGATGGACCTGATGGGTGCATGCCCAAGCAGTGCAAAGAAGAGTGGCCCAGGTCAGGACAAGTATCTGTCCCCAGGATCATGTTATTGAGTCTCATTTATACCTCTCATGACTAACCATTTCTCCTCCCTCCCTTGCTACAGTTGGCCAGTCAGTCCTGAAAGATGTAAGCAAAGTGAAAAAGCTGAAGCAGTCTGGAGAGCCCTTCCTGCAGGATGGGTCATGCATCAATGTCGCCCCTCACTTGCACAAGTGTCGTGAGTGCCGCCTGGAGCGGTATAGGAAGTTTAAGGAACAGGAGCAAGATGATTCCACTGTGGCCTGCCGGTTCTTTCACTTCCGGAGGTACCCAAACTACTGTCTGTCTCCTTCCAAGTTTCCATTAATGATACATAACTCCCACTCTTCCTCTGAATCTGTAAGCACATCTCACCAACTTTCTTTGTTTTTCTTACCCCTTTGCTCTCAGGGTCTGTGCTGAGGCTCTGTCATAGTAGCCACTTAGTTGTTTGGATTGTGAAATGACATGTGGCTTTGTCGTTGGAGAATTGAACTTGAACAATCTCAGCCACCAGCCCCTGAGCTACGTTGAGTTACTCCTAACTTGGGTTCCATTTGAAACCAGTGGTATAAGCAGGACTCCATTTTGTATTATGGTTCTGCCTGACCACTTTCTCCTCTCTTCAGTGCTAGAGTCCCTTGAGTCCCCTTGAGAGAAGGAGAAGTAAGATTAGAAGATAACGTGAAGCATCTTTGAAGTAGAGATAACTGATGAAAATCCTAGGAATGTCCCCTGCTTTTACCAAACAACAGTTATTTAGTCACTTTTCTTCTCAATAAATCAACGATCTTTCAAAAATCTTTCATTTTTAAAATAAAGAAATCTGAGTGGTTTATCCATGTGGTATGGATTCACTTATTCAGCAAATGTTTATTGAGCACTTAATGTGTGCCAGCCATTGTTCGGGCATTGAGGATTAAGCAGTGCACAAAACCATCAAATTCTAGCCCTCAGGAGGTTAGCATTATAGTTGGGGAGGGAGACAGTAAATAAGAAAAAAAAGGTTAAATATATGGTCTGTCAGCTGATAATAACTTTGAGAAAAATAAAGAAGGGAAAGAGGATTGAAGTATGAGGAGGCTAGAGAAGCTACGGTTTTAAAGAAGATTATTTATGTAAAGACGTGAAGGTGGTGAGGGAGTGAGCCATGCATTTCTCTGGGAGACACGTATGCCAGGTAGAGGGTACAACAAGAGCAACTGTCCTGAGGCTGGAATATTCCTGGTATCTTCATGGAGCTAGGGTAGCTAAAATAGAGTAAGCCAGGGAGGAAAGGAATTGAGGTCAAAGAGTTAATGATGGGTCCACATTTTAAAAGACTACTCTAAGGGCCTTGGCTTTCACAGTGAATAAGATCATTGACAGTTTTGAGTTGATGAGTGACACGGATGAATGTTTTAAAGGAGCATTGTGACTCCCTTCTTGAGAATAGATTACATTAAGGCAAAGGCAGAGAGAAATTAGGAGGCTGTTGGAATTATCCAAGTGAGAAATGATGGTGACTTAGTGCAGGGAATTAGCGATGGAAGTGATGAGAAGTGGTTGGATAAAGGGTATATTTTGAAAGTACAGCCCACATGATTTTCTGATGGGTTAGATGTGGAGTATGAGAGAAAGAAAAGAGTCAAGGATGTGTCTAGGGCTTTTGGCCTGAAAACTGGAAGAATGGATTTGCCATTTACTGATAAAGAGATTTCTTGGGGAAAAGCAGGTCTAGGGAGGAAAATGGGGAGTTTTAATTTGGGCATGTTAAATTTGAGATACCTATTAAATTTCCAAATGGAGATGTTGAAAAGGCAGCAGGATGTACAACTCCAGAGCTGAGGAACAGCTCCAAGTAGAGATAAAAACTTATATTGTCACTAGGTATTTAAAGCTGTGAGTTTAATTGAGATCACTTATGCAGTCAGACTGTACAGAAGAGAAGTAGTCCAAGGACTGAGTTCTGGAGCTCTCCAACATTTAGAGATGGGAAAGATGAGGAGGAACTAGTAAAGGAGGCTGAGAAAGAAAAAGCCAGTGAAGTATTCTGGAAGACAACTGAAGAAAGTATTTCCAGGAAGGAATAATGAACTGTGGCAAATGCTGCTAATTGGGTCAGGTAAGGTAAGGACTGGAAGTGACCATTGGGTTTAACAAGGGGGAATGACCTCGTCAAAAACAGTTTTGGTAGATTGGTAGAGGAAAGCCTGATGGAGTGGATTAAGAGAAAATAAAAGGGAAAGAAACTGGTGACAATCAGTATAGATAACTCTTTCAAGAAACTGCTCTAATAAGCAAATAAATGGAGGAGAATGTAGGATCAAGAGGTTTTTTGAGATACAGATTTTTAGAGGATTTTTGAGATAGCAAGTTCAAATACTGACAAGAATGATTCAGCAGAGAGAAAAATAGATGATGTAGAAGAGAGAATTAGTGGAGGGATGCCTATGAAAGAGGATAGAATGCAGAGCATAGGTGAAGAGATTGGTGTTTGCCGGGACCTAGTGCATTCATAGTAGCAGAAGGTCACATGGAGTATATGGGCCCAGTTGCAGGAAGGTATGGTACTGTGGTGGTGGGAGCTTCAGAAGTTCTCTTCTGGCTCTTTGTATTTTCTCAGTGGAATACTTAGCAAGGTCCTTCCTCATGGAGAAAGTAATATTGGAGGTTTTAAGAGAAAGGAGAAGATATGAAACGTATCTAGGAGAGGGGGTGCACCAGGAAACTGTATTATGACTGCCAGGCAGCATTAAGGGCTCACCTGACGTAGGTAGACATGAATTTAAAGTGTGGCAGTGAGCATGGCTCTGTGTTTTTCTCTGGTCACAGTTCAGTGGCATTGGCGTAGGTGTAGTACAAGTGGACGGAGAAACTGGTAGGCATTCCTTGGGACAGCTTTTTAGAGAACCCAGGCCTCATTAAGTCTTAACAAGCAGAGAATGTATACTGTCTTGGTCAAATATGGTGAAAATTCTTAACTCAGCCTGATTCCTGTTAACTCTCATTTAATTTCTTTTAGGTCCTAGGATTTGAGGTGTATGTTAGTTTGTATTGCTGCTGCTATTTTCCATGTATTTGACTGTCTCCCTTCCTATCTCAGGTTGATCTTCACTCGAAAGGGAGTACTCCGTGTGGAGGGGTTTCTGAGTCCCCAGCAAAGTGACCCCGATGCCATGAACCTGTGGATTCCCTCTTCCTCCCTAGCAGAAGGGATAGACCTAGAAACCTCAAAATACATCCTGGCCAACGTTGGGGACCAGTTCTGCCAGCTCGTGATGTCCGAGAAGGAGGCCATGATGATGGTGGAACCACACCGTAAGGCACCCTGTTGCTCGCCTTCCAGGCACTCCTAGTTGGAAACTTTCATTTTCTTTTGCTTAAAAGGAGGAGTAGAAGGAGTGGCAGGTGGCATTTTCTATGGATGAATTAAAGCTGATAAGACTTTTCTTTATAGCAAACTAAATAGTTGAGGCCCTAACTATATCCAGCAACCCTCATTCTTTCCGTCTTTGGCGCTTAACAAACCAAAAACTCCTTCCCTGCTTGCCTTTCATTTTTGTAGCACAGCTGCCGTAATAGGCATTTTGATCCCTATTTGAGGTTGGTTCACTCTGAATGTTTTCAGTTTTCTTTGAACAAACTTGTATTAGTAAGCAATACTCTGTGATTTATGAATACATGAAGTGCTACTGGGTGCCATGTTTCACTCCTAGAACCTGTATTATTCACACATTTATGATATGTCCATGTCTGTGAGATACTGTACTCTATTTCTAGACCAAGGAAAATTGTACTATGAAATTATGTGCCACATTTCAAGATAAAAATTCTCTCATTTCAAATTCCCCCAAATTGAAAATTTTATAGTATCTTAAGTAATAATATGTGGCATTCATTCTCTGTTAACGTTTGTTCAGAAATAGTAGAAATTCCATGTAGTTTGTTTCTCTTACAATTAGAGAAACGCAAACTTCATGAACCTTTGAGGTTTATAGCTGGACAAAATGGCTTGAGTAGGAATCAGTGGATCTGGGGTCTTTTGCTGTTGTTTAGGATGGTCACTGCCAACAATATTCCTCCTCTTCTTTCCACCAGAGAAAGTGGCATGGAAACGAGCAGTGCGTGGTGTACGGGAGATGTGTGATGTATGTGAAACAACTCTCTTCAACATCCACTGGGTTTGTCGCAAATGTGGATTTGGGGTCTGCCTTGACTGTTACAGGCTCAGGAAAAGCCGTCCACGCAGTGGTAAGCTAATATTGTCTTGTGCAGTTCTAAAGGTAATCTGTCGGTGGAGGAATGGGACTTGGAAAAGAAGTAGGAATGGGTTTATGCCCCCTCTTTAGCTGCTTAGCTTCATTCATTACAATTGCCAATACTCCAGCCTAACTAGGAGAACTAAAACAAGTCAAGAAGGGTTGTTCTTCATCTCCCTTTGTTTGCTTTTTTTTTTAAATAACATCTTTATTGAGATATAATTCTCATGTCATAAAACTCACCCTTTTAAACTGTACAATTCGAAGGTTTTTAGTATATTCTAAAAGTTGTATGACCATCACCACTATCTATTTCCATTTTCATTATTCCCCAAAAAAACTCTTGTACCCATTAACAGTCACTCCCCATCCCCATCTTCTCTCCACTTAACCCTTGGTAACCACCAATCTACTTACTGTCTCTATGGGTTTGTCTATTCTGTACATGTCATATATAGACAGTCCCCAGCTTATGGTCCTTCAACCTACAATTTTTCGATTTCACCATGATGCAAAAGTGATAATGCGGTCAGTAGAAACCATACTTCGAATTTTGAACTTTGACCTTTTCCCGTGTTAGCAATACGAGGTATGATACTCTCTCATGATCCTGGGCAATGGCAGCAAGCTACAGCTCCCAGTCAGTCATGTGATCACAAGGGTGAACAAACAGTACACTTATAACCATTCTGTACCCAGACAGCCATTCTGTTTTTCACTTTCAGTATAGTATTCAATAAGTTACATGAGATACTCAACACTTTATTATAAAATAGGCTTTGTATTTGATGGTTTTGCCCACCTGTAAGCTAATATAAATGTTCTGAGCACATTTAAGATAGGTTAGGCTAAACTATGATATTCAGTAGGTTAAGTGTATTAAATGCATTTTTGACTTATGATATTTTCAACTTAATAATGAGTTTATCAGGCCATAACCCCATTGTAAGTTGAAGAAGATTTGTGAATGGAATCATACAATACTTGGTCTTCTGTGACTGGCCTCTTTCACTTAGCATAGCATTTATAGTTTCATCCATGTTATATAGCACATAGTACTAATTCATTCCTTTGTATTGCCAAACAATATTCCATTGTATAGATATACTACATTTTGTTTATCCATTCATCAGTTGATAGACATTTGGCTTGTTTTCACTTTGGGCTATTATAAATACAGATTATTGTGTGAACTTATGTTTTCAGTTCTTTTGAGTATATACCTAGGAGTGGAACTGCTGAGTCATATAACAGTTCTTTGTATCCCTTTCAGGAACTGCCAAATTGTATTCCAAAGTAGCTGCACCATTTTATAATCCCACCAGCAATAAATGAGGGTTCCAATTTTTCCACATCCTCACCAATGCTTGTTCTTGTCTGTCTTTTTGATTATAGCCATTATAATGGCTGTGAAGTAGTATTTTGTTGTGTGGCTTTGATTTGCATTTTCCTGATAATTAATGATGTTGAGCATCTTTTCATGTCCTTATTGGCCATGTGTTTATCTTCTTTGGAGAACTGTCTATTCAAATCCTTTGCTTCCTTTTATTGTTGCTTTATCTTATTACAGGCCAAGAATCCTCCTTGCCCCTTGACCTCCTCATTCTTTCCTCTTCAGAGAAATAATACCAGTTCTACACAAACTCTTTCAGAAAATAGGAGGAAACACTTATCAACTCATTTTATGAAGCCAGCATTACACTGATATCAAAACCAGATGAAGATAGAGCAAGCAAAGAAAACTACAGATCCAGTATCCTTCATGAACATAGATGTAAAAATCTTTCATAAATTTAAGTAAATTTAAATCTAGAGATACATAAAAAGAAAAATACATCATGATCAATTGGGGTTTATCCCATTAATGGAAGGTTGGTTTAATATTTGAAAATCAGTCAATACAATTAACTATATTAATAGCTTAAAGACCATTGATTATCTCAAGAAATACAGAAAAATCATTTGTCAAAATTCTCAACAAACTATATCATGTGTTCTCTACAGGGGTGAAAATTGGTTCTTGGCAGAGGCAGGGGAATTCTAACATATAATGGTTTATGCCCTTCCAGAGGGTCACAGTACATAAACAGTTATACAGTATATCTTTTATTGAAAAAAGATTTATTGAAATTTCGAGGTGGGAAGTACAATTATCCCCTCTCTTCCCCAAATAAAGATCTAGAAAGTTTTTTAGAGGAGTGATAAAGAAATAAAGGTTGAAAAACACTGAATTAGGTATAGATAGGAACTTCTTACATAATGTGAAAGACTGAGTTTTTCCCCTTAAGATCAGGAAGAAAGCAAGGATGTCCACTTTTCACAACTTCTATTCAACATTGTACTGGAGTGACTAGTTAGCATTAAGAAGTAAAAGACAAAATCATAACAAAAAAAATATAGATTGGATATAGACTGGAAAGAAGCAAAATGGTTTTTATTATCAGATGACATGATCATCTATATAGAAAATCCCAAAAAATCTACCAAAAAGCTACAAGAACTGGGGATTGGCCAGTGGCATAATGATTAAGTCCATGCACTCTGCTTCAGCGGCCTGGGGTTCGTGGGTTCAGATCCTGGGCACAGACCTATGCACCACTCATCAACCCATGCTGTGGCGGCATCCCACATACAAAATAGAGGAAGACTGGCACAGATGTTAGCTCGGGGCCAATCTTCCTCAGAAAAAAAAAAACTACAATAACTAATCAATGAATTTAGCAAGATTGGAAGATATAAAATCAACATAACAAAAAACAGTTGTATTTCTGTATGCTGTCATTGAACAATTAGAAATTCGATTTTAAATGAATATAATTTATGGTCACATCAAAAAAACATGAAGTACTTACAGATAAATTTAGCAAATATGTAAAAGACACACAGTAAAGACTACAACATATTGCTGAGAGAAATTAAAGAAAACTAAATAGATGGATAAATGTACCGTATTCATGGATAGAAGATTGAATATTAAGATGTCAATTCTTCCAGATTGATCTATAATTAAACATACTTCCAATCAAAATCCCAGTAGGCCTTTTTGTATAAAGTGACAAACTGGTTCTAAAATTTATATGAAATGCAAAGGACTTACAATAACCAAAACAATTTTGAAAAAGAACGAAGTTGGAGGATTTATACTTCTTCAAGACTTACTATAAAGCTACAGTAATTAAAATGCTGTGGTAATGCAACAGAACTGAGAGTCTAGAAGTAAACTCAGGCATACATAGTCAACTGTTGTTGACAAAGGTACCAAGATAATTCAATGGGGAAAAGATAGTCCTTTCAACAATTGGTATTGGAATAAAATGAACTTCTATTTTTACTCAGATTATATAGAAAAAAATTAACTTTTAAGTAAATGATAGACCTAGACATAAAAGAATAGAAAATCTTCTTGTCCTTGGGTTAGATAAATATTTCTTGGATAGGACACAAAAAGCAAAAGAAAAATTGTTATCAAATTTGAAAACTTTTGCTCTTCAAAAGACACTTTTAAGTAAGTGAAAAGTCAAGCCACAAACCGGGAGAAAAGATTTGCCAATCGTATATTTGCTAAAGGACTTGTATCCATAATAAAGACCTCTTGCAACTCAGTAACAGGAAGACAACCCAGTTTTTAAATGCACAAAAGATTTGAACCAATATTTTGCCAAAGAAGATAGATCAATGGAAAATAAGCACATGAAAAAAAGTTATCATTCCTCATTAGGGAAATGCAAATTAAAACCATAATGAGAAACCACTATGCCTACTAGGATGGCTAAAATTTTAAAAACTGACAGTACTAAGTGTTGTCAAGGATGTGGAGGAACTAGAAATCTTAAAACATTGCTAATAGGAATGCTAATTGGTACCATCGCTTTGGAAAACATTATAGCCATTTCTTATAAATTTAAACATAAAATAACCATATGACCCAGCATTCCACTCCTAGGTATTTATAAGAGAAATGAAAAGGTGTCCATACAAAGACTTGTACTTGAATGTTTATAGCAGCTTTATTCGTAATAGCCAAAAATTGGAAACAATTTAAATGTCCACCAGCAGATGAATGAGTAAACAAAATGTCGTACATCCATACCATATGGAATACTACTCAACCATAAAAAGGAATGAATTACTGATACATACAACAATATGGGTGAATCTCAAAGTCATGCTAAATGAAAGAAGCCAAACACAAATGACTACATACTGTATGCTTTCAGTTATGTGAAATTCTAGAAAAAGCAAAACTTTAATGTTAGAAAGTTGATCAGGTGGCTAGGGGTTGAAGAGAGGTGTATTGACTGCAAAGGGCTCGAGGGAACTTTAGGAAGGGGATGGAAATGTTCTATTTCATGATTGTGATAGTGTTTATACAACTGTATACATTTGTGGAAATTCATCAAAGTACACACTTTAAATTGTTGGATTTATTATATGTAAATTATACATCAGTGAAGCAGATTTTTTTAAAGTTAGCTATCTTCTTTGGCCCATGAGAAAACTGGCCTTTAGGGTCTGAAACTCCGACTCACTGAGAGGGGTACATCTTGTGACCCTCATTAAAAGAGTGAAGTCATTTTATTTCCATTTCAGAGACAGAAGAGATGGGTGATGAAGAGGTTTTCTCCTGGTTGAAGTGTGCAAAGGGGCAGTCCCATGAACCAGAGAATCTCATGCCCACACAGATCATCCCTGGCACAGGTAAAGAAATTACTTTTTTAGATTCAGTAGGGAAAAAAATGTTTTACTCACACACCATAAAATTTGGTGAAATGGTTTATCTCAGCCTGATTTTTTTTAAGCCTCACAGATTTCTCTGAGAATTTGAATTTTTAGATATATATGTTAGATTATATGTAGCCACTACACATACTTTGCTTCACCTTTCTGGTCGGAGAGGTTGGCTACTTTTCCAGATAATATTTTACATGGCTTTGGTTGGCAGGACCAGAATAGAAGAAGCCAGTCTCCACATTTTCAGAAAGACCTTTGGTTTTAGACTTATAAAATCCAGTTGAAGCTAACCAAATCTCTTGAATCCATGAAGAAGGCAGCTTAACAGTAGGAACAAATGGTCGCATTTGTGTCGCAGTCCCAGTTTACTTCTGTGATTCCTCCAGAAAGTCTGTATTTCCAGCTTCCACACTTCTATTAACATACAGGCATTGAAGATGGTGAATCTGCAAAATTACTGCCTGTTTTCTCTTCTACTTAAGAAAGTGTTGCAGGGGGCACCCCCTGCATCCTTTATACCCAGTACTTCCAAGCAGAAGGGCTCCCTCAATGCAGTGGTAGGATACCTGCTCCCTGCTGGTCCAAGCGTTGATTAAAGGTTTGTGTAAAGTTTACATTGATCTTTTTTTTGTTTTTTCACTTTCTTTTTCTTTAGGTATAACTTACAGCAAAGTACATAAATCTCAAGTACACAATTCAAAATGTTTACGTACTCTTGAACATTAAGGAACCTACCCCTAGACTTTCTCCTGGAGGACACCTTGTTAATGTTTACTGGAGGAGGGAAGAGAATGTGGCGCTTAGTGGTTAAGAGTGCACAGAGCTTTAGGGCTAGATCTACCTGGGTTAAAGTCTTAATACTTCCATTTACCACTTACATGTACTTGAGCGAACAACCTAACTTCTCTGAGTCTCAGTTTCATGATCAAGAATTGAGGGAAAAAGCTGCTACCTCATTGAAATGTGGTAAGGATTGAGGGAGATTAAATGAGGTCCTTAGCACAATGCCTGATGCATGTAAGCATTCTAATGTTTATTGTTATTATTGTCTTTTTTCCAGCTCTTTACAATATTGGAGACATGGTACACGCTGCTCGGGGCAAGTGGGGAATTAAAGCAAACTGCCCTTGTATCAGTCGGCAAAACAAATCTGTGTTGAGACCTGCTGTCACCAATGGGATGTCACAGGTAAAGTGATGTGAGTGGGTATAACTGAGTGAAACTTAAGTTCTTAGTACCAGGAAATGCCTCGTTTTCACCTCTGTTGTGCCAGGATCCTGTAGGATTCCTGGGGAATTAGGAGATGGGAAGCCTTTCTAGAGAGAACCCAAAAAGAGTTACTCAAGGAATTTTAATCCCCCTGACTAGTACGAATTTCTCTTCTTCATCTTTAAAACCAATTCAGGCTTGGTTAATAAATAGCACAAAGAGTGGGGCCGGCCCTGTGGCCTAGTGGTTAAGTTTGGACACTCCGCTTCACTCGTCTGGGGTGTGTCAGTTCGGATCCTGGGCACAGACCTACTGCTAATCAGGCCATGCTGTGGCAGCATCCCACATGAATGAATTAGTATGACCTAAAACTAGGATATACAACTATGCACTGGGGCTTTGGGGAGAAAAGAAAAAAGAAGAAGATTGGCAACAGCTGTTGGCTCAGGGCCAGTCTTCCGTGCCAAAACAAGGAAACAAAAACCACGAAGATTCTTTGCATCTTATCACGATTTATACCTCAGGGTCCTTGTATAGGTGAAGATTATTAAAAAGGTTACTAGGAATACAGTACTATCTGTGTGCATTGTCCCTGTCCTTGTTGTGTTAGCTACAGAGGACAGAAATATGACGATTGGCTTGCTGAGCTGGGATCATTGTACCCTGAAAGCAATCCCAAGCCTCCAGAGAGAGACAGTGGTTTTCTCATTGCTCTGTCAGAGGTGGAGGTCATGCCAGTTTGATGGTGACTATTTTGGACAAGAGGCTGTTTTAAAAACACACACACACACGCACACAACTAACTGCTTACATTTGGAGGCCCTTCCAGGAATACTGCTAATACGTGGTCAGTAAGAGGCTCAGGGATTAATCCTGAGGACCTCAAGATATATTTTCAGTAGAGTTGACATTAGAGTAAATCATCTGGAAAACTCAGTAATAGAATAATAAACATTTATTGAACATTTATGTGTGCCAGGCACTATGCTAAGCTCTTTGCATATAGTATCTCATTTAATCCTCAGAATAGCTGTCTGAAGTCAAGTTCTAATCACCAATTTGCCATCGCAGAAATTGAGCCTCAGGCATGCTAAAAACTTTTATTTTCAAGTCTTGTTCACTGCTCTTTCCACAGAACTTAGCATAGTTTCTATCGTGTCATAGGACTCAATAAATATATGTTAAATTAATGAATGAATGAAATAGCAGTTTATGGGACGGTTTCAGACTGTTTTTCCAGATCTATTTAGTGTCAGCATTATTACTATTTGCGTTTGTTTGTTTTGTTTTGTTTTCCAGTTTTATTGAGAAAAAATTGACATACATAGCGTTTTATTTTTTCTACACAAGGACAGCTTTCTAACCATGTTGGTCTTCTGTGCTTTAGCTTCCTAGCATAAACCCTAGTGCCTCTTCTGGAAATGAAACCCCCTTCTCAGGCGGAGGAGGATCTGCAGCAGTAACAACTCCAGAGCCTGACCACCTTCCCAAAGCTGACGGCACTGACATCAGATCTGATGAGCCTCTGAAAGCAGACAGTTCGGCATCAAATAGCAATAGTGAGCTAAAAGCCATCAGGCCCCCTTGCCCTGACACAGCCCCACCCTCCTCTGCCCTGCACTGGCTGGCGGATTTAGCAACTCAAAAGGCTAAAGAAGAAACAAAAGGTGAGATACACACAAGCCTCTGTCCTGCCTATGGGTGGAACACTTGAGTTATTCTGGGATTCTTCAAGCTCACACATTACCATCCACATTTATGAAACATGCCACTTGTTTTCTCTGGCTGATCACATAAAATGAGGGAATCTCTTTCACCTTCCTTCTAGAAGTGGAGCTTTTTTTTTTAAAGTCACATGCCTGGGCTCTACCCCAGACCTCTTTAGTCAGAACTGATACAAGGCTTTTAACAAGTTTCCCAGATGGTTCTGTTATACAGCCAGGGTTGAGGGCTAGACTTAGTTTTCAATGGGCACAAGAATCACCTGGGGAATCGTTAAAAATGCAGATTCCTGTGCCCCACCAAAACTATTAAATGAGGATCACTTAGAGTAAGACCAAGAATCTCCATTTTTAACAAGCACTCCAGGTGATTCCAATACAAGTATTCTGGAAACCCACTTGAAGAAACACTGTCTTAGAAAGTGAGGGAGACGAAAGATGGATGGGAACAAAAGGAAGTTTGAAATCCAGATCTGGAAAAGAAAGGAAGAAGTAGGAGAGCTTCTCCTTGGCCATGAGACCTGCCGTAGTCATAGCTCCTCAGGCTTGGCCCAGACAAACCGTACGTAGTTTGGGGGGCAGGGGAGGGGAGAGTCTTCCCTCCTTCCCAACTTGACTGATTTTTAGGAGTCAGTTGCCTGCTGGGTATTCCTTGCCATGCCTAATGCTGTTCCTGGTTATATTCTTACAGAAGCAGGGTCCCTGAGGTCGGTGCTCAATAAAGAGTCTCATTCACCCTTTGGGCTGGACTCGTTCAACTCCACTGCAAAGGTCTCTCCGTTGACTCCAAAGCTTTTTAACAGTCTGTTACTGGGTCCCACTGCCTCCAACAACAAAACTGAAGGCTCTAGCCTTCGAGACCTCCTTCACTCCGGGCCCGGAAAGCTTCCTCAAACCCCTCTGGACACAGGCATACCCTTCCCCCCGGTCTTCTCTACATCCTCAGCAGTAAGTGTCCTCTCTAAGGCTCTAGGCTTTGCTGCTTTTCCATGAAAACCATCAGAGATCTGATAACTGGGTTAGAGGGTATGTGGGTGACTTGTGTTCTCTGCATTGTCCAGCTGACAAGATCTCTCTTTACATGAAGTTTTGGGAATGTTTGTGATCCTTTTAAGTAGTGAACCTTTTGTGCTGTGTTAGGAAGTCAGTAGAAATTGAGACATTGAAATTTTGCAGTCAGCAGCAGAAATCACTTTATTTCTTGACAGACATTACATTTTTTTTTTACCTAGGCAGTACCTCCATAGCATATTCTCTTGAGTATCTAATAAACAGTTCAACCTAGCACATCTGAGAGCACACTCCTGATCGTCTGCCTGTAAGCCTGCTCCTGTAGTTTTCCTCTCTTGGTCAGTGGCATCTCCATTCTTCCAATCGCTCAGCCAAAAATCTTGGAATCATTTGGGACTCCCCTCTCTCACATTTCATATCTAATCTGTCAACAGATCCTTTCAGTTTGATCTTCAAAATGTGTTCAGAGTCCACCCATTTCTCATCAGCTCCACTGCTTCCTCTCTTTTCTGAGCCAGCATCCTCTCTTGCCTGAATTTTTGCAGTGAAATCCTTACCAGTCCCTTTTATTTCTTCCCTTTCCACTCTACAGTCTATTTTCATCCTAGCAGCTATTGTGATCCTTTTAAAATGTAAGTCAAATCATGTCACCTCTGCTTAAAATCCTTCAAGGTCTTCCTGTTTCTCATAATATAATCAGGGTCCTTTCAGTGAACTATAAGGCTCCAGTCCTATGTGCATCTTCCCCTCACTTCTTTGACTTCAGCTACCGCTCTTCCTCTTGTTCACTGCACCTCAGCCACACCCACCTCCTTGCTGTTCCTTGAGCATGGCTCGGCCTGCTCCATCTTGAGAGCCTTTGCCCTTATCCTTTCCTCCACCTAGAACTTTCCCATGTAACTAGATGGCTTGCTTCATCAACTTCCTCTGCCCCCTCCTGAAATGCTACCTCCTCAGTAAGCCTTCTTAGATCACTCTTTTAAAAAGTCCTTCCCACTCCCATCCTTCACTCAAATTGGTTTTCTCTGCACTTATTTTTTCCATAGCGCTTATTACCATCTGACTTACTGTGTGTTTTATTTATTATCTGTCTCGCCTCTCTTTAAAGGCAGTTGTTTTTTTTAAAGATTGGCACTTGAGCTAACATCTGTTGCCAATCTTTTTTTTTTTTTCCTTCTCCCCAAAGCCCCCCAGTACATAGTTGCATATTCTTTTTTTTTTTTCCCCTGGTTTATTTCCCAAACCCCCTGGTACATAGTTGTATATCTTAGTTGCAGGTCCTTCTAGTTGTGGGATCATAGTTGCATATTCTAGTTGTGAGTGCCTCTGGTTGTGCTAAAGGCAGTTTTGACTGTTTTATTGACCACTATATCCCTAGTGCCAGTGTTTGATACACAGTAGGTGTTTAGTAAGCATTTACTGAATGAATGGATTCACAAGGTACAAAATTTAAAAGATACAGTGAAAAGTCTCCTTCCCACCATTATCTCCCAGCCACCTGTTTCCCTTTCTGGAGGTCACTGTTGTTTCATGAGTGTCCTTTCAGTGATGTTATCATGTATATATAGTTTTTCCCCCCTTTTTACACAAATGTTCTGCACAATTACTTTTCTGTTTTCAGTTTATATATCTTGGAAATAATTTTGAACAAGTACATAAACATGTTTCTCATTCTATTTTATGATTAATGGCTGAAACTTAATGAACTATGGGTGGTTGAGCCCTGTACAATGTAGGTTGTTTCTCTTTTGGATAAGTGACTTAAAAAAAAAAGATTACTTTGGGCTCTATTTTTTACCTGCTTGACCCCCAATTCTCCTTTTTCTTTTTTAATTTTCCCTGGATGTATATTATTACGTGTACTCTATAGAGATAATGATTAGTAATACTTGAGGTACAGGATTATCCAGTTTACAAAGCCCTTCCCCTCCTTCAGTTCTGTGACCTCAGGGGTATGTTGCTTTCATCTCTGGGCCTGAGCTTTCCCATCAGCTAAAACATGAGAAATTCTCAGTGAGGTGGCAGCAGGGGAAGAATGGGCAGTAGGGGACTATTTTCAGAACATGTAGTTCCCCTCGGATACTCTGGTACACCTCTTTATTGGGGTGTGATCCCTGCAGTCTACATGTATATGCTTAAAACAAGTTAAATGTCAAAGATATTTCTTAGGTCTCAAATCTCTTGAGGCACAGGAGATCTTTCTATACTTTTCTTTCATAAATGTAGAGCAAAATATGAAGGATAGGGAAATTTAAGATGTTGACCTAACAGACTCACTCCCCCCTCCAATTACAAAAGACATTTCAGTAACTTTTATGAAATTTAATCAGGTAGATCAGAACTCTTTCTTGTAAATATAACTGTGAGACAATTCTTTGAATGCTTTTTTCGTGGTGCTTCAAACTTACCTGATGGATTTGTGTCTGACAGGGAGTAAAGAACAAGGCCAGCCTACCCAACTTCCTCGACCACATCATTGCCTCAGTGGTAGAAAATAAGAAAACCTCAGATGCTGCAAAGCGGGCCTGTAACTTGACTGATACCCAAAAGGAGGTAAAGGAGATGGTGATGGGGTTAAATGTGTTGGACCCCCATACCTCTCACTCCTGGCTCTGTGATGGGAGACTTCTGTGTCTCCATGACCCTAGCAACAAAAACAATTGGAAGATCTTCCGGGAGTGTTGGAAGCAAGGCCAGGTAAGCAAGAATAAGTAGTTCCCAGGGCTAGCTGTCTGCCTGCCTGTCTGCCTGCCCACCACAGCTACCAGGATAGTTCCAGTCCTCTCTGGCAGATTTTTTGCCAGGGAGATTTAGACAAAGGAAGTTTGTTGTAGACAGCCTTGCTACTTCAAGTTTTCTTGGATTTTTAAAAATCAGAAGATTCCTAAAAATACATTGTGGATCCTTTTATTTCTAAGCTGTGTAGCTCTGTGTTCTTAAAAGGGCAGTTGAAATTCCTGAGAGGTGGCAATCTGGCATTAATGACACCTTTAGAGGAAAATCCTTACGTGTGATATGGGGTGAGGCGAAGGTGGATGTAGGTAGGGGGTACTTTTCTAAGTAAATGTTTCAAGGCCACACAAGTTTGTGTGATAGTGTGATAACATTTCCTGATTTTTATACTTTAGGAGGTGATTGAGGAAGGGGGAGGTTATAGAATTGTCTGGATAGTTTTTTATTCTAGATGTGGGGACGTATTCTCAAAGGTGCATTTGTCAGCTTTTTGTCCTCTCACCTCAAAATAGTGGTAGATACCAGGGCAGCAGAAGTGATTTCTGTGGCATGCACCCCAGGGTGAGAACCAAGTATAATAATGGAGTAGAAATAGTTTCTATTTGTTATACTTGGCATGTAGAAATCCATAGATTCTGAAACTGGGAAGGAACAATAAATCATCATGGAGAAGACAAGGTCGTCCCCAGGAAACCCTCCTATTCTGTCCCTTAGCCCTGAGCTAAAAGTATTTCCTAAATGCCTCCGATTGGGATATTTTTGTTTCCACAGCCAGTGCTGGTTTCAGGGGTACATAAAAAGCTCAGGTCTGAACTCTGGAAACCAGAAGCCTTTAGCCAGGAATTTGGAGACCAGGATGTGGACTTGGTGAACTGCAGGAATTGTGCTATAATTTCTGATGTGAAAGTTCGGGATTTCTGGGATGGCTTTGAGATCATATGCAGTAAGTAGCTTTGATATCTGGTTCAGTAATAGCAGACTAGAAAGTAAGCATCTATATGCCCAGCCCTGCCCCTGGAATGACAAATTACATCCTCTTGGTGGGAGGAACATTCTTTCCTGGTGCCAGCCAGGTAACTTGCATAGCAATCACATGGTCCCCAGAGCACACCTGGGCTTAAGCATGTAATTCCACAGGGTGTGTGGAGCACTTTCACTCAGTGGAAGGGGGCTTGAATCCCTGTGAGATGGAAAAATATAGCATGTACTAAAGTAGTGAGTGAGGAGAAGAAAGCCCATCTAGTCCATTACGGGGGTTTATAAGTCTGAAAATAAGAGCTTGGTCTCCTACAACATTTAGTTACTGGAAAATCAGGCAGCAGCCAACCCAGCAGATGTTTGTGGGAGTGCTTTCTGTCTTCCAGAGCGATTAAGGTCAGAAGATGGGCAGCCAATGGTGCTCAAACTCAAGGACTGGCCTCCTGGGGAAGATTTTCGGGACATGATGCCAACAAGGTTAGTGAACTACAGTGGGTCATCTTGAGAGACTTGTGCCTTGCTGAAGCCTTCACAAAGTAATCACAGAAAAGTGAACTTTGCCCCTTTTTTGTAGGTTTGAAGATCTGATGGAGAACCTTCCTCTGCCAGAATATACGAAACGAGATGGCCGGCTCAATCTGGCCTCGAGGCTACCCAGCTACTTTGTAAGGCCCGATCTGGGCCCCAAGATGTACAATGCCTACGGTATGAGGGAGAGGCCATAGTTGCCCATTTTGAACACTATTATTTCCATTTCACCTATAGAGGGAGTGTAGAGATGATAGAGGGCAAGTGACAAGTGCTGTAGAAGTTAATAGTATCCAGGATGGTTTTGAATATGTTTGCTTTTGTCATATTGATTTGAGTAACATCCATATGGACCCAGTCCATAAGCTTGTATATCTCCAGTAGTGAGAAAGTTTCCTCTCAAAAATTCTTTTTTTTTTTTTTTTGTTAAAGATTTTATTTTTTCCTTTTCTCCCCAAAGCCCCCGGTACATAGTTGTATATTCTTTGTTGTGGGTCCTTCTAGTTGTGGCATGTGGGACGCTGCCTCAGCATGGTTTGATGAGCAGTGCCATGTCTGTGTCCAGGATTCGAACCAACGAAACACTGGGCCGCCTGCAGCAGAGCGCGCAAACTTAACCACTCGTCCACGGGGCCAGCCCCTCAAAAATTCTATCCGAGGAGACATGAGTCTTAGCTTTCAAGAGACTTGATAAAATAATAGTGAAGGGGCCAGCCTGCCCGGGCGCAGCGGTTAAGTTCACACGTTCCACTTTGGTGGCCCGGAGTTCACCAGTTTGGATCCCAGGTGTGGACATTGCACCGCTTGGCAAGGCATGCTGTGGCAGGCATCCCACATATAAAGGAGAGGAAGATGGGCACAGATGTTAGCTCAGGGCCAGTCTTCCTCAGCAAAAAAGAGGAGGATTGGCAGCAGATATTAGCTCAGAGCTAATCTTCCTCAAAAAAAAAAAAAAAGTGAAGAAGTCTGAGTGCCATGCTACCGAGCCAGCTCTTTGTGAAGTCACAATAATGTCCTACATCACTGTGAAAACCAAGCTTTATTTGAAAGACACTAATGTCCATATCTGTTTTGCTTTTGAAGAAGAGGTCATTTTTAGAGAGTGGAATTGGTTCAATGGCCAAAGCTAATAATAGTGTCAACTGAGCTAGAAAACAGCCTTAAAACACTAGAAAAGAGATGAGGAGAATGATTTCTTGATAAACAGATACACTTCACTCTCTCAATGTTACTCATTTAAGAACATCTTTGAGTATTTTTTCACTTGTAGGGTCTCCATGGATTCTTCAGAATATTGCCCTTTCACCTTTCATATCTTCCTTTTACCTTCAGGCTTGATAACAGCAGAAGACAGAAGAGTTGGCACAACAAATCTTCACTTAGATGTGTCTGATGCAGTTAATGTGATGGTGTATGTTGGGATCCCCATCGGGGAGGGTGCTCATGATGAAGGTACGATTCCTAGAACCCACTGCTTCAGGTTGGTAAGGCTTGGCCTCAGGAGTAGAATTAGGTATCTTCTTCCTCAGCCAAGGCCAGTGGCTTGTCCTTAAATCTCAACCAGGCCTGATGCATAGTAGGTGCCCAGTAGATGTTGCTAGACAAAGGGAGGTTCTAGCAGAGAAGAGTGCTACTTGTGTATCTTTGACCAGAATTATTCTCTTTATGGGAATGCTGCTGTTTTCCACTGAGTGTGTAGCCTCACAAAGAGGCTCGAAGAAAGGGCAAACTGGCCTACTTGGTCCATCAGCCAGATTAGCTGTGGGGTGACAGAGGGCAGAGCCAGGTCACTTGCACAGAAAGGAACCATAAAAATGATATTTTGCTGCATTTGCTCTCCCTGCCATCTCTCAGTGTGAAATTAATATGTGTTAATTATGAAAGTTTTAGAAAACAGACAATTTTTTTTCTTCTCTTTCTTATTCTTCTCCCCAAAGCCCCCCAGTACATAGTTGTATATTCTAGTTGTAGGTCCTTCTGGCTCTGCTATGTGGGACTCCACCTCAGCATGGCTTGATGAGCAGTGCTAGGTCCATGCCCAGGATCCAAACCGGTGAAACCCTGGGCCCTGACCTAGACAATTTTAAAGAAGAAAATAAGGGACTGGTCCCGTGGCCAGGTGGTTAAGTTCATGCACTCTGCTTCGGCAGCCCATGGTTTCACCTGTTCAGATTCTGGGCACCGACATGGCACCGTTCATAAGCCATGCTGAGGCGGTATCCCACATAACACAACCAGAAGAACCTGCAACTAGAATATACAACTATGTGCTGGGGGGCTTTGGGGAGAAGAAGAAGACAAAGACAAAGAAGAAAAGGATTGGCAACAGATATTAGCTCAGGTGCCAATCTTTAAAAAAATAAGAAATAAAACAATGAAGACGAAAACTCAAAATCTCAAGATTCAGGGATAATTAATGTCATTACTTTGGTATATTTCCTACCACATATTTGCTTTTGATGCTGCACACCTGCAGATCCTTCCATTATGTTGTCTTTTAAGGGACTGTAACAAACAAGCATTAGAAGCCAGCTATCTTAACTTGCCAAAGAAGCTTTATGCTTTGTGGCCTTAAATCTATAGAATTCTAGAGTTGAAGAGGTCTTGAGAAAGTACATAGAGTCCATCTACTTAGAGCAGGAAATAACCTACAATTTAAACATAAGGTATGACTACACAGTTTCAGGAAGAAATATGTTTTAAAGGAAAACTATACCTCCAAAAAATGCTGAGTCTCTATTAAGTAAGGAAGATTTAGTGTTATGCTTCCTGTGTATAGGAAGCTTAGACCAATATGAGTTTTGATTCTTTGATTTTATCTTATTACTCCAGAGAGATGGAGAATAGTGGAGACTAAACTTGTTTGAATTGGATATTTTGCTTCACTTGCAGGTTCTGAAATGACTGGTTCATTGAAATGTGTCATTTTGCTCTTTTCAGAGGTACTCAAGACAATTGACGAGGGAGATGCTGATGAGGTGACAAAGCAGAGGATTCACGACGGAAAGGAGAAGCCTGGTGCTTTGTGGCACATCTATGCAGCCAAGGATGCAGAGAAGATCCGGGAGCTACTCCGAAAGGTATGCCTCTGGGGGTGCTGAGACAGCCTGCCTAGGATTTCTTATGTGGAGTCCCTTGGTATTAAAGACCTGTACCTCTTGTCAAAATGCCCCAAAGACCTGAATTCACACTTAGAGGATTTTGACTAGAATAAAGCAGAAGCTTTGGCCCACTAGGGACATTGTGCTGCTGCAATTTGGATTTATGCTGTTAATTATTGTTATGTATTTATTGATTTTTCCATCTTTGGGTTTTGGTCATGACTTCAGGTTGGAGAAGAGCAAGGCCAAGAAAATCCCCCTGATCATGACCCAATTCATGACCAAAGTTGGTACCTGGACCAGACTCTCCGTAAGCGACTCTATGAGGAGTATGGTGTGCAAGGCTGGGCCATCGTTCAGTTCCTGGGAGATGCTGTCTTCATACCTGCTGGAGCCCCTCACCAGGTGGGTTCCAATTTGGGAGTTGGGCTCCACAGTTCCATGGGCTTCCATTTTTCTGATTTTCTTGCTAATCTGGCAATAGATATAAATGGCTGGATTAGACTGATTGCGCTTAAACTGCAACTTATTTTTGCTTTTTAATTTTCTTCTACATAATTTTAAATGCTCATTTAAAAATTTTTGAACAATGGAGCCTGTTAAAGAAAAAGTGAAAGTCTCAGCCCAGCTACCTGTGCCATATCCCTTTCAATCCCCTCGTCCTCCTTCTGTAAAGGTAGCCGACTGTTAACAGTTTGGGATAGATTTTTCCAGGTCCCTTTCTGTGCGAATACTAACATTTTTATTTATAAATTTATACTTAGAGTTTTTCTGCATTTGTTTTTATAAAAAAGGAGTATTATTTTTGAAGCTTTTTTAAATTTTAAATATATCATGGACATTTTCCATGTGTTATTGAATCTCTAATGCCTGATGTTTTCCCTCTGTACTTTTTTCCCCTCCCAGGTGCACAATTTATACAGTTGCATAAAAGTAGCAGAAGACTTTGTATCTCCAGAACATGTAAAGCACTGTTTCCGCCTGACGCAGGAATTCAGGCATCTCTCTAACACTCACACAAACCATGAGGATAAACTGCAGGTAACTAACTCCTCCTTCCCCCCATTCTGTTTTCTCTTCTCCTACTCAGCTACCTACACAGGAGGCACATTCTGCTTTCTGAGGGTATTCTCTGGGCAGTATGCTGTGGAAAGGTGACTAAGGGAACCATGTCTGGGGGTATGGAGTCCTTCCATACCAGGAGGTATTTAATCAATCCCCTTCAGGTTGCCTTTAGAGAATACTCATCTTTTAACCTATTCATTTCCACGGACAGTCTTCTATTTCTCTGCCCCTGGGAGATACAGTGTGTCAGTGTCAGTAACTGACTAGGCTGACTTTCCCAGTCACTGGGAAAAGCACTGTGGCAGTATGTGCTAAAGCATGTTTCTGAGAAGGGGTATTTCCCCCAAGCTGCTCCTGACAGCACATTTCTGTGCAGACTCAATTCCTTAGATCCCTCCTAGAGACTGCAATCCATGCCCTAAGAATTGTACTCACAGGGTGAGGATTGTTCCCCCCTTATAGATCTAAGCTGGACAATCAGATTAGGTTTTCCTCTGCTCCCGAAATGGATTGCAACTTTAAGGGCAGAATTTCATTGTTAATACACTTGGGTGCTTTAGGTGGCATAAAAAGAAAAAGAATAAGGAAGCATGATTCCCCAGGCAGAACTTCAGCAGTATAAATATATACTCTTCCAGCCTCTCACTTGTGGCCTGTTTTCCTCCATCATGCCTGTGACTCAGGTGTGTCTTCTTTGGTCAGTGACCAATGCGGTTGTAGATTTTTCTTGGCTGCTGGTAGATTAAATCACCTTAAACCCTGAGTCTGATCTGTTTTGCTATTCCTTTTTGAAAATTATTAAAGTTGTTATACAAAGTACAATCACATTGATAAATAGATAACATTGATATTATAGATATAGTGGAGATATTCAAGTACACATATTTCAGACCCCACCTCCATCAGGTCTCTACTTTTAACATGTCACCTCCAGCACTCCCAGTCCTCTGTCACTGCTTTATTTTTTCTGGTATATTTTTTACCATCTAACATACCATGTATTTTATCTGTTTATTTGTATCCCTGCTAGAACGTAAGCTATTTAAGCTTCATGAAGGCAGGGATTTTACTGTTTTATTCACTGCTTTTCCCTAGCACAATATCTGACACATAGTGGGAACTCACTAAATATTTGTTGAATAAACACAAAAAATTTAATAGAGAATAGCGTAAGGGCACTTGTGTGTCCATCACTCAGTTTAAGGAATAAAGCATCATATATATACACATATACAACATATACATTGTTGAAGTCTCTATGTACCCTTCCCCATTCCATCTCCTCACTTTCCCTTCCCAGAAATAGTCACCATCTTGGTTTAAAACTGTCTTTAGCTTGTTCATTTTATTTTAATAAGACTGTTCACTTTAATAATTTTTACTATATCTTCCTACTTCACACATAATATATGTTCCTTTTAGACAAAGTGGAAAATGCATTTAAGCACAAAGGGAAAGAATATCCAATAATCCTACCTGCCCACTATTGTTTTAGTGCATTCGTAACCATGGAACCTTGGTTTCCCCAGTTTCTTACCTGTAAAGTGGGGAGAATGAGAGACTCTACCTCATAGGATTATGGTAAGGATTAAATGAAAGTCCACATAAAGAGCTTAGCAATAGTGCTGAGCACACTAAGCACATGGATGATGGTGATCATATAACCTTTCAAATGATTTAATCATTTTTTTAAATATAGATCTTATATCTTACGTGACTTGTAAATCATCTTTGGGATTGATTTGGGAAACATGCAGTCCTGGTTGAAGGGTTTCCTCACTAACCAGTAGGATTATAGTCAGTGTAGAACATACATTTTCGTTTCCAGAACACAGTATGGGGCTGCCATGAACTGACTGTGCTGATTGCTCTCTCCAGGTGAAGAACATCATTTATCATGCAGTGAAAGATGCTGTTGGCACCCTCAAGGCTCATGAATCCAAACTGGCAAGGTCTTAGGTGTGGAGAAATTCCAAACTCCCCTGTGAAGCAGGTCTTTCACTCACAACACATACAGGGAATGGCAGGGTTCTCTGCTGGAGCAGAGGCCTTCACTTGGAGCCAGTGTGGTCAGTATTACAAACTCTCCAGCCACTCTTTTCTACGCTGCCTCAACACTGAAGGTTGACACAGGAAAGTCACTGTTCACACACACAGTTTGAGACTCCAAGCCGAGGGTGCCACATCCCCATCCTGTGGCCTTTTGGGACTCTGCATTGCCTGAACATCGCTGGGCTTTCCTGCACATTCTCGTGATTTGAGATTCGTGGAAACCAGGAATGTGGGCACACCTTTCTTTTCTTTTTCTCTTGTGCCTAGTTAAGTGGGAATGTGTTTGGAGTAGGGGGAATCACATAACTGGTACAAGTAGGGGCTAATTGCATAAACCTGCCTGGTGGAGGCCTGACAGTTATTCTGCACTTGACCTCTGACACAGCCCATCCCAGGAGACGGGATGAAGCCATTCCCCACAATCTTTCCCGTGAACACTGGAGTCTTATAGGACCCAGGGAGAACCCACTGCTTTTCCCAGGAGGCTCCAGGATTAGGAAATGTGTGTATTTAGTGAAAAATAGGTTTGTAGTGAAATAGTTACTATTTCATGAAAGTAGATATTTTTAGAATTTTTGAAATACCACAGTTGTTTTCCTGGATTATGAGGAAAGGCACATTACATTTAGTCTTCCTTTCGATAAAACTCTTTGAAGAAATATGATTTTTAGAAGTCAACTGCCCATTATAGCACAAAATCAGCCAAAGCAGAATTTAAAAGAATTGGCTTTTTAGGATTCTTTTAGTCCCCGTTACCCCCCTACCCCCATCTCAGTCCTATCTTGAGGGAACAGCCATCTGAGAAAGAACTTTGTCATGTCTGAGCTGTGGTGTATTCCACACACACAAACACTGGTGACTACAGGAACCATTTTCACCTACTACCAGCGTTCCCTTGGGACTCCTCTTAAAGTTCCAAATACAAAGGAAAGTTTGATTTCCTACATCAGGCTTTTTGGTTTGGGGGTTTTTTGTCCAGAAATATTTTCAGTAAAACTTTCCAACTCAGTGGAGTTTTATTAAGAATTTATTTGAAAATGATGGAATTCATTGGCCCATAGGTACATTGGAAAATGTATCTATCTTCTTTCCAGCTGTACTGTAGTGCCCTGCAGGCTTGTTTATATGTTCACAGTTACTTTTTTTTTTTTTAATAAAAGTCATTTACTGTAGAATACTTTTAATTTCACTTTCTGTATTTTAATTTTGTTGAAGGGCTGATTGGGATTTCCATGTTCTTATTAAAAATCTAACAAATCTGTTTGGAGTGGACTAAATTTTTCCTGTGCCAGCCATTCTAAAAAGCAAGGCCAGGTTGAGGGTGGGGTTGGAGGTGGAGGATGGTTCACTTTCACATCTTCATTACATTGCTGCCTCCAATTATTATGCTTTGCTTCCTGAATTTGTGCCCAATTGGGAGAGGGAAGTGCCAGGTCATTGTGGTTTGTGGGCTTGGAGGTGAGGGAAGGGGCCACTTGGGAAGAGAGATGGGTTTTCCATAGTTTATGCTCTGTGAATGGAGTGAGAAAGATGGGGTCCCACCTTCCTGAGGCAGTCTGGGGGGAAAAGGCCATGGGGGGATGGCCTGAACAAAGTTTGGGGCAATGAATGTTGGAGTTCCTCAAAGCAGGAGGCCTGGCTGCCCACGTATGAAACATATGGCCCTGGATCCACCTCGGAGTTGGTGGCAGAAGACCCAAATGGGATTTATTTTTGTTTATCAGACAGCAATTAAAGTGGCTTTAGGGGTGATGAGGACAGACTGCATTCCAATTAGAAAAGGCCTTTTGAAGAGGAAGTTGTAAAGAATAGCAAGAGGGGTCATCAGAGGCTGCTTCTCTAGAGGCTGTTGGAAAACATCTTCCAAAGTGTTTGAGCCTGGAAATACAATTATCAGGGTGGAAATAGACCATTGTGTGGTTCAAGGATACTGAGTTTGAATAGGGCCGTAACTGAAATACAGAACTCTGAGCGTGTCCTTTCAGCCTGATGGGCACAGTTGATGCTGTGATCACCAAAAGGATTACTCCTCGGCATAAAGGGTAGAGGAATGCAGAAGCTTTGAAATGGGACAGGAAAGGAAAGCATGGGGGAAGGGTGGGTGCAGAGGTTGGAGCTTTGTTGCTTTGGTGAAAATCAAGAGGCAGGCTAGCCTACTTTCTGGATATAAATGTCTTCAGAATTAGGACATCCACTGCTGCCAGTGCTTGCTGATGGGGGTGGAACTGGAGCCCCTGATCCATCTCCAACCTGGACCCCAGGCCTCTCCCAGTCCCTCTGTTTGAAGAGAATCTGACTCCCCTGCCCCAGGGTATCCACCTTTTGAGAACAAGGCTCTGTTCCCCTGCGAAGCTTTGGAACTGACAACCTAAAAAGCAAATCAGATGGGGGTGGGTCCTCTTCCAACTGGGTTGATTGGTGATAGTCGGAAAGGGGTGGGGTGGGACAGGTGCAGCTATACCTTTGACTTCAGGAGTTGGGGGGCGGGTTCTTTACAGGGCCTGTGATGGAGGAGGAGGATTTGCTAGTCAGCAGTTGGGAGAAGTAGCCTGTTTAAACTTCCTGGGTTCATATCTCAGCAGCATGACTTAGAATTTCTGAAACCCTTGGCAAATTATTGAACCTCCCTAAGCTTCTCATTTCCTCATCTTCAAAATGAAGATAGTTATAGCCCCTGCCTTATAGAATGGTGGTAAAGATTCACTGAAATAATGCATGTGACGCTCTTAGCACAGGGCCTGGCACACAGTAAGCACTCAATAAGTCACAACTAGTATTCCTCGAGGGATTTTTAGGCCTTTCAGACTGATGTGGGCTGGGATATCAGGATGGAACCATGAAGGTCTGAGGACCTCAACCCAGGGCTTGGAACGCAAGAAAGTTGAACAAGCGATTAGAGGAAGGCAGGGCACCGAGGGTCAAAGGCGCATGCCCGGCGACAGCAGGTGCAGGGGGCGCGCCGCAGCCGCCACGGCCTCCCCTTTAAGAGCCGCCACCGCCCACGGTCCGCCGCTGCGGCAGGGACCTCCCCTTTAACGGCGGCGGCTCGGCGCTCCGCGGCCCCCGCGGCGGCTGCGGCTGCTACTGCGGCTCCTGCTGCCTCCTGCTGCCGCTGCCGCTCGACCTCCGGCAGCTGCATCCTCGGCCCGGGCCGGGTCCCCGCCCGGCCCCGCCATGGTGTCCTGGATCATCTCTCGCTTGGTGGTGTGAGTGCGGCAGCGGCGGGGCGCGGCCGGGGTGGGAGGGGGAGGGGGGCTAGGGATGGGAGCTGAGGTGTATTGAAGCTGGGGATGGACCACTCCGTGACTTGACACAGCACAGTCACTTAAAGGCACATCGTCCCTATTTGGGGTCCCCAGAGACGTGGACGTGTGGGACCCAGGACTGGAGCGGAGAATATTCAGAGGAGCATGGCAGGCCTGGCTTCCTATCCCTTTTATTTTTAATTTCTCTGCTCCTTCGCCCTCCGTTATCCTGGAGGCTGATTTATGAGGGGAGGCGGGCATGTCCCTTCCCCCACCTAGCAGATCGGGGCTGGAGGAGCTCCTCAGACCTGGACCCTCATCTCCCTCGGGGGAGAGAGCTAATGGAAGAGTAGGGAGTAAGGCAGGGCCTCATTCCATAGCTTAGGGCCATAGGCAGCAGCCTTGGCCTCCCCAAAGAGCCCGGTCCCTCCTCCCTCTTCCACTGACTGTCAGGAGACTGAGGATAAGGGCACATGCTCTGAAGGCCCCCCAGGAAGGACATCTGGGTATCTGGAAGCAGAGATGCTTGGAGGACAAAATGTGGGAGGTAACCAGGAGAGGATGTGTGTGCTCAGCCTAGGATTGTGAAAGCCACGGAGGGGAGGGCTTTAGGTGTCCTTCATTCCAGGCTGTCAGCTACACCATGGAGCTATGTCCCTGCCACCTCCCCCAGGCCCCAGGAGGGAACCCTGCTCCCACAACCCCAGACTTTGCCCTTGAGGATTCTGTCCCCCACCCCATCTTCACAGGCCAAGTCAGAAGTATCCTGCCTCTATAAGGTGCGTCCATGTGGGAACAAGCAGTACCCACATGTTTTCAAGGGGCTGGGCCTGGCAGGGGCTCCAGGTGGGCCTCAGCCAACTCCTGCCCCAGCACAGGACCCTGGCTCTCTCTATGGGGGACTGATACCCCAGAATCCCCTCCCTGCTGCCTTCTTCCCTCTCAGTGCTCTCAAGTGCTTGTGTCCAGCTACCTCTAGATCCACCAGTTTCTCTCCTTCCTCTCCCCGATGCCACCCCAGAGGGAATCCAGGAGCCTCATGTCTCCATGTGGCCTTCAAAGTGGCTTTTCCCTCTTGTCTGGATGAGCTCCCTGAGGGGCATGAGTCTTCTCTCCTCTCATTCTCTCACCTGTGTCCTGTATGTGGTCTCTAACAGGGTCACCACCAGCCCCCGCTCCAGCCAGGGCCTTGAGCTCAGGGCCCTCCCCTGCACCTAATCCAAAGAGTGTTTACATGGGGGAATAAATTTCTTTGCCCCTCCCAGGACTTCCTGCCCTTATGCCCTGTGCTTCCCAGGGCAGGTCCTCAGGGCCACAGTGGTGCCTCTGAGTGCCAGGTAGAGTCCCCTGTTAGGTGGTGTCAGGTTCCCTTGCAGACCTGGCCCTACCCAGCCTGGCTCTGAAATAAGGAGGTAGGGAATAAAGGCAGAAGGGTATGAATGGGCATAGTGTCTAGAGAAGGAAGACATCCCCACGGCAGTGACCAGACCCCCACTCCCCATGATATATTTGTGCATAACCAAGGATCATGGCTTAAGAGACCTTATTGGACCCTCTAGCCTCTGGGTCTTTCTCTACCTCAGGGGCTGGAGAAAAACTGAACAACAGAGAGGGAAGGGGCATCACCCTGTCTGGCTGAGGCCTCCATGCTTGTGTATCACTTGAGAATTGACTGCTTTGACCTTAACCCCTGACCTGAGTTCATCAATCCAGCTGATGCAGCACTGTGGAGTTCTGTGCCTTCTCCCCTTACCTACCCAGGGACTGATGCAGAGCTGGGAGGGAGAGGCCATGGCTCTTGGCCATGGGGCCCAGTAACCATGCCTGCCTCCCTAGGCTCATCTTTGGCACCTTGTACCCAGCGTATTCGTCCTACAAGGCCGTGAAGACAAAAAACGTGAAGGAATATGTGAGTGTATGACCCTTCATCTCCCACCCAACCCACATGGCAGAGATAGGGGAGGATAGTGGGTCACATTACAGATGGGGGTGACTTTGTACCAGTGCTGTCAGCACTGAGACCCTGGTCCAAAGGAGGTTCCTGTGTGTTCCTTTCCCCCAGCCCTGGTGTGATCCACAGGCAAAGTTGAGATCTTAAATGTCTCTTCCCTACAGCACTTCCAGCATGGTTGGCAGGCAGGGGTGGGGTCCTGGGTGTTCCCCCGAGGCCCCAGCCAATGCTGCCCTCTGTACCCTTAGGTGAAATGGATGATGTACTGGATCGTCTTTGCCTTCTTCACCACGGCTGAGACACTCACGGATATCGTGCTTTCCTGGTGAGGTCCAGCATCCCCTCCCTGCATCTCAGGGTCCAGGCCTCTGACTTTCTCTATCCAGCCAGTAAAATAGAAGATTCAGACCCAGGGTGGAGTCCCCCCCGTAGTTCCATGAGATCCTGGATGCCACCACCCACATCCAGGCCTGTCTTGATCAGAATAAGGACAGACATAACCTCCACATTTTTTCTGGTGGCAGCCAAAGCACCACAATAGATTCAAGAAACCTGCTGCTGCCAGACTTACTGTGACTTTGGGGAGGTCGCAGCTATTTAGGCCTCAGTTTCCCTATTTGTAAAATAGGCATATGGTTCAACCCTGTAAACTTTGGATGCTTGTATTTCAAAGGCATTTTCCAGGCACTGCTGTACTACTTGCGAGCACTTTGAGGACAGGAAATGTCTTAACCCTCTGTATATTCACAGCAGGAACTCAAAAATGTTTATTTAATGCCTTTTAAAAATGCCTTTTAGAAGAGAGGACTAACAGCACAGTACATTGGAAGTCAAGAGAAGAGAGTTTTACAGAGAGATAGAGACAAAAGATCATTGCATTTGTAGATGACAAGGGCCTATGGCCTTTGAGGAAAATTGTTTCAGCAGAGGAAGTTGAGTGGGGTCAGACTAGGAAAGAGTGATGGGTTAGAAATTGAGGAGAGTGAGTACAGATGCTTCTTGACACGAGCAAAGGAGAGAGCTTTGATGAAGGCTTTGTAAGGAGACCTGCCTGAAGGAGTTTGTGGCTTGAGGAGAAGGAGCCTGGTGGGGAATGGAGAAAAGTCCTTAAAAGCAAGGGGCATGTCCTAGCTGCGAGGGAGGGGACTCAGAGCACAGTTGGAGAAGCCCCAGTCTTCTTCATGGGAGGAAGGGCAGGAAGAGAAGAGAGTGAGGACGGACCCAGGAGTCCACCTGGGAGGTTAGGGAGCTCGCCTTGGTGCTGACCCCAGGACAGAGGAGTGGGGCCTTCTCTCAGCGTGAGAGAGCTGGGACTCTGAGAGAGAAGAGGCTGAGGAGAGCCGCTGCTGAGGGGAATTTCTGCCGGGGTCTCTTCTCACCTTCCCACTCGGGGTCTCAGTTGAGCCTCCCAGCCCCCTTGAGATTAGAAATGACCAGTTTCCTGAGCTACATGGGGACCCTAGTGCACTAAGGGGTTGGGGGCTGGCCAGGGTCATGCAGAGGGTCATATCCCGGGCTCTGCCACTTGCCTCTGTCCCCCCAACAGGTTCCCATTCTACTTTGAGCTCAAGATCGCCTTCGTGATTTGGCTGCTGTCCCCTTACACCAAGGGCTCCAGTGTGCTCTACCGCAAGTTCGTGCACCCGACACTGTCCAACAAGGAGAAGGTTTGCCCCCGCGCGTGCCCACCCCCCCGACCCCCACCCCCGCCTCAGCTCACTTCCCAGCCTGCCCCAGGCCACGGCACCCTATGCCTGCAGCCACATCCATTCCTGGCTCTCCCCGTGGGTACCCAGAGCCTAAAGTGACCTGGCAGGGCCTGGCCTCCTGGAGCAGGCAGTGCCTTTGTCCAGGTGTGAACAAGAGCAGGGCAGGGCCTGGCCATCAGAGCCCAGCCCTCACCTCCCCTTCCTTCCCCTCCAACCTCTCAGGAGATTGACGAGTACATCACACAGGCCCGAGACAAGAGCTATGAGACCATGATGAGAGTGGGCAAGAGAGGCCTGAACCTGGCCGCCAATGCGGCAGTCACGGCTGCTGCCAAGGTGAGATGGGGGCAGACCCAGTTGCCCAGAGCCCCACCTTATTCATCTCATCCCCCTGTCCATGCCCCTTTGCTGCCATCCTGTCCTCAGGGCTGTGAAAGTTTGGGGCTTGTGCAGCTTGGGGTTGCAGTCCTGGCTCTACTACCCTCCAGCTAAGTGACTTCCACCTCCAAGCCACAGTTTCCTCATCTGTCCAAAGGGAAAGTATGGCCCCAGCCTGTCAGTGCTGTTGTAGAACTGGGTGAGGATGCAGTGGGGAAATCACTGAATGCCGTAGCTGCCCAGTGCTCTCTGGTGACCTCTATCTCCACCCCGCCCCTTCCTCCGGTTCTCCGGCGCGGTGGTAACCCTAGGGCCAGGGGGTGCTGTCAGAGAAGCTCCGAAGCTTCAGCATGCAGGACCTGACCCTGATCCGGGACGAGGATGCACTGCCCCTGCAGGGACCTGAAGGCCGCCTTCGACCCAGCCCCGGCAGCCTCCTGGACACCATTGAGGACTTAGGTACAGGCAGAGCCCGGGGCTGGGCAGGGTGACACGAGGGCAAGGAGGCCAGGTGGGAAAGACACCTGGCCCCTGTTCTTTCCTCCCCTCAACCAGGAGATGATGCTGCCCTGAATTTAAGGTCTAGCACAAGCCAGGCAGATCCTCGGACAGAGACCTCTGAGGATGACATGGGGGACAAGGCCCCTAAGAGGGTCAAATCCATCAAAAAAGTGCCCAAAGCAGAGGTAAGAGCCCGGGCCAGAGCTTGGGAATGGGGAGGGGCTTGTGGCTCCAAGCTGAGCCTTCTGTCTTCCTCCCTCCTTCCCACAGCCACTGGCTTCCAAGACGCTGAAGACCCGGCCCAAGAAGAAGACCTCTGGCGGGGGCGACTCGGCTTGAGGTCCTGACCCCCACAGGCTGCAGAGCCCCTGCTTCACACTGTGCCAGTAGCCCACATTTCTCAGGCCCCAGGGCCCCTCCGATGGCTGTTTCCAGTGCCTGCCCAGTGGCCACTCCTCTGGAAGGGCTTAGAAAAGAGGAGGGAGGCCCTGCTGTGGGAGTTGAGGGTAGAGGCTGGACCAGGAGCTGAGGATTGAGCCACCCAAGGAGGTGGGGGCTCCTCAGAGCCTGAACCGCTATTCTCCCCGCTCCAGCCCTGCCACCACCCACCCAGTGCCTTGCTGAAGACCATGGCCATCCCCTTCTCTGAGGTCCTAACATGCCCGCCCTGTGCTCCCTGGCCCTGTGCTCCCTGGGTCGGGGGTGGGGGGCATCACAGCCCAGATTGAGCAGAGTTGGCCTGAAGGCACCCGAGAAAGAGGGAGGGAGTGGGGAAGGCCTCGGAGAACCTGGGCAGAGGCTCCAGGCCACAGCTGTGAATGGTGGACAAGGGCTTAGTGTGTGCTTAAATGACCAGGATGGCCAGGCAGGCCAGAGCTGCAGCTGGGGGCATTGGGTGGGGCTCTGTTTTACATGTCCCTGCTCAAAAGAGGTGGGGTTCCAGGGGGTGTGTGTGAGTGAGTGTATTTGTGTATCTTTCTGGGTCTAGAGCTGGGGGATTTGGGGTAAAGGACTTTCCTTCTAGCAGTGACCTCCTCCCACCCTTAGCCAGCTGGCCCTTTCCCCCTCTCAACCCTCCCTCCCCGTCTCTGAGCCTCAGAGGACCCAGCCCATGAGAGAGAGGGACTCCAAGGGGCCTCTCACCTCCTCTGCCTTCAATCTCCTTTCGCCTCCTCCCATTCCTGCCCTGCCCCTGGGCTGATCTCCTTTACCCTCAGGGCCCCTGTAGAGGCCGCTGCTGAGCCAGCTTCTTTTCTCCTCACCTGGGGACCCATCCTCCTGTCCCCCAGGGTCCTCTTCCTGTGCCAAGCAGATTGGGCCCCTTGTGAGCAGACCCCTGTCAGAGCCCAGCCTTTGCCCCACACCCTGCCCCAGCTTCTGCCGTGGCTTCAGTCAGGGCCAGGAGGAATGTGTGAAGAAAAAAAATTTAGGAGCCAAGGGGCTCCCAATTCCATGGAAAGAGGGTGCCCATTGGACCTTTGGCACTGGATGAGCCAATAAACCAAACTCTGGCACCTCATTTATTTCAGCCTTGTACTTTGTTCTTGCCCCACCAGTCCATAGGAGAGAAGGACCTCAAGTGAGAAGCAGGGTCCAGCTGTGGGAGAGAGAGGGGAAGAGGTCAGACTCTGAACCCTAGGAGCTCTGATCTCCAAAGTAAGAAATAGCCTTGAGCTGGTTCAGTCAGGGAAAATGGTTTTGGGATTCAAGATAGAGCCAGAGGGGCCAGAACTGAAGAAGGGCTAGGGGCCCCAACCCTCAAAAGTTGTCTTGTTCCTCAGAATCCTGCCCTGAGATCCCCTCCCCGACTGGACCTTCTGTGCCAGGTGTAAGCTCTGGGGACAAAGACCCTGAAGAGGCCCCCAAGGAAGAGAGGATGGTATATGGGGGCTGCTGGGCAGGGCTAGGGGATTGTATGGCCACAGTCCAGAAAGGCTAAAAAATGTTGGAGGGGAGCTGTGAGCCAGAGACTCTGAAAGGAGGAGAGGGGTGGGTTGGGGGAAGAGGTAGAGATAGGGAACCAGCCCCCCGTGGTTCATGTCCAACCCTGGAGACAGAGGAAGACAGGGAAGCAAAGGCTAGGGCCAAAGAGGCATGCTTATGGGGCCCAAGGAGGGAGAGACCGAGCCCTGAGCTCCTAGGCTAGGTTGGAGGAGGGACAGAGGAGGAGGCTGCAGGGCATGAGGTCGGAGCCCTTGGGAGGTAGAGCCAAGGCCACCAGAAGGGGCACAACTCACTGGAGATGAGGCCCTGGAAGGCAGAACCCAGGAGGAGGAAAAGGATGGCAGAGGAGCAGAGGCAGCATCTGAGGAGATGAACAAAGGAAAAGAGAGGAGAGGGAGGGGGGAGAGAGCGAGGGAAGGAGGAGGGAGGGAGACGGGAGCAGAGAAACAGCAGCTCAGCCTTGTGGAAGGAAAATGGAAGAAGCAGAGCATGGGATGGGTAGGGGCGTGTGGGGACCTAGCCCCAGGCTCTGAATCCCAAGGTGGGCAAAATGCCCCTACATCAGGCATTCCTCTCCCTTTCCTGGCATCACAGGGGCACATCCTCCCGCCACACTTGAGCCAAGCTGGCCCAGAACCTCCTGAACTAAGCTCCCAGTGGAGGTGGGGTATGCAATGCTCTTTCCATCCTCCCTGGAATCCTCCAGTCAACAGCTCTCTGAAGGGCATGCCTTTCACCGTTGGTCTCTGAGCAAATTGGCCCCTTTCTCTATCAGAGAGGAGGGGAAGTGTCAGGGTAGAATTCAGGGGAGAGATTCCCTTGTTCTAGAAAGATCTCCAGAGAGTAAGATGCTGCAGTCTCATGCTAGCAGCTACCATATGGCCAGGAAACCAGGTTAGGCCCTCTCTAACCTAAATCCCATTTGCTACATATCACACACACACACACACACACACACACACACTCGCACCCACAAGGACCGGTGGCTAAGGAGGTCTCTGCCAGATTCCACATTGCCAGGCTCTCCATGCACGTCTGGGTTTCCCTGTGTCAACAGGAACATGCTCAGATTTCCAAGCTCATTGGTCCGTTGCCATGGAAACACTCAGTCTCCTAGAACTCGGCACAGGGCCTGGCCCCTGTGATGCAGGGGAGGAGAGAAGAGATGGAGGTGAGAAAAAGAACTGGGGAAAGGCTCCTGGGAGGAGGCTGGGGGAATGCAGCTGGGTCTAGGTGAGCCCTTGCTGTCTCATTCCCTGGGGCCACCTGCCCTCTCCCCTCTGCCTCCGTAGCTCTCTCTAGGTCAGGAGGGTGGGGAAGAGATGCCAGAACAGAGGTATATGGCTATAGCTACGTGGAGGGAGCCTGATTGCTGTCTGGGTCCCCACTGGACATTGAGAGATACTGGCTTTGGAGTGACGGCTGAGTTCTAGCCCTGTGTCCCATCTTGGAGACACTGGGCAGCTCTCCAAGGCTGAGGTCCCTGGCTAGAACGGCCTTGGGCCTAGAACTGCTTCAGCTGGCTCCCCCGCCTTTTCTTGTGTGTGCCCCGCACCCAGAGAACCTGCTTAAAATGGGATTTCCAGGCCGTGACGTCAGAGAAAAGCCAGCAGCCCCAGCCTGTGCCAGCTCTTCCTTGATCAGCAGAGCTGAGCCCAGCCTTGCTCAGCCTGGAGGAAAGGGGGGTGAGGCAAAGAAGGGAGGGGCTCTGGGGGCTCTGGGCCATGGTTCCCATATCTGTGGCATCCAGGATAATAGGTAGACTGTTTCCAAGCCAATAGCGACTGCTGGCTTCCCTGCTGCCTTATATCTCAGCCAGTATATGATCATCTCCCTCCAAAATTCCCTGTTTTTCCCCTTCTGAGCTGGGAAGGCCTGCCTAGAGGAGGAGGGCACCTCAAGTCTTAGAGCCATTTGGGTTCTCCCTGAGAGCTTGTCCCATATCCACGCTGGAGGCAGCGATGGATGAGCGGGATGCCTGCAAGGAGGAAACTGCCCACAAGGTGGCGCAGCTCCCTCCCAATGTGGGATTCCCGGGCCCCTGCAGAGAACAATCTTTCCTGCAGCCAGTCTGCTTAAGGGCTGGTGAGCAAGGTTCTCATGCCCCACTCCCTGGAGTTGGAGGTTCACGAGGAAAGCACCCTACAGGTGGACAGTCCATGGATAGCAATAGCTATGGATTCTCAAGCTATTGCTTCCTAAGCCCAGCCTGTGTGCCCACCCCATGCCCACTCCCCACAGGAGAGATGGTCAGACCCACAGGAAAGTTATGCCCTTTGGGTGAGAATCAGGCACCCTCCTAGGAGTGGGAAAATTGCCAAGCTGACCCTGGGAGGACGCTGCAGCCCAAGGGACCCAATCTGGGCTTCTGAAATGGCATCTAGAGAGGCTGCTGGGGCTGATTTCAGGGTCAGATAGGGAGAGGGACCCAAGAGGTGGTAAGGAGCAGGGAACTTGGGAGGGGCAGGTTGGGCCCAGAGGGAGGGAAGCTCACCCAGCTGCAGGATTCCCTGGATATGATCTCCTTGGTGGCCACAGGGGCGGTCCCAAGCCTGCCCCAGGTTTCCCTGTCCCTTGCCCTTCCCTTATTTTCATGTGGGGTACAGTGGGGTTAAAAAAGGAGACAAAGACCCTAATCCCCAATCCGTGGAATCCCAAGGTGGTTTTGCAGGAGCCAGGGCTGGGGCTCCTCGATGACCTACCTTTCCCTGACCTCTTCCCCAAACTGACCGCACCAGCCCTGCATCTCTAATGAATTACCCTCTCCTTTTGTCCCAGCCAGATGAGTGATCAATAAATAATGCTGCCTGAAATATTGATGGCGAGTTTTACACCAGCATCCCTTAGCTGTGCCTGTCATTGGGGAACTGAAAAGCTGACAGAGAATGCATGGCCCCCCAGAGAGCTCTTTCCTGTCTCTGCCAACGGAGGGTCTTTCTTTGCCAAGATTTCTACCTGTTCCCATCTCAGCCAGAATCATGATTCATTCCCATCAACCAAGAAGAGGAAAGGTCCCCCAAAGACTGACTCATCCAGCCCACCCTCCCACTCCCAGGAGGGATGGGGTAAGCTAAACCAAGCAGAGACCCTTCTTGATACCTTGTCTCCTATGATGCGATTGAGATCCGGTTTCCTCTGTTCCATGTCCATCTTGGACCTGCCACGTCCAGCTTTCTGAGTGGCAACTCAGAAGGAGACCTACAGCTTCCCTGCCCCTACCTCAGCTATTTAGAGCTGAGCAGACTTCTCTGGCCCAAGTCACTCTCATCTGGTGGTGTTCTCCCCGGAAGAAGGGGTGGGGAGAAGAGGAGGAGGAGGTGGAAGCTCTTGAGCCCTCTTGAGCCCAAATCACCCAGTGCCAGGCTCCTTTGCAGAAGCCAGATTTTCAAATTTTGCATGTGCAGTGCCTTCTGCCCAAGCACTCTTGTTCTCCTGCTGTGACTCCCCTACCCTGCCCTGTCCAAGCCCCCGGGGCATCCTATTTTTCCTCCCTGACAGCACACATGTTCCCCAGGCAGTGGGTCTACCTGGTTCACCACTGTTTCCCCAACATCTAGTATGGGGCCTGGCATGCAATAAGCACTCGGCACATTTTTGTGGAGTGTTGAATGATGTCCCTGCAGCATCTTCCACTCCTGGAAAAACACCAACCTTCAAACCTTAGTGTCTCTCTGCTGAGCTGTTTGCCTGCACCTAGGGATGGTGTCTGTGCTAAATAGCAGCTGCCCAGATCAGCTCCCCTCGCTCTGACTCCCCCTGCATGCGCTCATGCTCACTTGCTCTCCTTTTCTCTCTCACACACACACAGATGGGAGTCAGCTTTCCAGCCACATTCAGTTCTCACTTTAATTCAAAAGCTAAAATGAGAAGAAGAGCAGCTTCACACTCCCAATTTAGCCTGGGAGAGAAAAAGGAGACAGCCTGGATGTTGCCAGGGAAAGGAGAAAGTTGGGTCTGGGGTGGGGAGTAGTGGCAAACATACCCAGGGCCCAAGAGAAAACGATGAAACCCTCACCATCCAGCTCCTAGAAATAAACCATCCAGAGCTTTGACCCCAGAGTGAGCCCTACAAAGCCTCTTTCCTAGACCAGTGCAGCATTCCGGGCATGACCCCGTCCAGGGGTGGGATTAGGTGAGGCAGAGGACACTCTGGTTATTAAAACTATCCAAAGAGGGAGAAGCTGCTGCTTTGATCACTGTGGTAGGAAACCGGGAAGTCTTTCTTAAATCTAACTTTAATCCCTCTTGTGATAACTGGAACGGATGATGAATAAAAACAGAGCCCACAAAAAGATACTTGCCCACTAATATTCACAGCAGCATTATTCCCAGTAGTCAAAAGGTATAAACAACCCAAATGTCCATCAACAGATGAAGGGATAAACACAATGTGGTCTATACATACAATGGAATATTATTCAGCCATAAAAATGGATGAAATTCTGACACATGCTACAAAATGGATAAACCTTGAAAATATTAAGTGAAATAAGCCAGACACAAAAGGACAAACATTATGATTCCAGTTACATGAGGTACCTAGAATAGGCAAATTCATAGGACAGAAACTATAATAGAGGTTACCAGGGGCTAGGGGAGGGAGCAGGCCGGGGAACTATTAATTTATGCATACAGAGTTTCTGTTAGGGATGATGAAAAAGTTCTGGAAATGAATAGTGGTGATGGTTGCACAACATTGTGAATGTACTAAATGACACCAAATCACATGCTTAAAAATGGTTAAAATGGTAAATTTTATGTTATGTATATTTTACCACAATAAATTTTTTAAAAAGATAGTGAGCCCAAAGTCAGACACTGAGTGCAAAGTCAGCTTCAAGAGACCATCATCCTGCCATGATGGACCTCTCTGTGGCTCCACCAGAGGTAAACTGGGTCCCAGAAGTTCCAAAGATGCCCTCCCTCTGCCCACTGATAGGAACAGAAGGGCTGCCTCTGCCCAGAGCAAAGCAGAGACCCCTCTGCAGATGTTCCTCGGAACCGGAGCTGACGCTCCCTCCCTCTCATCACCACGTGTCAGTGTGATAATCTGGATGGAAGCTCTTCCTCTTGGTTCTGGGTACCAGCTTCCTTTTCAGTCGCTCATTTTGACTCTGCCCTAAAACAGGGTTCCCATACGGTGGAGTAGACAGGGAGACAGTTGGAGGAGGAAAAAGAGAGGACTTTTCCATCCAGCCTCTCCAACTACCCTATTGCCACTGTACCAAGGGAAATGGATGCACCTTTGGGTGAGCTACCTGTCAGTAAATTTGGGTGTCAGATTTTCTTGCTCTCTGCCTATGATGGGGAGGCCCCTGAAGGGAGCCTCTGTGCTAGCTGGTGCTGATGCAGCCAGAGCTCACCCTCTCTCCGGGACAAATGCAGGGCTTCCTGGCTGGTCTCACCCCTAGCCCTCCTCGACCCAGCCTCCTGCAATTATTTAAAAATGGTGAGGAGTTGGCTCTCTGATTATCCAGGAACCACTTCAGTGGGTAGAAGCGACATTAGGGGCTCCCACCGTCACTATGCTTCCCCCACAATAGCATGGCTCACACTGTTGTAATTGCTTGTTAACTTGTCTGTCTTCCCCCACTAGGCTGTGAACTGCAAAAGGTGTATCCCCTTACTCCTCTTTGTATCTTTAATGCCTAGAGCAGAGTAGATGTTTGATAAATAATTGCTGAATGGATGAATTGAAATGATCTGTTCACATGTCTATTCAGCTTGACTCAAGAACCCCTGTAGGGCGAAAGCTTTGTCCAACTCATTCTGGGACCCCAGAGAACAGTTCTCGGTATGAGCTGGGATTTAGCCAGAGAGTTCTGAGGCCAGACTGTCTGGAATCCTGGCTCCACCATTGCCCAGCTCTTTGACCTTGAGCAAGTCTCCTGCCCTCTCTGAGCCTGTTTCCTCATCAATGAAATGGAGGTAAGAATGGTACCTACTTCGTAGGCATTGCGGGGACAAATGCCTGTCAAGCGTTTAGCACAGAACCTGTGACACTGCAAGTGTGTCTTGGGGGTGGGGTGGGGGTGGGGGTAGAGAATGCATCTAGAGATTAAGGAAAATCATACAAAACAAGCACCATTACTGATCCCTGTGTCCTGGTGTTTAGGGGGTGGTGAGGTCAGTGCCAGAGTGGGGCAACCCTGGGGGCTGCCTGCCCCCTCCTCCCTCCCTCCCCCTCCCACCAAGTCTGCAGAATTGAAGCTCACCCACCACGAAGCTGAGCAGCCCCGGCGCTGGGCGGTGGTGAGGGGCCAGAAATAACCACTGTTGCTATTCCTGCCTTTCTGGGCTGGATGGGAACACTGCCTTTCTAATCTAAAGGCTGCTCGAGACTTCCTGCACATCAGTGGGCTCTTATGTAATGCTCCCCTCCCTCTGCCTGCCCATGAGCTTCCAGAGATTTCTGCAGCAGACTTTGCTGCACATTCAGCTGGGGGTGGAGGGAGCAAAGCAGTCACCACAGGCTGGATCGTCCTCTAAGCCCAGGGTCCTGCCACCCTCGGGCCTGGGAGAGGGACTACCCAGCACAGGGCAGAGGGACAGATGACCAAGGACAGCAGCCTCTTCTGCATCTGCAGGGCACTCTGGGGCAGAGAGGACCCATGAAGCCCTACTTAAGTGTTCATCTACCTCTACCCACTCCCTCTTCCCTTAACAGACCCTCTGTGCCACCTCCCCAAGTTATTATGCCTCAGGGTCTTCCATTTCAGGCCCAACCTAACTCTCTCTGGCACATGACCCCTCAGGCAGACTCTGAGGACAGCAGCCCAGCCCAACTCTCTCAGGCAGATGACCGTACCTGGGCCAAATCCTCCATGGTCTCTTCCCTGCGGTCCCTGGATCTCGTCCAGAACATGCCAGGCACCCTCTTCAGAGCCCAGGGGACCCTCTCTGCCTCAGGCCTCAGCATCACTCTGCATGGGCCCTTCTCCACCTATCCTGGGACTCAGGGGTCTCCTCTGGCATGCTGTTTCCTCATCTGTAATTGGAGTAGATGAGACGGCTTCAAACTCCGACACTCTGGGATGCTCCTCTCTTTTATCTCCCCTGTATTTCTTGATGTCTCCATTTCTCCCCACTCTCTCAGTGCACCTTCTGTCCCACTCCATACCTGGCCTCTTCAGGTTTCTTCTCACCCCTCAAGACCCCCCTCAGGGTGGGAGCAGAGCTGCCCCCAGACCCATTGAAGGCCAGGCCCTCCATGTTTCCTGCAGAGCCCATCAGCCATCGGAAAGTGTGACAGGCGCCCCAGACAGAATGAAGAGAGAGTCACTTCCTGAGCCCCGGGCTGGCCACAGCAGTGGCAAACCACCGATCTGAGCAGCACATGTGGGTGCTGACGTAGCCCGGGGCTGGGGAAGAGGAAGTGGCAATGGAAAATGGGGCTTGTTTTCCTTTGAGAGCTGCAGCCCGCTCAACCCCAGGCCAAGTGTCCAAGACATGATAGTTCCCACTGGTTTCTCCTGGAGCCTCAGCTGCCACGGGCAACCTCAGTTCTGCTCTCACCTCTGCCCCCTCCTCCTCTCCCGTTTGCAAGGAAAATCTGAGTGTAGATAGCTCAGACCTGCAGACCCTCTGAGGGCCTCTCATCTCTCCCAGGGCTTCTGGCACCAGTCACCTAGCAGGCAAGGTCTGAGTCTTAGACTCATCCCTAAGTAACCCTTGAGGCCCCGTGGGCACCCAGGCCAGGGTACAGGAGTGGCTCATAGCCTTCCTTACTCCTCATCTGGTTTCCTGTAGGCCCCAGGCCAGTTGTCCCATCTGGGGTATTGGTCACAAGTTGGGTGCTCACGAGCCCAAACTGAGATTTGGCTCCTTGGGAGGAGAGCCCGATGTCACCATGTCTGCTTCCCTTCCTGTCCCCCCAGTCTCAGGAAACAGAAGTGTGCCATTGGCCAAAAGACAGACCAGGGGAGAGTGGGGATAACTCAGATGCCCCAGCCCTGCTGTTGAGAAGATAGGCCAGCAGCACAACCCTGAGTACGGAGCAGGGTTTCAGGCCTTCCTTCTCACTGGCTGCCTCAAGGCAAACAGGGCGCAGGTCTGGGGAGCGTGCAGGGGCTTTGAGCCAGCTCCTCTCACTGCCCCTGGGTGGGAGCTGCCTTCCAGGGGCATACACCGTGGAGCGGGGTGGGATCGAGAAGGCCAGCTTCTCCTCTGTCTGAACTGTAGAGGGCAGAACAAGGCAGATGAAGGTGGAGGGGACAGCTTAGCCCTCAAACTTCTTGCTGCTCACACCTGAGCCTGAGGCCCCAGACTGATCGTAGCCACATCTCTTTCCATCCTGAGGCCTTTACACAACTGTCCCCTTTACCTGGAATGCTCTCCCCACCACACTCCTCTAAGCAGAACTGCTTTCCTCTTATCCTTTATATCTTTGCATAAACGTCACCTCCTCCAAGGTGCCCTCCCTCACCTCTCTAGTATGTTACACATACCGGAATCTGAAATTATCCTGTTTATTTGCGTACCTGTTTAGTTCCTTCTACCCCCCCCCCTCCCCACCCCCGAACGGCGGTTTCCAGGAGGGCAGAACTGCATCTGCCTTCCTCATTGTGGAATTCTCAAGACTTCACACTGCGTCTGAAACAAGCAGTGGACAAAAATCATTTTTAAAAGAATGAATGTTTTGTTCAACCTTACCTCCTACTACTTCCCAATAGGAACCCTCTTTACTCCAGTCCATTTTTCTCAGATAGACCACATGGACTGTGCCGGCCACCTCCAACCACCGCCTGAAAGTGCCTCTCACTTCCTCACCACAAAGTTTGGTCCTTCTTGTGTTCTTTCTTCTCAAAAATCTCTTCATCAACCCTGTCCTCCTCCCAAACCCCTGGAATCTCTCCCTCCTCTTATCCCCTCCGTTCTTTAGTGTAACTGACTTTTGGTGGCTAACAGGGCTGCTTCCTATTCTTAATTCTCTCCTAATATGGAATCCAGGCTCCCTTCTACCCAGCTGTAAGCTCCTTAGAGGTAGGGGCCTAGGCCTTAGGCCTTAGGCTTTATCCCCAGGCCTTGCCCACAGCAAGTCCTCAGAAAAGTTTTTTGTTGGTGTGGATAATGGGTGTATTAGTCAGAACCTCCTGGGTTGCAAGTAACAGCAATCGAAATGAGCCTGTGTCATTGTATGAAATAAAAGAGGAATTCGTTGGCTTGCATAACTAAAAAGCCCAGGCTGCACTTAGAGACTCACTCTCTGTATGCACATCTCTTCTCTCTGATTTCCTCGGCGCGTTGGCTTCTTTCTGAGGAAGGCTGTCCAGTCCTGATGGCAAGATGGCCTCCAGCCTTACATTCCATTGTCTTAGCTCCACCAGGGAAAGAGAATTCCTCCTTTTCAAGAGTTCCAGAAAAAGTCCCAGAAGTGATTCTCATTGGCCTAATTTGAGTCATGTGTCCATCCTGACTCATTCACTAGGGCTAGGGACATGGAACAGCCCTAGACTGGAACAGCCTAGATGGACGACCAGGCTTGGGTGACATATCTACTCCTAATCTAGGATGGGGTTATCTTCCCCCAACCACATGGATTGGGGTGGTTGCCCAAAGGAAATCACTGGCTGGGGAGTAGTTATGAAAAGAAAGGAGAATTGATGTTGGGTATGCAAAACAAAAGTTGTAGATTTAAGGATTCCCAGTGCCCAGCTTCAGCAAGGACCTGAAGATATCTTAGGTCAGCTTGCACATTAGAACCACAGGAGAACTGGCTTGCCCTGGCTGGGGAAGGAGGACATGCTCGTGGGGTCTGGGCAGCTCCCCAGGAACAGAACAAGGTTCCTAGGACAAGGCGCCTACTCAGTTCTGGCACCCACAAGTTCAGGAAGATTGTGATTCAGTTGGTCTAGGGTAAAACCTTTCTTATTCATTGCTCCAAGGGTGATTCTGCTGCACAGTGAAGGTTGAAAAATTCTGCTCTAAGAAATGATGTTCTACTGCAGCAAGAAGGATATTCAGATTAGCTCTTCAGGACAATGTCCCCTGTGTTAGAATTGGAATGTTTCTCCCTTTCTGTACAACTTTTCAGAAAAGGGTCACTAGGGCTTGCTTGGAGGCTGAGGATGGGTGGGTGACCTCTGGGTGATGCTGTGGGTCAAAAGCCCCTGAAAATAACAATAGCTACTGTTTATCGACTGCCAACTGCAAGGCAGGCACTGTGCTTTGGGACTTCATAGATGGCAGTCCATGCAAGTTTCAGTCTTCACGACAATCCTTCCATGTAGGTATCATTAACATTAGCCCTGTTTTACAGTTGAAGAAAGGGAGATACAAAAAGCCTGGCCAGGGTACCCTACTGGGGAATGGCAAAATGGGCATTCAGACACAGGACAATCTGACCCTGCCTGGCCTGGCCTGGCCTCCCTGCCCTGCAGTAGGCCTCAGAGAGGTGCATCACTCCTGCCCCTAATGGACAAGTCGGTAGGCGGTGGGAGAGGGCCCACTGGCCCTAGGCACTTGGTATGGGGAGCTCAGACCTAGAGCAGAGGGACAAGGGACTCCTGATTCATTGCTGGGTTCCTTAAGCAGATTTTTATAAGAAAATATATGGGGGGTGGGGTGGGGGGGATACAGAGGGATGCAGCCAAAGAGAGTTACCCTCCACCCCGCCCCGTTTAAACCCCCTGACCCCGACCTCCTGAGGCTGTTTGGGTTCATGGAGACCTTGACCTGCCCCCTTCACTCCTGGCGTTAGCACCCTCCTTTCACACACACACACTTTCTGTTTTCTTTTTAAATTCAGAAAAACAACACCTCCCCTGGATTGAGAGCTAGAGCAGGAGCATTCCCCTCCTGGAATCCCTGTTCTCTTTGGGGTGCGCACTTGACTGCGGGGGGAGACGGGAGGGGGAGGGCTTCCCTGTTCTAGTCCCGCTCCCGGAAGACCTGCAGGAATCGTTCCCGCCTACCCTATCCCCACCCCCTCAGCCCCCCCACCCTTGGCCTGGCTCGGGGAGGGAGTGTTATCCTGCCCAGAGTCTGGGCGCCTCGGCGGTGGCGTCTCCCGAGGGACTGCAGGGAGAGCCCAGGCTGCGGCGCCTGCTCAGTTCGCGCTCACTGCGTCTAAGGCTCCCCCGGACTGGCTCGGCGCCCAGCACAGAAGCCGGGAGGGGGAGCAAGAAGGCGGCGCAAGAGCCCACTCCGCCGAGGGTTAGGGGAACTGAGCTGGAGAGGGGACCTGCAGGGGGCAGCACCAAGCCGCTAAGCAGGTCCTCTCCTCGCGCTAACCTGTGGTCCCCAGACAATCTTTAGGGAAGCCCCTTTTTCAGATTACCGCACTGCCCACACAACCTCCACCTGTTTCGGATAAAGGTGGGAAAGTCTCCCACCACCACAAGAACCAGCAGCTCCTGGTGGGAACAGGACTCGGGTCTCCCTTAGGGCAATCGTCCGCCACCCAAAGGTGGGCTCTTCCCAGGAGGGGCCCAGGGAACAGTCTTGCGGTTCTGGGTGGCGTAAAGGGATCCCCAAGCTCCAACAGCCTCATCCCATTGGCAGATGGCGGAGAAGCAGGCGGCCCACCGCAATGCCCAGGGTCCCAGGAACCATCTGGCTACTATTTCCTAGCCTCAGTTTCCCCGGTGACACCCGGAAAGGCACCGTGTCATTGGTCGAGGCCCGGGGTCAAGGACCCGCCCCTCTTGGGCGGCCTCTGCCCGGGCCAGTCCAGCCGCTCCTCCCCTTCGCTCCCGCCCCGCTCCCACGGTCCCAGAGGTGGGCGGGCGGGCCCTGGATGACGGCGGCAGAACCCTAGCCCGACTCGCCCTCGCCCCCGCCTCGGGCCTGGGCTTCCCCAGCCCAGGCCCCGTCGGGGAGCCTCGAGTCGCGGTGTGCTAGCGCTACGCGCCCCAAGCCCTCCCTGCCTGGGCGTCCCCCGCTCTTGCGCGCGATCGGGCTCCCGGCTTGGAACCAGGGAGGAGGGGGGAGTCAGGGAGCAGCAAGCAGCGACCCGGAAACGCCATATAAGGAGCAGGAAGGATCCCCCGCCGGAACAACCCTTATTTGGTCAGCGCCTTATTTGGAGCAGCCCGATATGGCCCGGCCGCTTCCGGCTCCGGGAGGAGGGAAGAAGGCGGAGGGAAGGGACGGGGGCAAAGTCGGGAACTCCGGAGCAGCTTGGGTCCGGGAGTCCCAAGGTGCGGCTTGAGCCCTAGGCTTTCTTGATGCCTGGGCGCCCAGGGTGCAGGAGTCCGCGCAGGGCCCGGGATGCGGGATGGTGGTGCCCACCGCTCACGGCTAGGGGGCTTCACGTCACTCCGGGTCCTCCTGGCCGGTCTTGCCATATTAGGGCTTCCTGCTTCCCATATATGGCCATGTACGTCACGAGGGAGGCGGGCCCATGCCGTTCCAGACCCTTCAAATAGAGGCGGATCCGGGGAGTCGCGAGAGATCCCAGCGCGCAGAACTTGGGGAGCCGCCGCCGCCAGCTGCCGCCGCCGCCGCCAGCTTTCGCCGCTGCAGGACCGGCCCCTGCCCCAGCCTCCGTAGCAGCACCGCGTTCACACCGGCCGGCGGCGAGGGCGAGCCTGGGGACCCCACCTGCACTCTCCACAGTGTGCCCCGCGCCCCGCATGTGACCCGGCCAGGCCCCCGAGAGTGTGTCCCCCCAGCTCCAGCCCCGGGCTGCGCCCACCCGGCCCAACAGCAGCTCGCCAGCCCGCCCGGGATGGCCGCAGCCAAGGCCGAGATGCAGCTGATGTCCCCGCTGCAGATCTCCGATCCGTTTGGCTCCTTTCCTCACTCGCCCACCATGGACAACTACCCTAAGCTGGAGGAGATGATGCTGCTGAGCAACGGGGCTCCCCAGTTCCTCGGTGCCGCCGGAGCCCCTGAGGGCAGCGGCGGTAACAGCAGCAGCAGCAGCGGGGGCGGTGGAGCTGGAGGGGGCAGCAGCAACAGCAGCAGCAGCAGCGCCTTCAACCCTCAGGGGGAGGCAGGCGAGCAGCCCTACGAGCACCTGACCTCAGGTAAGCGGTGGCCTATGCCCAGGATTAGCCCCTTCGCCACCATCCTGGCTTCCGGTCCTTCCCCACAGCCTTTGCAGCGCTCCATTCACCGCAGTAGTGCTCCTGGACCTCAGGGATGCAAGTGGGGTTTCCCTTCTGTTCCTCGCATCCTCAGGGTCATATGTTAAAGGGATGCCTGGGGACATCCACCCCCACCCCCACCCACCTCGTTTCTAGCGGTACGCAGAGGAGAGAGCTTTTGTTTTGGATGGAGCGCTCTGGGGCTGCGTGGGTGGGTGGAGGCGGGGGGAGGGCTTGTTTTGATGAGCAGGGCTGTGGCCCCCCTCCCCCCAAAGGCCGTGCCTGCCGTCTGTCCCCAAGGAAAGGCTGTGATCTGTGGCCAAAGATGTCCCGGCTGCCCGGGGTAGTGGGCGCGTACTAGCCGCAGCCGAGGGGGTGCTGGGGGGAATTCCTTGCCCGCGCAGCCGCCGCGGTGCAGCTCTGGGAGCTGCAGTGGAGGGGGATTCTCCGTATTTGCGTCAGCTGTTGTTGAAATGGGCTCTGCCGCTGGAGCGGGTCCAGGAACATTGCAATCTGCTGCTATCAATTATTAACCAGCCCGGGAGTCAATGGTAGCCGGCCCGACCTCTTGCCTGGCAGCTTGGGTCCTCCTCGTCCTCCAGTGATTGCTCTCCAGTAACCAGGCCTCGTCCCTCTCTCTCTCTCCTCCCAGAGTCTTTTCCTGACATCTCTCTGAATAACGAGAAGGTTCTCGTGGAGACAAGTTACCCGAGCCAAACCACCCGGCTGCCCCCCATCACCTACACTGGCCGTTTTTCTCTGGAGCCTGCGCCCAACAGTGGCAACACCTTGTGGCCTGAGCCCCTCTTCAGCCTGGTCAGTGGCCTCGTGAGCATGACCAACCCACCGGCCACTTCATCTTCAGCACCATCTCCAGCGGCCTCCTCCTCCTCTTCTGCCTCCCAGAGCCCACCTCTGAGCTGTGCGGTGCAGTCCAACGACAGCAGCCCCATTTACTCCGCGGCACCCACCTTCCCCACGCCTAACACTGACATCTTCCCTGAGCCACAAAACCAGGCCTTTCCCGGCTCGGCAGGCACCGCGCTCCAGTACCCACCTCCTGCTTACCCTGCTGCCAAGGGTGGCTTCCAGGTCCCCATGATCCCTGACTACCTGTTTCCACAGCAGCAGGGGGACTTGGGCCTGGGCACGCCAGACCAAAAGCCCTTCCAGGGCCTGGAGAGCCGTACCCAGCAGCCTTCACTCACTCCACTCTCTACCATCAAGGCCTTTGCCACACAGTCGGGCTCCCAGGACCTGAAGGCCCTCAACACCACCTACCAGTCTCAGCTCATCAAACCCAGCCGCATGCGCAAGTACCCCAACCGGCCCAGCAAGACGCCCCCCCACGAACGCCCCTATGCCTGCCCAGTGGAGTCCTGTGACCGCCGCTTCTCCCGCTCAGATGAGCTTACCCGCCACATTCGCATCCACACTGGCCAGAAGCCCTTCCAGTGTCGCATCTGCATGCGCAACTTCAGCCGCAGTGACCACCTCACCACCCACATCCGCACCCACACAGGCGAGAAGCCCTTCGCCTGCGACATCTGTGGGAGAAAGTTTGCCAGGAGCGATGAACGCAAGAGGCATACCAAGATCCACCTGCGGCAGAAGGACAAAAAAGCAGACAAAGGTGTTGTTGCCTCTTCTGCCACCTCCTCCCTCTCTTCCTACCCGTCCCCGGTGGCTACCTCCTACACGTCCCCGGTTACTACCTCTTATCCATCCCCAGCCACCACCTCATACCCATCGCCTGTGCCCACCTCCTTCTCCTCTCCCGGCTCCTCGACCTACCCGTCCCCTGTGCACAGTGGCTTCCCCTCACCCTCGGTGGCCACCACATACTCCTCCGTTCCCCCTGCTTTCCCAGCCCAAATCAGTAGCTTCCCTTCTTCAGCTGTCACCAACTCCTTCAGCGCCTCCACAGGGCTTTCGGACATGACAACAACCTTTTCTCCGAGGACAATTGAAATTTGCTAAAGGAAAGGGCAAAGGGAGAAAAAGAAACACAAGAGACTTAAAGGACAGGAAGAGGAGACGGCCATAGGAGGGGGTTCTTCTTAGGTCAGATGGAGGTCCTCAGAGCCAAATCCTCCCTCTTTACTCAACCCCAGGGTCGGCGTGGAAGGTTTGTTGGCCAACAATTCTTTCTGCCCACTTTCCCTTCCTCCCCTACTCCCTTTGACTTCAGCTGCCTGAAACAGCCATGTCCAAGTTCTTCACCTCTATCCAAAGAACTTGATTTGCATGGATTTTGGATATATCATTTCAGTATCATCTCCATCGTATGCCTGACCCCTTGCTCCCTTCAATGCTAGAAAATCAAGTTGGCAAAATGGGGTTTGGGCCCATCAGAGCCCAGCCCTGTACCCTTGTACAGTGTCTGTGCCATGGATTTTGTTTTTCTTGGGGTACTCTTGATGTGAAGATAATTTGCATATTCTATTGTATTATTTGGAGTTAAGTCCTCACTTTGGGGGGGAAAAAAAAAAAGCAAAGCCAAGCAAACCAATGGTGATCCTTTAATTTTGTGATGATGCTGTGACAATTAAGTTTGAAGCTTTTTTTGAAACAGCAGTCCTCGGTATTAATCAGAGCATGTGTCAGAGTGCTGTTCCGTTAATATTTTTGTAAATATTGCCCGACCATACTCTCACATGTGGCAAAATATGGTTTGGATTTTCTTCTTTTTTTTGAAAGTGGTTTTTTTTTTTTTTCCGTCCTTTTGGTTTAAAAAGTTTCACGTCTTGGTGCCTTTCGTGTGATGCGCCTCGCTGACGGCTTGACATGTGCAGTTGTGAGGGACATGCTCACCTCTAGCCTTAAGGGGGGCAGGGAGTGATGAATTGGGGGAGGCTTTGGGAGCAAAATGAGTAAGAGGGCTGAGCCGAGCCTCAGTTCTCCAGAATGTAAGAAAACAAAATCTAAAACAAAATCTGAACTCTCAAAAGTCTATTTTTTTAACTGAAAATGTAAATTTATAAATATATTCAGGAGTTGGAATGTTGTAGTTACCTACTGAGTAGGCGGCAATTTTTATATGTTATGAACATGCAGTTCATTATTTTGTGGTTTTATTTTACTTTGTACTTGTGTTTGCTTAAACAAAGTGACTGTTTGGCTTATAAACACATTGAATGCGCTTTATTGCCCATGGGATATGTGGTGTATATCCTTGAGAAAAATTAAAAGGAAAATAAAATAGGTGTGGTTGGGTGTGTTTCCTGGGCTGAGGGTGGGGTGGTCTGCAGTAGCTGTCCCTCTCAAGGGGTTTGAAGGGCTTTTACAGAGACAAAGGTATTCCAACCAGAGTCATGTCCACTGTGTGTCACTGGAGTGAATTCTTTATGAGGACTGGGTGTGAATCTCCTCTTCTTGATCCTGGGCCTATTCCTCCTCAGTCTGGTGGGCTGCAGTCTTGTCTTGGTTAGTTAAAGCTAACGGCCAGTGATAGGGGTGGAACATGTGTGGCCAGAGGCAATGCTATTCTCCTGGCCCCAAAGGTTCAGCCAGCCCTGCCCCCCATCTCTATGCAGGGTTGGGAAAATCTAGGTTCTTGGGAATCCTTGCCATATGCACTTGGGGGAGATAAGGGGTGGGCACAAGGACTTTGGGAAACAGCAACAAAGCTGGGGCTGACTCAGCCTCTCCTTCCCATCCTCCATGTCCCCAGAAACCTAAGGATGTCGAAGAAGCCTAGAAGAGGTCAGGGCCACTTGTCAAGCCAAGAATCCTTCCAGGAAGAAATCTCATTACTTGCCAGCTGGAGCAGCAATCCTTGGCAGCTTCCTGGGGCACGGGGCAGAGTGGGCAGGAGACTGGCCTGGAGTCTTAAGGTTCCCATCCAGACCAAGTCTGTTCCCATTGTGTAGAAGGTCTGAGGTGCCAGGTTCCTCTGGCCCCAGCTCCCAGAGGGTCCACACGGCTAGAGCAATCCTTGTGGGCTTATGAGCATCTGTCTACTCTGTGAGAGATCTTGAGCTGGCCACAAGAATAATGCAGATTGTCATTTGGAAAGACAGAGATGTAAGCCAAAAATTATAACATGGTGTTATGGTTTGTAATATAGGCAAGCATGGGGCTCTGTAAGAGCACAGAGAAGGGCACACAACCCACCCAGGGCTTAGGAAAGGTGGAAACATTGAGTCAGGAAGAGTAAGTAGGACTCAACTCAATTGACTTGCTTTGTGTGAGGCAGGGAGGGCACTGGTTGGTCTTTGCCCAGGAGAGTTGATGGATGGATTACTGAATGGAAGCACTAACTCCAATCCTTATATGAGTCTTCTGTGAATTGGTCAGATGGGTACAATAGATTTGGTGTCCTGGAATTCCTAAGCCTGGGCTCCCCTCCTAACTTCTGACCCCCAAAATCAAGGACAATGAAGTATGCCCCCTACCCAGTATGGTTATCAGGCCCTGAGTGAAGTCGAAGTCTCATTTGCCTCTACTCCTCCTCCTTTTGAGGGTCTCCCTGGTTAATCCTCCTCCCTCTAAGGGTCTCCTCAGTTACCTACCCACCTCTCTGGAGCCAGGAATTACAGCAATCCCCTGGCATAGGCCCGATTCTTTCTCTTCCATTCTAGCCCTCAAGCACCAATGCTCTTGACCTCTGTCCTTTCCCATGATACCAGACTCCCCAGCCTGGAGCAGGGGGAACCAAGCCACCTTCTCCAGCAAAGGGCACATCCCTGTGAGCCTCCTAGCAAAAGTGCCAGATCCTGATGGGACAATATTTGCGTTGGCACACCTCTTCCCAGCCCCACCTACCCCTCCTCATCTCACTCTAGGCTCAGGAACACAAGTCTATGCCTGTTACACATTCTTAAGAATTTCTCACCACAGACTCCCAAGAAACTAACCATGGCAAGAATAAAATGTGAAAGAAAGAGCAAAGAGACTCTGTTCCTTTAAAGTAGAGGGTCTCCTATGTGACTACAGTGCCTCAGAATCAGATTCCCGGCCCCATTCTCAGAGCATCTGATTCTTGAAGTCTGGGCTGGGGTCCTGGAACTGGCCTTGATAACAAACACACCAGGAGATTCTGATGCAGATGGCTTGTTGAGAAATTATGACACGCCTGCTAGATATTTTTTTTTTTCTCCTATCATCAGGGTTTCTTTAGGTTCTGAGAGTGAAAACTCAAGTTTCTTTGCATGGTTGAAATAGGGCAAGACCCAAAAATTGCCCCATTTTACAGTCCTATAGTATAAAGAAAAAGGAAAGTGTTCATTTTAACTCCTGCTCCTGGGAGGGAAATCTGAAACCAAGGGCACAGGGCAGTGCTGATAAAAGCTCTCATCATCATAAAGGCTGAGGTTTGGGAAGGGACCCAGATAGTGTTGAACAATTGATTGCTACCTGGGGACACTGCCTAGGGCTTCAGGGATGAGGAGAAGGACAGAGGGGAGTGGGGTGGAAGAGGAGAGTGGGGCCGGGGAACTTGGCGAGCAGAGGACGGGTTTAGACTCTGATGTAAAAGAAAGAACTGAGTTCTAAGGACCCTTGACCCTTCCTCCTAGTACCTGAGAGGTACTCTTTTCTCTTTAATTTCAGGAATGTTCAGCCTCGTCCATTTTGAAAGATTCTAAGCACTTAGAAAGGCAGAGCTTAGCCTGGTTGTCAGGCTGGGTTTGAAGTGTGTTCCTTCTACGTCCCCCCGCTTGGAGTCCCCCAACCCCAGGAAGAAATGGAGTTAGGAATGGGTACTCCAAGATCAGAGATATTCCCTGCAGGCTTCCTCTCTCTCCTCAACCCTGCTGTTTTCCCTGGTCAGCCACACACAGTGCAGTTTGAGAGGGGAAGATTGGGCAGAGTGAGATCCAGGTGGTCCTAAGGGAAATGAGGCCAAGTCTAAAAGAACTGAGTGTCAAGCAAATAAGATTTCAACATTTTACCCATAAGCCTTTGGTGCTAATAAGATTTCTGCACTCAAATAGCAAATCTAGCCCTCCACTTCTGTGATGTTTCTTCCCATCTCCCTTTTCCCTTTACTAGAACCTAGCATACTTGAATTCTCTTAGGTCAAGTTGGTGGCTCAGCTCCTCAGACCCAAGTAAATCTACCTCATTTCCCTTTTCAGGGAGCTCTCTCCAACAAGCCTACTCCACTCACTACTTAGGCTTATTATTATTATTGTTATTATGACTTTATTGAGGTACAATTGATGTACAATAAACTGTACATATAAAGTGTACAATTTGATGAGTCTTAACATATGTGTACACAGTGAAGCCATCAACACATTTAAGATAGTGAACATATCCATCACCTCCAAAACTTTTCTCATGCCCCTTGGTAATTTTTCCTTCTTCCACCCCGTGTCCCTAGGCAACCACTGATCTGCTTTCTGTCACTATCTAGATCAGTTTACATTTTCTGAAGTTTCATATAAGTTGAATAATTTTATGTATTCGTTTTGGTCCGGGTTCTTTCACCTAGCATCATTATTTTGAAATTCATCCACATTGCTGCATGCATAAATAGTTCACTCTTGTTTATTGCTGAGTAGTATTCCACTGCAATGGCTATAGCACAATCTTGTACCTGTGGATGGACATTTGGGTTGGTTCCCTTCGGGGCTATTACAAATAAAGCTGCTGTGAACATCTGAGTACAAGTCCTTATGTGGATGTGTCCTTATTTATTCCGAAGCCTCCCGATTCTGGCTCCTTCTTCCCACCATGTCCCCATTTACTCTCCTCCCTCTTACTCAAAGCAATAATCACCAATCTCCCCCCACACTCCCAGAGGCAGGGCTCAACCTCCTAAAAGATTTGCTTCATTTAACCTTTCCGCATGTAAACAGAGCCAGCCCCTTCATCATTTTTATTGCTCTACTCCAAACTCCCTCCAGTTTGTTTATACCTTCCTGGTAATGAGATGTCTGGGGCTAGCCAAGGTATGCTGTCATGATTTATTCTGCTTGGCAAATGCACATAAATCCTTAGTGATACTTTTCTAAGGAGGAAAGGTACCTGCTGGATGGTGGGCCACGCACTGGTGAGGCACTCCTGCCTCAAAAGGAGGAAGGGTCTGAGATCAGAGGATGCGGGAAGGTGCCCTGGGAGACTAGTTCCAAGAGGTTATCTGTACGCCTTGCCTTTTTTACTGTTTCCTGTGGGCTCTACCTTGCATGGGTTTTCTGGAACACAGGCACCACTCACCCATTAGTTGTTGCAAACCCTATCCTACCTCATTCCCGCCTCTCAGTCCTGAGATAGTGTTGTAACTACAACTTCTTTCTCTCCTCTTTGGGCCCAGAAGGCCTGGGACTGTGGAGCTGCCTGAGTGTGAAAAGGGCAGCTGAGGCCAGAGGGTGAGTCTTGGTCTGTGTTCCCAACTCTGATAAATTGGCATTTGCTGCCTGCCTGGGTATGTGCATGGGCGGCTACACTTATTTTAGAAAATTATCCTCAACAATTAGCCTTTCCAGACACACAATCACAAGTGCTAGTGAGGATGTGGAAAAACTGGAACTCTTATACACTGCTGATGGGCATGTAAAAAGGTGTAGCCTCTTCGGAAAATGACTTAGCTGTTTCTTATAAAGTTAAATATCTACCCTATGACCCAGCAATTCCACTCCTGGGTATCTACCCAAGAGAAATGAAAATATGTTCACACAAAGATAAGTGTGGGACGGTTCATAGCAGCATTATTCATAACAGCCAAAAAATGGAAACCATCCAAATGTCTATTCAACTGGTGAATGAATAAACAAGATGTGGTATATCCAAACAATGAAATACCATTCAGCAGTAAAAAGGAACAAAATAGGGATGTGTGCTGCAACATGGATAAACCTCAAAAACGTTATGATAAAGAAGTCAGATGTATATCATATGATTGCATTTATACGAAATATCCAGAAAAGGCAAATCTATGGAGACAGCAGATTCGTAGTTGCCAGGGGGCTGAGCCTAAGAGTAGGTTTTGACTGCAAATCAGCTTGTTATTTTGAGGATGTTGGAAATATTCTAAAACTGGTGTAATGTTTGAACAACTCTGTAAATTTACTAAAAGTCATTGAATTGCACACTTAAAATGGATGAATTTTATGGTATGTAAATTATACCTCAATAAAGCTATTTTTAAATCCTTTATACTTCAATAAAGCTATATTTAAAAACTCTTTTCAGGCCAGCCTGGGTAGCCTAGTGGTTAAGTTCAGTGTGCTTCACTTCGGCGGCCCGAGTTCGGTTCCCGGTGCCGACCTACACCACTCATCTGTCAGTGGCCATGCTGTCCCAGCGGCTCACACACAAAAAAAGAGGAAGATTGGCAACAGATGTTAGCTCAGGGAAGCTCTTCCTCAGCAAAAATAAATAAATATTATTTTTTAAAAAATCTTTTCCATCCCTGTCTTTGAGTGCCCATTCACCAGGTGGGCTTCCCAGCGTTCATCCCATCCTTACAGACCTGTCCTCCATCATGGGGTGACCCTCTTGGACCCTCTGTCCTGCTAGCTGCCCTGGCCTGAGCTCTGACCAGCCCCTGTGCTCGGAGGACACAACCCTCTAAGATCATGGTGCTGATCTGCAAACTGGAGGCCAAAGGGCAGGCCCCAAGGTGGCAGGGGTGGAGGCCCTCCTAAGACTCTCACTCGGGACTTGTTTTGAGGGGAGGGATGTAAGAAATCTGGGGAGGCAAATGGGTGGAAATGAATGTATCCTGAAGTGTCTTGTCCCATCCCTGAGGCTCAGGTACTTCAGGAGACCCACCGCGGCCAGAGGGCTCCTCGGCTCCCAAACAAATGAGGAAGTTGCCCTTTCCAAAGAACCAGCGATGGGTGCCCTCCTCAGAGAACACAATCTCAGCCTTTTTGGAAGCTCATTTCTCCTCAGAACCAACTTCTCATCCTAGAACCTTTTCAGATCCAAAAACCAGACTCCTAAGAAACAAACTGTGCCTCATTTTTTGAACAAATTAAAGGAGCACCAGGGGCCGGCCTGGGGGCATAGTGGTAAAGTTCGTGCTCGCTTTGGCGGCCCAGGGTTCGCCAGTTTGGATCCCTGGCGTGGACTTCACACCACTCGTCAAACCACGCTGTGGCAGCATCCCACATAAAATAGAGGAAGATTGGCACAGATGTTAGCTCAGGGCCTATCTTTCTCATAGAAAAAAAAAAAGAAAGAAAGAAAGAAAGAAAAAGAAAGAAGAAAAAAGGAGCCGCCCCGTGGCTAAGTGGTTAAGTTCGTACACTCTGCTTTGGCAGCCTGGGGTTCGCTGGTTTGGATCCTGGACATGGACCTACACACCACTCATCAAGCCATGCTGTGGTGGCATCCCACACAGAAGAACTAGAATGACCTACAACTAGGATAGACAACTATGTAGTGAGGGCTTTGCGGAGAAAAAAGGAGGAAGATTGGCAACAGACGTTAGCTCAGGGCCAATACTAAAAAAAAATAAAGGAGCACCGACTGTGGGCAAGTTGGTCCAGGAGATTTGGAGGGGTTCTGGGAGAAGGAGAAACAAAACTATCCCAGCCTGCCAACCACCTTTCAATCTCTTTAGAACCAACTTTGAATTCCCTCAAACTGACTTCTCAGAGACAGTGAATCTCCTCCAGCTGCTTTATCAAAACTGATTTTCAGGGCCTGCCCGGAGTGTAGTGGTGAAGTTCAGCATGCTCCACTTCAGTGGCCCAGGTTCTCAGGTTTGGATGTGGCACAGACCTACAACATTGTCAGCCATGCTGTGGCAGTGACCCACATATAAAGTGGAAGAAGACTGACACAGATGTTAGCTCAGGGCAAATCTTCCTCAAGCAAAAAAAGAGAGGAATATTGGCAACAGTTGTTAGCTCAGAGCTAATCTTCCTCAGCAAAAAAATAAATAAATAAAATAAAAATAAAGAAAAAAATTTCAGTCATCTCCACACCAATTGTCCACCTCAAACTGTCTTCTCAGAATCACGTATTTAATATCCCCAGGTCCACCTGACTTGGCCCTGTTGTAAGCCTTCTCAGATCAGTGATGAGGCCAAGGAGAACCTTGGGGAGCGTTCTCAATCTTCTATGAATGACACAGACAAAACTTTGATGGTCCTCAAGTCCCTATAAAACAGAAGCTTTAGAGTGGTTACTACTTCCAATCCCATTACAGCAGCCTCAGAACTGATTTTGTCTCCTCAGATTTGTGATGATTCCCCCAAATTGCCACCTCAGCGTCATCTTTCATTCTCTTCGGAGCTAGATTTCACTTTTGGCTAATGAAACTGCCAAAGTCCTTAGAATTTTCTTCTCAGAAGCATCTTGGTTCTATCCAGAAACACTTTTTTCAATCTCCTCAGGCCCCACTGTCAGGCTCCATAAAGCAGGTCTTTTTAAGTTACTCATCCGTGGGCCTCAGGTTCCCCATCTATTTAACAGGAAAAATAATACTTATTTTCTCCTTCTCTTTAAAAGAAGCATGTGATTTTTCCCCGATTTCAAAATAAATATTCATTGTGAGAACTACAGCAACACCTCACTTTTTTCACACATGTGAGAGGAGGGAAAGCACTTTTTTTGTTGGTTTTAATAATTTCTTTTTTTAAAAATTATTTATTTATTTTTTTGAGGAAGATTAGCCCTGAGCTAACTGCTGCCAATCCTCCTCTTTTTGCTGAGGAAGACTGGCCCTGAGCTAACATCCATGCCCATCTTCCTCTACTTTATATGTGGGACGCCTGCCACAGCATGGCTTGATGAGCGGTGCCATGTCTGCACCTACGCCCCGAATGGGCGAACCCCGGGCCGCCAAATTGGAACATGCACACTTAACTGCTGCGCCACCAGGCAGGCCCCAGGAAAGCACTTTGACACACAAAATCTCATACACTGATGGAGACTAAACTGGTACAAACTTTCCTGTGGGCAATTCAACAGCAGGCACCAAGAGCCTTACTAAAGTTCACGCCTTCTGACCTAGCAATCCTTCCAGGATTGCTGTTAATTACAGTATTCTTCATAATGGAGAAAAACTGGCAACAACATAAATGACCCATAGATGATGGCTGAAGTATATTCTTACATGATGGACTACTAGGCAGTCATTATATATCATGTTCTGAGATAATTATTGACCTGAAGAAATGTCAACAATATAATACTAAGTGATAAAGTAATATATAAAACTTTATATGGCATGAGTCCATTTTTATAAAATACATTTATGTGCATACATGCATATGTCAAATGTTAATACTTGTTACTTTGGTAGGATTGTGGGAAATTTTTATTTCATTTTTTACGTTGAGCAGGCATTTTTATCATCAGAAGAAAATCATTCTGGGGCCGGCCCTGTGGCCTAGTGGTTAAGTTTGGCATGCTCTGCTTTGGTGGCCTGGGTTAAGTTCTCAGGTATAGACCTACACCACTCGTCAGTGGCCATGCTGTGGTGGCAACTCATATCCAAAATAGAGGAAGACTGGCACAGATGTTAGTCAGGGCAAATCTTCCTCAGAAAAAAAATCAAATCAAATCAATCAATCAGCAATTTAATAAAAAAGAAGAAAATCATTCTATTTATGAAAGAAAAAGAAAAAACTAAGACTAGGTAAGCAAATAATTTTTTTAGACTCTGGTGTGATATAGGGATCTTTGTGGAAGTTCTCTGATGGATCATTCTTTCCCCTTGCAAGGATGTGCCCCTTCAATTGTAAGGTGTTAAAGAATGCTAAAAAGTAAGGAAGGGAAAGATATTCTAGGGTCTCAGGGCTCTACATTCTTTGCTGAGTGGACACAAGTTGGCCGTTTCATATGCCTGTAGGAGGATTGTCTGTTGGGGGTGGCAGGATAGAAGTACAAGGGAGCTGCCGCTACTTCTAAATTTGGGGACTGTGGGTTTTTCACAAGTCAGAAAGTGGGGCTGGCCCCGTGGCCAAGTGGTTAAGCTCACATGTTCCACTTTGGCAGCCCGGAGTTTCACCAGTTCAGATCCCAGGCACGGACATGGCACCGCTCATCGGGCCACGCTGAGGTGGCGTCCCACGTGGCACAACCAGAAGGACCTGCAACTAGAATATACAACTATGTACTGGGGGTTTTGGGGAGAAGAAGAAAAAAAGAAGATTGGCAACAGATGTTAGCTCAGGTGCCAATATTAAAAAAAAAAGAGTCAGAAAGCGTTGTTATTTTATTGGCTCACCAAGCTCCCTCAACTATTTCTTAGAGAACTCTTGAGATCTTGCCCCATCACTGAAGTATCCCCCTATCCCCATTTCCAGTCTACAACTCACGGATACTACTAGGCTCAAGGCCTTCCTCTGAAATTTCTTTCTTCTGCTTGTTACTGAGTTGGTGTTAACCAGGTGGTCTTGCTGGTTACTCTTGGATCAGACTGTTTTGTGTACCCCAGTTTAGTGGGCACATTGCAGAAGGAAGAGCCCAAGTCTGGGTCACTGTCTTGGGGCCACGCTCAGCCCTGGGCCATCCAGTCTACACTGCTCCTTCAGTAACTTAGTCTGTTATCCGAAAAAACATTAATCAAATACCTATTTTATGTCAGGCCCTGTGCACGTAGAGATAAAAAAGATAAAGTCTGGGGCAGTACAGAATTGGGTGGGGAAAGATTTAGAAATAAATAATTACCTTACAGCGTGATATAACAGAGGTGTGTATAGAGCAGGGAATGACTAATTCTGTCAAGGAGGAGGGGACGTAGGAATAGGGTGTAAAAGGAAGATTGGGAGTTCAGAGGACAAGAATTTGCAGGCAGAGGGAACAGCAAGTGCAAAGGCAAGGAGGTCAGCATGTTCACCAGCATGAATTAATGGTGGTGTGGCCAGGAAGCAAGGAGAGGAGGGGCAGGGAACCAGCCTGGAGGCAGGTCCAGGCCGGACTCGGAAGGTTGCACTTTTCCTAGAGGCAACAGGGACACAAGTGGCATTAGAGAGAAGGTCTGCGACTTAGTCTGACTGTGTTTCTGTGTGCTCGAAAGGCTGCACTGCCTCTTGCCTCCCTGGGAGGGTCCTGGTGCCCCCGCTCCACTTCCAGTTTAGTTATAGCAATGATAACAATAATTCAACTAGTCACTTCAGATTTTATACATGCTCTTTTATTTCAGCTTTCAATAAAGTATGAGTCACTTCCAACTCAATTATTTGATCTTAGCCCACTTTTCTTCAAATAAGATATAACTTCTAAATATGCTCCAATTTCATGGATAAATCAAACCTCATATTTTTTATTGCGTAAATTTTCAAACATTCACAAATGTAGGAGGGAATAGTGCAATGAACCTCTCTGTATCTATCAGCAGTTCAACAACCGTCAATTCATAGGTGGTCTTGTTTCATCTTTACCACCTCCTCCCTCCCCACCACCACACAGTGGATTGTTTTGAGCAAATTCTGGACATTATATAATTTCATCTGCAAGTACTTCAGTACACAACCTTTTTTTTAAGATTTTATTTTCCCTTTTTCTCCCCAAAGCCCCCCAGTACATAGCTGTGTATTTTTTTAGTTGTGGGTCCTTCTAGTTGTGGCATGTGGGATGCTGCCTCAGCATGGCCTGACCAGCGGTGCTGTGTCCGCGCCCAGGGCCGCCAAAGCAAAGCGCACGAACTTAACCACTCGGCCCCAGGGCTGGCCCCTCAGTATATATCTTTATAAGTATTTTTTAAGTTCCTTTGGTTAAATCAGGACCTAAAAAAGACCAGACTTTGCATTTGGTTGATACGTCTTTCAAGTTTCTTTTCATTCATAATAGCTCATCTTGCTATTTATTTATTCAAGAAACCAGGTTATTTATAATGAAGAATTCCTCCACTTTTGGAATTTGACAGATTGTAATGTTGTTTATGATGTCTTTCTATCTCATGAATTTCCTCTAAACTTCTTACACCTAGAGGTTGATCAGATTCAGCTTCACTTTTTAGGCAATGCTATATACTTGCTATTGCAACATATCAAGAGGCACATAATTTTTGGTTCTCTCCTTTTAATTTCCTAGATATGATTTTTAAATTGAAATATAATTCAGTTAACATAAAATTCTCCATTTGAAAGTGTACAATTCAATGGTTTTCAATATATTCATAATGTTGTAAAACTATTGCCACTATCTAATTCTGGAACATTACCATCACCGCCCCCCTTCGCCCCCGCCCAAACCCTGTACCTGTTAGCAGTCACTCCTCATTCCACCTACCCCCCAACACTTGGCAACCACTAATCTACTTTTTGTTTCTGCAGATTTGCCTATTCTGGACATTTTATATAAATGGAATCATGAAATATGTGGCTTTGTTTACTCAGCATAATGTTTTAAGGTTCGTCCATGTTGTAACATGCCTCAGTACTTCATTCAGTTTTTGGCTGAATAATGTTTCAGTGTTTGGCTATACCACATTTTGTTTATCCACTCATCAGCTGATGGACATTTGGGTTCCTTCCACTTTTGGCTATTACAAATAATGCTGCTGCTATGAACATTATACACAGGTTTCAGTGTGAACATATGTTTTCAGTTCTCTTGGGTGGTCTCTCTTTTCGTGATGTTAAAATTATCTGGAGGGGTCAAGTATTATTGGTATTATAAAGCTCCCCTCAATCTTTCACCCAATGGTTTTAGGACTCCCTGATGATTGATGATCCTTGTCTAAACCCATTATCTCATTAGAGGTTAGGAAATGATGATTTTGTAATCCTATCATTCCATTGGCATTTACTAATCAGAATTTGTTGACAAAGAATTTAGACTAAACCATAGTTGTAAAAAAAGACAGGATAGGGGCTGGCCCAGTGGCGTAGTGGTTAAGTTCGCATGCTCTGCTTTGGCGGCCTGGGGTTCACAGGTTTAGATCCTGGGTGTGGACCTGCACACTGCTCATCAAGCCATGCTGTGGTGGCATCCCACATACAAAATAGAGGAAGATTGGCGCAGATGTTAGCCCAGGGCCAGTCTTCCTCAAAAAAAAAAAAACAAAAACACAAAGACAGAATAAATACTTGACTGCTTCCTTTCATTTATCAAACAATGATATTTTGTACTTTCCTATATGGAACCCTAATAAATTCTGGGTTTCTACATGATCAAGGCTCTATACGGAGTTGCAAATAAAGAATTATAATCCTGGAAATCCAATCTCTACTTGGGGAACTAGGGGAATCCACTTACTGCCCCACAGCAATACTTCATAAAATGCCTGCCTTTCCTTTCTAACCTGTCTCTTTCCTTTCTCCCTCCCCCTTCCTTGTTCTTTATTATATAGATCAATTTAGCCTCTCTGCCCAAGTCCTTCCTTTTCCCAGCCTCTCAGACTCTACAGCTCATTCTCTCTCTCTAACCAGCACCCCTCCTCCCCCTTCTTTTTTTTTCCTTGAGGAAGATTAGCCCTGAGCTAACATCTGCCGCCAATTCTCCTCTTTTTGCTGAGGAAGACTGGCCCTGAGCTAACATCCATGCCCATCTTCCTCCACTTTATATGTGGACGCCTGCCACAGCATGGCTTGCCAAGCAGTGCCATGTCCGCACCCGGGATCTGAACCGGCAAACCCCGGGCTGCCGAAGCAGAACGTGAGCACTTCACTGCTGAGCCAGCGATCCGGCCTCCCTCCTTCCTCTTCTGATTCTATACTACAAAAGATCCAGGAACTGGGCTGGCAAAGAGCAAACTCTCTAAACTGGAAAGTACGATTGGATTCTGAGCTGGAAACCTTTTGGTGGATGGGTAAAAGGAGAGAAAAAAGGAAGAACACACAAACTAATAAAATCTTATTTCCATCACATGTATTTTCTGCAATGTACTTGCATTACTATGGTGGAATAAAAAACAAATAAGTAAAATGTTTTAAAAATGAAAGAGATGGTAGGGAAGTAAATGGGCACTTTCCTTTTTCACTTTCCAGCTCCTCTCCTCTCCAGTTAGACTGCTGCATCCTTGACTTGCCGTTCCAGGGAAAGTGAAGTGGAACCTTTCCTCTGACTCAAGATTCCAAGCAGGGCTGTGGGGGTGGGACGATGGAATCTGCTCCCGTAACAGTGCAGAGGAGCCTCTGGGAAAGGCCGCTGGAAGCCCAACAGGCTGGAGAGGCTGCCATCTCGTCTCCCTGATTGAAATTGCTGGGCTCTCCACCCTCTTCTCCGAGAAGCACCTCCTCTGAGTCTTAAGGAGACCTCCTTAGGGCTGTTCAATTTAGACATCTTTGCATCTCTTAGGGGATTCTCAAGCATGGGGAGGGTAAGGAAGACCTCTCAAGGCTTCTTCCTGCCTCGGGAATCTGGATTGGAGACAGCCAGAGCTCTAAGACACAGGGCCCCATGTTACCCAGGCCCATCTGTCCAGGCCCTAAAAATACTCTGGTGGCGAGTCGGAACTGAATCAAATGAACGATCCCAGCCAGGTTTTCATCTGTGTGGTGAGCACTAGGAAAGTGTAGACGCGGGCAGATTTTCTGTGGTCTCAGCCTATCTCCACCTGGAAGAAGTAGAGAAGCCTCTGTGTCAGCGAGGCAAAGCCGTCAAGCCCACATGTTCTGGAGTCACACATCCAAATTCTAATCCCTCACTCTGCGATTTATAACTTAGTGATCACAGGCGCGTTCCCTACCTCTCTGAGCCTCAGTTTTCACCTGTGGAAAATGGGCAGAATGGTTCCATCTCATCGTTTGTGGTGAGGATTAAATGAGACAATGTCTATAGAGAGGCTGGCCCACTCCCTCCAATTGGGAGCTATTGTTATTGAGGAGCTCATATACCTCAGTTTCTTCATATTTAAAACAGAGATAACAGCAGGATCTACCTGAGGGAGAGGATTAAATGAGATAACACATGAAGGTGGTTGACACACTGTAAATAAACATTAACTATTAATACTATTAACATTCTCCCTGCTTTGCTTGTGGTCACAACCTGATAGTTCCCTTCTACTGCTTTCTCCTTCACCCTCTTCCAGTTGCCAGGACATGATTCTTCTCGTCTTTTTGGACAGAAGACCCACAGAAAGAAGAATGACACCAAGAAAAGAGCACATGAGGGGAGGAGGAGGGCATCCAGGGGTCTCTCTCCTTCCTGAGACCCACCTCTCCTCATCCATCGCACTCAAACCCAGGGCTTTCCTATTAGTGTCTCTCCTGAGCAAAGCCCTCACCCAAGGGTTCATTTTAGAGACTTCTATAATCTCCAGAGGATCAGTATTAATCTTCTCCACCTACAAGATGATTGGCAGCTCGAAGCCAAGTGCTTCCCAGCCAGGGAAAGAAATGGAAGTTTCCTTTTTTGCTGTGTCTCTCTCCCCCCTCCCTTTTGCGGGGGAGCTGAATGTGCTCACTCTAGAGGGACTGAGGGAAGCCGGGGCTGGCTCTAATGCAATTTTGCTTAGATGAAGCTGGCAGCTGGGAACCACTTTCCCTCGGCTTGCCCTCTGCCGGGGAAACTCCATGACGGAGACAAGGCAGCTGGCAAGGGGAAGCCTCAGGTTTGAGGACGAGGATGCTGCTGCTGCTGCTGCTGCAGTGCCATGCAGGGCCACAAGGGACCCCGCGGCCATGGACACTGTGCCAATGACCATTTCGTTACTGGGGACCTCTTAGAAAGGCAATGCCTTGGGACCTTGGGAGAAGGATTCTTCTTTATCAGTAACACAGTAGCAAATACAAAGGAACACAGGATGTAGTAGAAGGAGTGTGGGATTGGGAATCTGAAGACCTAGGTTCCAGTCCTGGTGCCATCACTCCACGGCCATGTATTTTTGGTCAAGTTGCTTAGGATCTTTACCCAACTTTTAGTTTCCTCATTTGTAAAATGAGTGTTCCAATACCTCCCTCATAGGACTGTAGGAAGAATTAATATATGGGACCTGGAAGATGGAGACGGTTAATAAATATTCATTTATTCCACAGAGGGACTGAAGAGAAAGGAAATCACTGGATTCTGGAGGCTTTATGGTTTATGAGCTTATTCTACAGAATTAAGCGCCAGCGTTATGCCATTTGTCAGGTGCCTGGTTTTAATGAAGATGTGTGTTTATCATTCACCACGAGATCCCCAGAGGCTCCCTAAATATTCTGGGGCTCAGAACTGGAGCAACACATCAGGCAGAAGGAATCTGTTCCCCCCAGAGATTCAATCAGCATCTCCCTTAAGCCCTTTGCCGCCCTCCATGAACTAGTCCTTTTATGCCACCAGCACCGTGTCCTCATTCTGGGGGAGGCCAGAATGACACAGCTACATGTCACCCTGTGATCTACAGTGGGAGAAGGAGCTATGTCCCCGCTGGAATTGAAAAACATCCTTGAGGGCTGCAACTTTTGCAGGGAAGGTTACCATGCCAACGACAGCCTCCTTGCCCAACAAGGATGAAAAGAAACAAGGCTGTGGGTGACACACATCTATTATATGTGTCCACAAACTTGCCTGGAACCTCTTAGGGGCTGCTAACTGCAGCACAGCAGGATGGGGCTGCGACTGAGAGGTAGGAAGATTCAGGTTAGATTTCAGTGGGACTCCAGGACAGGCAGAACGCATGAGGGCAGGGCAGGGCCAACACGGGAGGATTGGAAAACATCTTCCTGAGATTGATACCCATCTCGTGTTGAAATGTGTGGGTGTGGTACTGACAGCAGGTGTGGGAGGGGATGGTGTCCTAGATACCAGGTTCTGGCTGTGATGGGAACTTTAACTTCCTCCAGGTTCTTTTTGCCCTTGCCAGCCGATCTAGGAGGTCAACCACGCTCTGGGTGGGTAGAGAAGAGCAGCAGACAGGAAGGGCAGGTCATTGGAATGGTGGCTGAACTGAGGAAGGTGAGTATCAGGGCCACAGACATGCCCCTGGTAAAGGCATCAAATCTTGGCAATAAGGCCCCAGAGATGCCAAAGAAGAGACAGTCTTCCCCAAGGGCACAGGGCTTCTAGGAAGAATGGCCAAGTACTCAAGCCCTTCATATCTCCTTTTCCCCACCCAACTGGGAAAGTGCACAGAGAACTGAGGAACTGACATTAAGTAAGCACCTACTCCACGTCGGGCACTTTATACAGATACTTGCCCCATTTAATTTGATTATCACAACAACCCCGCAAATCAGGAGTTATTATCCCCATTTTACCGATGAGGAAATTATAAGTACCTTCCCAGCATCAATCAGCTGGTAAGGGGAGAAGCTGGGATTGGAACCCCCTCTCTCTGGACCCCATAGCCTGGAAGGGAAAACTAGATCTTAAGGTTGTCCTATTTTCTTCTGGAGAGATCTCTTCCGAAGCTGTCAGCTCCCATGTAGCCCTTCATTCGGGCTCCCCAGAGGAAGTCGGCTGGGAAGAGGCTAAAGAGACACGGACAGCAGGTGATTGGGAACACCGCCCGGCCCTTACACATTTGTTAGGGTAACGGAGCTGCCACTGAGGGCCATGCCCGCTCCAGGAGGTGCTTAACTGGCATCCTCTCATTTTATCCCCACACTCGCGGAAGAAGAATCTGAGGCTCAGAAACCAAAGCGTTTTACTCAAGGTCACAGAGCGAGTGCGCGGCGGGGCTGGGAATGCAACTCAGCTAGGTCAGGCGTCAAGCCGGGCTGGACCCACTGTAGCCCGCCCCCGCCCCCATTTCTGAAGCTCCGGCACGGAGGAGACGGAGGGCGCGGCGCGGGTAGGGGCAGGCGGGTGGGGGTCGCGGCCTGGGGTAGGGGGTGGCGGCCTTTGCAGGTGGGGGTGGCGCAGCGCGACTCCGGTTCACCGCCCTCTGCGGCGGAAGCGGCCTCCATCGCGGGCGACCTCCCCGCCCCCGCCCGCCCCTCGCCATGTATGGTGCTTCCTCCCGGGGCCCTAAAAGGCGCTTCCTCCTGCTCGAGGCCCATACAAGGCGCTTCCTTCCCGGCGCGTCTGGCAGGCGGCCCGCGGGCGGCTGTGGGCGGGAGCCTGGCCCTCGGGGCCCGCCCGCGCCTGGGAGCCAGCAGCCAGGGGACACGATGCCAAGAAGGGGGCGGCCGGCGGGCTGGGAACGCGCGGCCTGGGCCCGGCCGAGGTGAACGCGGGACAGGCGGGCTTGGGAGCCCCGACCCGGGCACGGTGCCTTCCTCCATTCCCACTGCCCCCACCGATTTCATATTTTGCCCCACTCCCTTCCCCCGCCAATTTTGGTACGAGGCTCACCTTGCTGGAGATCGTTCCGCGGCTCCCAGCCCTGGGGCTGAAGCCCAAACTGCGAGCGTGGTGTGAGGGCCTACCGCTCCTCTCCTGGCATTTTGCAAGTTGGTCTTTGGTGTCTCTCTCTCCCTTCGTCCCTCTTGCAGTTTCTTGCCCCTCCCTGCCTCTACTCAAGCTGTCGCCTTTGCCTGGAATGTCCTTCCCACACCATTCTGGTAGAACGCCTCTCATCCTTTACTTGGTTCAGACATCTGGCTATCTGGAAATCCTTCCCACCCCACCCCATAGGCCCGTTATGAACTTAACACAGTATTATACATCATTTATTTATTAGGACTACGATTTGATCTTACTCATCTTTGCATTCCTGCTGCCTAGCTTAGTAAGCTAGAGTTGTTATTACATCTGACCCAGGGGAAAGAGGGAAAGGACTTTGTTTTCAGGCCAGTCATTGGTGCCTTTTCACCTTGGATAGGAGTCCCTGACTTTAGGTCCCGCCCCTAACGTCTTCACCTGCTTGCTTCTTGTGGTCTGGAGGTTCATGAGCCCCAGAACTCTACATGAATAGTTTGACTCTGTAGGGAAAGTTGGAGAGATGGGGTACGGGGAGCCAGAGCTGGGGCAGGTATACCACCTGCAGTGGGGCTGAGGTATGGAGTAGTGCACACTGGGTGCCCCAACACCCGGAATGGCCTCCTTTGCTCAGCCTGACAACTCTGGTTATTCACTGCAAGAACCAGCAAGCCCCCACAGGCCCTCCCTACAGTGCCTCTGAGAAACTTAAACCTGGCCCAGCCATGTGGTTACCCTGAGCTATCTGCTGGGAGATGAGCAAAGGTCAGAGAGAGGGACCAGACCTCAGCAGAGACCAGACTGTCACCAGTTCCCAAAGTTCCATCCCCCAGCTCTTCCAGAAGGGCACCATGTCATCCAGAGTACAGGCTTTCTGCTGGACCAACCTGTGGCCCTTGATTGTTCTGCCTCAGGTGAGGCAGGGAAAGAGAAGCTCAGAGCTTTGGGACTGAGTTGGGGAACATGCCAGGGAAGGGGCTTCAAGTGCCAAGCAGCCTCTGGGTTTGATCCAGAATAAAATCAGTCATAGGCTTTTAGTCTTTGGTCGTGTACACATACAGACTGTGAATAAGGCCAAAAGATAAGGAGCTTTGTTGGTCTCCCTGGCCCCAGGTCAGCTGAGTGCCTGATTTGGGTGCATGGAGAGGAGATGATCTCTAAGGTCCAGGACTGAAGGTTTAGGGGTTAGATTTTGGAAAAAACTGGGTCTCAGGCCCTGGGCTGCACACCCAAGGCCTGGTTTTCCCACCTCAGGCTGAGGTCCCTCAGCAGCCTCCTCTTCCCAGCTATGATCTAGCATTGTGGGTAATGTAGTCCAGAGGACAGCTTCTCTCTGGTGCTGGTTCCTGCCCTCCCCTCCGCTCCTTCCCCCTGCCAGCCACCACCCTCTTCTGCTCCAGGCTGAGGGCAGCACAGGGTGAGAAGGCGGTACTTGCTCCTTGCAGGGCTGGGAGATCCCCGACTGGAAACCAGCAAGCTATTTATAGCTGAGCCTAGCAGAGAGGGAAGGCGTGAGAGGAGCTGGGGAGCGCCAGCAGCCTCCTCTCTGGCTACAGAATTTGCAGGAACCCCAGGCCTGTTGGGCAGGCCTTGTGTTCTCTTCTGAGTGAGAGGGCTTTGAACCTCTGAAAGCTCCATGAAGCAGTAGGGTTCTTGGGCTGTTCCCTGCCTTGAGAGAGGCAGATACTCTCGTGGCCCTGGGGCCTAGCTTTTAGGATATTTGGAACCTGGGAATTGATCAACTGAGCCTTTTGGCAAAAAGAGTTAATGTGACACCCAATATGATAGTGACCTGGTAATTCTATGCATTTTGCTTTCTTCTTCTTTTTTTTCTTTTGAGGGAGATTAGCCCTGAGCTAACATCTGCCACTAATCCTCCTCTTTTTGCTGAGGAAGATTGGCCCTGAGCTAACATCCATGCCCATCTTCCTCTACTTTATATGTGGGACGCCTGCCACTGCATGGCTTGCCAAGCGGTGCCATGTCCGCACCCGGGATCCGAACCGGCGAACCCTGGGCCACCAAAGCCCAACGTGCCACTTGACCACTGCGCCACTGGGCAGGCCCCACCAACCCCATCTTCATACTGTAACAAGGGATCTTGCCAAAAGGATAACCAACCCCTGCCTACAAAGACTGGGTTGGGTGCAACTTTTGTTTCCCCACCCACCCAATCCTCTGCCCAGTGCCCTGTGCCTTTCTCATCAAAGAACAGAATCTTTGCTTGACTAGGTCCCCCACTAGATTGGGCAGTCCTTGTGGACATGGATGGTATCTGCCTTGTTGACTACTATATCCCCATTGCCTGGCACAATAAACAATTGTTGAATGAATATGAACCTATGATACTAATATTGTTTGTGGAGTACTTAATTCATGCTTCGCTGTCACATTTAATCACAGATTGGAAAACAGTTTGTCATTTAAGTATCCTTCACCTAGATCTTGATAAGTGGTAGAGCTCTGATAGGAACTGGTGTCTGACTTCAGAGAAGCACTTAGCCGTAACATGAGGATACCTTCATGCTGGCACCCAGTAGGTACCTCTGGCTCTTGAGCAGCCAGATGGGTGAGGTGGGTTAGATGAGGTGGGCAGACATGGTCAAACTGGCCTGGCCCTATGATGCAGCTAGTGCAGCCAGCCAGGAAGCTGCCAGGGAATCATCCTAAGAAGCCTAATGAGAAAGACCTGCTCTGATCTGCCAGAGGGGAAGTCCTGAGGCAGTGGCCATGGGGGCTGGAGATGGCAGACAGGCTCTGAGGGCTGAGCAGCAGTGTTTGGGGGCTCCTCAGATGTTACCAGAAACCTCCTGTCTCTGAATCCAGTAGATTTTTTTCAGTCCTCACCTTCCTTGAGTAATTCTCAGCAGTATTTGACTTGTATGTGATCATGTCTTCTTGACGCCATCTCTCTCATCATTTACACGTCTCGAAGGACAATGTTCTGTGTGGTCATTGTGTTCCAGTGCTGCAAGACTGAGCCCCACGCTCTTTTCTCAAATTTCACTGTGCCCAGAAGGCCCTCTTTGAAAAAGAAATCTGAATTTGTCACCTTCCTGCTTAAAACACCTCAATAGCTTCTCATATTCTTCAGAATAAAATTTCAAGTTCTCAGCAAGGCTTTGAGGCTCAGCCTGGTCTGCACCTGCTGGCCTCTCTTTTGGCTTCATTTTCCACCATGCTCCCGCTTTGTTCTCTGAGCTTCATCCACACAGCTCTCCACCTACCTCCTCAACTATACTCCCTCTCCCACTGCATGCTGTTCTCAGTATGTAGGATACTTTCCTCTTTGCCAAGCAACAGTGTCTTCAGAAAAGCTTTCTCTGACAGACAGACTCTCATGTGTGACCCTCCCTCAGGTGTTAACTGCAATAGGGATTTCACATTCATTGGAGTAATCTACTAGCCTGGAAGCCAACTGGGACAGTGACTGTGTCTCTTTTGCTCATGACTGTATTCTAGGGTCTAGCACAGTGCTTGGCTATAGTAGACACTTATTTATGTAACAAATGAAATAAAAATTTAGTTTATTTAACAAAATACCCCATTTTAAAGTTGAAGGAACTAAAAGTGAAGTTAAGTAACATGGCCAAGGTCATGCAGCTAGTAAGTAGCAGGGTGTGACCTGGACATCTGGCTCCAGTGTCTGTGTTTTTAACCCCTGCAGTGCACTACCCTCCACCTGTTAAGTACTTTTTGAAAGTAAAGAGAAAGGGAAGAAGGGAAGAAGAAAGGTATCTGGGAGACAAAGGGACTCCCCTCCCAATCATGGAAATGCAGAGTTGGAGATTAAGAATGAAAGATTACATTTCACCAAAAAAGATATATAAATGGCTAATAAGCACACGAAAAGATTCTCAGCATCATTAGGCATGAGGAAAACACAAATCAAAACCACAATGACACCAGTGGTGAACAATCCAAAAAAGAAATTAAGAAAACAATTCCATTTACAATAGCATCCAAAAGAATAAAATACCTAGGAATAAATTTAATGACTTGTACACAGAAAACTACAAAACACAGTTGAAAGACATTATAGACCTAAAGAAATGGAAAGACATCCCATGTTTATGAATTGTAAGACTTAATATTGTTAAGATGGCAATACTACCCAAAGCAATCTACAGATTCAATGCAATCTCTATCAAAATTTCAATGGCCTTTTTTGCAGAAATGGAAGAGCTGATCCTTAAACTCATATGGAATTGCAAGGAACCCTCCCAGCACCTTGACATGTTCACCAACCGGGAAGCTCTCTGAACTCCATAATTTAGGGGTTTTTATGGAAGTGTCATCACACAGGCATTACTGATTAAATCGCTGGCCATTGGTGATTAGTTCAAACTCCAGCCCCACTCTACTACCTCAGGGTGGGGCTGAAAGTTCCAACCCCCGATATCATCCTTTTCTGGCAACATCGCCTCCACCCTGAAGTCCCCAACCACTAGTCATCTCATTAGCATAGAAAAAGACACTCATCACTCCAGAGATTCCAAGGCTTTTAGGAGCTGTGTGCCTGGAACTGGGAACAAAGACAGAATATGTATTTCTTATTGTATCACATTACTCAAAAATAATAATAAAATAAACATGCAACAACACGGATGTATCTCAAAAACTCAACTAAATGAAAGGAGCTAAGTCAAAGAAGCTTGATGTAGAAGACAATATATTGTACTATTTCCATTATATGAAATTTCTAGGAAAGGCAAAACTATAGAGGCAGAAAACAGACCAGTGGTTGCCTAGGGCTGGGAGTGGGAGCAGGGAATGCCTGCAAAGGGGCACAAAGACCTTTTGGGGTGATGGACACTGGAATGTGTGATGTTTGCATGACTATACAAATTTATTTCAAAAATCACCAAACTATACTTACAGTGGATAAATTTTATCTCAATAAAGCTGTTAAACAAGCAACAACAAAAATGATGGCAGGGTGGAAAAAATCAGTGTCCTGAAATCTGAGCAGCTTCTTGGCCTTTGGATCAAGTCAGGACTAACTCATCTACCTCTCCAAACTCTCCTCTCACCTCTCCAGGCTGACCCTTGCTTACTCCCAGATGGAGTGAGAGCCACCCTGCCCTCTCTTTATCCTCTGACACTCCTCACTCTGTCATTCCTTGCTGTCTCTGCTGCTGGACCATAAGCGCTGAAGGGCAGGGTTAGTGCCTGTTGTTCACCAATGTATCCCAGCATCTTGCACAGGGCCCAGTACACAGGGAATGTCTGTAAATGCTTGCTGAATGACAGAATGCCACTAGGGTTAACCCAAGTCCAATTTAAGGAATAGAGGTGGCAGTGGCTGTGTCTGTGGAAACGGAAGGCTGGAGGAGACTGGGTTTCTGAGGGCCTTTTGCTCAGCTCCCTGGGGAGGGGCAGGGCCCCTTCATGCTCCCTCTCTTCAGAACTGGAGTACAAAGGAATGCACCTTTATCTGGAGGAGCTTTAACTCCTCTTCCCCAGGTGACATTCTGCCCTATAACAAACAGTCCCCTTCTGCAGGCCCTCCAGTGTCATTAGGTGGTTGGTCCAGACCACCCACCCTGGGGAGCCGAGGCTGGGAACGTACTTAGGTCTAGACAGCTATGTAACACGGGACAGGCATCTGGCATCAAACTCTGATTTCTCCTCATTCTCAAGCCCAGCTCCCACCTCCCTTCCCCCATGGAACAGAATATCCCTGCATCTTTGCCTTTACCTCAGAAGATCCTTGCCCTTCCTGTTTGGAGAGCCTCTCTCTGAAGTTCTCATCCTCCTTTCCTAGTCTCCAGGTTCTCTGGAAATGGGTTTGCCCATTTCCTTTGGGTGGGGATGGAGAATCAAGCAAAAGGGGCTGAACCCAGGGAGGGTATCTCAGCAGAATGCAAGAGACGGAAGTCTGACAAGGAAACCTGGATGGGGCTAATTTGGAACCTTGGGGGCTGGAGAAGCAAGTTAAGCTTCACACTCAAGCCAACCCTGACTCACAGGGAAGTGATTTCTAAACAGCTTTCACAATCCCACCTGGATGTTGGCCACCTTTCTCCTCCCAGTTCTGTCTTTGGCTTCAGGCCACTCACTCTCTGATCCTCCCTTTTCTCATCCCTAACGAGGGGGAGAATAGGGTTTAGCTGAAGAATAACAAGATCATCCATGTGTTAAGAGCACTGAATGCGGAGTTGTAACATCAAGTGCTCATGTTGGCTCTGCTAATTTGCTGCATGAGCATGACAGGTCATTATGCTGCTCTCTGGGCTTTAGCTTTATCTTTTTAAATGAGGGGATTTGAAAAGTAAGGTCCAGGGCCCCTTTAAGTGCTAAAACTGATGCCTTAAGAAGTGAAAGTAGGGGCAACAGAAGAGCTACATAAGGGTGTGGCTGTAGGCAATGGACTAAGGTCTAAAGACATTTTTGTCTTTTCTGAGAATGAGCTCTAGGCTCCCAGGTACAGCTCTTCCTTCTTCCCATTGTCCCCAGGGTTGTTCACTCAGCTAGGGATCAAGGGTCCCCCAAAGAAACCCTTGTTTCTCACACTGCCTCATCTACCCAGTACCAGACCAACCTCAAAGCTGATTTCATCTGAGGCATGTGACAGCAGCTCCTCTCCCGGCCCTGCCTCTGTTCTCTTCCTTCCAGTCTGGGCCCAACTCCCAGGCTCAGCCCCCAGCCCCACTGGCTGACTCACAGTGGGGATTTCTCCTGAACTGCAAACCCTGCAGCAGAACTAACTCTTCTAAATGCTGACCTCTGAGTCAAACCCAAATTTGAATGAAGAATCAAACCAAAGTTGTTTTAAGTACCTTGTGAACCAGTTAGAACCTAAACACTCATTATCACACTGTTCTACAATGGATGTTCATGATGACCCTATTGAAGATGAATAATGCTCTTATGTTTTTCTTCTACATTTCTGAAATTTCAAAACTTTCCTTAACAAATGTCTTAAACTCCTTGATACTTCAATGTATATTTCCTAAGAAAAAGGGTATTCTCTTACATAACCTCAATACAGTTACCAAATTCAGATTTAACATTGATACAATACTTTCATCTATAGTCCACATTCCAGTTTCCTTAATTGTCCTACTGACGACATATTTTTTAAGGGCATGGGCAGATCCCCTAGTCTGAGAAATTCCATTATGTATACATTCTTCTCTGATGATACTGGATAAATTATAATTATAAGGGTCCCCTACAGAGAGTCCAAGGGAGCTCCTTTGATCCATCTGCAATCGTGGCTGTGGCTAAGCTGGGCTGGCCAGTCAAAATGTGCATGTGCTGTGGGAAGGACAGAACTACTAGACCGGGTGCCTTCCAGATGCAATCTGAGCTGATGCTCAACTCTGAAAGCACGAGAGTTGGTGAGTCCACTTATCTTCTTCTCAGCAGCACCAGTAACTGTTCTCTCCCTTCCTGAGCGAGGAATGACCTTCATTTGCATTGGCTTTGGCACCAAATAGATCTGTCTTTGAGTCCCAAATTTTGCGACATAGTAGTTTATGAACTTGGATGGGCAGATATAAAACAGTAGCTACCTCACTGTTTTTCTAAGAATTAAATGAGATGATGCACATGACAACAGCAACCTGCCTGGTACATGGTAACTGTTCAACAAATATTAGTGACTGTAGTTATTTTACAGATGGGTAACTCAAAGCCCAGATTGAGACTCCTGAGCTCTCCTGTTTATTCATTCCTACTTCCTTTGGTAATTTCCCCTATTTCTCCAAATTTTAAGGGTAAGCAAGCTGTCGCAGGCACCTCTTACTGCTTAGCAGCAGTCTCCCCACAAGCAACAAATTCCTTCCACAGCCAGTATCCTTAACTCTAGCACCACCTCGTGGTTGCCAGCGCAAATTCACCCTGGCTTAAGACCAAGGTTGGTAGTAACAGGACTATCATCAGAGCAGCTCCCATGTGAGCCCCTGCTAAGTGCCAGGTACTGTGCTCTGTATTTCACATGCCTTACTGCATTTAATCCTTATGGAGTAGGCACTGTTACATGTAGGGAAATTGCTGCTCACAAACATTAGATAATTTGCAAAACCCTCACTCGTACAGCCAGGCTTCTAACCCAGTCAGACATCAGGAGCTCAACGTGCTACCCTGGTAGCTTTACAGCTGGAAAGGCTCTTTAGATTCACAGCCTTCCTCACACTAACAGAGAAACTGAGAGATAGGAAGAGACTTACCTGAAATCACAAGTCTAGTTATTGGGAGAGCCAGAACCACAGACGTTTGTGCAAAGAGCTGACTCTTTGTCCTGGCTTTTAACTGAGTCCCAGGATGAGACTGCTGGGCAATTCCACTCAATACTTGAAACAGTTCACCCAGACAGGGTTTCAAGTTGATTATCAGAGAACTCTGGAGGTGAATTGTTTTCACGGGCACCTCTAGTTCCTGTTGTTCAGCCATGTCCTCAACAACTTTGGCACCCAGTGCTTCCACACTCCTTGGCTGGTCAGTTCTATGTTCCTGGAGGCATAGTCCCATAGGGTGGGACTTGGCATGTGAGAATCCCAGCAGGCGCTCAGTCAGACTGGCAACAAAGGAGAAGCTGGCATGAAGCTTAAATTCCACCTTGGCACTCAGCCCTGAATCCACTCTGCCTGTCTGGGAGCGTCATGGCATGAGAACCGGAGCCAGAGAACAAAAAGACGGCAAGTGTTACAGGCCCAGACAGGCAAGCATAACAGCCCACATATCTGGCACCACTGTGCTACCTTCCAACTTTTGACTTCAAACAGCACCTAGGAATACATCAGGAGGAAAAATTATATACCTCTGCCATGCACAGGCATGTCTGCCCCTTCCCAGAGGGTAAGTGGGTTTCACCAAGACTATCATCTAGCTCAGATGAGAAAATGGGCATAAGTATGCTGAAAAAGCAAAGTGACAGAAAAAGTGCCATTACTGGTCAATAGTTAAAAACACTGTTTTCCTTAAATTCACAGAAAACAAATAAACAATGCATCACCTTTGTTCTTCAATGAGGCTTCCTAAACTACGAAATAGAAGGAGCTCTAAGCACCTTAACCTTTAGGGAAAACAAATGAAACAAATGCTCTTCTGCTCTTGACCTGATCTAAGAGCCCTACTCCAGCCTCCCACTTGCTCTTGGATGAGGTTATTATGCTCCTACGCAGTGCCATGTGTGCAAGATCAAGGAGAATGGGAGGCTGAGTTTCTCCCATCTGGACCATTCTTTTGACTCAAAGGTGGCCAGATGTATAAAGAGAATCAACTTTGGAATTAGGCCTGGGATAAAACTTGGCTTCTCCACTAAAGAACTACTTAACCTCTTTTGGTCTGTTTCATCACCTGTAAAATAGAGTACACCATCTACCTCCAGGGAATATTGAGTTACATGGGATAACATACTTGAAACACCTTAAAAAAAAAAAAAAAAGACAAGTTTCTCTTTGGCATGCATGTGGAATCAGGGAAGATATGAATTAGTTGGGCCCCAGCAACTTGAACCTCCTTCCTTAAGGCATTAACTTTGGGATCATGATCTCAGACACCCTTTGTATATATCCTTCCACAGGCAAACTGAGCGAAAAGACAACTAAAATCTAAGGCTGAAGTTATTTGCCATGACTAAACTGACACATGCCTTGGAGAGCTCACTCATACTGTCTCCATAGTTCAGACCTTTCTAGGAACAGTCCTAAAGAATCTCAAGCACACAAAGTGTATTCTTAAATATGGTTTAATACTCTTCTCCATTTCTGTACATCACAACACCAAGATTTTGCTGCTTAGGATCTCTCTGTAGAGGCTATAGAGAATGCAAAGGCTACGGTTTTCACCCCCTCTTATTTATGTGTTTGTATGTGTAAGTGTAATACATATCAGTATATATTGATACACACATCAATATATAATGCAATATATATCACCGAAGAGAACACATTGATTAAAGAAATACAAAAATTTGGCATCATTTCCAAACTTAAATAGTAAAAATAAAAACTACAAAAGGAGCTGCATACCCTAAATGTATCATGTGAAACAACAAGCATATTCAAAAATGTAAATTTACATCCAATTTCTCTGGTCTTGTCATATCACATTAGACCCATTTACAATGGCAAAACCCTAAGGTACTGCTGTGAAGAGAGCATGTTTGCTCACTCTTGGGTGTTCTGCAAACAAACAGCAGAGCCCAAAGCAAACGCCTGTTCCGGTGAAGCCTCCCGCGTCGGTGAATACCAAAGAAGTGACTCTTCTCACTGGGGGTTGAGACATCAGGTTATACATCAACAAACAGTCATTTGGACCTCAGAGTACAGTGTGAGAACCAGAAGCTTTACATTTAAGACATACTCCCTTCATTCAAGTGAAACAGGATTATTGGAACGATAGGCAGGTCTGCAACCTGGGAACAAGGAGCTGGTTCAGACCAATAAAGCTACGAGTGACTGAGTCAAGTCAGTGAAGAACAGCAGTCAGGCACTAAAGTGTTAAAAGTACCCAATTTGAAAACCAAATGCACCCCACTACTCTATCAGTGTGGGGGTGATACCAATCGACTTTTAAAACCTTTGGTCCTTCAAAGTCCATTTGGTATGCTTTTTTCCTTTGCTACCACTGGGCACATCATATACACTTTGTTCACTGTCACCACCTCGGGCACACCATGACCTTGCATGTCAGCTGGGGTCAAGTCCGACTTACAGCCCAGCTGTGAAGCATATGCTTCAGGTTTTCAGGCCCACTTTTGGATCCAACATGGTTAAGTCCTTGGTGCCAGAAGCTGTGTCCCATCCCTTCCCACCCCTGCCCTTCCCACCCCCCTCCCATAATTTCTCATATGAGAGGTGCTTATTATAAGTCCCATATTCGAAACAGATGCTCCTACCCCACCAGGAGGTCAGGGGTTTGTAATTACATGCACAGTCATACATGTCTTGTCTGTCGTTCCTGTGAAAAACCTTGTAGTTCATTTTTTAGGAATCAAAACATTCACATAATCTCATGCCATCCAACACAAGGAAAACACAACCACCTCCCTTTTACCAAGGACAGACCCAAGCAAAATAAAATATTCTTTAAATTTCTTTGCTTCCACTTAAATTGCATGTTTTATTTCTCCCAATCCCAGCAATAGCACAGAAGCCCCATTATATCCATCCCAAACTGGTTTCTAGTAGGCTAAGATTATGGGAACCCTTGTCAAAGAAATTGATGCTAAGAGTTCCCAAACCCTGGGCACAAATGCGCCTGCAAAACAGATGGAAGTAAAACAGTGCACTGGCCCAAATGCTTCATGTGTCAGTGTGACTTTGTAATGCAATTTGCATCCTCAAAACTGACAGTCTGGAGGGGGAATGGGTAGTGTGAGGGAGTGAAGTTGAAATTGCCTCCTATTAGCTCACCCTTTCAACATTAAACAGAGACCAAGAGAGAAATGGTTCCAACATTTCACCACATATATTTCTTCTTATGCAGTCTAAGCTGAGAATGCCATGTAAATGGGTCACTGCGAAATGCAGCAATTTAATTTATCTCCAATCAAAATAAGAAACAAACCAGTAAGATCTCATTTCTATTAACTTTTGAAGGTTTACAGCAGTTAAAGTATTTTTGCTTCTATGTATGAAGGTTAAAAAAATCATTTTTTTTTTCATAAAATACAAGAGCAACCAATTTCACCATCAAGTAAAAGTAAAAACTGGGATTCTTTTTTAAATTAGTCCAAAGTGGCATTTAGGAACTTAGTTGTAGGCTGCTGCGCTGACACCATGACAAACCTAAGTGTAGGGTTGGGTCTGGTTTTGTTTCGGTTTTCTTTTCAATATCCAATGCTCATGGATTAAGTTCTGGAAATGTTCCAATTGTAAGGCAGGGATCTGTTTGGATTCCACCACGGGTATGCTCCTTGGGTTGGATGCTGGAGGGTGAGGCACGTTTTGCCGGACCCACGTCGACTACCTAGTAGTCATCAAGGTCAAAAAATTCATCGTCTCCTCCTTGGTATTCCATTCCCTGGAAATCTACTCGGTACCGCAAGATACCTGGGGAAACAAACCAAAGAGTAAATCACCTGTGTTCACGGAATGGGGAAGGTCCACTCTAATAAAGGAAGTCCAATTCCCTTGCAGAATTATAAACAGCAACAAGGCGATGATAAAAAATGGTTCCAACCAAGGAACCTGCAGCCATGTGCTGCCTCAACCTCCAGTCTTGTGGGTGATGAGCACACCTCACTTGAAGTAACTTTATTTTGGGGTAGCCAGGAAAGGCCTTGGCCTGAGACCCTGGCGTTAAGCTTAGTTTTCTGATTTGCTACTTACCTCCAATTCCACCAAATCCTTTCACAAACTGGGATCCTTCTTGTGACTTATCTGTGACAATTTCCAATGTAGCTCCAAATTTTTTATAGTTGTTAGCAAACCATTCCAACAGGGGCATGCTCTCAATCAGCTCATGTTCTTGTCCTGTCTACACGTGCAACCATGAGACAGAGACACAGTGGAATTAGGATATATCAAGATTCAGTGACTCTTGCTCCCATGCCCACCATCATTCTCATTCTCCCTCTCATTATGTGTACGTGTGTAAAACTCTCTAAGTAAATTCTGGTTTCTGATGACAAACCGAACAGCACAGAAATTCTGATTATTTGAAACAACATTCCTCCTCAGGTTCTAGCCTCAGTAATGAAATATCAACATACATTTAGCAGTTTTTCAACTGATGGTCCTGTTGTCTCTGGAAGTCAGGCTGTTGTTAAGTGTCTCTAGGCAGCACTCATTCAACAGCCCTGAAGAGACATGCCAGAACTGCTTTTTGGAGTAGCCTTATAAAAAACAAAGTCCTTCAACTCAGCATTTGAGGAAGCCACCACTTAAAGGGATCTGTGCTGGTGACACTTTAAGCTGTGGTGATGCATTTAGACCAAACCTGCAAAAGCCATTTCAGAAGAACTGATAGAGTGAAGACAGCAGCACAAGTTTCACAGTGCAGGAGAGGCACTATTCCATGAAATCTTCCTCTCTACTATTTTAAAGATGAGAATGTTTTAACTACTTTAAAAATAAGGAACCATAGTAACTATGACCTGGCCTCCTTCCGTGGAATTAGATGGGTATGTGGCAGCTAGGAGCTGAACACTTCCCATTGCCCTCCACTGCCAACAAGTATGAGGTCTGGTTTCCCAAGGCTGATCCTCTACACTGCCAGTGCTCCAACATACGAATTTGTTTCCTTGCATGTATCATCAAACCAAGAAAACAATCACATACCTCTTTGTCTGTGAAATGAGATTTATCCTTCTCTTGTTCTGGAGTCAGGTAGAGAATTTTCTCCTCTGCAGTGATGGGGGGGAGGGGGGGGGAAATGTGTTAACCTAGTTCTCATATACTAGTAAGTATAAGTCCCATGAGATGAGTCAGGTTAGATGAAAGGGCTCCTGAATTCATTCTATCAACCTTCTTTTCATAAGCATATTAATCAGCATGCACTGAGTGTCTACTAGGTATACTGCTCCTATCATAAGCAAACACCAAAGACATTCCAGACACAGTCCTTGTCCTCAGGAAATTTAACAATCTTAAACAGGCATGTATCAGTTCAAGCAGAAACATCCATGCAGGAATGTGTTACAGATTGAAGGAGTGGGGAACAAGGTGTAGGGCTGCCTTCTGATTGCTCCTGAAATCAACCATCTCTCCCAAATCTCCACCCCAGGCTTCCTGAATACACAAGTCAGTAACAAATAGCATTCTTATCTTCTAATTCTCATACCTTCTGTGCCTTGGCAATGAAGAACATATCTCATTATATCCAGATTTTCATAGACTATTAGAATCTCTACAGCTCCCATTTCTAAAGCCTTTAGTGTATCTTCAACTCCAAAACAGTACTTGCCCGTGTCCTGGCTGATTTCATCAAAGTATCGCCCTGTGATTAGGCAAAGGTCAGTAAGGACATATATTAAAGTTTCCTTTATAGATATAGACCCCTTTACTCAAAATCAAAGAAAAAAAGTCAACTTAAAAATGAGTAAGCACCAAAAGTCAGTGACAAATCATACCACTAGGTGAGGCTCTGGAAATTGACCCTAGGAGGTAACAGTTGGGCCAAATACTATACAACCACCTGTAACCGTGCGTGTGCTCAGTTAAATTAGAAACAAAGTGAAGCAATGGCCACATCAATCTTTAATTCGGGCTCTCTATTCAACACTCTATTATGAAGGGTAATTAATATGGGAAATAAGACTGAAATTTGGTTCCTACTGGGAATATAAACACATTTATGAGACCTAATGACTAAAGGAATATTAAAAATAATGATTCCACTGAGGAAGAATTAAACAAAATGCTAAATTTTCCTTTTTTACCTTTCAGTGTCTTTTTCATACATGCAATCATGTACATACATATACACACACAAAAACATTCACAGAATAAGTCAGGTGCATTTCACTGATACCTATTAATTTCTTCTCTTGAATGAATTTCACGTTGGAGAGGACTTCAGTAGATAACTCAATAGCTTGGTTGAATCCATTTTCACCACCATAGGATATATCAACTAATTTTAAAACTTTTGATTGCAACCTCTGACACAATTAAAAAAAAAAAAAAAAAAAGCATTATCAGTATTTCAAACACCTTTACCAAGACCCACTACCTCTATTTTTCTTTGGTGAGAAAGATTGGCCCTGAGCTAACATTTGTTGCCAATCTTCCTTTTTTTTTTTTCCCTCCCCAGTACATAGCTGTATATCCTAGTTGTAGGTCCTTCTAGTTCTTCTATGTGGGATGCCACCTCAGGATGGCTTGATGAGTGGCACTAGGTCCATGCCCAGGATCCAAACCGGCGAACCCTGGGCCACCAAAGCAGAGTGTGCAAACTTAACCACTCAGCCATGGGGCCGGCCCTTCCACTGTCTCTTAATGGCATGCAAAGCTCAGCAACATAATCACTGAAGTCTAAAGAGAAAGAATATGGGGAAGGGGCCCAGTGTAAAACTCCCCAATCATATGACGCATTCTATTAGACCCATAAGAGACTAACTCATTAAACACAAACAAAACTAAGTTTCTTGTGAAGGCAAAGGGGGAGCTATTGGTTCCTGCCATATAAGGTGGTAGAGTAAAAGACACATTCTTTGGTGAGCCTTCTACTGCAATGCTACACCTCCCCTCCAGAACATCATCTTGGGAATGTGTCACGGCTAAGCCCATGTCGTAAACCAAAAGATCTTACGGGATTAAATGCTTTAGGCTTAATCAGCTCTGTCTATTGCTGAGTCTCACTGCTTTACTTATCTCCAAGAACAAATCAGAAAAAGACAGGAAAAACCAGCTCCTAGTTTCTTTGAAATCAATCTCCATTTTAAAGCCAATTATGGCAATCCACTAAACCAGGGGCCTCCATAGGGCCCAGAAAGATTCTATCTAAAAATGGCTGATTTCAAAAGAGAAAAGGCCCAGAAAAGCATGGGGGAACGTTTCCTAATAAACACTCGGAATTCTACCAACTCAGAGATAGGTTTTTAACACAGAATATATCACTGTAAAAGTAAAAAAAAATGTGCATGTCCCAGTACTCAGAGGACTCTCCACTCCCACCTAGAAGCTTCCATAGTGGAGCCTCCACTTCTCACTCACCTGATCAAACATATCAGATTGACTTAGTTCAGTTTTAAAGTCAGCTGATCCAGCTAAAACGAGACCAGCCACATTTACTTTGTCCCCAGAAATAAATAGCTGTACAGCAGTCTCAGCTACTTTCCGAACATAGTTATGTCGCTTTTCCATTCTTAAACGGGCAAAACGCAAGGCTGATTGACCTCCTCTACCTTTGACACAAAAAAGTGGCGAGAGAAAAAGGTGATTATTAAGAAGCACAGGATGCCTTGCTAATTAAAAAGTAATTAAATGATCATGCTATTACCCAAGAAAAGGACAAAGAGGAAAATCACTATTCCCTTAACTAAATGTCTGACACAAACTGTTACTTGTTTCCAGAGGGTGACTACTAATTCTCTTGTCAAAAGAAGAGCTACAGCACGAATGAGTCATGAGTCATTTCATGATGCTTCTTCCATCATCTGGATTTACTTCCCCCCATTATCCTATTTGTTTCCTTACTGCTACGCACAAAGCAAATGGGCTCATGTTCTCTTCCTATATTACCATGTTTCTTTGGGAGATCCACAGTGAATTTGTGCAGGACTTCTCTTGTGTTTCCTTGGAGTGTGCCAAAAAGTGCACCACTACCATCTATTACAATGAAGCCAAACTTGCTATCATCTGAAAGTAGTGCTGTAAGAGCCTGAAAAGTAAACACATGTACCACACGATAAATTGCAAAGCTTTGCTAGGGTCAAGACAAAATCTGAAAGGAGATATATACAAACCCTTTCACCCCACTCAGAATGGTACAAGTACTACAGAAAAACCATTTTATGGAATAATTTATAGATTTCAGCTATAAATATGTAACTCCTATGGACAAATGTGAACCCAATGCAGGAAAAAACCAATGATATCAATGTGAAGCCTTGCAACAAACCTGACCTGGGCCCATGAATACAGAGTTACGGGGCTCAAATTATTCCTAGTCCTTGATTTGACTTAGACTGATAGTAGTCTAGGGAACATAACGTTCAAATTAAAAGTCAACCTTCCAAAAGTTGACTTTCTGTTACCATTAATAACCCCAGCATTAATAGACAGTATTCATTATGACAAATAAGAATATCTCATAAATCAACTCTAGAGTAGGAGTATATGAGTACAAAACCCAAAAAAAGTCTATAAAAAGATCCAGCTCTGAAATGTTTCATTTAACTTCTACGTCTTGAGCATCATTAATGATACCAGGATATAAAACTCAATTTTATTTTAAAGGTATTATAGCTAATGCTTATGAGTTTCTATGGAGGAAAATTTTCTTTCTGGGTTAGCATTATTTCTGCCTTCTGAAAGAGCAAATATTTAAACAGTCTTGGGACCCATATAGATGGGCAAGAGTTTTTTATTTTATTTTTTTCCTTTTTCTCCCCAAAGCCCCCCAGTACATAGTTGTATATTCTTCATTGTGGGTCCTTCTAGTTGTGGCATGTGGGATGCTGCCTCAGCATGGTTTGATGAGCAGCGCCATGTCTGCGCCCAGGATTCAAACCAACGAAACACTGGGCCGCCTGCAGCAGAGCGCGGGAACTTAACCACTCAGCCACGGGGCCAGCCCCTGGGCAAGAGTTTTTATGATGGAGTTTGAATACTATAGGCTTGGTAGAATACCAATTGCTAGGTGGCAGCCTCTTTAGAGCTAAGAAATCATTGCCCATTCGATTTTATCTAAGGAAGAAAGTAACTCATTCAAGAATTGACTAGCAAGCAGATTAATTACTAAGAATCAATCTTTAACCAAACCAACCTGATAATTAGCAGTAAGACAAGAATGTTGCATATGTTAAAATTTTTGCCTTATTATAATGATCTCTGTTAGGTAGCTTGATTAATTTAGGGCTCAAGCAAGCTTGGTCATCAGGGAACAGACTTACCCCCATAAGAATGTACAATTATTCTGATTAAACAGGACATGAATTGTGTTTTGCAGTATGCCACATTCATATCTCGTTATTGACATATCAATTAAAGCCAAAATAAACAAAGCTAGCAAGATTAAATGGTACCTTGGAAAAGGACTGAAGGTTTAGAAAAACCAATGAGGCTAAATTAATATGTAAGCTAAAGCTAGATAAAATGGGTACCAGGTACTGTTTAAATTAACAAGATTCAAAATCTGCTGTCATCAAAGCAAATACAGGTAAGTGGGACAGGGTGGCTAAGAGCCTCCTCAGTGAAGCTTTGCCAGAAGGAGGCTGTCATAGCCACAAACAGTCTCACCCATCTATGTAACCAACCAAGAGCCAACTGGATTTGAACTTCCTGCCAAGTTAGCAAAAATCATCCACTGTAAATTGTGTCGACAAATGTCAGTTCTAATCCCACTGTAGAGGTTTCTCCCTAGGTCGATGAAAGGCAAGAGACTGAACTCGGAGCCAGCTGTGAATTCCTGATTGTTCTATTGTTGACTGATTTAGGTCACTCTAATGAGGTTTCCTTTCCACCCCTAAAGTTCATCTTATGGTAGCTCTGTCACTCAAAAGTTTCATGGATAATAAAGCTCTTACAGTCCTGCTACTAAAGATTTCACAATTTGTGAGGTAAAAACTAAGGGTGCAAGGAATATAGGTAAGTATCACGAGCACATAGGGAGAGATGGAGATCAGGTAGCCAATTATTTCTTTGCCTTTAATTAGTTCTCCAAACCTAGCTTAGCACTTTCAAACATTCTGAATGACTATGTCATTCAGTGTGTCATAATAAATGTAAATTCTTTCATTTTTTAAAAATAGCCAACCTTGTAACATGGTACAACGATTTAGAAGATAGTCTTGGAACTCTTCAAAAGGTTAAACATAGTCACTATACGACCCAGAAATTCCATTCCCAGGTACATACTCTCCAAAAAGAAACCATACGGTCACACAAAAACTTGTATATCTATGTTCAAAGCAGCATCATTCATAATAGCCCAACAGTAGAAACAACACCAATGTCCACCAACTGATGAACAGATAAATAAAATGTGGCACATCCATGGATAAAATATAATATGGCAAATATTATTTGGTAATATTGGGAATAAAAAGGGATGAAATACTGATATATGCCACAACATGGATGAACCTTGAAAACATTATGCTAAGTGAAAGAAGCCAGACACAAAAGGCTACCCATTGTATAATTCCATTTAAAAGAAACGCTCAGCACAAGCAAATCTATAGAGACAGAAAATAGATTAGTGATAGCCTAGACCTGAGAGATCTTTGGGGATGGGGATGAAGGGGTAGGACTGCGAGTGACTGCTAATGGGTATGGGGTTTCTTTTCAGGGTGATGAAAATATTCTGTGCTAGAACTTCTTACCTCTGTATGGAATTTGTTGTCACACAAATACAACGACGTATTAATTGGTTTGAAAGGTTCAAAGTCAATGTTGACTTTCTTTTCCTTTCCTTCTTCGGTTACAATTGTACCACAGTAAACAACCAGTCCATTTGGAGGTACTGCAAAGAACACAAACAATTTCTCTCCTTAAACCCATAGCTATTTTTCCTCAATAAACAGAAAATGTTTCAAGAGCCTATTGTCCCTGCCCCTTTAAATCATAATTTAAAGCAAAAATATCTGTAAATCTCCTAGGCAGAATTCTCACCCTAATTTTGAAAATTCCTCTTGAGATGTTTTAAAAAAGAAGGATTTACTCCTTTAAGTATAGTAAATACTACCTAACTTTAAAAAATTTAAAAAAAAAAAAAAAAAAAAAAAAGGAGGTTAAATTCCAAGGCCAAACTGACTTTGCTGACAGCTGGGTGAAGGAAACACTAGTGACCAAAAGCATCATGACAGGATCAAAGTGGAAAATATAACCATGACAAACAAAGAAGAAGAAAATGACCAAGCTCCAAATTACCTTTGTTATAAAGTTTGAGTCTTTGCTGTACAGATGTAATGGCTCCCAAGACTGAAAGGCGGTTTACACGTGATTTAATGTTAGATGCAGTTCCAAACTCATCTGCTAACATTTTTGCCACTCTTGAAATCTGGTCTTTGGGAGGAATGATCAATGATATCATGCTTGTGCCATTGCTGTGGAAAAAAGAATAACATTAGACGTTCAAGTCCCACATAAGTAAATTCATGCTTATCATTAGTAAAGGGAGCTAGAATGAGATGCTGCTAAAATAGTAGAAAAAGATCACTCTCAAAGTGACCAGGATGGTAGGAACAATACCAGTGTAATCAAAGTATACCCAGAGCTAGGAATGGTGTGCAGAATACGGTAGGTGCTCAACTATTTGAACGAATACTAGCTACGTAATATCAGTTTAATGTAAAGAAGGCACTTTAGGGGATGCTTGGGAAACACTTCATTCCCTAAGGACAAAGAGAGAAGCTTTGATGAGGCAGGTGACGACGGGCTGAAATCTGACAGTGGGTCCATGGCAGAGGTTTGGAATCTGGTGGTTCTTCAGCGGGAGATGCCATCACAGGATGATGCAGTAAGTCGTTCCAGTTCTAGATGAAATACCAACTTAGTATTATCCTTCTCCCCCTTTTTCCTTAAATTCCAGGCTCACGAAAAAATTTATAATCACCAACTTGGCACTCTATGTACCCTGATAATAAGAGCGCCTTGGAATTTACACAATTATCCCAGTTAGAAAATCGCTCTCTCTTACACACTCCCTCTCTAAATAAATGTCTAAGTATATTTTACATTTTAATCGCTTTTGAGTTGAATTAAAAAGAGCAATGCACTGAGAGCGTGACCAACTCTGTGTGCCCAAACAAATTCAAGTTTCTAGAATTAAAAACCGGCACCAAACTCCCAACTATGGGGGACACCACCAAGGCCCTATCATACAGGTCTTTTGAGCAGCCTCTCTCTAACCTCAATACTGATGCCAGCAACATATTTTTTTACCTACACATTTTCAACATATTTATTAGCACTACCAGTTAAGAAATACTCCATTTCAATACCCCAACTTCTACTTGAAGGAAACATAAAACTACATTATCAAAACATATCAGTTCATCACTAATCATTAGGGTAATGCAAATCAAAACACAAAACCACTTCACATCCATTAAGATGGCTATCAAAAAAACCACCAGAAAATAACAAGTGTTGGCAAGGATATGGAGATACCGGAACCCTTCCACACTGCTGGTGGTAATGTTAAGTGATAACAGCCAGTATGGATTAACAGCATGGCAGTTCCTCAAATAATTAAACATAGAATTACCATATGATCTAGTAAATTTCACTTCTGGGTATATACCCAAAAGAGTGAAAGCCAGGAACCAGGTACTTGTGCACTAATGCTCATAGTAGCAACATTCATAACAGCCAAAAGGGGAAAACAACTCACATGTCCATTGATAGATGAACAATAACAAAAAAAGGAAGGCATAAAGATACAGTGGAATATCATTCAACCTTAAAGGAAATTCTGAAACATGCTACAAGATGGATGAGCCTTGAAAACATCATGCTAAGAGAAGTAAGCGAGACACAAAAGGACAAAAACTGAATGATTCCACTTATATGAGGTACCTTGAGTGTCAAATTCACAGAGACAGAATGAATGGTGGTTGCTGTGTCTGGCGGGGAAGGCGAAAGAGGGAGTTTGTTGTTTAATGGGTATACAGTTTCAGTTTTACAAGATGAAGAGAGTTCTGGAGACTGGTTGCACAACAATGTCAATGTACTTAACACTACTAAACTGTATCTTAAAATGGTTAAGGTGGTAAATTTTATGTTGTGTATATTTTGGCACAATACAAAAGCCAAAAAAACCAAACTATGTGGGGCTGGCCTGGTGGTATAGTGGTTAAGTTCATGCACTCTGCTTTGGTGGCCCGGGCTTTGCAGGTTCGGATCCTAGGTGCAGACCTACACATCAAGCCATGCTGTGGCAGCATCCTACATACAAAAAAGAGGAAGACTAGCAACAGCTATTAGCTCAGGGCCAATCTTCCTCACCAAAAAAAGGGGGGAAAAACCCTCAAACTATGAACTAGTTAGTCCATTTGTAAGTTAAAAAATTTAAAACACACATTTTCCTTAAAACAGCAGTTCTCAACCTTGGTTGCAGACTAAAATCACCTGGGGAGTTCATTCTAGCTGACTGCTCTTCAAAAAAGGTTCCCATAAGTTTCATTCCTTGAGGTGCTCTTCTCATCTCTGACTCTCACTTTAGGAAATGCAAATGCAATGAGTTCTCATTAATACCCAAACAGCATAGAAAAATTACTATGTAAAATACTGGATTATTGGGCTGGCCTGGTGGCGCAGCAGTTAAGTTTGCATGTTCCACTTCAGCGGCCTGGGGATCCTGGGTTTGGATCCCGGGCATGGACCTACATACTGCTCATCAAGCCATGCTGTGGCAGCCGTCCCACATGTAGGCAAAGGACTTGAACAGACATTTCTCCAAGATACAGGATATGGAGAAACTGAAACCTTTATTCAATGCTGTCAAGAAGGCAAAATGGTACAACACTTTGGAAAAGTCTGGCAGTTTCTCAAAAGGTTAAACACAGTTATCATATGACCCAGCCATTCCACTCTTAGGTATATGCTCAAGAGAAACGAAAACATGTGTACACACAAAAACTTGTGTTCAGGGGCCGGCCCGGTGGCGCAGTGGTTAAGCTTGCACATTCCACTTCTCAGCGGTCCGGGGTTTGCCGGTTCAGATCCCGGGCGCCGACATGGCACCACTTGTCAAAAGCCATGCTGTGGTAGGCGTCCCATGTATAAAGTGGAGGAAGATGGGCATGGATGTTAGCTCAGGGATGGTCTTCCTCAGCAAAAGGAGGAGGACTGGCAGTAGTTAGCTCAGGGCTAATCTTCCTCAAAAAAAAAAAAAATTTTTTAAATAATAAAATAAAATAAAATTAGACAGTGGTGATTGCTGCACAACTCTGAATAAAACAGTGAACTGTATACTTTAAAAAGATGGTAAATTTTACAGTATGTAAATTATATCTCAATAGAGCTATTATTTAAAAAATCTATGGGAAACACTCAGTACCTAATAGGATATTCCTTATAAGGTCTCTTGGTCTCTTAACCTGACAGCTTACTAGAAATGCCAAAGGATGGTGTTCCTGAGAAATGTTAATTTATGTTTACTAAATTAACGATAAAGTGTTAATGTTTAAAAAACCAGATTATCAATTTCATGAGCGGCAATATGAACAGAATTGAATCTATAACATACATACACATAGGAAATTAAAAGCCCCAAATCTGCCCCGATCAGATCTAATGGCTGGCTTTCTTACAATGGCTATAGCATAAATTGAGCTGATTTATATATTTTAAAGGCAAAAGCTGATCTGATATGAGCCAAAGCATGTTAAGAAATGATATCATTTTACAAATATTCCTACTTGATACTTAATGAGTCTGTAAGAAAGTTACTTCCTGAGATTCTTATAATCAGCCCCTTAAAGTTTAATCGTTTTAAGTTATTAGTGTCATGGGGAAACGAGTGGAGGCTTTCTTTACACAAACTGGGAAGATTGCCAGAAACGTCTAAACTTTCCCCCAATTACTGAGCTTGCATAATTTCATAGTAGCCCAACATGCCAACTTTAATAGTAAAATTTCACATATCCAGTGTCCAGTGGAAGCTGGCAACAAAAAGAAATTAGAAAGATGGGTACAATGTCAAGTCAAATGGGCTTATGTGCCAAGTGACTAATAAGAAAGAAAGGAAGAGGTACAGTGAGGGAACAAAAACAAAAAGTGAAGAAAATCCCTATATCGGCTTTCTAACTAGAGGGGTCTGAAATCTGACAATGTCTGGAAACATATCTTTACATAGTAAAATTAATTTCACAAACATGCACCATGGTATTTGTTTTTCCTCAGTATTAGCATTGGAAAGCAAACTCATTTACACGAGTCCCTGCCTGCTGAAAGTTTTCTACTAGTGGTAAATTCCACAGGTTCTCTCATCAGACAAATTTTCTTCACACGCAGACAAGCTAGCTATCTAGCCCTTCCACCATCAAAATATTGTCAGCTGATGTTATAACTCAACAGCATTGTTTCTGTTGGGGTTTGTTCTCAAAACCCAAGGCTGGTTCATAACCTTTGCGATACTTTCCCCAATGAATACAAGTTGATTAATGACAGTACACATATGTGTAGTGTCTGTATGTGTGTGTGCTCTGCTGCCACCCCTCGGATAGGGGAGCAAGCATTCTAAGCTGACCCAGAGAACCAAGCAATTCATGATAAGCAGCTTCAGTTGTCATCACAAACACAAGCAAAGTGATCACAAAACAAAGCTGCTTCCAAGATACACTTCATATAAATAAAGCTCCAAATACCACATCTGTCCCACAGTTATTTCTCCATCTACATGTTGTATCTCCATTCTTGAAATCAGCTAAAATTCCAAATACAGTACTGACAAACCTAAGTGATTCAGAACAATCCCTTGCTCATACATAGACATTTGTATTAAGTCATGTATATCACACTCTAAAATGGTTTTCATCTTAATTTTCATAGCACAACTACATTAAAGGAACTTTTCTAAACCAGGAGAAAGTGTCTAGAAATCAAAAGATCAGACACATAGCTACAATTCTATCTGTGGCCATGTTTCAGTTTCTAAGCTAGATGGAAAAAGAATTCCCAAATGAAACAGACATATCTTCTAATATAAAAAAAGAAAAATGTTCTTAACAGTCAGTAAGTGTTCTTTGGACCCTATTTTTAAGGAATCAAATGTAACAAATTGCTTTTCTTCCAATAATTTATCTTCCCAGGCTTTAAAAGAAGAATTTCCTTTTTTTTGTTCATGGTGTGGAAGACTGGCCCTGAGTTAACGTCTGTGCTAATCGTCCTCTATTTTATATGTGGGATGCTGCCACAGCATGGCTTGATGAGCAGTGTGTAGGTCTGTGCCTGGGATCTGAACCCACAAACCCCAGGCCACGGAAGTAGAGCGTGTGAACTTAACCACTATGCCACTGTGCTGGCTCCCAAAAAAACCTTTTTGACAAACCTTTCTGGAGTTATGTCAAACCCTAAAGGCCACGGAGGAGAAAAGGAGTTTGCTCTGGGAAGGGCTAGAAACACTGGGCAAGTAAATTTAACTTCAAACATGGTCTATATAGATGCCACCTACCTGTCTCTACTCAGGATTGTCAACTTATGCAAATTATTAATATGAAAACACACAAGACGGGAAGAAAAGAAGACAGATAAGTTGGAATACTGACTTTACTGGCTTGTGCTTGTTTTCAGATGAACAATCCTCAAGAGAGCATGTTTCTCACCTTAAGGGCTCTTGGACTCTTTAGGGATCAAGAGAATTATTTCTCAAAAGAAAGGCTCAGCTTTTAAAAGCTGATGTGCTCTGATTTACAGAGTAGTTTCCTAGGAGATTGAACTAGCAAAGAGGCACTCAGTAGGGAATGGAATGAGAAGGGGCTCCAAGGATAGCAGGAGTGAAGGCTCAGAGCTCAGGAAGCGAACAGACCCCAATCTCCAAAGAATGGAAAGTCTGAGGCTAAAGAGGATATGTTGGGACAAATTAACTGAGTGAACCCAAATGCCTGAAGGAAACCTTTTTTTTTTTTGAGGAAGATTAGCCCTGAGCTAACATCTGTGCCCATCTTCCTCTACTTTATACATGGGACGCCTGCCACAGCATGGCGTGCCAAGTGGTGTCATGTCCACACCCGGGATCTGACCCGGTGAACCCCGGGCTGCCGAAGCGGAACGTGCAGACTTAACTGCGCACCTAACCACTGCGCCACCAGGCCAGCCCCTGAAGGAAAATTTTTAAAGCAAGATAATCATGTGCCGGACAAAGCAATGACCTTAAGATAAGCAACTATTTACTTTCTACTGCAGATAGGTTAAGAAGATAAGCATTCATTAAGGAACTTTACCGTATAGCACCAGAGTTGGGCAACTTTACACTCATATCCATGTAACACTCTAGAGAGGACAAAGTAGTGAAGAACCTAAGAACTAAGAACATAATCTTATTATAGGATTCTACTTAAAAAATAGTTTGGAAGTGTAGCTTGCCAAAAAATTTCATTTGGTAGATTTCTATCAAGTTGCTAAATCTGAAACACTAGTTAGACTTGGTCTCTTACTCCTTTTGAATTTTGTCTAAAGTTTCCAGAATTACCTTTTACTAGTTTCCCTTTGTGCCTCTCCCTACCCTGTTGTGGGAAACCTAAAGTTTCTGAATTCATCTTTACTATAAGACACCTGACTGGTGAAGAGAAACAAGGATTACTGAAAGGATGGCTTCCACTTTAGAAATTTAAAGGCTACTTTATAAACTGAATTTTGTATGTTGGGTTTAATATAAGCAGATTAAAGTTTCTCCAGGAAAGTTTCCAAACAAAATAAACGCTCATTTACCCTTCAGGCAAGCCAATCAAAGTTGTTAGACCAGTTTGTGTCAACACCAAAATAAAATCAAGGAGGCTGAATATTTCATTTTAAAGTAGAGGAGGAGAAACAAAGCTCTCACTAAGGAGCTGCTGGCCACACAGGCAAACTACACCGTTCTTTAATTTTAATTGCTTTCATTCACTCTTCTGCTGTGTCACTATCTCCCTTTTCCAAAATCGAAACGCTCTCATTCAAGAGCCAGTGACTTATGAGGTACAGCAATGATGCACATGGAGGTTGTAAAAACTGGGTGAAGTAAGACACAACATAGGGCAATGTGCCACGTTAAGGTTCCCAGGGGTCTCTGCTCTCAGCTTTCTTCTTGTTCTAAACATTTTAGGGGCATTTTCTCTTATCAAAGAAGGGCTGTTCATCAACACTTCCCCCCAGAGGGCTAATTTCTGAGAAATAAAACAGCTGGGAGATGGGAGGAAGTAGTAGTTGTAAATAGACTAAATACGGACAGTAAATAAAACTAGACAAAACTCAGGAAGGAAGAAAATTTAAAGAAAAGCTGACAGCTTTTCCTTCCCTCACTCTCTAAGAGACTGTTGAAGGACAAGTTTCTCTCCCTAGGACAGGAGGTTAGGATAGTACCACCAGCTACTTATCCAATCCAAGGTTTCATGGCCCCTGAGCATTATGGACAGGAAAACATTTATAAGGTCACTCAAATTGACAGGACTGGAAGGTCTCTAAGAAAAGAAAACTCAAAGTAATCAGAGCAAAGCCTAGGCTGTGGTGTGTGTAGCTTTAGGGCTTGTAGAGTTTCAGACTTTGGATTCAAGGTGCCTTCTGATGCAGTCAGCCAGAAGGAGGACAGGCAAACGAGAAAATCTAAGGCGCTCTTTGACCTTTACAGATCTTATCAAGGTTCATCATCATCAACAATGTTCAAGAAGACTTTTAGAAAGGTAGGTGGAGAGGGCCGCCCCGGTAGCAGAGTGGTTAAGTTGGTGCGCTCTGCTGCGGCGGCCCAGGGTTTCACTGGTTCAGATCCTGGGCACGGACATGGCACCGCTCATCAGGCCACAATGAGACGGCATCCCACGTGCCACAACTATGAAGGACTCACAACTAAAAATATACAATTATGTACTGGGGGGATTTGGGGAGAAAAAGCAGAAAGAAAGAAAAAAAAAGATTGGCAACAGTTGTTAGCTCAGGTGCCAATCTTAATTTAAAATAAAAAAGGTAGGTGGAAAAAAAATGTGGTTCCCACAAGTTTGTCCACGGAGCAATTTGCAAGAGAACCCCAAATCCTTGGAGAGCTTTCTAAAAAAAGCAAAACAAAACACAAAATGCTCAGATGCAAAAAGATCTCCCCTTACTCTATTCTGATTCAATAGCTCTTGAACAGGGAGACCGAGGGTGGTGGTGATTGTGGGTAAGAGAGAGTCTCAATTTTCAACTAGACTGCTTCAAATAGACAAATTCTAATGCATAACTAGGATTGAGAATCACTGTATCTGGCTTGCTTTCTACACCTTCAAGCAGGATCTCTCGGCCAGCTGAAGTCAAAGAGATTCCATGACCTCACCTCCACCTAAAGAAGAGAAACTTGGCAGAGCTCACTTGCCACAGGTAAGCTGCAATCATTTACCCTAGTAGTAACACAACCACAATGACAGCTCAGAGATGTCCAGCTTTTTCTAGCTGAAACACCTACTCCCCATCAAATGTCATGCCATCCATCTCATCAACTCTACATAATAGAATTACTTTCAGATTAGGACCAGGAATATTGTAGAGACTGCCTACTATACTCTCTAGTTGAGATTTAGAGTATATGCTCCCCAAGCATTCACTGCAATGTTTGATGACTGGGTTGTGCCTAGGATATGGATGGCCAAGGTTTCCACTATGCCCTTCTCAAACTCACAGAGCTCAGCTTACATCTCAGATCATTTCTGGGAGTCACTAAGCTAGCTGCATTATATGGATCACCAGCTGAAAATCAATCAGTTTACCTCCAATCTCTCCTCCCTTTGTCCTTGTTTTTTATTCATCAAGGGTTTTCCATTTTTCTTCTTTTACCAAATACACAAAACTAAGTTTAAACTTTGAGACTAAAACTATCATTTTGATATGGGTTTAATATGGAAACAGAATAGGAGTGCAGTTATGAGCATAGATTTTAGAATTAGACAGATTTGGGTTCATGTCCTGTCCTATCTGCACAATCTAGGGCAAATTACATAAATCCCTTTGGGCCTCAGTTTCTACTTACTTTACAAGGTCATGATGATTCTATAAGATAATATATGTCAAGTACCTAACATGGATAGCAGATAGTACATGCTCACTAAATGGCAACTAGATAGAACTCTAGCTCTTTGTGCTCTCTCCTCCTGCCCTTTAATAAAGTCAGAAAGAATTAACATCACAACACAGCGGGGGAGGGGAGTGGGGAAGCACAGTTAGGTAGTGAACTCTTATTTGAACCTGAGTAAGTCCAAAGAGCGAGAGATAAAGAGTTGACTTTGTGATAGGTGGTGATCACCTTTATTGGATTACAGGATTTATCAACATGGCCAGAACACTAGAAACTGTTCCTTAATTTATCATAAGGGAGAAATATAAATTCATTCCCGTCTAAGACTTTAAATAGTTATACTATATAAAAGTTTAAGTGGCTTTATCTTACAGCTGTGGCATGAGTTCAGTATTTTGATATAACCCAGAGCCAGTCACTTCCTTCTGGTTATCAGTTACTTCAAAGATCTGACCTGTTTTCTCTTCCACCAAGTATCAGTGAAACAACACATTGCTTACACTAGGTCTATATAAGCTTCTTGAGGACAGAAATCATTTTAGCACATAATGGATGCTCAAATATTTGATGAACAACTGGTTAATTCCTAACATCAGAAATAGGGTCTTCTCTGTATAGTCTCTTCTAAGAAAACACCAGGGATTTATTCTAAACTACCAAATAAAACACCAACTAAAAATCTGCCACTCTCTGGAGAACTTACACATACCTGGAAATGACTAATTGTCTTGGCTTTAGCTCCAGTACAAAAGTTCAAACTATCCTGTTAGTCTTTTACCATAACAAAACCAACACTTCTGGAGTGTCTTCTTTTGCCACACTTAATTTTGTTCATTTCTCAACTTGATGGCCCCCTCCGCTATATCATTTAGGATGCAGATAGGAGGTGGATGGGGCTGCCTTTTATAAGGAGCTTATAGAATATCAAACTAGGAGGGGGAAGCCTGTTACTGTTCAAAGAGGCTAGGCAAAGTTACCTGAAACTGCTTTGCGAAATTGACATTAGGGTCAAATGCCCTTACTACATGGAAGAAGGACCAAGATCTGGACATACTGAGACATTAAAGCAGCCTCTATGGGGCTGGCCCCGTGCTGAGTGGTTAAGTTTGCATGCTCCACTTTGGGGGCCCAGGGTTCACTGGTTTGGATCCCGGAAATGGACCTAGCACCGCTCATCAAGCCTTGCTGAGGCGGTGTCCCACACAGCAGAACTAGAAGGACCTCCAACTAGAATATACAATTATGTATATAATTGGGGGGGCTTTGGGGAGAAGGAAAAAAAGATTGGCAAAACATTAGCTCAGGAACAATTAAAAGAAAAAATGCAGCCTCTATCCTAGAGAATAGAATAACTTAGATGTCCCAAAAATTTTCAGCAGAAAGTTTACAAAGGTTCATTTTAGTATTTTACCCTCAAAAGCATTAGGATTATTCAGTCATCCGAAACAAAAACGTATATATCTAGTGAAGTATTACTTTTTATACAATTACAGGCATTTACTATGTCTTAAAAAAAAATTATAACAACTTCACAAAATTAACCTAGTGGAATATTCCACCAGGGAGCAGCAGAAGCTGGAAAATTTCTCTAGCATTCTCACATGAGTGCAAAGCCAGGAGATATCAATCGGAACCAGCATTAGGGACTCATTACCAATGTTCTATACAGGACTCTATAAATGAGAAAGTCCACCTCCTATCTTTCTTGACGACTACGCAAGTACTTTTCAAACGAAACAAAAGCTTGAGGCTTCCTGTTAATCTTCTTTCTAATACACAAATAAGCTTCTGGGGAGGGATTTAAAAGCAAGTTATTTCCCTCACCACTGATGCTCATTAAGAATAAGCATGTTCGGTACCCAAGTTCTTTCTAGGGTAGATTTGCAAATAGCATACCTGTTTTCCTTTTATCTTTGCTCCTGGGTCTCAGCACACCTGCTCCCTCTAGTAAACTGCAAATCTCCTTGGACAAGAGCCCTTCTTTCAGAAGGGAAGGGGAGATGTTTCTATCCAGCAAAAGAACTACTAATCACAGAGCAAGGCAGTGTGGCATAATAGTTGGGATCCCAGGCTTTGAAATCAGAAAAGTGGGAACATAATCTAGCACTGCCCCTTACTAGGCTGTAATATTAGGCAAGCTACTTAATCTCTCTGTACTTCAATTTCTTCATCCATCAAAGGGCAATAATAGTTTTCCGCACAGAGCTGTTGTGAGAAGTCAAAATGTATGCCATTCAACGCATCTTTAGAAAACTAGTTTCATTACTTGATTAAAACACTTCTCAGCCATGAACCTCTAACCCTGTCTTTCCTGAGGATCCTCCTTACTTACGTGGAATCATAAAGGACAGAAGATTGCCAGAAAATGGGGCAGCCAGAAAGGAAGACAAGTTTTTTCAGTAAAAAGCTAAAAATATCCAGAGGTATTAAGGAACTAATGTTTGAGGATCAGTACAAGTACATTTTCATTACTTACAAACCAAAGTTTATTCAGGCTGAAAGGCAAACTGTTGGGACTGTCTTAAGCTCTGTCATGCCAAAATTACCAACAAGGCACACATGTATAAATGCTCTGCCCTATTTCAATACCCTGACAGGTCACCAACCATCAACCGACACAAAGCTTTTGGATCTAATTTTAGGCTAACTGGCTTTTAATCAAGAATGAATTTTAGGAACCAGCCTGGTGGCACAGTGGTTAAGTTTGTATGTTCTGCTTTGGCGGCCTGGGGTTTGCTGGTTTGGATCACGAGTGCAGACCTACGTACCACTTGTCAAGCCATGCTGTGGCAGGCATCCCATATACAAAGCAGAGGATGATGGGCACAGATGTTAGCTCAGGGCCAGTCTACCTCAGCCAAAAAAAAGAGGAGGATTGGTGGCAGATGTTAGCTCAGGGCTAATTCCCCCCAACCCCCTGGCCCCAAAGAATGAATTTCAATTACAATTTCAACATTGCAGATCAGTTACAGCTCCACTCCACCATGCATCAAAGATACTGTATCAGCTAAATAATACTAATCCCAAGGTAACATTCTTTGACAACACTTGCTTTGCCTAGGAAATCTGCCTGAGTAGTTACACAATCTCTTTCGGTTTTTGACAAAGTCCAACACCTCATTCAAGACCCTAATCATCTTCTTACACCATACTCCCTTCAACATGTACTGTATTAGTATTACTCTATACTTATTAACATGGGGTGGAAACGGTTCATATCATCACTTCAGGGTGTGTGTCAGACCATGTTCTCACTGTATCACACACTTCTTCCAAAATATCTAGTGTCCAACTCAAGCAGATTTTTGATGAAGTTTCTAAGCTGACTGGTTAATAGCAAAAATGCATAGGTGGGCTTCATTTTTCATACACCTAGATATGAGTTTGGAAAAAAATGTAATTTAGAAGGCCATGTATCCAGAAGGGAATAAATCTTTTGAGTAGGATCATTCTTCGAAAGGAGGCCTTAGAGGATCAAATGAAAACGTGAGAACAGAGGAGCACAGGCTCAATATCCCCCACTAGTTATCTGCACGACAAGACGTAGTTACCAGGTATCTGCTAACATCAAGTCCTTGGAACTGGGTAGGAAGGACAGTGACAAGAGTAAGGTCAAAGTATACACTGAATGAAAGCTATGTGTCTGAAAATTAGTATTAAAATAAAGATATAAAACAACTTGGAGGGCTAAAAAAAGGACAAAGCAAATATATTCTTATAAGGCATCTATTATATACAAATTAAGTAGGTGAAAAAGAAAGGGCTGCATGAAAGGACAGAAAGCTTGATCAGTCTACCAATGCAAAAAAATCAAGTCTGTGTTCACCTTTGTATCTATAAGAAGAGAATAATATTGAAATTGTTATTTTTTTGAGGAAGATTAGCCCTGAGCTAACATCTGTGCCCATCTTCCTCTACGTTATATGTGGGATGCCTGCCACAGCATGGCGTGCCAAGCGGTGCCATGTCTGCACCCAGGATCCAAAGTGGTGAACTCCGGGCCACCGAAGCAGAACGTGTGCACTTAACCACTGCGCCACCAGGCTCGCCCCAAAATTATGCTTCTTAAACTCAATTATGTTTTGGAGAAGGAGAGAAAAAAAAAATCATTTTTTCCCCCATAATCTTCATTCACTTAGATTCAAAGAAAGAAAGCTGGGCCAGCCAGACCCCTATCCACTGCTTATCAAGCCATGCTGTGGCAGGTGTCCCACATATAAAGTAGAGGAAGATGGGCAAAGATGTTAGCTCAGGGCCAATCTTCCTCAAAAAAAAACTGAAAGAAAGGAAGGAAAGGAAGGAAGAGAAGAAAAAGAGAGAGAGAGAAAGAAAGAAAAGGAAAAAGTCATCTGTTTAGAAAGTGACAATATTAAGGAAAAAAGGAAGCTTCCATTCCTTAGATATCTCTTTTTCTTCTTCTTCTTCTCCCTGAAGTCCAATACATAGTTGTATATTGTAGTTGCGGTCCTTCTGGTTGTGCTATGTAGGACGCCGCCTCAGCATGGCCTGATGAGTGGTGCCATGTCCATGCCCAGGATCTGAACCAGCGAAATCCTGGCCCGCTGAAGTGGAGCACACGAACTTAACTACTCGGCCACAGGGCTGGCCCCTCCATTCCTAACAGACAGTAGGCAAGGGTTCAAAGTGTGTCCAGTAGCATAAAATAAATCTGTTATCAGAGGGAACTTCATCATACTCTCTGAGAATAGTGCCCCACTGAGAAATCTAATTTCTAACCTGCTGGAAAAAAGAGCTTTGTACCTCCCTAATCTCTTCTCCCCCTAAGATAGCAGGCTGCCAAAGAATTAAGAGACACCTACAGAATGTATCCTAGGAGGTTCTATTCTGAGATCCCTGGAGAATAGGCTGGACTCGGAAATTTCTGCTGTCCAAGTTCTCAGCTGGACAGTTCCAGCTGTGGATCTAGGGAAAAAAGGCAAATTTCTCCTTGTGATTCTTCAAATAGGACCTAAGACCATTTAGCCCCGCTGCAAAATTGACATTTTAAGTTTTCTCACAACCAAACGTCTTCCCAGCACAAGGGGCAACACTGAGCACACCCTCAACTGCAAGTTCAAAGAGAAAGGGCTCTCTGCCAAAAGGGTCCAACTGGTGGGTGGGAGGGTGAGCGAATGGAGACCTATAATCCATACTGCATTTGGCCTTAAATGATATTCTAACTAGGTACTCTTGCTTATTATCTAAGAACGTGTCCAGAGAAAGCCTTCCTTTCCTGGAAGGATAAGTCTATCTATTATTACAATGAGAAGTCTGTCAAGAGTTGAAATTCAAAGAGAATAATTGTTCATTAGGTTCACAGCGCATGGAACACCATGCCAGAATACAACGGTTGTTAGGACTAGTTCTGAGTTGAGGCAGGCAGCCCAGGACACCTGGAGTGGACTGAGGAACACCACCACATCCTATCAAATATACTCTTTTATCTTCCCCTCTTCCCTTTACCTCATTTCTCTCTCCTTTCTCTTCTCATGGCTCAGACATGTTGGTGGCATCTGTATCCTGACCCTTTAGTGAGAGAACACCAAAGCCTCTGTAGTTGTTTGGTCTATATTCACCTCTTCTCAGAAAATTAAAAATACCCCAATCCTTGACTTTTCTCTGGGGATTCTTTAAGCCGTCTAACCATGGGGAGGGAGGCAGTGGGCAGAAGAGAGGATGAAAAAAGCCCTCTTCAAGTGCCTGAACGTTCTGCTATCAGTAGGAACACTACGAAGTATCACTTTAGTTATAACCATCCCTTTAAGGATATGGAGAACTAAAGTAAAAATAAAAGTACCTGAAATTCATCACTTTGAGAACAATCCAAGTATCATTTAGGTAAATGTTCTATTAAAAAACAATTTCCACTTGGGGAAGGTACTCAAACACATTTAATATACCTTAATCTATTCAAATCGTATTAGCCATCTGCCTGTATTATTTGTCTATAAGATTTTTAAAAACCTATCCAACGATTTTTACAAAATTACTAACTTTTAATTCAACATAATGTGAGGAGTTTTGAAGATTTTTTAAAAACTTATGTGATATAATAAGAAATATATTTGGTCTTTGTCCCACCTTTTGACAAAGCTCCTAAAACCCTTAGAATTTCCTGATAGGAGTGTTTTTGTTATTTATAAGGAGCCCCTCTGTAGCATAACTGAGTTTATGCTAATGAAGTGACTTACGGTATGGGGCTGGTCACTATAAAGACTGAGGGTTGGAAGTGTCAGCTCTATCCTTGTACACCTGGGGGAGTGGGGAGACAGCGGCTGCAGATTAAGCTGTATAAAAACTCTTGAAGAAGATTTACTGAACTTCTGGGTTGGTAAACCCAGGTGGTGCACCCGACTTCCACAGGGACAGAAGATCCTGCACTCGGACCTTTTCGGATCTTGCCCCAAGTGACTCAATCTGTATCCTTTATAATATCCTTTGTAACAAACCAGTAAACATAAGTAAAGTGTTTCGATGAGTTCTGTGGGCCATTCTGGCAAATTATCGAACCCTCAATTGATAGCCTGTCGGTCAGAAGTAGGGGAGGCCTGGACTTGTAATTGGCATCGCAAGTGGGGGTCGTCTTGTGGAACTCAGACTTGTACCTTGTGAGATCTGATGCTAAATCCAGGTAGTGTGAGAAATGAATTAAATTGCAGGACACTCAGCTGTGTCACTGAGAACTGGAGAATTGCTCAGTGTAGGAAAAAAATCCCCACACATCTGGTATCAGAACTATTGAGAGTACATGAGAAAAATAGCCCTCCAACCCCCACCACTAGAGTTATATTTGGGGACAGGAAAGACAGTCATGTATAGCCAGGTAATTTCTATTTCTTTCAAAGCCAAGATATCTAATTTTTTTTGTAAGGATGAGCTAACATCCATGCCCATCTTCCTCTATTTTATATGTGGGATGCTGCAACAGCATGGCTTGGTAAGTGGTACATAGGTCTGCACGTGGGATCCAAAGTGGTCAACCCCCGACCACCGAAGCGGAGCACAGGAACTTAAAACTGCTAGGCCACCAGGCCGGCCACTCTACAAATTATTTTTAACTAAAGAGTAAGCTTTAAAAATGCCCCAAGACCACAGCAGAAGACCCAAATGAAGTCTACAAACTGCACTGATGTTCAAACACGCGTTATCTGACCAAGCCCTCATTATGTCTGAAATATACAAGGTTCCTAGCTGAAGATAAGTGAAAAAACATTCTAACACCCACAGGAACAACTTAGCCCAAATTAACCTTGTTTGTTTCTAATCACAACTGTCCTTGGCCAGAACAGGCTCTGGTTATGATTTTATTATGTGAAAACTATAAAGCTTCCGACACTACTTCTGGAGCTACTTCTTGCTGGTTCAGAAAACACCAGGAAAAAGAAACAACCAAAACTGCCCACATACCTTTCTTGTAACATATGTTCACCTGCTTTAGTTCCTTACTCAGAATACCTGCAACCACTGTTCCATTCACATGGCCCTAGTTCCAGTTTTGGCTTATGTACACATTTGTCCCCATTAAGCCAACTGTGAAAAACATACCAGGAACAATCATAAACTGGGAAGAACTACCACTACCTTGAAGTGGGACTTACGTATACTGGCTGGTTATTTTACTAGCACACACAGAAACTAACATGTAACCAAGGCTTATATGAAACTAAATAGGTATGTTCCACCCAAGTTAAATTCAAGTTACATGTTTAACACTCCTTTCAACTCAGAAAATTAAGTATGATGCTGGCTACAAAAAGACTCCTAGCAAGTTCCCCATTTCAGTCATGTTGGCTCCTATAAATGCTCTTCCACAGACATGTCTGTTATAGTTCAGATTACAATTTGAGTAAATCCAGGCTTGCATTTTTTGAAACATAAAATATATCCATTGTGTAGTACAGCATACTGGTTAAAGCACTAGGCTCTGCTACATTCTAGCTCTATAACATTTCAGATAGCAAGCTATTTAACCTCTCGGCCTCAGGTGCCTTGTCTATCAAATGGCAGTTATACTTCTTGTGAGGATTAAATGAAATAATGTACTGCTTAACACAGTGTCTATAACATATTAAGTGCTTAATAAATTATTGTGCTTAGAAACTTCACTCTGTTCAGATGTACTTAATTAGTGAGTCTATTTTTGAAGGTGTCTCCCTTTTAAAGCTATATTACATTTGGGTCATATTATCAAGAATTAGTCACATATCAACTATGTCAATTTCAAAATTACTCTTATCCCAGCATACCATAATAGTTACTGTTAAAAACTAACCAATCTGATTCTCATGCCCAGAATTCTACACTGCTGGGAAGGGGAAAAAAAAACTCTTCATTTCCAAAACAATTCTATTAATTCACCACTAAGTTTCACTATCTAGTGCTAATAACCATGCTTGAACACAACCTCAGTTTTCTCCTGAAACCCAGGGTGCCCCCTAAACACTCGCACACACAGATTCATCTTGCCACCCAGTTTGTTTTTAAGGTCCATTACATTTCTCTTTAAAATATTTTAGCATCAGGTAAAAAAGAAAAAACATTTCTCACTGTATACTATGATAATCGAATGAATCTGACTTTAATACAACTCAGCCACAAAAACACAATCTTGCTATTCCTGAAAAGAAATTGCTATGTGCTGAGAAACTTCTCAGCCAAACAGAATGAATATGTGACTCCCTTAGTGATACCCAGAGATGGCCAAGATTTTAAATTTTCATGGGATCAAGATGCAACCAAATCGTGAATAAAAGCAAAGTAGGCCATGATAATCAACCACATTGTTTGAAGGACTACTCCCCAGCTATTTCAGACAGCCTAATCCCATCTAAAATGTCCAAACTAACTGTATCACTTGCAAGAAAAGTTGTCCATAAGAACTTCATTTTTAGAGTGTTTTAAACTTTACTAACTTTGCTAATCAAAGGGGTAAAACCTTTAAAAGCTTTAAAAGGGGAGCTTAACAGTTTCAAATGGGTAGGTAACATGGTTAGGAACAAATTTAAGAATAAGCCTCCTTTATCAAGTAGTAGAAAGGAATGCTGTTACTTATTAAGCAGTGTTATCTTTAACGTTACTTCACTCAGACAACAAACAAATTATAGTTGTGAATTCACATTTTAGACTTCTTCAGAGAAATATAATGCATGCAAATTCTAATGTGTGAACTGTCTCCAATTAAAGTAATAAGAGAACAAATCTACAGGTCATATCCAACTTTAAACAACACTGCAACAACAGTAATCTATAAAAGCCACATTCAGTTGAACGATTCAAGTAACACAACAGATGATCCTAGTGAAACAAAAGAACCTGGCTAATTCCTGATAATAATGATCATATGGGGTCATGACCTATATTACCCCTCCTGTACAGTATTTTCACACTTGGGGAATAATTATTCATTCTATCATGTGGCACAGAATCATCTGTGTTCAAGTTCCTGTATGATTATTAACTAGATCTGAATACTCTATTAAATTCAAAGAAAAACAAACGTAAGGAACTAAAATAAGCTGCTACCTTCAATTCATATTAGAAAAAGTGAGCAAAAGCCCAAGTCACTGAATAGGGCCAAACTTTCAGAAGCTTCATCTCAAGCATAATTGTTACTAATTTATTAAGAACAAAACACAATGGCAAACCAGTCTGTTAACCCTGGGCCTTTCATGGAACTAGGTACACCTTATTTCATAAAGTGGTAACAATCAAGAGTTTGATTAAGTCTATCATTGCAAATCTACTGATGAAGGACAAACCTGGGCTGGAAACCAGAATGTCCAATTCCTGTGCTGAAAACAACTTTCAACATGGCCTAGGGCAAGCCACTCTGCTATTCTAAAAATGCTCAAACATAAAAACATGTAATGCTCCAAATGCTTTTTTTGCCACTTCCTGTAAGTAAAAAGTCTCTACAACTGGGAAAGGAACAGGATAAAGTAATTAGGTGAGAAAACAGAAATACCTCTGACACACCTTCCCCAGATGGTCTAGTAACTCTTTTTAATTAAAAAAAAGCAAATAAAGCCACTTTTAAGCTAGCCTGCCCTTCCCACAATGGACACACCTATGGTTTCTTACCAAAATTTACAGAATGACACTCAAAGCCCACCTTATTCAGTTCTGAATATCCACAAACATGGACTCATCAGACACCTCTATTCCCAAGTTCCAGAGAGGCCAAAAGGGACCCTGTTGTTACAGTTCATATCAAGAGCCCCATAATTCGGGTTTCTGCTATACAGACACAGATTCGTTAACCAAAACCTCCCCTACATCCCCACCCCGCACACGTTGGCATTTCCACTTTATAGGTGGGTCCTAGAACAGCTAAAACCAGGAAGTCATCTTGGGAGAATTGGAAGACCCAGAGAAATCAGGGGAAGTCAGGAAGAGGTTGTCCCCGATCACCTCTCCTTCCTGCCCCATCCAAACTTCACCCACCGGAGTCTAAGCAGCCCAGGAGGAGAAGGCCATTTTAAGGAGGCCTGGCTGAGGAACGTGAAGGGAGAGAAAGAGAGGAAATTAGGGAAGGCCGAGCCCTTTCCCCCGAGAACACCCAAGTCGGGTGTCAGCACCTGGAGCTCCAAGAGGGAGGAGCTAGATTCAAGAGCCTGGGAGGAGTAGAAAAGTAGCAGTGGCCTACCACGAGGCGGTCGAGTGGTCTGAGCCCCGAGAGCAGGACCCCTTACCCCCAAGCCGGGGAAGGACCCCTTCTCTGGCCAACCGCGTAGACCCTAGCCCCTGGATCGGAGGCTACTACCCAGAGGTCCAGAAGGCGGGAGTTGGCTAGTGCCTGGTTCTCATCCGGCCATGCGGCGCGAGGACAGCCATCCTGAGGGGTCCGGGAACCAAGAGGGCACGGGGGGGCCGGACGCGGCGCTCACCCGCGGGCCGCCTCCAAGCTCTTAATGAGCTTCTTGATCTTCCAGATCTCCACGTTCCTGTCGGCTGCACTGGGGTCGTCGGCCATCTTCTCGCCTCCTCCTCCCTAGAGCGGCCCGGCGGGGCCCGGAGACACCAAGACCACAGAGTTAGCGCCGCCGCTGGGGCAGAGCGGCCCCCTTCCTTGCCACCCCCGAGAGGCCCTCCTCTTCCCGGCCCGCGCGGCCCGCTGCTGTGGTCACTGGCCTTTCCCTCTCCCTGGCTTACCTAAGGGCCCAGTCCTGGGCGGCAGCGGCTGCTCCTCCCCGGCGGCGGCTCCGCGGCGGCGGCTCTGACGTAGGACACCGGCTCCCTCTCTCCAGGCAGCTGCATGTGTTGCAATCCGCTCACATGGGGCCTGTGACATCACTTCCTCTGCCAGAGGCTGAGTGGAAGTCGGCGGGCGGAAGGGAGGGGGCTGGTGCGGAAGAGGGGAAGCTCTGCGTGCGCCGCGACTTTCCATTGGTTCTCTGCGCCGAGGCCTACAAGGAGCCCGCCGATTGGCCGCAGCCGAGGCCGCGCTGCCTTGTGAGGTAGAGGCCGGGGGGCGGGGAAGTACCGCCTTCCTTCCGGCCCGGCGAAGCGAAAGGAGGAAGCGGGCGGAAGCCGGTAGCTCTCGCGAGGAAATACTCAGAGCCCGGCCAGGATCTAATGGGGGGGTGTTCCTTAAAGGGCGAGGCGCAGGGGTCGTCGTCGTCTCCGTCTCTCCTCCTTGAATGGAATGGGCTTCTAAGAGTCTGCGACGCGTGGCTAGGCGCTCAGGCCTGGACGCGCGGTTTGAATTGCGCCAGAGACGCCTCAGAGAAGCGGCTCGCGGCTTCATAGCTGACGAAGTGCTCGGCCTGCGTGCGTCACGGCTGCGCGGACTAGGGTTCAGAGTCCCGGCCAGGGTGTCCGGATTAGGAAACCTCCCCCGGGTGGTATGGGACCCCGCCACCCGCAGGAGCAAGAGAGGCATGTTCCTTCTCGCCCCAGTGCTAATGGCTTCACTTTGGACCTGGAGCTTTATGGGGGGGAAGAAAAAGGCTGCCTGAGGTTGGAGACCTGCGGTATCCAATCCTATGATTGGTTTAGTCTGAGCCGTTGAGAGTGGAGGTGGAGAAGTGTTGAAGCAAATGGGCAGCTGTATAACAGAGCTTTGATCTTTCTGAGTTACGGTTTTTAGTTGGCTACTTTCTCTGTTTACCTCAGTTGAATTCATTCAAATCTTGGGGCCCAAACTGTGCGCTAGGCCTGGTTTTCCTGAGGGTACTGAGGTAAACCCAACAGATAACAGTGGCTACCTTCGTGGAGCTTTCACTTTAGTTGGCTTTATAATCATTTGTGATTTTATACTTTTGTGTAATAAAATAATTCAACAAATACATAAGCACTTCAGAATGCTGTGAGTGTAATGAAAGAGGGCTCAACCCCGGAATGAGACCCAAAGGATGAGTAGGAGTTTGTCAGGAGGGAGCATAACACATTTGAGGAACCCTCTTGCTGGAGCAAGGTCAGGAATGGGGAGAAGGAGGCAGGGGACAGATCGTATAGGACCTTGAAAGCCAGGTTTAGGAGTTTGGCCTCTTTCTCCTAAACAACGGGCAGCTTAAAGGATTTAGAGGTGGGGAGGTGACATGAAGGTATATAGTTATGTTTTTAAGGAGACAGTTCTGCTTGGATTGGAGAAAAAAAAGTGGAAGCCTAAAGATCATTTTGGTTGCTGCGGTAATTCACGTGAGAGAGAATTGTAGTTTATACGAGGGTGATGACATGCAGACAGAAGTGAATGATGTATGGGGGTTAGAATAGATACACTGGATGATGAGTTGGATGTGGAGGGAGAGCAAGAATGGCTCCCAGAGTACTGAAATGGTTAGGTTTACTGAGATGGGAAAGATGAGCAGAGTTTGGGGGATGATTGAAAATTTCATCTTGCATCTATTAAGTTTGAGATTGATTATTCAACTGGTGATGTCAGTCAGGCACTTGGGTTTGTGTAGGCTTTGCATCCTTTTTACATGTTATGTCAACTTTATCCACATCTTGGAGATGGGGGTATTACCACCATTTCATAGATTGGGAAACTGAGGCAAAGAAAGGTGAAAGGGACTTGCTCAGAGTCACACAGCTAATTGATGGCTTCCAGACTCGATGTTCAGTGTCAGTGCATTTTATCACGCAGCAACGCGTTACCTATGTTTCCATAAGCTGAGGACACAGAATTTCTATAGGTCAAGTCTTCTCTCCCCCAGCAAATGAATTCCCAAGATGGAATCTCTTCTTTGGGTTCCATTTTGTAATTTTTGGCATATGTTCACTCATTACATAATATTTCTTGTACTTCTGCTGTATGCCATTCACTGTGCTTAGTAACGGGCCTTAAAGTAAATAGTCATTAACACTGCTTACTGACTGACTAGGTGTCTACTATGTCCCAAGCGTTTTCCAACTTCATTCCCCTTGCCCCAGTTCCTGCTTTATACACTAGGTTGCCTTGATCTACCTTTCCTGCTCATTTTTATGCTTATAATGTTGCTTCAGGTCTGTGTTTGATGGCTTTACAGGCTTTCTAGGACAGCTCACAGGCTTGTTTTTCTATGTGATTCGTGCTGAAGTAAGCGTGGTGACATTCCAGATAGAACTACTGTTTGTTAACCTTTGAATCTTTGAACCTTGGTGATTACGAAGACGTGCGACTTGTTTCTTAGAATATTCTAGACCCAGGCAGTTTAACTGTAGCCCCCAAAGCTTTCTTGCCTAGTTGCTGCATATTCACCATCTCTGTGTTTAGAATTGGAAATCAGTGCGTTAGAGGCAAAGGCTGGCATGGATCTCTAGCAGAAGAGATTTGGGAGGAATAGAACAGGGATGCTGTTTTCTTCAGCAAAGATGAGGCTTTTTAAATGGGACCATACCACTCAGTGTCCAGGAGGAATCTCCTGTGGTATAAGGGTGATACAGATTTTTTCAAAATGCCATATGGTGAGAATAGAATATGTAACTTCTCTGGGCACAGGTTGTCTTTCTCTGAAGAATGAGAGATTTGTTCTTGGTGACCTCAGAACTCCTTCCCCAGCTCTAACATTCGGTAATAAAGTGAAATATTGGGATATAGATGACATTACTAGTTAATGGGTGGGGGTGGGGGGAAAGGAGAGGGATGGTTTGTTTTGATGTTGAAAACACCGATAGCAGCTTGAGAACACAGTACTGGTAGGTATGGAATGAGATAATTCTGTGCTATTGTGGAGGCTGGTTCAAGAGTAGCCAAGGTGAAGAAGGTAGGGAAGGGATGGTTGTGGAAAGGTTTGCTAAAGGCTATACCCTTTGACTCTTCTAGAAGTGGGCAGGATTGTTAAAGGAAAGACCTGGAGCTAGGCAGGCTTAGGGTTGAACCCTGACTCTGTCTGCTCCTTACCTTGGGCAAGTCACTTCTTAAATCTCGCAGAATCTTAGTTTTCTTTTTTTCTTTTCAGGAAGATTAGCCCTGAGCTAACATCTGCTGCCAATCCTCCTCTTTTTGCTGAGGAAGACTGGCCCTGAGCTAACATCTGTGCCCATCCTCCTCTACTTTATTTGTGGCACGCTTCCCACAGCATGGCTTGATAAATGATGCGTCTGCGCCCGGGATCTGAACCTGTGAACCCTGGGCCGCCCACGCAGAATGTGCAAACTTAACTGCTACGCCACTGGGCCAGCCCCAAATCTCGGTTTTCTTATTTGTAAAATGAGGATACTGCCTATTTTGTGGGACTATTGTTGAATTAAATAACTTGTGTGAAGTGTAAAGTACCGTTTACAACAACCATATGTCATGAATGAATGTTAGTTCTCTTTTTAGTTTCTCTTAATTTGTCCTGTTTTCTTCAACTATTTTCTTTTTTCTTTTTTTTTTTTTGAGGAAGATTAGCCCTGAGCTAACTGCTGCCAATCCACCTCTTTTTGCTGAGGAAGACTGGCCTAGAGCTAACATCCATGCCCATCTTCCTCTACTTTATATGTAGAACGCCTGCCACAGCATGGCTTGCCAAGCAGTGCCACATCCGCACCCGGGATCCAAACCGGCGAACCCCGGGCCGCCAAAGTGGAATGTGCACACTTAACTGCTGCACCACTGGGCAGGCCCCTCTTCAACTATTTTCTGTACTCATCTGTTGACACCTGTGACACTACTCATTTTATCATTCTCCAGCAGAAAATAAAGTTGAGAGACTAAAGGCAGAGCAGATCCAAAGTACAATTCCTAGGGATTTTTTTCTCTTGGTGGAAAGAGGGAGCCAGTAAAATAGGTCTGTGGGATCTTTTCCACTACTTCAGTGGCGGGTGTATTAATAACTATTAGAAATTTGGAACTTTTCAGAGTTGGAATTTAAAATGTTGGGTATTTATATGCCCTAACTATATTAGTAGAATGAATGACTTTTTCCTAGGTATCTTAATAGTTAGGTGTGTTTTTTCCCTGCCCTTGATCCAGCAATCAAAGATTCCAAAGAAGATTTTGCTTTAAAAAAAAGAAAAAGAAAAATGTTTCCCTAGAAAAAGAAAAAATAGTTTGAAAAATCTCTAGATTAGACTATCTCTAAAGTGCTTACAATTTCATGAAGTAGATGGAGATCAATAAGGGAATGTTTAGTCTGCCCTCAAGTTCCTGGCTGTACTTAAGCCTAATGAATTTGAGTAATGCAATTCTGTAGATTCCATCCTTAAATAAATAAAGAAATCTTACACTAAGTAAAAGCCAAGGAAGAAGACCTGAGCTATAGCGGTACAATATAAGACTCAAAGGATTTAAGATTTGTGTAAATTGACATACGACATAGTTGCTTAACTATGGAGTGCAGTGTGTGTGAAAGTGACTTGAATTGGGCAAGTGTCATTTACTGTCCTGTGGACACCTAGTGGTGAAATGTAACCCTTCAGTGGGAGCAGGGAAGTACAACTAAGGAGTGACAGCAGTTTCCTCTCTACCAAACACCTTTACACGAGTTTGTAGTCTTGTTAAATTAAGCAGATATTGACCATTAAATGCTTTACTCTCTGATTTCCAATTTTAAGAAAATGTACATAGATGACACCTTTTTCCTCATTCTTTCAGTTCTAGAAATTTTTTTTTTCTTTTTTAGATTCTAGGTTCTAGTTCTAGGGAGCACTCACTAGCTGGAGTAGGTCTTCCCATAACATGAAAAATTGAGAGGGTGAGATTTTTTTTTTTTAAGATTGGCGCCTGAGCTAACAAATGTTGCCAATCTTTTTTTTTTTGCTGCTTTTTCTCCCCAAATCCCCCTAGTACCTTGTTGTACATTTTAGTTGTGGGTCCTTCTAGTTGTGGCATGTGGGATGCTGCCTCAACGTGGCCTGATGAGCGGTGCCATGTCCGCGCCCAGGATCCGAACTGGCGAAACCCCAGGCTGTCGAAGTGGTGCTTGTGAACTTAACCACTTGGCCATGGGGTCGGCCCCAAGGCAGGGTGAGAGTGAGCTATGCCCTTGGACTAGCTCGGGAGGAGGTAAGCGCATAACGTTTCCAGTTGTTCCTTTTTGACTCAATAGAGATACTTGTAGAGTAGGCAGACACATGCTAATCTTTTAGTTGAGGTCCATAAATATTTATTGTGTACCAGTTTTCGGTCTAGCACTGGGATGAGTGCTGAAAAATTTCAGATGTAGTACAGTCCTTAAATTTACCATCTTTTTTAAGGGAAAAAAGGTGTAGGAATATTAAACAAATAGATAACAGTATAAAAGAAGCAGCGGCTTTTTTTTTTTTTTTTAAAGAAAGATTAGCCCTGAGCTTACATCTGCCAATCCTCCTCTTTTTGCTGAGGAAGACCGGCCCTGCGCTAACATCCGTGCCCATCTTCCTCTATTTTATGTGTGGCACCTACCACAGCATGGTGTGCCAAGCGGTGCCATGTCCACACCTGGGATCGGAACCGGCATACCCTGGGCCACCCAAGCGGAAGGTGCGCACTTAACCGCGAGCCACCCGGCCGGCCCCTACAGCAGCTGTTTATAGGACTGTTCAGAAGTGAACAAGATGAACCTGGAACAACTTGCTATAGCAATAAGAAAGGAAATTAACAGACTACTGGGTTTTTTGTTTTTGTATAAGTACTTTTAATATCCTGATAGACTTTTTTTAGGTCTAATTGATATATTACATTATATTAGTTTCAGATGTACAACATAATGATTCGTTATTTGTATATATTGTGAAATGATCACAATGTCAACATCTGTCTGTCACCATTCATAGTTACAAAATTGTTTTTCTTGTGATGAGAAAGTTTAAGATTTATTTTCTTAGTAACTTTCAAATTTGCCATACAGTATTAGTAACTATAATCACCATGCTGTACATTACATCCCCAAGACTTATTTATAAGTGGAAATTTGTACCTTTTGACCCCCTTCACCTATTTTGCTCACTCCTGCCTCTGGCAACCACCAGCCTGTTCTCTGCATCTACGATCTGGGCCCCCCCCCCCCCCCCCCCGCCCCAGATTCCACATATAAGTGAGCTCATGCGGTATTTGTCTTTGTCTATTTCTCTTAGCATAATGCCCTCAAGGTCCACCTAATGTTATCACAAATGGCAAGATTTCATTTTTTTAGGGCTAATTATTATTCTGTTGTATGTATACACCCCACATCTTTATCCATTCATCCATCAATGGACACTTAGGTTGTTTCTAAATCTTGACTATTGTAAATAATGGTGCAGTGAACATAGGGGTGAATATATCTTTTCACCCCATTAGTGTTTTCCTTCCTTCTGATAAATACCCAGAAGTGGAATTGTTGGATTGTATGGTAGTTCTGCTTTTAACTTTTAGGGGAACCTCCCTAGTGGCTGCACCAATTTACATTCCCACCAACCGTGCACAAGGGTTCCCTTTTCTCCACATCCTTACCACCACTTATCTTTTTGACAACAGCCATTCTAACAAGTCTGAGGTGATACCCCATCATGGTTTTGATTTGCATTTCTTTGATGATTAGTGATATTGAGCACCTTTTCATTGTTGGCCATTTGTGTCTTCTTTGGAAAAATGTCTATCCAGATCCTCTGCCCATTTTTTGATTGGATTGTTTGCTTTTTTGCTATTGGGTTGTATGAGTTCTTTATATATTTTGGATATGAACCCCTTACCACTGATATGATTTGCAAATATTTTCTCCCATTTGGTAGGTTGCCTTTTCATTTTGTTGTGGTTTTCTTTGCTGTACAGAAGCTTTTTAGTTTGATGTAGTCCCTCTTGTATATTTTTACTTTTATTGCCTTTGCTTTTGGTGTCAAATCCAAAAAAATGTCACCAAGACCAACGTCAAGGAGCTTACTGCCTATGTTTTCTTCTGGGATTTTTATGGTTTCAGGTCTATGTTCAAGTCTTTAAATCCATTTTGAGTTAATTTTTGCTTATGGTGTAAGATATTGGTCCAGTTTTCCCAACACCATTTATTGAAGAGACCATCCTTGACTACTGAGGTCTTGTCAAAAGAACTTAAAAGCCAATAGGAAGAGGCTCCCACAGACCAAAGTTAGAAAATTTGAGCATCAATAACAACTGCAATAAATCAAAACCCCTAAGTTAAAATCCACGAGGTCACGACACCCAAGAAACCTCATTAATTTCACCTTTGAGTAATACTACAGAACCAACTCATTCTAATAAACCACTTCATAAAGAAGCCTTTCTTATATGAACTATGCCTCATGGTAACTAGGTACTTGTTATGAGGGGAAGTTTCTCACTATAGAGGTATTCCAACTAAAAATTGAAGATAGAATAGTACACCTTGAACGAAATTAGAGATCCAGGTAATGATCATCAGTGGCTGTTAACATTACAAAAGAGCTAACCAGAATTATGTACCCTCTGGTGAAGTACACCGCCATCTAGTCTTGTCAAAAAACTGAACGTGATTACATCAAGCAGGGACAGAAGAACATGTTAAGTGATAGCACAGGAATGCAATCAGTAAAATGTAGAATACAGGTATTACAGGACCAGTGCCCCAGTTTCTTTGACAAGTAAATTGCAAAGCAGGGGAGAAAGAGGCAGGGAAACCTATAGTTTCAACGAGACTTAAGGGACATATCAACCAATGTGGGATGTGGCCCTTATTTGGTTCCTGACTCTAACAGTTGAAAAAGGTATTAAACAATTGGGAAAATTTGAACATGCAAGTGTTTGCTATTAAGGAGTTGTTTAAAATATGTGACCATGATATTACTATATTTTGTAGAATAATCCTTTTGGGGGCCGGCCCCTTGGCCGAGTGGTTAAGTTCTCGGGCTCTGTTTTGGCGGCCTAGGGTTTTGCTGTTTGGATCCTGTGCGCAGAGAGGGCACTGCAGTCAGGCCATGCTGAGGTGGCGTCCCGCATGCCACAACTAGAAGGACCCACAACTAAAAATACACAACTATGTACCGGGGAGCTTTGGGGAGAAAAAGGAAAAATAAAATCTTTAAAATAACCCTGGGTAGCTTATAAACCGAAATTTATTTCTCACAGTTCTGGAGGCTGGAATTCTTAGATTAGGGTGCCAGCATGGCCAGGTGAGGGCCCACTCCTAGGTTGCAGACTTCTCATTGGGTCCAGAAGGGGATGAGGAAACTCTGGAGCCTCTTTTATAAGGGCACTGCTCCCATTCATGAGGGCCTCACCCTCATGGCCTATCACCAACCCCTAAAACCATCACCTTAGGGGTTAGGATTTCAACGGGCATAAAAATTCAGACCATAGCAGTAGAGGAAGGACAAATTAGGTGGTGGTAATTGCTATGGAGAGAAAAGAGTAAAGTAAGGAGGACAGGAAATGACAGGAACGTGAGGAGACAGCTGGTATTATTATAACACTTCAAAACTTTATGGAAAAAAGTGAGGACTGAGCCAAGTGGAAATCTAAGGGAATACTGTTCCAGCAAGGGCAAAGACTACAAGGTAAAATTGTAGTTGGAGGTCAAAGAGAAAGAGGTAGTGAGGCATCAGATCATGTGAAGCCTGTTTAAGCCTAGGGAAAAGCTTTGAGCAGGCAAGTGATTTGCTGACTGTTGTGGGAAAACACTAAAGTAGCAAGGGTGTAATTTTAAGTGGGGGAAGACTACTTGGAATAATCCCAGTAGTAACTTACAGTAAATAAGCAGTAGGAGTGGAGATGGTGATTCTGGATGTACTTTGAAGCTTGCTAAGATTTGCTGACTCCAGGTTTTTTTGAAGAAACTGGAAAAACCACTTAAGGGAAATCAGAAGTTCCTATCAAGAACCTATCAAGCACTTGTCACCACAAAAAAAGAAACTATCTGAAGAATAAAAAAAAAATTCCTTTTTCCTTTTCAAGGCTGTTAGCACTAATACCTGTTTTATTAGTAGGTAACTGAAATACTGCAATGTGTTCACTACAAATGGGACAGCTTGAGACAGCAGCTGTGGGTGCCTCCCCAAGCAGCTCTTCTCCCTCCTTACTAATAGAATCCACTTTGTTCAAGGGATGCTTGGCTCCTCTCCCCAATCCCAAGAATGAATCTTGAATAATATAAGCCAGTAATTCTTAACTGGAGTAGTTTGGAAATCCTTGAGGGGTTTAGTTATCACAATAATTGGGAGACACTAGAGGGATTGAGTGGGCAAGGGCCAGCCAGAGATGCTAAATATCTTCCCCCAACACACCACAAAACAATCCTTAATAAAGAATTATTGCACATCCCACAAGGTTCCCACCAAGTGTTCATGTGGCTGAAAACTTGAGCCTAGAATTTATTTCTTATATGAATCCCAGGCAGCTTTTAAATGAGTGTTAATGAACACAATATCCCAGGAATGTAATTATCACATAATCTCCTTCATATTAGAACACTGTATTGATTTCTTAAGTAAATATAAATTCCATTTCTAAATAACATTGCAAAATATTACAAAAGGAGGCATTATATCCAATGGGGTCTAAGCCCATGCTCTTAACAGACTCCTTAAGGCATGGCATGTGACAGTACTCAATCAACATGAGGGGAAGTCTGTTAGAAGTCTTGGGAAATAATTCTTAACACTTCAATGAGATACAAGAAAGATGCAGTCACCTTTCTGGTTCTGAAACTGTCAGCATGTGATAATTAGATTAGAGAATTTGGGAAAACACACTGAGGATGAAAGAGCAGAAATATAGAAAGAATTGGGGTTCCTGGTATTACTGAGCCACTGAAATCATATCTTAGGACTTATTACTAGACATGTTTCTTTACTGTAAGCCAATTCTGATTGGATTTTTGCTCCTTAGAACTGAAAGCAGCCTGAAAATACTAGACCTGCTTTTCATGCTAGATAGAGATCTAGAACTTTCAACATTCCAAACCAAAATGGGGCTTTAAGGAGGGAAAAAAAACTCCTGACCAGACTTGTCCTTGGTGATAACACTCATTATTTCATTATACCGCCCCTTCCAAATCTTCAATTTGCATTTTCAGCCAGTGTTAGAAAATCCTGTATTTCACCTGAGTGACACTAGATCAAGGAATTTTGAAGTATGATTTATGTCATATTCCTGAAGCTAAATCTCAGGGCCTCACCCCTCACGAACAAGAGATCAAGATGATTTTCATATTTATTTTTTTAAAAAAATCCAGAATGGATCAAAAAGAACAATCTCAAGGATACAAGTGCCAGACACAGGCCACAAGGTAGCTAGAAAAGTATGCCTTAGGAAATTGGAGCCTTATTACCTTGTTTTAAAAGCTGTACCTAGCATAAATAGCTAACTTTATTTTTCATCCATCTAGCTTCCCCTGCCCTACCTCCCAAAATGGCACAGCTGGCTTGCCTTGCAAGGCCTCAGTTGAAGAATCCCAAGTACACACAGGCCGGTACAGCAGTACTCAGCTAACTAGAAGGATCTCATCCTCATATGGTCTCATTTCAGGTCTATGGGCTGACTACCTTCATTGTTGTGTGTGAGACGGTTTTACCTCTTGAAAATATGGCTACTTCAGCAGAAAACAACATTAAGTCTTTATAATAATCAATAAGTCATCTCCCGTCCCTTTTACATGCAGCTGAAAAACGACAGGCTAGGAACAGAACATGTGAACTTTGTACTGCTGGAATTATCACTCATTAAATGATCATTAGCTAACTGTCACTAAATGTACACATTAAGGAAATTATATATAGAATACTGCAAAAACACAGTAAAAGATGAAGTTTGCCCATTTCTGCTCAGGAAGTCCCTTCACTCCCAAGCGTCATAGTATGTTGTCCTTTCAGCTTCCAAGTTTACTGCTATTACTGTTTCTCCTCCTTCTGATCTTCCTTTTGTTCCCCAGTGCTGGAACTTCCAGAGCCTTCTCGCTCAGATGCCATCTGTTAAAAAAACATTTGAGAGCCATTCATTTAATGTTAAGGCTGACAGTTTGCTTTCTGAAGAACTAAATAACAAAGGGAGCATATCCTGTCTGTTCCAACCTCCCTCCCTGCTTGTCTACTATTGGTGGTTTGTGTGATTCCTTCCATTTGACCTTACGCTCCCTCCCAAATTAGAGTTGAGAAGGCAGGAAAGGTATTTTCAATTCTAATACTCCCAGTTCTATAAAATGGCTATGAAGAGAGCAATCAGTGACAGTAATCAAGAGAAGTTACATGGGGATCAAGTTAGGAGCAAAACACCCATCAGCCCTTGTGTACCTTTTTGTACGCCATTTCGAAGAGCTTCAATGATGCCTGCTGAAGGGAAGATGCTGCCTGCCTTATGTTTTCTCCGGTTTCGCTATCTTTTCGAGCCAGGAGCTCTCTCATCTTGGAAATCTCTTCTTTCAGCTTGTTGCACTTAAAAACCAAACCAAACCAAGCCCTCAGTTTTTCTGGGTTTCTTAACCTATTACAGGTAGCAGTAATATTCAGAAGCATTTCTTAAAAACTAAATTCCCACACAGAAAAACAAACTTAAATGACATTGGTGACAACGCCTCTAAACTTCTTGAGCTATTTTAAAAGTGGGCTCACCTCATCAGCAGGCAATTGGTCCTTGAATTCTTCCATCTTGGTTTCTGTGTCGTGAATGATTCCTTCAGCCATATTAACTGCTTCGACTCGTTCCTAACAGAAATTAGAAATGTAGTACCAATGAAGATTTCCCAGTCAACCAGGTGACTGAACGTCTGCACTGAGCAAAACAACATGGTAACTGCTGCATACAGTTACAGAATAAAAATATCAAGAGACAGCAATCACTGTGATCTCGCATAGCCTGGGATGTTTGTAAGAGATTTCAGCTGGATTATATAAGATGAGAATTTTGACATGGGAAGACAGAATAAATAAGAAAGGCATTCCACACACAAGTTACAAGCAAAGGCGGAGAAGGGATATATTGAGCGTAACGGAAGATATAAGATGAATGACACATGTCCCAACTACTTTCGCCTCCCAGCTGAAAAGGCAGAAAGTAATCACCTTCTTTCGGCGGTCTTCCTCAGCATACTTCTCTGCATTTTTAACCATATTTTCAATATCATCTTTGCTTAACCCACCAGAAGACTGGATCACAACTATAGTGAAAAGAAAGCACCTTGTTACTTCCCAGATAAAACTACATGCCTCTTCGTATATTCTATTAAGAAAAAGAAAACTCCTGCACAGAGTAGCTAATCTTGATGTGAATTATGAAAAAAACAAATACCCTGTTGTCTTATAAGAAGGAAACCATGGGTCTGAAATATACAAAGACCAACTGTCCTGCCTGCCTACCAAAACTTCAGCAATCCGGAGGCTCAGAGCTTGCCTGTTATGGAGATAAACACACCTGTTTGTGAATTTGATAAGTGGGGAAAAAAGGGGCAAGGAAGGACTCATCATCCTCCTGAGGCTGGGGGGAAAGATATGCACAACTTAGAGGTTCTAGCTCCAAACATAGAGGAACTCCAAGGTCCCTCATCTGACTCTTACAGTCTGATAAATAAGAGCACTTACTCTGCTGCTCACGTCCTGTACCCTTATCTTTGGCAGAAACATGTACGATCCCATTGGCATCAATGTCAAATGTAACTTCAATTTGAGGGACTCCACGAGGGGCTGGGGGAATTCCAATCTAAAATAAATAAATATCCAGAGTAAGCTCCTCTCGCAAAGGGGTCCAGTGCTCTATTTCAAAACCTATACCATCTTCTGGAAAACAAGTCACTTGGTTCCTAGGAGAAACAAGTGATACTTAAATGTACAAAACCACAACGTTTATAAGTGAGGGGAGTAGTTTCATTGCTGCATAAAATAAAGAGGGCTTATACCAGTGAAGACTGGCTATAGCAAAAAACCATTAATCGCTGTATGTACCTGGGCACAGAGTAAGAACAAACCTCTCCATTAGTGCTCAACTCATCAAGAACCAATAAGCAACGCTAACTAAAAGCCAGAACATCAAATGTCTTTTACAGTACTAACCAAGAATTTCTCCTAATTAATATTGCTTATGAACATTTCCCTGACTCTTATGTTTATAAACTTTTTGATGAAGTTCCTAAGGCACAAGGAACAAGCAAGGCTTCTAGGTAAAAACTGAAGCCAGGGGTATCCAGTTGCAGAATTTGTCTGTATATGATGTTAAAATAACAGACTATGTCTGTGTCTGTCACCAGTTTATGGTATTATTATTACGGGTTAGAATATAATCTAACTTTACAGTAAATAGAATGAGGAGCATAATATTCAGGATTCCCAATACCTACCAAAGTAAACTGTCCAAGAAGTTTGTTGTCTCCAGCCATCTCTCTCTCACCTTGACACACTTTAATCTCCACTTGAGTCTGTCCATCAGCGGCTGTAGAAAACACCTAGGGAGAAGGAAACTTGCTGGGTTGGGAGTCGGATGAAACTACTCCCCTTATACAAAGTGCAAGCCAAAGGAAGAAATTCACATCCCAACACTGTAAGAGTCCTAATGTACACTACGTTCAGAACAAAGACACATATTTTTGCAGGGAACAGGAGAAAGCTTAGCACAGCAAAAAAGCATACAACAGCTACTGTTTCAGCTGAGCAAATGCATTGTACAAAGATGTAGCATTAGCACAGAGGGCCCCAAGAGAAGGAGCTAAAAAGTGAGGTGTTGAAACATGCTCATCTGGGGAAATGGGTCAGAGACAGGACATATATTTTGTGCTCAGTCACAGGAAGTCACTGCACACTCTTCTTCAGAATGATGTGTTGGCACTGCACAAATACAGCAAGTCATAGGTTTTCAGAAAAATATCAAAATTGGGAAAGTCAGGAAATAATTCTTAATTCAAGACCAAGCCATTGTCCAGACAGCCCTGCTTGGTATCTGAAGACCCCCATCATTCACCTGGAAGACAAGCACACTCCCCTAGCCTTGGCCAACCCATTCTTTTTACTGCCTTTGAGAACAGAAGAGTACAGGGAATTCAGTCCCAAACAGTGAGGCTCCTTTTGGCAAGTTATTTTAATCCTGTGAAGGAGAGACTAAAGGAAAAATGCCATTCCTAAAATCATCACCACTGGCTGACAGGTAAAGAACTTTCCCAGGAATAAAAAAAGAGAACAAAAGACAAGATTCTTACCACCCACATTCAACTAGTATGGACTGCAAAACAAAAAGAGAAGTTTTCTAGGAAAAGCTCACAAAAGTAGCTACAACCACATACCTCACAGAACCTATTATCTCTATGAGGTAGGGAAGGGTGGCTCTTACCTGGCTCTTCTTGGTTGGAATAGTGGTGTTCCTATTAATTAGTTTGGTAAAGACACCTCCTAGAGTCTCAATACCCAGAGACAGTGGAGTGACATCCAGGAGTAGCACATCTGTAACATCACCAGCCAAGACACCCCCCTGAATGGCAGCGCCAATGGCCACAGCCTCATCAGGATTGACAGCTTTACTTGGGGCTCGGCCAAAGAGATCCTGCACGGTCTGCTGAACCTGAACATGAAGAAAAAAGAACCTCAGAACAACTGCCTGAGAAGGTCGAGGAAGAGCAGATGTGTGTCCCAAGACCCCACCAGATCGCAGGATAGGTTGCTTCACATGCAAGAAGGTTTACTCAAATTACTATTTTGTAACTGAATTCTTGTTAATGAGCTAATCATGCAGGAAACACACACACTTCACTCATATGACTATCTCATTTACAACCCTTTTAAATTTGGGAAGAATTGGCCTAAGTTTTGTTTTCTGGTTTCCCATACATTAACTTAGAAATAGAAGGTACGGGGCTGGCCCAGTGGCGTAGCCGTTAAGTTCGCACATTCTGCCTTGGCGGCCCAAGGTTCACCAGTTTGGATCCCAGGTGTGGACACACGCACTGCTTGTCAGCCATGCTGTGGCAGGTGTCTCACATATAGAGTAGAGGCAGACGGGCAGGGATGTCAGCTCAGGGCCAGGCTTCCTCAGCAAAAAGAGGAGGATTGGCGGCAGACGTTAGCTCAGACTAATCTTTCTCAAAAAACAAACAAAAAAAGGGGGCTGAACCCGTGGTTAAGTTCATGCGCTCCGCTTCCGCAGCCCAGTGTTTCACCGGTTCAGATCCTGGGCGTGGACACGGCTCCACTTGCCAAGCCATGCTGAGGCAGGGTCCCACACGCCACAACTAGAAGGACTCATAACTAAGTACTGGGGGGCTTTGGGGAGAAGGAGGAAAAACAAAAAAAATAAAGTCTTCCAAAAAAAAAAAGAAAAAAAAGAAATAGAAGGTACAAGGCAAAGGGACATAGAAATTTTATATTTCAAGTTCTCGTCCACATATCAAGTAAAAACCAACTTAAAAGCAGCAGTGTTAATTCAACACTGGTGCTGATGTGGGGCATGTTTCTCCCCACTGCTTATTTTACTAATGCTAGGAAACAGTTCTATTTGAATAGCATGAGATAAGTTGTTAAATAAAAATATCCACCTGGTTCAAAGCCTCTCTTTTTTCCTCCAGGTTTATTGTGTGCATGTTTTCCTAAGCCCATTTACTCCAAAGTAAAAATTAAGAAATTACCATGGCCCAGGATAATTCCATTCAAATTATAAAGCAAGAATTGCACCTTCAACAGGTTCTGTGCTCAGTCATTAGTTTTCCACACACCTGTCCTTTCAGAATGATGTGTTGATGAGTAAAATGCATCATCGCACAAATCTTTGCTGAAGAGATGCAATTACAAACCCCAAATACTATGCTGCAATGACACATGTCCAAAATTGCCCCTAGAGACGACTTAGTATGAAGGTTTTAAGCAATCTCTAACCTCAAACTTTGTTTCATTCCTAAAAATTCTGCAGGACTGAAGTTCAGGATCCTCCCCTGCTACCACCCCAAAGACATTCTGTCCTTTCTAATCCTTTTTCTTATACTCTTTTAAGAAAAGAATTCTCTGGTGAGGGCACAAATTCATCCCCCTTTCAGGTCACCAGGGCAAAAAGGCCACATATTCATGTCCCTGAACAACATAAGCCGTTTGTTCCAAGAGAACATTATCTGTTGGCCCTCTCTCCTCCCCATGCCAAGAATTCCATGGGTCCATACCTTAGGCATCCTAGTCATACCACCAACAAGAATCACTTCTCCTATGTCACTCTTGCTGACTTCTGCATCTTGCATGGCTTTTTGGCACGGGGCGATGGTTCTCCTTATTAGATCAGTAACAATACCCTCAAACTGAGCCCGGGTCAGCTTCATATTCAAATGCTTGGGTCCAGAAGCATCCATAGTAAGATATGGCAAGTTGATGTCCGTCTACAAAGGAAGCGGGGAGACCAGTAGTGGTGAAGTCTCTTTATTACTTAAAATAAGACCATACCTTCGGTCAGGAAGACTTTGAAAACCACGAGGATCAAACCTACTTTAAATGGACAGCCAACAAGACAGTGACTATTTAAGATTCAACCTCTTTTCTTCCCAGAGGGTAAACTTTATACAATCGGATCCTGGGGGCAGACATGGCACCACATGATGAGGCCACGCTGAGACAGCGTCCCACATGCCACAACTAGAAGGACCCACAACAAAAATATCCAACTATGTACTGGGGGGATTTGGAGAGAAAAAGCAGGGAAAAAAAAAGATTGGCAACAATTGTTAGCTCAGGTGCCAATCTTAAAAACAACCAAAAAAACAAAAAACACAATGAAGAATAGAGAAGCAGGAAAAATCCCCGTTCAGGAGATGAACTGTCTTGCCACTAAACATACATTAAAAATCACACTACTGTTTTCTTTTACTAAGTTTTAAAGTATTCCATGCACATGAAGAGAAATGTCAAAGATATGCTCTGAACCAAATAACCAGCCATCAAGTAAGAGCTTTATAAGTTTCAGGCAGATAGTAAGAAAGCTACCACAGAAATGCTAAAGAAAACTACAAGGACTGACTTTACTGCCATCACACCCATGGAGAGCAGCTAACACTTCCACAGTCACACCATGTAACATCCAGTATTTAATAAACCCCAAATCCTAATAAGGCATGAATTGAGAATATTAAGACTAACAAAACATCACCGAACATGCTGAAACAGGTGTCCCAAGGGTGAACTCTCAGGAACAGAAGTACCTTAAGTCTCCCCTCACACTTCACATCAAAGCAAGGCCAACAGGGAATAAGACTGAGGGGAGCAAGTCCTTAACCACCTTTCTTCAGATAAAGTACCCTGGACATTTAAATGCTTAATAGTGAGAGCTGACACACCTTCTGTAGAAACAGTGACAGTGCATATAGCTCTAAAGAACTCCACTGACAATTTTGTTCTTTCTTTGCAAAATATTAATAAATGAAACCAGAAAATAGAATTTAATTATCAAAACCAATGCCATCCAATAGAACTTTGTGTGGCAATAGAAATGCTCTCTATCTGTGCTGTTCAATTCAGCAGCCACTAGCCACATATGGCTGAGCACCCGAAACTTTATGGCTAGTGCAATCGAGGAATCGAATTTTTAATTTCATTTAATTTTAAATACTCACATGTGGCTACTACCATATCAGTGCAGTTTTATACACTGTAAGTTAACGACAATCTGAAAAACCTGGGACTCTCAACCCCCTAAAGCCAGTTCATCATAAAGTTTTGTCCCTCTCTCAAATCTAACCACATTCTCTCTCACCACCTGGTGTGCTGCAACAGCATCCCGACATTTTCCATCCACTCAGGCTGCCCTCTGCCACAGGACTCCCAAGAACAATACCCTACTCCACCTCAGCCTTTTCCCAAAACCAAATCTGACCGTGTTACTGCCCCCAGCTTAAAAGTTTTGAGTGGTTTGTACTCACTTATCTCAGCATAGACACCAAATCCCAAATCTATAAAGCCTGTAGCCTCATCTTCCATGCCCCCCTGCCTGTGTGCACTTCACTCACACTGGCTCTTGCTCAGGTCTTCACCCCAGAGCCTCATACTTACTTGACTCTCTCTTTTCCTGATCAACTCATCTTTCAGAAGCTCTCCTTATTATGTCCAACCTCTGTCAGGCTCCTCTGTTATTAAGTGTAAATCTAACTTTGCCTTTTTACCACATTAAAAGCAGCTTATATTTAGAGTACTTACTATTTACTACACATTGTCCTAAGCATGTTATATGTATTAATTTAGTAATCTTCATAACTCTAAGGGGGAAAGCAGCACTATTATTCTCATTTTATAGATAAGAAAACAAACAGAATTGTTAATTCATCCAGGTCACACAGCTAATAAGTGATGAAATAAGGACTTAAACCCCAGCAGTGTGCCTACAGAGCCCTCTTAACCTCTATGTTACATTACTTCTGATTTGACATTAATATAATGTTTTAATTAAAGTCTGTCTCCTCAAACCACTCTTTAAACTCCATAAGGGTAAAAAAAATGCTTCTAGAAATTTATCCTACAGATTTACAATCACACATGCACAAACATTATAAGCACAAGAATGCTCCATATACCTTGCTATAAATAACAAAATGCTGGAAACAATCAGTAGGATACAGCCTCACTAAAACCAACACCCCGCCTCCAAACAGTGTCAAGCCCCTGGAAAGAATTCTAAGCTATCCTCTAGCAGTGCCACATATTTCAACCCAGCCCTAACCATCATATTGCAAAGTTCTGCCACTCTGATAGCAGGGACAAGGCAACACCATCAACATCATGGATGACTGTACAACTTTGTCACTCCTCACGGCTACTTAAAAAAAACCCGGGTTTGACTGGAGGCCAATCACTTTACCAACACAATGTCAACTGCTATAAGTATCTCTTCTTAGTGGGGGTGATCAAACTAACAACTAAAGTAGTCACAGGGTCTGATTTCCTGCTGCCACCTGAGAACCCGGAAACAGATCTCTTGCTTTCCCTCTTGTTGGGTTTCTGACCCAAATCTAACATGCTTCCTATTATCCTGTTCTAAGTGGCTAAGACAAAGTAAAGCTCTCACCTCTCAGAACTAGAGCAACACAGACTGACACCTTCTGCAGATGCTCAGCAAATCTGATACCCACGGAGGAAAACTTGCACATGTGTACATACACCAGCCTTCAGCCACGTTTCACAGCTCATTTTCTAGATTGGTGATTCAAATAATTAAATGAGAGACAACTAGAGACTCACACAAAGAGATGTCTTAAGACAGTAGCAGTTCTGAGAGTCTCCTAGTATTTCCAGGCTAGTAATTCTAATTTTGCATACTATTAGTCTAAATTTTAAAATCAGTATCTTTAATTTAAAGCAAATAAGCATATTCAGTGTCATTCAAGTCTTAATTATTATTTGGCTCCAGTATATACAACCTCTGATTTTGGTAGTTAACAAATTTCAGCTCATCCATAAACATACTGCTGCTTTGCTCATGGAAAGCCATTTACCACCAACCAGAAAACTGTAAAAAGATTAGACTGACATTAGGCCAATGAGAACACGCTATTTAAATAAACTCAGGCTGAAAAGACGCATCAAGACTGCTGGAATTTGTCCACATCTCACCTGCACAGATGAGGACAGTTCACACTTGGCCTTTTCAGCAGCTTCTCGAACTCTCTGAAGCGCCATGTTGTCTTTGGTCAAATCAACCCCCGTCTACAAAGAGAAGACACACAACACTAGTATTAGTGAGGTAATGAATATTACTTAAATTGCAGTGGTAAGCTGTAACAACACAAAATAGAGCCATACCTTTATAAACAAGCAGAAATTACTTATTACCCTTAAAAACTTGTAGAGAACAGAAAACATATTCTGAAAAAGCTATCTAGGGGGCCAGCCCAGTGGTGTAGTGGTTAAGGTCACGCGCTCCACTTCAGTGGCCCACGGTTCATGGGTTCAGATCCCTGGTGTGGACCCACACACCACTCGTCAAGCCATGCTGTGGCGGCATCCCACATACAAAAAAGTAGAAGAAAACTGACAACAGATGTCAGCGCAGGGCCAATCTTCCTCACCAAAAAAAAGGCTATCTGTGCCTGGAGTCAGAGGGCTGAACTGATCTCGGTTCTTGCCAGCTGTAGAATTCTAGCTCAAAAAAGGAGTCCCCAAGATTCCTTTTCCAACATTGTACACTGAGTGCTGTATCCTTTTAATCTGTTTGTTCCCAATCTGAAGCTACAGGAACCAAAACAGTACAGTCCACCCATGCAACTGAAATGCAATCATTTCAGTGGTCTATTCTATGTTCTATTAGGGGCAAACTATTATATACAATGCAAATAGCAATCTGAACAAGAAACTCTCAATATCCCAATGTCTACACATTAACCACACTGGTAACTAACCTCCCTTTTGAACTCCTTCACAATGTGTCGTAACAAGGCCTGATCGAAGTCTTCACCACCTAAGAAAGTGTCTCCATTGGTGGATTTCACCTCAAACACTCCTTTCTGGATTTCCAGGATCGAAATATCAAAAGTTCCACCACCTAAATCATATACAGCAATGCTAGGGAAAAAAAAAAGAAGGCCTTAAGGAACAAAAACTATCACAAGGGTATAAATTTCAATAACCAAACAAACATAAACTTGGCTATGTCCCCCAAGGTGTAATAATTATGGATTTCTTTCTCTCTTTTTTTTTTTGCTTGAGGAAGATTGTCCCTGAGCTAACATTTGTGCCAACCTTCCTCTATTTTGTATGTGGAACTCTGCTGCATCAAGGCTTGATTAGCGGTGTATAGGTCTGCACCCAGGATTGAAACCTAGGAACCCCAGGCCACCGAAGCAGAGCACACAAACTTAACCACTACGCCACCAGGCCAGCCCCAAATTATGAAATCTGATAACTGCCTAAGTGATGTGTGTTAACATGTGGTCCCAATAGCTACATGTAAGACACACAGCTGAAATGAAATAAATTCAATTTTTGAAAGCAAAATTGACAGTATTCAACCACTCTTTTGGATGAATACTTGCCAACATGCATACCAAGGAGGAAAAAAAGACCATAGCCCAGTACTTAAAAACAAACAAATAAATAAAGGAATGATCTTCAAATGAATGAAGAACACAGATCATACAGCCTTGAAGGTTAAGGCATCACATTTTCAGTTGGAGTACAAGGCTCGATCACTAAGAAATTAAGATGATAATTTAGGATAAGTCTCATAGTTCCATAAACTTAGTCTCACAAATCCAGGTAGAACTTACGGCACAAACTTACATTTTGTCTTCTGATTTGTCTAGACCATAAGCCAGTGCAGCAGCTGTGGGTTCATTAATTACTCGAAGTACATTTAGTCCAGATATCTGACCAGCATCCTTCGTGGCCTAAAGAAAAAAAGCATTTTCTACTCCTGTGTCCCAAGTACAATTATTTCCTGAATAAGAAAGCTAACTGAACACACCTGTCTCTGAGAGTCATTGAAATAAGCCGGGACTGTGATCACAGCATTTTTTGCTGTATGCCCCAAGTAATTTTCTGGAAAAGAATCAAAGAATGAAATTCAATCATGAGATTCTGTCAGATAAATACGTAATAGAATTACTAATATAGCCTTGAAGTCACAGACAGCACCCACCAGTTTTTTAGCATGTGACAATACGTAGAGACCTTGTAGGAAAACACTCCAATTAAAGACACACATTGAAAACCCAAGATATCACCTTAACACTTTAGTGAAGGTTCACCAGCTATAATAACCTACTTTTTAGACTTGAAACAGTTACTAGTTTTTTCAAATGGGAAGTTCTAAGTTTTATCTAACAGAGACAAAAGCTTAATGTGTAGTCTTTTGGCTTTCAACACAGAATACTTCTCCCTTCCTGGGGGGAGGGATGACCACAAGCAAGGCACCATTAGGAAAACGTAGAAGACAAATTCACAATCTGCAGGGAAAGTGTGAAATTAACAATGTGTTGCCATTCCTCGGTTTTCTATAGAAAACCTACCAGACTCCTACAAGGATATGGGCATGGCAGCTAGTGATTTCAGAGGAATCAGCCAGTTCTCCCAACTTCCCCTGATGTGAACTCACCTGCAGTCTCTTTCATCTTCATCAACACAAATGCTCCAATCTGACTTGGAGAATAGAGTTTTCCATGAGCTTCAACCCAGGCATCACCATTAGAGGCACGCACAATTTTAAAGGGAACATTCTTACTGAAAGACAAAATTTACGTTTGAGAAAACATGCCAGTGCAACCTACCATGACAAAGTTCCCATACACCATAAAGTCCAACCCCTACGCCGAGATCCACAGCCAACAAATGAGAACTTCAGGATTCAAGAAAACCTTTAGAAAGCAATCATTAACATGTAAAAACATCGTGATGGAACCTGAACATTCTTTTCTCCCCCCAACAAAAGAATTATGCTGCTTATTGGGAAAGCAATTACACGGTTACTGTAACACCCAGCAATCACACTACTAGGTCCAAGAGAAATGAAAACAGATGTGCACACAAAAACTGTACACAAATGTTTATGGCACCATTAATCATAATAGCCCCAAAGAGAAAACAATCCAAATGCCCATTAACTGACAAACAGATAAACAAAATGTAATACACATCCATACAATAGAAAAATATTTGGCCATAAAAGGGAATGAAATACTGATACACATTACAACATGGATCGACCCTGAAAATATACCTGATCTGCACATATCGGAGCCCATGCCGCTATTGGCCTTATGGGTTTAACACCAATTTACATGGTCCAGGAATGACTAGCCAAATCTTCACACATCATGTCAATACATACCAAACACCTAACCAGGGATCCTGCTGAAAAGATTCTTTTGTATGGCCTTTGCAAGTAACTACACTTTTGCTCTTACTCACATGTCTTTCTGTACTTCAGGGTCATCATATCGCCGGCCAATGAGACGCTTAGTGGCATAGAATGTATTGTTTGGGTTGGTGACAGCCTGTCGCTTGGCCGGCATGCCAACAAGTCGTTCACCATCTGCTGTAAAGGCTACAACCGAAGGGGTGGTTCTGGCACCTTCAGCGTTCTCCAGCACCTAAAACTCCCAAAGTAAGATAAAGAATGAGGTTCCAGTCATCACCAGTGTCTTTGTATCAATCATTTAAGACAAAACAGGTGCCAAGTCACAACACAAATGCTCAAGAACAGTACTAATGGGCATGTGTTTCTTTTTGTCTTTTGGGTGGTGTTTTTTCTTCTCCCCAAAGCCACCTAGAACATAGTTGTATATTCTAGCCGCAGGTCCTTCTGGTTATGCTACGCTGGACTCCGCCACAGAATGGCTTGATGAGCGGTGCTAAGTCCATGTCCAGGATCCAAACTGGTGAAACCCTGGGCTGCAGAAGCAGAGCTCACGAACTTAACCACTTGGCCAGAGGGCCCGCCACTGGGCATGCGTTTCTGCTGTATGAATGCAGATATAGTAAGTACCTACTACTGGAAATAGATGTTTACATTATTTTTAGCCATTTACTTCAAAATAACTTATAACTAAAAACAAAACAAAAAACTGGAATAAATTTAAATTGGATCCTTCATACTCAATGTTAGGACAAGGAAATCTTTCCTTGCATATGGAGAATTAAATCTACATTTTTTTTGTGATGGCTACAAGTTTCAGGCACAAAAAAACTGTGAAGATGCAATTCAAGAATCCCAGGGGCTCTAAATCTTGAGATGAACCCAGTGAGAATAAATGTTTCATGAACACAGTTAAGGAGGCTTCCAGGACACCTCTACCATAGCAGGGAGTTCCTAAAAATGTGCTTTACTTAGGATATAGCCCATGCATTACGCGGAGCTCCACTTGCTTCTAGATGGTTTCTGCACCTCCAGCCTTGGTTCAACTCACTTACAAAAATGCTGGACTCTAAACATGGAAACAACCAACAGTGAAAGTCATCCCAATGGGTTCCAATGGTAACTTAGCAGTCTTACCTGTATACTACGACACATTTAAGGCTTGGGAAGTCAAATCCATTCAGTCATCAGCACCAGGCAATTAAGCACAAAGGTTGACCTCACAAGGGTCTTAAGAACTTAAAAGCAGCTCTTAATACGTCCCTACCTAAGCCAAAGAACACAGAATTCTGGATGGGGTATTAGCTATCACTACATGATCCAGAGCTTCCAATCATGCTCACCTTTGCCTGTTTACCTTCCATAACCGCCACACAGGAGTTGGTAGTACCCAAATCAATACCAACAACTGCTCCCTTAATTGCTTCTGATCTGTAAGACATTTAAAACACTGCTTTGGTTATTGTTATCTTAATAGTGGTCTCCCAAAAGGCTGCAGGAAAGCTTAAAAAAATACTTGATACTGTGGGAATAGTAACATTACATAATCTATAAATAAATATGAATGTGTCTCTCTTTCTGAACAGAACAGTTAATCACAAATTTAGAGACGTTTCAAAGAAAGTGAACACTTACGCATAGTCCCGCCTTGAAACAATTCTAAAAGCCTCATGACTAAGGCCATTCCAGCCATCCTAAAAAACAAAAAAACTTATATCAGACATCAACTATACATGAAAACTTAGGCTTGTTCCAATTATTCTTCTGAAGAACACATGAAAGTTTAATAAGACTTTAAGTCTGTTAATTGAGTGGCTATCATATATAAAGTGTACTGAAATGAAAGTATTTCATATTTAATAAACATTATGGTACTGAAACAACCAAATCCGATAAAGTTATGAACCTCCCACATAAGTAAAATGAAAATAAGTAAGTGTAAAATTATCTTGAGTTACTTTACAACAGGACTTCTCAACCTTGACACTACTTTTTTTGAACCAAATCTCTCTGTGGGGGGCCTGCTCTACTCACTGTTGGATGTTTAGCAGCATCCTGGACCTCTACCACCACAAGCCAACAGCACAGCTCCCCAAATTGAGATAGTGCTAATATTCGCTGGGGAGGCAAAACTGCCCTTGGTTGAGAATCACTGCATTACAAAATACTAGTTAGATACGCCTCAACTTGTTAGGAACAGTGTATACCTAAACTCTATATACGTGTGTATTGCAGGTGTAGATCTAAATTACTCAGAGACACTTCACCCAACCTTGCCAAGTAACTGATTTAAGGGGACTAGGATTAACAGTCATGCAGAGTCAGTTTAGAAAGAGACAAATTTGTCAGGAGTGGCCTCCACCCAGGATCAAAGACCTCTCTTCAACCTAACCTCAGGCTACTCCCAAGCCTTCCTTTAACCACGCGTGAGTGCAAAAAGAGGCACAAATCCTATTCTCCAACGATGAACGTTTTTCGTCCTACACGATAATGAACAACCGAACCATGACCTTTTCCTAGAATCTGCTTACTTTTTCTGAAATAACACAGGAAGACAATTTTACATGAAAGATTCTGAGGAACTAACTGGACAAATGTTCCTAAGCAAGGATATCGGAGCTTTATTTTCAATTCGTCATTTGGGTGCTTTTCTTCCTTCATTTCACCACATCAACGCGGTCCTTACACACTATGTGTTTTACAGAGGCAAAGAACAGTCGTCCTTCGACTCGTAGGGGAAATGAAAACTAGAATAGCGGTTCCCTCGCAAGAGACTGCGTCCCTCGATCCTAAGGCCAAACCTGTTTGATAAGCACAGAAAACACCGTCAGGACTACTATCCGCTACTTCGTGCAGTAAGACTCTAGGTTTGCGAGGGGGTGTGACTCAGCAGCGCCTGAGACATGGACGCAGAACCCTGAATTAGGCCTTGAACCGGGAACGCTGAGTTCTGAAAACTCGCTATCTTCCTTCCCTCCCAATCTCTCCCGGAGGATTCTGACCCCGAAGGGCGCGGCCTGCCGCACAGAGGCCCAAGGCCGTAAGCCCCTGGGAGAAGGCTCGGCAGTTCCTTACCTTGTGGCGGGCGGCCGTGGGGCCCCGGGAGGCTGCGGCGCCGACAAGACGGGCTGCTGCGGCTCGACTGACGCTTATCATGGCGGCTCTACGGTTGAAGTACCAGGCAGCAAAAAGGCGCTCGGACGACCAGGAGCTGCGCGGCACTGCTGGACCAGCGCTTCTGGAAACCTCCAACCACGTGGGGTGGGGGGCGGGGGTTGGTCGCTGGGGCCCAGAGGCCCGCTCTTCCGCTGAGGCGCCGCCTGCTCTGCCTGACCAGAGACTACCTGAACGTCGATCCCGGAGTCAGGGCGTACGGCTAATACGCTTCGTAGCATGATGGTTGGAAAAACAGCTTCCTCCCATTTCAGCTGCGGTAGGTCTGGGCTCAGCGAGAGGCGAGGGGACTATAAGATGTATAAAGGCAGTATCTTGGACAGCCCCGGTCTTCAACGGCAGGAAAGACTCAAGGTCACACGGGATAAATTGCGAACCGATTACAGTCTCCTTGCGTCAGTTGCGTGAGAGGAGGGGACTGTTGCGCCTGCGCAGCTGACATCCTGCTGAGGGCCTGGAGCGCGTGTGCGCAGGGAGTGGCGGAAAACGGGGGTGGAGTCTAACTCACAGCACTCATTGGATGCACCAGCGCGCGTGAGTTTGGTCCCAACGAACGTAGCCCAGAACGCGTCCGGGCGCGTGCACGCTTCCTGTGCGTTGATGTTTTCGCAGCTTCTTGTTTTGGGAGAGGACGCCATCTTGTTCTAGACTTTTGTTCTTTTATCGACCTCAGGCTTAGGACGTTTGGTGTCCTGCCACGTCGTTTGTTCGCTTTTTGGCTTCTTGTTACTATTGTAGTAACTTGATACAGCTAGATGTACAGACGTTCGGCAAATTCGTGAAGTGTTGACCACAGGGACGGCAGGTTTCCAGCCAGTAAAGCAGCCTTTGGTTCACAGGGAACGTTGGGTCGCATTAGGCTAATTATTGTGCAAACCATCAAGATGACAAATAGAAATGTTAAGCAATAGGATATATTGGAGTATATGAGGAAGCCAATTTGGTATAAACTTAATTTGGCCTTTGTTTTTCCAGTAGGGCCTCACGTCGCCGTTGAGCACGCATTGTATATCTGCTTTCAACGTGTACTATGGCAAGAACACATGCCCTTAAGAGAAAGGTGCAACTTCCCCCCACACTGGCATTTCCTTAAGGATAAGCATCTCTCCCTAGGCTAGGAAGTGATTGCTGTGCTCACCTGTGACCACCCAGCTCAGAGACAACAGAACTGACACCCTGACATGTACACAGAGACAGCAACCTACTACCTGCTGTGTCTGTCAGCTGCTGTGCCGACAGAGCAGTCTCATGACTGTTGTAAAAGGGACATTTCAATCATATGTGAAACATCCTCTTTGGGGGTATATAACCACTCTGTATACCCCACTTTTTTGGTGCCCTTACTTCCTTCGGGAAGAAAGGCCCTGGGCCATGGTCCTCACATTTTGGCTCAGAGCAGACTCACCCACACTTTCCTTTATAGATTGGTTATGGATTATTATTGTTGACAAAGAGAAAATATCTGAGCTCAGGCTTTTCCAAGCCCAGCTGTGCTGGGCCTGCCTGAGGCTTCTCAGGCTGGTCTCAAAACTTTGTGCTGGTTGCTAGAGACAGAGGTTGTGGGTTCTGTAACAAGATGTCAGTAGCCGTTTTGTGCTGTGACTGGTTTCAGATTTGTAAGAAAAAGAATTAATTCTCTGATTCAACAAATATGTGCTGGAGTGCTCACCATGTGTCAGGCTCTGTTCTAGGTGGTGGGAATACGGTGAAAGCAAAACATGAATTCGCTGATGAGATGACAGTGAGATTGAGTTTCATTTTGGAAGTGAAGCAATTTGTCCTTAAAGTGTTAAAGTCCTATTTCAACAGAAAAAATTGCTCCACTATTAAGTGATCACTGCTGGGTGGGGAATTGTGAAGGAAATGTTGGGGGAAGTTTGGGCGGGAAAGAAGACAACTAAAGAGTTTACATTGTGAGGGGGTTGGAAGTGGGAGTAAGAAAATAAACAGAAAAGTCAAACATAACATGGGTTATAGATTATACAGATTGTAAAAAAAAAAAGTCCCTCCAACTCTTAAGTGTTAGCTATTATTATATTATCCTCACTAGTCTACTTAATACTCTTATTTCTCTTGTCTTTTTAATTCCCTCAGAGGTGGACTTTCCTGAGGCCATCGAAGTTACAGGATAATGACTGACCCACTGTTTGTAGAGATTTATGTTCTAAAACACTATACTGATGCAGAAGAACATAGAGAGGAATGACAAATAATATCAAACATTGGAGCAAAATAGAAATTGAAAATTTCTCATGTTGTATGTGACATGGAGAAAGGAGGGCAAGTGGAATGATTGGAGTAACTGCATTCTCCTCGCTTCCCTCTTCTCTCAACTGGTTCCCTTAAGAGTTCGCTTTTTTGTTGTTGTTCTTGTTGTGTACACTTAAAAGCCACCAAGCGTTAATCAAAAGAATCCTGGAATCAAATGGTGTTAGCCAAAGGGTATCTGAGACGGTGATTCTGTGGGTACATGTATGATTGAGGTTCCTGGTAATTTCCCCAAGAGCTGAGCAAATACCTGCCATGACCACAAGGGGGATGTGGTAGCTCTAGATGTTCAAAGCAGGAGCCTGAGAATGGGGCTGTACTGTATTTGCCAGAGAGAATGACAGGCTTCTGGACTGGTTTACAAATTAACATGGCGTACAGCCTGAAGGATGGAAGAAATGAGCTAGAGTCTAAAAAGAAATAGAGTACAAATGAATAAGAATGGACGGTTAGATCTACATCCGGATGGTATAATTCTTCACATACAGCGCAGTACCATATTTCATTTCTCTGCTGTCATTTCATTGTCACACTGGAAAGTGGAAGGAGCTGATACATAATTTGCATGTGGGTAAATGTTTACCAGACAGAACAGGAAGCTGTTGAACAGGTATTGACCTGTGCGTAATATATTTTAGATTGTATTCTGACTGGCATGATTGCTGTTTTAGCATATTTGAAGACAGGAAACTAGTTTTGATTTTTAAGTATTTACCTGCCAGCCATTAATAGGAATTGTCATTAGATAATAATCACTAATAGTTGTTAAATGTTTACTTAAGTGCCAGACACTGTCCTAAATGCTTTATATACATTATCTAATGGAATGCTCACAACAATGGTCTCAAGTAAATACTCTTGGTGTTCCCATTTTGTGGATGTAGAAACTGAGGCTTGGACTGGTTAAGTATGTTATATGGGTCACACAGCAATTGAATGGTAACACCAGAATTTGAAGTCAGACTGACTCCAGAACCTACACTGCTAACCACTAGGCTCTGCTGCCTCATAACCAAGCTGGGTCTGATCTTTTACCTCCACAGTTGTAGAAGAAGAGTTTTATAATACTGGCTTAATCTGTTATTAACAGCAGTTATTTTAGGCAATAGAATAAAAAAGTTAGAAATGATTTTTAAAAATTTTTATGTAGTTTAGGTTCCAGGGACTATAAAGAAAGTTCAATCGGTAGTATAACACATAGGATCAAGTTTTTTTTTAAGCAATCTCTTTAAACTGGTGACTCAGATGACGTTTTATTCAGTCTTCCCAAAGATGAATATCATGCTGTGGCACCTTCCATCTTCATGAAATAAAAATGTGGCATACTGCAGGGATTTGTCACTTTTATTCTCGTTGGAATTTTTCATGTGCTTGCAGCAGATTTCAGGAGACAGTTCCCATTTTTCCATTTTGGCATTAGCTACACTATATTGGAGTACATTACACGGTGTCATTCCACTCAAACCTGATTGAACAGAGCTTGCCCCAGTGAAGTGTAGAAAGTATTATGTCAGGTGATGTCTCTATCCCCAAAGGTGGTGACAATTAGCAGGTTTCATTTTATACTGAATGCCTGGTAACCCACCGACCTGCTTTCCTTTGGATAGGAGAAAAGAGAAATAGAGGATGACCCTGAAAGAAAAGTAAGGCAGCAATAAATGAAAATAAGATGTCACTTTGATTAGATAGGACATTTACATATCGGTGATAATGCAGTCTCATTGTACAGGGTAAAAATCAGTCAGTTAACCTCACTCTGGATTTTCGTTCAGGTTTGGAAAACAGTTGGCTATTTGATAGGTCAAGGACCTGTGCATGAATTCCTTATTTGAGGAGGGAGCAGAGATGACAAAAGCAGAGATTTTCTCTTCATGAAGATTCACTTAGTAGTTAATTCTTAAAGGTGTATAGGTGCCTTTTCTGAATTTTTTAGTTTAAAGGGCCAGAATTTTAATTTATTCTTGATCAGCCTGTTATAGTGAAAGGAACCCTGAACTTGGAGTTAAGCCCAAACTTGGTTTCTAGAAACAGAAAGCATCTTAGATATCATTTAAAGTCTAACCTGTCATTTAATACATGAATAACAGAGAGAATCAGTGAGTTGCCCGAGGTCATACAGACAGTGTTAACTTCTGCTCTACAGCCTCTGTTTTTACTTGGTATACTGTTGAGAAATCATCCAAATGATTTCAGATTAAATATTTAGTCAGTATAGGACCTTTTTCAAATGTTTATAAAAAGCTCTGGCTCATATACCCTCTTCCTCCTATCTTATCCTCACTGCTTAAGGTACGTGAACTAGTGAAATTATGTCAGCTATCCTTTAAGTTCAACCGGATAAAGTACTCTCTTTACGTGAGAGGCTGTTGGTTCCTAACGTTCCGCACCCTGGCTCCCCAACCATTAGGAGAGGAAGTGCCCAGCTTTCCTTAGGTGATGAGAATTTAATTGAAGGCTAGTTGGGGAAGTATAGGCATTGTCTCAATACCTATAGAGCCAGATTTCTGGAAGAACAAGGAGGGTGGCTCCTCCTCCTTGGTCAGGTTCAGCAGAAGCTGGCTATAGTGGCAAGTTATCAGTCTTCCCCTAAGAAATGGACTTCTGATGTTCCCATCTGCACTGACTCTGCTGTTTCTGTAACTCAGCTTCATTACGTCTACTTCTCTAATTCTTCTATTGTAGTAGTTCCCAAACTTCAGTAGGCATCAGAATTACTGGGAAGCTCTTTAAACATCCCACTCCAAGAGATTTAGGTCCTATAGGGCTGAGATGGGTCAAGGAATCTGCGCATTTACCAAGTTCCCCAGGAGATTCTCAGGGGGGTGAGGTGGGGATTAAGGGCTACACCTTACTTAGAAACACTCCAAGCACCATGGTGTCTTCTTGTCTCTACACTTTTTCATTACACATCCCTATTTGACCACACATCTCCATTATGTGTATATTTATGTATTTATAAACTATGTATATGTATATAGTACTATTATTAAACATATGTAAAAATAGAAAATAAAAATGGAAAAGATAAAAATAAATACATTAAATACATTTGAATATTTTCTACCTGTACCCCAGTGTATCCCAGGGCTGCTTGCACCATCCTTGCCAGCTTTCTGTTTAGCTTGAACTACACCATCCATATTGAGTGGCTTTATTGGGCAGAGTAAATGCACGGAAAAGTGCCAAGTTGTTTCATGGGCACTGGGTCAGATCATAGGCCTTTGGTTTAGGTGCCAATTCCTTGTTTTATTCAACTAGTAGTTTGGGTGAGGGTGGGGGTGGTGATTGTATGTGAGTAGGACATGATGTGAAGCAAGCTGGTTTACCTAGAAGGAGCCCTGTGACCCCTTCTTCAGGGGAATGGGGGATGTGTGAGCACAATAGCTACCATGAGTCTCATGAACACCCATCTTCCATCATAGATTAATGAACTGTTTCTAAGTCTGGCAAAGTGCAAAGGAGACTCCACAGAGGCTGTAGACGAGGCTACCCTGTGTGTGCTCTCTGCAGCTTTGCATGGCTTCCCAGAAGGAAGTTGGCTCTGCCCTGTGCTGTTGTACTGGGATGTGTATGTTTGTGTATGTGTGTATGGTGCATGCCCACTTCTCTCTTGTTCCATTTATAGCACGACTCCCTGACCTGAGCTGGGGATATCACTCTCAGGATTGACGGCACCAGCACCCAGAGCCCTGGAGAACAGCATCTGTGTTTGAGTGGTCAAATATCTACAGATAGCTTAATAAAAAGTAGTAACTGAGTCCCTGAACCCCAATGCAGTTCTTCCCTATGCATCTACTCTGCTCTTGGATATACTGCCAGAGGCCATCACTTTTCCTGATGCATAATTTGCAGTTCTTTGATATTGCTTTCTTGCCCTGGGGCACCATTTTGTGAGTGGAGCATCGTTTCCATGAGTTAGAGCAACCACACTGGAACAAGCAGACATAAGGTATTGTTAGAGACCAAAATCAGAACAGGACAAATCCCAGACACATTTCAGAAATCAAGTGACTTAATAATTAGCTTTCAAAGTTGAAAGTGGGTTCCCCACATTCTTTTTTTCCAAGTAGTTTTCATACCCCTCCTTGAAAAATTTTTACATTTTCAGCTTTCTTCTGTTACCTTAGGTATTTGAGTGCTGTCGTTCTGTATTCTCAAAGGCTAGAGAGGGTGGAACACTTTAGAGAGCTCTGCAGAGGAGAGAGGGATGGGCTACTTCTTGGATTCAGGACAATTAGCAGACATGAATATGTGTCTTATTTCCTGACTGATAGGGGTATTTGAAAATAAATTATTTAGAATTTCATTGTTTTTCATTTAGCTTTATACTATTGAAAATCTCTAGGCTGGAAACCATTTTTTCTATCATGTTGTCTTTTTCCAGTCAGCACCTGTGCTTACCATTTTTGTGTTCTGCTTTTTATGCTTAGCATTATCTTATCTAAAGATATCTGCCTGTCAACCTAGTCCCATATACTTGTCATTTTTAATGGCTGTCTATATAATCTTATTCTTTCTTGAGATTCATAGGTTAATTCCACTGAATCCTCTGTGCTTCCACTTTTTTGCTGGGTATGGGGAGAGATTTGCTGCATTTCTAAAAATCTCTGAAAACAAGCTGCATTTCAGAACCTAAACCAGTATTTGCTTTTTTTTCACTTTGAGAGTGTACACAGGAAGCCATTGGGCACGCCAAGGTATTGAATTCTCTTCTCTGAAGTCCATCTCTATGGGTCTGGCTGGACCACTTGATGAGAAATCTCAGCAAGAGGTTTCAGACACCAAACTGGGGAAAAAATTAAACTGACAGAGTGCTTGATATTTCCGAAGAGTCGCTTAGGTTCCGTCTATTACTGCAGCGTTCAAATGTAGACATAGTTCGGTGCTGTGATTAAAGTGACTTTCACCATTAGCCTCTTTGTTCCTGTAAGATATAGTAGTGGGCTATAGCCGCTTCATCATTTGGGGGTGTAATGGTTAGCAAAAGCTATTTTCCTCTGAAAGACCAGTTATTTCTTTAGTTTTTCTCCAAAACTTCAGCTTTAGCAAAAAGGAGCTATAAATTCTGTGACATAGCTGCCTCCTTATCTGTCTCAGGAGTTATAGACTGCACATATAAGACAATTCATGTACCTCTGCATAATGAGGTGAATTTTATAAATCATAAATCTTCACTTAACATGCAGGTGGTGTTAGGTGCCAGGTTTAGAAAAACTGATGCAGTTGCCAAGTTCAGGAATGTCATAAATCATTCATGCTAAGGTAGCCCAGAATCATGCTGTCCTCTGAGGCAGACCAATTTCAAGGTGGTTGTTAAACACAAAAATGTGAGTCTCGATGATTGTTTTTCAAAATCAAATGCACTTTTTATTTTAAGAGCAAAACCAAATTACCTTTCTTTTTTCAGTTCAAGTCAGTTTTCTAAGACCCTCCCTTCACCCTCAAAGAATCTATCAATAATGATAGCTTTTCTTTCTCGATCTCTGAATTCTATCAGAAATACATCACAAAATACATAACCTGTACATTTGCAATTCAGATCTTTAATGTGCTGAAAATGAGATTCAGATATTCCAATAAATCTTGAGACACATTATTAAGAAAAAACTCTGTGAAGTTTTGGGGAGTATTTTCTTCTTGTGCCATATTTTACATGAAGTTACCATGAATAGTAGGCAAGGATAGTTCTCTTCCACAGTGCCTGTGTCTTTAGGGCCAAAGATGGGGAAGCAGTATGGCCTAAAGAGAAGTGAGCCCTGGGGCAGAAAGCTTGAAGCTGTGCAGTATGATGGGCTTCTCTAAGTTCCCAGGCTTTTTCCAGACTCCTGGAATATGGATGTTAAACTAAAGTGTTTTCTCTGAAGGTTGCTCATTTGGTAGATGAAGAAGGCTATGAGGCTGGATATTATTGAAGAAGGAAAACATGCTTTTGATGAGAAGTCTTCAAAGAGAAAAATGGAGAGAAAAATGAAGTTTTGCCTGAGGCTATTAGGTTCTCTAAGGATAGTTAAGAGTCTGTATCCCTTTGTGTAGTCTCTAGCACAGGGCCGTACACCAGATGACATGTGACTTCTCTTTGGTGTCCCTCAGAAGTCTTGTTGGAGTGAATATGTGAACAGTTATCACTCCTGTGCTCATCGTGTGGGTAGTCTGTCCTTGGTTAAAGATTGTAGGGACCAATTCTAGGCAGAACATCTTTTTCACTGAATGCAATCGAGTTTTCTTCTTATAGGTGGTAATCCCACTTAACCCTGTGAATCCCAACTCTGAGGCTTGGAAATAGGTGGTAACCTCCTAGTGAATTTGCAAAATCACTCATTATCTTTGTAATTTAATTAATCTTGTGGAAATATTGGGAGGCTCATTCCTCCAACTTCTTTTTTATTCCTTCTTCCCCTCCCCCACCATAAGCTCACTATTTCTTTGTGTCTCCATGCCTTGTCTATACTTTTCCTATTGCCTGGAATGCCCCCCTCTTTCTTATTCAAATGTTGAGCTCCTACTCATCCTGTAAAACCCACTTAAATCTCACCTTCTCTGTAAAGCCTTCTCTGGTTTCCTGAGGCAGAGCTCATCACTTGATCCTCTGTGGAACTAGAGCATTTATCCATAGTTCAGTTATGACACATATAAGGGAGTTTAATTTGTCAGCATGTCCATTCTTCCCAGTAGATTGTGAGCATCTCAAGGACAAGAACAGAGTTTTATTAATCTAGGTATTGCTAGTATCCACCATATCTGACACAAAGTAGAAACTCAATGACTAAATCTTATCCTTTTTTTTTATTACCCAGTGCACCTGAGCACTAACATACAGCCTTGAGAGAGAACAAAGCTTTTTTAAGTTGCATTTCATCATAATTTATGGATGCTAAGACTAACTCATAAAGCATATACTTGAGTCCCCTATGGGGATGTCTAAGGGGAGAGAGTGACAGAGGCAAGGAGAAACTTCCTGAATTCTCAATGTGTCCTGGGATTTCCGTAGATTCTGGGCAAATCAAATCCTATTCTTTATTCCTGCATAACATCTCTAGGACTCTTATGTCTTTTTCTTCTCAGTGCAATCATTCTAATCTAGGTGTCATCCTTTCACACTTGAACTATAGCAGTTGTAGCAGGTATGACTCTCAGTTTTTAAATTCATATGTGTGGGAAGTATCATTTGTTGATAATAAAGGTAAACTCCTATTGTATTCTCTTATCCCAGCTGACTGGTGGGAAATTTAACCTCACTTATTCCTCATCTTCAGGCTTGAATTGTGGTTCCAGGATCTTATATTTTGCCATGAGATTGGAAGGGGCTTTGAGTTGCTGGCTGTTGCTGAGACATCTGCTGTCCCATCATTTGTACCATCCCTTGAGCGCCAGGGACTGACTGTCTGCTCTTCTTCCTTGATTAACAGGAATCTTTTGTGAGGCTGTGAATCCTGCAGCCTAATGTCCTCTCTCCTAGTTGCATCATGCGGCTGGTCTTCTCTAGGGTCATGTTTCCTCTTAAGGTGCTACCAGGAAACTAGCCTTAGGTCCCCTTGTTCCACATCTTACAAACTCATCTTCATCTGCAACCCAGGGGAATCTCTTTCTAGTCTGCTTGGAGTACTTCCCTGCATCATGCTGCTCTGAGGCTGGTTTCCTCAAGCTCTAGCATCTACCTTACTCTTTTGCAGTGGTCTTGATGGTCTTAAATCCCAAACCCCTATCACTACAACCAAAACTTTTATTTTCTCTTCCTTAAATTTCCATGAAAGGTTAAGGGAACTATCTATAATCCAGTTCTGTCAGCAAAAGAGAGAAGAAGAATTTAAAAGTTATCAAATCCTGCCATATGGTGATCTCCTAACTGGCTTCCTTGCCTTTTTTTTCTTCTCCATTCAAATTATTTTGCACATTCCAATCAGAATAGTTATTCTAAAACTCCTGCCAGAAACTCTCAGTGGTTTCTCACTATCTCCAGAATAAAATAAAAATTCCAAGCTCCTTAGACTATCATTAGGGCTTTTCATGGTTTTTTTCACCTTTCAAATCTGACTTTCCATTACTCCTTTGTCAGAAGCCCTGTTCTAACCCTGTTCCTCTACCCCCGTGCTTTCCCACCTCCTCACCACACTTGACTCCAAAGTGACACCTAGATCAAGTACCAGCTCCTTCAGAAAGCTTAAGGGTTAGCCCATTCCACAGTGATCTAGTTCTCCATAAAGCCTAGTTCTTTTCTGTACATCCATTTGGTACCTGAGGTTGTGGTTTATCCTCTGGTGCGTGTTTCTACCTTCCTCATCTAGATTTGTGAGCCTCTCAAGTACAGAGACCTCCGCTTATATCCTGAGCCACCAGAGGGCTCTTCATAGTTTGGGGTGCTTGGTAAATGCTGATTAATGATGATGATCATGTGGACACGGGACCCTTCCTGAGCACACTCAGCCCTACCATATAGTGAGAAGCAGGAAAATAAAGGGAAAAGGGGGCCAGGTTTCATTACTGTCATAAAAACATGTTTCATTGGTTTGTACCACCAAAGAGTAGCCTCCTTGTCCTACCTCCAGCACAAAAAGAAGCATTCGCCTTAACAATGATGAACAAATTCTGCTATCAGAGTAAATGGGCCAGAGCTCCTCTGGGTGGTGGATATTCTGGCTTTGCTCTCTTTGGCTTCTCCATAGGCTGTCTTGCCTGGCCCTCCACAAAAGTTTCTCTGTCGTGAATGCATACTAGCAAAGCCCTTTTGAACAAACCAACCTCCCTGACACCTGCTCCAAGTAATTCTCCTCCAGCCAAGTTACAGTTAATAAATATGAATGGTTGCCATCTGCTTCCTTGGTTAATCCTGTAGGGGTACTTCACACAAGTAGGCAGGCCGACCAGACAGGCAGCTCCAACTGATACTCTAGAGCCAGAGAAATGGAACCAAGAATCCTCCTGCTTCAGCTGCTGGGGCTCCATGGGTATTTAACTTGCTCCCTTACACTAACCTCCTGTGACCCCAGGCCAAGCGCTTTCTGGCCTCCATTCATGTTGATCCAGTGAAAGGGAATGGGAAAGGATTCCAGGATCATCTGGGTGGTTGGATTAGATAACCTTTAAAGTTCCTTCCAATCTTTTGAATCTTTGATCCTATAATTTTCACTTGCTTTGTTCTTAATCAACATTTAAAATCCCCCAGCTTCCTGCTGATCCCTTCAACCTCCTCATCTTGCCTCCTTTTCTGCTTGATAGAGAGATTCACTCCAGCCACATAGGCCTTCTTTCAGTTCCTTGAATGTGTTACTTCTGCCTTCCCATATGCTCTTTCTTCTCCCTAGGTCCCTCTTCTCCCCATGAGCCATTTGTCTAACCCTACTTAGCCTTCAGGTCCCCATTTAAATGTCACTTGTGTAGACAAGCTTCTCTAACCCCCAGACTAGATTAGATTCCTAATGCCCAGACCAGCCCTGTATATTATCTTCCACAGCACTTAGTGCACTTATATTCATTAAACTACTTTTTTAGTAAAAATTTGTTGAGCATTTATCTTCTCCGGTATTTTGAAAGCTCCATGTGTGCAGGGACTGTGTCTGTTCTTTTCAAAATTTTATTGCCAGACTTAGCCCAATGCCTGACACCTAGTAGCTATTCGGTAAATATTTATTGACTGGGTGACTATGTTTCCCATCTCAATCATGCGTTTCATCTGCTGTTCATTCATGTGTTGGTTTACTGCTGCTTTTCTGCTATTTGTAAGTTTTATGCTTGTCTGTTTAGTGTTAGCTGTCTTAAGTTGTGCTTTCCTGGAGGGCAGAGAATCTATGCATATAATTTTCTTTGCATAGTGCTTTGTATGTGGGTGTGTGTGGGTAGATCTCATCCCCCTGGACTATAGGGAAAGAATGAGGAGGTAAAATTGAGAAGATGGCAGTAAGTGTTACCAGGAAGAGACTCTGAAACTCTGTCAAGGTGACTTCTGACTCCCCATGTTATCCCTGAGGATGGGCAGGGCGCAAGGGGCAGGGTGTGGGGCAGGACTGTGGCACCACAAGAGGTTTTAGGACATTGTTAAAAATAGCTTCGCTGAGAACTATGGCACATACTGCAGGGTAACAGAAGGAGCAGAGGATGCTTCAGGAAGTTTACAAGGGGAGAAGTGGGCAGAATTTGAATCCATAGGCCTCATTTTCCACAAGATGTCAGAGTGCTGTTAGGCCAAGGACAACTGTTAACTCTGACAACAGCTCCTCTTCTTATGACCCCTTTGGTGGTGTTTTTATTATTTTTTAAAATAAAGGTTGAGGAACAACTTTTACAATTGTAAATGGAACAGTGACAAGCAGGACTCATGGAGTGTAACCATAAAAGGAATTTTGTTTTTGGCTCCCAGTGTTCCTTTAAACCTGCTCAGTAGTGATGGTCCTAACTCTGCTCCTAGGCAAATGCTTTTCCTGCTATTAGAAAGTCCTACAGTCACTTTGTGTGGTAAAACGTGATCTCAATTAGGAACTTAACATGTTCAGCCTGGGTATTGTCTGTTTCCAAATTTTTTCAAGATTAAGCTATTTGTCCTTCCCTATCTGGGGCTTGCTGCAAGTGAAAAGAGGGAGTGTGGTCCTTCTTTCTTTCCAGCATTAGAGCAAGGAAGTAAGACGTGGCAGGAAATACTGTAGTTGTCTTATATTGTTGAAGCTGGCTTTGTGCTCTCCAGGAGAGGCCAGTATTTAAATCTGGCTTTCTCCTGGGGCATTTTCATGGGTTCTTCGGAGATCTCTACTCGCCTCCACACACATGCACACACACACGTACCTGGCAAATCCATTCTCCTCTGTCGGTTGCTTTCTTCCTGTATAGGCCCTAATAACTCAACAGTCCATTTCCTGTTTCCCCATGAGAAGCAGGTTCTGTGCTCACACAAGCTCTGAGACTGTGGGCGGATTCCAGCATTGTAAAGCAGCTGCTGGCCCATACAGTGGCCCCTGCATTTCTTGGGCTGTAGTCAAAAATTAGTCAACTTTGTGGGCCGGCCCGGTGGCGGTTAAGTGCGCACGTTCCACTTCGGCGGCCTGGGGTTCGCTAGTTTAGATCCTGGGTGTGGACATGGCACCACATGGCAAGCCATGCTGTGGTAGGCGTCCCACATATAAAGTAGAGGAAGATGGTCATGGATGTTAGATCAGTGCCAGTCTTCCTCAGAAAAAAGAGGAGGATTGGCAGTAGTTAGCTCAGGGCTAATCTTCCTTGAAAAAAAAAAAGAAAACAAAAAAGGAAATTAGTCAACTCTGCCCCTCTAACTGCAGGACATACATAACCCTCTCCTTTGAATCCCTTCTCATTAGGCTTGTGGTGAAATGCAGGCACCCTTCCTTCTTTGAGGGGAGGTATCCACAGCACACCAACACTTCTCACCAAATAAATCCTTTTCAAAAACTTTCTCTTAATGCTTAACAACTTCTTTTTTACCCTTGATATACGTGAAGCTTTTAGAGTTCCATAACTGTTTTTCAACTGTTTTCTGTGAAAATTTGCAATTTTGCTGGCACTTCACTTTGGTATGACATAGATATTACATAGTGGAGCTTCTGTCAAACCTTCTAAATCATATCACGTGGTTACTGTAGTTAAACAGGGATTTCAGGGACCAAGTAAATAATTTCTGAGTAAGGGCAGGTAATATCATTTTCTCCTTCTCTCTTCTGTCAAGGAAGCTTAATTGTCCTCATCTGCAAAATGGAACCCCATCCGTTCCTTGCCTCACTAAGGATAAATAAATAAGACATTATGAGCATAAAGATGACTCTGGATGGACCACAGGCCCTGGAGAATAGTTAAATAATCTCCAGAGGAAGCATGTTTCATAAAGAAGGCAAGTAGAGATAAAGAGCTTGATGGAAAGAAGAAAAGAAAATGCCCAATTTCATCAGTGTTTTTCTAAACTCCATCCTAACCCCTCCCACCCCTGCCTTGGTTTGGAGCTGTCTTCTTGTTATATTCAGGTCCCTATTATAGCCCCAAAGCAACACTTGCCCAGAGCAGAGCCAGGTCCTGTTGGATCAATAATCCTTGGCTCTGTGTTTTCCAGCTGTATTTTGTATCTGTGTCTGTGGGTTTAAGGTGGGGTAGATGTCATCACTTTTGACAAAATGGCAGAATATCTTTACTCTATCATGATGAAAAGACATCTTGGTCTCCTGGTTCAGAGCGAGAGTCTGCCTTGCAAGGAATTCGAAGGCTGTAACCTAGAGTTGCCATCAAGCCAGCAGATGGAGTAGGAGTCCTTCTCTGTGTGCCTCTGGGCCCACCTGGGCTGGTGCTCAGGGTGAAGCTGGGCCCAGCTCTGCAGCCAGAGGGAACAGGGAAATGAATACAAATGATTGCACCTCATTGCCATAACTGTTGTTCTGTCTGCAGAGGATTTGGTAAAATATGATCTTGGGAAAGTTGTTTTCATGTGCCTCTCTGGAATTACTGCAGAAATGATTGTAAGTAGTGGGTGCTTGTGTGCCTGAGATAACTGTAAGTCATAAGAGAACAGAAGATATAGAGATGACAGAATCAAGTTCTGGGCAGAGGGGGGAATATGGCACTATCCTCTTTATCCTGAAAAACCTTGAGGAGGACACAGGAATACAACCACTGGCTTTTGGTAGGAAAGGGCAGCCTTAAGAGGAAAGTTTGGACAATGAAGCTGAATTACCATCTGCCTAACTCACTCTTCTCTGTCTGAAGTGTAGGCACTCTGTCTGAATTTTTCCTTCTTACTAAAATCTGTAGATAGCTTAAGAAATTTGCTTTGGGGCCAGTAGTAGAATTTAAGCTACCCTGGTATTACTTCTTCCTATTTCCTTGGAACCCAGCACAGAGCTGGATATGTGGCAGCTCCTACAAATAACAGAGGTTTGAATGGCATTCTCACTGAGAACTCTCTCTGCCCCTCTCAGGCATTCGGGACCCCTTCTGTGAAATGGAGAGTCCTCCTCACCTCCTCCCGTATGAATGGAAAGGGGCTTCAGAATAGAAGATAGGCAGTGGATGGATTCCTATTCTTTGAGGGCAGGGCCTTTGACTCTCCCCTCTGACTTCCTCTATCTATATAACCCAAATCCAGAAGTAGAGGTGGATTGGGGGATTTAGCAGGATAGCCTCCATAACTCAAGGCCTACCCACTGCGGACTGCCCAGGAAGCCATAAGGAGGTTGGCTTCCTGGCTGGTCCTTTGCTCAATCCTAAAGTGAGAGGAGTAAAGGGTGCTTGGGTTCATAGCTGCAGAGCAGGCGGCAGTCTGCTCTTCATTGGGAATCCAGAGGTGTCTGGCAAGTCTCTTGGCCACAGGCCTCCCTGGAGCCCAGAGCTCTTTGAAGAGAAGAAAAGGTTCTAGGAACAAGGAAGCTGCTGCTCTTGATAAAAAAGAGTCGGGAGGGAGGAAAATGAGACTAACAAGGGCTGAAGAGAACTGTCTGCAGCTGAAGAGAATGTTAATGGCTCTGCTTCTGAGCTTCAAAGCCTGAGCTGGATAGGATCGCACACAGACGCCTCTGCTGTCACCTAGAGAATACTTACCAAGGACTGCGGCTTGCAAACAATCACAGCCTGACTTTCCCAGGGCAAGGAAGAAGCAGTGCCTGCTGAGACTGAGAAAAGAGAAACTTTTGGGAGATCCTAGGCCTGGCTCAGCTAGTTGGGGTTTAACTCATCTCTTCTGCATCAGTCAACAAATGGGATTCTGGAAGAACTTAGGTGCAAGGGAAATTGCTCTCATTGAACAAGTCTGGCTAATGGTTGTCTCTTTTCTCTGTTTACAAAATGATAGCTGCTATGGACTGAATTGTATTGCTCTGAAATTTATACGTTAAAGCCCTAACTCCCAATGTGATGGTATTTGGGGAAAGACCTTTGGAGAAATTATGTTTAGATGAGGTTATGCGGGTGAGACCCTCGTGATAAAATCAGTGCCCTTAGAAGAGGAGACATCAGAGGGCTTACTATCTACCCCCACTCCCCGACTCCCTGTGTGAGCACCCAGCAAGAAGGCAGCCATCTGTATGCCGGGAAGAAAGCCCTCGCAAGAACTCAACCACACTGGCACCCTGACCTCAGACTTCTGCCTTCAGAACTGTGAGAAAATAAATTTAAGCCACCCAGTCTATGGTATTTTGTTGTAGTAGCCAAAACTAACTAAAACAGTAGCTCTAGTGGATGCTGTTGGTTGCCTGCCCAAACCCCTTTGCCATATCAGTGTGTTCGTTTCCCCAGCTGCTGTATTGGGTCCCAGTGACTCACAGATGCCCCTTCTCCAGAAAATTGCTCTTAGTAGATGAGAGAACCCTTCTGTACCTCCCTACAGCTTTCAGCCAAGGGGGTACAAAGGCCAGCCCCTTTACCTCAAGGAAGGATCAATTCTTTGGTGATATTCATGCTTCTGAGTTTCTCTGTGGGGTCAGGCTTATTAAGCCAGACATAAAACTGTGACCACCTCCTTCTTTCCTACTATTTCCTGCTTCCTCCCTTGTCTTTCTCCTGAGGGCATACCTCAATAAATCAAAAGACCTGAATCCTGTCTCAGGCTCGGCTTCTGGGAAACCCAACTTAAGACAGCATCTCTCCCAAGTGGTAGAGTATTGAGGAACCCAAATGGCTGTACAGTACTTTGTGAGTATAGTGATAGTGATAATGAACACTGAGAACAGCAGCCCCTATTCCTGTGTCCAAAAAGTGTAGAGGAATAAAGGTCCACTAAGAAAGAAGATGAGAATATGTTCTTCTAACAATAGATGGCTTCTTCAACAGGCATCTGTTGGACAGCTGTGCTTTCCTTGCCAGCAAGTGGGTTTTTTTTGTTTTTGTTTTTAAAGATTTTATTTTTCCCTTTTCTCCCAAAGCCCCCGTGGTACATAGTTGTGTATTTTTAGTTGTGGGTCCTTCTAGTTGTGGCATGTGGATCGCTGCCTCAGCATGGCTTGATGAGTGGTGCCATGTCCGCTCCCAGGATTCGAACTCGTGAAACCTTGGGCCACCGAAGCAGAGTGCGCGAACTTAACCACTTGGCCATGGGGCCAGGGCCAGCCCTGCCAGCAAGTGTTTAAACAGCCTTGTTAGCATAGAGCCACAGGCTGAGGTTCCAGGGGGTTAGGCAATTATGGAAGCATCTTGACTGCAAGAATCCTTGAGCCATGACTAGAGAGAAAGTTAATTAGTCAGGTCCATCCTTTGATTGGGAGCCAGCCAGGCTCCACACTCCCCTGGGCAGGGTCCAGAGTTCTCTGAAAGGAGGAGCCCAGTACCTGCCCAGGAAACTGCCTGCTCTGATGGGGGCTTTAGGTACTCAGGTTCTGTCACCTCTCTGCTGTTTTGCTCAGCCTGTTGGCTTTTTCATGATGCTGTTTTGTTCCTGGGAGACTCTTTTTTACTCTTTTTGTAATAGTTCCATTTGTTTTCCCTCCCTCTTCCTTTTCTAGTCCTTGCTTTCCCCTCTCAGTCCAGGCTTTGTCATCAGAGCCTGTGTGATTTTGGACTGGCTCCAGCTTAGGATGAGGGTGGATTCTTATATTCTTCCAAGAAAGCCTCCACAAGATAATTCCTTACTGCTTCTGATTACCTCTTAGAGCTTAACTTCCCTGCCACTAACAATGAGGACAGGAAGGGATAGAGTAGGCAAAGGGGCAGAGAACTCTCTCCTGACATGTCACTGGGTCCTGACATGCCACTGACATACCTTGGCCCATCTATTTTGATAGTGGCCCGAGGAGAAATGTGTGAGAGAGCACAGTAAATGCTTTTCCAGATGCTCCCAAAGATTTAGGGACATGCCTCAAACATCCCTAACGTCTTTAGCAAGTACTTAGTTGAGTCTCTATTTTTAGAATGAGAGTGGCTCTTGATTCTTGTTCTCAAGAGATCTGGGATCTTGTGTTTAGATCTAAAGGTGAAAAAGGAAATTTTGGACAACTCTTACCCATTTCCATAACTTTTCTTCCAACATATTTTTTAGGAGGGAATAAAATAGAGGTTGTATAAGGACCTTATTATATCAGACAACTGAAAGGCAGCTATCTGCTTTCTTCCCAAACATCTCCAACAACGAGTAGACTTGCTGCAGGAAGACTAAATCCCTGTGTTCAAATGATGCATCAAGATGTAGACTGTAGGAGCCGGCCCGGTTGCACAGTGGTTAAGTGCGCACGTTCTGCTTCTTGGTGGCCTGGAGTTTGCCGGTGCGGAGCCTGGGTGTGGACATGGCACCTCTTGGCAAAAGCCATGCTGTGGTAGGCGCCCCACATATGAAATAGAGGAAGATGGGCATGGATGTTAGCTCAGGGCCAGTCTTCTTCAGCAAAAATAGGAGGATTGGTGGCAGATGTTAGCTCAGGGCTAATCTTCCTCAAAAAAAAAAAAAAAGATGTAGACTATATCCATCACTTGGTATTGCTTGCTGCTATATTGCTTCATTCTTAGACAGGCTCCCCCAAAATGACAGCCAGATGACCATCAGCAGCCTCAAACCACTGCTACCCTTAGAACTCACCATTCCATAGGGAGAGATCATGTATGTTTTCCCATAGATTCTACAAAAGTCCAGAGAAGACAGTGATTGGTGTGGTTTGAGTCATATGTCCTTCTCTAAACCAGTGGCTGTTCACAGAGGTGTTGAATAATCTGATGTGCTATGCCTGGGTCATGTCCTTACCCCAAGTTGAGGGGAAGATCTTGTTCCTCCAGAACTCTGTGATCTTGGAATAACTAGGGAATAGGAGAGACTGGTCCCCTAAGGAAGTGATGCTTGGGAGGAACATGTATGCGTTACAGCATGCGTTGTCTAGTCTCCTCTTTGATTGTAGTTTACATCTAGCTCATTCAAATGAAATTGCTTACAAAAAACAAATTATGGGTTCAGCAATCAGTTGTGAATGGTGCTTTCTAGACTCAGGTGTGAAGAAAGACACGTTCAGTTCAAGAAAGGATCAATTCAGTCCACCTAGTTTGAGAAGCCTCTGGTCATAGTGTCCAGGGAACCAGCTGGTGATGTTGGAGAAGCACAAGGAGGAGGCAATCTTGCTATGAACCCAAGTCCTGTGCTAGGAGGAGCATCCTGGCACATAGTGGCATTCAGTTAATATTTGTGGAATGGCTTCTCCAAGAATCACAGGGCATAGAAAAAGCGGAGAGAAGCAGGAAGAACCAAGAGCTGAAGGCAGACTCCTGTGCTAAGCCAGAGTTCCACTCTTTGACCCACCCCTATCCCCACAATTTGCCAGACCATTCACAGCTGATACTCTAGGGTTTTCCCATACTACAATGAAAGTTATTGTTTCATTGTCTTTATTCTAAACAGCTGGTGAAGTATATGACTTTCTAATAACTCATGATGGAGGACAGGGCAGGTAACAGAAGCAATGACAGATGGATACTGGTCTCAGGTCCAGAGTCTTCAGAAACAGGCAGTGTTCCTCTTGAAAGTGGCTTTTAGACTTTATAACATTGTAGTAAATTGTCACAATTATAGACAAATGTCAGAGAAAGATTCCACAATTATGGTTTTTTAAGCAACCTTTTCTTGGATATAGGTGGGCTTTGGGAGATTTGTGCTGATTTATCCTTCCCACCATCCTCCCTCCATGTCTCCATCTGGTGGGTAGATAGGCAGGCACCCATGTGTGTTCCAGGGAAGCCTGCGGGCTCTCAGAGCAGGAGGTGGCCTTCAGCAACCTGGCTGAGCCACAATGTGGAAATGAAAAGATAAAAACTGGGGCTGGCCCCGTGGCCGAGTGTTAAGTTCGCGCGCTCCGCTGCAGGTGGCCCAGTGTTTCATCAGTTCGTGTCCTGGGCGCGGACATGGCACTGCTCGTTGAAGCATGCTGAGGTGGCGTCCCACATGCCACAACTAGAAGGACCCACAACTAAGAATATACAACTATGTACCGGGGGGGGGGCTTTGGGAAGAAAAAGGAAAAAAATTTTAAAAATCTTTAAAAAAAAAAAAGAAAAGATAAAAACCTGAGATATGTGATGGGGGTTGTAGTTTGGAATAAATGGGTTCAGGCCCTCTGTCCAGTCAGCCTAACACTCTGGCAGCTGCTACATTTAATGGACGACTCCATTAACATGTCCTTGGATGGAGGAGGGAGAGGGAGAGGGAGAGAGATAAGTGCATGTGTGTGTGTGTGTGTGTGTGTGTGTTGGGAAAAACTAAAAAAGCTTGGAGCTTTCCTTCATGTACTCTGGGGGAACTTTGTGTGGTTCCCTTAGTCTGCGTGCCATCGCAGGCTTGGATAGCTGAGGCAGAACTGGGAAGGGTAGCAATTTGGATAGGGTAGAATGAGGGCTCAGACCACCTGCCATCTCATCCCCACAGGACAGGGATGATGAAAGAGAATATATCCTTTCTCCCTTGTAGTGAAGAAATTGTAGGTCCTGGAATTCAGAAGATAAAAACATGGGCAATTTTAGGATGCCTTCTAAGAGATTCTGTGATAATGCTGGTGGATGAGTAGAGGAGAGGCAAAGTGAGTCCCAGGATTCAGAAGCTGGTTCATGAGTGAGAAAAAACTAGATTCCACTGCAGGAGGAGAGGCGAGACAGATCTAAAGAGGAAAAGAAAGGAAGCAGACACCCATCATCTACCTGAGGATGTTTAGGTTCAGGCCCTCTCTACAAGCTAGAGAAGGATAAGATGCCTTTTACCATAGCTAATGAATGAGACTAAAAACCTATCAGATAATCATGATGCCTGAGACTTCCTGAGTCCCTAGTACACAGAGAACACAAAGGATAGTAACAAGAAACCATGTTTCCACTGAGGGATTTTAAGTCTTAGGATCTTCCCGCTCCAGCCTTTTAGCTGTCAGACTGCATCAAGGCAGAATATTGAACCCAATCATATCACAGCTGCTGGGAATTTCCCCAGAAGAGAGCATGTGACAAGAGGGGACAGAGCTGCTCTGAACTAAGACTCTGCTCCTGGCATCCTTGAATGCCCTCGCCAGCTCACCTCCTCTCAGAAGTCACTTGCAGAGGCAAATCTAGTTATTTGGGGTGCTGCCTACCCACACAGAACTGTGTATGATCTGCCCAGAGACAAGCTCTCAGTCAGATCAAGCCTGTGATTCTCAAGTGTATGGGCCTGACCCTGAGTCCTAGGTTGGAGTGAAGGCCAGATTGGAGGGTGTAGTGAACAGGCTTACAGGTCAAAAGTGCTGGGTTCAGGTCTTGATTCTTCCCCATGTAATTGTGTGACCTTGAGCTATTACTTGAATTCTTTAAACTTTAGTTTTTCATCTCTAAAATGGGGATAATAATACCTTCTTCAGAGGGCTATTATCAAAATCAGGTAATATGCGTAAAAGACTTTGTAAAATGCTGTATTGGTGGAAAGAATTATTTCCCCATTCCTTCATTCTGTCTTCCAAATCCAAAGGCCTCTCATTGGAATGTGTGAAAGCTTTTGGGTTCAAGGTAAGCATCTGGAAAGGTATGTTTGTGGTGAGGGCAAGGAGAGATGAAAGGAGTGTGAAGGTGCAGCGAAGTGGCATCTCCTGTAGTAATGGAGGATGTGACATGAGCTTCTTACTCATACAGTACAAGTCTGTAAACACCTCCGTTTTTTTTTTTAAAGATTTTATTTTTCCTTTTTCTCCCCAAAGCCCCCTAGTACATAGTTGTATATTTTTAGTTGTGGGTCCTTCTAGTTGTGGCATGTGGGATGCTGCCTCAGCATGGCTTGATGAGCAGTGCCATGTCCATGCCCAGGATCCGAACCAGTGAAACCCTGGGCTGCCGAAGTGGAGCGCACGAACTTAACCACTCGGCCACGGGGCTGGCTCCCTGTAAACACCTCTTGAGTTGGTACCTGTGGCAAAATAAGAAATACATATTTGATCTTCGTTCCTAGTTTCTGGCAAAGAGCTCCTAAAACCCTTGTAATTTCCTGCGTAATGGGGGTGATAACAACATCTTTTGTTTTTGACACAGACCTCCTAAATCCTTTGGAATTTCCAGGGTGATAGGAGCCTTTTTAGTTCTATTGGCAACTCTTGGTGGGACCCTACGTAGCTTCAGGGTGGGGGCTGGTCACCAGAAAGACTAAGCCTTGATTAGAAGCTGAGAACTTTCAGCCTCATTCCCCCCACCCTCTGAGGAGGGGAGAGGGGCTGGAGATTAGGTAAAGAATCTGTTATGCCTATGTGATGAAACCTCCATAAAAGCCCCTAAATGACAAAGTTCAGAGAGCTTCCAGTTTCATGAACGCATCCACAGCCAGGAGGGCAGTGCATCCCAAATCCGTGGAGACAGAAGCTCCAGCGCTCAGGACCCTCTTGACCTCGCCCTGTGGACATCTTCATCTGACTGTTCATTTGTATCCTTTATAATAAAGCAGTAAATGTAAGTAAAGTGCTTTCTTTAGTTCTGTGAAGTGTTCTAGCAAATTATTGCACCTGAGGAAGGGATCATGGGAACCCTGAATTTATAGATAGGTCAGAAGTAGAGGAGGCCAGGGACTTCCAATTGGCATCTAAAGTGGGAGGCAGTCTTGTGGCACTGAGCCTTTAACCTGTGATATCTGATGCTAACTTCAGGTAGTTAGTGTCAGAATTGAATTAAATTATAGGACACCCATCTGGATTCCAGAGAGTTGGAGAATTGATTGTTGGTATAAGGGAAAGCTTCACACATTTGGTGCCAGAAGTGTTCTGTGGAGAAACAGAGCTTAGTAGTAGTACTCCACCAAGAAGCCACTGACTTGAAATACCTGAGGGCCTGATGCCTTTCTGATAAAGGAACGGCAATTAGGGACACCAGAAAATGAGAATCCTGGCATGGACAGTGAGGGGCACATTCTGGACAAAGTTGCTTGCTGTGACTCTTCATGGCTCAAACATATATCCTGGCTCCTCTGTCTATGATCTTTTCAGCTTTTACTCCCATGGTTAATCATTTGGTCCGGTGTTCCGTTCCTAATTCCCCAAAGAGAGAATCTGACCCCCTCACTTTTTCATACCAGGCCTCATCAGTTTGCCTCAGTTGAGAGCTATGGTTGGAGGACTTGGGCTGTCATCATAGAATACTTGGCTGCATAAGATAAAAAGAGTAGCTCACATTTATTGAGGGATTACCATGCATGAGGCACAGTGCTAAATGCTTTTCAGGCTTATCTCACTAATTTAATCCTCCAAGCAACCCCACTGAAGTAAGTTCTAATATTTTCCCCATTGTGTAAATGAGGAAACTGACGCGCAGAGGCTAGGTAACTATTAAGTGGTAGAGCTGGGATTTGAATCCAGGCAGAATAGCTTCAGAACCAGAGCTTGTAAGCAGTTTCTATACTGCTTCTGAGGTAGGGCCATGGGTGAAGTTACTCCTCTAAGAAAGGATGGTGGCATGTGCTCTACATTTGTAGTCCAGATTCGTCCTGCAGGAGGCAAGACAAACAAATTTGATTCCAGAGTTTTCCGGCTATTTTGTGAGTGCTCCTTTAGGAACTGTGAATGAGTGTGGTGTGAAAAAGGCTCCATTGCCATTTAAGATTGATAAACACTTAGGGGTGTATGGCCCCTTGAGATATTACAGTAAAAAAACAGCTTTGGGACCGGCCCTGTGGCTGAGTGGTTAAGTTCGTGCGCTCCGCTTCGGTGGCCCACGGTTTCGCTGGTTCGGATCCTGGGCATGGACATGGCACTGCTTGTCAGGCCATGCTGAGGTGGCGTCCCACGTGCCACCACTAGAAGGACCCACAACTAAAATACACAACTGGGTACTGGGGGGATTTGGGAAGAAAAAGCAGAAAAAAAAAGATTGGCAACAGTTAGCTCAGGTGCCAATTTTAAAAAAAGAAAAAAAAAACAGCTTTGCCCTTTGTTAGGTCTAGAGTTTCCAAAAATTATTTGAGCAGAGAACTCATTCTTTTTCTTTGAAAGATGCCTACTTATATACAGTGGATCACTGTTCCAGGATTCCTGGTTGGGAAATGCCCTCCTAGACTTATTTAGGAGGGCAGCTAAGATTTCTGCAGAGAACAAAGTTCTCTGTGGCCAGTCAGCTCAGATGGCAACCACAGGATGCTAATTAACCAGGGTCAGGCAGCGGCTGACATTCCTAGGCTACATGAAGAAGCCATCCAACAGAGTTGGATAGCTTATTTCTTGCTTTTATTTCCCCTTGTCACTGTTCTTCTCTAGATCCTTTACATGTCAAGTCTGAACTGTCAAAACAGCCTTCTGACTAGTCTCCCTGCCAGCTGGCTCTCCTCTCCTGTCTATCCTGCACACCTGGCCAGATCTGTCTTCCTGAAACACAGTTTCGAGCTTGCCACTCTCCTGTCCCAAATGTATTAATTCAGCTTTCAAGATTGTCCTGGGTGGTCCTGGCCTACCTTCCCTTCTCCCTCCTCATGCCCTACATTCATTCATTCTAGATGAAGCTGAATCATTCTGGAGCCCCTCTATGCTTTGTGCGTGCTGCTTCCTCCAGCCAGTGCTTATAAAGCTCCTCACCTCCCTGTTTCCTCTTGTTAGAATCTTGTGTTCTCATTCATTCACTTATCCATTCAACAACCATTTATTTTGTATGCCCAGTCCTGTGCTAGAATAAGACAGTCCTTAACTTCAAGGAGCTAATAAAAACAGATAAATACAGGGTGATATGTACTATGATAGAGTGATGCTCAGGGTTTCATGGGTGGGGCACCTATCCCTGCCTGTGGCACAGGAGGCAGGTCAGAGTAGGCTTCCTGGAGAAAGGGATGTTGACGTTTAAAGGGTGAAAGGTATTAGTCATTTGAGGGCATGTGATGTGCTGGGATCTGGCCAAGAATGTGTTAGGTACCTGGGTCTCTGCTGCAGCACAAACCCGACGGGTTCTCCCTAACCTCCCTGTCCTCAGGGAGAATGTCAAGCTGATCTTGTTGACCTGGGGAAGACAGGAGAGGGGAAATCACTTGTGCTCATCATAGCATTGGGGTCTGGGGCTGGGATGAGGAAAAGGACAATGACTGACATGCTCTTTGCATCATATGGTTCAACAACCTCCCGTAGCTCCCAAGTCTTCTGTAAGTGATGCACACCAATGGAGGAGCTTGGTTGCCAGGGGCAACCCCAGAAGTCAGCCTCATTCCAAAGGCAGTCACTGAAGCCCCTTGCCCCAGGGCCTCGTAGTTTGGCCCTGATAGACAACAGGTACGTGACTCATCTCAGCCAGTCCCTGTGGAAAGCAACAGGACAGGGCCATTGTGCTCAGGTGGGTCTGAGTGAAGAGTGTGGAAGATATCCCAGCCACTCAGCAGGATCCTGAGAAAAGACTCACAAAACAGTGGATGGCAAAAACAAAAACAAATAACAGTAGATGGCATTTTAATCCACAAGAATATTTAATATGAGTAACATAACCTGTTTTTCTGAGACATGGCCTAATTTACTTCAGGCCTCAGGCTTAGTACATTACCATTGACAACCTGCAGGTCTGATGTATGTGTGTGTAGGTCTGCAGTGCTAATGAGACTGTAGATGTAGTGACTCCTCTTGCTCATAGTTTTCCTACTCCACCAATGTTTCTCCTTTTCCTGAGCTAGGACTTGTGATCTGGGAATATGTGGCCTATCTAGGGGAGAAGGCAGAGCAAAGCGTGTAGGCTTTGACAGGGAGAGTGTGCTCTTGCTGCAACTGACATGTAATTTGGTTTACCGAGGCTCCCTGCTTCTTTTTCTCGTTCCTGCTGTTCTGTCTGCTTCAGTTGCCTGCTGCTCTCTCCACAGTGAGGGAAGCCTGCGATATGTAGATTCAAAGCACCTGGGTTTCAGTTTCTGCTCTTTGACTTGGGCAATATATTTAATCAGCTTGAGCCTCAGTTTCTTTATCTGTAAAATAGAAACAGTAGCACCTGCCCTACCCAATCACAGGGTTATTGTAAATATCAAATGAGATAACTTATGAGAAAGTGTTTTGTAAACTATAAGTAGCAATAGTAGAAGAAGTAGCAGCTGCTGCCAGTTATTGAGTGGTTACTGTGCCTATTGCTGTCCTCTTTATTTACATTATCTCCTTTTAGTCAAGATATTATTATTTTTCCTCTTTTTTTTTTTGAGGAAGATTAACCCTGAGCTAACTACTGCCAATCCTCCTCATTTTGCTGAGGAAAACTGACCCTGAGCTAACATCCATGCCTATCTTCCTCTACTTTATACATGGGACGCCTACCACAGCATGGCTTTTGCCAAGCAGTGCCATGTCCGCACCCGGGATCCGAACCTGGGCACCCCTGGCCGCCGAGAAGCGGAACGTGTGAACTTAACCGCTGTGCCACTGGGCTGGCCCCCAAGATATCATTATTTTTATTCAGATTCTCTCTGCTCTTTAAGAGTGAGCTCACAATTCACTTTCCCATGAGTTTCTTTGAGAGCTCTTGCTCGTGTTGCTTCCTAGCTTCTCTGAACTCGTTTGCACCATTTAGGTTAACCACCTGGTTTGTACCATCTAGGTGGTTAACCTAGAAATAACCATTATTTCTCAAGTTCACGTTCTCTTTCCCCAGCTGGATTATAAACTCCTTAAGGGTAGGGACTAGGTGCGCTATTTCACTTGCCTTCCCCAAGATACTAAACATATAGTAGGTGCACTAGAAAACTTAAGATTGAAAATTTCTGGCCACATAGCTATTGCATAAATTGGGAATTCCCTATATTTTGCAAAGCAAAGCCCTGGGTAGAGAGTTAGTTGTTACTCTCTGTCTCTGTCACCAGGAAAGGACCCATCTGCTCAATTCAGGTTGATAATCATCACCTTTACAAAGCCTTTACCAAGCTCCTAGACTGAGAATTCTGATGGCAGAACCTGCCTTCAGGAACACTAATAATGTTACTCACTACTTCCCCTTCCATACCCTTGCCTTGCTCCATACCCTTGTCTTGCTCCATACTTTTCTCCATGCTCATACAAATATATACACATGAATTCTATTATTAAAAGACAGAGTGACTCCTCTTTAAGACTCCAGAGGATAGCAAAGAAGACTAGAGTTAGATATCAGGAATAACTTTCCTCTCACCTCAGTATGGAGCCTCAGGAGCAGGGCTATATGGACACTATAGATCCTTTAAGAAGAGAATCTTCCTCCTTTCTAATTTTTAGCTTAGCTCAAATCACTGCCTCTGGCCCAGTGTGCCCCAAACACATGAGCCTCCTTTCTCGTCTTAGGACCTGCCATGTCCGGTCTAGCTTTAGGGCCTTTGTACTAGCTGTTCCCACAGCCTGGAAGCTGCTGCTCAGAGATCTTTGCCTGGCTGGCACCTTCATATCATTCAAGTCTCAGCCTAAATTACAAGTCTTTCCTGATCTCCCAATTTAAAATAGCTTCCTTGGGGGGAAAATATAGACTATACACATGTATTTGCTTTTTATATGAATAACTTTTTCTGGAAGGATGCACAAGAAATTAACATTTGTTGCTTATAGGGAGGAAAACTGGATGGCTGGGAAACAGGGCTGAAAGAGAGACTTCTCTTCATTTCCTTTTCTATTTCTTCTTCTAAATTTAGACTCACTGAATATATTATCTATTCAAAAATTAATTTAAAAATACAAATAAGGGGCTGGCCCTGTGGCCGAGTGGTTGAGTTCGTACTCTCCACTTCGGCAGCGCAGGCTTTCGCCGATTTGGATCCTGGGCGTGGACATGGCACCGCTCATCAAGCCATGCTGAGGCGGCATCCCACATGCCACAACTAAAAGGACCCACAACTAAAAATATATACAACTATGTACTGGGGGGATTTGGGGAGAAAAAAACAATAAAAAAATACAAATAAAAGGAGAAAAAAATAAAGTAGCCCCTTGCGAAGCTCTTTATTTACTTTATGAATTTTATTTACAAAATTGATGGTGGGCCATTGTTTGCTGAACCACTCCCTGCTCTGTCATATCATCTTGTTTGATATACATCCTGGTACTGCTTATTAGTTTACTCCTTTCTTATTTGCCTTCTTCTGCTAGAATGCAAGCTCCATGAAAGCAGCGTGCTTTTCTGTCTTGTTACTACCATATCCCTCACCCAGAACAGTTTCTGGCTCATAGTAGGTCCTCAATAAATACTTGTTGATTGACTGAATATTTGAATTTGTCTGGGCTGAAGGGAAGAGCAGCCTTGTTTAGAAGGAGATAAAATAAGGTAAACATTTGGTGGCAGCCCCTCCAAGAAGAATAATATCTAGTTTGTTTATCCTCAAGAAAGCCCAATCTGTAGTTCTTGTCTCAAGGAGTAGCTGTTCATGCCTGATCCTGAAAGCAGATGCAAAACTGAGTACGTGACTTCCTAGGACATGTTCCAGAAGGTAGAGAAACCAATGGAGTCACCATTTTTCAGTCTAGGAAGAAGAAAAAACACCACACACACACACACACCCTTACCCTACATCTAGGGAAAGTGCTCAGTTGGCAAATTGAGCTTTGCAGACAGTAGCCTCTGAGGGAATGAGGGAATGGACTCTCACTGCCAGAATGAGAGTAACAGCCGGGACCTGGGTAGGGGGAGGAGATGGGCGAAGGGGAAGGAGGGAGTTTGGCACATTACAACTTAGGCGGCACATTGCCCTGAACAAACAGCCTACATCACCGTGTGCTGATTAATTTTTAAAATGTTTCTGAATCAACTCATTCTCTGCATGTCCGGGGCTGGGCTTTTCACAGCCATGCAGCACACTGGCCAAGAAAGTGTGGGGTCCTGAAGGAGAAATAGCTCTCCATGAGTCACCCAGACTGGGCACTGCCTACCCAGGGCAAACCCTGCTGCAAAGGAGCTGGGCCCATCCCACAATGCTTGGAGGTTGAGCAGAGGGTCGGAAGACTCAGGCTACATCACTTTTTTTCTCCCTTGGAATGTCAACTGGGAGGTTCCTCATCTTCTAACTTACCCCAACACTATCTTCACAACCAGACGTGGTCTGATGCTCACGCAGAGGAAGATGAGCGGGCTCCCAGTGGAGTGCTCTTGAGAAGCAGTGGAAAGGGCAAAGGTTTTGGAGTTACCCAGGCATGGAGGTGAATACGGCTCCATCCCCTGCTAGCCTTATAATTTTGATCAAGTCGTGTAAAATCCCTGAACCTAAGCTTTCTCAACTTTCTCTACAATAACACCTTGTGGAGTTATTTAAATTAAAATAAAATAATATGCATAAAGTATAAAGAATAGTGTAGACACCTAATAGAAGGATTTAGGGAGGCAGGAAGGCAGTGTACTTGCCCAGCAGTGTCTAGGAAGGAGAAGGATTGAGTCTACCTTAGACTAGCTACTTGCAGCTGAGCTCATAAAGCCTCATCTAACACTGTTGATCTTGTCCTTTTGACTTTCCTGATCGGAGTCTAGCTTGGCAATGTTGGTTTCTCTGTATTTCAGCCTGGTATTCAGATGTATCAACTGGTTTTCATTCACTGGTTCCTCTGGAGCTTTGAAAGAGCTTTAAGAGGACATTGAATCCTTTCTCCTTCATTCATATGGAAGAGCTTCGCCCTCAGACAAGCCCAGGACATCAGCTGAGACTGAGGGAAGAAATGAGGCCACAGCCTGGGCGCTATAGCTCACACTTCTCCTGCCCTCTAGCTGGGACTTGTGTCTACATCTTCCAGGGTGTGCTGCTGGAGCCCTGGGAGGGAGCCTGTGGGTGCTCTGTGAGGTGAGGGTTAAGCAGTCTGCTGGCTCTGACATTGGTGGTCCCCCTGCTTCAAGTGCTGAGTGATAACGGAGCCTATGTACTCAAGACTTGCCATTCTCTTATACCACAAGTATGTCCAGCACCCAGCAGCATTCTCTGGCCCATCAGAAGGGAGAGGGATAAAAGGAGGGGCACCTAGGGCATGTATTGCTTTGGACAGATCTGTGCCAGTGTTGACATGGGATTTTCTGCCTGAGTGTTACTGAGTACCTGCTGAGTTCCAGGCCTATGTACATGTATTTGTGTGTGTGTGTGTGTGTGTGTGATATGGGTGGGTTTGGGGGCAGTGCACAGTTCTGTGTGTATACAGATGCTCTGGGTACATATGAGGTTCAGCACTAGAGGGGCTTCCAGGATTTGTCTGTAGCTTCATCTCAAGCCCCCTCCCCCCAACCGCCTCCCAGCTCCTAGAGGGGGTGCTGTAATTCAGCCCTCAGGCTACCTAGCTGTATTCCCCTCCCCACAACCCACCAGCCTCTCATTCTGTCACAACAAGGAGCTTTGGCAGAAAGGGAGGGAGCGTGGGTGCTGCAGAGAGAAAAACACCCCAAAGTTTCAGTAAAATGGCAAGAGAGATGCCAGCACACAGGGAGCAGGAGCCTTCTGTTTCTCACAGCCTGCACTGCTGGGCTGGGGGACATATACCATGATTTCCTTTCCTTCCTTCCTCCTTCTTTCTCTTCCCTCCCTGGGTGATATTCAGGAAAGGGAGACCTGCAGTGACAGGAGAAAAGGAAGAAAGATGATTTTCTGAGGGACCAACATCTTCTGTTCCTACCAGGCAGTTCTGGGCTCTGCTTGCTTTGGGCAAAGTGGAGTGTGCTTATCTGTGTGTGTGTGTGTGAAAGAGAATGTATGTGAGTGTGTGTGTGAGAGTGTGTTGTTAGTATATGAGTGTGTGTGTGTGTGTTTGGGGAGCAGTAAAGATAAAGGACAGAGAGAATAGAAAGAAGCAAACACAGGATTGGTTAGATATCTGCCTTGGATAACCCATACATAAATAATTGAATATTGACTGTATTTGTGCAATGGGTTGGCCATTACCTAATATTATGCAACATTAAAATAAAGATACATAGAAGAAAAAACCTCAAGATTGACATTTTTCTTCATGTGTTTGAAATTAGGGCATTTCACTTGAGCAATGGCTCCTTTTTGATAAGCTCGTTTACTCAAAGCTTGGGAATACAGTTTTGTGATCATTTCACCTAAATAAGGACTGGAATTCATTGTAGTACTATTTGCTTACAAAATATTTGAGTTTGTAAACAAGATCCTAAGGGAAATGTTTATCCCATTCAAGAAAACAAGTTACTTTTCACATCTTTGAAGTATCTATTTGCATTCCAACAATATGGTACTTGTAAATCACTCCTTTCTAGCAATTCATTAAGGCAACTCCTAGAGGCAATACTTTAAAAAAACAATAGTTAAGCTGTATTTCTTTATTTAAAAGCCTATAATGGGTTTGAACAGTTTATCTGACTTACTGGTGTCTATTCATATATGATCATAATAACTTCTAACATTTATTGGATGCTCATCATGCACCAGGCCCTGCATTAAATGCTTTACATACAGGTTCTCATTTGGTCCTTCCAACCAGGGTGGTATTTTTACTTTACAACTAAGGCATAGAGAGGTTGAGTAGCTTAACCAAGTTCATGTAGGTAGTAAGTGTCAGGGCGGAGCTTAAATTCAGTTTTCCACTCCAAAGCCCTCTGCCTTACCCCACATGCTCTGTCCCTTTCTATTTACTGCCCGAAGATGTGAAAGCATGCTGGCAAGAGAAACAGTTACGCAGGTGCCTACAGAAGGTCTGTCCCCACAGAATTCTTGGCTCCTGGTCCAGACCCAATCTGCAGGACCAGTGCCTTGGTTTTTGGGGTCAGCCCAGCTCAGGGAGGATAATTCCTATTGTTGGGATGGGGGAGGATAAACTCAGCTGGGTTATGGCCCATAAATCTCCTTGGGATTTTTCAGTTCTCTCTGGGACAGCATGTTTTTGTAGAGTCATCTCTGATAGCATGTATAGGGACATTGGCAAGAGGAAATCAGCAAATGCAAAGCATATCATATAGTATATATTGAGCATCGTGATCGCCAACCCAGCTGAGAATGTGCTCAGAAGGTTCTGGGACGCGTATAGGACTTTGAGGAAGGGCAATGACCCTGAATTCCCTCTGGAAGGGATGAGAGAAAGGAGGAAAAGGGAGAAAAGGAAGGTGATGAGAAGAGGTGGAGGAGAGGGCATGAGGGGTATGTGTGACAGGGAGGAAGCATGCAACCTGATGAATAATGGAGAACAGCTTTATTACTTTGACTTTTTGAAATAAGAACTGGCTTTGAAGGTGGGGAGAGGGCAGCCTGGGAATAAATGAAACAAGAAAGAAAATTGAAGCCATCATTTTTGGCCTACTGATGAGCAGATGTCAGCATGCCCTCAGCCTCTTGTGGTATTCAGTGCTTTTCTAGAGATAAATGGTGGAGCTCGAAGAGGTTCCACTGGGGCCTGTACTGAAAACTCCAAGGCTGTATGATATTTTGGTTATGAGAAAAGAGGGCTGGAAGTTGGGGACCATTCATCTACTCTCTGAAGATTTTTTATTTGTTTAATTTTTTTGCTGAGGAAGATTAGCCCTGAGCTAACACCCGTACCAGTCTTCCTCTACTTTGTATGTGGGTCACTCCCACAATGTGGCTGACAAGTCATATACATCTGCACTCAGGATCCAAACCTGCAAACCTGGGCCACTGAAGCGGAGCATGCCGAACCCAACCACTATGCCACAGGGCTGGACTCCCTTTTTTTTCACTGAGGAAGATTAGCCCTGACCTAACACCTGTGCCAATCTTCCTCCACTTTATATGTGGGTCACCACCTGTGAACCCTGGACTGCCGAAGTGGAGTACGCCAAACTTAACCACTACACCACCCAGCTGGCCCCATGAAGATTTTGTTTTTTACATGAGGTATTTCACTAGTTACCACTGGATTTAACTGAAAAACTGAAGGGAGATCGAGTAAAAATTTATAAAAGAAGAGGTTATGAGATACTGGGATCTCTACCAAGATGACTCTAAGGATGGATTGGTTGGGGGATCTGGAAGGGACAGAGTTGGAAACACTTTCACCAAGCCATTGAGAAGCCTAGTAGAGCAGAAAATACTTGGAGCAATCCTGCCTTCAAGTCTTCCCTTAGCAGAAGCCCCGCCTGCTCTAGGGGAGAGAGGCAGTTCAGACAATAGCTACCTGAATGGTCTGAGAGAGAGGCTGGCGCAAGGACCTAGCCTGGGACAGCAGTCCCTGTGCTGAAATTAATGAGTTCTCAGTGAAGACTCATTCCCTGAAAGGGAAGACAGGCAGAGTGTGCACTGGACACCAGGCATCCTCATCAAGAATTCTTTCTTTCTTTCTTTCTTTTTTTTTGAGGAAGATTAGCCCTGAGCTAACATCTGTGCCCGTCTTCCTTTACTTTATATGTGGGACGCCTGCCACAGCACGGCTTGACAATCAATGCATAGGTCCACACCCGGATCCGAACCAGCAAACCCCGGGCCACTGAAGCGGAACATGCAAACTTAACCACTGTGCCACTGGGCTGGCCCCAAGAATTCTTCATTTGAATCTCCTCTGCATCTAGCCAAAGGGTGTTATTTACTAACAGGAGAGGAGAGCAAATATCACAACCTGATGGGTTAACCAAGGTCTGCAACCTCCTTTGGGGTGTACAGGTCCAAGACAGGGAGCAGTTTTGCCCCTGGGTAGACCCTGCTGACTCAAAGTCTACATAACCTGAACTCCTGCGTCTCACAGACAAGATTGAGAGCCTGGGATGGAAAAAGAAATTGGAGGGTGCTATGAGTGCCTGAATCCAAGTCCCAGGATTCTGCCAGACCAGACAACACTTGGATTCTCCTGTTGAAAGCCTTGTCCATAAACAATGCTAGAATCAGTAAGTACTTACTGAACACTTTTCAGGGTTATATGGGGGATACATTGAAAAAAAAAAAGAGACTGCCCCCATTCTCGAGGAAATTAACGTCCCTTCTGATGGACTTGGCCCTTCTTCAGCCCTTCCCTCTTCGTTGTTTTCACCTGTGTGTTTACCTCTACACTCTCCCTCACTCTTTTCTTGTCACCCTTGTTTTCTGGCCCTTCCCTGCTCTCTTAGGTCATTTTCTTCTCTGAATGTCTTTGTTTTTCCTCTCTGACTTGGTCTTCCCTGACCTCTGTGTACTTTGTCTCCGTCTTCCCAGCTCCCTTCCTGCCACGGGGCAATGATAAGCTGGCTGCACAGTTGGCTCCAGATTGCTGTAGGGCTCTAGGAGAGGTTAAAATTCTGTGGTCCTGCAAGTGTGTTTGGACTTCGACAGGCACAGGTATCCCTGATTTCCCAGAATTTACAAACTGCTCAAATGAATTAATCTGTCAGAGGCAGATGGTGCCTGGGTCAGAGGAGTTTTAGCTATGCCCAAGTTATATTAGAGATATGAGTCAAGAAGCACATCCTGCCCCCGCTTTTTAAGTATAATGGCTAAAAGACATGGAACAAGTTAATGTGGAATTGATGGGGGGGTGACTCATTAAAACTATAATAATAATTAGTAAGAAGGCAGAAAGACCATAGGAAAAGATAATTTCATGGGTAAGATATTATGTTTTCCCACATTTTATATTTGGCAAGTGTGTGGGAGTGATCAACACATCAGACTTTACTCACTTTTCAGCTACAACTTCATTTTCAGCAAAAGCCTAAATTTGAAGCCCTCAGTCCAGACTCTCTTTCCCTTTACTGAGCATCAAAGCCCCTGTTGGTGCTCTTGGCCTTGGTAACTTCAAGGTAGAGTTGAGGGGCCGGCCCCATGGCCGAGTTGTTAATTTTGCCCGCTCCGCTTCGGTGGCCCAGGGTTTCGTGGGTTCGGATCCTGGGCTTGGACATGGCACAGCTTATCAGGCTGTGTTGAGGTGGCATCCCACATGCCACAACTAGAAGGACCCACAACTAAAAATATACAACTATGAACCTGGGGGCTTTGGGGAGAAAAAGGGAAAATCAAATATTTTTTTAAAAAAAGGGTAGAGTTGAATGGGTTTGTATAAGTGACTTTGTTGGAAAATGATACCTGAATTTTCCTTGCTCAGCTCAGCAATGCTTCAGGCGCTAAAAGTAATAAAGGATGCATTGGAGTTTTGGTCAGAAAGCAGGATTATCTTGGATGGCTTTTCACACCCTACGAGAGAAGGAACCTGAATTTACTCCCCTAATACTTAGTTGCTTCTTCTTCTTCTTTCTTTCTTTCTTTTTTTTTTTTTCTGCTGAGGAAGATTCTCCTTGAGCTAAAAATCTGTTTCCAATCTTCCTCTTTTTGTATGTGAGCCACTGCCATAGCGTTGCCACTGACAGATGAGTCATGTAGATCCATACCTAGGAACTGAACCCAGGCCACTGAAGCAGAGCACACCAAACTTAACCACTAAGCCGCCAGGGCTGGCCCTCCATAGTTAGTTCTAACTCTGGACTGCCCAGCAAGAAAGGGAGGTTAGCTGGTTGGTTCATTATTTTTTCCCATTTATTTGTTTATTCACAAACAGTGCCAGACACTGGAGATGTGAGAAGAAAAAGTCAGGGTTGCTGTCCTCCAAGAGGCACAGTCTTGTAGGGGAGACAGGCATAGAAATAATCACAACCCAGTTTGGTAAGTGCTATTGTACAGGTAACATGTGATTTCAGAAGAGGGAACAGATAACATGAAAGAGAGGGAAACAGGCATTTAAGCTGGATCTTCTTAAAGGATGAGTTGGGAGTTGGCCAATCTGAAAGGAGGCAAAAAGCAGATTCCAGGCAGAGGGAACAGGAATTACAAAGGCACAAGAGAGCATGGTGAATGGGGAGAATGGTGAGTTTAGTATGAGTAGAGGTAAGGGACATCCTGCAGGAATGTCTAAAAAGAGCACTAGAAAGGGAAATTGGAGACCAATTGTGAAGGAACTGTTGTAGTATGCGAAGAAGTTTGGACTTTAACACAGAGATAGTGGGGATATACTGAAAGCTGTTAAACAAAGAGTAGGATAATCAGCTCTTTGCTTCATAAAGAGGTCACAGAGTAGAGTTGGGGTGGAGACAATTTGTTCCAGGGTGCCACGTACAACAGGGCTTGACGTCTATCCCCTATCATGATTCTCAACTGGGGAATACCTTCCTTCCTCCATTTTTCTCTTCTTTTCTTCCACGAAAACATGGTGAGCATTTATCATGAATCAGGCTCTGAGTTAGGTCCTGGGAAAACACAAATGGAAAAAAACCACTCCCTGCTCATAGGAGCTCATAGTCCGGTGTAGTTCTTCCCAAACTCCATTCAAGAGTAGTGCATTTCACTACTGTGGTGAAGTTAGAAAAAACAAGGACAATGTAGTGAGTCTTTAAAAAAAGCTAAGTATATTCAATACAAAACCTCTCCTCTTTAATGCGAGGTTATATTCTTATGTCCATACTTTCATGAAAAGATTTTCCTTGGCAAAATGAAAAGTCAGCAATCTTTTGTTATATCCCCAAAATTGTCTATGTGAGGGAAATTTACTGGTTAAAGGTTAATTTCCTCATTCCAATGGTGGGAGAAAGAGTAGGCCTTTTTCATCCAAAGGAGTTGGACCTGCCCAGGGAACATGGATTTACCAGACATGATGGAGACAAAAGCATGCTCTCATGCCACTTCTCATCCTCCCTAGACTCAGAAATAGAGCAGGGGGTGAGTTCGTGGTCCTAAGAGAGTTGGGATTCAGCAATTTCCTCTCTAGAGAGCAGCTGCTCCTCCTGACACGATAGAGGGGATGGCTGATGTTCCAGGAGCCCACAAGCCAGGGAGTTCTGGGTTCATCTCATCTAGTTGGGCGAAGGACTGCAATTCTACAGAAAGGTCTAGCAAGTATAACAGAAAGAGCTGGTGAAATGGGAATGGGCTGCCCCAGAGTGAGGAGCCTCCGGCCCTGTCTTTTATCGGGTAATGGAATGTAGTCACCAGTTTTTATCAAAATTAGCTAACCATTCAGGGTTTCCCTAGGCCAGGCACAAATGACCTACCCACTAATCTCTGCAATCGTATCACTTAGCCAATCACACCCTTGCTGTCAACAAAGCATTAACATCTATACTCGAACTACTGCACTGTAACAAGGCCGCATCATCCTGTTTATAACTTATGGCTTATAGGTTTAAATTAATTCAGGAATCAATCTGGGGACCAAACAGAGAAAGTCTTGCTATAAGGTGGCTATTTGTTTAGTGAGTAAGTTGCCATGTGTGCTTGAAATCTAGAGGTTGGGGAGCCACTGATCTCATGGGAGAGTCAGACATGTAAGCAATTATTTCAGTACAGTGTAATAAAAAAGTACAAAGGCATTAATAACCATCGTATGGGGGAAAATGATGAGTTTAGTATGAGTAGAGATAAGGTGCATCTGGTGGGAGTGTCTGAAAAGGAGCCTAGAAGGGGATATTGGAGCCTGATTGTGAGAGGACAGACTGGGAGTAGATTCTTAGGAATTAACAGCTGAGGAGAGAGCTGCTGACCCAGGGACTAGGAGGCTGGGGGAGGCTTCCCCAAGGACCTGGCCCTTGGGATGGGTCTCTTGCCTAGCCCTCTGCTTTAAGGCTCGCTTCTCTCCTTCCTTTCCCCATGCCCCACATTTCTTCTGTATGCCAGGCCCAGAACATCCTCTCAGCCTGCTGTTCTAATTAGTTCATTTCATTTTATTTCTGCTGAGTTAGGAGCCTGTGAACTCGAGAGGAAATTCATGCAAAATACTTGACAAATTGAATGCGCTGGCATTTCAGAAACACTTCTGACCCTATCTGCCCCTTCATGCTTCCTTCCTCTAGCACGGCCCCAACTGCCTCAGACTGAAAAAGCAAGGGTAGGATATGCTGATGGAAAGAGGTGGTGGTGATGCGGGCACAGCAAGCCAAGGAGTCGAAAAAAAGATTTCTTGGACTCTCAAGGTCTGGTTGTGGTGCTCTTTTATTCAGAGAATAGCATGGAGTGGCATGGGGACAGGACTCATGAGCAGTGAAGAGCTGCAATGGGTTGAGGGTAGGGCTAAATTTATAAGGCATAGGTATGTGAGTTATTTCTTCACAAGACAAAGGAAAGGTCATGTAAAAAAGTCGTTAAAATGGTATCAGTGCAGGTGAGGCCTGGTTATCAGGTGGCCGTATAACTTTGGATAGAAATCAGGTCATGAAGTCCTATACTTCCCGGAGGATGATGTAGATCAGTATGTAGGCCAGGACACCTTGGTCTTCTCTCCCTGGGGCAGCCTTGATCCACATCAATGGCACTGATGGAGTAAGGTGGTGTGTTTGGCTGACTCATTTGAGCCATTACTTTTTGAGGGAAGAGAGAAGGACAGGGTGGTGGCTTTCTGATGGGGGTTTTTCCTAGACCCTTTTGGGAACTGATGGGATCTATCTCTACAGCTCCAAAATATTGTGAGTATGTGCAAGTCATAATGTTTCCTCTTCTTAGAGATATTTACGAGTTAGGAGAGAGACCTTATTCCAAGTTGTTTGTTCATGACATGGATAGAATGACCTCTTAAAATGAGGAGATTGCAATCTGTAAATCAGCAGTTCTCAAATGTTTTAGTCTCAGGATTCCTTTACACTCTTAAAAATTATTGAGGGCCTCCCAGAGCTTTTGTTTATATGAGTTATATCTATTGATATTTACTATAATAAAAATTAAAACTAAGAAATTAAGAGAATAGTTACTAATCTATTTAAAAATAACAATAAATCATTATATGTTAACCTAAATAACACATTTTGGTGAAAAAAGAGCTGTATTTCCCAAAACAAAAAACAATTAGTGATAAGATTGGCATGTTTTGCATTTTTGCAAATCTCTTCAATAGCTGGCTTAATAGAAGATGCTTGGATTCTCACTTCTGCTTCTGCATTCAATCAGTGTCAATATGTTGTATTGGTTGAAATGTATGAAGAAAACCTGGCCCTTAAAGTTGGAAAAAGGAGGAGTATTTTACCTTTCAAATAATTGTGTATATTTTTCTTTGATACTACACCAAGACTTGACATACAGTAATTTCTTAAAGGTTAGTTGCATTGTGGAATCCGAAACCATATCAATTTCTACTCTATTACATTAAAATCCAGTGGTTTATCTTGGACTTTGAATAGATTTTGTAACAGATCTTTTTTTAAAACAAAATTTTATTTTTCCTTTTCCTCCCAAACCACGCCCCCACCCCAGTACATAGTTGTGTAGTTTTAGTTGTGGGTCCATTCTGGTTGTGGCATGTGGGATGCCGCCTCAGCATGGCTTGATGAGTGGTGCCATGTCCGCGCCCAGGATTGGAACCGGCGATACTCTGGGCTGCTGAAGCAGAGCACGCAAACTTAACTACTCAGGCGTGGGGCCAGCCCCCTTTTTATTTTTAAGATTTTATTTTTCGATTTTGTAACAAACCTTGCACTTTGAATGACTTGTAATAGCATGCATTGGTCATTCAGAAAATATGATCCTCTGAGTTATACAGATCTTCCAAATGTTGATACATTTCATTCTACAATATTTTAAAAATCACATTCATTATATTACCATCAGTCTCATCAGAGAAGGCTTTAAGCATTGGGAAGCTGTCAGGTTCATAGTGGCAGATACAAGTGTTCCAAAATTCTAATTTTTGCTTGAAAGCTTGAATTTTATCATTGGCAACAAATGCTGTCAGTTGTTTTCCTTGAAGTGACAGGCTCACTTTGTTCATTTTTGGGAAGCTATCTGCCAAACACTCAAATCTGAATAATCTTAGTTTGTCTTTCAATCATTCTTTCAAGTAAAAATTATGTTGCATGAAAAAAGAGGCTAGTTCAGCTTGAAACTCAAATAATTGGAGAACTACTTTTCCTGGAGACAACCACTGTACTTGAGATGCAGCAGAAGTACTTTATGTGTACTTCCTATTTCATCAGACAGAATATTAAAAAGATGTACTTAAGGGTTGAGATTTAGTAAAAATTAATGATTTTTACTGTTTTATCAAGGACATTCCTAGGTAAAAGTAAAAATTTTTTTACTGCACATATATGAAGAATACAAGGACTATGCTAGTACAGTTTAGCACGACTGCTTTGATTTGTGCTAAGGTGCAAGTTATTATACCCACTATTGCTTTTTCACTGTCACTGCAAATGCCCACACAGTGAAAAGGCAAATAATGTCTTAATAGTGTTATGAAAATAGTTTTGACTTTGTGGACCCTTATGGTCTTGGCGACCTCCCAAGGGTCCATGGATCACACTTTGAGAACCACTGCCCCAAATGACATGTCCAAGTTCCTCAGGGTTTGACCTTAGTTCCTCTTTTCTTCTCTCTCTTTACTCTCTCTGTAGGTGAACTCATCTACTGTCTTTGAACTACCTCTGAGCAAATGACCCACACGGTTGTTATCTCCAGCCCTGACCTCTCCCTGGAGCTCCAGACCCATGTATCCAGCTGCCACCTCAACATAGGCACTTGGATGTCTCAAAAGCTCTTCAAAGGCAACCTGTCTAAGACTTCACTTGTAGTCTTCTCCCTTGTGTTGTCTCATACAAGCTGAAATCCTTGTCCTTACCACATTTGCCCTCCCCCTATATACAATCAATCACCAAGTCCTGTTAATTCTACCTCCTATGTATCTTTTTAGTCTTTAACTTCTCTCTGTCTCCACGACCATTACCACTACCAAAGTCTAAGACACCATTATCTCTTGCTGGAATTATCACAATGGTCTCTCTTCAATCTATCCTCCTCATTGTAGCTGAGTGATTTTTTTTTTTTTTTTGAGGAAGATTAGCCCTGAGCTAACATCCGTGCCCATCTTCCTTTATTTTATGTGGGATGCCTGCCCACAGCATGGCTTGCCAAGCAGTGCCTAGGCCCGGTGAACCCTGCTTGGGCCACTAAAGTGGAACATGTGAACTTAACCGCTGCGCCACCAGGCCGGCCCCATGAGTGATCTTTTTACAAGACAAATCTGACCATGCCAAAGTCCTGCTTAAACCCTTCAATGACCTCCTATTGCTCTCAAGATGAAGGTGAAAATCTTTAATGTTGTCCAACACCCCAATCCACGTCATGTTCTTTGGTATATGTTCTCCTAGAATATGTTCCCTTCCTTCGTAACACTTATTATGGTTTATACTGACATATTCATGAGTGGGATTGTTTGATTAGATTCTCTCCTGATGAGATTTTAAGTTCCATAAGAACAGATATTTTATAAGTATTTTCTGAGTCAAGGATCAAATGAGGCCTAGGATGACTCCTCTGAGTATAGATTAACCGCTGATAAACAAGTCTTCTGCCCCAGGCTCCTGAGTTGGAGGAAGACTTATTTTTATTTTTATAGTCTCATAGCATTTCAAAGAAAAATGCTGCCTTGTCTCAGGCTTTCCATCAAAGTGTCCTCCTAAGCATGGGCACACATTTATCTTCCTTTTGACACAGGAGCCCTTTTTGCTCCCCATCACTCATGTTGTCAATGGCTCTTGCAGAGTGTTAGCTAGCATTACTGGCCCTTCAGGAATATAAAAGAGGACATCTCATCTCTCTCTCCCACTAGGTGCTTGGCTAGGAGGCCCATTTCAGCAAGAGAGAATAAAATATATCAAATGGAGATGCCAAGAGGGAAACAAAAAGAGAATGAGTCATGATGTTTGTCCTCAGGGAGACTTCAATCTGCTACAGAAGACAGAACCCCATCTTGGGTTTTCTTGAGCTGAGGTCAATATAGCACTGGAAGTGGCCTTTCCTATAGGAGGGAAGGGAAGCCAATATTTCTTAAGTACCTACTGTGTTATTAAGCACTTACCAAACACTTTTTTTTTTTTTGAGGAACATTAGCCCTGAGGTAACTGCTGCCAATCCTCCTCTTTTTGCTGAGGAAGACTGGCCCTGAGCTAACATCCGTGCCCATCTTCGTCTACTTTCTATGTGGGACGCCTGCCACAGCATGGCTTGCCAAACGGTGCCATATCCGCACCCAGGATCTGAACCAGCTAACCCCGGGCCACCGAAGCGGAACGTGCACACTTAACCACTGTGCCACTGGGCCAGCCCCTACAGTCAGCTTTGAAGAGAGGTACCAATTTAAAGAAGGATGTGTGAGGGAACCTCTCCTGCTGGTTGCTGTGAGGTGGTCAAAAGACTGTTTAATAGTACCTGGCCTGGTTTTGTGAATCCTTCCTGAGACATACAAACCATGCTAGCTAGAAGCCCTCCCACTGCCAGCCACAGTTTGGAGTGTGATATCATGTGTGAAGTCACTAGTCATCAGTGACATCACTCAGTGATGCCATTCTCATAATGGCCCTAGACCTTGGGCAGCTCAGGGTGGGGAACTACAAGAACACAGGCTTTGGAATTGGGCAGATTGGGATTCAAATCTTCCTGCCTATCTGTCCTTGGGACAGACAGCATTGCTTTCTTTCTGTCTGTTCCTCAGTGTCCTCGTTGGTAAAGAAGGGGATAATTCCGACCTCACAATAAGGACTCCAACAGATAAATATGCAAGACCCCACAGTAGGGGGAGTTAGTGTTTAATGGGTGCAGAGTTTTAGTTGTGTAAGATGAAAACATTCTGGAGGGGGATGGTGGTGATGGTTGCACAACAATGTGAGGGTACTTAATAACACAGCACTGTATGCTTAAAAATGGTATATTTTGTTATGTATATTTTACAATTAAAAAAAAAAGACTTTACATTGGTCTCCCATGTAGCAGGTGCCTTATTAATGCTGGTTTCCATCTTCATTCCCTATAGCAGAAGCTAAGGTCTGGTCAATCCTGGTGCCCTTAAACCAAGGCAACCTCTGGCCTCTCCTCCAAGACCTGAGGCCCACCACAGCCCCCTGCCCTAGAGAGCTTGAGGCCCATCGGGGCAATGAAGTAAAGTCCCCAGACCTGGGAGATCAGGACTGCTATGAACCGAACACTTTCCAGGGAAAGAGGCCAGGACTTGAGGCTGCTAGGACAGAGGAGAGCTGGGTCTGAGATTTGACCAGGCCCTGCCTCAGGATGCCAGGCCACAGGACATTGACCAGGGCTCTGACTGCGGGGGCTCTCTTCCCTGGAGAGAGGAGCACCAGGAAGGCTCCACATCGGGGAAGAGTGGATGGTTGAGCTGCATCTCTGCTGGAAACCCCAGAGCTCTTCTGGGAGGGCTCCCTTCTCTCTAGTCATCAGTTTTCTGATCACGCCACTAACAATGCTCATTGTGTGCTGTGTGGAGCTGGCCTGGTGCCCCCACCCCTTCCTCACAGCAACCTCCCTGCCTCCTCCAAAGCTGGTGCCTGTGTTAATATGATAATACTGTGATAATGGCCTGGAGATGACTTTAGCTAACTGATTAGGCCCTCTGGAATGGCATCCAAGGCACTGCCTTAATTCTCCCTGGTGAGGAGGCAGCCAGGGCCCAGGGCTGGAGCACTGGCACTGGCTGGGAAATCGCATCCCGGAAAGCACTGAGGGGGAAAATTGGAAGTATCAGAATTTCCCAGGTTGCTATTCCACAGAGGCCAAACATCGTTAGCAGCAGCACTAATTATGATCCAGGAGAGTCAGGCCTGGCTGCCCAGCCTGCCCAGGTGGTCCTTGAGAGCGGCCTTGGGAGCCAGCAGGGCAGAAGCAGAGCTGCAGGGAGGCCTGAGCTCTGAAGCCAGTGGAATCCGGGAGAGACTGCAGAGCTGTTCAGACGCATGGAGAAGGGGAGCTGGGTAAGGTTCAGTTGCTGGGTGCTCTCATACCTTTCAGAATGCTTGGAACTGTGATAGGAATGGTGGAAGTTAGATTGCTGGAATGATTCAGAGGAATTCAGAGTTGTCTCTATTTCCTCTCTTCTCATTCTCTCTTGTTCTCAATGCTCCACTGAAAATTCTCTTGTCAATGTCACCAGTGACTTCCCTGTTTCCAGTTTCAGTGGTCATCTCTTAGTCCTCACCTTACTCATCCTAGCAGTAGCATTTGACACAGAAGGTCACTCGTTCCTTCTTAAAACACTCTTCATTTGGCTTCCAAGACACTTCTCCCTCAGTTCTCCTCCTACCTCCATAGTCTCCTGTGCTGGCTCCTCCTCATCTTCCTCATCTCTGGGAGGCCACAGGACTATCGTCACACCTCTCTGTTCTTTATCCACTCTCACTCCTTACGTCATCACATCTATCTCAGAACATTAAAGGCAGCTACATGATAAGTCCCAAATTGATATCTTAACCCCCACATCTCCCCTGAACTTTAGTCTCATATCCAGCTGCTACTTGACGTCTCCATGTGAATGTTGCTCATAGTCCTCTCAAACTCACTAGTCCCCCAGTCTTCTGCATTGCAATAAATGCAACTCTGTTCTACAAGACCCTAAACTTTGGAATCTTCTCTTTCTTCTGGCTCTTCTCCTTTTTTCACGCCCTGTTATCCAATTGCTCAGAAAATGCTGTCAGTTCTACCCTTTAAATTATCTCCAGAACCACTTATCTTTAGTTATACCACTCCCACCCTCATCAGAGCCACCATCATTACTTGTCTAGGCAATTTCAATTGCCTCTGAATTAGTTACAATACAGCTTAGGTTGCTATGTCAGAGTCTCCAAAATACAGTGTTTTATATAAGGTAGGAGATTACTTATTTCTCAAGTATGAACCTGTGCATAAGTAGTCTAGGGTTGATACAGTCACTCCATAATGTCAGGGATCCTAGCTTCTCATGGCTTGCTGCTCTGTCATCGTCAACAAATAACTTCCATCTTGTGACCTTAGATAGCTGATCCGGCTGCCGCTCTCATGACTATGAGATTCCAGCCCGTGGAAAGGGGAGAAGAAAGAAGTGGAGGGCAGGCCCATTGCTTTAAGAACATGACCTGAAAGTTGCAGATACCCCTCTCATCACATCCCATCAACCAGAATTTTAGCACATGGCCACACTGAGCTGCAAGGAAGGTTGGGATATGTAGTCCTTTTTCTGAGCAGCCTTGTGCCCAGCTAAAATGTGGAAGGAGAGAAGGAATGTGGGGGAGAAAATGAGTAGGCTCAGCCGTAGTCTCCTAAGTGGTTTCCTCTTTCTGCTTTATCTCCTACATGTTGTTCTGAACACAGCAGCCAAAGTAGAACACGTCACTCCTCTGTGCAGAACTTTCTAATGACTTCCTGTCTCACTCAGAATGAAACCTAAAATCTTTATTGTGGTCTACAAGGCCCTATGTAACTTGAGCACCAATTTCTCTCTGATCTCATTTCCTATCTCTCTCCCCCTTGTTCACTCCACTCCAGCCATGTTGGACTCCTTTCAAAATGCCCCTACCTCAGGGCCTTTGCATTTGCTGTTCCCTCTACCTGGAGCACTCTTCCCCCATATAGCTGCAAGTCTACCTCCTTCACCTCCTTCAAGTATCTGCTCAGATGCTACCTCCTCAGAGCAGCTTTTCTTGACTCCTATTCCCACCATCCCTAGCCCCCTTACTCTACTTTGTTTTTTCCCAAGGCAATTAACACCCCCTGAAACAGTATATGTTTCCTTACTTTATATTTGTTTCTCCTCACTGGAACACATGATATAGGGTCCACATATAGCAGGTGTGCTATACATGCTTGTTGAATGCATGAAGTGATGAAGATGGCAGTGCCTGGGCTCGAAAGTAGCAGAATGGGGCTTCTTTCCTAATCATTTCAGGGAGGACCCATTTCTTGACGTCTATTGTGGTTCCCTTTTGGAAGCAGAGACTCATTAGTTTCTTGCTTCTGAGTACTCTCTTCAGTTCAAATTATCAAATATTCATTAGGCATCTAGTGTGTTAGGATCTAGTATGGTGGATATAAAAGGAGAGTAAACTATAGGTCAGTACTGGCCCTCAGGAAACTTTTGGGTTGGTTAGGAGCCTAAATTTTATCCTTTATTTTCTTTGCAAGTATGACCATTCAGGTATAGTATAAAAGATCAGAGAAAGAGTAGCTCCTCTTTCTACAGTTATGACAGCACCATAAACTGATGTGGCCTGGGTGGGTGAAGAGGGGAGGGTAGGAAGAGAGGCTGCCCCATCACAGGTTATGGTGGGCTTCTTTCTCTTACTCTCTATGGATAGAGTCTCACTCGCTACTGGTCTACTTAAGAAACAGTTTGAACCAGTTCTCATTCAGTGGATGAGGGGAAAAGACGAGTGAGGTGCCAAGAGGGCTGAGGGATGGGAGTCTCAGGGGGGCCAAGCTGGAGGGAAAGGTAGCTCAGAAAAGCTGAGCAAGAGATATATTACCTGAAACGGTTGTGCCATTATCCTCTCCTGCTCTGGGCAAAATGCAAAAGGTCAGGGGTGGTTATTTTCCCCAGACTCCTCCATGCAGGGCCACTTAGACACTGCTCTGACATTTACAGTCCAAGAAGGTCAGAGGCCTCCTCCAAGGCCTGGTTTTGGATTTCCACATTGAGAAAGTTCCTTTTTTTTTTTTTCTCTCTTTTGGACAAGGCTGCTTGTTACATTCCCTCCTAATAATTCTTTCTCTTGACATTCCTTTTCCATCTGAGAGGTAGAGCCAAGTTCAGTGGTTCTCAAACTTAAACTCACATTGGAACCAGTTGGAGGGCTTAGTTAAAAAAACGTTGCCAGTTGTCACACCCAGAATTTATTAATTCAGTAGATCTGGGGTGGGGCCTGAAAATTTACATTTATAGAAAGTTCTCAGATGATGCTGATGCAGCTGGTCCCAACCACATTGGAGAACCACTGGCCTAGAGCAACTAATTTGGGTCTAAAGGTGTCCCACCCCTGATCTTCTACTCCAGTCCTTTGTCCCCACTCTCCAACCATGAGGAAGTGAGCCTTGAGTTATCACAACATTAATTCAAATTAGATGTCAAGGATTTCTTGACCATCAGGGTTGTTGGCCAAGTCAGTTCCAGGTATCTTCCTCCCTGTAAATCTTTAAGAATCTCTTCCACTCTTGCATATGTCTGGGTGAGTGAAGATCTGTTTAGTCCCCGCCATGCAACTGCCCTTCTCAGGCAGGGAATCCCTGGACCTGAGAATTGCAGAAACGATTGCAGGTGGAGGATGGAGAGCAATAGACTCAGAGCAAGCAGAGGGAACCCCCTCCCCTCCTACACTTCTATTTCTTTGACATTAAAGTATTTGTTTCTTCCTGGGCTCTGCTCATGCTGATGTCTGGGAAACCATTTATGCTTAATGTCCCCAACCCATTAGCAGCCCGGCATGGGGTTCTGCTAATTAGGCTCCTTAATGGTAGCGCTGTGAAGAGTGAGGTTGTAAGTGCCTGCACCAGCTTCCCAATGTCTGCTAGAGAGCAAGAATCTAAACAAAGATCAGGGCCCAGGTAACCTCAGAGGTGTCCTGAGAATGATTCATGCCAGTGTAGGAGGCTCATCTCATGGTAACCTTCTTCCTACCTCCATTTTGGTAGAGAGGCCTGAATAGGCCCCCTGATCACCTTGGCTGAAATAGCAAGACCCCCTAAAGACTCTAAAGCCTCCTTTCACCTCATATTAGAGGACAATGGGCTCCTTTGGAAGCATATTCTTGTACCAGTAGCCCTCATCCAGCATTTATGGAGCACCTCTATGCATGAAAGTCTCTCTTCCACATCACTTGCTGCTTCTTTCAAAATCCAAAAGCTCATACTTTATTTTGTTACCGAAGAAGTCGTGAGGGCCTTTGGCCTCAAATCTACGGGATCCCTGAGGATTGTTTATCTCTAACACTCTGCAGTTCTGTGTTGGCTGCTACTTCTGCAGCTGCTCTTGAAGAGTTGAGTTCAGTGGCTTTGATCTATAGAGGGAGTATTCAGGGTGCCCTCATTTAAGGGTAATCAGATAATGTTCCCAGAGAGGAGGCCATGCCTTGAATATAATCTTGATGTATTTGTCTCTTGCTCCTCTTGACATCTCATGATGCTTTTGGTTCTCCTTGATAACTCAAACTAGTGGTAGCTTCACAACATGTTGGGAGGCAAAGATATGCCCCACCCCCACCTTCAGTGAAACAGTTGAGAGAGGAAGTGATTTTCTGCTATTAAGAGGCATAGAGGGAGACAGAAAATGCCAGTGACTGGTTCATGCTCACCCTTCCCTCATTTCTGGGAACTCCAGGGCCTGGGACAGGTTGAGTACCTCTAGTGGGGACCCCAACACTGAGCCCCAATAGCCATCAGAATCACAAAGCTGGATAATGATGACTTTTCTCCTTTTAGTCAGGGAGAGCCCATGTGGGCACCTATATTCCAGGCCACCAATAAGCCAGCTAGTTGGCCAAGAGCTTGAGGGCCTTCTCTTTCCTGCTTTTTCCATCCTGGCTCCTCAGCCTCAGGTCTGAGCCATGGGGAACCCTCTCCAATCTGCTAGAACAGAACATCACAAGCTGCTCCTGTTGTGGTCTGGGCCGCCAGTTCCCCAGCCTGCTGCTGCTGGAAGAAGGCTATGATGTCAGTAATCAGTCCACAGTATCTCTCCACATGCCAGTCCCTTTGTTGGGGGAGGAGGGGCCGTTTGGAAAGAATCATGTCTGAAGCAGGCAATTTGGAGAGAAACAGGGAGAATGCAGGAAGGGAGAAGTGCTCAGGTCACCAATTGAGCAAAGCCATGTTTCAGCCAGGCCACATTGTGCCCACATTTTTTCCATGGCCCAGCCTTCCCACATGGCCTGTTTAGGCCCATCTGCCCAGCTCTCATCCCCTCTCCTGCTTCTGGGTCCTGGAGAAATGCCGGCATTTCCCTTCTCTGTCCCTTCTGCCTTCCAGGCCCCACCTGGCCCATTCCCAAGATGTACAAACCTCCATGTGGAGGCTGGCTTGGAGGCAGGCAGTATAAGCAGGATAGGGACTAGAACTAAAGGTTTGAGCTGATGATCCTGTGTTCCAGAGCCAAAGGTAGGTGGGCACACTAAGCAACTGAAATGTCAGCTGCTTCCTAGCCCCCTTCCCTACCAGGATGTGATTTCCCTGAAGCAGGCTTTAGAGATGGAAGACCTGTGCTTGACTCAGATCTGTTTCTCGTCTAGTTGGTAGCTTTGGGCAAGTCAACCCCTCTGAGTCTCCACTTCGTCATCTGTAAAATGAGGGCATTATGTAGGGTAATTTGAGAAAGAAATGAGTAAACCAAGAACTGTAGTAGACATCTTAGTTACCCTTCTCATGCCCTGCCCCTTTAGGTCCCCCTGGATGTTGGTCACACAGGAGCTGCTCTCTTGTGTGCCTGAGGGGTCAGGATGCCCCTAGGAGGCAGCTCCTACCCTGCCCAGGAGCAGCCAGAGCCCTGAAACCTCCAAAAAGAGATGCATGAGCCCATATCTGTGTTGTTTTTCCAAGGACCCATGGGAGGGGTGTGGGTGGAAAATAACTTGGGTCGCAAGAGGCTCTGTGGGGTAGCAGGGGTAGGGATGGGGGAGGTGAGGTCTCATTTCTATTGCTTTGTCCCAGAAGCCCCCAAAGTATGTGTGTGCAGGTTTTTTGTCCTGCCCGGCCCTGGCCAGGTTTGAAGGAGGAATCCCCACTCAAGATTGATGTCACAGACTTGCCTTCCCCTCCCCCAGGCTCATCCTTGGTGATTTAAAGAAATTATCTGGACATAGGAGTTAATGGAAGTAGGTTGCTAGTGTGTGGGCGAATTCATCACTGTCTCCCTGCATTCCAAGAGCAGATCTGTCTTTCAGGGTGAGATATCCTGGAGTGACTTTCCAAGGTCTGAGAAGTATAGGCTACCTTGGGAGGGCAGGGTTGGGGGCAGCCTGAGCAGGATTTTGGGAAGCTGGGATGACTGCAAAGTGCTGTGGGAATGACTAGGAAGGCTTTCCCTTTTGTTTCTTTAATTGTGGGGGAAAGGGAGGGAGAGGGTATTGGCATTGCCAGAATGCTACTGCTCCAGACCCCCCCACCCCCAGCTGTCTCCTGCCTTGGGAAGCAGGTATATCCCCTGCAGCCCACTGCTCAGGGTGAGGAGGGCTGTTTTTGCAGCTGTCGTTGGCACTGATGAAAGAGGTGGAAGGGAGGAGAGGTGAAGGACAGCTGTTTGATGGGGTAGTACTCTAGAGGGAAGAGGACTGGCTTTCCTCCTTTCCATCCCTCCATTTGAGCAACTCAGCACTTCCTGGAGGTGGCACTCAGGGAGGGAGCTGTTTTGAAAGCACAAAGACCTAGTGCTGGAAGGCTTGGAGGCTGGGGTAGGGGGTGTGAAGAGGGGAAGATATTTATGCAAAGGGGCAGAACTCCCTGGGCCACAAGAAGACTGCTGGCCTTCCAGCCCCACACACAGTCAGGCCTTCTCCACAATTTAAGCGTGTGTGTGTGTACACACACATGTGCACTGAGGCCTACATTTAGTGTGAGAGCAGAGATGCAGCTATGAAATGTTTAGAGGGAGAATGACTAGAGACAATGCTGAGGTTTGTTCCCCATCTCTCCAGCTGGTCAGATGGTTTCTCTCAGATATTTACCTGGGTCTTACTTGGTCATTTCTCTGCTCCTTTTTCTTGCGGCTTCTTCCTCTCCCCTTGGTTTCTCAGTGTCCTGTCTCTTCCCTCTCCCTTCCTCTCTATCTCTGATCTTGAAAATGGGAAGTGTTGGAAGACTCTCCCTTCTAGCTGCTATTATTTAGGATCCAGCAAGATGGATTTAAATCAGATTAAACAAAGAACTAAGAATGGGGAGTAGTGGGTGATCAGGAGAGAAGGCAGCCACTAGGAGTAAGCTGTGGAATCCTATAGGCTCACAGAATGTTGGAGCTAAAGAGACCTAAAGAATCTTTGAGTCTCTCCTGAGCTTATGGACATAGAACTGGAGGTCCTTTGGGAAACAGCTGTTATTATCTGAATTATCAATGGTAAATTTGGACATGTCCCACTCGTACCTGGGGGAGTTGCTGGGGAGAAGTGGGGTCTTTCCTCTGGTCCCCAAGGCTGGCACTAAGATGAATCACTGTGGCACAGGCTTTTCTCTCTGAGGCTCAGAGGAGGTGGCTGATTTTGCTACGTGGACCATGACTTTTGTCCTGAAGCCAAGGGCATCTGCAGGTTGGGCAGCCCTCCTGAGAGCTCTGGGCATATGCCCAGAGGCCAGGCTGCAAGGCCCTGGTGCGTCATCCTTCTCCCAGGTGGACAGCTCTCTGGACATTCTCCTCTTCAGTGATCCCTGGGGAAGTTCAGGTCTGATTCAGTCTCTGACAGTGTATGGTGAGGGCAGCATAAAGCATGGTCCCTTCTGCTGGGACTGCTAGAATCTCCTTTAACACTCCTTCCTTCCTCCCCTCTCCAACTGGCTTCAGGCAAATCAGACAGCAGGGGGCACTCCTGGGTCATCCCAGAAGAGGATTCTGGGCTGCTGTCTTCAGCTTGGACTCTGAGAACGTTGGAAATTTTCTGTCCACCTGTCAATCTGAGCGTGAGCAGGGCAGACCCTTTGAGAGCTGGATGCAATCTTTTTCTAGCAGGCAGAGACAGAGACTTGAGAGAAAATTGGCTTTTCTAACTTGTCCCTGAGACTCCTTGGGCTGGAAGAAATCTGACTTTTGCCTTTGGGAGATCACCTAGTAGGGCAGGTCTCCATCTGGGAGCCATGGCCAAGGCCAGATGGGTCCCAGTTTATGGACAGTGTAACTCTTGGCCCCTTGCCAGTCCCCCCAGCAGCGGACTCTGGTTTGGCTAACCTTGGGGAGCTGAATTTTCTTCAGAATGACTTCCAGATTAATTTTTGTTGCTAATACCCATGCCCTGCCCACTAGGTTCTTTATCATGGGGGGAAAAAGGCTTTTTCTCTTTTCCCCAGATCTAACACAGTCCTCTGTGACTGTTCCTGGACCTATCTGGGAGCCAGATGGGAATGAGCTGAGGCAGGGAGGGTGTGCAGGTCGGTGGGGTGTGGCACATTCCTGGCTTGTAGCTGACACAGGTAGGGCTTTCTGGGCAGCAACTGCCCTGAGGGAAAGCCCTGAAGGGGAGGCTTCCCAACTCAGCTCCTGCTTTCTTTCCAGTTGTCTCCTTCAGACTTCCTCATCCCCCACCCAGTCATTCCAAAGCCACTGAGCCTCAGGAATTCTCCTTTCCAGTAACGGGGTCTGTGTGGGTATTGATTTATGAGCACAGAGAGGATAAGATGGCCTGTATCAGGTTCCACATCCCCAGATGCTTCTAGCACCTCCAGGTTCTCTCTATCCAAAGAATGGGGAGAGTCTAGAGCATGGTGGCTGGTGTGGAAGACGGGATCTCTGGGTTGGAGATAAACGCTTTGTTGCTAGCAGAGCTAAGGGCACGAGGCTGAGTCAGTGAAGTTATTCTGGGGGAGGATATGTCCAAGTCATCCTCAGATCTAGTCTCTGACATCAGAACCTAAAGTCACTGGTTCTCCCTAGAGTCTGGCCTTCAGAGCTCCACCTCATCCCACAGGGCCTCGGGAATGTGGTGACCGTTAAGGCAGCAAGTCTTCCAGGCTACGGAGGAGGGGGGCTAGGGGAATGGAGACAAGCCCAGTGTTGGAGCCCCTGGTTGGGTCTGCCACAAGAACTGCCCGACCCTCCTCCAATGTCTTAGGGGTCCTGACAGCCCCAGCCCCGGCCCACCCTCACTGAGGCACTAACTCTCAAGCTCTCTAGGGCAGTAGAGGTTAGGGATGGGGCCTCCTCTGATTGCAAATCTGTAGAAAGCAAATTCTGTAGCTTGCCTGTAGCCTTTTGCCAGCGTCTCCCAATGCTTTCAAGTAGGACATTTTCCCTGAGATTTCACCTAAGCTCTTCCAGCTGCAGTTCTAGCCTACCCTTCAGCATGTGGCACGCCTGGAGACCCTGGGACACCACCTAGGCAATTCATGTGCCATTGGATCAGTGAGACACAGATGTGCGGAAAGGGCCATGGATGAGATAGACTGCAGCACGAACCAGCCTATTCATTCACAAACCAGTCTCAAAGGTCAAAGTGTGACTGGGACCTGGAGGAATGTTGGTGTTTTCACGGAGGAAGATGGTGAGGGTTTGGGAGCAGTCTGCAATTGCCAGCCATATCTGAGCTCTCGTTATGGAAATGAGGCCTCAGCTAGATCAAAAAAAGACAGGAAACTTTAAGAGGCATCATAGCTCCACCTCTCAGCCATTCTCTTGAGCCGTTTCCATGAGCCTGGCATCTGACCCTGTGTATAGGGACAAAACTTTTTTCAATTCTAAATGACCATTTATCCCTTCCCTCCAGGATGCTGATCATTAGCTGGACATCAGCCTGCTCAGGGAAACTCAGGCTCCTGAGATGGAAATAAAGGCGTGCAGAAGCCAAAGGCTCATGCCTGGTTCAGAAGTGAATGAGAAGTTCAGTGGCATGGCCATTAGGAATGACCCCCCCCCAATCCCCACTATGATTCTAGAAGCCTCATTTTCATGGCCCCTACTGCTTAGAGAACTAGGAGTTTGGGCTAGCTCAGTGATGGCTTCTAGGTGTATAATCTGAAGGACTTGAGGGGAGAAAGGGGATGTAGGAATCATAATAACAGCTCCTATTCATTGAGCACTTTCTCCAGGTAAAATGTTGTTCTAAGCATTTCACATCCTTTATCTTGTTTAATCTTCAAACAACCCGTTGAATCATGATTCCTATTTTACAGATGAGTAAACGGAGGTACACAATGACAATAAAAATTAAAATAGTAATAATAATAAGATTTTAAGAGCTTTAATTTTTTTCTAAACTGACCCAGTGCCAGGCCCTGCATAAACACATTACAGGTATGATATTATTGAGTCCTGGGAAGTCATCATATTATCCTTATTTTCAGCTCAGGAAACTGAGACTGAGAGAGAAGTGACTTCCCCAAGGTCACCGAGTTTTAGAAAGTGACCAAGCCAGGAGCCAAACCCACTTCTGTCTGATTCCAAAGCAGCCTATGCTCATGATTGCCTAGCAACACTACCTCCCTAGGGGACTGTCATGGAGAGAGCAGGTGGTTATGGAAGATTTTCCCACTGGCCTCTAAAAGCAGGAGTACCCCTAGCCCATGGGTTGAGCCAGGAGCTGCAACATCTGGCATTCTGGGAAGCTGTGGAAGAGCACCCTCCAATCCCCACCTGACAGTGAGGGAAGCTTTGATGCTGTCTTTCCACTCACTTGGAACTGGGCTGCGTAAACCCACAAACTGCAGGAAAACAGATCCTGGAACAGGGAGGCAGGGGATGTTTGTTCTGGCTCGCAGCCTCTGCCTCCCTGCTCACCCTGCGATGTGTGCCCCAACCCTGGCAGCCGGTCATGGGGCTGCTGTCAGTCTCTGCTCTCTCCATCGTCTCTGTGAATCTCGCTGGGCTGTGTTGCCTTGGTAACTTGATGGGAAGCTCTTGAGGTTTTCTGGAATCAGAGACAGCTACGGAGGGAGGAACCAGGCTCTGTTGGGCTGCCAGTCACGAAAGGGAAGAAATCATCCCAGTGCCCACAGCTCCTGCCAGCCAGCCAGTCCTTCCTTGGGTCTGGCCTCAGCGTCTTCTGTTGCATCTGCAGGAGCTTTGTAGCCTTTAGGGCTGGGCCTAAGAGGAGGGAGCTGTCAGGTACTGCTCTGCCCTTGGAGTTGGCTCCCACTGTCGCCAGAGCTGCCTGGACTCCTGCTTGCTCCTGTGCCCTGGCCTTGAAGTCTTAATTGGTTTTATGAAGTTCAATGCTTATTTTTTATGAGACAGATAATTACTGTGAGGAGAGGTCAAGACCTCCTCTGCTGGACTTGGCAGGGCCTCCAGAATTGCTGACTTCCCAATCAGCACCAGGCAGACTGATGGGATCAGGGTGGGCAGGGGCAGGCCTGGGGGGCTGGTGGGAGGGGGATACTCACCATGGGAGGAGGAGCCAAGTCTCCAGGCTTGTAGTCCCTGTGATGGGATCAGGGAGGAGACTGTGCCTGCTGGCCTCTTGAAGGAGCCCACACATCTGAGGTGGGCCCCTGCAGATGCTGTCCTTCTTGGAGAGGGGTGGGGAGTGGGAGGTGTGGCTCTCCTCCCAGCCCTGTGGCAATTCTCTTAGGCCTCCTGGGGGGATTCCTACATGGAGCTGCCTGTGGCTGTGCCAAGAAATCCTCATTCTTGACATCATTGTTACCTGTGGAGCTGTTTCTTCCTTCCACTCTCCTTGTAGTCTTCCTTTCCTTTCTCCCACAGTCTCAGTCTGAAATATGACCTATTTCTTCCTTAGGTCAGTCTCTATAACTGGTCTCTGCTTCTCTCTTGGTCATTCACCTCAGTCCTAGTCCTGGATGCTGGATCTCTCTCTTTCTCACCCCCTCTTCTTCTCTCCTCTCCAGGAGAGAATTGACTCGCTGCACATTGGAGGGCAGCTCCACTCGCTGACCCGCTGCTGGCAGAAGCAGGGTCTGAGGATGGTGGAGGGTAGTTTGGGGAGTAGTGCAGGAAATTCCGCTGATGCTGGGATGGCCAGGAAGAGCATGGGGGCAGAGATGCACATCCTTCTCTCCAGCCTAGGAGCTGCTGTCCAGGTTTGTGACTCCCAGATGGGCTGAGAGGTTGGCCCTGTCTCTAGACCAGACTGAACATCTGTGTGCCCTGTTTCCCCTAGCCTTCTGGGAAGGATCTTTGACAACCTGCTCTGGCTCTAGTTACTGTCTGTCTGTCCTCATGTCCTCCTCCAGGGGGAGGAGGAGGCTGACCCATTCATGAAACTGAGCCACTTGCTGGATATGGCTGGCAGTGGGACAGAATGGCCTCAGGAAGACCTTACCTACTCAACATATTGTCAAACTTCCTCCTCCCCTTGCCTTCTGACTCAGTGGGCAACTCCCCAGGAGTTGCTTCCTCTTTAGAGTAAGTCCATCCTTGCAGGGAAAGAAGAATGGAAGAATGAGACTTGAGCTTTCCAGGTCAGGAGGGAGGAGAGAGGCTGGGTCCTCTTCCTTCTCCTCCTCCTCTTCCTCCTCCATTTAATTAGCTAATGTCTGTAAAGGCCTGGGCCACAGAAAAGCCCTATACAAATGTTGAGCACAATTTCATTTCCAAGACTTGCCAAGAATATATTTGCAGGCTTGAGCAAAAGGTCACTGGGCCTGCCTGGGACAGAGGGAGGACTTCCTACAGTGCCCAGAGAGAGGCTGCCCCTCCGCAGCTGGGGCAGGGAAAGGAGAGACAACAGTGGTGGCCCGGGTCTCTGCCTCCTTGGTGCTCCAGCTGAGCATCCTGGCACCATGCCTGCTTCACATTGCTCCCCACCCCTCCTGACTCCCAGGGTCCCTAGAGGCTCAGCCCTCCCTGTAAGGGCCATCTTCAGAGACTTTCCACCAGGAGATTATGCTAATATTCACAACAGCTAATATTCATTGAACACTTACCATGTGCTGTTGTGCTAAGGGGGCTGGAGCTCTCCAGCTTGGGGAGAAGTGGGGTGGAGGAGCTTTCCAGGGAAGTGAGCCCCTGGGTCCTGTAAGACCTGCATGAAGTCTTTCTGAAACCTTTAGGAGTGGGGTATCACTTATCTTCTCTGAACAATGAGAGGAAGTCCTGCTTTGTAATCCAGGTCCCTCCAGCATGGCATGGATGTTCTGCAAGTTTCTGGACTCTCCTCTCCTTTCCCCAGTGATGACTCACTTGGCCCTAAATCCATTGTGAAAGATCATTGAGGCAAATTAGCCTTGACAGGCTCCATGTCCAAGGGGCAGTTTTCCAGTTTTTGGTGCTCCAAGGCCTGCTTATGTGTCTGGGCCCCTCAGAATTCTATATGATCCAGTACTGAGGAGTGACCCATTCCCTCCATCTCTGGGCAGGACTTGGCTTTGGGTGAGGGCCAGAGTGGCAGAGGCTGGGAAAGTGGAATAGCCAGCCTTATCCCTCACAGCTCCAAAGTCAGAGTGAGTGCTTTGGGAGGGTGAGAGAGACAACAAAGCAGGGAATGGAGGGTTCTGGAAGAGGCAGACAGGCCAGGCTGGTAATATTGACGACTATTGATGATAATATTGGGATGTGTTTCCCACATCCCCTGGACCTCCTTTGTCTCTATCCCCTTACCCTCTAAAATCTGAACAGAGCTGGAATGGCCTTTTTTATTTTTTAAATTGTTATTTATTTATTTATTTTGGAGGAAGATTAGCCCTGAGCTAACATCCACTGTTAATTCTCCTTGTTTCTGCTGAGGAAGGCTGGCCCTGAGCTAACATCTTCCTCCACTTTTTATATGTGGGACGCCTGCCACAGCATGGCTTGAGTAGGTCTGCACCCGGGATTCGAATGGGCAAAGCCCAGGCTGCTGAAGCAGTGAATTTAACCACTGTGCCACCGGGCCAGCCCTATGGAATGGACTTTCTGAGAGACAAAGTCCTTGCACCCCCAAGCCCTGACATCCTCTACTCCATCTCGAGTTGTTCTCTGCCTTCTCTCTAGAGCCCAGGGGACTCCATGTGTCATCAATTCATTATCACCCTGATATAAGTCATTAGTCCTTGAAAAAGCATGCTTCCCTAGCTGAGGCCAGCCCCTCACAGCTTGAGAAAGAGTACAGGTGGATGGAGATGTGGGGGGTGGGGAGGAGAGATACACAAAGCCACACAGATACAAACACAGTGATGCTTATTCCCAGGGGTACGTGTAAATGGACACAAACCCACCAGCACACACAGCGCTCACACCTTTACACACGGGCACAGGGATGTTTTACATGGCCAGATGTGGTTATACCAGAGAGCCCACAGAGCTGTAGCACTGTAGCCGCACTCAGCTGCTTACAGTCCCCCAGATTCATTCAATATCTAGACTTGGGATGGGGCATCTAGCAGCCTCAGCCTCCGGCAAACCCAGAGGCCAGGTCCCCAGCCTCAGTGGGGGGAGGATGGGAGTGGAATGTGGGAGCTGAGGCTGGAGATCTGCGAGTTCCATTAGCCACAAGAAGCATGTCTGGAATCTAAAAGCACAGGGACAAGGGCGCTGCAAAGAGGTTCCTGACAGTGCGTTGGCATTTCCTACCCCCTCCCTCTCCAGGAAGCTCCTCGTGGTCAATAAAGCCATTTAGGGATTAGAGCAGCTCCCTCAATAAAAGCTGCTTATTCAAAAGGTGATTTCAGTTAATTTGCACTTACTTCATGGATATTATAATGCGTGGAAGAGCTGCCTCCTTTTGCTGTCCCCGTTTTGAGCCCCTGGCCCACACATCCCCTCTTCCTTTCACACTCCTCTCTTCCGCTACCACAGTGGGCACAGGTATCAGTGTGGGCTGGGCCATGCTTTGCAGCAACCCAGGGACCTTGATGGGGAGTGGGAGGTGGTGAACACTGGCCACTGACCCATGGTGCTTCGAGGGACAGCTCCAGGGACAACCAGAAGGGGCCACAGTTGAAAGAGTTTTCCCAAAGGAGAGGAAGGAGGGCAGAGGCCCTGTCAGAATGCTCCTAGTTTTCCCAGGGTGGGTGTAAGCCTGATCTTGTAGGGAAGGACAAATCTGACAGTTTGCTGTTTGCAAGCGGGGGTGCAATAAGGAATAGGCAGAATCAGCTTCAACAGAATCAGCTTCAACTTCTAGACTCCCTCTGGTAGCTACCTCCTATGCATTCAGTTCATTGAAAGAATATTTAATTAAAACCTCCTATGTGCCAGGCTTTATGCTAAGCACCTGGAATACAATGATGAATAAGACAGTGTGGCCCTTGTCCTCACAGAGATTCCAGTCTAGTGAGGAAAACTCAGAAAATGAGGAAACCAGCTGATGAATACAGAATTACAAATTATATAATAAGTACGATGAAGTAAACAAACAGGGTGCTGAGATAGAAAGGGATACCTACTTCAAATGGAGTAATCAAGGAGGGGTGGTGACTTAGGAACAGTAGGAGCCAGAGGAATAGGAGCCAGAGGAAGAGCATTTCAGGTTACAGGAACTGCCAGTGCAAAGGTCCTGTGGCAGGAACGTTGGAGAAACTGAAAGTGCTGTGGTCGGAGTGAGGCAATGAGAGATCGAGTGATACCCAATGAGGCTGATATGCTAAGATGGGCAGGGTCAGGTCCTGTAGGCCTTGGAAAGGAATTTGGTGTTATCCTAAGGGAGGGAAGCTCACAAAGAAATTTAATCAGGGCAGTGAGAGGCATGAGCTGACCACCATTCAGCAGGAGGATGTGTTAGAAGGGTACTAGCTGATGCAGGCAGACCAGTATGGAGGCTATTGCAGTTACCCTAGTAAAGAGGGGCAGGAAGGGGAGAAGGAAAGCATCCAACTTTTTTTTAAAGGGAGAATCAAAGTTCTCAAGGTACCTGCTAGGTAATGTAGGGGAGGAGGACATTTCCTCTTCCCAAATGGGGGTTCATCTGGCCGGAGAACGAATTAAATTCACATGAGACAGAACAGCAAGAGAAAATTAAACAAAGCTTTATGAGGAACCATGGCCCGGGGCCTTTCTTCCCAAAGGAAGAAAGGGCACCGAAGAAGTGGGGTGCACATAGTGGTTATATACCCCCAAACAGGGTGTTTCACATGTGATTGAAATGTCCCTCCCACAATAGTCACAAGATTGCCCTGTCGGCACAGTGCTTGATGGACACAGCAGGCAGTGATCTGCTATCTCAGTGGGTGGTGGGCGTAGCTGGGCGGTCACAGGTGAGCGCAGCAATCAGTTCCTTCCCTAAGGAAAGATGCTTAATCCTTAAAGAAATGCCACCGTTGGGAGGGAGGAGGGAAGTCAGTTACAGGAGGTTACCAGACTAGCACAATAAAATGCAGATTTAAGTCCTTGCCTTTGGTATTGATGAAGAGTTTCTAGAGAGAAGGTCATCTCCTTTCTTCTTCCTGGTACAGAGAGGGAGGCACCTTTACAGACAGAGATTTACCTTACAAATGTAAATGTGTGCTAACAAAGGGCAAGTTCCATTCCTCAGAGCCTCCTTCCCTGTCCCAGTTTATCAAAAGCAATCAGCCTCAAATAATCCTGATGCCAAAGAGACATATCTTGGGGTGGCCAATTTCAGGTCCCCACAGTACAAATCAACAATTCCTGGGGCCAGCCCCATGGCCCAGTGGTTAAGTTCCTGCGCTCCGCTTTGGTGGCCCAGGGTTTTGCTGGTTCGGATCCTGGGCTTGGACATGGCACCGCTTGTTAGGCCACATTGAGGCGGCGTCCCACATGCCACAACTAGAAGGATCTGCAACTAAGATATACAACTATGTAGCAGGGGGACTTGGGGAGAAAAAGCAGAAAAAAAAAAGAAGATTGGCAACAGTTGTTAGCTCAGGTGCCAATCTTTTAAAAAAAAAATAGAATTCCTCTCTTGATTTGTCCTTTTATCACCCCCAAGGTATGCTGTGGGATTTCCCATCCCAGCTCAGGGCAAAGCCATGGCTGGTGCCTCCTTACTCCCACATCAGCCCATGGTGAGGGCACTGTCTTTTGGAGGCTCTCCAGGGAAGATGCCTACCTGCCTCCTTCTGGCACATCCTGCAGGACTGGGAGGAGCTTGCCAGTCAGTGGGGAGGGGTCAGTTTCAATGCCTTCTTGCCCAGTTGATCTGGAGCATGTCCGTAGTGCTGCACACTGGGCAGTGTCCAGCTCAGGCCTAGCTGAGTCAGGTAGACACAGAGCCAACCACCCCTACTCCCCAAACCAGGTTCCCAGAGACTCCTCTCCTGCCCTTCCCACCATTGATCAGGAGATAGGAACAGTGTCAGAATCAGGACTGAGGAAAGTGGGGCCTCTCAGAGCCTAAACCACCCTCCTGGGGATGCAGGAATATGAGGTGAGGATCCTGAGCTTGAACATTTACAGGTAGCACTCAGGATTGAAAACTGATTTATAGTCTGAAGGCAGACAGGAGGGAGCGGGAGGAAGGTGGGGAGCTGTGTACAGTGCAGCCTTGTTGGGCGGCGGTAATTATATATTACATTGAACTGTCCTTGCAGCACAGTGAAGGGCAGTGGGAATGAGACTCTAAATCATGCTTCCCTGATGCTCCCCATAGCTCACTTCCCCGTGATGTGGCCCTAGAGCCCAGGGCTGACACTTCTATTCTAAACACACACACACACACACACACACACACACACACAGCCTGGGGGCTCCAGCCTGACTGGGGACCCAGAGAGTAGGAAGATGGGATGTTATCACCTCTGGCAGCTTCCAGGGGCTGCTCATCCTATAGGCCTCATTGTTTATTGCTTCCCACACCTCCCACACTCTCTATCCCCCTTCTTCCACTGGGGCCCAAATGTGGGCTGTGTCATTTGAAGAAGACATCCCTGTCCACCCTTTATTTGTTCGCCCCTGCATCTTTCTTCTCCACACCACAGTCACTGCCTGGGTTCAGTTGGCACCTTGTCACTTCTCTCCTGGATTTTTGCAACTTTCTCCTAACTCACCTTCACCCCTAATCCATCATCCTTTGTTGCCATGGTGATCTCCCTAAACACACCTTGGACCATAACCTTTTTATTTTTAAGATTTTTTTTTTCCTTTTTCTCCCCCGGTACATAGTTGTGTATTTTTAGTTGTGGGTCCTTCTAGTTGTGGCATGTGGGACGCCACCTCAACGTGGCCTGACAAGCAGTGCCATGTCCGTGCCCAGGATCTGAACCAGCAAAACTCTGGGTCGCCGAAGCACAGCGTGTGAATTTAACCACTCAGCCACGGGGCTGACCTCCTGGACCATAATCTTGATTTCATTTGTCAGAGAATTGCAGAAGTAGGGAGAGATGGTCAAAGACTTTGGTTCTTGAGGGCCCAGGTGGGAAGACATGTCCCCAAGCCCTTTGCAAGTTTGTGATTGTTGGCTTACCTCCCACCCTGAGCTATCAGCCCAGGAGGACCACTAGTATTCATCCTTCCTTCCCTGGCTAGACCCTGGCCCTTAGACCAATCACCTGGACTTCCTACCAATCCCCCTGTCTCTCCCTTCAGGCCCCTGGCCACAAGCAGCTGGTACTTCCTGGTTCCTTAGGGAGGTGGTATTGCTTAGTGGTAATGAGAAAGGGCTCTGCGTCAGACAGATCTAGATATGAATTCTAGTGACCACACACAAGTTATTATGTAGTGAACAGATTAAGATCATGAACTCTGCAGCCAGACTGCCTTGGCTCTGCTATTCTTTAGTCTAGGTAGGGCGAGTTACTTAACCTGTCTGTGCCATTTCCCCATTTCTAAAATAAGGATAATAATAGTACCTACCTCATAGGGTTGTTGTGCAGATTAAATGAGCACAACAATAACACCATGCCGTTACAACAGTGTTGTGAGTGTGAGCTATTATTATTGTAATTTCAACTTTCTGAGTCAGTTTCCTTGTCTACAGCAAGTCTCCATAACATGTCTCCTCCTTGTCTCAAGGTTGTCGTGAAGATCAAATGACACATTCCCTTTAGAAACTCAAAGGTTCAACACATGTAAGGTAAGGTATTACTATTATTTATTGTCAGGTATTTTCTCCCTGAGGTTCTTAGGATTTGGGCAAGAGGGCCTTTTTTTCCCCCTCCCCAAAGCCCTAGTACATGGTTGTATATCCTAGTTGTAAGTCATTCTAGTTCTTGTATGTGAGCCACCACCACAGCATGGCAACTGATATATGGGTGGTATGGTTCTGTGACTAGGAACCCCAGGTCACCGAAGCAGTGAGCGTGCTGAACTTTAACCACTAGGCCATCAGGGCTGGCTCGAGGGCCACATCCTTTGAACAACAAAGCAGCTACCTTCATCATCCTCCTACATCAGCCTCAAGGCAGAAAATTGTGGAATCCTGGAGCCAGGAGCAGCCTTGGAGTTCAACTGGTCCAGAGGAAGGGGCATAAAAGGCCATGCAGACAGATGGGCATCTCTGATAGAAAGAGAGATGATTTCAAAGGAAGCTGCTAATTAAATTAAGAACAGAGGGTCCGGCCCCATGGCCAAGCGGTTAAGTTCGCACACTGCGCTGCGGCGGCCCAGGGTTTTACTGGTTCGGATCCTGGGCGCGGACATGGCACCGCTCATCAGGCCACGTTGAGGTGGTGTCCCACATGCCACAACTAAAATATACAACTATGTACCAGGGGGCTTTTGGGAGAAAAAGGAAAAATAAAATCTTAAAAAATAATTAAGAACAGAGAATTTATTCTCTTCATTGCAGAGGTGGACCCAGGTTTTGTGGGTCCTGAAGCTAATACAATTTGGGAAAGCCCACTTTAAGAAAAAGAATACAAAATTATGAACATAAAATTAGGTGCAGGCTTTGGAAGGGGTCTGTGCAAATGAGGAGCCCTGAAGCTTAAGCTTCATTGGCTTCATGGAAAATCTACCTCTGCCACCACATCAGGTGGGCATTTGACAAATACTTGTTGGTTGCTTATGGCCAAAACAAACCATTTCCACTGTGTCACAGGCTAGGATCTCCAGAGGACTGGAGTGGGCTCATCCTCCACTCAGACTCTGGAAGTCACTCCATTATGTGGGCTGTGGCTCCTCCACTGCCTTCACCTCAGGTTACTTGTTCTTTTTCAAGAGCCACAGGCTATTTATTTTTGCTTTCAAAGTACTTACATGTGATTTACATAGTATTAATATTCACACTCATATATGGAACCCTTCCTCTGCTCCAGCTTAGCTGGAATCCTGGGACTTAGTTAAGAAGTGTATCCAACTCTCTCTCTTCCAAGGATATAGAGGGAAAGATACATTCAATTTGGAGATGAGTGAGAGAGAAGGATGATGATGATGATGACATTTGTCTTGGAGTCAGTTTCCTAAGTCTTTGTTCCTACTCAAATTGTCCTCCTCCACATATCCTTGTCCCCTGCTAACCTCATCCCTTCCCAATTTCCCCATGATTATGAAGGTGGAAATTCACATATTCAAGGAGACATGCCTATTCAAATGCTGGGCTTACTTTGGCTCAATTTGTGGCCCCTGAAGTTGAGAGGCACATGGCATCAAGATGCCAGCAGACAAGAGTACACAGGAGTTCTTCCTCACATCACTCTCAGGAAAAATCAGTCCCCTAGCACTGTTTGGAAGCCTAGTTTATTCCTCTCAGTGATGGAAACAGATGGCGGGTGGGAGTATGTATGAGTGTGTGTGTGTGGGCACGCACATAAGCTGTACACACATATGAAAAGTGTGCACACATGTGTGAGACAGTGAATGCCCACATGCACATTAGTACATCTACTAAGACAGGCAGAGGAAGTGGAGGTGAGGATGTAGGAAGGAAATCTCTCAATCTGAGAAAACCACATTGTGGTTCTAAATGACATCAGAGGTGAAATCTGCTTTCCCAGCTGTGCTCTGTCATGGGGAGCCAAAAAAGAAGCTGGCAAGGCAAGAAAAGGTCTCAGGGCAGGGATGGGGTGCAGCTGCAGGTGTCACCACCAGCTCCAGCAATGACATCACTCTCCCAGATCCCTCCTTTGAGGTGATGAGTCACCCAGAGTCCAATCAATACTGCATTCCATTTGTCTATGCCATCTTTACGCTCTCATGGGCCAATTCATGCTTTTCTCTTCCACACAGCCTAGCCCCTGGCCCCCATGTACCACTGAGGGGCCTGAGCCTAAACTCTGGGGCTTAGCTCTCTTTTACACCTCTATCAGAGAAGGCAGGAATCCCTGCTTCTGGGTGAGGCAATTAGAAGGGAACAAGAGAAACAAAAAGAGAAATATTCCTGTATGTACAAGGGTCTGGGAACAGAAGTTGAAAACTTGGAAAGCCAGCCTGTGAATAAGGAGAGGAGAAAGAGGAAGAGGCAGAGAAAAGAGAATGGAAAGGGGAGAATCAGAAGAAAGAATGAACAGGGAAATGGGATTGAGGAAGAGAGAGAGGGTGAGGTGTGGCTGACAGCTGTGGACTCTCCCTTCTCAGGATCTTAGCACTTCTGTCCCATTTCCTGGCCCTCCAGTCATCTTTGGATCTCTAGCCCGAGTGATGTAGGAGGAAGCCCAACACTCCAAACTACCTCCCCCCGGGGGAGGAGCTCCAAGTCTACCCTACCAGGTTTCACCTTAGTCCCATCCTTCTTGTTGGAATTGGGGTTTTGTGGGGCAGCTAGAAACAGGGCAGAGGGATGAGCAAAGAGTGAGAGGCACAAAGGAGAAGACAGTGCCCACTGGGGCAGCTCTGGTTTCTCTCTTTGGACCTCAGTTTTTTTCCAAGGCCTAGGCACCTGCCAAACCGTTGTTCCCTCTGGCCTGGCCCTCATGCTCGGTGGCAGCTTGAGCATCATCCCTTGCCACTGATGGGAATTGGAACAGGGGGCTCTTTATCTGACAGGAGAGGGACTTGACTGCCCAGCCTCTGTGACTCTAATTTCCCAAGATGCTTTTGTTCTCGGTGTAAAGTGAGCTGCCACAAGGAAACAGAAACCCTTGAGTCTATGTCTGAGTCAACAAGATAGCATCCGAGATAAGGCTGGGCTTTCACGACACCACAGAGAGCTTCTGGTGGAGACCCAGTGCCTCTGGATTCCTTCTCTGACTCACTGTAGCTGAGTGTCTCTGCAAACAAGAAAGTCTGTCTCCAACCCTCACTTCTTAACTCTCGATCAACAACAACAACAATAATGATATTAATAATAAAATAATAACAGCAACCATTTACTGAGTGCCTATATATGCCAGGGACCTTGGTGAGTGTCTTATGTACATTATTTCATTCAGTCCTGCAACAACACTATGGAATAATCACCATTGTAGAAAGTGAAGGAGGAAACTGAGGTTTCCAGAGGTTGCCTGAGATTTCCCAGCTTGAGGTGGAGCTGAAATGTGATCCCAGATCTGTCTGATTTTCCCTGCTTCAATCATGCAGCCTCTTTTTTGATTTTGAGTTGCAGTCCAAAGCTTTTATCTCCAGGAAGTACTCATTCCCTCCTCACACCCTCAGCTCTCCCCCCTGTACCAGCCTCTGGAAGCCCCTGGTTGCCCAGGCTGTCCTTTGTGCTCGCTCAGGTTAGTTTTGGAGTTCCCTGTGGCCCTTGGGGTTGAGCTGGTTACTAAGAGAGCAGTCTGGCTCCCACTCCCCAGGGAGGAGGATGGGGGTGAGAGTGGCTATCATTTCACACCAGGAACAAAAACATGAGGTTATTGGAGAGGTTTAGGGTCACGGGATGCCTTGGGCTCCTATTTCTCCAGAGTCCCAGAACAGGGGATAGAAAAATGTGGAAAACTACCAGGTCCTCAAGGGAACTGGGGATGAGGGCAAAGGTGGAACAAGAAACTCCTCTTTCCACCAGAGCCTGTGCCCCTAGAAGGCTGGTGCTGCTGTTTGCCGACAAGCCAGTCACAACTTCTTATGCTGCTTGAGATGCAGCCCAGCCTTCATTCCTAGACCTTGTGTGCCCCAGTGAAAGGAACCTTTTCCACAGGTTGTAAGACCCCAAGTACCTCCTGATGTGCTCAGTGAAAACAGTGTGCTGCTATGGCTTTGAGGCAATCTGGAGCCACCTCCTGCCAGACTGCCTTCTCCAGACCCCTCTCAGAGGGGGTGTTCTGGAGCTCTACTGGGAGACACCATGTGGACCAAATATCCCTCTGAGAGTCTATGAGCAAATCAGGGAGAGATCTGCAGAGAGAAAAGATAAGCAGGACAAAGACAGCTGGGTGTTCTCACACAGAGATGAGCAGTCAACACCAAAAGACAGAGAGCCAGAAACATGGAGATGGAGCAAAGCAACAAACAATATGGTCCTCCTTTCCCCTAGGGTCTGGGAACAGGCATTGCAGGGTAGCTCTAGGCATAATTTAGGACAACCCCTCTTATTTTTTAAAATTTTTTTCTTTTGGTGAGGAAGATTGGCTGTAAGCTAACATCCACTGCCAATCCTCCTCTTTTTGCTTGAGGGAGGTTGTCGCTGAGCTAACATCTATGCCAATCTTCCTCCATTTTGTATGTAGGACGCTGCCATAGCATGGGTTCATGAGAGGAGTGCAGGTCCACGCCCGGGATCTGAACCTGTGAACCCCAGGCCACTGAAGGGGAGCACGTAAACTTAACCACTACAAGCACTACGCCATGCCACGCCACTGGGTCGGCCCCAGACAACTTCCCTTTTATTTATCATTTATTTTTGTTTATTTATTTTTTTGAGGAAGATTAGCCCTGAGCTAACAACTGTGCATCTTCCTCTGCTGTATATGTGGGATGCGTCCCACAGCATGGCTTGCCAAGTGGTCCTTAGGTCCACACCCGGGCTCCAAACTGGCAAACCCCGGGCCACTGAAGCAGAGCTTGTGAACTTAACCACTGCGCCACCAGGTGGGCCTCCCTCTTTTAAATATAATGAAGTTGAAGCTCAGCGAGGAGACAGGAGCTGGCCTAGATCATGCTGATCCTGAGTGGGTCGCCCACTCTGTATTCTGGGAGCAACGAGAAGAGGTGGCTCGGCCGCAGCTGTCTTCTCAGAAGCAAGGAGACCTGAAGGGAAGGAGTCACAACTTCGACCACCCCCATCTGAAGCCCCCTCCCTGAGGACCTCAGGGGCTAGTCTCTCATCTCTCAAATGCCCTGGGCCCTCAGTTCCCTCGTTAATAAAAACATGAACAAGAACACCTGCCTTCTTTCCTCACAGGGCTATTGTGAGGATCAGCTGGAAATAATGCACAGGGAAGAGCTTTACAAGCACAGGGTGTTATTAAGTTTGTGATTAGGCCAGGTCAGTGAGGGCTGCAGGAATAATGGGAGGATTAATGCCGACACCGTAGGAAGGAGGGTGACTAAAGTCTGTCCTGTCCTCTTCCCTCAGTCACCTGCCCTGAGAGAAAGCAGTCAGTGTTTCCAAATTGACTTAAATAAGAAATGTGCAGCAGTGGCAGCCATCCCTCACTCAGCCTTCACTTGCCCAAGGCAGAGAGATTTTAATTTTCGAGCCGTAATGAGAAAAAGAAACTCAGAATTAAAGAGTATTCCAGCGAAGCAGTCAAAATAGCTGCCCAGACTCTGAATCGAGGGGAGAAGTATAAATTAAATTTTTCCTTTTGCTCCCTAGCACCAACTGGCCTCGAAGAAACAGGGCTGGGTTAGGATGCAGCTGGCCAAGGTCCCCACGACCCTGGCTCTGAGGTCAGATGGCAGGCAGGCCTCACCCTCACCTCAGAGTGCTGACAAGAAAACAAGGAACAGAGACTGTCCACCCACTCACAGGAGACAGTTACCTCCGTCGAGGTTGTCTTCCCCAGGGCCATGACCCTGCTCAGTGAGGTCAGCCTCTGAATGTTGAATGCACAGAGTGGCGGTGACTCCCTGGCTCCCACAGTCTAATCCTCTGAGGCACAGAGATGCTGCAGCTACTTTCTTCTTCTCCCAAATGCTGACTCGTTATGTACCACAAACCTCTCTCTGTCCCCTATAATGCAGGCCAGGGGTCCTGGAGTTGGAGAGGGGCTGCCTAGGAAGGAGGGAGCACCTGAGCCCTCAGCTCACATTCTTCTGAGTGTCAGTCTGTTCCCAAGGGAACACCCTTTCAGACGCAGTTGAAAGTTGGGATGGTGGGAATGGCATGGCTCCCCTGAAAAGCTGTGTGAACCTGAAGGCCAGGACACAACCCTCTCCCTGGCCCTCTTCTGCGCTCACCTCCCATTGCTCTCCAAAATAAAACGTCTCTTGCCCCACCCCAGTCCTACCATCTGCCCTTGACCTCCCTTCTCCCTCTCCTTTTCTCATCTGTTTATCCAAAGAACACTGACTGAGTGGCCTACCGTGTGCCAGGATCTGGTAAACACTTACTGAAGGCCAGTTAGTATTATCTTAAGTATCCTAATGATAATGCTGACATTTATTACCCTTTATTGGGTGCTCACTCTGAGCTAGCCAGGGTGCTATGGATACAGCAATGGCTCAACTGTGGCCATTGTCCTTAAAGAGTCCATAATCTGTTAAAGGTGACAGAAGTGTAAACAAGCCACTGGACAAGCGTGATCACTCCAAGAGCTGTCATTTTCTGAACCTAAACTATGCGCCAGGCACAATTCTAGGTTTCAAACATGTATTATCTCTAGTTCCTCACTAACCCTGCAAGGGCTATATTACACCCGTTTTACAGAGGTTTTGTAATAATAACTTGCTCAAGATCATGCTGTTTGCAGAGTGAATTATTGACTTAAGGAGAGTGAGCTCTTCCTGAAAAGGGAACAGGAAAGGCTTCAGAGAAGAGGTGATCTTTGATCAGGGTTTTGAAGAATGAGTAGTTTTCCAGAAGCCAAGATGGGGAAGGAGTGAAATGGCATAGCACTTCCGTGGGCCTGCTGGAGAACTGCAGCCGCGAGCAGTATCAGCAGGAGTTCCTCAGGTCTGGAGGTGTTTGTGTCCCATATCAGGGAACACTAAACAGGGCAGTGGTTCCCCCACCAACCCTGAAAGCCATTCCCTTATGTGCCTCAGGACCATATCATAACCTACATGAAGGGTGATTATTTTAGAGAGAATGTAATCAACAGGCCTGTAATCCCAGAGGATTTCAGTCGAGGCACAGAGCTGAAATAATTGCATGGAGATGGAGCCCTTCTCATGTCCATTGACATAGCCAAGGGTCCAGCAAGTCAGGGGAGTGGGATGGGATCCCCAGGGAGGCTGGGAGGCACTTACTGGGCTGGAGTCAGAGAGATAGTGTCAATGACCTTGAGAAAACCCCACCAGATTTGGGGCACATAAATGAAACCTCTTCCTTTGTTACAGTCATTTCCCCCCGACTCTTTCTCTCTGCCTGTTTACTCCCCTCGTATGCCACAACAGCAGCAGAGGAGGCAGCCTTCTTGGTGCTGTCACAGATCTGGCAGACTGAGCCAGGAGGTGGCATTAGGATCCATTTGGCTGGTTCCACACCAGGGAAAATCTAGACTCATCATCATTAGCATTCTGTTTCCCTACTCAGAGCAAGGAGAAGCAGCCATCCTGTGCTAAGGATAGCAGCAAGGGGGAGACTTCTAGAGCAAAGCAGTCTTCAGAGCTCGGATCCCCAGTCTCAGGGCCATGCACCCTAGGCAAAGGCCTTCCAGGGCAGCGGGGGTTTGAGGCAGACCTTGGGGGAAACTGTATGACCACAAGGTGGTGAGGCTTTGGTACATGTGACAGACAGGATTGCAAGTGCTCTCCAAATTCCTCCACCCTTTCTTTGAAGCAGCTCCCACCAGCCTCAAAGGCCTAATTCATCCTTCACATTAAGCAGCAGCCCTGGGAGGGAACAACTCCCACAAGAAGCAGGAAGCACGTGCACATTCCAATAAAACGCTCTAAGAGGCAATTATTTCTGGGCTGCCTATCCCAGCCCAGAGTACCAGCAGCCAGATTTCCAGAGCTGCTTTCATTGCCTCTGGCTGTTGGCAAAATTAAACTTCTTGAGAAATGAGAATGAGCTGGCCCCTAGCTCGGGTGGTTGGAATCCTTTGTCTGCCTGGGGCCAAAGTCAGTGTGGGGCTAGGGGATGCAGGGGATGGGAGTGGGGAAGGGGGAGATTATGGAGGAAGGGATGTAGCATTGTAGGCCCCCACCAGGTAGCCTGTGCCATGTGCACATTGAAATGCATGGAACGGGTACCAAGTCTACGTGTCACCCACTGGGGTATGAGCTTGGTGAGGGCAGGAGCCGTGGCACTTTTTTTTTTTTTTTCTTTTTCCTTCTTCTCCCCAAAGTCCCCCAGTACATAGTTGTGTATTCTAGTTGTGGGTCCTTCTAGTTGTGGCATGTGGGATGTCGCCTCAGCATGACTTGATGAGTGGTGCCAGGTCTGCGCCCAAGATCCGAACTGGCAAAACCCTGGGCCGCCAAAGCAGAGCGTGAAAATCCAACCACTCGGCCATAGGGCCGGCCCCCTGCCGTGGCACTCTTGATCATTGTTGCATCCCCAGTGCCTGCCACATAGTAAATACTCAGTAAATATATACTGATTCCTGAATGAATGTGCACCAGGCAAGAGTCTTGTGAAAAATACTGTGAGAATCCTTCCCAGGCTTTCATCTAACACAGATCACATGCATGTACCTTGAAAAACACTTTAGTGCCCTGCCTCTTCACACTTCCCCATGGGATGATGCTGCGGGATACTTAGTAAATTCACAGAAAAGTGAGAAATGGCCTCCTTGGGACATGAAGGGGTGGGCAGTGGCCTGGTTGGGCACACCACAAAGAGGAGGTGCCCTCTGAGGACTCACACCACCACAGTTCGCTCTTGCACCCACGTCAACGTTTGCTTGCACAGACCAGCTTCCATCCCCTTCTTCTGATATGCACAGTTATCCCTCATCTCTCCAGCCTCACGTTGTGTCCGTCTTACTCTATGAGACACCTCTTGTGCCCCACTCCAAATTCTTTCAATCTCACTTCTTATTCTGGCTACTGCTGTGACAAACAACTCCATTCTGGCTTCAACCAGCTCATGGGTTGTGACCTGACAGCACCTCCCCTTCTGGCCAGAGACCTACGTTCTGGCTTTCTGCCCCAGGGCTTCTTTGTGGCCAGGGAACTGCCTGGCTTTCCAGCCTGAAGTCCAGGGTAGTTAATACGCTGGAGGCAACTCTTGACAATGGCAGTGGTTACCACTGGATAAAAGTTTCCCTCTTCTGGGCCTGGTAGATGGTTCTGAGACTCTTCATAAAGCTTTTCAGAATGCTGCCTGGTTGCTTGAAGCTGTGACCTATTCAATAATATATTCTCTCTCACATGGGCTCTCCTCAGTCTCACCCCTCTGTCCCTCACCCTTGCTCCCTGGATCATACCCTTTGTCCCATGCCTGGCTTTCAGGGGAACTCAGGCCAAATCACTTCCTTTTGCCTTTTGCCCTTTCTGCCCCAGCCTCACTGGTCTCCTTTCAGTTCTTCAACTCTTTCCCATGTCAGGACTATCAAACAAGCATTTCCCACCACCTGGAATGCTTGTCTCTCTGCTAGGGAAGTCCCTTGGCTGAGCCCTGAATGACCAGAAGAAGGCAGCCTTGAGGCGATCTGGGAGAAGAATGTTCCAGGCAGAGGGAACAGCTGCTGCAAGAGCCCTGAGGCAGGAATGAAGTTGGCATGCTCAGAGTATAGTAAGAAGGCCTTTATGGCTAGAGGAGAGTAAGAGAGGGAAGAGGGGCACAAAATGCAGTTGGAGATGAGGACAGGGACCAGACCAAGTGCAATTTTGTGGACCACAGAAGGAGTTTGCATTTTAAATACATTAGGAAGCAAGCTCCCTGAGGGCAGGGATTATGTTTGTCTGATTCACTGCTGGCTCCTACTATGTAGTAAGCACTCAATAAATGTTTGTGAAATGAATGAATAAACATCCTTGCCTGGGGGCCGGCCTGGTGGTGCAGCGTTAAGTGCGCACGTTCCGCTTTGGCAGTCTGGGGTTCGCCAGTTCGGATCCTGGGTGCAGACATGGCACCACTTGGCATGCCATGCTGTGGTAGGCGTCCCACATATAAAGTAGAGGAAGATGGGCATGGATGTTAGCTCAGAGCCAGTATTCCTCAGCAAAAAGAGGAGGATTGGCAGTAGTTAGCTCAGGACTAATCTTCCTCCAAAAAAAAAAATCCTTGCCTGTATTCATGTCCCAATAGCCCCTCACCCCACACAAGGTGACAGAGTAGTCCTCTTTTCTAAGATGACAGCTCCTGGGAGGGAGAGGGTCAGGCTGTTTGGTTTTCTCCTGAGAGAATCCTCTGAGGGCGAGAGTCCTGACTACTCTGGGACTGACTCTCCTGTTTTCTCTTTTCTCCCACAATCAACTCCGATGCTGTTGCTCACTTCTCTGCTCATGCTGGGCTCTGCTCCTGACACTGTTAGTCACCTCCCTCGGTTCTCAGCTTTCTTAATGAGCAGCTGTCTTGTCTTCAGTCTGAGATGGGCCTCCCCCGGCCTGCTGCTTCCTGGGGAAACCAAGGTCTTTGGTGGGAGTGTAAGGCCCAGAGAAGGGTCCTCTCTGCTCCCTCCCATGCTCTGAAGGGGGTGGGAGGACAGAAAAAAGAATTATCTCTGGGCAAAGGCGGAGGTAAGCAGAAGACAGCTGAAGTTTAGGGGTAGATTGTAAAGGGGGGGCCCAGCTTCCCTGCTGGAAAGAGTCCATGGAGGAACAAAGAACAGGCTGAGATCACAGCAGGAGGAATGAGGAGAGGCTAGAGGGGAGAGAGCCCATTCTGGTGGGCACCTGAGGCCAGAGGGCCTCTCCTTGGCTGACAGCCTTTCCTCGGCTGGCCAATCTGCCTTGTTACTGTTCTGTATGTATGGGGGCAGGGAGGTGACAGAATAACCTCTCAAGGGCCCTGCCACACTCCAGAGAACGCTTGATTGAGATTCCTTGATTGTCATCGGTCGATCTGAGACAGTCCTGGGCAGGGACACCCAACAAGGGGCCAAGGTGAACAGGGGGTTTCCATGCTCTGTGCTGTCACAGTAAGGGGCTGTACGTGGCAGGGGCACTGCAGAAAAAAGATGGCACAGTCAGCGGGTAAGTTGAAGAGAGACTAATGAAGGGAATATTTCCTGGGTGGGGTTATAGGAAACAGCAAATGACCTAGAGGCGCCCTGAGTCTAGACACAGAAGAAAGCTTTTACCACTTCTAGACTGGAAGGGGAAGGGGTGAAGAGGGAGTGGTGTTGCCAGAACCTGGTGGGAGCTGTATGTGGTAGGGCTGTTGTCCTGCAGGAGCTGTGGCCTTCTGAAAAGGAATATAGCTGCTGCCAACACCAAGGCCCAGCAGTGGGGCTGAGGGTAGGGGATAAATATCCTCACCTCTCTTTTTTCCCATTGGCTTGTCTCTTGCCAGTGCCTGCCATTGGCCAAACCCCACAGGCAGCTAAGGGCAAGGAGCCAGGGCAATACGGTCCATAGAAGTCAGCTTCTGGGGTACTGAACAGAGCAGAGAAGAATGGAGAGTGAATCTAGGACCTTCTTATCTCCTCCTCCTAATGTCACCTACCCCTAAGCCTATTCATCCCTTCCTGATTCCTAAAAAGCTTACAAGTCCCTGTGCCACCTGTACTCAGAACTCATTCCATCTCTCAGGCCAAGGTAGGCCAAATTTGGGCCAGGCTCACAGGAGGCTCCAGCCATGTGGGGAGGATTTCATTTGTCCTGAGTCTACTGCTACCCCAGCTGTTTAGCATCAGGATTCCCAGAAGGCCCTGTTCCCCTCATGCCAGACTTTAGGAGCAGGCAGACTGGGTAATTATACTTTCCTAACAAAGTCTTGCCCCAAGTGACTCTCTTTCAACTAAGTGAAGCAGGAGGTTTCTGCCTGCTTCTCCCCTGCGTGAGCACTGGCCTCTGCCCCTTATCTTCTGAAATTCCATTTTGATCTGAGGAGCCTGGGAGAGCACCCTGACCCTCTCAGCATCTCAGAGACAGAGAAAGGGTCTGTTCCTGCTTGACTTATCCCTGGAAATGCCAAGTCCCTCCCTCTTCCCCTGTAGAACTGTTAAATTCCAAAGGTGCATTTCTCAACATTATCCTGGATTCCCATTTGAACCTTAGTGGTCCCTTTCTTCACACAGCTCATTTCTCACCCTGGTGACCCTGAAGACCCCTAAGGGTGGAACGTGAGGCTAACTCTAAGCTCTGAAGCCTAGGGGTCAAGGCATAAATGTATACTGTATTATTCAGGGTTCTCCAGAGAAACGGAACCAATAAGAGATAGATAGATGGATAAGAAAATGAGATTTATTATAGGGAATTGGCTCACAATTATGGAGGCTGAAAGGGTCCCATGTTCTTCCATCTGCAAGGTGGAGACCCAGGGAAGTCAGTGGTGTAGTCTGAAGGCCTGAGAGCTTGAAAGCTGATAGTATAGAATCCCGTCTGGATCTGAAAGTCTATGAACCAGGAGCACTGAGGGCAAGAGAAGAGTGATGTCACAGCTCAAGCAGTCAGGCAGACAGAGACTTCAACCTTCCTCCATCTTTTTGTCCTATTCAAGCCCTCAACAGATTGAATGATACCCACCCATATTGGGAAGGGCAGTCCCCTTCACTCAGTCTACCAATCCAAGTGCTTATCTACTCCAGAAACACCCTCACAGACATACCCAAAAATAATGTTTAACCAGATATCTGGGCATCCTGTGTCCCAGTTAAGTTTATGTATTAAATTAATCATCACGTATACCTACTGGTTCAGGTAACTATTCCATCCTTCCTCTCTCCCCAACCTCCAAGATGAACTGGGCCCTAGGTTTTCCCAGTGCACACAACTTGTAGTAGAAAACTACTGTTTTGGTCTGTCCAGTATCCATTTTGCCTGGCACCAGCTTTGGGGAGTCGGCTTGGGAGCATTACTTCAGCAGTTATAATCTTGGTGGATTGTTAAGGAAGCCTCTCTCCATTCCTTGGCCAAAGGATTGGCATATGACCCAAGCTAGGCCAATCAGATGCTTTTTCTCCCATGAATCTTGAGTGAAATGACATGAAAATGGATTTCATTTATTCCTCAAAGGAGCATCATGAAGAATATTATTCCTTAGCCCCAGCTCCCTTGATTTCACTGTCCTGGTTCTCATCTATCTGGGACAGGCTCTTCAGTATTTTCTTTGGTTCTGTAAACCAACCCCATTTATTTCTAATCATTTTTTGCTTATTTCGAGCTTTTCTGTTGCTTGCAACCAAAGAATTCTCACTGACACAAATTCCACTTTCTTGGAGGAGCTGAAGGATCTGCCTCTCCAGTGGGCTCATTATCTGGAATCTCTGTCTTGGATTCAAATCTCTTCTCATCCTGGAAGGAAAGGAAAGAGAGCTTCTGCTGCTAGTGGATGCTTGTCACACCTCGTCTCAGGGTCCCACTCTTTGTTGCCTGACTCATCAGGACCCACTCCCAGCCTGGCTTCCAGGTCTCTACACCCAGGTCACAGCCCAAAATAGTAAAACTTATCTCCCATGACTCCCTGTCACAAGTCCTACAGACACGTCAGGCTGGTCTCCTTGTTTTCCCCAAACAGCAAACTCATTCCTGTGCTGTGCCTTTGCTCGTGATGTTCTTGGACACCTGATAAGCAAATGGCCCTCTGCTGAGTGTTTGAGCCTCTCCCAGACCTTCAAACCTTAGGCTGCATCTTGCTTCTTCCTTCCCTAAGACTCCCATGCACCATCAAGGCCACAGCTTCTTCTGAGCCAAGCACCTCATTGAGCTCTCTCTGATGTGGGACAGAGCAAGTGGTTTGTGTGGTTGAGCTTTATTTCCTTTGTAGACTTAAGTCTTTGAGGACTTGAGTATAGGCTCTAGGTCTCTTGGTACTGTTCCTGTATGGGCCTCAGCATTGAGCATGAGGCTAAGCACACAGTACTGTGTGCTCATATTTATTTCTCCACCCCTAATTTGGAAATTGTCTTGGTCCTATAACCCGTATTCTTCATTCATTCATTTACCCAACATTTATCAAGCACCTGCTAAGCGTGGGTTCTATTCTCTGCTCTGGAGGTACACAGCAAATAAAACAGCCAAGGAATTCACAGTCTGGTCGTGAAGATTTACTGAGAATTAGATGTAGCAGAATGACCTATTGAGAAAATAACCCTGTCTAGTTTTTCTCAGCTGCAGCCTCACCTCAAAGGAATGAAAAGCATTCCACCCCTCCTGGGAGGAGAGCCAGACTTTGTGTCTTTGAGGTTTGGACTTTATTGACCTCCATGAGGATTTGTGTGTTTCTGGATAGAAAGGAAAAGCTACAAGCAGCAGGCTACTCAGAAAAACTTCCACACAGCTTTTCTTAGCAGAGGTTAGAATTGGAGGCTTAATGCTTCCCAGATTGAAGAGGGATGGGCACAACTCAGGAGGGTTAGTTGGAATTCTCAAGACTAGAAAGGGAATGAAGGTATGAATTCCATCAGAGCAGAGACCTGAGCTCATGTGAATACAGGTCCTCTGAGATGGGAGGACCGAGGAGGAAGATTATTTGATGAACAAATATGTGGTAATAGTAGCAGCTGGCATTTATTGCACACTTACTATATGCCCAGGCACTGTGTTAAACACTTTATATATATTCACTTATTTCTCACAAGAACCCTATGAATTAAGTACTATTATTGTTTCCATTTTACAGATGAGGCAAAGAAAGATTAAATGAATTGCCTGAAGTTATGGATCTGAGAATCAAACTTAAGCAATCACTGAGGGCCATGAGTGACTATGAGGGCTGATCACAAAGGGCCACAGTTTGGGGAGCCTTGGCACCAGTCACTGTGGCTGGACTTGTCACAGAAGGGATGGAGCTTCCTCAGAAGCCCCACCTTCAGGTGTACTTCAAAGCCCAGGCAGGGGATAGAGCTGTGGCAACTGGCATGAACTGAGGACCTGGTAATCTTGGTAAGAAGGGGTTTATATCAGTTAACCACGGCCACAATAATGCTATATAACAATCACCAAATTGCAGTGCACACAACAGTAAGCATTTATTTAGCTCATGAGTTTGGTGACTTGCTGGGTGCTAGTTGCTTATAGGCTGGCTTTGGCTGGGCTGGTTTGGTTCTGCTCCATGTGCCTCTCATCTTCCTTCCAGGACCAGCAGGCTGGCCAGGGAATGTTCATCTCATGGAGGCAGTTGAGGCCCAAATGTAACAGCCCCAACACACAAGCCCATTTTAAACCTCTACTTAGTCAAGTCTGCTAACATACCACAGGTCAAAACAAGTCATATGGCCAAGCCCAGAGTCAAAGGATAGAGAAATACGCCCCACCCACGGGAGGAACCTGCAAAGTTGCCTAGTGAGGAATATAGATGTATGATCCTGTTACCTAGGAGGGAGCAAAGTGATGGAACAATAATCCAGCATTCCACAGAACTTAAGCTGGATTTAGTTTTGATTTAGAGAGATAATGAAATCCTACATTATTTCGTGGAGTAGTTCCTGCCTGTTACAGAGATAAAATCTGTCTTCAGGGACCACAGAGTTTGCTCTGTGAATATTTAAATTTTTAGTTTTTATTTTAGTGAAAATCTTAAAAACGCCTTTTAACAAGAACATACTCTGGTAGGTCTAGATGACTATGATGGCTGCCTTACAATTTTCAAAGCCCAGTGATCACCTAGAGTGCCAGCATTTAACTTTTTTTTTTAAAGGTTGGCACCTGAGCTAACAGCTGTTGCCAATCTTCTTTTTTTTTCTTCTCCCCAAAGTCCCCCAGTACAAAGTTGTGTATTCTAGTTGTGAGTGCTTCTGGTTGTGCTATGTGGGACGCTGCCTCAGCATGGCCTGATGAGCGGTGCAGTGTCTGCGCCCAGGATCCGAACCGGCGAAACCCTGGCCTGCTGAAGCGGAGCGTGCGAACTTAACCACAAGGTGACAGCCCGGGCCCAGCATTTGACTTTTTAATGAGGGTTCCTCAAACTGGCGTCTGTATTCTTAGGCAGCCATGCATTTTCAAGGTTGGAAAACATAGTGAGAATGACACACAGCAGACAATGTATAGAAGAGGCCCAGATACAGTGCTGTGGGCATCCAAGGGTATGGCAGGCTAGAGCAGCTATGGGGCTCAGGGCAGGGTTTCTGGTGCCCTACAGAGAAGCACTGGTGGCATTTGAATAGGTCTTGCAGGATGGTGGGGTGGGCCCTGGGGATAATCTCCAGGTTCTTCTCTGTGTAGACGTACATAACCAGATTTCTCGTGTCTAGGGCTTCCCTGGGCAGAAAGAGCTTTACCTTCCATCTCTGCAAATCTAGAATCAGTTTTTGCATTTTTTGCATCACAGTCTTGTCCTTCACCTTCACGTAAATGCTGCTGGTTCTCACATTTGAAGAGAAGACCAGGGAGTGTAAGCTCCCCGCCTTTGGAGCCAAGTCAACCAGGGTTCAAATCTTGGCTTTGACATTTACCAGCTCTGGGCTCTTAGGCAAGTTGCTTGAGCTCTCGGAGCTCCAGTTTCCTCCTCTGAAGAAGGGAATCCTAATTCTCTCATGGGGTGTTTAAAGAATTAGAACTAGCCAGTGAAGCCTAGGTTTTCTTTGTGGGAAGATTTTTCACTTCTGATTCAATTTCTTTAATGGTTGTAGAATTATTCAGATCTCCTATTTCAAGTTGAGTCAGTATTAGTATGTTATATATTTTGAGCAATGTGTCTATTTCACATATATCTTTCATTTTAGTGGTACAAAGTTATTCATAATATCCTCGTATTTTCTTTCCAATGCCTGAAGCATCCATAGCAATATCCTTCTTTTCATTCCCAACATTGTTTATTTTTGTCTTCTTTTGACTTCTTCTCCATCAGTATCATCAGAGCTTTATCAGTTTTTACAAAATCTGTTTATGGCGTGGCTGATCCTCCCTGTTGCATGTTTAGTTTCTATTTCTTCAATTTCTATTCTTCATCTTGCTACTTCCCTCCTTCTACATTCTATATATATATATATATATTTTTTTTTTTTTTTTTTGAGCAAGATTAGCCCTGAGCTAACATCGGCTGCCAATGCTCCTCTTTTTTTTGCTGAAGAAGACTGGCCCTGAGCTAACATCCATGCCCATCTTCCTCTACTTTATTTGTAGGACACCTGCCACAGCATGGCTTGCCAAGCGGTGCCGTGGCTGCACCCGGGGATCCGAAACGGCGAACCCCAGACTGCCAAAGTGGAATGTATGAACTTAACCCCTGCACCACCGGGCCGGCCCCTTCCTTCTACATTCTTTGAGTTTATTTTGCTATGTTTTTTTTCTAACTTATTAAGATAGATCCTAGCTCGTTAATTTTCAATCTTTTTTCTTTTCTAAGATGTCCGTTCAAGGCTCTACATTTCCTTTGGAGACTTAAATTTAAAAGATATATGTAGGGGCCGGCCCCATGGCTGAGTGGTAAATATATTATCATCATCATTATTATCTAGTGTCAGATGTGATGAGACTCCATGGCACAGTTTCCAGCTCTCTTGCTCTCTAATGTGACACATGTCCCCTGAGTGATCACCAGTACACACTCTGAGGACTTATTCTGGACCACAGATCTCCTCCTTTTTTGGGTTTTGAGGAGGCTTCCTCTGAAGGTTTAGGCAGGGCACAGACAGGGTCACGTGCCTTTGGCCCCGTCTTCCTCAGGGAACTCAGGCCTTGTTTCCTAGATGGGCTGGCAAGGTCAGGCCCGTGAGTAGTGCGAGTTCTAACCTGCAGGCCTGTGACATATTATATTTTCCAAAAATGGCCACAATAATATCTCCCATCCCATACGCTCTTCTAGAACCTTGTTGTTCCCCATCGAGAAGAGGAATATACTTCCCCTCTCCTTGAGTCTGGTAGGTTTGTGGCTTCCTTATTGAGTATAGACTGTAGACCAAAAGGCTGCAGCAGATGTGGTGCTGAGAAACTTCTGAAGCTTGGTCATAAAAGACAATGTAGCTTCCACTTAGCCAAAAAAACTCATGATTAGAGCCCTGACTCTCCACACAGGAAGTCAGGCTACCCTGTGGCCGCCATCTTGTGAAGAAGCCAAACCACCTAGAGAGGCCATGTGCAGGCACTCTGGCCTTCAATCCTAATTTTCAAGTCTACCCAGCCCAGGCACCAGACATGTGAGTGAATGAACCTTCAGTGATTCCAGCCCCCAGCTGTTGAGAGACCCACATCCTTCCAATCTTACCAGCTGAGGCCCCAGACATTGTGGAACAGAGACAAGCCATTCCCCACTGTGCTCATCCAAATTCTTGACCTAGAGAGTCATGAGCATAAAAAACGATTGTTTTTAAGCTCTAAGCTTTCAGATATTTTGCTACGTAGCAATAGATAACTGGAACAATGCTCATTATCTTGTCTGGTACCCAATGCCTTCACCAGACTCCTTCAACCTCTACCATACTCCATATACTCTGGATTTCCCACCTAGGCCCAAGCAGAATATGCAGAGGCAGAGCACAGCAAAGGGTCTTATGTGTGAGTCCTGGAGCAAACTGGAAATGGAGATTCTTTGATCCTATCTATTATATAGACTGAGCTCTCCTGAGACCCTTGATTTCCAAACTTTTCAAGTGCTAAGACCTCAGTTATCTCATCAAAAAGGCTGGGTGTCCCCCACATGATGTTGGTTGTACTTTCAGTATAGCTTCATATATAGCTAACATTTATTAAGACCTTACTAAGAGCCAGGCACTGTGCTAAGTATTTTATATGCAGTATCTCCATGAATCCTCATAACAAACCTATGACTGTTGTTATTCCCATTTTACAGATGTGAAGAGAGGTGATCAAATTGCCCCTGCAGCCTGTTCTGCATGTCAAATGCAGAGCACATGAGGGAGGGCCTATAGAACGATATCCAAATCCTTACCCTCTTGTCCTGGAGAGTGTTGTCATCCAGCTTCACATTTGCCCTTCTACACTGCCCCCCAAGACCTGAGATCCTGAAAAGCAGTGTAGATTCTGTACACTCCTTTTATAGCTGGCTTCCTGTTAGGTTCTGCCAGTTGGAGCCACTGGCTGGAGACTGGAAGGCAGGAATAAGGAAGAAGCCATGTTCCTTTCTGCATTTTGTTGGCGCTGCTAGTAATGGCCATGTTGCTTGTTCTTGGGTTCCTACTCAGGTGGTTCAGTTCCTAATAGCAGCTTCATTGCTATGGCACAGCAATTTTCAACTGTGGTTATCACTATTTCCCATTTTACTCTTCCAGCCTTAAGGATAGTGACTTCCTATAATTACTAATCTTTGGATAAGCTCATCTCCCTCTTTTTGCTCCTCCAGCTCTTCCAACGTGTTTGTTACCAACTTCTCAAATTTAAATTCCTTCCACCTGAAATATCTAGAGTGATTTCTGACTTTTTTTGATTGTCTATTAACTAATACACTTGCCTTTACAAAACTTTGTATAACATGACCTTTATTTAACTCTCCAACCTCAACTCCCATCATTCTCCCTCTTGCTCACTATCCTTCAGCCACACTTGTCTCTTTTCTGTTCGTCAAGTAATTACAGCCTTTTTCTGCCTTAGGGCCTTTGCACCTGTTGTTCCCAATGCTTAGAATGCTTTTCCCTCAGCACTTTGCAAAGCCGACTCCTTCCCGTGCCTCCAGTCTCAGCATAAATGTCAGCTTTGGAGAGCAGCCCTCTCCAAATAGACGTCTACAGTAACCCTACCCCACACCCAAGTACTTTTATCACATCACCCTTTTATTGTCTTCACAGCACTTATTACTAACTGACCTTATCTTGCTGATTTATTCCTTAACTTGTTTATTGTCTGCTTCCCAGACGAAAATGAAACTCTGAAAGAGCAGAGAGCTTGTCTGTCTTGTTTATTACTGTATCCAGTGCCTGGCACAGACTTGGCGCTTAATATATATTTGTGAGTGAATGAGTGATAGAACGAGTGATATGCAAGCCTCTTCTCAGGCCTGAGATGTGCCCTGCCACTTACTGAGATGTTTGCCATTGGAGGCTATTCAAGGGAGAAATTTCCCTGCCTCCCTTGAAGAAGGACCGCCAAGGTTTTTACCTAGCCACAGGGCCCTGAGCTCTACTTGTGCCTTCAGGCAGGCCCCTCCTGAGCAGTAGGAAGCCTCCTTATAGCCCTTCCCGTCTGCTAGCATGTCCTAGTCAGCCTGTTTCTCTTCATGCTTCCAGCAAGCTGCAGGCCATTAATGATTAAAAGTGCAAACCTTCCCAGGGCCAGTATCAATTAGACCACACGCCCACCAGGTGGGCAGCTTATTAATTCCAATAAGCCAGGACCCACTCTCACCCAGCCTTTTCCATCTGTGTACTGAATTTGATAACTATAAACAAAACAAACAAGATTGTTATAAAATTAATTTTACTGATCATCACATTCTTATCACATATCAAGAAGCAGAAAATTTCTGTTACATAAACATTTAACCCAAATCATTGCTGTAATAATAAGCTGAATTCAAAAAGACAACGAAATTCGTACTGTAATGCATGCAACTGCAAAGAGCCATTATATTTTTCTTTTATGACATTATGTGCAGAATAAATTATGGGATCTTATTCTAAACTAAACAAAACAAAAACTCATTTTACTGCTGCAGCGGAAGAGAGAAGCCAGCAGGATGAAGACTGAGGCTTTCTTTGCAAGGATGGATGCTCCACTAGGTCATCTTGTCCATTCCCCTGCCTCTGGGAAGACCTCTTTTTTGGTTTTAACATCTCCTAGTTTGGAAGTATCCTCTGGATACCAGGCTGGCTGATGCAGGCAAAGGAAACAGACAGAAAAATCATAGACACCTTTATAAGAACATTGTTGTTGTTAGTGCTGTCGAGTCAATTCCAACTCCTGGTGACCCTGTATAGCAGAGTGGAACCCCACCTGGTCTTTTTGCACCATCCTCTGCCCTTCCAGCACATATCAGACAATGATCCACTGCTATGCACAGGGTTTTTAGGACAGTTTTTTCAGAAGTAGGTGGTCACGTCCTTCTTCCTAGTCTGTCTTAATCTGGAAGCTCCACTGAAACTGTCCGCTATGAGGATCTTGCTGATATTTGAAATACCAGTGGCATAGCTTTCAGCATCCCAGCAACACACAACCACCACAATATGACAACTGACACACAGGCGATATGGTTCCCTGAACAAGAAATGAACCTTGGTCACGGCAGTGAGAGCACCAAATCTTTAACCACTAGATCACCTATAAGAGCATTAAGAGTACAATTTCCAACAAAACTTTGAAACAGGCATTGAGAGAGGGAAGCTAACTCTGAGCTAGGACCTGGGTTTGACCAAGCCAAGAAGGGCAAAACAGTATAGCCAAAGGGCGGCCTGCTGTGGACTCATTTACCAGCAGAAGCAAGCACTTACCCAGTCCAGAAATCCCCTGGCTTGGCAGCTGGATGGGGTGGGGATGAGAGCCTCTATGTGCTCTTGGGGGTAGCAGACATACTCATTTTGCCATCTCTCTATTATTGCGTCCTAATTTCTCTGCTTTAGGCTAACTAAACAATGCACCATTTCCTGTCTAAGCATCCTACTTTCCCTCTTCTATGGCTTTCTCATGCTGTTCTGGTAGATTGCCCTGCCTTCTTCTATACCCACCTAGATCCTCTACTATTATTCAAGACCCAGCCCAAAAGCCACTTCCTCCAGAAGGCTTCTCTGATCTCCCCAACTGGAGAGTATTGCTCTCCCCTTTGAACTCCTAATGCCCTGGATCACAGGACTCTAATCACTTTACTATATATATACTATATATATATATATATATATATATAGTATATATATATTGTATATGTATTGATTATATTATTTTTCCCAATTATTCACTTCTTCTCTCTGTAAAAGTATTATAAATTGCCACGAATTGCCATGTGACTTTCAATACCTCCCTGTGGGAAAAGGATACTTCACTACCACATTGTTATCAGGTTTGGTCATGTGACTTGCTTTGGCCAATCAATAGAAGTGAATAGAGAATAGACGTGATCAGAGCAGAAACTTTAGGAGCCATCACCGTATCCTCTTTGCCCTCTGCCACAAGATCGGCATGCATGAGAATGAAAATGACTCTTGGAGTAGAGACAAAGCTAACCTGAAGCTGATGAGCAAGAAATAAACATCTGCTGTTATAAACCAAAAAGATTTTGGGTTTGTTTGTTATCACAACATAACTTGGCAAAAGCTGACTAATACAGCTTTACTAAACTGCAAGCTCCTTCGTGGGGAAGATCAAGTCTAATTCATGATTTGTCTCTTCTTCTTCATGAACCCAGTACAGAGCCTCACTTAGAGACTCAGTAACTGTTTACTGAGTGAACAAATAAACAAATCCATCATTTACTAAGTCCTACTGTAATAGTCCCTCACCTTGCGTAGTGCTATGCAATCCACAGTGCAATTTCACAGACACTGTCTCATTGGGCCTGAAGACAATCCTGTGAGAACAGTGGCAGGTAGTGGACCACCATTGCTTTTTCTCTGTCTAACATCCCTGTTTTTAATGGGGAACTACCTCTCCTCAACTCCATGTGGTTCTGTTGGGGCTGCCGGTCATGACACCCCTCCAGTCACAGGGGTAACCATGTGACCCAAGTCTGCTCGATTCCAGTATCTCATCCTATGGATGCAGTGATTGGCCCAGAGATAGGCATATGACCTAAATAGGGCCACTCAGAGCCCTTTCCTGAGAGGAAGTGCAGATCCAGAAGAAAGATGTCTAGAAAGAGTCCTAAGTATGAATGGGAAATCTCTGGAGGACACTTACTGTTCTGTATTCCTCCTATACTCCTCTAATATGTTTGCTTTCCCACTCTTCAAAACTTCTACTCCAGGGCCGTCCTGGTGGCGCAGCAGTTAAGTTCGCACGTTCTGTTTCTTGGCGGCCCGGGGTTCGCTGGTTTGGATCCCAGGTGCGGACATGGCACCACTTGGCACGCCATGCTGTGGTAGGCGTCCCACATATAAAGTGGAGGAAGATGGGCACAGATGTTAGCTCAGGGCCAGTCTTCCTCAGCAAAAAGAGGAGGATTGGCAGCAGTTAGCTCAGGGCTAATCTTCCTCAAAAAAAAAAAAACTTCTGGGGCCGGCCCGGTGGCGCAGCGGTTGAGTTCGCACGTTCCGCTTCTCGGTGGCCCGGGGTTCGCTGGTTCGGATCCCGGGTGCGGACATGGCACTGCTTGGCAGCCATGCTGTGGTAGGCGTCCCACGTATAAACTAGGGGAGGATGGGCACGGATGTTGGCTCGGAGCCAGGCTTCCTCAGCAAAAAGAGGAGGACTGGCAGTAGTTAGCTGAGGGCTAATCTTCCTCTAAAAAAAACAAAAAACAAAAAACAAAAACAAAACTTCTACTCCAGGGGCTGGCCCCGTGGCCGAGTGGTATAGTTCACGACTTCGCTTCAGCGGTCCAGGGTTTTGCCAGTTCGGATCCTGGGCGTGGACCTAGCACCACTGATCAGGCCATGCTGAGGCAGCGTCCCACATAACACAACCAGAGGGACCTGCAACTAGAATATACAACTATGTACTGGGGGGCTTGGGGGAGAAGAAGAAGAAAAAAAAAGAGTGGCAACAGATGTTAGCTCACATTCCAATCTTTAAAAAAAAATAAAAAACTTCTACTCCATAACTTCTCATGTCTCTTCAAATATCTTTAACTCTCTTCACCCCTCACTTTCAGCTGATGACCTTGCCTCATTCCTAATGGATAAAAAAGAAGCAATTAAATAGGTGCTCCCTCATTTTCCCAGCACTAATTCTATTTACCTACCTGTACGTGGACTCGCATGATCTACTTTATACAGTGGATTGCGTGCTTCTGCTCCCATTACTGGCCAACTGCTCCACTAGAAAATGCTCCACATCATACAAATATTCTCTCATTTATTCCAGCTTTAAAACATAAGTAAACAACCCTCCCGTTACCCCACATTCCCTTCTATCGTCACTCAATTTTTCTACTGTGCTTCAGAGCAAAACATCTTGAAAGAGTTGTATGTAGTTGCTGTCTCCACTTTCTCCCTCACAGTCTCTCTTCAGCCCCTCCAGGTGGGCTTCCATCCCTACCACTCCTGAAATTAATCGTTTTAGAATCACCAATGGTGAGCATGCTGCCAGGTTTGAAAGCTACTTCTCAACAAGGTTGACTGCTGCTTCCATCTTGAAACACAATCTCCACTTGGCTTCTAGGAAACCACACTCTGCTGGTTTTCTACCTCACTGAGCACTTCTCAGTCTCCTATGCTGACTCCTTCTCCTCTATGAACCACTAAATATTGGACAGTCTCAGATCTCAACCTAGCAGCTCTTCTTTTCTCTATCTACATCTAGTCCCATGGCTGGTTTTCTATGACTGCCAAATTAATATCTCCAAATTAAGTCTCTCCTCTGAACTTATGCCTTGTATACCTATCAGCCCACTTGACTTCCCCTTGATGTCTGTTATAGGTTGAATTGTGTCTCCCAAAAAAATATGTTGAAATCCTAATCTCTTGTACCCGTGAATATGACCTTATTTGAAAAATAAGGTCTTTGTAGATATAATCAAGTTAAGATGAGGTCATAATGGGTTAGAGTGGGCCCTAAACCCAATATGACTGATGTCCTTGTAAGACGAGGAGAAGACATAGAGACAGAGAGACACACAGGGAGAGTGTCATGTGAAGATGGAGGCAGAGATTGGAGTGATATGTTTGCAAGCCAAGGATTGCTGGCAGCCACCAGCAGCTAGGAGAGAGACATGGAACAGATTCTTCCTCAGAGCACCCATAAGGAACCAACCCTACTAACACCTAGATTTTGGACTTCTGGCCTCCAGAACTATGAAAAGATAAACTTCTGTTGTTTCAAGCCACTCAGTTTGTGGTCATTTATTACAGCAGCCCTAGGAAACAAATATATCTAATTGGCATCTCAAATTTGACACTGCTAGAGCAGAACTCTTATCCCCTCCATGCCCAAACCTGCTCCTCCTCTAGCCTTTCCCCCAAACCCTCCTTCTACCCTGACCCCTGGTCTCCTTGCCATTCAGTAACCAGAGTGTTCTTTTAAAAACATATGGTAAAAAGAAAAAAAGAAAACATAAGTTAGATCATCTCCCTCTGTTGTTTAAAACCCTCCAAAGGCTTCCCACAATCCTTTGAATACCATAAAAATTCCATATCTTGGCCTTGAAGATCCTTCATGATCTGGTCCCTGCCTCCTTCTGGGTTGTCATCTCTTACTGTTCCCTTCCTGGCTCACTGCTCTCTACCCACACTGGCTTCCTTCTGTTCCTTGAACAAGTTCCTTTCTAAATTAGGGCCTCTGCCTGGAGCTGCCCCATCCACAGATCTGCCCATGACTGACCTTTCTTGACCTCCTGACATACAGAGCCCCATCTCTACCACACCACTAGGTTTTATTTTCTTCAGGGGAGAGCATGTCCCTGCATCCTGAGTCCCTGGTTCCAGTCCCTGTGGCCTTGGTTCTGGGTTTCCTTTGACCCTTTGCTTAGAATCCTCCCCAAGTTGGTGGGTCCATGCATTCAATTTTTGCTTAAGAATTTAGGGAGGTTTCTGACACTTTCAGTAGAAAAAGTCCCCCTTAATCAAGATCTGAGTTCAGTCTCTGCAGAGGACCCCACCCCAAGGAAAGCTGCTCATAAGTCCAGGCCCTGCCTGTGCAAGAAGCCCTGCTGGCTTTAGATTAGCTTCTTCAAACTTTCCATCCTGTGATGGGAAAAGGCCATTTCCAGCTTCCACCAAGGGTAGAAGGAGGCAGAGCTCACAATTTATCTCCCAAATGCCATCACTGCACCAAAAATCTATCACCGAGTTTCCCTGATCCCAGCCTCCTCACAGACTGAGGTGGAAGCAAAGCAAGACAGAGAATTCTGGAAGGGAGGAACCTCAGGGATGTGTTTGTGTGATCTGCAGTTTGCTACCATCTCCAAAGAGTTCAAAGGAGCTCTGCAGCTCTGCATGTCCTCTTGTGGATGATGATCACAGTTGCATTCACAGAGCATGTTCTGGATGCCAAGCTCTGCGCTAGGACTTTAATAATAATAACACATCAGGGCCGGTCCGGTGGCACAGCGGTTAAGTGCGCACGTTTCGCTTCAGCAGCCTGGGGTTTGCTGGTTCGGATCCGAGGTGCGGCCATGGCACTGCTTGGCAAGCCATGCTGTGGCAGGCATCCCACATATAAAGTAGAGGAAGATGGGCACAGATGTTAGCTCAGGGCCAGGCTTCCTCAGCAAAAAAGAGGAGGACTGGTAGTAGTTAGCTCAGGGCTAATCTTCCTCAAAAGAAAAAAAAAATCAACTGCTGCCTTTGGGGTGTACAGTCTCTGGACCAGGCACAGGGCTAGGCCCTCTAGAAGCATTATAGCATCTAGTTCTGACAACAGTTCTCTGAGGTAGGCATTAGCATCCCCACCTAGCAGATAAAGAAACAGGCTCAGTGAGCAGAAGGGGCTTGCCAGGTGGCTTCTGCTGCAAAGCTGTGATGATCCTTCTACACAGCATTGCCTCTGTCTAAACCTCCGGGCACCTGATTCCCAGCATAAGAAGAACCTGTGACTAAATGCAAGTACTGGGACCTACAACCCTCCTGTTCCAGCCAATTTGTCACCAGAGTGAGGACTGCCAGTTCAGGAATCTGACCCTCAAGGAAGGTGCCCCCAGCCCTTCTACAGCTATGCTTCAGAGGGAGATACCAAGGCCTGAGTCCCTTCCCTGGGAATTCCCTTGCAGAGACTGTCCTTGGAATAACATAAGGCAGAAATCTGAGCTAGACTGCCCAAGGGGCTGATTCCTGCTGGCCGCCACAGGCAATTTGCCTCTGCAGCAAGGGTGAGCTTGGAGCGAGCCCCAGCAGGAGCTTTTCCAGATAGAGACAGGCCTAGCAGATAGAAGCTGCCAGGATGGGACAAGTAGCATGTATAGAAGGCCCCTGAGGGTGGAAGTCTGGGAAAGGAATGCAATGGGCATCTGTCACTAAGAGAATGATTCCTAAGACCTCCTCCCAGGGAGGTCTTAGCATCGCAACCTGAGACTATGAATCAGGGATGAGGCCACATTAGTGAAAGGCCTGCAGCCTGATCCTCTATAGAAGATGGCGAGGCCATTGGTGTAGCATATGTCATAGCCTAGAACTCAGCAGAGATTTGGTGGGCAAGAGTCAGGAGCCTCACGCTGTACACTGACACAATCCTGAGGATCCCAGGAGAGTCAGACATGGCATGTTGGCAATCGCAGCCTTTAAAGACATGGATTCCAACCTCCTTATTGCACAGATGGAGAAACCACGACCCAGGTCGGAGAAGCGACCTGCTCAAGGTCCCCCAGCAAATGGATGATGGAGCTGGCACCTCCCACACTTCTGTAACTTCAGGTGAGAAAACCCCCATCTCTTCCTTGCTCTAGCACTGAAAACAGAACATGGAATATAGGAGGGGAACAGTATTTAGCCTCACTGCTTTGGGAGGGCCCATGTGTCTGAGCCCGTTCGACGCCCCTGAGTATCCCTGGAAAGCCAAATTGGCATCCTGAGTTGTGTGGATGGGGTTCATGCTTGTCCCAGTCACACACCAGCCCACCTCCAAATGCAGAAGGGTGTTCCCCAAGCCCCTGGGCACGGCGTCTTTGCATGTGATTTTCCTCTGATGATATCTTGTTTTGCCAACTAAATTAAGACTATGACAGAGAACAGAGACTACCTCTAGCAGTTTAGTTCAATTAAGATTTCACATCAACAAATTAAAATGCATCCTTACCGTCTGCAAAGTAAATCTGCCTGCATTTAGGAGGAGGCTCTGGCATTTGCTGATCAGGCACCTAGCCTACGTGAGCTGAATGTCAAAGAGGACCCACCCCTTCTGGGACTGGTTTGGGGGTTCAAGGTCGGAGTTTATCTCCAAAGACTTACAGCTTCTGGGCCAGGGCTTCCCAGTTATGGCTGTGAGGACTAGGCTGAACCTTCGATGGAGTTTTCACTGGTCCTCCGTAAAATGACAAAAATGAGAAGAATGTAGTCACGTTTCCCATAAAACTAAGTCAATTCAAACTAAAGGATTGTCGGCAAATACCTTTTGAGTGCCTAATTTGTCAGTCACTCTTCAATGGACTGAGGATACAGCAATGAACAAATAGACAAAAATCCTGGCTCTCCTGGAGCTTTTTTTTTCTTGTGGGGGAGAGACAGACAATAAACAAGACAAGTAAGTGAAATGTGCAATAAGTTAGAGAGTGATAAGAGCTATGGAGAGAAATAAAGCTGGGAATGTGGAGGGCAGAGGGATTTGTGATTTTAAATAGGGCCGTTGGGAAAGCTTCCATGAGAAGGTGACAACTGAGTCAAGACTGCAAGACCGAAAAAGGTGAGGGAGTGAGCCATGCAGATTTGGGGATGGGGGAGGCAGTACCCTGAGCAGAGGGATGCCGAGCACAAAGACTAATGCAGGATTGTGGGTGGTGTGTGGCTGGAGCTGTGTGAACAGGAGGGAGAGGAGGAGGAGGAGGGGAGGTTGGAGGAACAGGACTGTAGGCCTCTAGGCCATTGCAGCGACTTTGGATCATTGAGTGAATAGGAAGCCAGCCCAGGGTTGGATAAGAGAAGAGGCAAGCTCTGTCTTAGATTTTAACAGGATGGCTGTGGTTGCTGTGTGGAGCACAGAGAGAAGGGAGGCAAAGTTGGGAGCAGAGAGCCCAGTCAGGAGACTATTGTGGGTTTTTTTTTTTTTTGTAGGAAGACTGGCCCTGAGCTAACATCCATGCCCATCTTCCTTTACTTTATATGTGGGACGCCCACCATAGCATGGATTGCCAAGCAGTGCCATGTCCATACCCGGAATCCAAACCAGTGAACCCCAGGGTGCCGAAGCGGAATGTGCAAACTTAACTGCTGCACCACCAGGCCAGCCCCAGGAGACTATTGTGGTAACTGAAGTGGGGTACAGTGGTGGCCAGAGCCATAGCCGAGGAGCTGAAGGAGACATTGGCTCAAAATGTTTGAAATCAGTAACATCCTATAAAATTCAGTATGTAAAGTTAGCACCCTCTTGAGATCTTTGCCAAAAGGCAATTCCATGGCTGCTTAGCCATGGGAAATCGTGACAGGGCCCTCAAGTCCTTAAGAGCAGCACATAGACCACCCACAATGTGGTGCTCCAAAAAGTGGACCTTTTCCTCTGTAAAATGAGATGGATAATCTTTTCTTTCTAGAGAAGGCAGGTAAAGGGTGTTTTCCCCATTGAAAATTAGAATACAGAACCTGAGAGAATGCAGGCCCCATGAGGACAGTTACTGTGCTCACATGCTGTTCTCACATGTTCCCCAATAGCTACTTCAAGGCCCAGGACATGGTTATCCCCAAAATAATTGTTGAACAAATAAATGAGTATCCTTTCTCCCATGTTTTAGGTAGGAATTTGAACAGTTTTAATAACAAACTCTGAACATGTATATCGTTTTTTTTTTTTAACTCAGAGAGCTGTTCTGTGGGGATTTTTTTTTTGCTTTTGTTTATTTTCTTTGAACATAAAGAGCTATCATGGGGCTGGCCCGGTGGCACAGTGGTTAAGTTTGCGCGTTCCACTTCTTGGCGGCCAGGGGTTCGCAGGTTCGGATCCCTGGTGCGGACATGGCACCACTTGGCACATCATGCTGTGGTAGGCGTCCCACGTATAAAGTAGAGGAAGATGGGCACAACGTTAGCTCAGGGCGAGGCTTCCTCAGCAAAAAAGAGCAGGACTGGCAGTAGTTAGCTCAGGGCTAATCTTCCTCAAAAAAAAAAAAAGTTATCATTACATAGGATTTGGGTAGCTTGAGGGTTGTTTCTGCATCTCTCCCTTTTTCTTCTTTCCTCTGTTTCCTTTCTCCTTCTTCCTCTGTAATCTTAGTTGACCATCATGTAAAACTGAATAGAGTTTTCTGCTTCCTATGTCTACTATTTAAAGTGGATAAGTAGAATGTTTTTGATGTCTCTCTCTTAGAAAAACTCAACGACTAAATTAAATTCTTTTTTACTTATGTAACTCTCAATTGATTTTTCTCTCCCTGTATGTCAGAATCCCCACTCTCTGAGCCTAAGAAGCTAATATCACTTCCTGGTGAGAAGGAAAACACACCCAACATGGAACTCTGGACTTCCCACCATTTCAAACTTCTCCTCTATTTAACTTGCTTGGTAATTTGCATAGATCTACATATGTTATGCAATCAGCTTGCTCTCCTTTTACATTTAAGCCTAAAATAATTTTGCTTTTATGATGTTTTTCTTCTCTACTGCCTTCTTTATTTCTCACTGGTCCTGAGATTTAGATTTTTGTAAAAGGAATTGATGAAAGGCCAAAGATCCAGACACGTTACCTAAACAGCCATGGGGGAGAGGGAGAGTGGGGAGCAGCAGGGTGAGATTGTCTCTGGGATTCATTTATTTGCTCATGAGATGTCTTTTGAGCACGTACTATGTGCTAGGCTCTGTGCTAGGTGCTAAGAATACAGGAGTGAGGGGCTGGCCTGGTGGCGTGGTGGTTAAGTTCATGTGCTTCTGCTTTGGCGGCCTGGTGTTTATGGGTTCGGATCCCAGGCATAGACCTACACACTGCTCATCAAGCCACACTGTGGCAGGGTCCCACCTATAAAATAGAGGAAGATTGCCACAGATGTTAGCTCAGGGACAATCTTCCTCAAGCAAACAGAGGGAGATTGGCAACAAATGTTAGCTTAGGGCCAATCTTCCTCAAAAAAAAAAAAAAGAATACAGGAGTGAGCAAGCTAGGCACAGTTTTTATTCACATGGAGCTTATGCTCTGAGGAAAATAGACAATAAACAAGTAAACACATAAATAAAAACATGATTTCTGATACTAATAAGTGCTAAAATGAAAACACAGTGACTGGAAAACTGGTTTAAATTAGGTAGTTCATAGAAAGTCTCTCTGGAATAGTGACATTTGAGCTGAGGCCTGAATGATAAGAAGGAGACAATCATGTGTACATCTGGTGGAAAAGTGTCCCAGACAGCAGGCATAGCCCTGAAATGAGAGCGAGCTTGGAGGGTTTGAGGAACAGAAAGGAGGTGTATCATTTAGAATGCTTTCAGTAGAAAGAAAGAGAAGTTGCCCCAATTCAAAATAGAGCAAAAAGAAGGAATTTTATTACCTCACATAAAGACGCCTAGGGGCAGAGAAGGTAGGGTTCTAAGGCTGGTTAG